>NC_069790.1:58018628-59268628 GCF_027406575.1 Nycticebus coucang
ATCTTTCCCCAGGCCGATATCTTCAAGTGTTTTTCCCACACTTTCTTTGAGGATTTTTATTGTTTCATGCCTTAGATTTAAATCCTTTATCAATCTTGAATCAATTTTTGTAAGTGGTGAGAGGTGTGGGTCCAGTTTCAGTCTTTTACATGTGGTTATCCATTTCTCCCAGAACTATTTATTATTGAATAGGAATTCTTTTCCCCAGTGTATAGTGTATATTCTTGTTTGGTTTATCAAAGATCAGGTATCTGCAAGAGGTTAGTTTCATCTCATGGTTTTATATTGGGTTCCAAATGTTAATATCTCTAGTTTTGTACCATGCTGTTTTGATCACTATGGCCTTGTAGGATAGCTGAAAGTCTGGTAGGGTGATACCCCTGGCTCTATTTTTATTACTAAGAATTGCCTTGGTTATACAGAATTTCTTCTAGTTCCATACAAAATGAAGAATTATTTTTTCCAAATCTTAAAGTAATGATGATGGTATTTTAATGGGGATTGCATTGAACCTGTAGATTGCTTTGGGTAGTATAGACATTTTCACAATGTTGATTCCAACCGTAAGCATGGTATGTTTCTCCATTTGTTAATATCTTCTACTATTTCTTTTCTTAGGATTTTGTAAATTTTTTTGTAGAGGTCCTTTACCTCTTTTGTTATGTATATTCCTAGGTATTACTTTTTTTCTTTTATTCTTTTTCTTTTCTTTCTTTGTTTCTTTCTTTTTTTCTTTTAAGCTACTGTGAAGGGAATTTTGTCCTTGATTAGCTTCTCATCTTGGAAAAAATTGTTTTTTTTTCCAAGACAGAGCCTCATCCTTTTGCCCCATGCAAGAGTGCTGTGGCATCATCATAGCTCACAGCAACCTTAAACTCTTACTTGATCAATTCCCTTGCCTCAGTCTCCCAAGTAGCTGGAACTACAGAAATGCACCACTATACCTAGGTAGTTTTTCTCTTTTTAGTAGAGATAGGGTCTTGCTTTTGGTCAGGCTGGTCTCAAACCCCTGAGCTCAAACAATCCACCTGCCTCAGTCTCCCAGAGTGCTAGGATTACAAGCATGAGCCACTGCATCTAGCCTAAAAAAGGAAATTTTAACATTTCTTAAAAAAAGAAAAGAAAATGGAATGTACCAAAATCTATGGAATATGTAAAAAAGCAGAGATAAGAGGAAAGTTTATGGCAATAAAAGCCTACATTGAAAAAAAGTAGAAAGACTTCAAATAAACAACTTAACTATACATCTAGAAGAGCAAGAGTAATCCAAACCCCAAATTAGTAGAAGAAATAAAATAACAAAAATCAAAGCAGAAATAAACCAAATTAAGCCTTAAAAATAATACAAAAGATCAATGAAATAAAAGTTGTTTCTTGTAAAGAAAAAAAATCGACAAACTATTGACCAGACTTGAGAGAGATACAGAGAAGATACAAATAAATACAATCCAATCAAAACTGGAAAAGGAGACATTACAATTAATAACACAGGAATTCCAAGAATGTGTTGAAGCCCCCACAGGAATTATTAGACTATTAAGAGCAACTATATGCCAATAAATTGGAAAACCTAGAAAAAAATGGATAAATTCCCAGATGCATGCAACTTACCAAGAATAAACCACGAAGAAATACAAAAACTTAATAGATCAATAAGAAATAAGAAAAAATAAGTCTCCCATCAAAGAAAATCCCAGGACCTAATGACTTTACTGCTAAATTCTACCAAACATTTAAAAAAAATATCAATCTTACTCAAACTGTTCCAAAAATCAAAGAAAAGGGAATACTTCAAAACTTACCCTATGAGGCCCATATTACTCTAAAATCAAAACCAAAAAAAGACACAACAGGAAAGAAAATTATAATCTTATATCTCTGATAAACATAGATGCAAAATTCCTCAATGAAATACTAGCAAACTTCAACAATACATAAAAACAATTTATCATGGTCAAGTGGGATTCATCCCAAGAATAAAAGAATATATGCAAATCAATAAATGTGACACATCACATTAATAGAATGAAGTACAAAAATCATATGATCATTTCAATAGATGTTGAAAAAGCATACAATAAAATTCAGCATCATTACAAGATAAAAACTCTTAATAAATTGCATATAGAAGGAGGATTCCTCAATAAAATACAGGCCATATATAATAAACTCACAGCTAGTATTATATTGAATGGGGGAAAACAGAAATCCTTTCTTCTAACATCTGGAAGAAGAAAAGGATGGCCATTTTTACCACTTTTATTCGACAAAGTGCTGAAGTGCTACCCATGGCAATTAGACAAGATAATAAATAAAAGGCATCTATATTGGAAAAGAAAAAGTTAAGATATACTCTTTGCAGACAATATTATCTTATATATGGAAAAACCTAGCAACTCAAAAAAACTATATATTTATAACTGGTAAATGAATTTAGTAAAGTTTCCAGAGACATAATCAACATACAAAAATCAGTAGCATTTCTGTATGTCAATGATGAATAATCTGAAAAAGAAACCAAGAAAGCAACCCTATTTACAATAGCTACAAATAAAATAGAATATCTAGAAATAAACTCACCCAAAGAAGTGAAAGTTCTTACAGTAAAAACTATAAAACATTGATGAAAGAAACTGAAGAGGACACAAATAATGGAAAGATATATATGTTCATTGATTGGAAGAATTAATATTATTTAAATGACCATACTGCCCAAAGTGATCCAAAGATTCAATACAATCCCTATGCAAATGACATTTTTCACATAAACATAAAAAAAATCCTAAAATATATCATTATACATGGATTTACAAAGACCCAGAATATTCAAAGTCTTTGTTTTCTCTGAGAAAACAAAGAAAAAACAAAAAAAGCCGAAGGCATCACATTACCTAACTTCAAATTCTATAATGAAGCTATAGTAACCAACACACCATAGTACTGGCATAAAAACAGGCACAGATCAATGAAACAGAATAGAGAATTCAGAAAAGAAAAAAAAAGTCATACCTTTAGTCAAATCATTTTTTACAAAGTCACCAAGAAAGTAACTTGGGGAAAGGACAATCTCTTCAATAATGATACTGTAAATATTGGATAACTGAATGCTGTAGAATAAAACTAGACACTTATCTTTCACCATATACAAAAATAAAAGCAAAATGGATTAAGGAATTACATGTACACATGAAACTATAAAACTAAAGAAAACATTGAGGCAACACCCAAGACATTGATCTCAGAAAAGATTTCTTGAATAAGACCTTAAAAGCATAAACATTCAAAAACAAAAATGTACAAATGGGATCATATCAAACTAAAAAGCTTCTGCACAGCCAATGAAGAACTTAACAAAGTGAAGATACAACCAGAATAATGGGATAAAATATTTGCAAACTCTTCAACTGACAAGAGATTACTAACCAGAATATATAAGGAACTCAGACAACTTCATAGCAAATAACAGTAATAATAATACTGATAAAAATAAGACTTAAAAATAGGCAAAAGATCTGAACATACATTTCTCCAAAAAAAGGCATACAAGTGGCCAACTGGTATATATAT
The DNA here is from genome assembly GCF_027406575.1 of Nycticebus coucang. Taxonomy (NCBI): domain Eukaryota; kingdom Metazoa; phylum Chordata; class Mammalia; order Primates; family Lorisidae; genus Nycticebus; species Nycticebus coucang. Next base: position 58,022,196 of record NC_069790.1, read on the forward strand.
TTAAAAAAAAAAAAGATCAATAGGGCAGCATCTGTGGCTCAGTTTGTAGGGCGCCAGCCCCATATACCGAGGGTGGCAGGTTCAAACCCAGCCCTGGCCAAACTGCAACAAAAAATAGCTGGGAATTGTGGTGGGCACCTATAGTCCCAGCTACTCCGGAGGCTGAGCCAAGAGAACTGCCTAAGCCCAGGAGTTGGAGGTTGCTATGAGCTGTGATGCCATGGCACTCTACCAAGGGTGATAAAGTGAGACTCTGTCTCTCTAAAAAAAAAAAAAACTCAATATCGCTAAGGATCAGGGAATTGCAAATCAAATCCACAATAGTATGTCATCTCATCCCACTTAAAATGGCTTTTATCAAAAAGACAAAAAATAACACATCCTGGTGAGGATGCAAAGAAAGGAGAACTCTCTTGTACACTGTTGATGGGAATATAAATTAATACAGGTTTCTCAAAAAACTAAAAATGTAACTATTATATAATCCAGCAATCCCACTATAGGGTATATATCCAAAAGAAAGGAAATCTATATATTAAAGTGATATCTAGACAGCCATATTTATTGCAGCACTATTCATAATAGCAAAGATATGGAATCAACTAAATGACCATCAAAGGACAAATGGATAAGTGTAATGTGCTATATATACACAATGAAATATGATTCAGCCATAAAAAAAGAAGGAAATCCTGTCATTTTCAACAATAAGAATGGAACTAGAGGACATTAAATTAAATAAGTCAGACGCAAAAAGACAAATATTGTATATTCTCACTCATATGTGAGAGCTAAAAGAAAAAAATTGACCTAATTGAGAGAGTAGAATGATGGTTACCAAAGGCTGGGTAGGTTAGCAGTGAGGCAGTGATAAAGAGGGGTTGTTTAGCAGGTACAAAAATTCAGTTTTATAGAAAGAATAAGATCTGTGTTCAGTAACAGAATAGGGTGTATAGTTAATAATAATTCATTGTATATTTCAAAATAACCAGAGAAGTGAAATTGGAATGTTCTCAACCTGAAGAAATGATAACTATTTGACATGATGGGCATCCAAATTACCCTGATTTGATTATTACAAATGGAAAAAAATAAATACATAGTTTTAATATATTAAAAACTGGGTCTTGGAGGGCAGGGAGGACCCAGTTTGAATTCCCTTTTTGGAAAAATGCAGTCCCATGGACTTCAAAAAACTTCCTATACTAAGCTGAGGGCTCTCCTGTAGCTGTGGTGGGAATGTATACTGATGGGGAGCTCTCACTTACCTTTCCCTGCAGTGGGAATTCCCTCTTGGCTTTGAGCTGCTGCCACCGCCAACACCTACATGTGCTACCAAGGGGTCCAAAAACCAGCCCATCCAGGGTTCACCAGCACTTGCAGAAACTGCCCAGGGCCTGAGAATCTGCCCACTTGGGATCTGACATCACCAATACTGGCAAAAACTTCCTCTCCAGCAGTGAAGCCACATGAACCTGTGTATCTTTTCAAAGGTCTCAAAGACTGGTCTGCCTGGTGTCCCCATCCCCAGAAAAGCTATACCATAGACTATAAATAAGGACAGCCTAGGCCACCAAGGAACAGCCACCACTGATGTCAATTATAGCTAATGAAATCATACAGATACTACACTACAGCACCTATCCAGAAACAAAAGGCAAAACAAAGAATTTCTATGCCTTTTCTTTGGGGAGCTGATGCTGGGCCAAAGAACAAAGAGATATCTCATTACTCTCATTTGAAAGCTGAGGTAAGCTGAATTTAATTAAATCTCAGCCAAATTCATGGTAAATTCTAAATACTCAGGGCCTCACACCTGAAAAAAGAAAGTGCTTACACTTTCTTAGGGAATAAAAAAAAAGAAAGAAAAAGAAAACAAAAAATTCCCTTACCTGTTGCTTGTCTGGGAAAAATTTTTTTCTCTTTTATTTCTGAAGGATAGTTTTACCGCATATAGTGTTTCTGAAGGATATACGTTGTGCTATAAAGGAAAGAGAGCTTAGCTTTTGTACCCACTGTGGATGTACCCACTATGGACATCCATATGGATACATCTAATGGACGTATCCACTATGGATACATCTATAGGAAAAACATGTTTTCCTGCAAATGCTAATCCTCAAAATTGGAAAAAGCAACAAATACACCAAATGTACAGATACCAATGAAAGAACACAAGAAACATGAAAAAGCAAGGAAAGAAGACACTCCCAAAGGAACACAATAATTCTTCAGCAGTAAACCCCAAAGAAAAGGAATAGAAATTCTTTTTTTTTTTGTAACAGATACAGACATGCAGATACAGGAAGCTCAAATATCTCCAAATAGGTTCAGCTCGAAATGATTGTCTCTAAGGCACATTGTAATCAAACTGTCAAAAGTCAAAAACGAAGAGACAATTCTAAAAACAGCAAAAAAAAAATGAAGTCATATATAAAGGAATCACTACCAGACCAACAGAAAATTTCTCAGCAGAAACCGTACAGGCCAGGAGAAAATAGTTGACATCGTCAAAGTACAAACATAAAAAATTTCTACCCAAGAACACTATATGCAGCCAAGTTATCCTTCAGAAATAAAAGAGAAAAAAATCTTTCCCAGATAAGCAAAAAGTAAGGGAATTCATCTTCACTAGACCATTCCTATTAAAAATGTTAAGAGAATTCCACATCTAGAAACAAATGAAAACATGCAAAGCATAAAACTCACTAATAGAGCAGATAAGTGAATGAAGAAAGAAAGGAATTGAACTTCATCACTACAGAAAACCATAAAACTGCAAAGATAAACACCAGAAGAAGAAAGGAGAAAAAGCTACACAAAATAATCAGAAAAGTAACAAGAGTAATTACTCACCTATCAATAAAAAACCTTGAATGTAAATAATTTAAATTTCCCAATTAAAAGACACAGACTGGCTTAATGAACAAACACACACACACACACATGAAAGTAAAGGGATAAAAAAAAGATATTCCAGGCGGTGCCTGTGGCTCAAGAAGTAGGGCTTCGGCCCCATATACCAGAGGTGGTGGGTTCAAGCCTGGCCCCAGCTAAAATTGAAAAACAAACAAACAAACAAAAGATATTCCACACAAATGGATAAAAAAAAAGCAAAAAAGCAAAAAAATGTATACTTTTATTTGACAAAATAGACTTTAACTCAAAAAACATAAAAAAACAAAAAACTCATGATATAATGTTAAAAAAAATTCACCAAGAAGATATAATAATTATAAAAAAAAAAAAATGTGTGCACCCAACATCAGAGTACCCAGATGTATAAAACTAATATTATTGGAAATAAAGATAGAATTGAACCTTAATACAACAATTATTGGAAATTAACCATCCCACTTTCAACATTGAATAAATTATCTAAACCAAAAATAAACAAAGAAATAGAGGACTTAAACTGTACTATGGAACAAATAGACTTAACAGGCATTTACAGAACATTTCTTCCAACAGCTGCAGAATACACATTCCTGTCATCAGCCCATGGGACATTCTCCAGAATTGACCACATGTCAGACCTGAAGACACAAAACAAGTCTCAAAGAATTTTAAAAAATTAAAATCACATCAGAGGCAGAGCAAGATGGCAGCTGAGTAACAGCTTCCTTGCATCTGGGCACCGAGAGTCTGGGGAGATAGGACTCCAGGCATCTCTGGCTGGTGGGATCTGCCTATCATCACCCCTGAGAGGACACAGGGAGTCAGCGAGAGACTTCTGGACCCCAAGAGGAGGACTAAAACAGTGGAAAAACGGCAAGTGGTCACGTGTGTTCAATCCGTCTAAACCCGCCCGCAACTGTAAGTTCAGTAGCAGCGAGACTGCAAACCAGAAAGACCTTACCTGTGAACTGTTTTGGTGTCTTTGGACTTGGCACTCAGTTGAACTGCCTTGGGGAGAGCCTGAGCAGGAGTGTGGAGAACTTTGGCTGTTGTCTAGGGCCCCAGTCTGAGCCGCTGAGCCAGACGGAGCTAATAGTGTTTGGCTCTGGGTCACAGGCAGCCATTCTGAGCGATCTGCCCTGGCAAGCTCCGCCCTCAGGGTCGCAGAGCTAGAATTGGGTGGGAGCTGGTAACCCAGCGACCAAGTAGCCTAAGGGCGGGGTCTGAGCTGCCTTGCAGCCCTAACCCTCGGGGGCAGAGGGAGACCACCAGTTTTGGCACACAGGGTAAGTGGATAGCCACTTCAGCAGTGATTCCAGCGACAAGCACTTCCCCTGGGAAAGCTTCTGCTCAGCAAGTAAACAAGTTCAAAGTGCCTTTTAAGTGGGCTGAAGAGAGATTTAGGGTGTCTATCTGCTGGGGTTTGAGAAATTAGCAGCCTCCAGTCGTATCAGAACTGTAACTAACATCTCATACCCCAGAAGACCACGTGTTGGCCAGACAATATTCAATAACATATGCATACTGCTTTGTTTTTGGTTGTGGTTTTTTGTTTTTTTTTTTTGGTTTGGTTGTTTTTTTTTGTTTATTTTGATGTTCTTGATTGTTGTTTTGTTTTTTAAGTTCAACCTTTTCCATACAGATCCTTTTTCTTTCTCAATTTTTCTAGTTTAATTATAATTTCCCATTGCTGCCTATTTCAATAATTAGAACTTCATTTTTGTTAGTGTTTCTACCCCTATTATTTGGTTTTTCCAGCCAATTTTATCCCGTGAAGTTTTCTGTTTGCTTATTTTGGTTTGATTTATAGCATTTTTGTCTTTCCTCTCTACTTGGTGGAGGTGGGGTACTGTGTCTGATCAGGTTAGCAAAGAGCTGCTGACCTCAAGGGAACCACCCAACTGGGCGACCCCAGAAGGTGCTTTTTTTTTTTTTAAGGTTGTATCAAAGTACCCTACTATACACCTATATTGCTCTGTCTCCCGCTTTCTGTGCCTCTCTTCTTTTTGTCAATATACCTTTTACCCACCCCCTCTCCTTTCTCTATTTTTCTTTTTTTTTTCTTATCACTCGGTCCTCCTTTCTTTCATCCCTTTTTTGCTCTTCAACCTTCTCACCCTTCTGGTCCTGTAACCCTTAGTCCACAGGCACGAGAACTTAAAGAGCAAGAGGAAGTGAAAGGAAAATTAGGGCAAGGAAACAGATAAAAGAAATCACTCATGAGGAAGAATCAGCAGAAAACTCCAGGCAACATGAAGAACCAGTCCAGAACAACCCCGCCAAGGGACAATGAGGTAGCGACTGCAGAGGATTCCACCTATACAGAAATGTTAGGAATGACAGAAAGGGAATTTAGAATACACATGTGGAAAACAATGAAAGAAATGATGGAAACAATGAAGGAAACTGCTAATAAAGTGGAAATTAACCAAAAGGAAATTCAAAAACAGAATCGAATAAAAGATGAACGATATGAAGAATATAAAAAGGATATAGCAGAGCTGAAGGAAATGAAACAGTCAATCAGGGAACTTAAAGATGCAATGGAAAGTATCAGCAACAGGTTAGACCATGCAGAAGAAAGAATTTCAGAGGTAGAAGACAAAGTTTTTGAGATAACTCAGATAGTAAAAGAGGCAGAAAAGAAGAGAGAGAAAGCAGAACATTCACTGTCAGAAATATGGGACTTTATGAAGCGCTCCAACATACGAGTTATAGGAATTCCAGAAGGGGAAGAAGAATGCCCCAGAGGAATGGAAGCCATACTAGAGAATATTATAAAAGAAAATTTCCCAAATATCACCAAAGATTCTGACACTCTGCTTTCAGAGGGCTATCAGACCCCAGGTCACCTCAACTCTAACCGAGCTTCTCCAAGACACATTGTGATGAACCTGTCCGAAGTCAAGACAAAAGAAAAGATTCTGCAAGCTGCCAGGAGTAAGCGCCAGTTGACCTACAGGGGCAAATCCATCAGAGTGACCGCAGACTTCTCTAATGAAACTTTCCAAGCAAGAAGACAATGGTCATCTACCTTTAATCTACTTAAACAGAACAATTTCCAGCCCAGAATTCTGTACCCTGCTAAGCTAAGCTTCAAAATTGACAGAGAAATCAAATCATTTACGGATATACAAACATTGAGGAAATTTGCCACAACAAGACCAGCTCTACAGGAAATACTTCAACCTGTTCTGCACACTGACCACCACAATGGATCAGCAGCAAAGTAAGAACTCAGAAATTAAGGGACAGAACCTAACCTCCACACTGTTGCAAAAGATAAAACTAAGCAATGGACTCTCACCAAATAAGACGAATAGAATACTACCACACTTATCAATTATCTCAATAAATGTTAATGGCTTGAATTCCCCACTGAAGAGACATAGATTGGTTGACTGGATGAAAAAACACAAGCCATCCATTTGCTGTCTGCAAGAAACACACCTGGCTTCAAAAGACAAACTAAAGCTCCGAGTCAAGGGTTGGAAGACATTTTTTCAGGCAAATGGAATTCAGAAGAAAATAGGAATTGCAATCTTATTTTCAGATACATGTGGATTTAAACCAACTAAAGTCAAAAAAGACAAAGATGGTCACTTTATATTGGTCAAGGGAAAAAGACAACAAGAAGACATTTCAATTCTAAGTATTTATGCACCGAATTTAAATGCTCCCAGATTCTTGAAACAGACCTTACTCAGTCTGAGCAATATGATATAATTGCTAATACCATAATAACAGGGGACCTTAACACTCCTCTTACAGAGCTGGACAGATCCTCTAAACAGAAATTAAACAAGGATATAAGAGATTTAAATGAGACCCTAGAACAACTGTGCTTGATAGACGCATATAGAACACTCCATCCCAAAGATAAAGAATATACGTTCTTCTCATCACCCCATGGAACATTCTCCAAAATTGATCATATCCTGGGACACAAAACAAATATCAACAGAATCAAAAGAATTGAAATTTTACCTTGTATCTTCTCAGACCATAAGGCACTAAAGGTGGAACTCAACTCTAACAAAAATGCTCAACCCCACCCAAAGGCATGGATATTAAACAATCTTCTGTTGAATAACAGATGGGTGTAGGAAGAAATAAAACAGGAAATCATTAACTTCCTTGAGCATAACAACAATGAAGACACAAGCTACCAAAACCTGTGGGATACTGCAAAAGCAGTTTTGAGAGGAAAATTCATCGCTTTAGATGCCTACATTCGAAAAACAGAAAGAGATCACATCAACAATCTCACAAGAGATCTTATGGAATTGGAAAAAGAAGAACACTCTAAGCCTAAACTCAGTAGAAGAAAAGAAATATCCAAAATCAAATCAGACATCGATGAATTTGAAAACAAAAGAATCATTCAGAAAATTAATGAAACAAGGAGTTGGTTTTTTGAAAAAATTAATAAAATAGATAAACCATTGGCCAGACTAATGAGGAATAGAAAAGTAAAATCTCTAGTAACCTCAATCAGAAATGATAAAGGGGAAATAACAACTGATCCCACAGAGATACAAGAGATCATCTCTGAATACTACCAGAAACTCTATGCCCAGAAATTTGACAATGTGAAAGAAATGGATCAATATTTGGAATCACACCCTCTCCCTAGACTCAGCCAGGAAGAAATAGAGCTCCTGAACAGACCAATTTCAAGCACTGAGATCAAAGAAACAATAAAAAAGCTTCCAACCAAAAAATGCCCTGGTCCAGATGGCTTCACTCCAGAATTCTATCAAACCTTCAAGGAAGAGCTTATTCCTGTACTGCAGAAATTATTCCAAAAAATTGAGGAAGAAGGAATCTTCCCCAACACATTCTATGAAGCAAACATCACCCTGATACCAAAACCAGGAAAAGACCCAACCAAAAAGGAGAATTTCAGACCAATCTCACTCATGAATATAGATGCAAAAATTCTCAACAAAATCCTAGCCAATAGATTGCAGCTTATCATCAAAAAAGTCATTCATCATGATCAAGTAGGGTTCATCCCAGGGATGCAAGGCTGGTTTAACATACGCAAGTCTATAAATGTTATCCACCATATTAACAGAGGCAAAAATAAAGATCACATGATCCTCTCAATAGATGCAGAAAAAGCATTTGATAAAATCCAGCATCCCTTTCTAATTAGAACACTGAAGAGTATAGGCATAGGTGGCACATTTCTAAAACTGATTGAAGCTATCTATGACAAACCCACAGCCAATATTTTACTGAATGGAGTAAAACTGAAAGCTTTTCCTCTTAGAACTGGAACCAGACAAGGTTGTCCTCTGTCACCTTTACTATTCAACGTAGTGCTGGAAGTTCTAGCCAATACAATTGGGCAAGACAAGGAAATAATGGGAATCCATATGGGAGCAGAGGAAGTCAAACTCTCCCTCTTTGCTGACGACATGATCTTATACTTAGAGAACCCCAAAGACTCAACCACAAGACTCCTAGAAGTCATCAAAAAATACAGTAATGTTTCAGGATATAAAATCAATGTCCACAAGTCAGTAGCCTTTGTGTACACCAATAACAGTCAAGATGAGAAGCTAATTAAGGACACAACTCCCTTCACCATAGTTTCAAAGAAAATGAAATACCTAGGAATATCCCTAACGAAGGAGGTGAAGGACCTCTATTAAGAAAACTATGAACTCCTCAGAAAGGAAATAGCAGAGGATATTAACAAATGGAAGAACATACCATGCTCATGGATGGGAAGAATCAACATTGTTAAAATGTCTATACTTCCCAAAGCAATCTACCTATTCAATGCCATTCCTATCAAAATACCAACATCGTACTTTCAAGATTTGGGAAAAATGATTCTGCGTTTTGTATGGAACCGGAAAAAAACCCATATAGCTAAGGCAGTTCTCTGTAACAAAAATAAAGCTGGGGGCATCAGCATACCAGATTTTCGTCTGTACTACAAAGCCATAGTGCTCAGGACAGCATGGTACTGGCACAAAAACAGAGACATAGACACTTGGAATCGAATTGAAAACCAAGAAATGAAACTAACATTTTACAACCACCTAATCTTTGATAAACCAAACAAGAACTTACCTTAGGGGAAAGACTCCCTATTCAATAAATGGTGTTGGGAGAACTGGATGTCTACATGTAAAAGACTGAAACTGGACCCACACCTTTCCCCACTCACAAAAATTGATTCAAGATGGATAAAGGACTTAAATTTAAGGCATGAAACAATAAAAATCCTCAAGGAAAGCATAGGAAAAACACTGGAAGATATTGGCCTGGGGAAAGACTTCATGAAGAAGACTGGCATGGCAACTGCAACAACAACAAAAATAAACAAATGGGACTTCATTAAACTGAAAAGCTTCTGTACAGCCAAGGAGACAATAACCAATGCAAAGAGACAACCTACACAATGGGAAAGGATATTTGCATATTTTGAATCAGACAAAAGCTTGATAACTAGGATCTGTAGAGAACTCAAATTAATCCACATGAAAAAAGCCAACAATCCCATATATCAATGGGCAAGAGACATGAATAGAACTTTCTCTAAAGATGACAGACAAATGGCTAACAAACACATGAAAAAATGTTCATCATCTCTGTATTTTAGAGAAATGCAAATCAAAACAACCCTGAGATTTCATCTAATCCCAGTGAGAATGGCCCACATCACAAAATCTCAAAACTGCAGATGCTGGCGTGGATGTGGAGAGAAGGGAACACTTCCACACTGCTGGTGGGACTGCAAACTAGTACAACCTTTCTGGAAGGAAGTATGGAGAAACCTCAAAGCACTCAAGCTAGACCTCCCATTTGATCCTGCAATCCCATTACTGGGCATCTACCCAGAAGGAAAAAAATCCTTTTATCATAAGGACACTTGTACTAGACTGTTTATTGCAGCTCAATTTACAATCGCCAAAATGTGGAAACAGCCTAAATGCCCACCAACCCAGGAATGGATTAACAAGCTGTGGTATATGTATACCATGGAATACTATTCAGTCATTAAAAAAAATGGAGACTTTACATCCTTCGTATTAACCTGGATGGACGTGGAAGACATCATTTTTAGTAAAGCATCACAAGAATGGAGAAGCATGAATCCTATGTACTCAATTTTGATATGAGGACAATTAATGACAATTATGGTTATGGGGGGGGAACAGAAAGAGGGAAGGAGGGAGGGTGGTGGGGCCTTTTGTGTGTCACACTTTATGGGGGTAAGACATGATTGCAAGAGGGACTTTACGAACAATGGCAATCAGTGTAACCTGGCTTATTGTACCCTCAATGAATCCCCAACAATAAAAAAAAAAAAGAAAATCACATCAAATATCTTCTCGGATCAAAATGAAGTAAAACTAGAAATCAGTAATAAAAGGAACTTTGGAAACTATAGAACTCTTAAAACTATGAAAATTAAATAGTGTGTCTCTGAATGACCAAAGGGTCAGTGAAGAAATTAAGAAGAAAAGTTTTTAATTTGGAAGAAGAGATTTATTTCTTATAAAGGACTACAGTCTATGGGCAGCTATTCCATTCCAACAGGCTGGAAAGCAGAGCCTTGGTCAGAAGCCAGGAACACATGCTTCCAGCCAGGAACAATGGGAACAGGAAGTTTTACTAATCAGGATAGCCAAATATACATATTTAACAAACTGTGGGGGGAGTCAAGAATATTTATGAAAGGAGAAATGTATGCATTCACAGTCAAGCTTTATGCTCCTTTATGGAGTCCATACTCAGAAAATGGCAACCTTAATGGCCAAACTTTTATTTTGTCCCATCATTGCCAGACTGGTGTTCATTACACATTGTATGCACATATTAAAAATACATGTGTTTCGTAAATACAAAAGTATACACATTTTAAGAAAGGAAAACTATATTAAATAAAATTGTAATGTTCTGCAATTACGAGAGAGATACAAGATACAATATGCAAGATAAAAACATTATCGATATGTATCAAGTATTACAATTTTAATACAATTTGTCCTTTCTTAAAAATGTCTACACATTTTTGGCACCCTATGTATGTACAATTATTATTTATCTATAAACAAAATGGAAAAAGGGAATCCATACTTAAGGAGAATTAAGTAAATTATTACATAAATAAAAGTTTTTAACATGCTGAAAGAAAAAAATCAATCTAGAATTCCAAATCCAATAAAAAATATTCATAAAAATGAATTCAAAAGAAAACTTTTTAGTAAACAAAATCTGAAATAATCCCTATCCAGCAGTCTTAAGACTGTAAGAAATGCTAAGGGAGTTCTTCATAGAAATAATACAAATAATTGGTTACAGCCAAAATAATGACTTATGTATTGTAGGGTTTATAACACATAGAAGCAAAACATCAAACAATACCAAAGAGAAAATACAAGAACAATACCACGAGAAAATTCTCCACAGGTATCTTGTATTTTTCCAACTGTTCTGAGCAGTGCTCTAACTTCCTTTGTGCCAGACTATCTTTTCATGAACTGTATAGTGAACAGTTTTGTAAGACAGAAATAGTGTCTCCCTCAAGAGGCTCACTACCCACTATAAAAAATTTGGGTTCCCTGAGCTTTGTATTGCTCTGCTATCATGCAACCTACAACATGAGCAAGTGTCAACGGGTCCTTTTCATGTTGTCCTGTAGAAATTGCAGTCTTGTGCAATCATCCATGAATCTGTGGCAGGCTAACTTTTTTGCTTACAAGCAGTTAAAATGTCAGAGCCTTCATAGCTCTTGACACAGCAAGAGTCCCATTGAATCATGAGCTATGGTTGCTGCTCAGGCCAGTTGGACTCTTTTTTTTTTTTTTTTTGCCAGTTGGACTCTTGTGACAGAAGTCAGTAGCTAAGAGAGGAGTTATGGTAGAAGTTATGGACCTTGACATCAGGAGGAAGTAAAGCAGCTCTTCCACAGAGATAGCAGAGAGGAATATGTTTGTTTGTTTGTTTGTTTGAGGCAGAGTCTCACTTTGTCACCCTCGGTAGAGGGCTGTGGCGTCACAGCTCACAGCAACCTCACACTCTTGGGCTTAAGCGATTCTCTTGCCTCAGCCTCCCGAGTAGCTGGGACTCCAAGCACCCGGCACAACGCTCGGCTATTTTTTTAGAGACGAGGTCTCACCCTTGCCCATTAAACTTTATAAGATGTTTCTTTTCATTTCCCATTAAATTGTAATCCAATGTATTTAATAACAAATTTACCCTTTTTTATTAAATACATAGGATACATTTGATCATAATGTCTATTGAAATTATTGAAGTTATTTCTAATTTTTACATGATTCTTAACTATTTCCAAAAGCTAAACTTGCATGTCCTAGCTGAATCCTTGTTTCATACAAAGCATGTCATCTGGGGTACATATTACACTGTATTGTTGCAAACTAAGCAATTAAAACATTGTTGTCTTACTTTGTTTTATGACTTTATAGAATGAATAATTTATCTGAGAGCTATATCACATTAACCTCATCTTAACTTCTTTCATTAGTCTATTTTACAAGATACATTTTAATTTTTCAATGACTTTTACAGTATACCTCAAAATATGTATTAACCAATTTATGTGAATTTAAAATAAAGTCACATATTTTCCAACAGAAAGATCAATTTGGCTGAGAGTTTTGACATTGAGGACTAATTTTGCAAATTAAATTTCAGTTACCATTTAAAATGAATTTAATTAGAAAAATCCATAGTTCTAAAAAGAAAATATCTCTAAAACATATTACATTTTATCAAAAATTATCATGTTAACAAAGCTGTACTGACATTAATATTATGTTTATTTTCCCAAATCTTTCTAATTATGTTGGGTTAAACCAAGTTATTCTAAATAAAAGAGCAACACGTATAATTAATTTTTTCTTTTCATTGAGATTTCTGGTATACTCCCCAGAAACCAAGACAGTAAATGACTATACTGTCTGTATAGCAAAATATTTTGCAAGTCAGGTTGTTTCTAAATCTTTGCCATAAGTATAATTGAAGGCAAACCTAATTGAGTTGTCAGTTGACAGATCATTAACCTAATTTTTAGGATAATTACATTAATTTTTAACAATATAACTCTTTCATGAGTTCAAATAATTAACATAGTTTCGCAAAATAATTTCATCCCCATCCATTTATTTATGTGAACAAGATTTTTTAGCAGCTTCAGCAATACCAATAAAAAGCAAGACTAGAATTTACGTTGAATTTATCTTTCCTTTTTCATGTATATACAAACTACAGGCATACCTTGTTTTGGTGTTCTTTACTGCACTTTGCAATATTACATTTTTACAAATTGAAGGTTTATGGAAACCCTGTGTCAGGTAAGTCCATTGGTGCCGTTTTTCACAGTATATGTCTTACTTTATGTCTTTGTACACATTTGGGTACTTCTCACAATATTTTGAAGTTTTTATTACAATTATATCTGTTACCATGGTCTGTGATAAATAATCTTTGCTGTCACTATTATAATTGTCTTGGGGCACCACAAGACAGTGAATTTAATCAATAAATGTTGAATGTGTTCTGACTGCTCCACCAACCGGCCATTTCCCACTTTTCTTCTTCTCCGCAGGGCTCCCTATTCCCCAAGGTGCAACAATATTGATATTAGACCAATCAATAACCCTACAATAGCTTCTAATTATTCAAGTAGAAGGAAGGCACACATCTCTCGTTCTCTATCAAAAGCTAGAATGATTAAGCTTAGTGAGGAGATTATGTCAAAACCCAAGACAGGCTGAAAGCTAGGCCTCTTGGCCTTGTTGTAAATGAAGAAAAAAAAAATTCTAAAAGGAAATTAATTCTACTTCAGTGCACACATGATTGATAAGAAAGCAAAACACTCTTATTGCTGATATGGAGGCAGTTTGAGCAGTGTGGACAGAAGATCAAATAAACCACAACATTTCCTTAAGCCAAAGCCTAATCCAGAGAAGCACCCTAAAACTTCTCAATTCTGTGAAGGCCGAGAGAGGTGAGGAAGCTGCAGAAGAAAAGTTTGGAGCTAACAGAAGCTGATTCACGAGTTTTAAGGAAACACGACAGCTCTATAACATAAAAGAACAAGGCAAAGCAGCAAGAGCTGATGTATTCTAGAAACTAGCAAGAAGGTTGGGGTGAGATTAGTGATGAATGTGGCTATACTCGACAGATTTTCAGAATAGATGAAGCAGCCTTCTAAAAGTCAATTCCTGGCTACAAAGCTCTAAAGAATAGGCTGACTCTCTTATTAAGGGTTAATGCAGCTGGTGACTTGAAATTGAAGACAGTGCTCATTTGACCTTTCCAAACATCCTCAAGCCAACTATATTAATCTACTCTGTCTATGGAAAGGCTGAATGACAACATGTCTGTTTACAGCATGGTTTACTGAATATTTTAAGCCTATTGTTGAGATCTCCTACTCAGAAAAAAAGTTTCTTTTGAAATATTGCTGCTCATTGACAATGCACCTGATCACCCCAAAAGCACTGATGGAGATGTACAAGAAGATTAATGTTTTCACGAATGCTAACACAACAGTCATTCTGCAGCCCAGAATCAGGGATCAGGGAGTAATTACAACTTTCAGGTCTTATTAGTTACAAAATACATTTTGTAAGGCTATTAGTAGCTATAGATAATAATTCCTCTGATATACCCAGGCAAAGTCAATTGAAATTCTTTTTGGAAATGATTCACCTTTTTAGGTGCCATTAAAAACATTTGTGATTACTAGGAGTAAGTTAAAATGCCAGTATTAATGGGAGTTTGGAAGAAGTTAATTCCAATCCTCCTGAATGACTTTGAGGGGTTCGAGACTTCAGTGAAGGAAGTAACTGCAGATGCAATAGAAAGAGCAACTAGAATTGGAAGTAGAGCCTGAATTGCTGCGATCTCATGATAAAACTTTAACATTTAAAAAAATTGAAATAGATCATTTAACTAGAAAGTAGAGTGAATTATTAAAATATGCATGGAATTAATAACCATCTAATTTATGAGAAAGTTTAACTCTGGAGACAGAGGTGAAAATGGAATTGAGAAGGAGTATACAGAGGCTTTTACTGAATTTGTAATGTTTTCTTATTTAAAAAAACCTGAAGTAGTTAAAGCTGAGTACTAGGCCTATTAAAACTTCATAAAGCTGGGAGGTGGGCATACAAGTTATCATACACATGTCTATATATTTGAACTATTTTTATAATAAAAGAAGCTATGGGCAGCGCCTATGACTCAAAGGAATAGGGCACTGGCCCCACATACCAAGGGTGGCGGGTTCAAACGCGGCCCCAACCAAAAACTGCAAAAAAATAAAAGAATTCTATTGGCTAAATTCGCCAATAGACTTCTATAAAAAGAAACTAAAAGGAAAAGAAATATGTAGCCCAGGCACAGTGGCTCACACCTGTAATCCCAGCACTTTAGGAGGTCAAGGCGGAGGACAGCTTGAGACCAAGAGTTCAAGACCAGTCTGAGCGAAAGCAAGACCTTATCTCTATAAAAAAATAGAAAAATTAGCCAGGTGTAATGGTGTGTACCTGTAGTCCCAGCTACTTGGGAGACTAAGATGGAAGAATCCCTTGAGTGCAAGAATTTGAGGTTGCAGTTGAGCCATGATGACACTACTGTGCTCTAGCCAGGCAACGGAGCACGACTCTCCTCAAAAAAAGGAAAAAAATAGAAAAAAGTTATCAATCCACCAGAATTGAGAAAAAAAGAAAAAGAATACAAAGAGAAAAACAATGAATTAAAGACACAAAATGTTAGATTGTTAAATATATCAATATTTATCACAATATATGTAAAGAGATCAAATTTGTCCATTAAAACATAGACATCCTCAGATTTTTCTAAATGACAAAAAAGATTAACTAAATGGAATTAAGAAATACCAGACAAATTTTTTCCCAAGGAAAATTGGGGTAACAATATTAATATCAGATAAAATAGAATTTAAAACAAAAGGCAATAATGGGAGTAGACAGAGAAACCACATAATTAAATATTAGGAGCATTTCACTCAGTAGACAGAACCATGAATTCGTGTGCATTTAACAACATAAACACAAAAAGCAAAACCTGACAAAAGCACAGTGAGATGCTGACAAATCGCAACCACAGAGGAGACTTTACATCATCTGTTTCAGAATATGGTAAATTCCCACATCCTAGGGATGCAGATAATTTGAGCAAACAGATTAATATTGGACTTCATGAGTATATTTGGCAAAACTTGCATAAAAATACACAAAAGAGAAAGCATATACTATTTCGAGTTACACATAGAACAATGACAAAAATCTAACACAGATTAACTTTTCAAATAAGGCTCTTTTCTAACCAATTTCAAGTCATCAATTATACGGACCACATTCCACTACACAATAAAACTCAATTAAAAAAACAATAAAAACGTAATTTATAAATACTAACAGGATTGAAAACTTTTCAAAAATTGTATTTATTATTTTTAGAGACAGCTCTGTTGCCCAAGCTGGAGTACAGTGCAGGGATCATAGCTCACACCAACTTCCAAGTCCTGGCTCACGGGTTCCTTCCACCTCAGCCTCCCATGAAACTGAGATTTAGACATGGCCCAACACACCTGGCTCGTGTTTTTGGTTTTTGCAGAAGCCAAGACTTTATGCTGCCCAGGCTGGTCTCAAACTCGGGCTCAAGAGATTCTCCTGCCTCAGTCTCCCAAAATGCTGTCATGAGCCACGTGGCCTGAAAACCTTTTAAAATGTACTCAGGATAAGAATGAAGTTATTACCCGATTTTGTCCAGTCTAGCGTCGTACATTTTACATTTGTGAAATACTAAGATCTGAGTTTAAATTCCACCTCGAACAGTGGCAATACCACATGTGATCCACTAGATGTCAGGGTTGCTTTATTTTTATGTTCATTTCCGTACATAGCGGCGTCAACAGCCAAAGAAATACAATGAGTTAGATTTCAGATCTAGTTGCACGTCCTTTTGGGTTTGACCCAAAATCTAATAACAAGGAAATAATATTTATAGTGAATAATTTTTAATGTGAAATACAAATATCAATTTTATCACACAATCGTTTCCTGAATCTCTTTATGTGTGATTTCCATCAATTAATTTTTAACTTCCTAAAGCAATTTTGTATGATTCTAAAGGTGCTTTAAGGAACAAGCAAGACAGAAAGGATTTTCAGTTGCTTCTAAGGGACAAAAAAAAAAAAAACTAAGCTGTCTGTGGTACATGTATCCAACAAAGGGTATTCCCCTTAAAAATACAGCCTTGTGACATAAACAATGCGTGGAATTAGAAAGGATCTTGAAAAGCCATCTATTCTAACTGCCTGCATCCTAAAAACTGACAAATGGGAACTAAGTCTATTTTTAAAGACTCCAGGAAAGGAAATCATGAGTCAGGAAGTTCTTCCTATCTAACCTAAATCCCTCCTGATGAAGTTTAATCCCATTTCCTCTAGTGTGGGCCTTTTTAGTGAGAATGAAAGACATCTGTTGCCTGCCATCCTCATCTAGAGAATAACCCTTCACATCCCAGACTACGCGCTTATCAGGCTCTCATGAACTACAAATGGATCTCAGCATGGCAGGTAGCTACAAGTAGCTGTCAAGTAAATTAATAACAGCCCAAAAGGTATCGTTACAAAAGTCTCTCTAACAAAAGCCACTTGTAAAGAGGTCTGATTTAGAAGTACTGAAGTATGAACAGAAGTAAAGAGATACGGGTTCTTATCTCCACTCTTACAGAGGTCCTCAAACTTTTTAAACAGGGGGCCAGTTCACTGTCCCTCAGACCATTGGAGGGCCGGACTATAGTTAAAAAAAAAACAACTATGAACAAATTCCTATGCACACTGCACATATCTTATTTTGAAGTAAAAAAACAAAACAGGAACAAATACAATCACACCACCTCATGTGGCCCGCAGGCCGTAGTTTGAGGACCCCTGAGAGGTTCCATTAAAGGTGATCACTATTGAGCACCTGTGTGTTACTGAACCCACAGTGGGATTCTGGCGTAGGTCCTGTTACTCAACAGCACAGAAAGCCAATTCCTAAGACAAAAAGGATTGCCAAGGAGAAAGAGAATTTAATACAGACGCTGTCACTTGGGAGACTGGAGAACTGCCTCAAATCCATTTCCTCAAATCCAAATCCATTTCCCTGACTATGGATTTTTATAAAGGGTTCAAGAAGGTGTCTACATGTACTGAGGCAGGTTGTGTTGAAAACAATGTGTATAGGAAGTCTAATTCAGAAGTCACAGGGTAGTGGTGGATGGTGAATCATGGTGTTGTTATTCTGCAAAGAGTCTGCTATTCTATTTCTAGAAGACAACTCAAAAGGTGAAGGGGTTAAACAGAAAGGTTAGATATTCTGGTCACCCAGCGCTCCTGGCCTGGGAATCCAAAGCATAAAAAAGCTACAGGGAAAACATACATGGGAGAGGGTGCCATTTTGTGTTTGGTAATAGAGCAAGTTGCTTTAATTAATTCTTTATAATTTTCGCAAGAAGCCTGTGAGGGAGGAGGAATCGTCATCATCACTACTACTATGATAACCGTTTTCCAAATAAGAAAACAGGAAAATTTATTCTTTTCCTCAGCGCACACAGCCAGGAGGAGACAGGGCTGCCTTTCACTCCTGACCCCAGGGTTTTGCTGGTAAAGCACACCACGGTTCTTCACCTCCTTCCAGCTTTAAAGCAAAGAGCTCCCCCACAAAAAAAAAAAAAAAAAAACCATAAAAGTGGGACCAGATTAGGTTTCCTCTTCCAAGTCACCACCCCTCCCTTAACATGAACAAGATTAATTAAAAGTTAACATTGTGTGTGTTCAGAGCTCATGCTCTGTTCTGTTTCTACCCTGTGGACAGAGATACTCTGATATAAGTAGTGCCTGACGGTAAAGATTGATATTCATGAAAATGGCTACCAAGCGAAGTCGCACAATCTACTACTATGTCTTTAAAAATGAGATTATTCACCACCATCTTGGGGGGTGTGAAGACTGTGGTCCTAGCTAAAGTCAGAACGTAGACTAGAAGGGAAAACTTCCCAGTCCCGACCAATCAATATAGAACCCTGACGATTGGGTTAGCCTGTCCTGCCATTCAGAACCTACTGTCTCCCTCCCTTCTCTCTCCCATTAACTCACCTCCCTCCTCTTCATTCCTTCCTTCTTCTTTTCTGCCTTCCTTCCTTCTTCCTTTTTCTCCCTTCCTTTTTTTTCTTTTCTCCTTCCTCCACTTTCCTTTTCCTTCCTTTTATCTTTTTCTCCTTTTTTTAAATTACAAGACAACCACACATTCATTGGGAAGAAAAATCCAACAATGCAGTCATATTACAAAGTAAAAAAAGATTAAAGTTCTCTCTTGCCCTCTCTCCACACCGCCTCTCCAGGTAGTAACCACTGATAATAGTATCAGGTGTATCCTTCAGGGAACCTTCTTCTCATTCACAAAGAAAAGGGAAAGAGAGAAGCACAGAGAAGGAAGAGATGTATTTCTACAAAACTGGGATACTATTGCACATTCTGGTCTGCAGCCTGCTTCTTTCACACAAAACTATCTCATAGACAACTAATGTTTATATTTCCTTTTAACAGCTGTGCCACATTTGTTCCCATGGGTGCACCATAGTTTGTTAACCATTCCCTTGTCAACAGACGTTTAACTTCTATTCCTATTCCAGTTTGCTTCTATTCCAAGCCATGCTACAGGAAAATTTTTACCCACACGTCTTTATACATTTAGTATGAATATTTCTGGGAGACAGATTTCACCAAGGGGAATTTCTGAGCAAAGGTAAGAATGATTAGAGTTGTGACAGACACAGCCAAATTGTTCTTCTAAAAGTATCTAGGAAGTGACACTTCTACCTGTTATTAGTTAGGTTTTCTAAAAACTTTTTCCATACATTGAAACTATTATTATTTTCACAAAACAGGTAAACAGGAGTGATGAATAGGGTATACAAAGGCTTCGGGACCTTAGTTTACGAATACTTTCCACTTCCTTTTATCAATTTTATGAAATTGTTGCTTTTTCTCAAGGGGGTAAACGTGGCATTTATGAGCTTAGTTTCTTGGCTTTGAGGGGACGGGGTTATAATTAACATACAGAGAAAGTCACAGATGTTATGTGCACACGCACTTCAATGCGTTTTGATAAATATAATAGAGAATATTTGTACGGCCTCACAAAGTTCGCTTATATTCTCTTCCAATAAATCCCAACTTCCATGAATACTCTCATGCACATCTTTCTGTGGATATAGTTTCAGTTTCTTTGGGTAAGTACCTAGAAGTATAAATACTGGTGATAAGGTTGTTCTATGTTTAATTTTATTAAAAATTACCAAATGGTACTCCATTTACCTAGTACCACTTTATATTCCTATTATGATTGTATGAAATTTCTAGGTGTTCCACAGTTAAACCAAAGTTTAGTATAAAATGAGACATTATTGTTGTTGTTTTAGTTTTCATGTCCCTGACACCCTCCTGGTTAATGATGTTTGAGCCTTTATTCTTTTTTTTTTATTAACCTTTTTTTTTTTTTTATTGAGGGTACAATAAGCCAGGTTACACTGATTGCATTTGTTAGGTAAAGTCCCTCTTGCAATCATGTCTTGCCCCCAGAAGGCGTGGCACACACCAAGGCCCCACCCCCCTCCTTCCTTCCCTCTCTCTGCTTTTCCTTCTCCCCCCCACACCCCCCCGTGACCTTAATTGTCATTAATTGTCCTCATATCAAAATTGAGTACATAGGACATGCTTCTCCATTCTTGTGATGCTTTACTAAGAATAATGTCTTCCACTTCCATCCAGGTTAATGCGAAGGATGTAAAGTCTCCGTTTTTTTTAATGGCTGAATAGTATTCCATGGTATACATATACCACAGCTTGTTAATCCATTCCTGGGTTGGTGGGCATTTTGAGCCTTTATTTTTTTTATTTATTTATTTTTTTCGAGCCTTTATTCTTAAACATAGCTTTACTCCTGTGAATCAGTTCAAGTATCTTATCTACTTTTAACTGCTCATTTATTTTTTTAATTGTTGACTTTAAGAGTTATTTATATATTTTTCCATGTCAGTCCTTTGTCAGATATGCATATGTGTATTACAAATATTTTCTCCCAGTCCATAGCTTATTGTTTTATTGTTCTAATGTGTGCACTATTCTACTGTGCTTTCTTCTGGTAACTTTACCATTTTAGCTTTTAGGTTCGAATATATAATTATTTGTCCAATTAATTGCCATGTATTGTGTGAGATAGGAGCTGAGGCTTATGTTTTTCTTTATGTTTCAGTACTGCTGGTTAACATAATGTTGACATAATGTTAGACATAATGTTGACATGTTTTCTTTTATTATCATTTTAACGTCCATAGGATCAATAGCTCTATTTTATTCTTGATATTAGTAATTCGAGCATTCCTTTTTTCTTGATTAGCTGTGGTAGGAATCTATAAATTTCATTATTCTTTCCAAAGAAACAACATATGGCTTTTGTTAATTTTCTCTATTATTTTATATTGCATTGATTTCTATTCTTGTCTTTGTAATTTTTATTATTTTCATATATATGGTTTCATTGGGTTTAATTTTTTCTTTTTTGTTGCAGTTTAGAGTGAAAATGTATAATATTAATATTACACCTTTCTTTTACTAAAACTTTCTGTTTATTTCCTCTAAAAACTATCATAACTATAGTCCATAAATTGTGGTATGTCATATGTATACTATCATTTATTTTGAAACAAGTTTCTCATTTTTTTTTCCTGTGATTTCTTCTTTTTCTTCTTCTTCTTCTTCCTTAATGACACAGGTCTCACTCTGTCACCCAGTGTGGAGTGCAGTGACACAATCATAATTCACTACAACTTCAAACTCCTGGGCTCAATCAATCCTCCTGCCCCAAACCCCAAGCAGCTAGGACTACAGGCTGGCTAATTTTTCTGTTCTTTATAGACATGAAGTCTCAATGTGTAGCCCAGGCTGGTCCCAAACTCATGGCCTCCAGCAATCCTCTGGCCTCCAGCCTCCAAAAGTGCTGAGATTACAGGTATGAGCACCCATGCCTGGCCGGGAACAGCCACAGTTCATTTGGCAGTCTTCAGTGTATTTTATTGTAATTAATTTCTAATTCAAATCCATGTGTTGAGAAAAGAACTTTGTAAAATGTCCATCCTTTGAAATGGGAGACTTATTTTATGGCCTAGCATATGGTCTTTCTTGATGAATAATTTACACGTACCTGAAAAGACTACATCTTCTGAGGTTGTTGGTTATAGTATTTTATAAATGTCAATTAAGTCAAGGTAGTTGATAGTTTAAATTCTTCTGTATTATTGATTTTTCATCTAGTTGTTCTATCACTACTGGGAGAGTAATGTTAAAATCTTTATGATTGTGGACTTTTTTATTAGTTCTGTCAGTTTTTGCCTCATATTTTAAGGCTCTGTTATTCACTGCATATACGTTAATGGTTATTATGTCTTCCTGATGATTTGAACTTTTATCATTATGAAATGCCTTTAAATTCTACTAATCCTTTTTGCTTGAAGCCTGCATTTGTGTTGGGTTGAAATACCCACGCCATGTTTCTTTTACTCACAATTTGCATGGTAAATATTTTCACTTTTATTTTTAACATATCTGTGTCTTTATATTTACAGTGCATCTCTTATAGATGGCATACGGTTTTACCTTGCTTTTTCATGTCATTTGGCAATATTTTCTTTTATTGTAGTTGTTTAGTCCATTTACATTCAGTATAAGTACTTATATAATAGGATTCATTATTTTGTTATTTTTTTCTATTATCCAATCATTTTCCTTTGTTTCTACATCCCTGCATTATGTGGAGTTAATTCTGTTTTTTAAATATTCATTTTAATTTCCCTATGGACTTAACTATAACTTTTTTTATTTTTAAAATAATTATTTTGGGTATTATAATGTGCATTCTTAACATAGAAAAGTTTACTTGTAGTGAATATTTTACCCAGTTCATATAAAAGGTAAAAGCTCAAAAACAATGAAATTCCATTTATTCCCAGTGACATGTTACATATCACATATATTATAAGTGCTACAATACAATGTTATAAATGTTGATTTAAACAATGAGTTATTTTTTTAATTGGAAGACAAAATATTTTATATTTATCCCTTTTTAAACCATTATGGTGTCCTTTATTTTTTCTATTGATCTAAATTTGTACCTAGTATTTTTCCTTCACCTTGAAGATTTTCCTTTAACATAACTTTAGAAAATCAGCTTCATACCTTCATTTTTTGAAGGATGTTTTTGCTGGATGTAGAATTCTGAGTGGATAGATTTTATCATTACGCAATTAAAATATACGGTTCTATTGTCCTCATCTCCATTGTCTCTGTTAAACAGTAGATGATTAGTTGTATCATTGTTTCCTGCATGTGATGTCTTTTTTCTCTAAAATAATTTCTCAGTATTTTTCTTTCCTCTTTCATTTTCAGAATTTTGGCTGCACTGTGTCTAGATTTTTGTTTGTTTGTTTTATACTTGCCTTGCTTAGGGTTTGCTGAGTTGCTTGAATCTGTAACTTGATACTTTCCATCAAATTTGGTAAATTTTCATCCATCATTTAAAAAATTATTTTCTCATATTCTGTCTCTTATTCTTCTTGGAATCCAATTATTCATATTTTATATTACTTGATAGTTTTCCTCAGCACCCTACAGCTCATTTCACATACTTTTTCTCTCTATTCTTCAGACTGTATAGTTTCTACTGATGTCTTCTAATTCCCTAACCCTTTATACTGCTTTTAAGCTCATCCAGTAAATTTTATTTCAAATATTATACTTTTCAATTCAAGAATTTCTATTTGGTGCTTTTTTACAGTTTATATTTTTGTGCTGAAATCCTCTATCTGCTCACTCATTATGACTATCTTATCCTTTAATTCCTTAAACAACTCTATAACAGCTGCTTTAAAGTCTTTGTAACATCTGATCCATCTTGTGTCATTTGCTGTTCAGTTACATTTCCCTATTTCTTCTCGTGTCTAATAATTTTTTTGCATATTCAATATTATAAAGAATACACTATTCCTGGCTTCTATTTTTCCCTCTGAGCAATACTGAATTTTGTTGTAACTGGCATTTAAATAACTGACTGATCACCTTGAACTTATAGAGGCTTGGTTTTATGCTTTGATGTAGTCTGTTTCAGTTTTGTCATTAGTCCTAAGGCAAATCCCTTAAATATGCTAGCTAGTCTTTATACCTAAAGCATGACCTTTCTAGAGTTTAAGTGGGACTTTTGAAAAATTACCAAGCCCCTCAACCTTGGCAGGATTCAAACTCTAAACTTTATCCCAATGCAGTGGCTAAGAGCTGAAATCAATGCTCTGTTCTTTTAGTCTCCCACCTGCAGTTTGCCACTGGAGAGTATGAACAGCTTTGGATCCTACCAGCTCTCATTGTCATCCTTCTTTCTGGGATTTTACACCTCGATTTCTACAGTCTGTAATAGCACAAATTCCATCCTCTGACTTCATAGGCGTTGGCTTTGTGTTTTGAGTTTTAGCTGTCCTGCACCATTTCACCTTCAGGAAAATCAATAAACACATTGATCTTACCTAGTGTGATTCCGTATTTCAAGGATTAAATTCTCTCTAGTTTCTGACTACTTGGGTGTCTCTTCAGAATGTTTAAATTATTTTCTCTTAATATTTTGTCCAGAGTTTATCACTGTTATCTATAGTCTGAGACAAGTTAGTACAGCATGACCAGAACCAGAACATGTGCAGGCAACTTTTGCATTTGATTTCACTTCAGTGAAAAACCTTCACCTGCTGTGTAGGTTGCAGCATATGGAAATTTGTGGGTGAACCTTCATTTTTGAATCACAGGTTTCCACTTCTATATAATCATCGCTCTATTAAAAGGCAGGTGCTCCAAAGAGAGAAACAAATGCTTGCCTTCCTTGAGACAATCTCAAAGGAAATGCCATGTCTGGTTTTGTTTAATTTAGCATTTGTAATAGAGAGAGGCTTAGAACCTCGGCCTTCTAAAACTGTTCAGTCTGAAAGATGGAGTTTGTCATCTATGTGGCCTCTTAGTTTTACAGATAATCCCTTGAAAACCCTCCCTACAACCAACTGTTTATGCAAATAAGGGAAAACTCTTCTAATTTGTCTTATTGAATATACTGAACAAATTAAGGAAAGGAGAGCCAGGTAAAAGAATTTATTGAGCTGAAAAATGGGGGATGTTTATTTTGTAGAATGTGGTTTAGAGATTCCTGACTGGAATGGCCCATACCCTGGGAGTTCCGGGTGGGTGCCATGCCACACAGGAAACAATTGTAGCCTGCCCTGGGAGTAAGCCAGAGAGCTAACAAATTCAGTGTGCATTGTAGTGCTTCATCAACACGTCTTCTGCAGGGCCTGCCCTCTCTGCTGGGTCACTGACCTTTATAAGTGCACAGTCATGGCCACCGCCTGACAGGCATGAAAAGGAGACAGACAATGGACGAGAAGGGGACGTGCGCAGAGGGGGAAAATGCACTCATTCAAGGGATTTACTGGTCAGGGATGTCATGTCTTATGTCCCATTCCAGAACACATGTGGCGGTGTTTAAACCATGCATATTGGGCTGAATAAATATAAGGAACGATTATTGTCAGAGATACATGAACATAAAAATATCCCTGAGACACATGATCAGTTTTGTGGCAGCACAGAATAATGTAGAAAGTTGCTCTTTGCTGTAAAATTTTTCACCAACTTATACAACTTTTAGATCATTAAAATTGATTAGAGTGTCATACAGCCAGATTTCAAAGGCATTCCAGACTCCAGAGATAGAATCACATAGTGGCCTGTGAGGGAAAAATTTGAATTTAGGTCCTGAGTTTGTCACAAAGTAGTTGTGTAATCTTTGGCCACTTGCTGCAAACCATCAGGCTCCCATTTCTCCATCTGTATGTCAAGTAGGTTCTCCTTAGTACAATGATCCCATTCCCTGATACTTTAGGATTTCTGTGTTTGTTACTATCCCTCTGCATCCTCAGATGATTTGTATGGCTTCTTGTTCTAGAAGTTTAGAAAACAAGTTAACAGTGATTTTCAAAATGAACTTCTAAAACTCTAAATATTCCCCTACTTCAGTAAGACACACTGGATTATTTTATATATTGTAATTTCATGTAGGCTTTTACTTCTTTTTTATTTCAGTTTTGAAAGGAAATAAAGCATTTGAAAACCAATTCTGAAAGATGTTCCTTCTACCTCAAATAGTCTATGACTCTAGTAATAAAAATGCAATGTACAAACCTATATCCTTTATTGATAATCATTTTTAGGGGCTTTTAATAGTGATATTAAATTACATATCTATCCTATAGATTATTGACCAACATATAATTTTGATAGAAAAATAATGTGCTATAGGCTGGGTGCAGTGGCTCATGCCTGTAATCCTAGCGCTCTGGGAGGACGAGATGGGTGGATTGCTTGAGCTCATGAGTTGGAGACCAGCCTGAGCAAAAAGCGAGACCCCGACTCTACTAAAAATAGAAAAACTGAGGCAAGAGGATCTCTTGAGCCCAAGAGTTGAAGGTTGCTGTAAGCTATGATGCCACAGCACTCTACCCGATAGCTTGAGACTCTGTCTCAATAATAATAATAATAATAATAATGTACTGTAGATGTATCTGGACAGATACATGTGTTCTGAGAACCTCCGTCTGGAATGGGGGCACTGTTCAAGATGACATACACACTCCCCATCACTACAGAGATTGTCAGAGTTGTGCTGTCCTGCTGTGTTTGTCCTCACTTCATGGGCTCTAGGTCTTACCACCCTTACCTGCTTACTTCAGTTCAAAGGTATCTCAAAAATGGCATCTTGCCTGTTTTCCACCCTAAAGTCCTTCATGACCTGTCTTGCTTCTTAGAGAACCTCGCCAGATTACCGGTGGTTCAGGGAAATAATTTAATTTTAATACTAACCAAACCTAAACATAATAACATGCATAAAGCTGCAGAAAGAATTATCATATGATGCATTTCAAAGCCAAATAAAAGTGATGCCTGTTATTGACCACTGAGAAGTAATCCTTATCACTACTCCTTCCCATAAATACCAGATAACGTGTATGAGCAATATGCAAGTGGCTTTCTAAACCCAAAGCACATTACTGGTATTTATAATAGCTTTCACTTGAGAACCTATTCCTATATGTGGTAGTAATTATTTTCCCATTTTTCAAAAATAAGGAAATTTAGGCCTGGATAGGATAACATCACAGTTCATTCTAATGCCTAAATGACTGTTTTCCTCTGCTAAGGAGACTGAGCATCTATCTCCTGGGAGAACAGCAGTGTCTGATTAGGCGTTGTGGTGAAAGTCCAGTCCATTTTATGGAAGATGATGATGTCTCCTTGTTAGTTCCTAAGCCTTCCACATTGGAATAACTGTTCCCGGGGCTTCACAAGAACCTGACAAAATAATCCTTGTGTTTAATGTGTTCACTCCCAAAATAAAAAGTTGTTGGACTACCCTCCAGGAGCTTTTGCTCTGTTGTATGGATATAAAAACTCAGTTTCCTTCATACCATCTAAAAAATCATGTAATCATATGCTGAACACTTGGCACAGTAAAGCTTTTTTGACATATTTTTAGTTATTTCTTGATTTCCTTATTTCTTTTTGAATTTTTTTCTTGCTGGGGGAGAGGATGAACCACATTTAAATTTAATAGGGAAGACTGTTGGACAGAATTTTGAGGGAAGTGAGTCTACTCACCCCACCCGCTTCAACAGGGGAAGCTTCCTGTGTGAGGTAGGATTTGAGTCATATTAATTTGTCCCAGACCACACCAAAATTAAGCTGTTCACGTCTGAAACATTCCATGAATTCAGTTGCGAGGAGGAATTTGTTCAGCCATGTTATGGATTCATATTTCTTTCCTCTCCCAAGAAGGTCTGGGTGTCCTTATAAGGGAGAACGCCTCTGTTTCCCACAGTGTGGAGAGCGAAATAAATACTCTCTCACAGTCAATGCAGAGGTAACTTTTTTTTAATGGATTAAAAAAAAAAAAAAGCAGTTCTAAGAGTCCATCACTGTTTCAGCATCCCCATTCAGAGAGGGAGCTTTTGTCTCTCTCTCAGTGGGAGCTGCCATTTTAATGGGGCCTCCAGCGGGGCCTGGTTTGATGATGTGAAGTAGGCCTGGAAGAATCGTGGAATTTTTTTTTTTTTTAATTTAGATTTTGGTTAATTTAACCATCCTGGCTTTCAAAGGAACTGAAATGTAAAAGTGAATCCACAGTAAATGTCCCTCAGAAGCTGCTACCAGATAATTTCAGCGATTTCTCATTTTTGAAGCTCTCTCATGTGAAAACCAATCCCTTGAAGTTCTAATAGGCATTACCCGCCCCCCTACCCCCACCCCCAATCTATTTGCAAAGATGAAAATCGGGAGAAGAATTCATTCTTAAAAAATATGCATACGTATACACAGACACAAACATGCACTCCTAAATGCCAGATGAAAAGATTGCTTTGAGCTGATGGGCAATGCCACGCCAGAATCGGGATGGCTTTGTGGTAATTCTGGGGTTTCCCTTTTGCCTGAGTCATGACCACCAAAGGTACATGGAGCCTCCCCAGCCCAGGGCCTTGGCAGGGCCAAAGCTACTCCCCAGGCCCTCGCCCCAGAGTGGGAGTCCAACCCTCCTCACCCCAGCAGCCTCTTTCTAGATAAAACAGTTGCTCTCAGAAACGAGGCGGGGGCCTGCAGAGCCAAACTGGCCCGCAGGCCGCTTTCCGAGGGCCCTGGCGCCGACCTGCTCCGCCCCCGCCTGCCCGCAGGCCCCGCGGCCGCACGGCGGCTGCGCCCGGCAGCTGCGCGCCCAGATGCCAACCGCTGGAATGTGTTTCATGTGCCCGCGTCTCTGCCGGGCTTGCCTCGGGGGAAGGCTCTTTCCTGGCCTCCCGGACGGCGACGCTGGGCTGCGGCAGCTGGGGAACCGACGTGCGATTGGTTTACACAAGAGCTGTGCGCCCTTCCCGGCACCGTGCGCCTGCGCTGCGGCCACGCGGGGCGCGCACGCTGAGCCCCGGTGTGGGGCTCCGGGACCGCGGTGTCTGGGCCTAGACTGGTGTGGTAAACGACCGTCTGTGTGGGCTCCAGGACCCGGGGATTCATCCCTCTGTGTGTTCACTCATACCTAAAGGCCCTCTCACTCTTCGCAGAAATGAAAAAATGAATGGATGAATTTTTAAAAAGAGAGTGGAAGCGATGCATTTCCGAAACAGGCAAATGTCCAGCAATTCAGTTTTGTTAAAGCGTTATCTATCCATGATTCCGTTGTTGGGGAATTTACATTTAAATATCCTACCGTCAGGCAACCAGCAAACAATAAAAGACGCCTTAATAGAGTGGAAAGTGGGGAGGCAGAAGAAGAGAAATTGCCCCCCATAAAATAATTTGAAATTCAGCTTGTGTTTCCCAGAAACGGGGCTGTGTGGGGATGAGACTGGAAGTGGAAAAACCCAAGTGAGTCTTGGAGCTGCACTTCTCAAATGTCTCAGTGTTCAGATTGTGTTTGTTTCTAACGACGTTTTGATTCATCACATTTAATAAAATTTGATATTACTTTATTTTGATTAAATACTAATTCTGATTTGTTTGTTTGCTGGGAGGTTCTTTTCCTTGTTTTTTGGTTTGTTCCAACAGTGGCAAGTTGGGCCAAAGGTTCTGCCCACTGGGGCAGCCCTTGCAATGTAAAAGTATGAGACTTTTACATCAGCGGGCGGGCACTTACATAAAATTACTAAAAAATAATTTTACCTCTCTTTTCCTTTTCTACACTTCAGACAAAGAGTATAGGAAACGTATTTGAGGTTGGGATGAAAAGTCAGGAACGGCAAACTCGGTTTAATACCTGAAAATTTTTTAGAAAAGACTCATAGGAGCGGCGCCTGTGGCTCAGGGAGTAGGGCGCCGACCCCATATACGGAGGGTGGCGGGCTCAAACCCAGCCCCGGCCAAACTGCAACAAAAATATAGCTGGGAGTTGTGGCCGGCGCCTGTAGTCCCAGCTACTCGGGAGGCTGAGGCAAGAGAATCACCTAAGCCCAGGGGTTGGAGGTTGCTGTGAGCTGTGATGCTACAGCACTCTACCGAGGGCCATAAAATGAGACTCTGTCTCCAAAAAAAAAAAAGACACATAAAAGTGGACATCCCCTTACAAAGTACAATCCCAATAGCAGATATGCTCTATCCTTCAAAAAAATGTTTTGAATTATGAATATATTACCTTCTTGTAAAAAAAAAAGAGAGAAAACAATACAAAACTGTTTAAAATAAAAAGTGAACATTTACCCCCATTGCCAGTCCCTGGAATAATCACTTACAAACGTGATGTGTATCCTCCCAGTCTTTTTATACACACATATCCATGCTATATAAGATATATGTGGGTATTACACACGTATATATTAATATACATAAGCAATATACATTTATCAGATTTATAGAGAGGATATCTTCTCTATGTAGTGGAATCTTCTTAAACATCGTATTCTATAACTTCCTTCTTTGGCCTCAGAAATATGTATCATAGATGGCCTTTTACCAGTATAAACATGGTTATTAATGGCTCCAGAATATTCCAGAATATTGGTTTATTTAGTCCTTCTCATATTCCTGGTCATTTAAGTAATCCCAAATCTTCAGAAATATAGATAATGCTTCCATAAACATCATTGCGTATTTATCACACATTTTAAGTATGTATTTCAAGGCAGGTGCTTTTGCCTCTGCAGAAACTGAAACTATCCACTAAGCAGGGAGAGGCAACAAGAAATAAAGGTTAGGTGTTGCATGAAGTATAAAGCTAGGAGACGCAAAGCAGTGAGTTGAATTGCTTATAGAAACAGAAAGTAGACTCATTAAAAGTTGCATGTGGCTGTGTAATATAATTTTTTCTGTCATAAGACTTTTTTTTATTATCATAATATTTTCTTTCAGAGAAAGAGTTGTAGGCACAGCTTTGTCTCCAACTTTGTAACTGAGCTGGGCATAGATCTGGGTCCACCTGGTAACTTTGAAATGTCGTTGAATAGCACGGGAATACACATGGGCTTCTCTGTGGCTAAAAAGACTGCAGTGGTTGCTACAACCTGTAGCCATATTTGCCTCTATTTCTCAAGCAACGAAATTGAAAATAAAAAAGTTATTTCTCCTTCAGTTTGATCTCCCGTCTATTTTACCTTCTCTTATATATCCTTTTTGAAGGTTACCTCGCATCTTTATTGATTGGGTCTAGATTCTTTCCTGTATACATTCATTTATTGATATACATTGAGATTAATAGAGCTCAATAACTTTCAGAATACAAGATAAAAGTGATCCCCATTTACCATCTGGGGCCGATGAAGCCTTTTATTTATTTATTTTTTATATGCTAAGTCATTTTACAAATAATTGATAGAAATAAAAATAAAGGAATGAGGAAAAATATTTTATTATAATTTTTAATAAGAATTTAACAATCTTATTAAAGAATAAGAATTTTAATAAGAAATTAAACAATTTTAAAAGAAATTTTATTAAGAATTTAAACAATTTAAGCATAGCAAATTCAGATTTTTATGAATCTGAATGACTAACTGGATGAGAATGTCATATTTTCTTTTTGTCCTTAGAAATGAATTATTCTTCCGTTGATTAAGTTTAGGGGGGGAAATTTTATCTAGAATATTGTCATCTGAAGATTCAGCTGAGATTTCACTTCTCTGATCCATTTTACCATCATCATTAGAGCCTAGAGAGCCCCTATGTCTTTGCTTTCATCTTTCATTTTATCTAATATGATCTTCTTCTACCAATTGCCTTTTCTTTGCCATTATAAGCAGAAAGTGGAAAAATTTAAATCCTCAACTGTGTTCAATTTTAAAAAAGACTGCAAAGATGGTATCTCTGTACTTCTTTTATTCTCTGCTTTTAAATAATGTAATACTTTGGCCAACACAATAAGGAAAGGAAAGCTTAATGCAGTAGTAATGATTTATTTACTTCCGGGTAATGCCATCATCTTCCATTTTCCTTTTATTGTCATCTTTTTTAAAGGCATAATTGGGAATAATTAAAAAGCAATGGTAAAGTCATTCCCAGCAAGTTGAAATCAAAAAATGGAAAAAATAGGAACACTAAGATTCCATGATGTGACATAGATTTACACAGAGTCCAATGGAACCACAAGGTAACTGCAAGATAGAATGGATTTAATTCTATTAAAGAAAAATAAGTAAATTTTCTCTTGGTCCTTTGGAAGAATAAAAGTCATGAAACATCATTACAAACGGTTTCAAATAAGAACAAAATGGATGGAACGGGTCCTGATGGTGCACTCAGGGTTCCGTTGGTGAGGTAGTGCCTGACTCACACCATCTCTTTTCCAGGTCTTGCAGATACAGAGCCAGGCAACCGACTAATGAGGCAGGTGCTGAGCCAGCTCTTCACTTCTGACTCCTAAATAATGAATACTAGTTAAAAGTAAAAAATAGTTATATTAATATAGGTGTTCAGAAATAATTTCAAAATCTCATGTTGTATTTCTTCATGTCCTTCAATTTCAATATTCGAAACAGATATTGAAATTGAAGGACATGTAGAAATACAACATGAGATTTTTTTTCAGCTACTTTCACTGAGCTGAAAGGAGCTTGCCTAAGGTCAAATATCCTGATCTCAGGGGCATGGCATATATTCATTCATTAAACATTTCCCAATTATTTTTAATGAGTTAAATAGAAATGAAAATATTTCAAGAATATACTAGTTGAGGAAAATATCAGTTTTCCAAACATTCAGTCTCCAACTTTAAAAATGGATCTTTAGAAAACTACTCACTCACCAAAATTATTACTTGGGCACAATTTTCAGCTTCCTTGGGGATTTTACACCGACTACCGCTTCTTTAGCACTGAAACACTATCATGTATAAACACACCCGTATGTTTTTCTCCCCAATTAACCAATAGAGATTACTAACTTTCTTTGTTCCATAAAGATTACAGGGGGCACACACACACACACACACACACACACACAAATGAGTTCAATACAGCCACATAAATTAAACAAAAGCAAAAAAAAAAGATTGGTGAAGTTGTGCAGGAACCTAACTTCAAC
The DNA here is from genome assembly GCF_027406575.1 of Nycticebus coucang. Classification (NCBI taxonomy): domain Eukaryota; kingdom Metazoa; phylum Chordata; class Mammalia; order Primates; family Lorisidae; genus Nycticebus; species Nycticebus coucang. The sequence goes on from NC_069790.1 coordinate 58,055,308, forward strand.
CAACATAACTGAAAAAAATAATAACAGGTGTTTTAATTTTAGACAATCACATCACACCTTGGAAAGGGCAGAAATGCAGGTCAACTATGGAAACAACAGGAACCCCGGCCCTGAGAAACACCCCATCTTGCTGTAGCCTCTGTTTTGTTCTATTTATCACTTTGGTTCTTGTTCTCATAGATTGATTTTCCCCCCAGGCCAGGAAACACAGTTACTCCCAGCAACTGGGTTTTATATCCTATAGCTTCAGTCACTAGACTGACTGACTCAACTCTCCAGGTTTCTCTTTGCCTATTCTAGGGAAGGCTCCATCAAGGGCGTCCAAACTTTTTTCTTTCTCTGCCACACACTGGAAAAATAAGAATTATCTTAGACCATGCATTAAATACACAAATACTAGTAAAAACTGATTAGCAAAAAAAAAAAAAAAGCATATATACATATACCTATGTATATATATGTGTCCATGTATACTTTTCATGATATCAAACACCACAGATAAGCAAAAGAGGTCCTCACAAAATCAGCATGTAGACCACAGGACGCAGTTTGGGCACCCCTGCTCTAACAGGCCTACCTTAAGTCTCCAGTCTCTGAAGTAAATTTAAATACCTATGGTCACAGTCAAAGCCCAGAAAAGGGACTATGATTGTCCCAATTTGGATTGTGTATTCCTCCATGTAGTCAAGGGTTTATCCATGTACCAGTTAACTGTAGCCAAAGAGCGGGATCATGTTATACAAATGGCTACTCCTACAAAAGCCAATCAGGGAAAGATTTACCAAAAGAAACTGGTTGTGCCAGGCAGATAGGTTGTGTCAAAGCTATCCATGATAACAAAGGAAAATAAATTAATGGTGACAGTACAATCAAAGCCAAAGGTGGGGTCCATATTTTCCACACAGAACATTTCACTAATTCAACCAACAGTTCAGAGTAGGGATAGGGAAGGAAGTTCATATAGAGAAAAACTCACCTCTACACTGCCTCCTCTTCCTCCATGGTGGTTATGTCACCAACATTGCTGAAATTCAGGACAGGTATTCAACGGGGACTGTCTCAGCCCATTTGTGCTGCTGTAAAGGAATACCTGAGACTAAGTAATTAACAAAGAAAAGAAGTTTATTTGGCTCACCATCTGCATCTGGTGAGGGCCTCAGGCTGCTTCCACTCACAGCAGAAGATGAAAGGGGACTGGGATGTGCAAAGGTCACATGGCAAGAAAGGAAGAAGTGGGTGCCAAGCTCTTTTTAACAACCTGCTCTTGCGGGAACTAATGCTGCAAGAACTGATTCATTATCTCAAGAACAGTACCGAGCCATTCACAAGGGGTCCACCCTTGAACAAAACACTCCCATTAGGCCCCAGCTCCCACACTGGGGACCAAATTTCAACATGAGGTATGGGAGGTAAACATTCAAACTATAGCAGGGGCTATGTGCAATTGAGAAAATATCCCTATCACTACGGTGCAAATAAGTGAACTACCTAAGTAGAGCTGAATCTCTCCAACTCACCTTGATCCTGACTCTAAATCAATCGTTCAGCCCAGGAGGCCCTCTTCTGGCCAGGATCCTGGCTGAGTTCTTGTTAGCTTCCCGCAGGAAGAGCAGTCTACAGTCACAGCTGAAGTCCAAGCAAATATCCAGCAATGTCCCTTATCTCCTCTGTCACTCAGCCTTGTATATAGATGCTCCTAGATTATGGTGGTCCTTTAACTGCCTAAATTTTCTTCTAAAATGTAAATAATAAGGGTAATAAATCCCCCTTTGATCAAAATTCAAGCAATCAGGAAGCTCAAATAACCAGAATCAGTCTTATTTATCTAAACATGATTGATATCATAAATCTTAATTTTAAACCATCCAAGTAATGTTATGTTTTAAGAACATAGTAAATTTTACATGTAAGTTTACATATTCTAATTATTTTTAAATTGATGACTCTATATGGGTTTCTTTATAGAAGTACATGTTTTTACATATTGTATTTATATATTTAATACATATTTTTACTATCCATTCACTTATAGGATTTCTGATAGACTCTTTAAGGATAGAAACCATGCTTATCTTTTTGATTGCCCAAGTGTAAGCTCTAAACACAGTGCCTATACTAGGTCCTCAATAAATATTAGCTGAATAAATAATTCCTTTGTGAAACCAATCATAGAATTATCCTGTGGAGCCAAATGTAATAGCAATCTTCATGGATATACATCAAAGTACTTTCAAATTTTTTGTTTTTTTAATCTCTAAATTGTTTGGATTTTTTTACTGAAACATGTATTAATTGTATTTTTAAAATAGAAACATGTTTTTATTTTATTTATTTAATTAAATCATAGCTGTGAACATTAATGCAATCATGGGGCACAATGTGCTGGGTTTATGTACAATTTGAAATGTTTTCATCACACTGGTTAACATAGCCTTCACGGCATTTTCCTAGTTATTGTGTTAAGACATTTATATTCTACACCTAGTAAATTTCACATGTACCCTTGTAAGATGCACCGTAGGTGTGGTGCGACCAATTACACTCCCTCCACTCATATACTTAGGTTATAACTGGGTTATAGCTTTCATATGAAAGCTATAAATTGGTTTCATAGTAGGGCTGAGTACATTGGATACTTTTTCTTCCATTCTTGAGATACTTTGCTAAGAAGAATATGTTCCAGCTCCATCCATGTAAACATGAAAGAGGTAAAGTCTCCATCTTTCTTTAAGGCTGCATAATATTCCATGGTGTACATATACCACAATTTATTAATCCATTCGTGGGTCGATGGGCACTTGGGCTTCTTCCGTGACTTAGCAATTATGAATTGGGCTTCAACAAACATTCCGGTACAAATATCTTTGTTATAATGTGAGTTTTGGTCTTCTGGATATGTTCTTAAGGAACATATTAGTTTGCATTCCCACCAGCAGTGTGGAAGTGTTCCCTTTTCTTCACATCCACGCCAACATCTCTGGTTTTGGTATTTTGTGATATGGGCTAATCTTACTGGAGTTAGATAATATCTCAACGTAGTTTTGATTTGCATTTCTCTGATGATTAAGGAAAAATGTATTTTTAAACTCTTTGCCCTTCTCTATATTATAGAAGCCATTAAAAAGAGTATAATAAATTGGGCAGCACCTGTGGCTCAAAGGAGTAGGGTGCCAGTCCCATATGTCGGAGGTGACAGGTTCAAACCCAGCCCTGGCCAAAAACTGCAAAAAAAAAAAAAAAAAATGGATGTGGAAAGAAAGGAACACTTTGACACTGCTGGTGGGACTGCAAACTAATACAACCTTTTTGGAAGGACGTATGGAGAGCCCTCAAAGAACTCAAACTAGACCTCCTGTTTGATCCTGCAATCCCATTTCTGGGCATCTATCCAGGAAAAAAAACCTTTTATTACAAAGACACTTATACTAGGCTGTTTATTGCAGCCCAATTTACAATTGCTCAAATGTGGAAACAACCTAAATGTCCTTCAACCCAGGAATGGATTGGTAAGCTGTGGTATATGTATACCATGGAATATTATTCAGCCATAAAAAATGGAGATTTTGCAGCATTTGTACTAACCTGGATGGAGGTGGAACACATTATTCTTAGTGAAGCATCACAGGAATGGAGAAGTATGAATCCTATGTGTTCAATTTTGATATGAGGACAATTAATGACAATCAATGACACAGTGGGGTGTGGGGGAAGGGGAGACCAAATAGACAAGGAGGGAGTGGGTGAGGGAAAGGAATAGAAGGGAAAAAAAAGACAAGAAAATAAAATAGTGACTAATTCTCACATACATTGGATTTAATTTTGACCAAAGTACATTACTTAAACATTAATTTTTTTTTTTTTTTTTGTAGAGACAGAGTCTCACTTCATTGCCCTTGGTAGAGTGATGTGCCATCACAGCTCACAGCAACCTCCAGCTCCTGGGCTTAGGTGATTCTCTTGCCTCAGCCTCCCCAGTAGCTGGAACCACAGGCACCTGCTACAACACCTGGCTATTTTTTGCTGCAGTTCGGCCAGGGCCGGGTTTGAACCCACCACCCTCAGTATATGGGGTCGGTGCCCTACTCACTGAGCCACAGGTGCCACCCACTTAAACATTAATTTTTAATTCAACTTGTTAATATGTTGTTGGGATATTACATCCTCATTTATAAGTGAAATAGGTTTGCAATCCCTTTATAATAATATATTCTCTCCAATTTTAATATCAGGTGTACCCAGATCAAGTAGAATGATTTTGAAGTATTTCTTCTTTTTCTATTGTCTATAAGATTTGGCATGATCTATTTTTTGAAATTATCTTTCATTTTTATTTATAAATATTAGTTGTCTATTTTTTGAGACTTAAAAAAATAAGAAGTTAACTGATGACTTCATACTGAATCTCAGAGTCAAAGCTTTCTATAATAGACATACTCTTATTTGACAATGTGAATGTTACTTTCTTTGCATTATTATTATTATTGCTTAATATTTCGATGCAGCAATTCTGTGATTTCTTTTCTGAATGTATTTATGTTCATTCATTCTTCATGAGGTTTTTGTTTCTAGTCCTTATCTTAAACATTGTTATTGCTATAAAATTTTAAACATTGCTATTGTTATTAAATTTTGAGCCTCTTTAATTTTGTGAAGGCAAAAAATAGAAACCTAATAAACACCTGTATATGTAAAAATAAATAAATATAAAAAATTTTTAAAAAGAGCATAATAAATCCTCGGTTATATGAGGGAACTCCTTTGAAATTGAGCTTTTTAAGATATGTTAAGGTATAAGTGAATGTTTAGAAAACTTTATTATTGCGAATAATTCTAATAATAAAGGAAAAGAGCAAAGGCCTCTTTGCAGTATAAAGGGACGCACTTCCTGCCCTTTCCCTGCAGGTTCATAACAATATGGAGACTCTGTCTCCTCCTGGCTGGACCTGATTTCTGGAAGGGCTTCAGCTCTTCACATGCCACCAAATTCTTCCTCATTTGCCACCTTGCTGCACCCAAAGGACCAGGGACATCTTAAGCAAATCAAAATGCAAAAGGCTGGGGGAATTGCACAGATTCAAAAAATGTATAAACCAAACCCAACAGTGAACGTAGACGTGTGACACTCCCTCCATCCCTTCCGCCTTAGTTAAAATTCTGCAATTCTTGCAGACAAGCTCCCTTACCTCAACTCGTTGTGTTCCTAATCCTCCTTTCTCTATATCCTTCCCGACACACAGACACAAACACACACTTGGACAACTGCTCATTCCCAGATCTATCAGAAACTATTCTGCATTGGAAGCCACTCTGTGATGCTTCCAAGCACATTTTATATTAAATTAATCAATATTTATTTAAGAATGAATTAGCCTGTAACAGCTTTATTAAACGCTTACTATGTGTTGAATGGCTTACAACGATTATCACATTTAACACCTACTCCGTGCTCAGGTGTTACTATTATCTTCTATTTAACGAACCCCAGCTTGTGGTGATGAAGTAACTTGTCCTAGGTCACATAGCTACGCATTGGCAAAGCTGAGATTCAAACCCAGACACTTGAACTCTAGGGCCCATGATCCTAACTAATTCTCACAGAATAAGTGAAAAGTATGTTCACCACACTCTCCCATACTTGGGTTCCCACTTCCACGAAGATCTAGATAGCTCTCCTACCCTCCAAGAAGATAGCCTCAATGTGGCAGAGAAGTCCCTTGTGGAGGAAGTTTGCCCTCCCACGGTGTTCATCTGGAACTAATATCAAAGGCGAAACTGGCCCATCACATTATGAGAAGTCATAATAGTAGAGCTAACCCATACAAACCTAGAATAACTCCATGGTTGCCCTCCACCTCCTTACCACACATTCGAGGAGCCTACGTATGTGAAAGCTTAGACAAGAAAGGGAGGAATCGAACCCCCTAAAATTGGTTTCAAGCCAACCCCATAGCCCCTATGACTTTCTTCTTATAAGATATTAGTAAAATTAATACATAACTTTGTCAAAGTTAATGCATGGAACAAACATGGAAACTAACAGATACTGTCTGCATACACTTGAATGCAAATACCATGTGTTTCCAAGAATCATCCACAATCTTACAGTGTTTGTTTTACTTTGTGTATGAGTCTGAATACTTAAAAAGTATTACATTTCAGTGAGCTCCTGCTAAAAGATGTCTGACCTCTTTGCTTATTCTCTTCCTAGTATAAACAGTCCTGATACCATCCTCATAACATTAGCAGTATAAAAGTTAAAGGGGCTGGGCGTGGTGGCTCACGCCTATAATCCTAGCTCTCTGGGAGGCAAAGGCAGGTAGATGGCTTAAGCTCAGGAGTTCAAGACCAGCCTGAGCAAGAGCAAGACCCTATCTCTACCAAAAAGAGAAAAACTAGCCAGGCGTTGTGGTGGATACCTACAGTCCCAGCTACTAAGGAGGGTGAGGCAGGAGGATCACTTAAGCCCAAGAGTTTGCCGTGAGCTATGACGCCATAGCACTCTACCCAGGGTGACAGAGTGAGACTCCATCTCAAAAAAATAAAGTTAAAGGGCTCACAGTAGGCAGATAACCACATCCAGGAGGCCTAGGCATGAGTCTGTCCTGCATTGGTGTGGGAATTTCTCCAGGGAATCAGAGTCTCTTACTTCTTTCTGCTGCCCTAAATGCTGATCATTCTTCCCTTTCCCTGTTGTTCTTTGCCTGCTCTTCCTCTCTCTCTCTTTTTTTTACCTTGCAACCCAGAAATCAGATCATTACAAGGTTTTGTAATTTTGTCATACAAACTCTCTTCAAGATCAGGCTAATGGCTTCCACGGAAGAACTTAACATTCTTTTCAGATTCTACATCAGACGACAAACTATAAGCTATCTTCAGATAAAAGGCAAAATCTAAGCTTCTGGGACTGTCATCCATTGAGACTCCTGTGTGTCGCTTGGTCTACTGGAAAATGGGCTAGAAGTTCTTCTGCCTACCAGGCAAGAGACCTTGGGCCACTCTCTTTTCCTGTCTACGCCTCAGTTCCCTAGCAGTAAAATGAGCATAAAAGCTACTTCACAGAGTGATGTCAAGGATTAAATGGGATTAAAAGAGGAAAAGTCTCTATAAATGCTCCTACCTCAGCACCACACAAGCACTGTGAGCTTTTATGAGTTCTAAATCCTTTAAAACAATAATAGAATTTGGAGAATGACTGAACTACATATTGCACAAGAATTAGTAGCCCTTCAAAGTTTCAAAGATTTTGTTTAATTTATAAGAAAATTTTGTTTTTCTATAATCCCATTTTAGGTAAAATGTGGTGGTTTTATGCAAAACAGTATCTGGAAAGGTTTAAATAATTGTGTGACTTTCTTAGTAATTATATTGTTTGTTTTCCTGATGCTTTTCTGACCGTAGATTTCATTTGAGGGGAGGGAGGGGGATGTGTGGAGGCCGCAGGGCATCTCGAGAGGGAAAACCTAACAGAATATACGGCTTTCATTTGCTTCAATCTTAACGAGGTGACAAACGGATCTCGTTTAACGTTTACGTCAGCATTACGAAGTCATTTCTATTTGTTAAATAAGGAAACTGAGGCGTATAGACATTAAGGAACTTCCCCAAGGTCATGTGGCTAACACAGGCAAGTCTGAGCTTTGAAAGAGTTCTTAACCCCAGAGTCTTTCCCTAGCCCCACCCCCACGCCACCCCCACCCCGTGCTTCTGGCATTTGCTTCCCCCAAGGGGCAGGGAGTCCTCTAGACAAGTGAGGGGGCCCTTGAAGCATGGAGGAGTGTGGGCTTTTGGTGCCACAGAACAAAACCCTCATCTGCGTCTATACATTGTTTAGAACAGGCTCTATTCCAGCAGAACAGCAATTAACAATCACGGAATTTAATCACCCAGCTTTACTCTTTCTAAATGAACGTCACTTGGGATCAAACCCAGATATTGGACATGTCCTCCCTTGGTGGTGCATAACTAAACCCTGGAATTTGTACAGGAAATACCATTGGTCCTGAGATTTAGAAGTATTTTAGCAAATCCGTGTTAGTCATAATGTGGAAATCATGTGTGCCCTGCCTTTGAGGATAACTCAGCTCTTACTTCAGCTGCTTCCCAGTCTTCTGAGCAAGCCATGGGCAAGTGCTAGAAAGCTGCATGTGTGCAGGCAGCATGATCAAGGGGTCCCAGGCTGTCCCTGTGGGTGCGAGGCTTCAAACAAGGCCAGCAGACACATGCACTGGGAAGTGACCCCAGAAGCAAAGGCCTGACTTCCCACACAGTGAGATGTAGACACGCCAGGCATCGGTGGGGCTGGTCCTGGGCGTTGATTTCTTGAAGGTCCCAGTCTGAGGAAACAGAAGAAGGGCGTGGTTTCTTAGAGGAAGAAGAATGGAGAGAAGACTGTGGTGTGTGTTTTGGGTTCTAGTTCCTCTCCTCAGCCCCAGGAACTCGTGTGTGAACTCTGTGGAGAAAGGCAGAAAGTGAAGGAAGGTCTTCCTGAGGAGCTCTGTGTGCAGGAGGCAGGAGCCACTCTGCTGTAGCCTGGAGATGGGGCCCGCCAGGAGGAAGAGCTGCTCGCCTGTGGCGTGGACAGCAACACTCTCCCCTTGAGGGCTGTGGGGAGGCCACTCTGCCCTGGCACCCTGAGGACCGGCAGCCTGAAGGGCATCAAGGGAAGGCCGTCTCAGGCAAAGGCATCAATCAGTGCCTACAGGGATGACAGAACCCATAATTCCTTCAATGGTGGCGAGACCAGTAGAGAAGCTGTAGCAAAATCACAGGGGGATAGTGGGGAGAGCCTCCTTTAGGTACACCCAAGGCCTTCTGGAAATAAAAATAGGAGAAATGCTAAAGTTGCTACAAATCTTGTGTTTGGATGCTGTTGAAAGAGCTAAGACGCCTTCAATGATTACTCAAAATGTGACCCAATACAAAATATGACTCAATACAAAAGCTTCTGTTGTCAGGAAAATGAAATTTCATGCTACCGAAAATGAAATTTGAGCATCCTAGACTCGTTCATGGAGAATGGCCTGGACTCTGTAACTTCACTGTCACCATTCTCATCAGCTGCCACCATTCTCTGTCATCCTGGCTTTTCTCCCTCACTTGTTGGTAATCCATGCCCCACTCTTCCCAGACGATGGACACATTGGGCTTCCCTCGTTTGCCCTTTCTCTTTTTTGAACTCCACTTTCTATGGGTTAGCCTTTCCCACCTCAGCGTAGGACCCTCTCAAGAAGGAGACCCAGCGCCCCCCAAGTTTTGCCTAGCCTCACCACGAATGGAGTTAAACAGAGAGAGAAAAACTCTTTGCATCACTAGGGTTATACGAAAGCAGACAGTGAGTAATCGAGAGCCTCCACGTAAATAAAAATTAAAAAAAAAAGACATCTGTAGTTGGCTTGATACATGCTTACATGCTAGGTTAATAATACATGTATATATTACAATTCCTAACATTGTAAAACAAGAATGTTAGAAGTCCCCAAAAGAGGGAAGAGGCCGTCTGGGCATTTATGACATGAAGCAGACCAAACAGCACCTGAGAAAGGCTTCAAAGTTTCTTTTCTAGATATTGTTATCAATTCAGTCACCACTTGACTAGTCTAAGAATGGAGGAGTGTTTTCAAATCCTCAGGTGACACGGTATTTAGGAGGTACCATAGAACCCCTGGGGGCATCATTAGAATCTACCCCACTGACTGAGCATCGGTTATGTTTCCAGCAGGTGCATCAGCCTAGGCTGTCAAATCTACTCCTCTGTCCCACCCAGGGCCCACTGAAGTTTTCCCCTCCTAGTTTCTCCCTGATGTCACAATTCCCATTATTGTCTAGTACAAGATTGTTTTAACATTTTTGCATAGTCTTCATTCAAAAGGACATAATCACCCCCTTCCCCCAAAGGAAGCAAATAATATCTCCCTTTTAACAAAAGAAACTTAGCATAGGCTTAGAGCACTACAAACGTAGGCTGTGGCAACAGGAAAGTACAGCTAGTAACAGTAGCAGCCCCCCTCACCCCGCCCGAGTCCAGTGGGGCCTTGGTATCTGCATTTTAACACACCCCGCAGGTGATTTCTATGCACACTGAAATTTGAGAACTGCCACAGAACATTTTATTTTACTATAAAAATATGATAAAAATACTCCACAAACACTATGTTATTATGTCCCTCATGCAATCTTGGAGGTTGAAATGAATAAATCAGAATATTTGTTGTTTTGTTTGTGGGGTTTTGGTTCTGTTTTATTTTGTTTTGTTTTGTTTTTTGAAAAAAAGCAAAAGATACACAATACAAGTAATTCAAGAGGAAATCATACATGATAAAGATCTAAGGAAATGAGTTATACATTTATTCCAACAAGGGATTAGTATGGTAGGGCTTACACAGTTTTACAACCTGGATTAAACCTGTTCTATGGCATCATCCAATTAGAATTTATGAGAGAAGAACTACTTTGTTGGGAAATCAAAGCAAGACAGCTTCCAAATATCATATGTCCTTTCCCACAGACATAGCACACAAAAAAACTATTTAGGCAAATTCGCCCAATGAACATTGTGTACTACATTTTTCCAGTAAAGCCTCTTTGGACTAGAGCAGCTCAGAGCAGATTGAAATGGAATGCCCAAAAATTAGAACAGCTGCGCTATAAGTAAAATATCTTGTTACATTTTTGTTAACCAACCAGCTACTCAGAATGTCAGTGTGTCACGCAAACATACAAAATCCCATAAAATTATTCAGGATCGACTAAAATCCAATACCTAGAAGTGCATACTTCTTCAGAGACGTTCCATGAAGCACTTCCCAACATCCTTTCCTCAGGTTGGCAGAGTAAATCAGCTCTTTTTAAATTTTAACACTGGGCTACAGCCAGCCTCAGAAGTCTGTAAGCTCCCTATGATGGCCTGTGCTGTCCCTGAGTCCTTGGGGCCTATCAGACCTCAGACCTCTGATTTCTACTGTACCAAGCAGTCTCACCAGCCAACTCTAAATCCAAAAGATTTAGGTTGCTCTCCTAGAAGGCTCCTGGAAAGATGTATGACCACCCAGGTAACCAAATCTAGGCATGAGTCTCCCTGAGAAAAGGACCCTGAATGCACAGATTGTTAGTCAAGGCAATCTAGTCCCTTCTTTTCTGTCTTTTGAAGTAACTATAACCTAATGCAGAAATCCTTAACAAGGGCTCCGTGGAGCAGCTTCATGGAGTCCACAAAATGCTTGAGATGGTGAGTGAAAGCTTTATATATAAATGTATATTCTTTTCCCTAAGGAAACTGTCTACAGCTTTCTACAGTTTCTCCGAAGGGTCTCTGGCATTAGAGATGGTGACATTCTCATCTAATGGGTAAATGTGATAGAGTTAGAATCTCTTCCTTGCACTTGCTGGCTGACTTCACACTTCAAGTGTTCACTTCTTTATATCATGGGTACTATATACAAATGGAGAAAAAAATAAGCAGTTTGCCTTCTGCGTCAGTTAGGATTTGGCTCTGCCTGGCAGTCACAGAGACCCTGCCACAGTGGCTTAAACAAGTTAAGGACTTCTTTCCTGTAAACGAAATCTGAGAAAGACAATCCAGAGTCTTTATGTAGCCAAGAAGATGTCATCAGAGACACAGGCTTCTTCTGTCTTTCTGCTGTGATATCCTTAGCATGTAGCTGTGTGACCAGAGATGTACCACAGAATAAATTTTACTTTACAATATGTGGGTCAGAACTTAACAGCAGGGAACGCTGAGAACTAAAAGCTTTAAGTAGGGAACTTATCTCTCCACTCCTCCTTCCAAAAAAATCAGACTTTTTCAACTGAACAAGAAAGAGAAAACATGTTCAGTATGCAATTCGAAGTCTGCTGTATCATTTTATGAAAATGGATGTTAATGAAGTTATTTTTGCGTAAGGTTCCTCGGGCATTCTCCTTGCTGCTACACACCACTGAGTGAAGAAGGGAGGACTTCCTTCCTCCCACTGCTCTGTTTATCTCAGTCCTTGAAAAAAAACAAAATGAGCAAAGAACCTGCCTCTGTCATCAAAGAATTCCTTTGCTTTTCTTCCCACGCTGTGGCTACACTCAGCTCTTTCTTGGATTTACCCTGAGCCTTCCCGGTAAGCTGAGTTTATTTCACTCGAGTCCAGTTTAGCCTCAGCCTCAGGCATGGGGTGGGCATCCTGAACTCCATCTCTTTCCATATTCTGCCTCACTTACTATGATTTACATGGTGGACCAGATGGGCTGCTTTCCTGTCTTTTGTGAGAAAAACACCCAGAACCCCATTTGTCTGTTATTCTGATTTATTAACCAGAATGAGTTTTCAAGATGACATCAGCCTGTCCACAGGGCAGGGGGCATGTGTCCTTCACTGGTGAGAATGTTCTGAAGCCAAATATTTCTGTGTCTTTGAACAAATTGCTTCTGCTCACTATGTCACCGTTGTCCAGTAAGTAGAATGGCAGTGAGCGTATCTACTCCAAATGTGGAGAGATAAAGCTCCTGCACCTGACAGGTGGCATTTTCTCCCAGCTGCCGTCCCTTTGTAAGGGTGTTCCCCATTGGAGTGCAGGCAGCCCACTACTGTGATATTTGCACTGAGGAGTTTCACTTCCAACGTTTGGAAGAAAGAGAGGCTTTGGGTCCTGCAGGAGGAACTGGGAAGAGGCCAGTCCCCAAGTCACCCAGAAAGGGACAGGCAGTATTTTAACCTCCAGGGATGGTCTGTCATGTCCTCTCAGCCAAGAAGCTGATGGCTGCAGGATGAGCCAGAGCTATAAGAGACGTGCAGCCAGGGGAGGAAATGGTACCCCTGGGATCCATGTGATCATCCCTGGGACAAACTGGGGAAGGGCTGACATCCAGAAGGGCTTCTCGGTTGGGTTTTCCGCCTTGAGAACTGTTATGTAGGAGGGTCACAAATGCTGTATGGAAGAGGGCTCTTTAAAAACAGTTAAACTGAAAGTCCCTGGCTGCTGCTGGCCGAGCAGTCTTTCTCTTCTGCCTGCCAGAGGACACAGCCTTGTCTGACTTCCTGTGAAGCTACTCAGGGCAGAACATCTTTTCTTCGATCCTCTTCTCAGCAGCAGCCACAGCAGTAAATCTTCAGAGAGGCCTCATTAGGCAAGTTCCTTTTTAAACTCCCTCCACCCTTCAGACCTCTCCAACCACCACTGCCATTCTAGCATGTTATTATTTTTTCCTCCTAAGCTTGCATTTTCCTCACACCCAGCACCCAGGCCTCCCTACACAGCTCTCACTTTCCCTAATGGAGCTTTGGCTGGAATCTCTCCAAAGGGTGTGTTCGTGCAATCAAAAACTTTCCTTTTTGTTTTATCGCATCATTGAACATATCAGATAAGGCCCAGCAAAGGGAGGGGTGAGGTGGGGAGGGAAGAAAGGAAAGGAGAGAGGCAGGGAGGGAGCCGTCTTCTGTGCTGGGCTGGTGGTGAGTAACGGGCAGGTAAAGGGGCGCAAGAAGGAGGCAGAAGAAATCCTCACATCAGCTCTGAGGACCACACAGACTCAGCAAACACGAACACAGGGGGTCTCTGGTGGCCTCACTCTGTCCCTCTCTAGCCCCTTCTCAGGAAGCCGCATGGCAGTCAGACCTGGGCCAAATGACTGTCCCCAACTTGAAAAGAATATATGGAGGAAATCAGGCACAAGATGCAGTGAGACACGGGCACCAGGACATTAAATAGTTAATCTTTAGCAAGCCCAAATTGCATTTCCATCATGTGCAAGCAGTCAGCTGCTATTGGAGGTCACCACGATACAACGCATTATTTCTACAGTTTGTGGAAAACATTAGGCAGCTGTAATAAAGTCAATGGTATTTCCTTCCTTACTGAAACATGACTTCAGTAAATCCCCATTTAAATTTTTTCCCCTTTCTAAACATTTCTCTCCATCTGCACGATAAGTCAATAAAAGAAATTAAAAGTTAAAATGCCTAATGAAATTTTATCAGGCATGAAATGGCATTTAAACCAGAGTTGCCACCCAGGCTTAGGTGGGTGAAAACTGACCTGAACTTGGGGGGGTTATAAAACGTGGGGGGAGGGTAGCAGCAAATTTCAGTGGCCTTTGTGTATTGCAGCCACTGGAAAAAAAAATCATTCCAAAGAGGCATTCCATGAAACCGAGACTCTCGGAGCAGTTAAGACTTTTACAGGAGGGACATCATTTCTGTAAACCTCCACATTCTTTTCAGCCGCCATTCCTTTTTCTGTATTTGCTTCTTTGCCCCAACAGGCTTATTTTGAGATCAGCCTTCATCTGTGTGCCTCTGTCATGATCCCAGGAAAAGTGGCAGGAAGAGAGCCTGAGAGCATTTTGAAGAAGAAACAGATGGAAAGGGGAGGAGACATAATTCTTAATCTTTCTTACAGAAGAGCATCAGATATTCTATGCAGGCTTAGAAAGTTTTAAATAAATAGGCATGAAGAAAAAAACATCCTGCATAAAATCATTTACTTTAGTAATCACTTACTGTCCCATCTTTGGGTCATAGTACACATGTCATTTTCATAGGAAGCTGAAAAGAAAGGGAGCCATTTGATGACTGTGCTGTTATTTCCCAGCCTTACCCATTTAAAACACTAATCTTTAAAAGCCAATTCCAAAGTCCTTCCTGACATACGACCTCCACAGAAATTAAGGAACATTATGTCTAAGAAAAGACAGCAGAGTCAGACCTTCTAAGTGGAAAGCATATACAGGACTTCCAAGAAGTCCTGTGGTTTGCCACTAGACAAGTGTGCTTCAGAGCGGTTGGCCTCACTGATAATGTTGCTGAGAAGGAAGCTCCTGTCCAGCTTGCAAAGCCAGGAGAGGGATTCTGCAATGTGCTGGACCTTGTCCATTTCCCATAATGGCTCTGGAAATCATCATGGAATGGTGGTTTTCCCATCGTACGTTCCATTCTGCTGCTCATCAGAAAGTTAGCTATGGGAGTACAGACCCTAACATATGTGAAAAAACAGCCCATGTCCAGAAACTGGCCATCTGGTAGTTATGAAGTATGTTGATTAATAGAGGCTCTGGGCAGCATCACGGCACTGCAGTCATTAGCAGGTTTCACCAGTGCCCACTCAGCCCAACAATATGAAAGTTCTCTTATTTCCATCAAGGTGATACAATTTTCAAATATTTTAAAAATCATCAAAGAAAGCTGGGTCTGCAAGTCGAGGAAAGGACATTTTCACTTTTATTAAAGCATTCTGACTTTCTGTAAAACAAAATAAGTGGTGCTACCTTTTCTAATTTTTGGCTCTTCCCATTTTGGGCCCAGGGATCCTCTAGTGTTAGAGACTGTATGACGTTCAGACACACAAAAGGCTTCTGACAATGTATTTGTTGATAATATTTGGGGGGACAGGTGACTGGAGGGAAAATTATTTGTAAATATTTGCAACAGGTATACACAAGGCTCCCACGTTTAGAAGCCTGTCCACTGAACCTCCAGCAGGAGGATGATTGCCTGTCTACACAGGACCAGACATGTGCATTCCTGAGCAGTCCATGTCTACTGAAGGACAGATTCACAACTTAAACTGAAATTCCAGAGGAGAGCAGAGAAGCCTGGTATAGGAAAATTCAGACCTTAGAGAAATGCTTTTGAACAGGCGCATCATCCAAACTACAAGGCAACTTTGTAGAGTCAGAAACAAAACCAAGCAGCAGAAACAGAAGGATGATGCTCAGATGTGTGTATCTCCGCTTGCAAGTCAGCCATTTGATCACATCATCCGCAGGTAGAAATTCCACTAGAAACAGCTGGGCAGAGCCAGGTCTTGTGGACTGGATACTTATGTAACATTGGGACCCTCTTTAAAACAAAAAAAAAAAAAAAGAAAAATAGAAAAATAAAATTAGACCAGGTGTGGTGGTGCATGTCTATTATTCCACCTACAGGGGAGGCTAAGGCAGGAGTTCAGGTCCAGCTTGGACAACATGAATAACAAGACTCCACCTCTTAAAACAAACACTGTGTATAGATGTGAAGATTGATTTAGAAGGGACTCATGCAAATGAAGGGCTCTGAAGTTTAAGCTGCCCTAGCTTCTCAATATGTTCACCACTGATAACAGTACCTTTTCCTACAAAATAAATGCTGCATGAATACAGTTTGGGTCAGTTGTGCAATGATCAGACTAAAATAAAGGGCCATATCTCTGCGGTGAGAAGACCTGTCACAATTTTTGCAAGATTTGTGTCACGTGAACATTTCCATATCGTAAGTTAACTCTTCACCACGTTTTTCCAACTGTCAGCGTGAGTACTTCCTCTTGACTCTGAGCCCTTGCAGATGTCCTCAGGATTATCTTGATTAGAAGGGCGTGAAGACTTGTACTGTTGAGTGCTAAATCAGATCCCAGAGCTTATCAAGAGATAGAGTTTTGTACTTTCATGAGATTTGTATTCTTTTGTGTTCTCCCTGCCTCTAACCTTTCCATGGGGATTTACAGTAGGATCTAAGAGTTCACTCTCTACTGGTACAACTTGCTGTCAAAGGGTAAAGTAAGTCAATTCAAAATCAAAGTCAACTTCAGACAATTTAGAGATGGTCATTTTAGCCATCACATTACATTAGTGTTATTTAGAAGAGAATGTGAATGAAAAAGCCAATTTAATAGCATAAATGAAAGTATCACAAGTACTATTAGAAGTAACTGGTCCTTCATGGATGCAGACTTCCAAAATCACTAAAGAGGATGAAAACAATTTTTGAAGTAAGGCCATATCAAATCAAATATCTGTATCATGGTAGATACAGTCCAATTTTATTAGTCCTAATTTTTTTATTTATCTCCGATGAGATCTTTGGGATATTGGGTCCAATATCTCTTTCTCTATTCTCAGATTGACTGTGTTTTACTAATTAGTTTCAGGACAGAAATACAGTTAATTGCTTCTAAACCATTAAATAAATTCTCCTTTTTTCCCATGACTCTGAGCATTAGCCGTTGAAGAATGCTCTCCTCTTTAATCCAACAGAAGTATGGAAATTCTCATATTGCAGCTGCCTTTTGATATCAATATTCCACCTAGCATTTTATTAATTGGAAAGTGGCAAAATACTCTTTTTATTTTTCAAGAAAATTAAACTGACGTTTTCCCAGAGGAGTTTTGCACTAGATATAGAAACAGTTGACCACTCTTTTTCATGAAGCTGACTGCCTGGAAGATTAGTCCCTAAAGAGTGTGGTGGTCATCATAACAATGCTATCAGCTTCTCTTCCAAAAGGAACTGGGGCATCATTCCAGCAAGCACATAACACACTTCCCACATTGCAGCAGGAGTTCTAAAAATGTTGCAATGGCTACGGTGGTCACCAACCAAGAAATGCAGTCTATTTTTTGAAAATTTATTCAACAAATATTTATTAAGAGCTTAGTTTATATCAGACATGGGTATATAGAGATGCTCTTGAGGAACTTAAAATTTATATTATATGTGCACATCCATGTATATGCTTCTTACATATTTAGTATGTAGACACCACACCAGGCACACAAACACACAAAAATTGATTCTTTACAGCAATTTTAACTATCTACCGCAAAGCCAAGAACCTCTGAGTCACTCAGGAGACAAACCCTGTAAGAAAGTCTAATGAAAAAAAAAAAAAATCACGAGCTCGTAGAAGAAGCCCATAGGCCTCACATAGAACCCATGTGCTCTCACTTTTCTCACAATTCCAGTAAGCTTGATTATCTCATACTACATATAGATGTTTAATAATCTCATTATTTCTTGCAAAATAAAAGGCAGATGAACAGCAGGGGAGGGGAGATATTAAATGAACACAGGAAGTAAAAAGTGCAAAAATGTGAGCCCATTTAGTAAAGGGCCAAACAACACAACCCTCTCAGTAGTCCCTGAGATGTTAGGTGAGATTAGATGATGTTCAGCATTTTCCATTATGAAGGAAAAAAGGAAGTGTGCAATTCGTTTTAGAAGAAAAGTTTTGTTTTTAAGTTGATCCTTTCGTCACTCCTTCAGTAATATTGCTAACAAATGAGCTGTTATTATTCAAAGACATTTTTCATTCACCATTAAACTCATCTTTTTTTTTTTTTTTTGCATTCTTGAGATACTTTTCTTTTTTTTTTTTTTATTGTTGGGGATTCATTGAGGGTACAATAAGCCAGGTTACACTGATTGCAATTGTTAGGTAAAGTCCCTCTTGCAATCATGTCTTGCCCCCATAAAGTGTGACACACACCAAGGCCCCACCCCCCTCCCTCCATCCCTCTTTCTGCTTCCCCCCCATAACCATAATTGTCATTAATTGTCCTCATATCAAAATTGAGTACATAGGATTCATGCTTCTCCATTCTTGTGATGCTTTACTAAGAATGATGTCTTCCACGTCCATCCAGGTTAATACGAAGGATGTAAAGTCTCCATTTTTTTTTAATGGCTGAATAGTATTCCATGGTATACATATACCACAGCTTGTTAATCCATTCCTGGGTTGGTGGGCATTTAGGCTGTTTCCACATTTTGGCAATTGTAAATTGAGCTGCAATAAACAGTCTAGTACAAGTGTCCTTATGATAAAAGGATTTTTTTCCTTCTGGGTAGATGCCCAGTAATGGGATTGCAGGATCGAATGGGAGGTCTAGGTTGAGTGCTTTGAGGTTTCTCCATACTTCCTTCCAGAAAGGTTGTACTAATTTGCAGTCCCACCAGCAGTGTAAAAGTGTTCCCTTCTCTCCACATCCACGCCAGCATCTGCAGTTTTGAGATTTTGTAATGTGGGCCATTCTTACTGGCGTTATGAAATCCTCAGAAAGGAAATAGCAGAGGATATTAACAAGTGGAAGAACATACCATGCTCATGGATGGGAAGAATCAACATTGTTAAAATGTCTATACTTCCCAAAGCAATCTACCTATTCAATGCCATTCCTATCAAAATACCAACATCGTACTTTCAAGATTTGGAAAAAATGATTCTGCATTTTGTATGGAACCGGAAAAAACCCCGTATAGCTAAGGCAGTTCTCTGTAACAAAAATAAAGCTGGGGGCATCAGCATACCAGATTTTAGTCTGTACTACAAAGCCATAGTGCTCAAGACAGCATGGCACTGGCACAAAAACAGAGACATAGACACTTGGAATCGAATTGAAAACCAAGAAATGAAACTAACATTTTACAACCACCTAATCTTTGATAAACCAAACAAGAACATACCTTGGGGAAAAGACTCCCTATTCAATAAATGGTGTTGGGAGAACTGGATGTCTACATGTAAAAGACTGAAACTGGACCCACACCTTTCCCCACTCACAAAAATTGATCAAGATGGATAAAGGACTTAAATTTAAGGCATGAAACAATAAAAATCCTCCAAAAAAGCATAGGAAAAACACTGGAAGATATTGGCCTGGGGAAAGACTTCATGAAGAAGACTGCCGTGGCAATTGCAACAACAACAAAAATAAACAAATGGGACTTCATTAAACTGAAAAGCTTCTGTACAGCTAAGGAGACAACAACCAAAGCAAAGAGACAACCTACACAATGGGAAAGGATATTTGCATATTTTCAATCAGACAAAAGCTTGATAACTAGGATCTATAGAGAATTCAAATTAATCCACATGAAAAAAGCCAACAATCCCATATATCAATGGGCAAGAGAAATGAATAGAACTTTCTCTAAAGACAACAGACGAATGGCTAACAAACACATGAAAAAATGTTCATCTCTATATATTAGAGAAATGCAAATCAAAACAACCCTGAGATATCATCTAACCCCAGTGAGAATGGCCCACATCATAAACTCAACTTTATCAAGTTTTTTCCCTCACCAGTTGGATTGGATAATAATTATAGACTTATAAGTGTAATATAATACAGCTTCCACTGTGAAAATACCCTAGGAAATGAAATGTTCCTATAGAAAAAATCACTTTGGTGACAAAGGAAAGAGTCCTTATATCCAGAAAAGGATAGGCGTCTATCTTCTCCATAAATCCCCTTGATTTGTGACACAACAGTTGACATGACTAATGTTTCTATGATTTCTCATTTTCATAGATTGGATTAGTAGAAGTGACTCTCTCTGGAATTCCTGAGACATAAAAGTAAGCTCTTGCCATTTCAAATGTGTCCTGCACGACCTTTTACTAAAGCATCTGAAGTGGGGGGCTTGGGTCCCAAGAATCAGGAAACCGAGAGAGAAGAAGATAACTCAACTGTTTGAAAAAGAGAGCTGGTCAGTAATGCCATCCACTCACCTTCCGTGGGGATGTAAATGAGCGAATAGGGACCTCCATGAAAATTACACACATCATAGAGCTGATGTGTTAAGGGGTTCATCTGCAAGAGAACATGAAAGCAAAACTTACCATGAACTTCTGGAAAACTTAAGGCTGAGTAGTAACCGATACAAACTACTACAGAAAGCCAAGCGATGCTTCGAGAATATGTACAAGTGTTCAGAGTACTTTTGTGACAAAAAGAAATATCCCCTCCCAGTATTTCCAAATTTGAACAATGTATAAAAAGTATAGTGAAAATTGGAAGTTGTCCACCATCGGATTTCAAGATTCAGTAGAAAGCTACAGTAATTA
Organism: Nycticebus coucang; assembly: GCF_027406575.1. Taxonomy (NCBI): domain Eukaryota; kingdom Metazoa; phylum Chordata; class Mammalia; order Primates; family Lorisidae; genus Nycticebus; species Nycticebus coucang. Next base: position 58,075,893 of record NC_069790.1, read on the forward strand.
AGTCAGTGTGGGATTCACATAAGGGCAAACGTAGAAGAGAGTCAGAAATAGACCCACACATATACAGTTGATTGATTTCAACAATAATGCCAAAGTTAATCAATGAGTTAAGAAGTCATTTCAGAGGGCGGCACCTGTGGCTCAAGGAGTAGGGCGCCCGTCCCATATGCCGGAGGTGGCGGGTTCAAACCTAGCCCCAGCCAAAAACCACAAAAAAAAAAAAAAAAAAAAGAAAGAAAGAAAGAAAAAGAAGGCATTTCAGTAAGTGGTGCTAGAAAAATAAGCATTCATATGCAAAAATTATGAACCTTTGACAATATACACAAAAATTAACTCAATATGACTCACAGAACTAAGCATAGGTGCTAAAACTATAAACCTTCCAAAGAAAAGAATAGGAGAAAATCTTGGTTACCTTGCACTATCAAAGATTTCTAAGGAAACAGAAACCATGAATCATAAAAGAAAAAATCAGTAAATTGGACTTCATTAAAGTAAAAAACATCTACACTTTGCATGACAATGTTAAGAAAATAAAACAGCAAAAGACAGCATGGAAAAAATATTTACAAATCACATATCTGAAAAAGGATTTACATCTAGGATATATGAAAGAACTCTCAAAACTCATAAGAAAGCAAACCACCCAATTTTTCGAAAATAGGCAAAAAATTTTAAAGACAATTTACAAAAGAAATATGCAGATGGCAAATAAGTACATAAAAAGATGCCCAAGATCATGGGTAATTAGGGCAATGCAAATTGAAACTATCCTGTGATACTCCTCCACTCCCATCAGAGTGGCTGAAATTAAAAAAAAATAATAATAATACACTAGCAAGGGTAGTTAAAGCTGTAGACTACAGGAAATGTTGGTAGGTTTTTGGTGGGAGTGTAAGGTGATACAATCACATGAGAAGAGTTTAGTAGGTAAACATTAAACATTCCATTCCTAGGTATCTACCAAACAACAATAAAACCTATGTCCACACAAAAACCCATACACGAAGTTTCTAACAGCGTTATGCACAGTCTTCAAAAGCTGTAAACAACCTAAATGTCCCCCAAAGAATGAATGGATAAACAGACTGTGGTGTGTTCCTGCAGGAGAACTCTACTCTGTAAAAAAAGTAACAAAACACGCAGCAGTGTGGGGAAATGTCAAGAGTACTGTGCTGAATGAAAGGGGCTGAGTCAGAAGGCTTCCTACTAGGATTCCGTGCTCCTCCTCTTGGCTATCTGAATGCTGCAGCCTGACACCCAGGCACTTTGCAGAAGGCAAAGTTTCTGTGCGCATTTTCTATTTGGTTAAACTCACGGTTGGTGTTGTTGTTTTTACTTAACTGAATTACTTACCAAATGAAGTTAATGAGCTTCCATTGAAAGTCAGCCAGAAGTTTTTTAACAGCAGATGTTCAGTTCCTGAAAGATAGTTCTTGGTGCTGCATGGTCAGTTCTAACAACCACTCCACACTCTGCAAATACCCTTACCTTATTATTCAGTCTAATCCCATTGAGGAAAGAGACTGGGCCCAAGGTGTCTGAAAATAGCAGGTGGCAGGCAGAGTGCGGTAGCTCACGCGTGTAATCCTAGCACTCTGGAGGGCCCGGGGTTGGGAGAGGGTGGGGGCGGACCTGTTTGAGCTCAGGAGTTCGAGACCAGCCTAAGCAAGACCAACAGCCTGTCTCTACTAAAAATAGAAAACTATCTGGCTATTGTAGTTGTAGGCGCCTGCAGTCCCAGCTACTCAGGAGGCTGAGGCTGAAGGATCGCTTGAGCCCAAGAGTTTGAGGTTGCTGTGAGCTATGATGCCAGGGTACTCTACCCAGGGTGACAGAGTGAGACACTGTCTCAAAAAAAAAAAAAAACAAGACCAAGAACAAAAACAAAAATAAAAAACAGGAAGGAAGGAAGTGTGGAGAGAGAGAGAAAGAGAAAGAAAAAAAAAAAAAAACAAAGAAAGAAAAGAACAGATGCCAGATTGGAACTTCACTATTAAGAACAGAAAGAGCTGGTGTGGTATCAGTACTCATCACCACTCCCCCAAATCATCAGTGAACTATCCACGTATGGTTAATCTGTTGTGGAAGTTAATCTATTTCTACAATGTGTCTTAAGTAGTCTTTTTTGAAGTGGGAAGGGGGGAAATGAAGGTTACCACTGATTTGCTTCTCTAAATTTTTTTGAGAATTAAATAATATACAGAGGGTGCCAAAAATGTACACACATTGTAAGAAAGGAAAAAGTATATGAACATTGTACTAGTCAAGTCGCATTTGACTTCTGCCAATTACAAGGGATGCTCAAATGTAATGCGACTTGTATTCATCTTTTGCTACCCGTATACATTGAGTATTGCAATTTTAATACAGCTTTTTCCTTTCTTAAAATGTGTATACATTTTTTTGGCACCCTCTGTACTAAAGTATCTTGCACAATACAAGGTACTCAATACCTGCTCACCAAATTTTGGTTTTCCCTCACTTCCTTTATGCAAAGGAAAATGTTTTTTTCTTTTTTTAAAACTGGAGAGACCACAGAGGTTATCTTGTCTAGTATTTTAATTTTACAAATGAGAAAACTAAGTCCAATGAGATGAAGCGGATTGTTCAAGCTCACTCAGAAGTCCAACTCCCAGTGCACATGAATCTTCTTCCTAAAGCACCTGCTTTCAACAAAGACGTCTCAAGCAGCAGAACCAGTGGGAGAACTGAAAGACAGAAGAGTTTCACTCCACATGTTTAGGGATCTTGGACTTTTGCCTCTGGCTCTGTGTTTACTTTAGCTATTTTCAATTACATTTTGCTTTGAGAATGGGAAGCAATGGGAGGCCTTTCTCTTCAAGGACTGGGATTACTAGATTTAGCAAATAAAATTCAGTTGCAAGACCAAATGATATGTGGCTCTCAAATGTGATGATTTTTCTTTTTTGCCCCAAAGCAAATAAGCAGTAAGCAAAATGGTCACCGCCCCCAGGCATCAACTTGGCTTCCTGGCCATGTCTGCTCATGACCGTATTTCCTCTCCTGGGATCTGGATCACTGGAATGAACAGCCTCTGTGGTTGAGAAAGGAGTGTCTGGTGGGAATGGAGAGAGTTGCCAACGCACCAAACAGAGTCAGGAGGACACGTTTGGCCAAACAGGGAGCACACAGTTCTACCGTCAAACAGGCCAAAGTTCAGCTCCTCTTTCTTACCCATTGATTGGCTGTATGACTTTGAGTAAGTGGCCTAAACTCTACCCACCCACTCAGCCTTGCTCAGAACCTACTTTGTCCTTCATAAAATAAGCCTTCGTTTCTTTCATAGATTTTAAGTTTTTGTGAAAATCAAATCTAATAAGAAATCACTGATCACCATGCCTAGAATACAATAAGTAGAGTCTCATAAATTATCATTTCTAAAACTGTACATACGTGCTTTACATTCCCACGTGTTTGTTATAGTTCACAATAAATACTGTTTAAATTAAAAGAGTGGAAGCAGACTGGTGAGGATTTTGAATGCCAGAAGGTGGAGTTTGGACACTCAATTTTGGCTTACAGTTAGGAGGGAACCAACACTCCCCACATAACGTCTGAGGCCCAGAGTCAGGCAATCTCCTGACAAGTATCCCTGAAAAACAACCTGAGGAATTTTGTGTCCTATCATTTCCTGTAGCATCAAGGACACATCCACAAGCACAAAACCAACTGACTCGCCTTCTTTAGGTTTCTTCTTCTCTCCATCCTTGACAGAGTGACAGAAGGAAAAAATAAATTCCACACGAGAACCTAAAGACCCTCCCTGATAGTCCTTGATCAGAGCAACTGATCTACTTTGTGTGATACACAAGACGTTCACAGTCATCAGACACAACCAGGGAAAAATTCCTGCTCCACCATTAAGTTATTGGTAGAATGACCATGTCCAATTTAATCAATCTTTCCAAGCATCTATACAGTAAGGATAAACCATTAAAGCTAGCAGGTCCTTAGAGTAAAAAGAGTCTAACATAGTGCCTGGTCGTAGGAGCAGCTCAACAGCTGTGTTTTTATTTTCTTCTTCTTTGGAACACTACCCTAAACTTTTATGAACCCTTGGTCCCTGGAGTGTTGATTCTCTCACCTATCAGTAAAGCCTTGTGCGTCAATTTTCAGATGACCATCCAGAACTGAGGATCAGTTGTTCAGATCAACTTTGTTTAGAAAATGGCCTTCCCCAAACATCTGAGACAGCTGGCACCTGAGTGACTCAGATGCTTCCTCAGCCTTCCCCTCACACTGTGCAGATCACTAGCAGACAGCACATTTTAAGGTTCCCCGGTCCCTGGCTCACTTGGGCCTTCCGAATCCGCAGCTGTGTGTTATCTGCCCTTGCTGTTTGGTCAACTTCAAGTGCTTCTAATCTTTTTATAACCAGTTCTGTTGGCTGTTATCTGGATTCCTCCTAGCTCCTTGTCTATTGTAAAGTTTTACCAGATGTCCGCCCACTTCCCTGGCAATTAGAAGGGTAATATAATTATTTAACAATGTGCTATAGTCTTCTCTCCAGATAAGCTTTTTAGTTGGACCTGTTCACCCTTTGCCTTGTACGTGTGAAAACTATTACCTAAAGGCTTTTTTAAAGCTGGATTCTTATACTATTTCCAGATAAGGGTCCAGCACACCCTTCTGCCATTAATATCCCTCCACTTCTCTCCCTCGTCCATGAGTAAACAGAGAACTATTGTTTCCTTCAACCTAGAAAGATTGATCAAGACTATTATTTTCATTTTGCAGCTCAGTTTTAGTCCTTTTTCACATAATTTTACCTCTCTTCCTATTCTGGGTTTTATCTATGCAGCTCTATAGTCACTGAAATCACCAGCTCTGTCTTTAATCCCAGGATAACTTAGGGTACTGGAAAAAAGCCATGGACTTTGAGTTAAGAGAAGAAAGTTTCATCTGGGCTCTGCCACCAACTAGCTATGGGACTTTGCCAAGACAGTTAACTGCTCTGGGCTTCAGCTTCCTCATCTGTAGAGTACCCAGAGAGCACACACACCCCTTTGGCTTTGTGCTCTGAACACTTCCACCTCTGAAACACCTGCCCTTACCTCTGTGGATTTCCCACACATTGCTGACCACCTAGCAAAAATTAAATTTTTTTTTTTTTTTTTTTTGGTTTTTGGCCGGGGCTGGGTTTGAACCCGCCACCTCTGGCATATGGGACCAGCGCCTTACTCCTTGAGCCACAGGCACCGCCCAAAATTAATTTTTTTTATTTTAGCTTTTGACTCCGAGTTTTTGCCACTCACACGCTTTCTTAATAGCTTTAAGTAACTCAACTTAAACCCAACACAAAGAACTCTTACCATTTCTACATGTTAGATACAGGTCCACCAGCCTCACGACAGGTCAATCCACTCTTATCTGTATAATTCAAAAAATATTAGTCGTATAAATTTTACCTAAGCCATAGAATATAATTTATAATTTAAAAGTGAAATTGTACATTTCTTGGCCAACTTGTGAAATTGTCTAGAATATTTTTTCCTTAAAAAAAAAAAAAAAGAAATGGGATGACGGAGGAGTTAGTTATAAATCACATTTATTACCCTCATTCTATGCAGAACAAATGAGGTTAATAACCAGGTGTATCGTGTTCTTGGAAAGGAAAAAATAAATTCCACACAGGAACTTGATGACCCTCTCAATCTTTCTTGAGACTTGGAAGGTTCTTTTCTCCTCAGAGTGCACCTCTCTCTCTCTCTCTCTGGTTGCTATTTAGAGTAGGGCTGATCCTTATAGCAACAAAGCTCAGGGTTTCCAGGAAACTCCTCCACAGTTTATGCAGGCGCCCTAAGATAGGAACTACCTTCAACTTGGGTCCCAATCCTTATATTATCAGATATCTACAGCCAAGGGGAGGACCAGTTAACCACCATGACATGCAGAAAGCAGCCCAGAAAATTTTACTGACCACACAGCCACACAGCCACACATCTCTGGACTAACAGTCTCTTGGCGTCTCCACCCAGTTATGCTAGTGGAAACAAAAAGGAGAGGAGGGCACCTTAACCTTAGATGAACTAATGTTAAAACCGAAGAGGCTACATGTGTCCTTTGTGGTGCTTTTCCTTGAATGTAAGTGTGTTTACGGTGAAACTCTGCACACTGAGGGGGTGTTGCAGTAGAAACTGTATGTCGCTCTTGTTTGCTGTCCTTTCTAGCCCCACTTTCTTGGCTGGGTTCAAGTTCCCCATTTCGCTGGACCACCCTGCAGTTCTTGAGTAGCTGTCCTGTCTTCAGCTTCACCCTGCCTACAGTCGACCTTCCATATCATGATCAAAGTCCTCTTCCCCAGACTCTAATCTGCCTGGGATTCCCATGTAAAAAGTCCTTCACTTGCTCCTGATCATCTTCAGCGTACAGTCAAGCTCCTCACCATAACAGACCCAATGTCCTCTGTAGTCCTGACCCTCCTTGCTCACCTTGCCCCATACTTTGATCATCTTCTCCCTCTTGCCTGGTAAACCCTGCTAGCACTGAACTTCACACGTCTCTGAACACAAGGTGCTGCTCCAAGCCTCGGGAGTACCCTCCTCTCAGACCTCACCCACTAGTCCTCATTGTTTGTTAAGTCACATCCAACCCATCTTAGATGGATAGATGGACAGATAAAACTCTTATGCTACCTTCAAAACTTAATTCATAAAAGGTTAGCAGGAAAAGTAATATTTTGTTGTCATTGATATTTGCTATCTTTGTACTAATAACATCCAAGCTTTTTTTCTTATTTGAATAATTCAACTCTTAAACTTTATCTATTTTTCTATTTACATAAAGTTTCCAATAATAAATAAGATATTTGTCTAAGAAGGTAAACTAGTTGTCATACATGGGGCAAAAAACATTTTCTTCTTACTACTTTTAAATGCTGTGTTTTAGGTTCAGTGAATAGGGTTTCACTTCACTAAGAAGTTGCCTATAGTTAAATTCCACAAAAATTCCATTGATTTTGAATGTTTTGGATTATTGATTGTAACAGTAATTAAGAAGTATTTCCTGTGGGGAACAGTGGCTCACACCTGTAATCCTAGCACTCTGGGAGGCCAAGGCAAGTGGATTGCTTGATCTCAGAGGTTTGAGACTAGTCTGAGCAAGAACAAGACCCTGTCTCTACTAAAAATAAATAAATAAATAAAATAGCTGGACATTGTGGTGGGCACCTATAGTCCCAGCTGCTCAGGAGGCTGAGGCAAGAGAATCACTTGAGGCTGAGGCAAGAGAATTATTTCAGTCCGAGAGTTTGAGGTGCTGTGAGCTGTGATGCCATAGAACTCTACCGAGGGTGACAGAGTGAGAGTCTGTCTCAAAAAAAGAAGTATTTCCTAATTTTTAATAAATTCATACACTGCACTCAACAAGGACAGCAGAACTAAATTTAGAAGTCACAGTCCTCAACATAAGTTTTCAATAAACTATTTCCGAGTGGAACGGCTCACACCAGAATCCAAATGATAACATTTCCAACCTTTATATTTTAAGTTCTTTCTTCCTTCTGAATTTGATGGCTTCAGGGATATCAGATACTAGATGCTTCCTCATCCCACAAAAATATAAGCAAGTAGCATTTTATCTCCAGTTCCTAGTTTCTCCCAGAAAATACTTGTCCCATCTTAAAGTGACTTGAGAAAATCAACCAACCCCCAAGTCTTCCCCATTCTAGAGGAGAAACACAGGCAAGAATATTTTTGAACATTACGTCAAGTTATATGGGCAATCCACTTGTTCTCTTAATTGTACTTGGTCCAGAAACTCCTGGAACCATCACCTACTAACACCATCCCCACTCCTGCTGTGATAGTTCTCGCCTCTTGAGCATTTTACCTAGTTCATCTTAGACTGAAAAGCCAGAATTTTTAGAGCCATGTCCATCCCAAGCACTACCAAGACCTTGGTCCCACATTAGGTTATGACTGGTGTTAGACCTAGGTGGAAAAAAAGTACAATACTAGCCACTAGCTTCAGTTTTCTGAGATATAATTCACATGTCATACAATTCACCCATTGAAAGTATATACTGCAATAGATGTTTATTACATTTACAGATCGGTGCCCCTATCACCACAACTTTAGGACATGTTAGTCATCTCAAATAATACCCTGAATCCTGTGGCTCTCACACCCCTATTCTTCCATCCTTCCTTTGCTTCCTATTAATTCACTAAGCCCTAAGCAAACATTAATTCACTTTTTGTCTCTATAGATTTCTTCGTTCTGGACTTTTGAATAAATGGAACCATACAATATGCATTCTTCTGCGAATTGCTTCTTTCACTTAACATGTTCTTAAGGTTCATCTATGTTGCCTTATTTAGCATGACTTCATTCCTTTTATGGCTAAATAATATTCCATTATTGTATATATCACATTTTGCTTATCCATTCATCAGTTGATGGATATTTGAGTTGATTCCACTTTTGGACGATCATATATAATGCTTCTATGAACATTCAGGTACAATGTTTCTTGCACTTAACATACATACGTTTTCTGACAAAGCAGATTGCTTTTTATGCTAAATCAAAGAAATCTATTTCAGGCATACACTATGGGAAAGAATTCTCTTGAAAGGTCTCTGGTGATGAGGAAGTTAGACAGTAAGTGTCTGTTGTTCTCTAAGGGTCCTAGTGCATGAAAGAACCAGACACAGTTCCTACAATTAGGCAATCTATAGCATTGTGTGGGACAAACAAGGAATGTGGAGAAAATACAGTAATGCTTGGGGCATTACGACAAGTAGAGAGGGAAAACTAAGAAGGGACCATAGATGCAAAGTTGGGAAATTAAAATTTACTTTAAATAAATAAAATTTTTGTTGTTGTTGATTTTTTTTAATTTCAGGTTAATATGAGGGTACAAATACTTAGGTTACATGCTTTTCACTCAAAGGGGTGTGCTGTGTACCCTTACATTGTGCCCATTAGGTGAGAGCTTACCAGTCCTCCTCCTTCCTCCCTTCTCCCTCTTTCCCTCCTCCCTCCTCTCCCCACTTGATTTGAATTGTGTTTTTCTCTCATGTAGGTGTTTATCTATTGGTAAGTAAGTTTACCTATTGGTAAGTTGTTTATCTATTGGTAATAAATAGGATTTTTAAATGAAGTCTTAAAAGACAAAGAGCTATTCAGAAAGACTTGAGGAGAGAGGGGAGTACATTTCTAGCAGAGAAAAGGCACTAAGAATTAGAGGTAAGAGAAAACAGGAACATGTAGGGGAACTCCAAAATGATCAATAGCACAAGAGTAATTATTTGTAATAAAAAATGAATCTGGTGCAGTAGGCTGGGGCTAGATCATGAAATGCCTTATGTACAATGTTGACAGATTTACATTTTATTCTGAAGATCATTAATGGCCATTGAAAATGGAAAAAAAGAAAATAAATGAATCAGTCTGGAGACAGTCAGAATAACAGATTAGAGGAGGTGAAACTGGATGCCTGAATTAGTAAGGAAGTACAAGCAAGAAGCTGTCAAATTCAAAACCAAGCCAATGACAACAGGGATGGAGAGAAAAAGAAATGTTTCATCAACATTTAGAAAATCGAACTGTGAGGACTGGGAGCCCATTTAAATGTGGAATAAGCACAGGGAATAGGATGGTGAGCGAGCACTTGGATATAACTAAGACCAACTCCATTTCTGGCTTTGGACACTGAATTATGGAGACTGCATTGGGAAATAAAGGAGGAAGAAATAGTCTAAGAGAGAGGAAAAATCATGAGTTCCGTTTTGCATAAGCCAAACTTGAAATGTCAGTTCATCATTAGACATTAGGCAGAGATGTCTAATCAGCCACTGAATATAGCAGTTTTTAATCTATATTCTTTTTTCCAGGATGAAAAATATTAGGGATTAATATGCATGGGAAGTTGCGGCCAGGAGTGAGAATGAACTTATTCAGGGGAAGTTTGTCAAAATTGGTGATGGGAGGGAGGAAGTTTGAGGACAGAATTTAGTAGAACACCAACATTGAGAAGGCATGAGAAGAAAGAAGACGTCAAGAAGACTGAGAAGGGCCCACATCACAAAGTTGAAAGCTGCAGACGCTGGCACGGATGTGGAGAGAAGGGAACACTTTCACACTGCTGGTGAGACTGCAAACTAACACAGCCTCTTTGGAAAGAAATATGGAGAGTCCTCAAAGAACCCCAATTAGACCTCCCATTTGATCCTGCAATCCCACTATTAGGCATCTACCAGAATAAAAAAAAATCATTTTATCATAAGAACATTTGCACTAGACTGTTTATCGCAGCTCAATTTACAATCCCTAAGATGTGGAAACAACCTAAATGCCCACCAACTCAGGAATGGATTAATAAACTTGGTATATGTATGCCATGGAATACTATTCAGCCATAAAAAGATGGAAACATTACATCTTTTATATTAACCTGGATAGAGGCAAACACATTCTTCTCAGTAAAGTATCACAAGAATGGAAAAGTAAGTATCCAATGTACTTGATACTAATATGAAGCCAGTAGATGACGTCCACATAAGAGGAAAACTCATTTCACGTTGGGGAGAGGGGGGTTCGAAAGAGGGGGGAAGAGAGGAGGGAGGGAGATTGGTGTGCTCCCACTTAATGGGCACACGTAAGGATGTATGGCACCCCTCTTGGGCACAGACACAACTACAAGAGGGACCCTACCTAACAAATGCAAACCTTGTAACCTAGTAGTTTATAGCCTCACATTAATCTGAAATTTAAAAAAAAAAAAAAAAAGAAGATGGAGAAAGAGTGTCTGTTCAGAGAGGTAGGACAGGTGGAATAAATAGGTTGTATTTCCATTTTACTTGGCGTTTCAGAAGTGACTGCCCTGGAGAATAGTTTCAGTGGTGAGTTGGAGGCTGGCATCGGTTATAGTGCACTAAGGAGTAGGGGAGAGTAAGTACAAGTTTTCTTTAAGAAGCTTTGGCTGAGCAGGTGTAGAGGGGAAAGGGAAGGGAGATAAAGACGGAAATTGGACCAAAGAAAAACATCTTATTTCCATATAATTTTATTGCTTATTTTTATAGCATTGTATGGCTACAAAATTAATACTTGGCAACTATAAAAACGTTCAAGTGATTCAGAAAACTACATAGTATAGAAAAGTCTTGTATAAGGCAAAACACAGGAGATAACCATTGCTAAGAGTTCGTGTGTACTTTTTATACTTTTACTAGGGAGATAAGATATAATAGTTTTAAATATTAATCAATGTGTTTCTTATTCCTAGAAATTCCTTTTTACATTCTTTGCCTGCCTCTGCTCTTTCCCTACTTAACCTGGTTCATTGTTCCAGAGAAGGGCAGTTAGAGCAAAAAACCGGAGAGAAAGAAAAAGTCCACTCTCAATTTTGAGGTTCAAAGCACTTTTGGAATCCAGAGCAGAGATAAATCTTTAAGAGAAAAGTTCTGAGTCCAAGGACATGAGATTCTGAAGGACCCTAAACCTGAAGCTTGTGATGTAGTGGGCAGAGTGCAGGACGGTGAGCACATCTTCCTACGACCAAAGACATAAAGACAAAAACATCTCTGGAGCTGGAGCAAAGGGTCAGCAGCAGAAGGGAGCAAGGGGTGCCAGAGGCAGGCAAATGTCCCAAGAAGGGTCAGAGAACCCTCAACCCTCCTGGGCTGAGCTACGGGGAAGGCAGGGGAACAACAGAGGCTCCTACCCCGCCATGACCTCCCCTGTTCACTGCAGCTCCAGCCTATGTGGTTTCTGTTCTGTGCTCTGGCCAGACCGATCCCCTTGTTCCTGTTTGAACAGGGCAGGCGTGCTCCTGCCTTAGCGCCTGTGCGCTTGCTCTCTCCTCTGCCTGCACTTCTCTTCCCCACACACCTGTGCCTCCCTTCCTCCCCTCCTTCAGGTCTCTCCTTATCAAAAGAAGCATTCCTGACCATCCCCTTGAAAACAGTGATACTTCTTGCCCTAACCCTCCTTGTCCCCATATTTTATTTCCAAAACACTTACCTGATACTCCGCATATTTTACTTATTTGTTCTTTTACTGTCTGTCTCTATGCACCACGAATTAAGCATCAGAGGGTCAGAATTTTCTTGTTGTTGCTGCTGGTATAATTCAACTTCTCTCGGTATCAGTGGACACAGGTTAATCTCACTCTTTTTTCCCACTGCTGTTTTACTAGAACTTAGAACAATGGTTGGCACACGATACAAGATTAATCAAAACGGTTGGTTAAATATATGAATGAATGAGCAAATGAATGGGCAGGCAAGTGCGCCCTGATGCTCCTTTCCTGGAGATTATATAAGCTCACCTAGAAATCAGATGTTTCTCTCCAGAGAAAGAGAGAGGGTTGAAGTTAATTGAGGAAACTCTGAGTTAGTTAAATTTTCCCTGATTTGACTCAGAATAGGTTTGTGTCACTAGGCAGAAAGGAGGCTCAAGAAATTAAGTTTAGTATAGAAAAAAATTTTTTTAATGTTTGATTTACACTTAAGTTTGTGGCATGAGACTTGCCTGCTACAAATACATGAACATTTACATATGTGTGTTTCATTGTATTTCATAAAAATTGAATCTGTATATATTCCTCAGCTGCCCCTTTCACTTAATAATATCTGCATTCTTTCATACGAGAGCCTTTCTTCTCTTTATATAAGGAGCTGTGGTCAGGCTGAAATCTAAATCATAATTTCTTTTATTTTGTGATTTTCTAAAAACATAGTAGTTAAATGTAAGAGAGGAAAAGGCAAATGGTTGGATTTATCCAGAGTTTAATATTACCATATTTTGCCACGTATAATGCTCACCCACATTTTTGGCCCCAACTTTGAGGGGAAAAAATATTTCATTTTTATTTTTTAATTCAAAGTGAAAGCTTAAAGCTTGCAGTGTATAAAAACCATTTTGAAATTTTCCAAGGGATTTTCCAATAATTTTTGTAAAACTATCAGCTAGATTACTAGCTCCTGCCTAAAGGGCAGGAGGAGACATGCATCCCTCTTCACTGGCCGAAAATGCTTTTGTTGCAAGTTTGTTGTAAGTTCAACAAAACTGATTACCACATTCCTGGGTATTATTTTGCATACAGATAGTATCCTTGCTTTATAGGGTTGCATTTTTAACACGTAAGCACAAATACAATTAAAAACATTTATATAGATACAGAATGAGTATTACCCACGTATAATGCACATCTTTGTTTCTCCCTCAAAAATTTGAGCAAAAAGCTGTACGTTACACATAGCAGAATATGGTACCAGGGCAAGAAAAACAAAAAAAGCCTTAGACGTGAAATGCAGTTGTGGACCAGGGTGCTGCTGAAGTATCAGATGGTGAGATCTAGGCTGATTAGGAAAGGAAACAAATCAAAAAGAAACCAAAAGTTGGAGAGGGAAGAAAGGCACAAGGGAAAGGAAGTTCTGAGATAGAAAGTGAGAGAGTATCAGAGCAAGGAAGCGCAGGAGTTGGGAAAAAGAGGGTCTGAGTTCCGAGGGTGGGCCATTGATGTTGAGGATTTTGGTCAGACCCAGGGTGTGGCACTGCTGTGCCGGCATCCCCCTCAGCAGTGCAGCAGGGCCCTCTGTCTCTAGAACAAAATCAGAAAACATTTGTCCAACGTTGCTGTATTTCCCAGAGTCCATATCAGTCAGTTTAAAATAAACATCAAATACTGTATACAGTGAAGCTCAAATGAAGCTCCAGCAAATGCAGACGAATCCCTTCTCGGATCTGTTCACCACTGTGCCCTGGAGATAAAAAACCACATCTCATCTACCATTTTCTGTTTTTATGCCCAGTCTTCAGTGAGCAACTGTTGAGGGGCGCCTGCACACACAAACACGCACACACAAACACTCACACACACCTTTTCAAAAGAACAAACAACAGTTTTCAAACATTGTCCGGTCTAAAGGAGGAGTCAGTAAACTTTTTTTCTGTAAAGGGCCAGATATTAAATATTTTTAGCTTTATGGGCACATCTAGCTCTGTTAAAACTCCACAACTGCTGTTATTATGCAAAACAGCCACAGACAACATGGCAGTGGATGAGCATGGCTGCCTTCCAATAGCATGTTATTTATGAAGTGAAGGGAAATTTCACATACTTCTATGGCGTGAAATATTCTTCTTTTGATGTTTTTTCCAGCCAGTTAAAAGTATAATAACCATGCTTAGTTCACAGGATGTACAAACATAAACACTGAGCCAGATTTGCCCCCTCCCCATGCAGTTTATCAATCTCTTGTCTAAATTTACAAGGTCATGTGCCACGTAAGAATCTTTCAGTCAACAAGGGACTACATCTATGGTGGAACCAGAAGATTAGGGTGGAGTTGAAGAATTCCTATTGCCTGGTGACGCTGCAGTTATTGTAACATGGTAGCACGAGGTGTTTGTGGTGATAAGTCTGTGCTACAAGTTGTATGAAAGTATAGCACATACAATTATGTAGGTACAATACATAACATTTGACAATGACAACAATGGCCCATGTTACTGATCTATGTGTTTAATACACTATGCTTTTTATTGTAGCGTGTACCCCTTCTACTTAGTGAAAACAAAAATTCACTGTAAAACAGCCTCAGGCAGGTCCTTCAGGAGATATTCCAGAAGAAGGCATTATTATCATAGGAGACAATAGCTCCATGCTCGTTACTGCCCCTGAAACTTCCTAGTGGGACAAGATGTGGAGGTGGGGGACAGTGGTCTGACCTGATCCTGACCTGATCTGGACTGATGAGTGTGTTTGTGTCACAGTGTCTAACAAAAAAAAATTTAGACAGTAAAAACATAAAAATGAAAAAAAATAATAACAGGAAAAGCTTATAGAATAAGAATATAAAGAATGAAAATATTTTTTATTCGGCTGTGCAATGTATTTGTGTTTTAAGCTAAGTGTTATGATAAAAGAGTCAAAGGCTTTTTTTAAATTTCAGAGTTTATAAAGTAAACAATTACACTAAACAAGGTCAATGGATTATTGAAGAAAAACTTTATTAACTTAGTGTAGCCTAAGTGTTTAATGTTTATGATGTCGACAGCTCTGCACAACAATGTCCCAGATCTTCACATTCACTCACCACTCACTCCCTGACTCACCCAGAGTAACTTCCAGTCCTACAAGCTCCATTTATAGTATGTGTCCTACATAGATGTCCCCATTTTTAGCTTTTACGTATTTTATGCACCTTTTCTATTTTAGTTATGTTTATATGCACAAATATTTGCCACTGTGTTACAATTGCCTACAGTGTTCAGTACGTTCTGTACAGGCGTGTGGCCTGGGAGCAACAGTCTGTACCATATAGCCCAGGTATGCAGTAGGCTAAACCATCTAGGTTTGTATAAGGAAAGGACTCTGTGATGTGTGCAGGAGATGAAAGTGCCTAAGCATACATTTCCCAGAAGTATCCACATCATTAAATGATTGTATGTAGAAAAAATTTTTTCAATTTAAAAGAAATATTTTTTGTAGAAATGTTTGTAGAATTTTTTTGTAGAAACTCTTCTCCATAAACAGGAAAAATATATCAACTAGTTCGTTCTAGCTTCTTGGAGACCAATTGTTTCAAACTTCTCCTTTTTAAAGATGGGCTTTGCAGTTATTGGGGTTGGGTCCTCTAGAATAAAGTGAGGCTGTGCTTATAAGATAAACTTAAGTCTCCACCTCTTGATATACTAAAAACTGTTTGCAATTTATATATGGATACTTACTCATTTTCTTTTTCATCTCACAATGGTTGTAGAAAGTATTGGAGTCTGGTCTTAGTCAAGGTCAGTTATCACATAGAAAGAACTTCACATTACGAGAATAACAGCTACATGGGCTGCCTCTTGAATGGAACTTGGACTTGATTTTACGTTCCTTGTGGGAGATCTGCTTAGAATGTATTGAATGATCCTTGCCATTATGAATAGAATACCGTGATATAGAAGTAAGTCCTCTCCAACATTTATCTTTTAAAAAATCCAGGAACTTTACATAGCTCATGTCATTGACTTTTTTTTTAACTTATGTCTCTATCATTCTAAGGAATATTTGAATTTTAATAATCAAACAGGCCTTACAGATGACCGTGTACAATGACTTCCCAAACTGGCTATGCATAGTGCTTTAGAATAATATAGATTGCTGGATCCCAACCCAGAACCAGATTCCAAAGAATTTCTATTGTTCAATGTTTTAGTCCCTTCCGGCTGCTATACCTGCCATAGACTGGGTGGCTTATAAACAAAAGAAATGTATCTCTCACTATTCTGGAGGGTAGGAAGTTCAAGCTCAAGGTGCTGGCAGATTCCATGCCTGGTGAGAGTGCCCTTTCTCATAGATGGTGCCTTCTCACTATGTCCTGTCATGATGGAGGGGAAGATTGAGTTTCCTTGTGCCTCTTTTATAAAGGCACTAATCTCATTCATTGGGTTCCACTTTTACAAAATAACTATCTCCCAATACCTTCTTCACAGTAGAGGTTACGATTTCAGCATATGAATTTTAGGTGGACTCAAACATTCAGACAAATAAAGTATTTGATAACTAGATCACCTGTTTGTAGTCAGAAAAACAAAAACCACATTAAGACTCTCAGAAGACATAATTTAATACCAGAAATTGGTTTCACAGCATTAGAGGATCTAAAGTGTGAAAAAATAACATGGAAGGAACCCAGAGATATTACCTGTAAGAGGGGGTTACCCCCACTCAGAACTATGGAACTAAAGAGAAGAAGCTGAGACCACCAGGACCTAGAAGCTCAGAGGCAGGGCTGCCGTGAGCTGATGCTCACCCCTACGGAAAAGTACTGCTTAGTTACTGCAGGGTGGGTGTGATGAAACTGGCTCTGAAAATGCCCAGATGAAGTTAGCAGACTGTTCCAGATTCCTAGTAATATCCCTTTCCTCAATTTTCATCAGATAGCCCTAATTCTGTTTCAATACTGATTTTACTATTTGACTCCATAGTCCATCTTATAAACTACAGTCCATCTTATAAACTACCGTAGACTTTTTTAAAATGGGCAGGAAAACATATCCCCACCACATATTTAAACCTCACCATGCCTTGTATTTTTTAAAGTCATTTACCCAGAAGATATTTCTGAATTTCAGAATCAGTCAGAGGTTACCTTTCTTCTACTTATGTTCTTAGGACCTAAACCCTGCCCTGAGGTTCAGGTTACCGGGTGCCAGGGTATTTTCCTTTCTTTCTTTTCCCTTTCCTTCCTTCTCTTCCTGCTTCCCTCTCTTTATTCTCTTTGTTCTTCTTTTTCTTTTATTTATGGATTTTCCTATTCGTTTTAAAATCAAAACCGTGTGTGTGTGTGTGTGTGTGTGTGTGTGTGAAGAAAGAGAGGTTGTGTGCTCTAAGGGGGTTTTCCAATATTTACTTTATAAAAAGAAAACTTTAAATTTTTTCTCGGACTTTTAATGAAAGCCAAATGTTAGAAAGAGTAATTAAAATGTTTACATTAAAGTGGATTGCTAGGTCTCCACTGTAGCCCAGCCTGGCAGGTTTTGATAAATTAGAATGAACCACCAAGGCTGATACTTCTTCCTGACAATGTCTCAGTGTCCAGCGAGCAAACCCACTCCACACCATATTGTTTCAGATCGGATAAACTAAGCAAACAAAATACCTCCCAATATAGCAAAATGCCTACTCTATCACAAGACACTGGAAGTTTCTATCAACAGGAGAGGATGGCTTTGGAGAATATTGAAGTCAGGATTTTGAGGTAAAGTTTGATCTGCAGGCTTCTACCAAACAATCCCTTTTTTGGAAAAGTGGCACCCTGGGCCATTCAGGTGACACTCATTAGGCCTTAACCAGTCTCCCAGACATCACCAATACATTTCAGAAAAGAAAAATGAAGGGCAGGGGAGGGAGCATTTCTGGCTTATTTTTTTCTAAATGTCCTTATGTAAAAAGCTCTCCCAGACCCCAAAAAGCACTTGTTTCAGACTGTCCTGAATGAATAAACCTTCTCTCGTCTAGAAACACATCATTTGGAAAGTTTCCATACCTTCTGGTGTCACAAGCATCTGGCAAAATATCTCTGGAGCCCTCATACAATTCCCCCATGCAGTAATATAGAGTAGCACCTGCTAAGTGAAATAAAAGAATTGCCAGGAGCAAACCTCACTCAGGGCCTCCCATATTTAAATAAGACCTGACAAGGAGTAAATCGTCCTGTGTTACACCAGAATTTGCAATGTGTTTGGAAATTGTCATGCCGAGCGGGGTATGTAAGGATTACCTGGGGAGTCTGAAAACTACTAGTCCACACCTACGGACCTTCGAGGGAACCGGGCATGTTGAAAGCTTCCACGCACACTCCCTTCTGTAATTCTAATGGACAGCTGCATTAGGAACCTCTGACGGTTGAGGGATGGCTGGTTTTTGAATTCTGTGTTTTCATTGTTACAGGGTTTTCTTTATTGTGGTGCTTTGACTTCAGCATCTTACTTGGCCAAATAATTTTCATTTTGTATGGCAGAATTAGGTGCCTGGGACTGTCGTTTCTAAATGATCTTTATGACTACAAATAACTTGTGTATTTGGAGTGTTCTAAGTTTCTCTAATGGTAGCTAGATTCTTCAAAAAAAAAAAAAGTACTTAAACTTGATTACTTTGGAAAGATCCAGGTAGGTCTTAACACATGGATCATTCTTAGGACGATGTTGGGTACTTTTAAAATCTATTCATAATTATATTTTAAAAAAAAGCTAGATTCATTTTCAGATCTTAGAGGATTAGAGGGCTCTTTTCTCTTGAGGAAATTTAAGAAAAATGGCACGGTCTTTAGTCTGGCTACAGTGTGTGTATGTGTCTGTGTGTGTGAGAGAGAGAAAAAGAGAGAGAGATTGGATTCTTTTTTTTTGTAGAGACAGAGTCTCACTTTACTGCTCTCGGTAGAGTGCCGTGGTGTCACAGGGCTCACAGCAACCTCCAGCTCTTGGGTTTACACGATTCTCTTGCCTCAGCCTCCCAAGTAGCTGGGACTACAGGCGCCCGCCACACCGCCAGCTATTTTTTTGTTGCAGTTTGGCCGGGGCTGGGTTTGAACCCACCACCCTCCGTATATGGGGCCAGCGCCCTACTCACTGAGCCACAGGTGCTGCCCAGAGAGATTGGATTCTTTAAAAAAGAAAATAAATTATCGGGAATAGCCACACTGGTATAAACATGAAAAAATATATGGCTTCATAACAGTAAGAGCCATTCAAAAATAATCTGTGTTAATGTTTCTTCTGATTAACTTAAAAAAAAAAAAAACCTGCTAATACGGCAAGGGTTAGGCAAACCAAGAAAAAATTCTCTCCCCCACATCCTACTGCAAAAAAAAGTCACAATATTTTCAAATTCCACTTGAAAAGCTATAGGAGAGCAAAGACCCTAAGGAAAATTGAGAGAATTAAAAAGGCAATTATTTTAATTAACAACTTTTTTTCTCGTACGATTGCTGCTAAATAAGAAACTCAGTGAAGTTCTTCCCCCTTGCCCCCGCATGTGTATTCTCGTGCTGTAAATAAACTGGATTGTGCAATCCTCAGAACAGAAAACTTTCCAACAGTAAGTGACTTTCTTTTTCAGGTGATAATTAGGTCAAATAAAGGATAATTTTACAACAAAATATACATGTTATCTTTTGTTCTCCTTCTGGGTGCTGTCTTTTATGTGTCCAAATACAAAAAAAAAGTTCTGGGTCTGAACATAATCTGGAGTCAATTCTCCCTGTAAATACTATATTCCAGTTCTTTATCAATAATGAATATTCCAGAAAAGACCAATTTCCATTGATTTGTCAAGAAATCAGCAGTGCGTTCTTATCAAGCTTCCATCACACTGTAGAAAGAGAAAAACAAATCGTGAGTGAAGTGAGGCAAATTGAGGCGAAGCAGTGCCAGAGAGAGAAAAGAACGGGATCAGTGGACAGAGCACTTAGGAAGTTTTCTCTAAAATTACCTTTAACTTTTTAATATTTTGTCTGTTTGCCCTAACAGCTGTGCTTTCCATGCATGACAGCCAATCCCAAAACATCATCATCCATATAGTAAAGCTGGTAACTCGTACTGAAACTCAAGTCCAATGCTGTACCATCCCATGAGGTTACTTTAGAAAATGATGCTTTAGCTATATGATGAAAACTGCTATGCTGTAGGCCAATGAGTCGATGTCGACACGGTAAAAAAGAGCAAACTCTGGAGCCAGGAGGATGTGGGTTTGGTATTGTTTCCACAAGTAACTATTAAATGTCATTTTACCCTTCAGGACCCTGCTTTCTTTACCTGCAAAATGGGAACAATGATACCCACCTTGCAGAAATACCATGTCTTTAGCCAGGATTAGAGCTAAAACAGAGTGCCCTCCCAAAGTATACATATTTTACAAAAGAAAAATCTGTATTAAAATTGTAATACTTGGTATATACCAATAACAAAAGATGACTGCAAGACACGTTGAACGCCTCTTATAATTGCAGAAGTGAAATGTGACTTGAGTTATTAGACACTTAATACATTTTTTTCCTTTCTTAAAATGTGTCTACGTTGTTTTGACACCCTCTGTGTATGTAAATACCCTTATTTGCTACTGTCTAGCCTCTAGAAGGTGCTTAATCCATGGTAGCTCACTACTATTTTTTATTGCTTCTGTGAAGAAAAGTAGCTGGGTGCATGGCTTATAGAAGGTACCATATAAAATTAATCAGTTGCTTCTTAAATATCTTTGTCTAAATTATGTAGTCAGGTCCTTTTCAATCTACCATATAGATCACAGTTAAACTTACAATTAAATAAGAGGATCAGCCAGATTAAAAGAAACACAAAATCACATAAATGCACAAAAATATACAATGAGAAACACTTAAAACAACATGAGCTCAGATGAAATTGAGTTTATCTGGCAGAGCTTGAAAAACGGCAAAGTAAAAGCAGAATTTCTGGACTCTATTTTCTCTTCCTAGCTGTCCCACTGGGTTGGGACGTGAGACCAGACACAGGCAATCACCAAAACCAGTAAGCAGACAAGAACTTCAATCTGGCTCTAAAAGAGCCAAGTAGTGGGGGGTGCCAAAGGCTACAGACCAAAAGGTGGCTGAGGGCCGAGAACCAGGAAGAGTCATCACAGTGATGAGAAAGACAGGCTGAAACCGAGGGAAAGAGAAAGGGGAAGAGACAGGGAAGAGAGGGACTGGCCAAGGCTTATCAAAGGCACGTTTCTTACCCTGGATGCCTTTTAACATTGTTTTCTATGGTAAAATAAAACATAGAAACCAAACCCACACAAATTCATAGCTTAATGAATTATTATAAGGTGAACATCCAGTAACCACCACCCACCTCAAAAAAGGAGAACTTTACCAGCATCCCTGCAGCACTTCCATATACCCCAACCCTCTTTCCAGAAGTAACCACAGTCTGATGAGCACCAGCTTCCTTCTCTTCCTCTCACAGTTCTGTCACCCACGGATGCACTCTAGACACTCAGATGAAGACTTGCCCTTTATTAAATTGATTTGTCTCTTAAGTTACTGTTAGTCAGAAACTTCTTCTCAACTCCTCCCGTTTTTTGTTTTTTTTTTTGCAATTTAAATGTTTAAAAAAAATACCAGGGCGTTTGACCTGAAGCGTTTCCCACGGTCTAGATTTTGCTAATTGCACACTCGTGACACAGTTCAATATTTCTTCTGTTCTCTGTACTACTTGCAAATTGGCAGCTGGATCCAGAGAATTGATCACACTCAGGTTCAATGCCTTTGGCAGGTCGTTAGGAGGGTGTGTGTTCCCTCTTTCATCAGGAGGTACCTGATGTAGCTCTTTATGTGATGATAGTAGCCTTTGATGCTTAATGCTTGATTCACTAATTAAGTAGGGATTACATACTGATAATATTCTAATTATACCATTTCTTGTACAGTCCTCGACTAGAATAATTTCAAAAAGAAATACTTCTTTCATGTATTTTAAATTATCCAGTGATATTGAAAGACAGAATTATTGCTTGATTCTTTATTTTCCAGTTTTCAAAATAATGAACTGATTCTCTAGCACTCTCTATAAATGACTAATAAGTGTTTTTTCATATCACTATGAATTTATTCATTTAAATGCATTTGATGGTTCTGGCTACTTTTATCAGACTCCTCCCATGTGCACTGAGCTACCCTTACAGTGCTTTAAAGCCAGTGGCTGATACCTGATGCTAAGATAAGTATTTATTTCTCACCCTTTTATTTATTTGTACCATCAGAAAATTGGAGCTGGATAGAGTTCTTAAAAATATCACCTTGATAAAATCTAGTTTTATGAACCTGGTCTTTACATTTGCGCTGAATAAAATAGCAATTTTCCCAGATACTGGAAAACATACAATAGCACAAATGCATCCTAAGTTGATCACTCTCTAAGAAATATGCATAATTTCTGACTTTACTGAAAATAAATAATTAATTAATGAAACCCTAGTGCATGGGAGTCATGGCAAAAGAAGCCATCCAACCAGCAGAGGGAGTGCAAGTTAACTTGACAAGTCCAATTTCTCAAACTCTGCTTTCCTGTTGTTGAGATCACTGATAATGTTTTCGAGAGAAGGAAGATAGTAGGAACAAGACAGGACTTATAACTGCGCTACTTTGTTTTCTGTTACATGCAAAGGAACTACACTAATTCTTAACACAGGGAAAACACAGCAGTAAAAGAAAGAGTATTCTCCTGAATTTCATCAAGGCTTCTTTGCTCAGAATTCAATACATTATTGTCAACAACTTGATTGATAACTGCCTTGAAGGATTCAGAAGGAGGAAGATATGCTTGCCCTACTTTTCATAAATGTACAAAATAGAGACAGCCAGAGGTGACATGAATTCCCTAAGGTTATCTCAGTTCAAGAGTAGAGACAAAAGTTCCTGTTAGTCCTCCAAACCCCATCCTGGCTCTTCCTATGGGATCTTCGTCAATGACAACTTTTGTAAAAGGGAAAGGAACTTACAAAAGCATTTTGTAGTTTTTCTCCTTGTCTTTACTAATAATGATCCAGTCAAGGCAAGAACAAGAGCTTGGGAATTCAGAGCATCTGAGCACACCCTGATTTCTTTGCAAATTTTCCTCTGGGGTTGGTGCTTTAATTTTCAATCAGTCTGGGTCAATAAAGTATGGTTGTCAGTGCCATTGTTAACTCTCACAATTTCTTGTCTCAACCTCACAGCTCCTAGAGCTTGGGGCTCGGGGTCAGTGGCAGGGGTTTTGATTTGGGGCTTTCTGTGTTTGCACAATAGGGCAAGTCAATATCACTCTGGTATCAGCGAATTCTGGCCTAAACTGATCTATCAGTTTTGTAGACAAATGAAGACCTTG
This sequence comes from Nycticebus coucang, assembly GCF_027406575.1. NCBI lineage: Eukaryota > Metazoa > Chordata > Mammalia > Primates > Lorisidae > Nycticebus > Nycticebus coucang. The sequence continues at coordinate 58,099,236 of NC_069790.1, forward strand.
AAGGATGGAAAGAGGGTCTCAGGAAGTCTCCCCTGCTTTTCCATTTCTTTGAATCTACAGACTCTCATTTGCTCCCCACAGAGATCCAAATACAGCTGAATAAGAAAGAAAGAAAAGTCACATGAGAAGAATGGAATGCTCTTAACAATATTTTTAGGCTGCAATGTATACTGAATTCCATTCACATGGTTCTGTGGGAGACTTGGCCCATCTTCACAGAGCATGCCCCAACTCCTGCTTATTGCAACAGATATGTACATTTCTCAAGGACTGACAGTAATTAAAAGAAAAACCAACCGGGAAGCCCTTTGCTTATGATTTTTGAGACAGACTTTCCCTTTTATTTTTGTCAACGTGTGCTTTAGAAAAAGGATGATAAACCAGTGTTAAAAAGTTCAAATCTTCCTCCAGTTTGACAGACTCTCAATTGTGCACTCAATTCAAAACAATTTTGGAGATCATAGGGCTACTTCCACTTTCCAAGAGGTTAATGAATAGACTAAGAAAACGATCCACAATTATTTTAAAAGAAATAGAATTGATATTGAAATCAATAATTGTTTATGAAAAAGATTCCCTAGAGACACAATTTAAATAAATGAGGACCTCTTGGTAGTGACCATAAATGAATGAGTTCTGTTCTTGCTTTTATTGAACTTAAAAGGTGCAGGTTTCCACTTGCATGTTCATTTGCCTTTTTCCATGAATCTAATCTCACTATCCCACACTGATAAACAACAGAGCCTCCTGAAGCCTGTTCTTTCCAAGACCAGGAGTTTTCAACCCAGGGGCAAGTCTTTAATCACTTCTGAGTATTCTGAAACACCCACGTCTGCTAGGCCCATTTGTCTGAGTGGAGAATGGAGTTAATGAAGGCAAGGCCATTGATTCAGTCTTAATCTAATCCTGGTAATCTTATCCTGTTATGTGTTCACTGGACACATCCTCATGGAATCCATTCCCATTGGCATTGTAAATCCATTAGTCAGTAAAAGAAAAGGGTAGGTGGATGGTGATGGAGACACATTAACTGTCCTAAAATCCTATCTCAGGTATTTCATAGGTATGTAGACTTGGGTGAATAACTTCAGTTTCTTGGTACTTCCATTTCCTTACCATATAATCAGTGTAGTTATATAGTTACAGCAAAACTTCATAAGGTTTTAATGAGATTATCTGTGTAAAGTGTTTAACACAATGATAGGCACATAGAAAATACTTAATCAATGTTAGTTTTTATTTCAATTTAATGCTATTGGTATTGTTGCTGTTACTATGATTGTGATTGAACAACATCTCAAAGCACATATCTTTTATGGTGCTAATTTTATACATGTGTTATGCTTTGGATTCCTTTCGCACTGGTATACATTGGCTGTAAAACTCAGATCTACAGGTGTTTAAACTCAAAAGAAGTCAACAGACCTCCATGAAAGTGCAAGGGAACCAGTAAACCTCCTTTCTCAAAGCTACTACACATATCACACATTGCAATCAGTCAACACCTCTGACATATAAGCAGCAAATAATTTACTGGTGCTCCGCTGTGACTCTTCATCCGCTGAGGGTATCTTCTCTTCCAGGGAGGAAGCATAAACAGATGTTTAGTAACAGAAGTGTGTGGTACAATTCAAAACATAAAAAAATTATAGTCTCCTCTTCTAACAAATCCAGAGTGTACTATTTATTGTTCTTTGCCTTTTAGGAAAAAATGGGGAGGCTGACTTTTAAAAGTTTTATTTTGCTTTGCTTTTTTTTTTTGTTTGTTTGTTTTTGAGACAGAGTCTCATTTTGTCACCCTTAGTAGAATGCTGTAGCATCACAGCTCACAGCAACCTCAAACTCTTGGGCTCAAGTGATCCTCTTGCCTCAGCCTCCCAAGTAGCTGGGACTACAGGTGCCCACCACAACACCTGGCTATTTTTAGAGACAGGGTCGCACTGTTGCTTAGGCTGATCTGGAACCCATGAGCTCAGGCAATCAACCCACCTCAGCCTCCCATAGTGCTAGGATTACAGGTGCGTTTTGCTTTCTTTTTAAAATAAAACCTGTGGAAGTAAAAACATACATAAATGATGACTTAGAGAACTATCAATATCTATTTCAGAACATCCCTGTGAAATGCAATCAATAATTGTTCAGCCCTCCTTAGCTTGAGTATGGAACGTAGCTGAGAAATTTATCTTAAGATGGATAGCGAAAGAGAATACGTCAATTACTTCTTTACATTTTAGCAAACCCAATGACTTTAGAGGAGCAGTCATTAATTCTATGAAAACCACTAATTCCACTAATTCTTAGACAACTCTTCAAGTGATTCTGTGGTAGGATCCAGGAATCTCTATCTTTAACATTCCCTCTAGTGATTTTTTTTTTTTTTTTGTGGAGACTGAGTCTCACTTTATCGCCCTCAGTAGAGTGCCGTGGCATCACACGGCTCACAGCAACCTCCAACTCCTGGGCTTGAGCGATTCTCTTGCCTCAGCCTCCCGAGTAGCTGGGACTACAGGCGCCCGCCACAACGCCCGGCTATTTTTTGGCTGCAGTTCAGCCGGGGCCGGGTTTGAACCTGCCACCCTCGGTACATGGGGCCAGCGCCTTACCGACTGAGCCACAGGCGCCGCCCCCCTCTAGTGATTTTAATGATCTAACACATTAGAGACATTCATCTTGTTATGTTTGCTTGCCGAACATCTCCTCCCTCTTCTGGTAAAAAAAACCCTCAGTTTTCTTTTGAGAAATAGCTCTTCTCGAACTCTCGGTCCTTGTGGGTGACTATCCTACCATCTGCTTCATGAGGAGGTGCTATGGTCTGAATGCCCGGGCCCCCCTCAATATTTCATGTGCAAATCTAACCCCCACTGCAACAGTACTAAGAGATACAGACTTTAGGAAGTGATTAGGTCATGAGAGCTCCGCTCCCTTATAAAAGCTCGTAAGGGAGCTTGTTTGTCCTTCCTTCCACATGAGAACATAAGAAGGTCCCATCTGTAAGCAAAGATTGAGTCCTCTCCTGAGTCTTAGTCTGCCAGCACCTTGATCCTGATCTTACCAGCAAGAACTATGAGCAATTTCTGTTGTCATAAGTTACTCACTCTGGTGTATTTTGTGACAGCATCCTAGACATGTCCAATCATTGTAATGGAGCAGTCAATGTGGTTTATGGAGCAGATCCAACTGCAGTCACACGGATTAGTTTAGAATAGGTATAAAACTCAATCTTGCGATGTTGTTGAAACCATTAGAAAGAGGAGCTCTGGGGGGGGGGCAGAGCAAGATGGCGGCGGAGTAACAGCTTCCTTGCATCTGGGCACCGTGAGTCTGGGGAGATAGGACTCCATGCATCTCTGGCTGGTGGGATCTGCCTATCATCACTCCTAGGAGGATACAGGGAGTCAGCAAGAGACTTCTGGACCCCAAGAGGAGGACTAAAACAGTGGAAAAACGGCAAGTGGTCGTGTGTGTTCAATCCTTCTAAACCCGCCCGCAACTTCCACAGGCACAAGAACTTAAAGAGCAAGAGGAAGTGAAAGGAAAATTAGGGCAAGGAAACAGATAAAAGAAATCACTCATGAGGAAGAATCAGCAGAAAACTCCAGGCAACATGAAGAACCAGTCTAGAACAACCCCACCAAGGGACCATGAGGCAGCTACTGCAGATGATTCCACCTGTAAAGAAATGTTAGGAATGACAGAAAGGGAATTTAGAATACACATGTTGAAAACAATGAAAGAAATGATGGAAACAATGAAGGAAATTGCTAATAAAGTGTAAAATAACCAAAAGGAAATCCAAAAACAGAATCAAATAAGAGATGAACGATATGAAGAATATAAAAAGGATATAGCAGAGCTGAAGGAAATGAAACAGTCAATTAGGGAACTTAAAGATGCAGTGGAAAGTATCAGCAACAGGTTAGACCATGCAGAAGAAAGAATTTCAGAGGTAGAAGACAAAATTCTTGAGATAACTCAGACAGTAAAAGAGGCAGAAAAGAAGAGAGAGAAAGCAGAACGTTCACTGTCAGAATTATGGGACTTAATGAAGCGTTCCAACATATGAGTTATAGGAATTCCAGAAGGGGAAGAAGAATGCCCCAGAGGAATGGAAGCCATACTAGAGAAGATTGTAAAAGAAAATTTCCCAAACATCACCAAAGATTCTGACACACTGCTTTCAGAGGGCTATCGGACCCCAGGTCACCTCAACTCTAACCGAGCTTCTCCAAGACACATTGTGATGAACCTGTCCAAAGTCAAGACAAAAGAAAAGATTCTGCAAGCTGCCAGGAGTAAGCGCCAGTCCATCAGAGTGACCGCAGACTTCTCTAATGAAACTTTCCAAGCAAGAAGACAATGGTCAGCTACCTTTAATCTACTTAAACAGAACAATTTCCACCCCAGAATTCTGTACACTGCTAACCTAAGCTTAAAAATTGACGGAGAAATCAAATCATTTACGGACATACAAACATTGAGGAAATTTGCCACAACAAGACCAGCTCTACAGGAAATACTTCAACCTGTTCTGCACACTGACCACCACAAAGGATCAGCAGCAAAGTAAGAACTCAGAAATTAAAGGACAGAACATAACCTCCACACTGATGCAAAAGATAAAACTAAGCAATGGACTCTCACAAAATAAGATGAATAGAATACTACCACACTTATCAATTATCTCAATAAATGTTAATGGCTTGAATTCCCCACTGAAGAGACATAGATTGGTTGACTGGATTAAAAAACACAAGCCATCCATTTGCTGTCTGCAAGAAACACACCTGGCTTCAAAAGACAAATTAAAGCTCCGAGTCAAGGGTTGGAAGACAATTTTTCAGGCAAATGGAATTCAGAAGAAAAGAAGAGTTGCAATCTTATTTTCAGATACATGTGGATTTAAAGCAACTAAAGTCAAAAAAGACAAAGATGGTCACTTTATATTGGTCAAGGGAAAAATACAACAAGAAGACATTTCAATTCTAAATATCTATGCACCCAATTTAAATGCTCCCAGATTCCTGAAACAGACCTTACTCAGTCTGAGCAATATGATATAATTGCTAATACCATAATAACAGGGGACCTTAACACTCCTCTTACAGAGCTGAACAGATCCTCTAAACAGAAATTAAACAAAGATATAAGAGATTTAAATGAGACTCTAGAACAACTGTGCTTGATAGACGCATATAGAACACTCCACCCCAAAGATAAAGAATATACATTCTTCTCATCACCCCATGGAACATTCTCCAAAATTGATCATATCCTGGGACACAAAACAAATATCAACAGAATCAAAAGAATTGAAATTTTACCTTGTATCTTTTCAGACCATAATGCACTAAAGGTGGAACTCAACTCTAACAAAAATGCTCGACCCCACCCAAAGGCATGAAAATTAAACAATCTTCTGTTGAATAACAGATGGGTGCCGGAAGAAATAAAACAGGACATCATTAACTTCCTTGAGCATAACAACAATGAAGACACAAGCTACCAAAACCTGTGGGATACTGCAAAAGCAGTTTGAGAGGAAAATTCATCGCTTTAGATGCCTACATTCGAAAAACAGAAAGAGAGCACATCAACAATCTCACAAGAGATCTTATGGAATTGGAAAAAGAAGAACAATCTAAGCCTAAACTCAGTAGAAGAAAAGAAATCTCCAAAATCAAATCAGAGATCAATGAAATTGAAAACAAAAGAATCATTCAGAAAATTAATGAAACAAGGAGTTGGTTTTTTGAAAAAATAAATAAAATAGATAAACCATTGGCCAGACTAACTAGAAATAGAAAAGTAAAATCTCTAGTAACCTCAATCAGAAATGATAAAGGGGAAATAACAACTGATCCCACAGAGATACAAGAGATCATCTCTGAATACTACCAGAAACTCTATGCCCAGAAATTTGACAATGTGAAGGAAATGGATCAATATTTGGAATCACACCCTCTCCCCAGACTTAGCCAGGAAGAAATAGACCTCCTGAACAGACCAATTTCAAGCACTGAGATCAAAGCAACAATAAAAAAGCTTCCAACCAAAAAATGCCCTGGTCCAGATGGCTTCACTCCAGAATTCTATCAAACCTTCAAGGAAGAGCTTATTCCTGTACTGCAGAAATTATTCCAAAAAACTGAGGAAGAAGGAACCTTCCCCAACACATTCTATGAAGCAAACATCACCCTGATACCAAAACCAGGAAAAGACCCAAATGAAAAGGAGAATTTCAGACCAATCTCACTCATGAACATAGATGCAAAAATTCTCAACAAAATCCTAGCCGATAGATTATAGCTTATCATCAAAAAAGTCATTCATCATGATCAAGTAGGCTTCATCCCGGGGATGCAAGGCTGGTTTAACATACGCAAGTCCATAAACGTTATCCACCATATTAACAGAGGCAAAAATAAAGATCACATGATCCTCTCAATAGATGCAGAAAAAGCATTTGATAAAATCCAACATCCTTTTCTAATTAGAACACTGAAGAGTATAGGCATAGGTGGCATATTTCTAAAACTGATTGAAGCGATCTATGACAAACCCACAGCCAATATTTTACTGAATGGAGTAAAACTCAAAGCTTTTCCTCTTAGAACTGGAACCAGACAAGGTTGTCCTCTGTCACCTTTACTATTCAACATAGTGCTGGAAGTTCTAGCCAATACAATTAGGCAAGACAAGGAAATAAAGGGAATCCAAATGGGAGCAGAGGAGGTCAAACTCTCCCTCTTTGCTAATGACATGATCTTATACTTAGAGAACCCCAGAGACTCAACCACAAGACTCCTAGAAGTCATCAAAAAATACAGTAATGTTTCAGGATATAAAATCAATGCCCACAAGTCAGTAGCCTTTGTATACACCAATAACAGTCAAGATGAGAAGCTAATTAAGGACACAACTCCCTTCACCATAGTTTCAAAGAAAATGAAATACCTAGGAATATACCTAACAAAGGAGGTGAAGGACCTCTATAAAGAAAACTATGAAATCCTCACAAAGGAAATAGCAGAGGATATTAATAAATGGAAGAACATACCATGCTCATGGATGGGAAGAATCAACATTGTTAAAATGTCTATACTTCCCAAAGCAATCTACCTATTCAATGCCATTCCTATCATAGTACCTACATCGTACTTTCAAGATTTGGAAAAAATGATTCTGCGTTTTGTATGGAACCAGAAAAAACCCCGTATAGCTAAGGCAGTTCTTTGTAACAAAAATAAAGCTGGGGACATCAGCATACCAGATTTTAGTCTGTACTACAAAGCCATAGTGCTCAAGACAGCATGGTACTGGCACAAAAACAGAGACATAGACACTTGGAATCGAATTGAAAACCAAGAAATGAAACTAACATTTTACAACCACCTAATCTTTGATAAACCAAACAAGAACATACCTTGGGGGAAAGACTCCCTATTCAATAAATGGTGTTGGGAGAACTGGATGTCTACATGTAAAAGACTGAAACTCTACCCACACCTTTCCCCACTCACAAAAATTGATTCAAGATGGATAAAGGACTTAAATTTAAGGCATGAAACAATAAAAATTCTCCAAGAAAGCATAGGAAAAACACTGGAAGATATTGGCCTGGGGAAAGACTTCATGAAGAAGACTGCCATGGCAATTGCAACAACAACAAAAATAAACAAATGGGACTTCATTAAACTGAAAAGCTTCTGTACAGCTAAGGAGACAATAACCAAAGCAAAGAGACAACCTACACAATGGGAAAGGATAGTTGCATATTTTCAATCAGACAAAAGCTTGATAACTAGGATCTATAGAGAACTCAAATTAATCCACATGAAAAAAGCCAACAATCCCATATATCAATGGGCAAGAGACATGAATAGAACTTTCTCTAAAGACGACAGATGAATGGCTAACAAACACATGAAAAAATGTTCATCATCTCTATATATTAGAGAAATGCAAATCAAAACAACCCTGAGATATCATCTAACCCCAGTGAGAATGGCCCACATCACAAAATCTCAAAACTGCGGATGCTGGCGTGGATGTGGAGAGAAGGGAACATTTTTACACTGCTGGTGGGACTGCAAACTAGTACAACCTTTCTGGAAGGAAGTATGGAGAAACCTCAAAGCACTCAACCTAGACCTCCCATTTGATCCTGCAATCCCATTACTGGGCATCTACCCAGAAGGAAAGAAATCCTTTTATCATAAGGACACTTGTACTAGACTGTTTATTGCAGCTCAATTTACAATCGCCAAAATGTGGAAACAGCCTAAATGCCCACCAACCCAGGAATGGATTAACAAGCTGTGGTATATGTATACCATGGAATACTATTCAGCCATTAAAAAAAATGGAGACCTTATATCCTTTGTATTAACCTGGATGGACGTGGAAGACATTATTCTTAATAAAGCGTCACAAGAATGGAGAAGCATGAATCCTATGTACTCAATTTTGATATGAGGACAATTAATGACAATTAAGGTTATGAGGGGGGAAGCAGAAAGAGGCATGGAGGGAGGGGCGTGGGGCCTTGGTGTGTGTCACACTTTATGGGGGCAAGACATGATTGCAGGAGAGACTTTGCCTAACAATTGCAATCAGTGTAACTGGCTTATTGTACCCTCAATGAATCCCCAACAATAAAAAAAAATAATAATAATAATGCCTTATGTAGCCAGGCATTGTGGCGGGCGCTTGTAGTCCCAGCTACTCAGGAGGCTGAGGCAAGAGAATCGCCTAAGCCCAAGAGCTGGAGGTTGCTGTGAGCTGTGACATCACAGCACTCCACTGAGGGTGACAAAGTGAGAGAAAAAAAAAAAAAAGAAAGAGGAGCTCTCTTTTCCTCTGAGCTTGGAAAAATGTATTCTCAAAAAAGAAACCAAATACAGAGAGGGAATAAATGGAAGAAAGAGAAAGAGAAAAAAAAGAAAAGACAACCTTGTTCAGATTGTTAAATCCAGATGACTTTTTATTGGGTGCTCTTCAGTAAAAACACAATTTCATAATGACAGCTATCAAAGAAATAAAGAGGCTGGGGAAAGGAAGAGCAGAGTGAGGGAAGAAGGGAGGTGCGTGGGACCTTGGTGTGTGACACACCTTTTGGGGGCAAGACACGATTGTAAGAGGGACTTTATCTAACAAATGCGATCAGTGTAACCTGGTTTCTTGTACCCTCAATGAATCCCCAACAATTAAAAAAAAAAGAAAGAAAGCAGAAACATAAAGTTCACTAATTCAGATGAAAATGTAAAAGACTTAAGTTATGTAACCCATCAATGACTATTTTCTATGAGTTTATTCAATAAAATCACAGGAAACTGTGATGCTCAGATATACAACATAAGAATAAGGGCCTAGGGGGCAGTTGTGATAGCTCACGCTTATAATCCCAGCACTTTACGTGGCCAAAGTAGAAAGGACTGCTTGAGACCAGGAGTTTGGGACTAGCCTAGACAACATAGCAAGACCCCCATCTCAACAAAAAAAACCTAAAGGTTTGCCAAGTACAGTTTTGTGCACCTATAGTCATAGCTACTCAGGAGGCTGAGGGAGGAGGATCTCGTGAGCTCAGAAATTTGAGGTTACAGTGAGCTATCGTCTAACCTGAATGACAGAGTGAGACCTTGTCTGTAAATAAATAAACTAACTAATTCATTAATAAAAAGCAGCTAGAGAAAAAGGACACATTGCTTTCAAAAGAACAACATAATATAGCTGACTTCTCATAGAAACAATGGAAGTGGGAGGCAAGTGGACAATATCGTTAAAGTGTTTCTCCCCAGGGCGGCGCCTGTAGCTCAGTGAGTAGGGCGCCGGCCCCATATGCCGAGGGTGGCGGGTTCAAACAAACCCAGCCCCGGCCAAACGGCAACAAAAAAATAGCCGGGTGTTGTGGCGGACGCCTGTAGTCCCAGCTACTCGGGAGGCTGAGGCAAGAGAATCGCGTAAGCCCAAGAGTTAGAGGTTGCTGTGAGCCGTGTGAGGCCAGGGCACTCTACCAGAGGGCCGTACAGTGAAACTCTGTCTCTACAAAAAAAAAAAAAAAAAAAAGTGTTTCTCCCCAAACTGCTTACATAGAATTTTACCCTCAGTAAAAATATTCTTCAAAAATAAAGGCAAAAAAAAGTAACTTCCAGACAGTGAGTGAATTTTTTTTGCCACCATATACATGTTGAAAGAAATACTAAAGAGAAACCTAAAACAAAAGGAAAACAAGGCCAACAAATATAAATAAGCAGTAATACATGAATAGGGACACCAGCAGGAATGGTGGGGTAATGACCTCTGAAAATCTGCTTCTCCATACAAGTAATGAAAATATTGGCAAAAATGCGTGAATTAAATTTAAGAACTCCAGAAATTAATCAGTCTCACAACAATCCAAGGAGGGTTTATTCAAGAAAAATGGCTGAATCTTTGTAAGGACAGCAATAGTTGAGGCTTTTTAATTTACCTAATCCCACACTCCTCTGCCTAATTCCACAGTAGCCTTGAAAACCAATAACCCCACAATCACAGTGAACATCAGTAGCCCAGTAGCCATTGATCGCAGCAGAATAGATTCAGAATTCCCTAAAAGCGCCATATTCATAACATCATCTTTATCTGACCTGGTCTGGCAGTTTCTTAGAAAGCCCATCATCAGGGCTTGTTTTTCTTTGACCTGTGACCTCACTTAATGTAAACATCCTTTTCCACAATGGATTTGTTAAAAAATTCAGCAGCAATAATTGTTTAACATTGCAGCTGTTCCAGGCAGCGATAACAGTCATGGCAGAAAAAGAATCTGAGCAGAAAGAGAAACATGTGGCAAATAAACATTTGAAACATGCTTAACATCATTTTTATTGAGAAATGTAAGATACAAGTACTTATTACCCATTATAATAGCTAAAATCCAGTAAACAAACAATAGCCGTTCTGGTGAGGATGCAAAGCACCAGGAAAGCCCATTCTTGCTGCTGGTGGGAATGCAGGATATTGCTACTTTGGAAGGCAGTTTACAGAGCTGAACATAATCTAACCACATAATCCAACAATCACATTGCTAGGTATTTAACCAATTATTTGAAGAATTACACTAGCACCTGCAGGTGAATATAAATATCAGCTTTATTCATACTCACAAAACACTGAAGCAACCAAGATGAATGGACAAGTTAACTGTGGTCCATCCATACGGAGGAATATTGTTCGGCAACAAAGAGAAATGAGCCATCAAGCTCATTTCATCCATGAGAAGACATGGATATTTACTGTCTACATACTGTATGATTCCAATTCTATAACATTCTTTAAAAGTCAAAAATAGAGGGACAGTCAAAAAAAAAAAATCATGGTTGCCAGGGATTTAGGGATGGGCTGCTGAGAGATGCATAGACAAATGAAGCACAGGGGAATTTGAGGAGGTTAAACTACTCAGTATGATACTGTAATGGTGTATATATGACACCATGAATCTCTCAAAATCTGTAAGACTTTACAGCACAGAGTGAATCTCAGTGTATATGAATTTTTAGAAGAATGTTTACAAGATTGGAGGAATCTCAGAAAGGAATGCAGGCTTCAAATAGAGGCTCTAACTACATGAAAATGTATGTAGTAATATCATACGCATACACATGGGTAAAAGATGTTCACCTAAGAGCAAAATATATAAGACTAAAGGTAAAAGGAACTGCACATTGGGCAATGCAATCAACTAATGAGAGAGGGAGAGAGATCTACCCACTGAGTGCTTAGAGGCTGCACACCTTCATAGGGCTGTGTGTATGCCCCAGAAAGACCTCAGGAAACCTGAAGTTCTCACCTTTAACTGACCTTGAGGCTCTGTACAAGAAGAAAGTGAAGCTAAGGCAGAGTGGAAAACTGCCTGCCAACACAAATGTGCAGATGTCCTTGGCAAAGGATTGATTCCAAGCATTTAAAGAAAATCTCTATTTAATTATCATTTGACTACTAATCTAAATAAGCAGAGACTTCAGTGGCCACATGACAAAGGATACACAACACACATTAAAGAATTATTTCAGGAAAGTCACTAGACAAACTGTATCAACAACAAACTTTAGGGAAGGGGAAATCTGACTTCCAGAGTTATCAAATTATATTCTTTAAAATATTTGGTTTTCAACAGAATAACACAAAGAAAGAATAAGCTATGGTTTATACACTGTAAAAAAAAAAAAAAGTAGCAAATAGGAATCAGGAATTGTCCCTAGGAATCTAAAGAATCTTGGAGTAGCTGTTGAACGTACTAGAAAAAGACTTTAAATCAGGTATTTTAAATACATTCCAAGAATGAAAGGAAAACATTCTAAATAATTAAAGGAAAGTATGAGAATGATGTCACACCAAATAGACAATATCAGTAAATAGCAATATTCATATAATGGGATTTCCAGGAGGAAAAAAGAGAGAAAAAGAGACAAAGAATATTCAAAAATATAATAGCCCCCAAATTAATGAAAATATTGATACATCTAAAAAACCTAACAAACTCTGACTACGATAATTTCAAAGATATCCACACCTAAACACATCAGCTGTTGAAATCTGCAAAAGAAAAGTGGCTCATCATATATAAGGGGTCCTCGGTAATATTTGCCACCACTTACTCATCAGAACCCAAGGAGGCCAGAATGTCCTCCTTAGAAAAAGGATGTCAAACGATAATTCTATTTCCAACACAACTATCCTTCAAGGGTAGAAGGACACAAACTAGGACATTCTCGGATAAACAAAACCTGAGAGAATTCATCACTAGCAGACTTGTCTTAGTCTGAGTAACTCCTTCAGGCTAAAATGAAAAGACATTACACAGTAACTCAAATGTGAAGAAATAAAGGGCACTGATAAAGATAACTACACCAACAGTGTTATGGACTGAATTGTGTCCCCTCGGAATTCATATGTTGAAGGCCTAATTCCCAGCACTCCTCAGAATGTGACTTTATTTGGGAGACAGGTCCCTTATAAAGGTAATTAAGTTAAATGATGTTGTAAAGTTGACCCCTACTTCAATATGACTGGCGTCCTTATCAGAAGAGGGAGAGACACCAGGGATGTGCAGGCATGGAGAAAAGGCCGTGTGAGGACACAGTGAGAAAGAAGCTGACCATCCGAAAGCCAAGAAGAGAGGCCTCAGGAGACTACACACTTGCTAACACTTTCATCTTGAACTTCTAGCCTCTAGAAATATAAGAAACTCTAAAAGAAAGTGAAATAAAGGATAATAGAATTAAAATTATATACCAGAAAAGATCTATTTAACACAAAAGAAGAAAGTAATAGTAAATGGTAGACACAAATCCTAAGATCAAAAATATATCGAAACTTAATGGATTAAATACTCCAATCAAAAGCAGATACTCATATGCTGGGTTTTTTAAAAAAGACACAATCCTGCTATATACTATGTATAGGAGCCATATTTTGGAGTCAAAGTCATAAATAACTTGAAAACAGAAGGTTGGAAAAGTATATAACATGCAATAACCCCCCCCCCACAAAGAGTTACAGTAGTTATACCAATATCAGACAAAAATAGACCTTAATACCAAATTTGTTATTAGATCTAAAGAAGGACACTATATATTGATAAATTGGACAACCTATTAAGAGGGCATAACAGTGAAAAACATGTATACAATATATACATGCACCTAATGAAAGGACATCAAAAAACATGAAGCGAAACCAGACAGAATTAGAGAGAGAAATAGACAATTTAACAGTTGTAATTGGAGACTTCAATACCTCACTTTCGATGATTGATAGAATAATAGGACAGATGATTAACAAAAAAATAGAAGACTTAACACCATTAACTAAGTAGACCAAACAGGCACTCAAGAACATTCCATACAAAAACAGAATGTACACTTTTCTGAAGTGCACATTCTCCAAGAAAGATCATGTGTTAGGCCATAAAAAAGTCTAAAGAAATTTAAAAGGATAGAAATAACACAAAGTATGACTTCCACCTACAATAGATGGAAATTAGAAACCAGTAACAGAGGATATTGGGAATTTCACAAGTATGTGGGAATTAAGGAACATACTCCTAAATAATGAATAGATCAAAAAAGTAACCAAACGAACAATGAGAAAATACATTGAGATGAATAAAAATGAGAACATAACATATTAAAACTTATGAAATGTAGAAAAGCAGTGCTTAGGGAGAAATTTATACTGGTGAGTGCTTATATTAAAAAAGAATTGCAATAACCTAGCCTAACTCAAATCAATAACCTAACTTTCCACCTTAAGAAATCAGAGAAAGAAAAGAAGTGAAAGCTAAACATAAAGCAAGGAGAAAGAAGGAAATAATGATTACAACAAAAATAAATGAAATAGAAAATAGAAAAACATTTAAAACCAATACAAGTTGGTTCTTTTGAAGACATCACTAAAACTGGCAAACATCTAGTGAAAATCTGACAAGAAGAAAGAAGGAAGATTCTAATTACTGAGATAAGGAAAGAAAAAGGGATGAACTACTGGTCTTACAGAAATAAGAACGATTATAAGAGAATACTAGGAATTATTGAATGCTAACAAATTAGACAAGCTGGTTGAGATGGACAAATGCCAGGAAGGACACAAACTAATGAAAATGATTCAAGAAGAAATAGAAAATTTGAATATGTCTATAACAAGTAAAGAGATTGACTTAGTGAGCAAAAAAAGTCCCAAAAAGAAAAGCCCAGGTTCACTTGTTATGACTGGTAAATACTACCAAACAGAGAGGAATTAACAACAATCCTTTGAAATCTTCTGAAAAATAAAACAGAAGGGAACACCCCCAATTTACTCTGTGAGGCCAGTTATTATCCTGCTACCAATCCATACATAGACATCATACGAGAACAAAAGTCCTCAATAAAGTACCAGAAAACCAAATCCAACAACATGTAAAAAGTATTATACACCCAAGACCAAGTGGAATTTAGCCGAGGAGTGCAAGATTGGTTCAACATACTACGTAGGAAATCAGTCAGTATAATACACCACAATACTACCATAAAGGACAAAACCATGTCCTCATCTCAAGTGACACAGAAAAAAGTATTTAGCAAAATCCAATTCTTTCACAATAAAACTCAACAAAGTAGGAATAGTAGAAAAATTCCTTAACCTGATAAAGGGCATCTATGAAGAATCCACAGCTAACATCATACTTTTTTTAATTTATTTATTTTTATTGTTAAATCATAGCTGTATACATTAGTGCAATCAAGGGGTACAATGTGCGGGTTTCATATACAATCTGAAATATATTGTCATCAAACTGTTCAAAGTAGCCTTCATGGCATTTTCTTAGTTACTGTATGTAGGCATTTGTATTCTGCTTTTAATAAGTTTCGCCTGTACCCATTCTAAGATGCACCACAGGGGGTGGCGCCTGTGGCTTAGTAGGTGAGGTGCCGGCCCCATATACCGAGGGTGGCGGGTTCAAACCCGCCCCGGCTGAACTGCAACCAAAAAGTAGCTGGGCGTTGTGGCGGGCGCCTGTAGTCCCAGCTACTCGGGAGACTTAAGAGAATCACTTAAGCCCAGGAGTTGGAGGTTGCTGTGAGCTGTGTGATGCCATGGCACTCTACTGAGGGCCATAAAGTGAGACTCTGTCTCTACAAAAAAAAAAAAAAAAAAAGATGCACCATAGATGTGGCCCCACCCATTACCCTCCCTCCAACAAAACCTCCCCCCTCCCTTCCCTTTCCTTGGCCCTTTCCCTATAGTCTTGTGCTATAGTTGGGTTATAGCCTTCATGTGAAAGCTATAATTTAGCTTCATAGTAGAGCTGAGTACATTGGATACTTTTTCTTCCATTCCTGAGATACTTTGCTAAGAAGAATATGTTCCAGCTCTATCCATGTAAACATGAAAGAGGTAAAGTCTCCATCTTTCTTTAAGGTGGCATAATATTCCATGGTATACATGAACCACAATTTGCTAGTCCATTCGTGGGTCGATGGACACTTGGGCTTCTTCCATGACTTAGCAATTATGAATTGGGCTGCAATAAACATTCTGGTACAGATGTCTTTGTTATATTGTGACTTTTGGTCTTCTGGGTATAAACCTAGTAAAGGAATTATAGGATCGAATGGCAGGTCTATTTTTAGGTCTCTAAGTATTCTCCAAACATCCTTCCACAAGGAACGTATTAGTGTGCATTCCCACCAGCAGTGTAGAAGTGTGCCCTTTTCTCCACATCCACGCCAACATCTCTGGTTTTGGGATTTTGTTATGTGGGCTACTCTTACTGGGGTTAGGTGATATCTCAAAGTAGTTTTGATTTGTATTTCTCGGATGATGAGCTTTTTTTCATGTGTTTGTAGATCGTACATCTGTCTTCTTTAGAGAAGTTTCTCTTCAAGTCCCTTGCCCACCCTGAGATGGGGTCACGTGTTCTTTTCTTGCTAATACATTTGAGTTCTCTGTGGATTCTGGTTATTAGACCTTTATTGGAGGTAAAACCTACAAATATTTTCTCCCATTCTGAGGGCTGTCTGCTTGCTTTACTTACTATGTTCTTGGCTGTGCAGAAGCTTTATAGTTTGATCAGGTCCCAGTAGTATATTTTTGATACTGCTTCAATTGCCTGTGGAGTCCTCCTCATAAAGTATTCACCCAGGCCAATTCCTTCAAGAGTTTTCCCTGCACTTTCTTCAAGTATTTTTATAGTTTCATGTCTTAAGTTTAAATCTTTTATTCAGTGAGAGTCTATCTTAGTTAATGGTGAAAGGTGTGGGTAACGTTTCAATCTTCTACAGGTCGCCAGCCAGTTCACCCAGCACCATTTGTTAAATAGGGAATCTTTTCCCCACTGAATGTTTTTAATTGGCTTGTCAAAGATCAAATACCGGTAAGTAGCTGGATCCATCTCTTGGTTCTCTATTCTGTTCCAGACATCTACTTCTCTGCTTTTGTGCCAGTACCATGCTGTTTTGATCACTATGGATTTATAGTACAGTCTCAGGTCTGGTAGTGTGATTCCTCCTGCTTTCTTTTTCTTGCTCAGTAATGTTTTGGCTATTCGAGGTTTTGTTCTGATTCCATATAAAATGAAGTATTATTTTTTCAAGATCTTTAAAATATGATAATGGAGCTTTAATAGGAATTGCATTAAAATTATATATTGCTTTGGGTAGTATGGACATTTTAACAATGTTGATTCTTCCCAGCCATGAGCATAGTATGTTTTTCCATCTGTTATCATCTTCAGCTTTTTCTTTTCTTTTGTTTTTTTTTGGAAGACTGCTAGCATGGGAACTCTTATTCTTTCTGTCATTTTAAGGGTAAATGTTTGCCCCATATATGAGGTTGATGCAGCATACCTGGATCAATTAAGATTAGTGACAACTTTAAAAGTTCTGCTTTGGAATTTAAGTAAAAAATTAAATTAAATAGAGCTTTTGCTTTCAAGCCTGAATCTATCACTGTGATTTCGTTACACATTCATATGTGTAGGCAGTTTCCCTTTATTTTCTTACAGATAAACTTCTTTGTATTTGCACACTTATCTGGAGATCTGAGATAAGCAAAAAATGATGATTTTTGAATTAAATCTGAGTATTGTGCAATAGTTACCATAATTCTACATGGGAAGAATTATAGATTTTCCTGAAAGATTCTTCTTCCCTGTGGGAGATGATGAAGAATGTTTAGGGAAGAGGATATAGCCGTTTTGTTTTTTTTTATGGAGACCAATTCAAGAAAATTACATATATGTGTGTATATATCCACACATGTAATTATATAGTTATCCCTTGGTATCCATGGAGAATTGGATCCAGGATCTTCTTAGGATAACAAAATCCGGGAATGGTTAAGTCCCTGGTATAAAATAGCATAGTATTTGCATTTAATCTATGCACATCCTCCATATACATTAAATAATCTCTAGATTACTTATACGTAATATAAAGTAAATGCTGTTTAAATAGTTGTTATACTATATTATTTAGGTAATAATGATAGGAAAAATTATATTTTCCCTGAAGTTTATCTTTTTGTTCTGTGTGTATGTATATATATGTATGTCTCTCTCACGCTTTCTCTCTCTCTCTCTCTCTCTATACATATATATATATTTTTTTTTATTGTTGGGGATTCATTGAGGGTACAATAAGCCAGGTTACACTGATTGCAATTGTTAGGTAAAGTCCCTCTTGCAATCATGTCTTGCCCCCATAAAGTGTGACACACACCAAGGCCCCACCCCCTCCCTCCGTCCCTCTTTCTGCTTCCCTCCCCAAAACCTTAATTGTCATTAATTGTCCTCACATCAAAATTGAGTACATAGGATTCATGCTTCTCCATTCTTGTGATGCTTTACTAAGAATAATGTCTTCCACGTCCATCCAGGTTAATACGAAGGATGTAAAGTCTCCATTTTTTTTAATGGCTGAATAGTATTCCATGGTATACATATACCACAGCTTGTTAATCCATTCCTGGGTTGGTGGGCATTTAGGCTGTTTCCACATTTTGGCAATTGTAAATTGAGCTGCAATAAACAGTCTAGTACAAGTGTCCTTATGATAAAAGAATTTCTTTCCTTCTGGGTACATGCCCAGTAATGGGATTGCAGGATCAAATGGGAGGTCTAGGTTGAGTGCTTTGAGGTTTCTCCATACTTCCCTCCAGAAAGGTTGTACTAGTTTGCAGTCCCACCAGCAGTGTAAAAGTGTTCCCTTCTCTCCACATCCACGCCAGCATCTGCAGTTTTGAGATTTTGTGATGTGGGCTATTCTCACTGGGGTTAGATGATATCTCAGGGTTGTTTTGATTTGCATTTCTCTAATATACAGAGATAATGAACATTTTTTCATGTGTTTGTTAGCCATTCGTCTGTCGTCTTTAGAGAAAGTTCTATTCATGTCTCTTGCCCATTGATATATGGGATTGTTGGCTTTTTTCACGTGGATTAATTTGAGTTCTCTATAGATCCTAGTTATCAAGCTTTTGTCTGATTGAAAATATGCAAACATCCTTTCCCATTGTGTAGGTTGTCTCTTTGCTTTGGTTATTGTCTCCTTAGCTGTACAGAAGCTTTTCAGTTTAATGAAGTCCCATTTGTTTATTTTTGTTGTTGTTGCAATTGCCATGGCAGTCTTCTTCATGAAGTCTTTCCCCAGGCCAATATCTTCCAGTGTTTTTCCTATGCTTTCTTGGAGGATTTTTATTGTTTCATGCCTTAAATTTAAGTCCTTTATCCATCTTGAATCAATTTTTGTGAGTGGGGAAAGGTGTGGGTCCAGTTTCAGTCTTTTACATGTAGACATCCAGTTCTCCCAACACCATTTATTGAATAGGAAGTCTTTCCCCCAAGGTATGTTCTTGTTTGGTTTATCAAAGATTAGGTGGTTGTAAAATGTTAGTTTCATTTCTTGGTTTTCAATTCGATTCCAAGTGTCTATGTCTCTGTTTTTGTGCCAGTACCATGCTGTCTTGAGCACTATGGCTTTGTAGTACAGACTAAAATCTGGTATGCTGATGCGCCCAGCTTTATTTTTGTTACGGAGAACTGCCTTAGCTATACGGGGTTTTTTCCGGTTCCATACAAAACGCAGAATCATTTTTTCCAAATCTTGAAAGTACGATGTTGGTATTTTGATAGGAATGGCATTGAATAGGTAGATTGCTTTGGGAAGTATAGACATTTTAACAATGTTGATTCTTCCCATCCATGAGCATTGTATGTTCTTCCATTTGTTAATATCCTCTGCTATTTCCTTTCTGAGGATTTCATAGTTTTCTTTATAGAGGTCCTTCACCTCCTTCGTTAGGTATACTCCTAGGTATTTCATTTTCTTTGAAACTATGGTGAAGGGAGTTGTGTCCTTAATTAGCTTCTCATCTTGACTGTTATTGGTGTACACAAAGGCTACTGACTTGTAGACATTGATTTTATATCCTGAAAAATTACTGTATTTTTTTTTTTTTATTGTTGGGGATTCATTGAGGGTACAATAAGCCAGTTACACTGATTGCAATTGTTAGGTAAAGTCCCTCTTGCAATCATGTCTTGCCCCCATAAAGAGTGACACACACTAAGGCCCCACCCTCCTCCCTCCATCCCTCTTTCTGCTTCCCCCCCCATAACCTTAATTGTCATTAATTGTCCTCATATCAAGATTGAGTACATAGGATTCATGCTTCTCCATTTTTGTGATGCTTTGCTAAGAATAATCTCTTCCACGTCCATCCAGGTTAATACAAAAGATGTAAAGTCTCCATTTTTTTAATGGCTGAATAGTATTCCATGGTATACATATACCACAGCTTGTTAATCCATTCCTGGGTTGGTGGGCATTTAGGCTGTTTCCACATTTTGGCAATTGTAAATTGAGCTGCAATAAACAGTCTAGTACAAGTGTCCTTATGATAAAAGGATTTTTTTCCTTCTGGGTAGATGCCCAGTAATGGGATTGCAGGATCGAATGGGAGGTCTAGGTTGAGTGCTTTGAGGTTTCTCCATACTTCCTTCCAGAAAGGTTGTACTAGTTTGCAGTCCCACCAGCAGTGTAAAAGTGTTCCCTTCTCTCCATATCCACGCCAGCATCCGCAGTTTTGAGATTTTGTGATGTGGGCCATTCTCACTGGGGTTAGATGATATCTCAGGGTTGTTTTGATTTGCATTTCTCTGATATATAGAGATGATGAACATTTTTTCATGTGTTTGTAAGCCATTCGTCTGTCGTCTTTAGAGAAAGTTCTATTCATGTCTCTTGTCCATTGATATAAGGGATTGTTGGCTTTTTTCATGTGGATTAATTTGAGTTCTCTATAGATCCTGGTTATCAAGCTTTTGTCTGATTGAAAATAAGCAAATATCCTTTCCCATTGTGTAGGTTGTCTCTTTGCTTTGGTTATTGTGTTCTTAGCTGTACAGAAGCTTTTCAGTTTAATGAAGTCCCATTTGTTTATTTTTGTTGTTGTTGCAATTGCCATGGCAGTCTTCTTCATGAAGTCTTCCCCCAGGCCAATATCTTCCAGTGTTTTTCCTATGCTTTCTTGGAGGATTTTTATTGTTTCATGCCTTAAGTTTAAGTCCTTTATCCATCTTGAATCAATTTTTGTGAGTGGGGAAAGGTGTGGGTCCAGTTTCAGTCTTTTACATGTAGACATCCAGTTCTCCCAACACCATTTATTGAATAGGGAGTCTTTCCCCCAAGGTAAGTTCTTGTTTGGTTTATCAAAGATTAGGTGGTTGTAAGATGTTAGTTTCATTTCTTGGTGTTCAATTCGATTCCAAGTGTCTATGTCTCTGTTTTTGTGCCAGTACCATGCTGTCTTGACCACTATGGCTTTGTAGTACAGATTAAAATCTGGTATGCTGATGCCCCCTGCTTTATTTTTGTTACTAAGAACTGCCTTAGCTATACGGGGTTTTTTCCGGTTCCATACAAAACGCAGAATCATTTTTTCCAAATCTTGAAAGTACGATGTAGGTACTTTGATAGGAATGGCATTGAATAGGTAGATTGCTTTGGGAAGTATAGACGTTTTAAAAATGTTAATTCTTCCCATCCATGAGCATGGTATGTTCTTCCATTTGTTAATATCCTCTGCTATTTCCTTTCTGAGGATTTCATAGTTTTCTTTATAGAGGTCCTTCACCTCCTTCGTTAGGTATACTCTTAGGTATTTCATTTTCTTTGAAACTATGGTGAAGGGAGTTGTGTCCTTAATTAGCTTCTCATCTTGACTGTTATTGGTGTATACAAAGGCTACTGACTTGTGGACATTGATTTTATATCCTGAAACATTACTGTATTTTTTGATGACTTCTAGGAGTCTTGTGGTTGAGTCTCTGGGGTTCTCTAAGTATAAGATCATGTCGTCAGCAAAGAGGGAGAGTTTGACCTCCTCTGCTCCCATTTGGATTCCCTTTATTTCCTTGTCTTGCCTAATTGTATTGGCTAGAACTTCCAGCACTAATGTGAATAGTAAAGGTGACAGAGGACAACCTTGTCTGGTTCCAGTTCTAAGAGGAAAAGCTTTGAGTTTTACTCCATTCAGTAAAATATTGGCTGTGGGTTTGTCATAGATAGCTTCAATCAGTTTTAGAAATGTGCCACCTATGCCTGTACTCTTCAGTGTTCTAATTAGAAAAGGATGCTGGATTTTATCAAATGCTTTTTCTGCATCTATTGAGAGGATCATATGATTTTTATTTTTGCCTCTGTTAATATGGTGGATAACATTTATGGACTTGCGTATGTTAAACCAGCCTTGCATCCCTGGGATGAAGCCTACTTGATCACGATGAATGACTTTTTTGATGATAAGCTGTAATCTATTGGCTACGATTTTGTTGAGAATTTTTGCATCTATATTCATGAGTGAGATTGGTCTGAAATTCTCCTTTTTGCTTGGGTCTTTTCCTGGTTTTGCTATCAGGGTGATGTTTGCTTCATAGAATGTGTTGGGGAAGGTTCCTTCTTCCTCAGTTTTTTGGAATAATTTCTGCAGTACAGGAATAAGCTCTTCCTTGAAGGTTTGATAGAATTCTGGAGTGAAGCCATCTGGACCAGGGCATTTTTTGGTTGGAAGCTTTTTTATTGTTGCTTTGATCTCAGTGCTTGAAATTGGTCTGTTCAGGAGGTCTATTTCTTCCTGGCTAAGTCAAGGGAGAGGGTGTGATTCCAAATATTGATCCATTTCCTTCACATTGTCAAATTTCTGGGCATAGAGTTTCTGGTAGTATTCAGAGATGATCTCTTGTATCTCTGTAGGATCAGTTGTTATTTCCCCTTTATCGTTTCTGATTGAGGTTATTAGAGATTTTACTTTTCCATTTCTAGTTAGTCTGGCCAATGGTTTATCTATTTTATTTATTTTTTCAAAAAACCAACTCCTTGTTTCATTAATTTTCTGAATGATTCTTTTGTTTTCAATTTCATTGATCTCTGATTTGATTTTGGATATTTCTTTTCTTCTACTGAGTTTAGGCTTAGATTGTTCTTCTTTTTCCAATTCCATAAGATCTCTTGTGAGATTGTTCATGTGCTCTCTTTCTGTTTTTCGAATGTAGGCATCTAAAGCGATGAATTTTCCTCTCAAAACTGCTTTTGCAGTATCCCACAGGTTTTGGTAGCTTGTGTCTTCATTGTTGTTATGCTCAAGGAAGTTAATGATTTCCTGTTTTATTTCTTCCTTCACCCATCTGTTATTCAACAGAAGATTGTTTAATTTCCATGCCTTTGGGTGGGATTGAGCATTTTTATTAGAGTTGAGTTCCACCTTTAGTGCCTTATGGTCTGAAAAGATACAAGGTAAAATTTCAATTCTTTTGATTCTGTTGATATTTGTTTTGTGTCCCAGGATATGATCAATTTTGGAGAATATTCCATGGGGTGATGAGAAGAATGTATATTCTTTATCTTTGGGGTGGAGTGTTCTATATACGTCTATCAAACATAATTGTTCTAGGGTCTCATTTAAATCTCTTACATCTTTGTTTAATTTCTGTTTAGAGGATCTGTCCAGCTCTGTAAGAGGTGTGTTAAAGTCCCCTGTTATGATGGTATTATCAGATATCATGTTGCTCAGACTGAGTAAGGTCTGCTTCAAGAATCTGGGAGCATTTAAATTGGGTGCATAAATATTTAGAATTGAAATGTCTTCTTGTTGTAGTTTTCCCTTGACCAATATAAAGTGACCATCTTTGTCTTTTTTGACTTTAGTTGCTTTAAATCCACATGTATCTGAAAATAAGATTGCAACTCCTCTTTTCTTCTGAATGCCATTTGCCTGAAAAATTGTCTTCCAACCCTTGACTCGGAGCTTTAATTTGTCTTTTGAAGCCAGGTGTGTTTCTTGCAGACAGCAAATGGATGGCTTGTGTTTTTTAATCCAGTCGACCAATCTATGTCTCTTCAGTGGGGAATTCAAGCCATTAACATTTATTGAGATAATTGATAAGTGTGGTAGTATTCTATTCGTGTTATTTTGTGAGAGTCCATTGCTTAGTTTTATCTTTTGCATCAGTGTGGAGGTTAGGTTCTGTCCTTTGATTTCTGAGTTCTTACTTTGCTGCTGATCCATTGTGGTGGTCAGTGTGCAGAACAGGTTGAAGTATTTCCTGTAGAGCTGGTCTTGTTGTGGCAAATTTCCTCAATGTTTGTATATCCGTAAATGATTTGATTTCTCCGTCAATTCTGAAGCTTAGCTTAGCAGGGTACAGAATTCTGGGCTGAAAATTGTTCTGTTTAAGTAGATTAAAGGTAGATGACCATTGTCTTCTTGCTTGGAAAGTTTCATTAGAGAAGTCTGCGGTAACTCTGATGGATTTGCCCCTATAGGTCAACTGGCACTTACTCCTGGCAGCTTGCAGAATCTTTTCTTTTGTCTTGACTTTGGACAGGTTCATCACAATGTGTCTTGGAGAAGCTCGGTTAGAGTTGAGGCGACCCGGGGTCCGATATCCCTCTGAAAGCAATGTTTCAGAATCTTTGGTGATGTTTGGGAAATTTTCTTTTATAATATTCTCTAGTATGGCTTCCATTCCTCTGGGGCATTCTTCTTCCCCTTCTGGAATTCCTGTAACTCGTATGTTGGAACGCTTCATAAAGTCCCATAATCCTGACAGTGAACGTTCTGCTTTCTCTCTCTTCTTTTCTGCCTCTTTTACTGTCTGAGTTATCTCAAGAATTTTGTCTTCTACTTCTGAAATTCTTTCTTCTGCATGGTCTAACCTGTTGCTGATACTTTCCATTGCATCTTTAAGTTCCCTAATTGACTGTTTCAGTTCCTTCAGGTCTGCTATATACTTTTTATATTCTTCATATCGTTCATCTCTTATTTGGTTCTGTTTTTGGATTTCCTTTTGGTAATTTTCCACTTTATTAGCAAGTTCCTTCATTGTTTCCATCATTTCTTTCATTGTTTTCAACATGTGTATTCTAAATTCCCTTTCTGTCATTCCTAACATTTCTATACTGGTGGAATCATCTGCAGTAGCTACTTCATGGTCCCTTGGTGGGGTTGTTCTAGACTGGTTCTTCATGTTGCCTGGAGTTTTCTGCTGATTCTTCCTCATGAGTGATTTCTTTTATCTGTTTCCTTGCCCTAATTTTCCTTTCACTTCCTCTTGCTCTTTAAGTTGTTGTGCCTGTGGACTAAGGGTTACAGGACCAGAAGGGTGAGAAGGTTGAAGAGCAAAAAAAAGGGGATGAAAGAAAGGAGGACCGAGTGATAAGAAAAAAAGAAAGATAGAGAAAGGAGAGGGGGTGGATATAAGGAATATTGACAAAAAGAAGAGAGGCACAGAAAGAGGGAGACAGGGCAATATAGGTGTACAGTAGGGTACTTTGACACAACCTTAAAAAACCCCACCTTCTGGGGGTGCCCAGTTGCATGGTTCCCTTGAGGTTAGCAGCTCTTTGCTAACCTGGTCAGACACAGTACCCCACCTCCACCAAGTAGAGAGGAAAGACAAAAATGCTATAAATCAAACCAAAACAAGCAAACAGAAAGCTTTACAGGGATAAAATTGGGTGAAAAACCAAACTAATCGGTAGAAACACTAGCAAAAATGAAGTTGAAGTTATTAAAAAAGGCAGCAATGGGAAATTATAATTAAACTAGGAAAATTGAGAAAGAAAAAGGGATCTGTGTGGAAAAGATTGAAATTAAAAAAACAAAAGAACATCAGCAACGTCAAAATAAGCAAACAAAAAAAAAACAACCAAACCAAAAAAAAAAAAAAAAAGAAAAAAATACACAACCAAAAACAAAGCAGTTTGTATATGTTATTGAATATTGTCTGGGCAACACGTGGTCTTCTGGGGTATGAGATGTTAGTCACAGTTCTGATACGACTGGAGGCTGCTGATTTCTCAAACCCCAGCAGGTAGACACCCTAAATCTCTCTTCAGCCTACTTAAAAGGCACTTTGAACTTGTAAACTTGCTGAGCAGAAGCTTTCCCAGCTTTCTCGCTGGAATCGCTACTGAAGTGGCTATCCACTTACCCAGTGTGCCAAAACTGGTCTCACTCTGCCCCTGAGGGTTAGGGCTGCAAGGCGGCTCAGACCCCACCCTTAGGCTACTTGGTTGCTGGGTTACCAGCTCCCACCCGTTTCTAGCTCTGCGACCCTGAGGGCGGAGCTTGCCGGGGCAGATCACTGACAATGGATCCATGTGACCCACCGCCAAACACTAATAGCTCTGTCTGGCTCAGCGGCTCAGACTGGGGCCCTAGACAACGGCCAAAGTTCTCCGCACTCCCGCTCAGGCCTTCCCCAAGGCAGTTCAACTCAGTGCCAAGTCCAAGGACATCAAAACAGTTCACAGGTAAGGCCTTTCTGGTTTGCAGTCTCACTGCAACTGAACTTACAGTTGTGGGAGGGTTTAGACGGATTGAACACATGCGACCACTTGCCGGTTTTCCACGGTTTTAGTCCTCTTCTTGGGGTCCAGAAGTCTCTCGCTGACTCCCTGTATCCTCATAGGAGTGATGATAGGCAGTTCCGACCAGCCAGAGATGCCTGGAGTCCAATCTCCCCAGACTCACGGTGCCCAGATGCAAGGAAGCTGTTACTCAGCTGCCATCTTGCTCCCCCTGAAAATTACTGTATTTTTTGATGACTTCTAGGAGTCTTGTGGTTGAGTCTTTGGGGTTCTCTAAGTATAAGATCATGTCGTCAGAAAAGAGGGAGAGTTTGACCTCCTCTGCTCCCATTTGGATTCCCTTTATTTCCTTGTCTTGCCTAATTGTATTGGCTAGAACTTCCAGCACTACGTTGAATAGTAAAGGTGACAGAGGACAACCTTGTCTGGTTCCAGTTCTAAGAGGAAAAGCTTTGAGTTTTACTCCATTCAGTAAAATATTGGCTGTGGGTTTGTCATAGATAGCTTCAATCAGTTTTAGAAATGTGCCACCTATGCCGAGACTCTTCAGTGTTGTAATTAGAAAAGGATGCTGGATTTTATCAAATGCTTTTTCTGCATCTATTGAGAGGATCATATGATCTTTATTTTTGCCTCTGTTAATGTGGTGGATAACGTTTATGGACTTGCGTATGTTAAACCAGCCTTGCATCCCTGGGATGAAGCCTACTTGATCATGATGAATGACTTTTTTGATGATAAGCTGTAATCTATTGGCTACGATTTTGTTGAGAATTTTTGCATCTATATTCATGAGTGAGATTGGTCTGAAATTCTCCTTTTTGTCTGGGTCTTTTTCTGGTTTTGGTATCAGGTTGATGTTTGCTTCATAGAATGTGTTGGGGAAGATTCCTTCTTCCTCAGTTTTTTGGAATAATTTCTGCAGTACAGGAATAAGCTCTTCCTTGAAGGTTTGATAGAATTCTGGAGTGAAGCCATCTGGACCAGGGCATTTTTTGGTTGGAAGCTTTTTTACTGTTGCTTTGATCTCAGTGCTTGAAATTGGTCTGTTCAGGAGGTCTATTCCTTCCTAGCTGAGTCTAAGGAGAGGGTGTGATTCCAAATATTGATCCATTTCCTTCACATTGTCAAATTTCTGGGCATAGAGTTTCTGGTAGTATTCAGAGATGATCTCTTGCATCTCTGTGGGATCAGTTGTTATTTCCCCTTTATCATTTCTGATTGAGGTTACTAGAGATTTTACTTTTCTATTCCTCGTTAGTCTGGCCAATGGTTTATCTATTTTATTTATTTTTTCAAAAAACCAACTCCTTGTTTCATTAATTTTCTGAATGGTTCTTTCGTTTTCAATTTCATTGATCTCTGATTTGATTTTGGATATTTCTTTTTTCTACTGAGTTTAGGCTTAGATTGTTCTTCTTTTTCCAATTCCATAAGATCTCTTGTGAGATTGTTGATATGCTCTCTTTCTGTTTTTCGAATGTAGGCATCTAAAGCGATGAATTTTCCTCTCAAAAGTGATTTTGCAGTATCCCACAGGTTTTGGTAGCTTGTGTCTTCATTGTTGTTATGCTCAAGGAAGTTAATGATGTCCTGTTTTATTTCTTCCTTCACCCATCTGTTATTCAACAGAAGATTGTTTAATTTCCATGCCTTTGGGTGGGGTCGAGCATTTTTGTTAGAGTTGAGTCCCACCTTTAGTGCCTTATGGTCTGAGAAGATACAAGGTAAAATTTCAATTCTTTTGATTCTCTTGATATTTGTTTTGTGTCCCAGGATATGATCAATTTTGGAGAATGTTCCATGGGGTGATGAGAAGAATGTATATTCTTTATCTTTGGGATGGAGTGTTCTGTATGCGTCTATCAAGCACAGTTGTTCTAGGGTCTCATTTAAATCTATTATATCCTTGTTTAATTTCTGTTTAGAGGATCTGTCCAGCTCTGTAAGAGGAGTGTTAAGATCCCCTGTTATGATGGTATTATCAGATATCATATTGCTCAGACTGAGTAATGTCTGTTTCAAGAATCTGGGAGAATTTAAATTGGGTGCATAGATATTTAGAATTGAAATGTCTTCTTGTTGTAGTTTTCCCTTGACCAATACAAAGTGACCATCTTTGCCTTTTTTGACTTTAGTTGCTTTAAATCCACATGTATCTGAAAATAAGATTGCAACTCCTCTTTTCTTCTGAATTCCATTTGCCTGAAAAATTGGCTTCTAACCCTTGACTCAGAGCTTTAATTTGTCTTTTGAAGCCAGGTGTGTTTCTTGCAGACAGCAAATGGATGGCTTGTGTTTTTTAATCCAGTCAACCAATCTATGTCTCTTCAGTGGGGAATTCAAGCCATTAACATTTATTGAGATAACTGATAAGTGTGGTAGTATTCTATTCGTCTTATTTTGTGAGAGGCCATTGCTTAGTTTTATCTTTTGCATCAGTGTGGAGGTTAGGTTCTGTCCTTTGATTTCTGAGTTCTTACTTTGCTGCTGATCCATTGTGGTGGTCAGTGTGCAGAACAGGTTGAAGTATTTCCTGTAGAGCTGGTCTTGTTGTGGCAAATTTCCTCAATGTTTGTATATCCGTAAATGATTTGATTTCTCCGTCAATTCTGAAGCTTAGCTTAGCAGGGTACAGAATTCTGGGCTGAAAATTGTTCTGTTTAAGTAGATTAAAGGTAGATGACCATTGTCTTCTTGCTTGGAAAGTTTCATTAGAGAAGTCTGCGGTAACTCTGATGGATTTGCCCCTGTAGGTCAACTGGCGCTTACTCCTGGCAGCTTGCAGAATCTTTTCTTTTGTCTTGACTTTGGACAGGTTCATCACAATGTGTCTTGGAGAAGCTTGGTTAGAGTTGAGGCGACCTGGGGTCTGATATCCCTCTGAAAGCAGTGTGTCAGAATCTTTGGTGATGTTTCGGAAACTTTCTTTTACAATATTCTCTAGTATGGCTTCCATTCCTCTGGGGCATTCTTCTTCCCCTTCTGGAATTCCTATAACTCGTATGTTGGAATGCTTCATAAAGTCCCATAATTCTGACAGTGAATGTTCTGCTTTCTCTCTCTTCTTTTCTGCCTCTTTTACTGTCTGAGTTATCTCAAAAACTTTGTCTTCTACCTCTGAAATTCTTTCTTCTGCATGGTCTAACCTGTTGCTGATACTTTCCATTGCATCTTTAAGTTCCCTGATTGACTGTTTCATTTCCTTCAGCTCTGCTATATCCTTTTTATATTCTTCATATCGTTCATCTCTTATTTGATTCTGTTTTTGGATTTCCTTTTGGTTAATTTCCACTTTATTAGCAGTTTCCTTCTTTGTTTCCATCATTTCTTTCATTGTTTTCAACATGTGTATTCTAAATTCCCTTTCTATCATTCCTAACATTTCTGTTAGGAATTCTAAATTCCCTTTCTATCATTCCTAACATCTCATGGTCCCTTGGCGGGGTTGTTCTGGACTGGTTCTTCATGTTGCCTGGAGTTTTCTGCTGATTCTTCCTCATGAGTGATTTCTTTTATCTGTTTCCTTGCCCTAATTTTCCTTTCACTTCCTCTTGCTCTTAAGTTCTCATGCCTGCGGACTAAGGGTTACAGGACCAGAAGGGTGAGAAGGTTGAAGAGCAAAAAAGGGATGAAAGAAAGGAGGACGGAGTGATAAGAAAAAAAAAAGAAAAATAGAGAAAGGAGAGGAAGTTGGTAAAAGGAATATTGACAAAAAGAAGAGAGGCACAGAAAGAGGGAGACAGAGCAATATAGGTGTACAGTAGGGTACTTTGATACAACCTTAAAAAAAAACCCACCTTCTGGGGGTGCCCAGTTGGGTGGTTCCCTTGAGGTCAGCAGCTCTTTGCTAACCTGATCAGACACAGTATCCCACCTCCACCAAGTAGAGAGGAAAGACAAAAATGCTATAAATCAAACCAAAACAAGCAAACAGAAAACTTTACAGGATAAAATTGGCTGGAAAAACCAAATAATAGGCATAGAAACACTAACAAAAATGAAGTTCTAATTATTGTAATAGGCAGCAATGGGAAATTATAATTAAACTAGAAAAATTGAGAAAGAAAAAGGATCTGTATGGAAAAGGTTGAACGTAAAAAACAAAACAACAATCGACAACATCAAAATAAACAAAAAAAACAACCAAACCAAAAACAAAGCAGTATACATATGTTATTGAATATTGTCTGGGCAACACGTGGTCTTCTGGGGTATGAGATGTTAATTACAGTTCTGATATGACTGGAGGCTGCTAGTTTCTGAAACCCCAGCAGGTAGACACCCTAAATCTCTCTTCAGCCCACTTAAAAGGCACTTTGAACTTGTTCACTTGCTGAGCAGAAGCTTTCCCAGGGAAGTGCTTGTCGCTGGACTCACTGCTGAAGTGGCTATCCACTTACTCTGTGTGCCAAAACTGGTCTCCCTCTGCCCCCGAGGGTTAGGGCTGCAAGGCGGCTCAGACCCCGCCCTTAGGCTACTTGGTCACTGGGTTACCAGCTCCCACCCAATTCTATCTCTGCGACCCTGAGGGCGGAACTTGCTGGGGCAGGTAGCTCACAATGGCTGCCTGTGACCCAGAGCCAAACACTATTAGCTCCGTCTGGCTCAGCGGCTCAGACTGGGGCCCTAGACAATGGCCAAAGTTCTCCACACTCCCACTCAGGCGCTCCCCAAAGCAATTCAGCTGAGTGCCAAGTCCAAAGACACCAAAACAGTTCACAGGTAAGGTCTTTCTGGTTTGCAGTCTTGCTGCTACTGAACTTACAGTTGCGGGCGGGTTTAGACGGATTCAACACATGCAACCACTTGCCGGTTTTCCACTGTTTTAGTCCTCCTCTTGGGGTCCAGAAGTCTCTCGCTAACTCCCTGTATCCTCTCAGGGGTGATGATAGGCAGATCCCACCAGCCAGAGATGCCTGGAGTCCTATCTCCCCAGACTCACGGTGCCCAGATGCAAGGAAGCTGATACTCGGCTGCCATCTTGCTCCCAGCTATTTCTTTTCTTAAAGTTTCATAGTTTGCTTTGTAGAGATCTTTCACGTCCTTTGTTAGGTATACTCCCAAATATTTCATCTTCTTTGGCACCACTGTGAAAGGAATAGAGTCCTTGACTGTTTTTTCAGCTTGGTTATTGTTGGTATATATAAAGGCTACAGATTTATGGGTGTTGATTTTGTAGCCTGAGATATTGCTATATTCCTTGATCACTTCTAAAAGTTTTGTAGTAGAATCCCTAGTGTTTTCCAGATCATATCCTCTGCGAAGAGTGAAAGTTTGATCTCTTCTGACCCTATGTGGATACCCTTGATCGCCTTTTCTTCCCTGCTTGCAATGGCTAAAACATCCATTACAATGTTAAAGAGCAATGGAGACAATGGGCAACCTTGCCTGGTTCCTGATCTAAGAGGAAATGATTTCAGTTTAAGTCCATTCAATACAATATTGGCTGTGGGTTTGCTGTAGATGGCCTCTATTAGTTTAGGAAATGTCCCTTCTATACCAATTTTCTTAAGTGCTCTGATTGTGAAGGGATGCTAGATATTATCAAAAGCTTTTTCTGCATCAATCGAAAGAATCATATGGTCCTTATTTTTTAGTTTGTTTATGTGCTGAATTACATTTATAGATTTACGTATATTGAACCAGCCTTGAGACCCTGGGATAAATCCCACTTGGTCATGGTGAATAATTTTTTTGATGTGTTGTTGGATTCTGTTTGTTAGGATCTTATTGAGTATTTTAGCATCAATATTCATTAGTGATATTGGTCTATAATTTTCTTTTCTTTTGGGGTCTTTCCCTGGTTTGGGGATCAAGGTGATGTTTGCTTCATAGAATGTGTTGGGTAGTATTCCTTCTTTTTCTATATTTTGGAAGAGGTTTAGTATAGGTACTAGTTCTTCTTTAAAGGTTGTAGAATTCTGATCTAAAGCCTTCTGGTCCTGGGCTTTTCTTTTGAGGGAGATTTTGTATAGTTGATGCTATTTCAGAACTTGATATAGGCCTGTTCAACATTTCCACTTCCTTCTGGCTAAGTCTTGGTAGGTGGTGTATTCCAGGTATTGGTCGATTTCTTTCAGATTTTCATATTTCTGAGAACAGAGTTTCTTGTAGTATTTGTTAAGAATTTTTTTAATTTCTGAGGGGTCTGTTGTTATTTCATCGTTACCGTTTCTGATTGATGAAATTAGAGATTTTACTCCTTTTTTCCTGGTTAGGTTGGCCAAAGGTTTATCTATTTTATTTAACTTTTCAAAAAACCAACTTTTGGATTTATTGATCTGTTGTATCATTCTTTTGTTTTCAATTTCATTTAGTTCTGCTCTGATATTGGTTATTTATTTTCTTCTGCTGGGTTTAGGGTTGGAGTGTTCTTCCTTCACCAGTTGCTTGAGATGTCTCATTAAGTTATTAACTTCCTCTCTTTCCATTTTCTTAAGGAAGGCATGCAGTGCTATAAATTTCCCTCTTAGGACTGCCTTTGCAGTATCCCAGAGGTTCTGGTAATTGATGTCTTGATTTTTGGTTTGTTCCAAGAATTTGGTGATTTCCTTCTTAATCTCATCTATAATCCATCTATCCTTCAGCATAAGGTTGTTTAGCTTCCATGTTCTTATATGGGTATGCAGATTCCTGTTGTTATTGAGTTCAACTTTTATTCCATGATGGTCTGAGAAGATGCAAGGAGTAATTTCTATTTTTTTAAATTTGCTGAGGTTAGATTTGTGGCCTAGGATGTAGTCGATTGTAGAGTATATTCCATGGGCTGATGAGAAGACTGTGTATTCAGTTTTGTTGGGATGAAATGTTCTGTAGATGTCTGTTAAGTCCAGATGTTGAAAGGTTGAGTTTAAATCTAAAATTTCTTTGCTTAGCTTCTTTTTGGAGGATCTATCCAGCACTGCTAAAGGGGTGTTAAAATCTCCAACTACTATGGAACTGGAGGAAGTCAAGTTGCTCATGTCTGTTAGAGTTTCTCTTATAAATTGAGGTGCATTATAGTTGGGTGCATAAATATTAATAATTGGGATCTCATCAAGTTGATTATTACCTTTAACAAATATGAAGTGTCCATCCTTATCCTTAATTATTTTGGTTGGTTTAAAACCTATTGCATCTGCGAACAGGATTGCAATGCCTGCTTTTTTCTGCTTTCCATTTGCCTGGAATATAGATGACCATCCCTTCACCTTGAGTCTACATTTGTCTTTTCATGTAAGATGTGATTCTTGTATGCAGCAGATATCTGGCTTGAGTTTTTGTATCCAGTCAGCTAACCTGTGCCTCTTTAGAGGACAGTTTAAACCATTCACATTAATTGAGAATATTGATAAGCCTTTCAAGTGTCCCATGGACATTTTTAATCCTTTTGCGACTGTGGAAGTTGGAATTTGATCAAAATTTTCTGGGTGAGTTTACTTTTGTGGTGAAGGATTATGCTGGTCTTTATGAAGGATAGGTCTGAGAATATCCTGGAGAGCTGGTTTAGTTATGGCAAATTTCTTCAACATGTGAATGTCATTGAAGTATTTAATTTCCCTGTCATAAATGAAACTCAGTTTAGCTGGGTACAGGATCCTGGGTTGAAAGTTATTTTGTTTTAGGAGATTGAAAGTAGATGACCATCCTCTTCTAGCTTGAAAGGTTTTAGCAGAGAGATCTGCAGTTATTCTAATATTCTTCCCCTTGTAGGTAATGGTTTTCTTTCGTCTGGCAGCTTTCAGAATTTTCTCCTTCATATTAACTTTAGTAAATTGATTATGATGTGTCTGGGGGATGTCTTATTTGGGTTGAGTCATGCTGGAGTTATGAAACTGTCTGCTATCTGAATTTCAGGATCTCTTGGCATGTCTGGAAAGTTCTCCTTCATCATCTCATGGAGAAGAGACTCTGTGCCTTGTGAGGCCACTTCGTCACTTTCAGGGATCCCTATAAGACGAATATTAGTTTTCTTCGAATTATCCCAGAGCTCTCTGAGAGAGTGGTATGTTTTTGCCCTCCATTTCTCATCCTCTTTGAGAGTTTGGGAGTGTTCGAAAACTTTGTCTTCAATGTCAGAAATCCTCTCTTCTGCTTGCTCCATTCTGTTACTGAGGGATTCTACTGTGTTTCTCAGATCTTTAAGGGATGCAACTTCTTGTCTCAATGTGTCAAAATCTTTGGTCATTTGGTCTTTGAATTTGTTGAATTCTTGAGATATCTTTTGAGTTACTGCTTGGAGTTCTAATTCAATCTTATTTGCTATCCAGATTCTGAATTCGATTTCTGACATCTCAGCTATTTGTTTGTGCGTGGGATCTTGTGTTGTGTCTGCCCCATTGATCCTTAGGAGAGTTGATCTACTCTGATTATTCATATTGCCAGAGTTTTTCTGTTGATTTTACCTCATGATGTTTTTCACTATTGCCTCTGGCCATCCTCAGAGTTGGGGAGGTGTCTCTCCCAGATTAGACCCCAGCAGGATCACTCTATTGTTGCTGGATCTTTGTAGGGACTGACCCTGAGTAGTTTCTCTGGGGCTGCTCCAGCTAGGGAGTTCTGGTTGTCGCTAACATCATACTTAATAGTGAAACAATTTTGTATTTAAAAGCCCTACAGTGTTTTAGGTCCTGACTCTGAATTTTATTCTAATGCTGATGAGAAGTCATTAAAGAAGTCTTTAGAGAAATTAGAGCATCATGATTTGATTTTTATTTTTAAAAAGCACTCTGACTACTACCTATCCATTTCATTGGAATTCCACTTGAACTGGGAGGTGAGGACCAGCAGGGAATTTTGGTAGAGATAGAAGATAAAGGACAGACCATAGTAGAGACTTTGACAGCTTGGACTGAAAGGGTCTAAAAGGGAACAGAAAAAAGGTAGAAGATGTCAAAGTACCTTTAATCAAAAGCCTTACTTTAACCAGTGGTCTTACCAAGGGTTTTAAATGGGAAGATAAATGAAGAAAAGAGAGGAATCAAGGTCGACTCCTGGATTTTTGGCTGGAGCAATGAGGTAGATGGTGATGCCATACTTGTATACTAGAAAAAGACCGAGTAGGACTGGAATTGGGGGAGGCAAATAAAAGTTCTATTTTTGGCACATTAAAATCGAGATACCTATTTGATGTTCATGTGGAACAGTCAAAGAGGGATCTTGATCTACACTTTGGAGCTCAGAAAGGAGGCCAGAGATGAATAGGTGGTTTGGAACTTGTCAGTATACAAATAGTATTTAAAGCCATGGGACTGAATGAGGCTGACAAGATAGAGAAAAGAAAGGAGGCCAGGACACAGCTCTGGAATGCTCTTACCTTTAGCATTTGTGCAGAGGAGGGGGAAGAACCCACAATGAACACTGAGAAGCAGCAGCCAATGAAGAAAGGAAACCAAAACAGCATGGCACCAGGGTCACCGAGAAAGGGAAAGGAAGCAGTGATCAACTTTGCAAATGCTGGTGAGGGAGCAGGCAGAGGGAATAACAGAATGGCCTAATGTTTGTGAAAAATAGTCTTGTTGTCAATAGTTTTGATCAGTGCAAAGATAGTGAAGTTATAGGGATAGACGGCCAATTGAGTGGGTTAGAAGGGAATGTAAGTTGAAAAAGTAAGGGTAGTGTGTAAGTCTGCTCATGCTGAGTGGCTTAAACAAGAAGTCTAATATTAAGGTGCTGTCAGGGTTCATTTCTGTTGAAGCCTCTTTTCTTAGATTATAGATGGCTGCCTTCTCACTATATCCTCACATGATCTCTTCTCTGTGTGTGTGGATAGAGAGATCCCTGCTTTCTCTTCCTCTACTTAGGAGGCTGCTCAGATCTAACCCCTACTTTGGGGGTTAAAGCTTCAACCTATGAATTTTGGAGGGATACAATTCAGTCCATAACAGCAAGCAAATCTAGATAACTCTTTAAAGATGAATCTTATGAAGGGGAACAGGGTTATGGGGTAGCAATTCAAAAGACATGTGGACAGGACAGAGGGGAAAACTATAAAAACATAGTCCCTGGAAAGGATCTGGAGTACAATGGCCAAGTTATCTTTTGACCTGGGCCAAGACACATCATTCACAGTAATCACAAGGAAGTCAAAGAGTGTGGAGAAATCATGCAAGCAGGCTGGTGGCTTTCCCGGAGAAGGATTAGGGAGTTTCTATCTAACTGCTCCTGCTTCCCTGATGAATATAAGACAAGCCTATGGTGACCAGTGAGTCTAGCAGAGAGGCTAGGTAATGTAGGAGTTTCAAAGAGAAAGCATGAAATGATTATTTGGGCATATAGGCAGGTGAAAACATTATGAAAGTTTTGAAAGATTCCAGACATGTTTGAGTGCCCATCTGAGATTTATGTCTGCAGAATTTAAAGACAGACCAAGTCACATAGTTTTGTATTTTTTTTTCCAGCCATTTGAATTGTTGAGATGCTGGCACAAGGTAAGCAGATAGATAGGTTAACCCAGGTCATAACTTTGGAGGAAAGCCAGCCACATATAGAATAGAAGTAGAGAGTTAAGAATGTTCACTGGGCAGCACCTGTGGCTCAAGGAGTAGGGCGCTGGCCCCATATACCAGAGGTGGCAGTTTCAAGCCCAGCCCCAGCCAAAACTGCAAAAAAAAAAAAAAAGAACATTCACAAGACAGCGTTTAAATGAAAGGAGACAAAAATATCAAAAATGTCAACTTCAAAAATGAGTTTTCTCTCTGTCTCCTCTCTGACATAGGATGAACTTTGTTTTTTTCTTTCTTTTTTTTTTTTTTTTGTAGAGACAGAGTCTCACTTTACCGCCTTCAGTAGAGTGCCATGATGTCACAGGACTCACAGCAACCTCTAGCTCTTAGGCTTCCATGATTCTCCTGCCTCAGCCTCCCAAGCAGCTGGGACTACAGGCGCCCACCACAATGCCTGGCTATTTTTTGGTTGCAGTTCAGCCAGGGCTTGGTTTGAACCCATCACCCTTGGTATATGGGGCCGGCGCCCTACTCACTGAGCCACAGGTACCACCCTAGGATGAATTTTCTTAAGAAAGACAGATTAGATATTCTTTGACCATATTTGCAGTAGGTTGAACCTATTTCTGTATCAATAGCAAATAATGCTACTACAACTAGAAGTGTATTACTTTTAAATAATCATTGATGTATTCTATTATATATTTTGCCTGGGAAACTTTCAGATAAACTGGAGATCTAGGTAAGCAAGAATTAGGTCACTGTTTTTTAAAGAAATTCTTATGGAATAGAACTTAACAGTAACTATATTTCGTTGCTCATTAGATTTTTCATTCCTAAGACAATTTTATCTTCAGAGATTAATATATTTGATCTGAGACTGGCATTAATATATAGAAGAGGAAGTAGGATTTTACAGATAAAGTGTTGTCTTTGAAACTGAATTATGTTCATTCCGTCTTCCTTCCTGTGCAAATTTTGAGCTAAAATCCTGAAAATGAAAATCATTCCAAACTCCCTAATCCTAAATTCTTCCTGAATTGTGAAGTGGAAAATTAAATCGTTTTTGTTGGAAAATTCCCTATTCAATGGTTCCAGATCAGCACTCAGATGATGTCAGCAAATGTTACATTTTTTTCCAATTATGAAATGAATTATGGGGCGCTAGCTAACCACAGTCAGTCATTAAATAAAACTATTTTGGTTGATACATTGTTGTTCTGCCAGAAAACACAGGTGTTTTGTTTACAAAGAATTTTTAAAACATTGCTTTAAGAAATGATTGCATTGACAACCCTTCAGCATGAACAATATAAGGTGCTATTTGCAGAGAATGTGTGTGGCAAAGGTAGAAGTTGTATTTTTACATATGAAATAAAGAGTTGCTTTATGTCTAAGGAATTCAAACATTTGAGCTATTATGCATGAAGACAGTGTTATATGACTATGCATATTTAAAACTATACTTGAATATTTGAGTCGAATAAACACACCTTGTAAACATGAGATGTTGTTATTTATTAAGTTCTTCACTTTATTAAGAACAAACTTTTCTGGACTGAGACTTTCCAAAAATATTAGTCGATTCTTTCTATAATTATCCCCAAAGTTTTCAAATGCAGTCTTAAAATGATGCCATTTATATCTGTCGATTTTAAACAAGCCCTGCTTGTTAACAGTGCAGCTAGAGCTGTACTTTCATGTATACTGAGCTTCCTGAAAGATTCATAAGCATAAGGATTTTTAGTTGGCCCAATTCTCATAATGATAATTTTTTAATCATTTTGCATTTTCAGTAATTACCTTACACTTACCTTTTTCCCTTTTGATCTACTGTCTTCCATTTACATATCTCTAAATCATTCCTAATGAAGCAGCTGCTTTCAGCTGATTCATCTGAGGAATTTGATTATCTCATCCAAACTATGACATCTTGAATCATGCATTAATGGCATGCTTATGGAATGAAGCAGTTTTCTATTTCAAAATGACTTTTTTTCAGTCTGTGTGGCAAGAGAGTATAAATGTCACATATCTATAATCCTCAGAACTCATACATTAATGTAATGAACAACTTCTTATCCGGGGCACAACTATGCTTAAAAAGAACAATAGTTGATTACAGTACCTTAACAAACTGCTATTGGAAAATACATCTTAGGATTTAAATGTTGAAAATGGCATTTTTAAGGTATCCTAAATATGAGTCCCAACACCTGGATTGTCCACGTTCCATTTCAGAGTTACAAAATGCTCTTCTTGAAAATGGCATTCAGCAGTATATTCCTTCAGAAAATTCCCCACCACCACCACCAAAAATAATTACAGATATCTCATTTTCAAATGCTAACATATACTAAGATCATTCCTCAAATTATCACGAATATCTTTAAAACATATTTTAATCAACATGTTCAGAATTTCACTTTCTATTTACTCAGAAATGTTTTTGGAATCCACGGGGATTCCAAAACATTTTTCTTTAACTGAAAGAACTTAATTACTTACAAAACAACTACTATCCCTACAAAACTAAATGATCCTGTAAGAATCTGGTAGAATGGACCTTGCCTGTGCCCGCCCGGAGCCAGTGGTTCTCCACACAGCCAGCACCCCGATAGACGCGCCGCACACGAACCGAGGGGACATGGGCAGAGCGATGGTGGCCAGGCTCGGGCTGGGGCCGCTGCTCCTGGCACTGCTCCTACCCACACAGATTTATTCAAATCAAACAACCGTAACAATTCCAAGTAACTCCTCCCAGAGTACCTTGGTTGCTGCAAATGCAGCTAATGCCACCAAGGCAGGTGGCAGTGCCCTGCAGTCCACAGCCGGTCTCCTCATGGTCTCCCTCTCTCTACTACATCTCTGCTGTTAGGAGACTCAGGCCAAGAAACATCTGTACTTCCCCATCTTCTAAATCCAATCCAAACGGCATCTAGAAGTCCGGTGTGGCAAGGAAAAAACAGGTCTTCATCGAATCTACTAATTCCACACCTCCTTTGATTAACACAGAAAATGTTGAGAACCCAAATCAATGGGTTTGAAGAACAAGTGAAGGGTTTGACTAGATGATGGATTGCCAGTATTAAGTCTGCTGGAGTTTCATGTACAAGAGGAAGAGTGGCAACATCCAAAATTAGCAAAACTGTGATTTCCTTGAATGTGGCTTAAGAAACTACCTTGAAAATAAAAATAGATTATATATCTTTGTCTAGAAATAAAGGATATGATGTGGAATGGGGATTCAGTTTTCATTTGGTTCATTTGTTCTATAAGGCCATAAAAACAGGTAATATAAAAAAGCTTCCTTGATTCTATTTATATGTACATTAGAAGGAACTTCCAGTTGTTACTGTAAATCTTCAGTGTATTGTTTCTGCAGTATTAATTTAATGCCGCCGATATACTCTAGATGAAAATTTACATTGTTAAGCTATCACTGTTCTTTTGGGAACTGAATGCTTTTTCTCTGAGGCTTTGGATTTAACATTGCATTTTGACCTTTTATGTAGTAATTGACATGTGCCAGAGCAATAAAGGATTGGAATCTCCCCCAAGGCCAAGCATCCTGAGTAACTCTTGCATATCCTTATAGAGTCAAGTGGTAGGCATTTCCTTGAATCTATTGCCATTCAACAAGAGCACCAGGTCCTTTTAGCTGAACTGATTCCAAAGGGTAGATAGAATTGCATCGACTTCAACTAATGTCAAACTGAGTTTTATTTCTGCATATGTTGAATACTTTTTATAATTTAAGGAATGATCTGTTTTGAAGGCAAAATTACAAATCTTGAAATTAAAAAAGGCAAAAATCT
Organism: Nycticebus coucang; assembly: GCF_027406575.1. NCBI lineage: Eukaryota > Metazoa > Chordata > Mammalia > Primates > Lorisidae > Nycticebus > Nycticebus coucang. The sequence goes on from NC_069790.1 coordinate 58,139,868, forward strand.
GAAGGAGCCAAAAGTGTAAATCAAGTATTTAGAAAAGTTAAGACTGGAAGCTAACTCATTAAATTTGCAAAAACTTTTATACTCTTTCTGTAAATATATATATTTTTTAAATCAACGACAACTATGGGTCAGAATAGCCACATTTGGAACACCTTTTTGTTAATCAGTCAGTATTTTTAAATAGTTAGAACCTGGTTCTAAGCCTAAAAGTAGGCTTGATTCTGCAGTAAATCTTTTACCACTGCCTCGATATACAGAAACCTTTTTAAAAATAGACACTCCAAGAAGTCTTTTGTTCACATGGTCACACACTGATGCTTAGATATTCCAATATCTAACATGGCCACAGTAGTCATAGTGGCCAAAGTCATTCTTTTTCCATCTTTAGAAACCTACATGGGAACAACTAGATGGGATAGATCTGAAGTTACTGTGTGTGAATGAACACTCCCTTTGCTTTGTACCTGAATGCCATACAACTATTTTGAATTGTATATTGTGTCTGTGTATTTATGCTTTGATTCATAGTAATTTCTCATGTTATGGAGTTGATTTGCATTGAACATAAACTGTAAATAAAAATCTGGCTGAAAGAGAAAAAAAAAGAAAGAAAAAAATAGAATCTGGTAGAATGAACTATGAATTAATATTGGCCGACCAAACGTGAGGGCCAGTCTGTGAAATGAGAGAACTCAGACAAGTGACCAGATTTTATTCCATATTGAAAGAAAAGATAACAAAGAGGAATATTTCTACGTAGAAGAAAATATATCCATGAACATATATACCTCTTCTAGATCATTTCACTTGTTTATATTTAAATGTGACGAATACTATTATCAAGCATGCTTGGGGGAGTATGTTTTTCTGTTTAAAAGTTCAGATCAAATAAATGATCAGTTTAAGAAAAAATGTGTATAGATATATAACAGATAGATGTCATATAACATATACATGTATAAACACACATATACGACAACTTACAAAGACTTGCAAGGCCCAAGTGATCCCATTAAAACTTACTTAACTGTAAATGCATTAAACCCCACCATCACAGCCTGTTAGAACTTAATCTCCATGTATAACAATGTTTCTACGGGGAACAAAAGCATCAGCATCTGTCAGTCTGCCCTGTGATGCCTAAAACTGTTCCCAGAGGACTCTCCTTACTCTTTGTTCCACTGGCTACTCCTGACCCTGGGCAGGCAATAGTAACTGGATTCTCATGGTTTTTACCCAATGATGGTGTCTCTAGACCTGGTAAACTAGCTAAGGAGGAGAAAAGAGACTAAGGTTCTAGTCCAGAAGGCTGAAGAGCTCTGATGCAGTGACCAGATGTCCTCAAAATTGTAAAGAAATCTGGGGAAGAGGAACAGAGAATACTTAGATAAGATCCTGAAGATCTGGTTTGCAAACTGATAACTTCATAAATAAGACTATTTACACAGCAAAAGGATTGCAAGCAGTCCCTGGGACATTTAAAGAAACATCATTTTCAAGGATTTGCCTATAACTCTTTAAACAACTAAGAAAGGAAGAAATTAAACTAAAGTGTTATAAGCCACAGGATGATATTAGAAAGGAAAAGTGTAAATGTTTATTTTATTTTTAATGTTCGTGGTACTGGTCAAGCACAGATCAGGCTGTGAGATACAATCCCAGTGTCTGGGCAAAGCAGAGTTTTAGGGCTGCCTTCGGTCTCAACAAACTCCCTCTTGCCCAGCCCCACTCTCCTGCCAAATCTCACCTCACTCAAATATCTCCCAGTCATTGTCTTTTTCACATAGGCAAAAAATCAGAATGGAGTCTTGTAGGATAAATGCCCCTGAGATTCTTGGGGACAGTTGTGAAGGTGCACTTTCCAGAGCGTCTTCCGGCACAGCAGCTATACACACGCTGGACACCTTGGGCTCTCACTTCCCAGGGGAGGGCTTCCTCCTTTGCTCTAACCCCACGGACCTCACTCTACCCTTGTTTTCTTTATTCAACTCAAGAAGAAAAAAAGTCAAAGGTGCATAAGGCTCACCATCGATTGAACAAAAGATTGAGAAATTGCCTATATTTTATGGAAAATCCTTTATACAGGATATATTTGATGAACATTTCCTGATAGAACTGTTCTGGAGTGTTGCAAGGAATTTATCCTCCTCATCTTTGACCTTGTTTTATTAAAGGACTGCTAGAGGTGAAGTGATAAGGTCAGAGAATTTCTAAGGCTACATAGACATATTTATAAGTAGGCATTTCTACACTGGATATCACAAGCTGGCAGGCTACAGCTGGTGTAACAGCCTTTCTTTCCAGTAAATCCACCATTCCACACTAAAATCTCTGAAAAGCATTTAGTAACATGTCACTATGAAACAAGTACAAGAAAAGATACTATGTATGTGCCTCTATTCCATTGAAGTATTTTCTAAAAGTATCTCTACCGATGAATTCTCTCAGGTGGGCAAGAATCTTTTAAAAGAGCATTTATTGGTTTTTTTGTCTGTTTGTGACAGTAATGGTAGTTCGATTTCAGAAAAACCCCAAAAGCATAAGAAGGAAAATATAAATCATATGTCATTCCAGCTAACAGACATACCCAGTGTTAACATTTTGGGCTATTTCCTTTCAGTAGTAAGAGAGAAGAGAGAAAGTTACCACAATTGGGATTATATTATATTTTTTTTAATATATTGTTTCGTTTAACATCATTCGTTTGACATTCAACAAATAGTAATTAATGAACTATTATAAATCAGAACCATGATTGTCTCTGATTACGAGCATTTTCCAATTGATACAAAATACTTTTTAAAACCTAACTTTTGAAAGGTATTTGATGTTCAGAAAATGTATATTATGTAACATGATTAAATAGTCTCTATTTTTTGAACATAGAAGTTTTTTTTTCTTTATAATAGCTGTATGAAAGTATAATAAACTGTACCTACTAAAAGGGTATAAGTTGGTATGTTTGGGCCCTCAAATGCTGTCGTGGAACCATTGTCACAATCTAGATAATGAGCACATCCATCACTCCCAAGAGTTTCCTTGGACTCTCTTGTAATTCCTGTCTCCACCCTTCTCCCTTCCCATTCCCATCTCTAGGTATCTGGTCTATTTTCTAGCTATGGATTAGTTTGGATTTTATGACGTATTTTACACTCTTTATTCTCTTTTTTCTGGCTTCTTTCATTCACCATACTTATTTTAAGATTCATCACATTACCGTGCAATCAATAGTTTATTCCCTTTTATTACTGAGTAGTATTTCATTGTATGAATATACCACAATTTGTTTATCCATCTAACCATTAATGGATACTTTTATGATTTCCATTTTTTTAATTATCACAAATAAAACTGCTTTGAACATTGTGCATGTCTTTCTGTATCCATACATTTCTTTTTCTCCTGGATAGTCTATAGAAAGACTTATGCACAGATATTTATGACTTGTAAGGAGAGAATAACTAGGTTATATGGCAGGGGGTGTGGGTCTAAGAAATTGCCAAATTATGGGCGGCGCCTGTGGCTCAGTGAGTAGGGCGCCAGCCCCATATGCCGAGGGTGGCGGGTTCAACCCAGCCCCGGCCAAACTGCAACAAAAAAATAGCTGGGCGTTGTGGTGGGCGCCTGTAGTCCCAGCTACTCGGGAGGCTGAGGCAAGAGAATCGTGTAAGCCCAAGAGTTAAGAGGTTGCTGTGAGCCGTGTGACGCCACAGCACTCTACTGAGGGCGGTACAGTGAGACTCCGTCTCTACAAAAAACAAAAAAAAAGAAAGAAATTGCCAAATTGTTTTCCAAGGTGGTTGAATCATTTTCATTCTCACCAGTAGCATCTGAGAGTTCCAGTTGCCCCACATTTCTTGCCAAGACCTGGTATGCTTCACTTTTTCATTTTAGACATTCTAGTAGGTTCCTGGTGGTATCTTGTTGTGATTTTATTTTGTATACCCCTAATGACAAATAATATTGAGTGTTTTTTTGTTTGTCCTTAGTCTGTTAGGAAGATTTCTCAAATCCTTAACCAGATTCACCAAAGTGATGGCTTTTAGTCACCAAAGAGTTCTTCAAATGTAAGTTCTTAGAAAATTCTTTCTTTAATGATATACTTCTGCCATTTAGTTTCATTTTTATCCAAAGCACTCAAGATTGCAGCAGAAATAAAAGATTAATTTTACCTGGATTAATAACATATATCTCTTCAAATCATCTGTTCATTACACAGCTGCAAAATTGTGCCCTATTTCTGATAACTAACTACCATCTACCACTATCTCTTTTAAGAAAAAAAATTTACATTTTAAAATTCTATTTTTATTTGTCTATCTCAAATTTCTAGAAGTGAACCAATAATAAAAATACCTGAAAAAAGTGCACCCACTCTTTCTTTTCCCCTGGAATTCATTTTCTGTTGTATTCATGGAAACCTTAAAGTGAGAGGCTTTTTCAGGAAGTCCTGATTGATCCTTTCATCTGATTCTCTGTGACCATGAACTTGAAGGGTTTCTTCCCGTAAAAAGCTAGCTCTCTCAAGAGCATGGCCTGACTTTTGTTATGAAATGAAAATTGATTTTTCATTGACAAGTAGAACATTAGTGCTAGAAGAATATTAACAAGCACTTTACAGATGAGGCAACAGAGACCCAGAAAGGAGAAATGAAATACCTACAATGGTGTAGCAAATTTATGGCAGAGTTGTGTCCCCTAATTCCAACTAAAGTATCATTTTCTACTATTTCTCAATAGTAGAAAAAATATTTTTAAAAATGTTCTAAACAATATTTTTTTAATTTTAAAAAATGTTTAAAAAAATATTTTTTAATTTTAAAAAATATTTAAAAAATATTTCCAACACTTTAATATTTTTAATCTGTTAATTATAGAGTTAACTAGGAAATGGAGAGTATTACACAATGCAAACAAGAGCAAAGAACCACATATTCAAAACCTGGAAACAGATTAATCTTTTTGAATTATCCATATCCTAGTCTAGAGAGAAAGGCCCTAGAGAATTAGGACTTGACAGAGAGCGATTCAGTTCAATCTTTTCTTATATTTCTGTGAGATTGAAAGGGAAGACTTTCTTCTTACTGCTTAGATTCAAAACTATTCTTCATGTGTATTAAAACTTAAGTATAGGGGCGGTGCCTGTGGCTCAAAGGAGTGGGGCGCTGGCCCCATGTGCCGAGGTGGCAGGTTCAAGCCCAGCCCTGGCCAAAAACTGAAAAACAAAAAACAAAACAAAACAAAAAAAAACTTAAGTATATTACTTCTCTTATTTTAAATATTATTTTGGCTTTCCACAAGTATTTCCAAAAATGCATTAATTCTTAACTGAGTTAATATACCCAGCAGTATTCAAGGCCTCTTGCTTAACCAAGTGGAAAGTAAATCTATTTCAACTAGATGGGGATTTTTTCTTTTATTTTTTACCATTCTCACTGCCTTATTTTGGAGCTTCCTAACTGCCTTGCTATCAAGACAAGAGCCATAATTATTTGTGAACTTCCACAAATTAAGAAACTGGTAAAGTACCAGGAACAGTAGTTTGGAGTAGTGATCTCATACCTAAACGGTCCCTTAGAGGGTCAAGCCTGAATTGTCACCCAGAGTTGCTGGGCAGGCTACCATCAGACTCCAAGTCAGATAGCAGTTTTTCAGATCTGACTACTGTTGCTCAACCGGGTGTCCATGGAGACTGAATAATTGGTTTGTTGCCTAGAGAAGTGGAAATAAAACCAAGTCATTTGGTTTCTATGTGGTTTCTATGAAGCTAAGGAAAATTTTTGGCAAATGATAAAAATACAGATGGCAAAAGCTACATGATTCCCCTAGTCGATTCTTGATCTTATCAAAAAATATGTTCTATGTAAATGATTTTTTAAATATGAAAATATTCTAAATGAAGGAGTACCAGATTTTCAAGGTATTTAATTCTTGGTTAGATAGGAAACCATTCTTTAAAAGAATGACCAATGTATGTAACAAAATCTAATAGGTTAAAAAGTCCTTGGATTCATTACATATGGAAAATGTTTCTCATCCACAAATTCAACGGAGTTCCAAGTATGAAAGAAAAAGCTAGTATTTAATAAGGGTGGAGACTGAAACACCTATTCATTAATCCTATGGAAATATTTGTCACTCATATGTGGTTTAGGGAATTAGGTAAAAATAGCACCTTCCTAAGAATTTGTTCATCTGGGCATGGACTTTTATCAATCTGAGCAAGTAAATATGATGTAATAGTAGACGGGGGACTTATACAATGAACTCCCTGATAAACAGGCGTCCAGAGGTGACAGCTTGGCACGTGTTGGCATGATTTCACAGCAACTGTTGGCCTACCATCAGATAGAAAACAACTCCTGGCAGATCCCCTTTCTCAATGAATGCATAAAATTAGCCAGGCCAAAAAAGGTGGCATACATGAGTTACAACTAGGAGTTGGCATGAACTCAGCTGTTCAGTATTTAGGATAATTAATGCTGCTTTTTAGCTTGTCTTAGAATACTTAGAAGAAATACCTATAAAAATCAAAATTGATTTTATACATGAGTCACAAACTAAAATGCCTCCAGAGGCCAGCCAGGGAATGAAAATGCACATACGGAATTGAGCATAAGTAAAACAAGAGCCGAGTGTGAAGATAAATGCCGCTGACACGCGCACTCGGGGTGGGGAACAACAGGGAGCAGGGATGACGGGAGCAAAGTGTGGAGCACACTGCTTCTCAGAAGGGAATAATCACAGTTCTGATCTACACATTGGATGGCAGGTCCTCAAATATTTCCGAAGAGGTTACAGTTTGGTTTGCTCACATCTTGGTGGACTCCCTACAATGATCTATTTGTTTAAGGAAAATAATAGTAAAAAGGATATGGACACAACCAACTATAACAAATTCACAACTCATTAAAATCCCTCTTTAATTTTGTACGAATCACGTATAGGTATAAAATGTAATTTTATACAAACTATACACTGCTAGAAAGAAAAAAATGTGTGTGGGTGTGTAAAGCCCATCTCCTTGGTTCAAGCCCCAATCTGTGCCCAGGCCACACCCACTGTCAGCTTTCCCCAACCCTCCTCCTCACCACCCCTCCTATTCATCCCTCTAGTGTTCTCTTCCGCTGCTGCATAACATTTTTTCTCTGTTCTTCTCCATCAATCACCTACACATTCTTCAAGATCCATTAAAAATCCCACCTTGTGAATGAATTCCTCCTAGACCAGACCCATCGAAGGCAATTTCTGCCACCTTAACATTCACACAGAAGCATAATAAAAAGAAGGATAATAGCCAACATGTGCTGGGCCTTCCTTGCCCTGACTCTCTGTGGAATAGACAATGTTAATGACCCCAATTGTACAGTGAGGATGCTGGCAATAGGGACATGAAAACAACAGGGAGGGATCTCGTCGGACCACCTGGATTATTTGCTCATCACTGATCTAATTCCCACACTGATGAGCCAAATCCCAATCATACTGCCCCATACCAAGGAAGGGGAGGCTCCCAGAGGAAAGCCTAATTAGGGGTCACCTAATGGGAGAAAAAACTCCAAGAAAACAAATACAGAATTTTCGCTCTATTTCTTTACCTGCAGAACAGTTAACTCCTATTAGCCTCCACTGCTAAGTTCCCCAGACCTGCTTTCCTTCCTTTCGTAATGCAAGACTTCTAGTCAAGATGAGCTAGGGAGTCCACATCCCTCCCTCCACTTTAGCCACATAAAATGGAAAGATAAAATAGAAAATTCTTTCAAAAACTACATGTCAGGCACAGTGGCTCACACCTGTAATCCTAGCACTCTAGGAGGCCGAGGTGTGTGAACCGCCTGAGCTTAGGAGTTGGAGACCAGTCAGAGCAAGAGCGAGACCCCCATCTCTACCAAAAATAGAAAAATTAGCCAAGCACTGTGGCAGGCACTTATATTCCGAGCTACTAGGGAGGCTGAGGCAAGAAAATCGCCTGAGCCCAAGAGTTTGAAGTTGCTGTGAGCTACAATGACACCATGGCATTCTACCCAGGTGACAGAGTGAGACTCTGTCTCAAAAATAAATAAATAAATAAATAAAACTAGATACAAAACCAAAAATAAACATCTCTGTAGACTAAAAATAACAAAGAAGCATAAAGGTCTGAGCAGAGTTGGAGTTGGTGGACACATGACAGTTTTAATACTTAAAGCTAAGCATCACCTCCAGCTTCATTCCCAATCCTATCAGGGGGTCCTCAAACTTTTTAAACAGGGGGCCAGTTCACTGTCCCTCAGACTGTTGGAGGGTTGGACTATAGTTTAAAAAAAAAAAACTATGAACAAATTCCTATGCACACTGCACATATCTTATTTTGAAGTAAAAAAACAAAACGGGAACAAATACAATCACACCACCTCACGTGGCCCGCAGGCCACAGTTTGAGGACCCCTGCGAGCTTGTCAGCCTCTCTGACTGCACCTGTGAAAGGAGGCTGGCAAAAACTCATTCTGACCCACAACTAGGGCTCTGTCTTGAGCAAGGTGAAAGTCAAACAGACCAAATGCAGCTTCCTGACTAAGTCTCCTACCACTAACTGATCAGCAATAAGTGCCTTGAGGGTGAGTCTGCAAAACTGCTGCAATAAATTCCGGATAGAGGTGAGTCAGGTGACGCCACCATCTAACATTTAGGTAGGGAGACATGAGCACTATAGAAGGGTCTGCATTAAATACATCCAGCTGAAAATAAACCTGTACCCTGACAAAAAAAACATTTGGGGAACTATAATACTAAGAAAGACTAAGCAATTAGAGTATTAATTTGCTCCAGATGAAAGTAATTTACAAAATAGTGAGGAAGACTTTATAATGAGCTTAGAGTGTTCAAATAAAACATGAAGTAATAATTTCCATTTTTTAAAAAAAGGAGCAATATTGCTTCTCGGCCTTTTGGCTAAGATCAAGTGTAAAAAAAGGAGCAATAAATGATGCAACCAAAAAAGGAAAACAAAATTAGTATTGTTCACAGTTTAAGGAAAGTTAGAACCACAGTGAGATTCCCCTTCACACCCACTAGGAAGGCTAAGATCACAAAGTCAGATAATAACAAGTGTTGGGAAGGTTATATAGAAACTGGAGCCATCATACATTCTTGGTGGTCCTATAAAAGGTGCAGCACTTTGAAAAATAGTCTGTAACTGCCTCGAACAGTTAAAGACAAAGTTACCATTTAACCTAACAATTCTGCTCCTGAGTATATACTCAAGAGAAATTAAAACATATCCACCCAGAAACTTGTACATGAATGTTTCACAATAGTCAAAAGGTGGAAACAACTCAAATGTCCATCAACTGACAAATGGATAAACAAAATGTGGTATATCCATACATGGAAATACTATTTTGTCATAAAAAAGAATGAAGTTGTGACACACACAGCATGATGCTGCACAACTCTGTGAATATACAAAAACCATCAAATCTGTACACATTCAAAGGGTGGTATGGTATGTGAACTACATCCTACTAAAGCTTAAAATGTCAACCCCTGTAAAGTTACCTTAAAATTTTTTTTTTTTTTTTTGTAGAGACAGAGTCTCACTTTATGGCCCTCGGTAGAGTGCCGTGGCCTCACACAGCTCACAGCAACCTCTAACTTCTGGGCTTAAGCGATTCTCTTGCCTCAGCCTCCCAAGTAGCTGGGACTACAGGCGCTCGCCACAACACCCGGCTATTTTTTGGCTGCAGTTTGGCTGGGGCCGGGCTTGAACCCTCCACCCTCGGTATATGGGGCCGGTGCCCTACCGACTGAGCCACAGGCACCACCCAGTTACCTTAAAATTTTTTAATTTGGAACTTACACTTCAACAAAAATTAAAAAAAGAAATATGAACATTGCTGAGCTTGTTGGAATGACCACCACCAGATAACATTAGTGCCCATGATTTTGTTTACAATCCTTCTCACCACATGAAATGCTAAAAGGTTTTGGGACAAGCTGCACAAATAAGAGATTGAGAGTCATGTATATAGAGAAAGTGATTGGGAAACCAGACCATCATACAGTCTATAGTAATAAAGAGAACTAGACTCAAATAACCCACCATAGCAGTCAGGACCACCCATACCTTGAGAAGTGGATGTACCTTGGGTCCTAGTTTATACAGACCAACTTGTCCCAGCTCATTAGCAATAAGGGTGTGAGTAAACCCCTGGTGAAGAACTTGAACAACTTTTTAAAACTTTTTAGTGTTGCTGAGGTACATTATTACTCAAGTGATTATCCCATCAAAACTAAGAGTCAAGGTTAAAAACAAGATCATTAAAAACAAAAGGAAAACTATGATAATAATACAGATAATGGTAAATATTCAAACAATGAATGGTTTATAGTGGCCAAAATCAAAAGAATCAAGTAAATATAAATCTTTCTTTCCTCTATTGAAACCAGGTTTGAATAAGGCCATCCATCACATCAATCATATATGGTTTATCAAATTTAGTCATTGTTTAATTTTATTTGCATTAGATCCTAAATTTATCTTTGATATTTTAAGAAGAGCTCTAAGTATCATGAGTTTAAACCTAGTTTTCTCCCTGCATATTAGATAAGTACAGTATTAAAAATAATTGAACTCAGGATTAGAAGTCCATGTGATTTTCCTCTAAAAATGTTCTATACAGTTCTTTGTAGGTAAGATTCATGAGACAGTTTGTAGACTTCTTGGGCAAAAACAATATAGATTTTAGTCTTGGGCAAGTAATTAATGATCAAAATATTCACTGTCTAAAACTACACTAAAGCTAGACTTTAGTGAAATGATAATATATTGATAGTAACCTCAAGTAACCAGAAATTTCTTTTCAAGTTTCAATTCTTGAAAGTATTTTTTTAAGTGTGGTGTTCTGCTTTTCTCATTAAAGAAGATAACTTAAATCTTTAGGAACTAGAAACTATCAGTGCTTCAAGTTCATCTTTCAATAATAAATGCTTACTATAGCTCCATAAATCCAGGAAACAAATAAGAAAGTATTATTTGAAAACTGTAAGGTATAAGGATTTTTTCGTGCAATTTTTCTCCTTTTTCAGCAATGGAATGCATCTAATTAATTGACATTTCCCATTAATTGGAGCCCAGCTCATTGAGGTTTTATTGAACATATATTGCTACTTGGATGTAAGATTGAAAAGCCTAACTATGGGGGAGGGAGAAGAGGTGAATCATTTGTCCCTATGTGCAAAAGAGCCAGGAAAGTTTATATTCAGTTTTATACACTTTCACTGAATGACTAGAATGGAAAGAAACTGAGGGAGGGATGAGAAGAGACATAAAAAGACAAGCGAGTTATTATCACCCATCTCTTAGAAGTCTGCAGCCAACAGGGGGATTAAAACTTTGTGATCCTGTTGCATCAGGGCACCTCCACACACTGCGTTGCAGTGATCAAGGCTCAGGCAGAAAGCTTTGGAATACTCAGGATTCTGACAGCATCCACAGAGGTGGTGACAGCTCTGTCTACTAGGAAGTGATCCAGTAACCCATCTAATTAACTTGTTGATGTCAAGACAAGGGCCAGTTCCTGAGGGGAGTGCCACAGGCTTTGGGCACAGCCTTGTCTTGCTAACACTGTTTCGAAAGATGAGAATAAAAATATATTTTGCATATTTATCAGATTTGTAGTTAAAAACAAACCAAAACGGATAGCAAACACAGGATGAGAGAATCAGGATCCAGAAAGCTGAAACATTTGGCTAAATTTAACAAGATGATTACAATGGAGAAAATGTAAGTTCCTGCACTCCGGCCCATTAAAAAAGCACTATGTACAAATACAGGATGGGAGAGGCATGGAACAGTGTGTGTGTGTGTGTGTGTGTGTGTGTGTGTGTGTGTGTGTGTGTGTGTGTGTGTATTTTCTAAAGACTCAGGCTTGAACTGGCTTGAACTGACAACCAAACAAAAAAGAAATATAAATGACTGATAAACAAAACCTCATTATTAATCAAAGAAACTAAAATTAAAACAGTAATCCCTTAATCTACCCAAACAAGAAAGCTAGAACGAATTGTAATTTTCAATGCTAACAAGGGTGTGAAGAAATAGGCATTCTCATGTACTTCGTGTGAAAGTATGAATTGGCAAGCCTTCTGGAATAATTTGGTGATGTGTATTAAAAATCAAAAAACCACGCAACCCTTTCATCTTAATAATTACACTTCCAGGAATTTTTGTAATTAAATAATTAAGGTTGCACATAAAAACTTAGCTACCAGAGGGTTGATCACAGCATTGTTAACAATGGCAAAACACACGTGCATATTCACAAATATGCCTACAAACTGCCCCAATAGGGAATAGTTACGTAAAGTGGGTTTTATATAATACAGCAATTTAACATGATGTAAAAATAAAGGTATTGAAATTGGTGCAGTACAAATAAGATCCACAGTGCAGTTAGTGGTATTGTACTAATGACAATTTTCTGGATTAATGATGAACTGTATTTATGTAAGAGGTCTTCATTGGGAGGAAACTAACTGAAAGGTACACGGGATTTCTTTGGAAAATTCTTTCAAATTCTTGTCAATCTACAATAATTTCAAAATAAGAGGTGGAAAAAATTATTAAAATAGAAAGTTTTTGACTGAAAAAAGCTGATAACAAGTCCAGAGGTGTAATTCCATTTTCGTAAAATATACATGTAATTTATGTAATTATGATGATGATAAGAGTTGTTAAGAGGCCCATTTTCTGAAGTCTTATTTTGTGGCTCACAAACAGTATCTCACTTAAGTCTCATATCAATGAGGTAGATATGAGATAGATTTCTTTCTATTTTACCCATAAGGAATGAGATTAGAAGTGATTATGCAATCTTTCAACTGTTACAAAGCTACCCTGAATTTCAATACAGGTTTCTTGGGCCCCCAAGTTCATATTGTTGACTGTGTTCCATAATATTCACTATATAGTATCACATTTTTACAGTTTATGAAGGGAATCCCAAAATTTTAATCATAGTTATCCCTATAATGATTATTGGCAGAATTATGTTTCTCTTTCTGCTTACTGAACATGTATCATTTATGTAATTAAAAGTATTTATTTTAAAAGACATCAGTGGTTTACAATGGAATATTATATAGCCACAAAAATGAAATCCTGTCATTTGCAACAACATGGATGGAACTGGAGAACATTAGGTTAAGTGAAACAAGCCGAGTGTAGGGAAACAAATTGTGCATGGTCCCACTCATACGTGGGAGCAAAAATATTAAAAACACGTCATATCATGGAGACAGTAAAATGATAGTTAACAAGAGCGTGGGAAGTGTAACAGGGAGAGGGAGATAAAGTGGAAATGGTTGATGGGTGTAAAAATATAGTTAGATAGAACAAATAATATTTGTTAGCACAGTAAAGTGGCTATAACCAAAGATAAGGTAGGGTATTTTTTAAATAAATAAAAGAGTAGAATCGGAATGTTCGTAGCATAAAGAAATGATAAATGTCTGAAGTGATGGATAGCCTCATTACTCTGATTAGATTAATACACCTTGTATGTCAGTATCAAAACATCACATGTGCCCTATAAAGATAATTATTATATACCCATAATACTTAAAAATAAATCTTTTTAAAAAGTCTTTATGTGTTACTTGAAGGCAAAGTCAACATGAGTCCACAGGATGAAACAACTATCAAAATAGCTAAAACTACACTAGAAAAACAGTGTTTACAATAGCAAGGTCTCCCAGGCATGATGGCTCATGCCTGTAATTCCAGTCCCTTGGGAGTCTGAGGCAGGAGGATTGCTTGAGGACAGGAGTTTGAGATCAGCCTGGGCAACATAAGGAGACCCAGCTTTACAAAAATTTTAAAAATTGAGCTAACCGTGGTGGTACACACCTGTAATCTCAATTACTTGGGAGCTGATAATGGAGGATTACTTGAGCACAGGAATTTGCACTTGCAGCAAGCTGTAATCAGGCTATTGCAGTCCAGCCTGGGTGACAGAGTGAAACCTTTCTTAAATCAATAAATCAATCAATAGGCCATAGTGGTATTCAACTATGCAGATGGAATATGGAACTTTTTCCACTTTGGAAGCCACACTTTAGTAAGGACATTGATATACAGACTGAAGGGCATTCAGAGAAAAACAATCAGAATGGTGAGAGGATCCAAAAGCACATTATAATATTTATGGTGAAAGAACTGGTGACATCAACCTTGGACAGAAACAGGACTCAGAAGAAGCATGATCACTGTCTTTAAAATTTTAAAGAGTCATCACCTAGAGTAATAATCATCACTATGTTGTAAGTATATGCATTATCTCCATTAATCCTCACCACAATCCGATAAGGGAAACATTAATATTATTCTTCTTCTGTAGATGAGGAACCAAGCTCAGAGGGGTCAGAGAACTTGCCCTCAGCCCTACATGCCTTAATGACAGAGCTAGCATTCAAACTCAGAATTGCCTGTGCTCTTAATCACTGGGTCTGTGCAGCTTCTAACCAGCAGAATCAGGGCCACACGAAGAGAGAGTCAGAGACACCATTATCAGCTCAATATTCAGAAGATTGATATCAGAAAAGTCACAGCTGTCCAAATAGGGAATGGGCTGCCGTAGAAGATAACAAATGTCCCTCTGTACATTCAATGTACAGTCAGTGACATTAGCAGTGTCAGAGAAGAAAGTCAGTCAACAGGAGGATGTCAAACTTTAGTACACCTTACAATTACCTGGGAGAGTTTTATAAAACATGGATTCCTGTGCTCTGCTCGGAGCGATATGGATTCAGGTGCCCTGGGGTGATGAGGTCCATAGATTTGTAATTTCGTAGGGCTCCCAGGTGATGCCAATGCTGCTGGTCCAGGATCACACACTGAGAGTCCCTCAAACCCTGAGATTCTATCACTTAAAAAAAAAAAAAATACCAGACTGCATGGATTGGACCAAGTTTGCGTCCCTCACAACCTCTGCCATGGAGTAGCAGCCTTAATCCTTCTGAGCCATTCAATAAGTTTGGTTGGTTTGCTTGTTTTTTCCTATTCAAGTTACCAGTCAACAGAATGTCCTGGATGCTTTTAAAGTAAGCTTTTATAACTAGTTTAAAAATTCCAGAGTTTGCTACTGTATGAAAGATAGGTCTTTCTTTTTAATTTTTGTTTTTTAGAAATCTGTCTCTATTTCTGATAAAGAAAGAATGGATAAAAGCAAACCACATGAAATTATAAGAGTGATAAATCTTAGCGCGTTCAGATTACCAGAAAAGAAATGTACTTTTCTAATTATGATTTACTCTTCAGCTGTCTAGCTTAATTTGGAATGGGAAGTGGAAACGCAATTGTTTGCCAAGAAATAAGGATGATGGCCATATGTTATGAACTGTGCTTTATTACCTTTAACAGGGACAAACTGAGCAGTAGTGTTTTTGTTGTTGTTGTTTTGTTTTGTTTTTTAGAACTTCCAAATTCTACTATGTTTACCTGACAGGCAACTTTTATTTATTTTTCTTTCCCCACTTTTTGATGAGGTAAAAATTGCCAAGTGCCTTTAAAGTGGGCAAAAACACTCCAAAATCAAGTATTAAGGGAAAAAAGAGCTCCCTATGGGCTGTGCTCATGGCCCTCACTTCCTGGAAGGCAGCTGATATAAAACACAGCTGCTTCTTGACACACAGCATCGTCGCCTGCCAACCTGAACAGCCAGTATCCTCATATAAGAACTACAAATGGTTTGGAAGGTGATAAGATAGAGTTTAGCTGCTGTATTTTATGACATAATTCAGCCGGTGTCCCTTTACATAGTGCCATTGACTGACCAATTTTCAACAGTCGTAAACATTTGATTATGTAGTAATTTAATTTAATGATTTATTTAATCTTCAAATCACAAGAAGCTATTTTCAAAACACTTTGTTACCATGTCGATCCTCTTTTAACCTACAGGATTAATAATTGATGTGAAATACGGTTGGAAAAAAAATGGACAATGAACTTCTTCCTGAAGGAAAAGGCACCTGGTTGGAATATCAGATTTATACATTGACTACCCCAGATAACAGAACTTTTAGTGATCAACTTCTATAAAACCACAAGCACATTGGGTTGAAATCTTTCCAAAACGTCATGTAGGCTTTCTTGTCATCTTAAAGAGAGTAATGAGTGGTGCATGCTTTAGTATCTTCTGATAAATCAAAAATTAACCCTTATAAATAAATATGATTTGTGGGTATAATCTTATGGTATCCTGACAGAGTAGAGCAGAGATTTGGTGAGCTTCTTGCCTCTAATGAGTTTTTAGAACCTTACACTAGGTTAGTCCTTTTATTGAATTTTTATGGTATTAATGCTTTTCCTTCTCACTTAAATGTACTTACTATTATTAATTTTTCCTTCCCTTTCAATTTGCTGGGTCACTTAAAATACTGGAAGTGTGTGTACACTTTATAAGTAATAAATAAATCCTTCTGAGAATTGTCTGAGGCTCTTCGTATGCACAGAGTTTGTGCTATAAGTTCTCAATTAGTTTATTTTTAATTATTTCTGCTTCTTATCAGTCTGTTGTCTGATAAACCAGGCTGCCAGTTATGTGACCTCTAGTTAAGAAAAGTTCAACTGTGGTCATATAACTATAATCATTTTGATCTTCAGTTTATTACCAAGCTGCTCTAACTCTTGGCATTCAAATCTGCATCTTAAAGTGAGGCACCCACAATAGCAAATGGAATCTAAGTGACTTTTCTTTTTAAGCCTAGGTATTCCCTCATCCCTTTATCCCTTAGACCTCACAAATGAAACCAGATTAAGAGGAGACAAGACTTCATATAGGAGTTTTAAATCTCAGCCCTTAATACCTTATGAATAGAAGAAAGCCCCTAAATTGAGGGTTTTCATCCTTCCTTAATCTCAGAGACTTAGAAAGGAAAAGAAACGGGAAAGCATGGAAAAACATACCATTTTATCCTCTTGAAAATCAAGATTCTTTGAAATTATTTTTGAGTTGTAGGCATGTATACCATTTGCTCCTAGGAGGAAAGGCTTTCTTCAAGTAAACTTTCCAAATCTGGCTATCAAAGGCCTGTTGGATATTATTCAATCCACCTTTCACTGCTCTTTTTATGGCAAACCAAATTCTTCCTGATTCCTCTCTGCCTTTAGAGCCTTTATTAGGTGTTAATCATTATTCCTGGTGTTGTGAGTTGAGGGGCAAAAGTAGGGTAGAGATTCCATGGTTAAATAAATAAATTAGGAAACCAGTATAAAAGCTTTTAAAATCCTAATGTTCAATTAAATCTCCAAAGGGAGAATATGATAAAGAACTAAGGTAACCACTTGTCTCAGTTTGCCTAAGATAATCCCAATGGATTATCGCAGCTGTTGTCCCCATCATAATTAACAGTATCTCTTTTAGTTTTTTTGTTTGTGTGTTTGTTTGTTTGTTTTGAGACAGAGTATCACTTTGTCGCCCTTGGTAGAGTGCCACGGCATCACAGCCATCACAGCTCGCAGCAACCTCAAACTCTTGGGCTTAAGCGATTCTCTTGCCTCAGTCTCTCAAGTAGCTGGGACTACAGCTGGGCATTCTGCCACAATGCCCAGTTATTTTTTTGGCTGTAGTTGTCATGGTTGTTTGGCAGGCCTGGGCTGGGTTCAAACTCACCAGCTACAGTGTATGTGGCTGGCACCCTAGCCCCTGAGCTACAGGAGCCAAGCCAGTATCTCTTTTAGGTTTTAAAAATGTCCCACATTGTACCCTATGGCTTTCCTATATATGATACTTTCTAAATTAATTTTACCACCATTCCTATTTGCAAAGAATACATGAATATCCTGTGGAACACAGTTTGGGAAGCATGACCTTTGCCAGATATGAATGTCTACCCAGATTTAAATCCTGTCCCAATACTTTACAATACATTATGGTGAAGTCTTCCCTGGTTTTTAGTTCTCCTGCCAGCTGGATGTATTTTCTCCCTCTGCCAGAGGTCACAATGCCTGTTCTGTATCTTTCCCTTATGACGTTTAGCATTTTCTGCCCTATTTTTAGTTTGGGGGTTCAAGCCTTTCTCCTCCACTGTACTGTTCATGATAAAATCCAGCGTTTCACTTTTCTTCCCCTACAACGTAAAGCTCAATAAGTATCTTTGAATGATTAAGCCTATTTGCACCTGAAACTGTCCAAGAGGCAAATGCTCAAATGAGGTCAAGGCAATTCATACCACGGCCCTTTCCTGTCTTCTGGGAGACCTCCCTCTGCTGATTATCCCCTCCTTCCCATCTCCCACCAGCACTTATGCATGGTCAAGTTTCTCCTGCCTTGAACAAACTTGGTTTGGTCTCCACCCCTTCACCCAAACTGCTCACAACAGGGCCACCAATCATTTTGTTTTGTTTTGTTTTTGTTTGGTTTGGTTTGGCTAAATTCCATTAATGTTCCTCATTTGTATTTGGAAAGGTCAGACACGCACTGAAACATTTGCATCTTTGATTTACACTCTCTTTAAAAGTATCCAAACTTCTTCAAAAAGTTAAACAAAGAATTACCACGTGATCTACCAATTCCACTACTGGATGGTGGAATTTAAAACTCCTATCTGAACTCTTGTCTCTTCTTAATCTGGTTTCATTTGTGAGGTCTAAGGGATAAAGGGATGAGGGAATACCTAGGCTTAAAAAGAAAAGTCACTTAGATTCCATTTGCTACTGTGGGTGCCTCACTTTAAGATGCAGATTTGAATGCCAAGAGCAGCTTGGTAATAAGGTGAAGATCAAAATGATCATCATTATATGACCACAGTTGAACTTTTCTTAAGTAGAGGTCACATAACTGGCAGCCTGGTTTATCAGACAACAGACAGATAAGAAGCAGAAATAATTAAATACCCAAAGGAACTGAAAACAGGGACTCAAATCGATGCTTGTGCACCAGTGCTCATAGCCACATTATACACAATAGTCAAAAGGTGAAAACAACCCAAACCTCCATTAATGGATAGACAAAATGTGGTATATACATACAACGAAATATTATTCAGCCTTAAAAGGGAATGACATTCTGGAACATGCTACAATGTGGATGATCTTTGAAAACATGCTGGGCAAAATAAGCCAGACACAAAACTGACAAATGTTGTATTCCACTTACATGAGATACCTAGAATAGGCAGATTTATAGAGACAGAAAGTAGAATAGAGGTTATCAGGGCCTGGGGAAGGATAAATGGGCACTTGTTATTAATGG
Organism: Nycticebus coucang; assembly: GCF_027406575.1. Taxonomy (NCBI): domain Eukaryota; kingdom Metazoa; phylum Chordata; class Mammalia; order Primates; family Lorisidae; genus Nycticebus; species Nycticebus coucang. Next base: position 58,159,103 of record NC_069790.1, read on the forward strand.
ATTTTTATTAAGATGATGAAAAAGTTCTGAAAATGGATAGTGATGATGGCTGTGCAACATGAGAATATATTTAATGCCACTGAATAATACACTTAAAAATGCTTAACATGATTAATTTTATATATAGACATTTTACCACCCTAAAAGAAAGAAAAGAAGGTACCTCAAGTACTATAAAGTTCTTAAAATAAAAATTTTCATAGCAGAGAAAAGTCAGCCTCAGAATTCCCTTCTGTCCAACAAGCAACTCATTCTGGGAGAAAACCTGAATTGAAGCTTCCCTGACCAAAGGCAGGCATCCTGAAAGAGCTTTCTACCTCAACTTATCTCTAGCCTTTTGGGCTACACAGCCACACCTTCTTTTACTAGTATCAGCGTTTCTGTGAAGTCGTTAGCTAAGTCGTATTTTCCTAATAACCCAGGTTATGTAGGCAGAGGGGTTCTATCTCATTTAAAATTGCTCTTCAGGTGGCATTGTTCCAGAAGTTTTCCCTTTGGGAATCCCTAATCCTTTCCTGCTCCTACCCAACATCTCCCTCTACTAAGAGAATAATGATTTGTAAAAAATTAGATGAGCAAGGAGAGAGCCAGCCATTTGTAACATCCAAAAAATCATTGCAGAGAAAGGGCATCGTAGTCCACACCTATAAGCACAGATTAAATCTGTTATCGAGCATTAAGTTGTCAATGCTCCAATTTCCTGCCCATGGTGTTATTTTATACTTGTGTAATATTCTTTGTCAGGGCTGAAGGGTCTGCCATGCCCAGACCCTCTGTAACAGCAGGGGGCCAACCAGGAAGGGTGATTTCTCCGAGTTTTCAAAAGTAGTAAATTATTTGTTGGTATTCATTGTTGATGTACCTATGGGCTTTGAGAAAGTCCTTATCCCAAAGCCTCACAACTCTCAAACCCCAAGTAAAGCATCTTGCTACCTCAAAGACTTTGCTATAAGTCTATCAGAGGAAAAAACCTGCAGTGTTTCAAATTGTGAGCTTTTATTTAGTTTGGAAGCATTCAGGAGTTTTCTTGTAAAATTCTCACTCCAAAGATAAGTACGATGTTCAAAATTCTGCAAGGGGTGATTATGACTCTTGTGAATTTGGTAGATTTGAGGGAGGCTAGATCAAAGCATTGAGGCTATACAGTACACCAATTTATTAAGGCCTGAACATGGGCTATGGTAGTGGAAAAGGAATGCTTCCAAAAATATTAAAAACACGTGAAAGGAAGACACTTAGTATCTGAGCATTTATTACTCTTAGCATTTATTACTCTGAGCGTCTTTTCCTTAGCTTCTCTGAGTTACCTGATGTCATGGGAGAAAGTTCCCCAGGAGAATAAAGTTACAGGAAGCCTTGTTCTCCTTTCTTCCCCTTAAAAGATTTTTTTTGGCCACAAGGGCTCTCTCCTCCATGAAACTGCAAGGAGATCGCATGAAACTGTGCATGAATTGTGCCTTCTCCAAAGACACTCCCTCATGCACACGAGGCTGGCCCCGATTTTGTAACTGCGTTTATGAATGATTTACGGAACTTTTACTTGGCAGGCCCTGCTGTTACTGTTAGCTGGTTACTATGGATCTTTCAACATGCCACTCTGGCATGTTGCATTAAAAATAACCTCCCAAGACTGTACAGAATACATAGAACAACAGGATTACAGTCCCAGCTGCAGTACACAGGGTCTGCTCTGGTGCCTGTGTGTTCGCCATGTGCTCCTAGAATCGGGGAAGAATCTAAATAGCTTCTAAAATGTCGGATGCATTGTAATTTTTCTAAGTTTCCCCAAAGCAAAACTTCTCAGAGTCAATATCATTCCAAAAAACAAACAAACAACAACAACAAAAAAAAAAAACATGGACCAAAGGAATAACAAAACACAAATTACAAGTATTTGTGAGGGGCGCAGATCCAAAGTCAGACTGGCTGAATTTGTATCCTGGTTCTAGTACTTAACTAGCTCTGGCATCTTAGCAAGTTGTATCATGACCACAGCTATCTCATATGAAAAACAGAGTGATAGTAACAGCCATCTCAGAGGGTCGTGCTAAGCCAGTGGTTCTCAACCTGTGGGACGTGACCCCTTTGTAACAATGAAAATACATTGCGGCATTAGGAAGGTTGAGAACCACTGTTTAAGCATTAAAGGACATACCCAGGTAAAAGTTCTTGGTTTAGTACTTTCACACAGAAGGTGCTCAATAAATAGATTATTGTCCTTTGAGTGCCTTTGAATAAGTAGTTCCCTGATAAACATTTGTTGCTGAAAGAGTAATACCCCATTACTTATGTACACGTCTAATCCTCTTTCTAGATAATATACTACTTAAAGTCAGAGTTATATTTGTATTCCTACAGCTCTATTGTAGTTGCTGAATAAATATTCATTAAATTAAATGGAAAGGGAAAGTCTGTTATAATATATGAGGCAATAGTTAGTATGTAAACTGGTAGCAACAGAAAAAGAGAGAGAAAAAGAGAGAGCTTATCACAAGCTTTAAGCTCAAATAGAATCCAGTGCCAAGAAAACACTGACGTTCCCCTAAACTAAATGAATATGCCAAGCTACATATGAATACAATATTTGTTGTGCTGGATGTGGGTCAGTGAGTCTAGTTATAACTGGGTACTACAGAGGGGAGAAAAGCTTTTATCTCTGTCCCACCCCTGGCCATAGCCCATGAGCCAGGCATGCCTAGGACTCAGAGAAGACTTGCTGTCCTGGAGTCGGGCACCATGCTCACCACAAGCTGAATACTTTCCTTATGCCACTCTACACACCACTGGATTCGGTGGCAGCAGCACACGCTGAAGACTTCTGTTGAGGGACACAGAGCCAGAATAGTATAGACTCCGCCCCAGGATTCATCATTAGTGCTTGAATCAGTATGAACAGAGCTGTGCCCGTGCACAGGGGATGGCAGGTCATCTCCTTCCATCAGGAAAGGGGGATGTTCTGGATCCTCCTGGAGAAAATACTAATGGGATTCTGTGACCTGGGAACCCTTGTGTAACTCCAGAGCCAAAGTGAAAATAATAAATCTGTTAAGTATGTGTGTGTGTGGACACCATCTCATTCTTTTCCAACAGGGTGATAACACCTACAGCTAAGGCCACCATGAACACAACTGTAGTTGGGTTTAGTCCTCATTGCAGTGAAGGATAACACTCATGATGGAGAAACCATGGGGCACCTCAGGAGGAGTGTATTAGAAAGAATCTATTATAAAATTTAGAATTTGGTTGGGTGACTTGGGGAGACTTTTGAAAAGTAGAAGTTCATTTTAGTTTGGGTATCATCAGAAAGTAGAGACAATTCTATTATTAGGCATCTCAACAAATCTTATCTATAGGTAGGGCAGATTAGAGCAAAGATGAAGGTGTAATTGCCAAAGAAGCCACAGTCCATTATGCTAGCCAGAAGAGAGGGACATTTGGTAACTTGTGGCTTGGACGATATTCATGTTTTGTCTTTGTTCAGACATGGTTACTGACTCATTGTCCTGATCCACCATGGTCAGAGTGGTGGTGTTTGATGATCATGTTGTGTGAGACCATTTATGTCCAATGGAGGGAAATGAAGACCCCCTCTTGAATGCCAGGCCAGATGGCAACACCAAAGCCTCATTGATCCTGCCTGGCAAAAAGCAGGATGCCAGCGGCTGCATTTCTCTTTCTTGTTACTAACGCGTAGAAAGTGGTAGACCAAGTGGAAATGTATTTTAACAAGAGTTTCAATAAAGTCTCTCACAGCTTGGTACAACTATGTGGGGTACTTCCATTAATGTAGTCTAAAATGATGTTACTTTTTTAAAAAATTAATCTTAAAACTCTTAACTTAATTTTTTTTTTTTTTTTTTTGGCCGGGGCTGGGTTTGAACCCACCACCTCCGGCATATGGGACCGGCACCCTACTCCTTGAGCCACAGGTGCCGCCCCTTAACTTTTTTAAATTAAATCCTAAACTATTGGCATCAATAAAACTTACAGTCAGATAAATTAGTTTTCCCCCCCTTCTGTTGCTTTTTAACCAGGTTTCTCCCATCTTATCCTTGTGTATTGATTTTTTAACCCCAATTTAATGCTTTACATGAATTATTGTTGAAATTCATCTTATTTTACTTAGGCCATCCTTAATGCCTGTGGAGATTATATTTGGATTCAGAATCTGCTACCTAATATATTTACTATCTGCTTAGATTCTTACCACATGCCTTCGGTGATAAGCAAATTGACTAGACAGAAACCAAGGATGGCGCCCTGTGGTATGTCAGCAGATAGTGCAGTGTGAACTTGACCTGACAATCAGCATTCATTGGGTACCATCCCTCAATCAGTTAAAATGCTACATAGGTACAACTGCCCCCTTCTCCTTCCCATCTCCCCAGAACCACACAATGGGGCATCCTATAAATAGGATGAACCTTCAGCCCTGAACAGGCAAAAAGAAATCCTGCAAATGTCTGCTGTGGTCATATGCTACTTTATTTGTGCTGCAACACCTGGCTCACTTCTTTTCTTGCAGTAGTCAATGAATAAATTTGTGACTGATGAAGAAATGAGTAGTTTAAATTTAACTTTATAAGAAAAAATGGGAAGCTATAGAATTCAGCACCTATAAATTGAGTCTTTTTATCATGAGCACAAATTAGTATTCAAAAATGGGAATGAAAATCAGGAACAGAAGGTCCTAAACCAATGGTGCCTATTCCGACAGTTATCACCAGCCTTCTTTGTAGGCAGAGCTTTATTATTTCTTTTCTATGTATGCCTAGATATCTCCCTGCTATCTCCTTTAGAAGCTCTATTTTCTGGGGAAAGCAGAAATGACCAGATTAGAGCATTTTTCTTTCCACTTCTTTGTTTTAAAAAAAGACCCAATTATCACCTTTAGTTTATATGACCTGAGTGATTGCTTCCTCTTCTCTGTAGAAAACTAGATAAAACTGTTGCCTTGACTGTTGCCCTACTGATGATGGCCAAAATAATCAGTCCTAACACTCACCTGGGGAAGGCACCATATGTTGCCACAGGAAAGCTAAATTTTCTGCCTATTTGAAGCCCTCTTGCATTGAGCGGAACCATTTACCCTGGCATCTAACCTTGCTGAAGCAGACACTAGAAGTTTCTCAGATTTATTCTTTCCCTTTTCAATCTCCACCACCTGCATCCCGACCTTTATCACCTACCTCCAATCACCTTGTTCCAATTCATTTTATACAAATGAGCCCGACCATCTTCTTCAAACTCTTGCGTTTAGGATTTAATTATCCCCTTTAGGAATTTAAGATACAAAACATACTAACTTGGTCAGATCGTGGGTCCATCCATATCAATACTTTGCTCCTGCACCAACAAACATTTTATGAAGAATGTTTATGAAAATACCAAGGTTACCTTTAGCAACTTCCTAGTAACCTAGTGTCTATAGATCATAGAATTGCTTTGTTTCCTCAGGATTGGTTTCTTGAGATAGAGAGTCCCCAAAGGAGAAATCTTACATGAAATCTCTTGCCTCAGCCTCCTCAGTAGTTGGGACTACAAGCACCCGCCATAACATCCAGCTACTTTTTTTTAGAGATGGGGTCTCAGTCTTGCTAAGGCTGGTCTCGAACTCCTGAGTTCAGGCAATCCACCGGCCTTGACCTCCCGGAGTGCTAGGATTACAGCCATGAGCCACCACACCTGGCCTAGATATATTTTCTTAAAAGTTGTTTTTAATCTTTTGGGAGAAGAAATTGGAGACAGATATACAGATACATAGACAGGTAGAGATGGGTCAATGCATAAATAGCAATAGACAAATGTTCATGCTAGTAGAACCTTATGCAGTTGGAGGGAAGAAAAGACAGGCAGACAAAACAGCCTGATCATAGATTCAAGAATGGAGGGTATATTTATGTGCAGATCCAGAGCGCTTAAATGTCCACTTCTTAAGGAATTTTGTCTATACATTCTTCCTCATTGCTGGTTTCTACCATGCTCGTACCATATCTATTCTCTGACTGCTCTCATGGGACACTGGCATAAGTCTCAACAGATTTTTCTTTTGATCACTAGGAAATACACTACCAGTTGTGACTCTACTTTTTCTCACATAAGGAAATTTACTCCCTTAAATGCTGAGGTGATCACATTTATTGCTGCTAAGGGTGTACAATTAGTCTATGTGCCAACCCTCCTGTCTGTTCCTCATTCCTTAATATTCTCTTTGCCTTGAGGGGATCGTAGGGTGCAAAGCATGGACTGTGGAGTCAAATCTGACTTTAAAGTCGTGCTCATCTACTTACTGTGTCACTTTGGATAAGTTAGCTAACCTCTCTGAACTTCAATTTCCACATATGTAAAGTCATGACCCTAAAATCGGCCTTTCAGAATTGGTGAAACAATATGTACAGGGGTTTGGCACCAACCCATTGCCCCACAGCCTGGCATATGGTAGCTTCAATACATTACCGCTGCTGCTCAAGTACTAATGCTTCTGTTACTAATCTTGCTATGTCACCATCAGATTTGTTCATCTTAATCTTTTCCCTGCCCCCAAAGAGTTTTTTCAAGGGCATTGTACCAACCAGTTATCATGCTTACTTTTAAAGGAAGTTTTTAAAAACCCTCCGTTCCTTCCACATTCCCATCCTTACTTTTCCGGGGTTTTCAGGTTCCCTTCTCTCCTACCTAGCAGCCTCTCCTGACCTGCCAAGTCTTCCCCAAGTCAAGATCCCACTCCTTCTGCTCTGTTTGTCTGCAATGGAACATAAACTCCCCAGGGCAGGAAACTTGTCTTTCTACATATTTGTCAAGTACTGTGTACATTTAGAGAGCTAAGTAAATAACAAATATTACACAGTCAGAATGAAGTTGTTCAATAAATACCTTAGGTATTACCTCTAGGCTCTCATTACACCAGATCTATGGACACGAGATGTATAAACAGAAAGCTGGCTACTAAATAATAAAATTACGTTTTTGGCTGCTCTACATGGGAAACGGGCTGTCAGTGCAATGGATAGTGAAGGTGTTTCCTATCCTCCACTCCCTGAGATCAGAGTCTCGGCTCAACTCACACCATGGATCATACCCAAAGGGCCAGCACAGGTCAAAGACCAGCCCAATAAACTCTTCTTTTCTCTGGGGCATTGATCACAGGCCAAGGGCTGGCCCCTCTCAGGTGAAGTTCATCTGGTGTATCTTAATTGTGCTTAATAATTTCTTGGCCTACATGTAAGTTATGTCTTGATTATTGTATAAGTCTGGCTCTGTAGCCTGAACTAAAATCCAGTATCCCAGAAAGAGTCCTTTTTCTTCTTTTTCTTCCCCTGCAATACCAGGCACTCAATCCACACTCAAGAATTGCTTGTTTCGACTTAAAATGCAACAAAAATGAAAGTCCCTTCCCATGAGGTTGTTGCTAATTTCTCATTTCTTTGTGTAGGTGTCTTCAAATTGTTTATAATAAAATATTTCAAACATAAAATGAAAAGAACTAAAAAATAATATGACACATACCTACTACCTGGATTGAACATATGTTAACATTTTGCTGTGCTTTCATCATCTTTCTCTTTGGGGTTCAAATGTTATAAATACAGAGAAAATCATCCCCATTCCTTCACTCTTCCTCCATCCATCCCTCAAGATAAGTCATCCTTCAGCTGACCTACTGTCATTCACAAATGAGCTTTTTAACTAATACATATGTAAGTACCTATAAACTATGTATTATCATTTCATATGTTTTACAACTTTGCATACATGGTGTCATTTTTTTATATCTTGCTGAACCCAGATTTTTTTCCCCCTCACGATGCTATTTTTGTGATTTATCCATGTTGATATTTGATCTGGTTTGGCCCAGCTGGTCCAATTTAAATCCCAGGTCCACTGCAAAATCATAAGAGTGTGACCTTGGGTGTGTTACTTAATTTCCCTGTACATCAATGTCTTCATCAGTAAAATTAGGATAATGGTAGCACCTCCTTCAAGAAAATAAACCAGAAAGAACACAGTTTTGCACATTGTAAGACACCTCTTTCTAGGTGTCAATTGTCAATACTGTCAATTATTAGTGGGGCAGACCTAGAAAGAGGATCTGAACATATTTGGTTTTAATGAATATGGCCAAATTGATCTTCAATTGGTTGTAACAGTTTATATTTTCACCAGCACTACACAAGTTTCTGTTTCCTTACATCCTCATCAGAACTTGGCATTATTGGTATGGCTTCCTAATCTTTTCAAATGCAAGGAGACTCAAGAAAAAGATGAGGGAATGGACAGAAATAGATGTGTGCTAGTAATGAGCAGTCAGAAAGATTAGGTAACCAATAGGAAGGAAGGAAGTAGTGACAGATTAAGGAAAGTGGGGGTAAGGAGATTATTCCCCACCGGCAGCTTTATTTCCCCCATAATGTCCAAGGCAAGTACTTCAAAGGTGACTGTAGTGATATTCAGCAATGAGGTATGTAGCACTTTTTCTAGGAAGAGTTTTGTGCAACCTCATATTTTGCTCAGCATAATGTCCTCCAGGTTCACCCATGTTGTTACAAATGGTAAATTTTTACTCTTTTTTTATAGTTGAATAATATTCTCTTGTACAAGGGCTGTCTGGAAAGTATCCAGCCATATAGTATGAAAAACAGTATCGATGATGGCTGACTACTTTCTGGACAGCCCTCATGCAGGTAGACAGTCCACCTTTTCCTTTATTAGTTGATGAACATTTAGGTTTTTTCTATCTCTTGGCCATTGTGAATAATGATGCAATGAACTAATGATAAATGATATCATTAGTCTCGTGATGAAATCTGTTGTAATCATACTGATTTCATTTCCTTTGCATATATGCCCAGAAAAGTGGAATTGCTGAATCATATCTGATTTTATTTTTAATTTTTTGAGGAACACCCATATGGCTTTCCATAATGGCTATGCCAGTTTGCACTCCCATCAATCATGTATTCGGCCTCCCTTCTGTCCACATCCTCCCCTACACTTGTCTTATGACTTTTTGATAATAGCCATAATAATAGATAGCTCCTTGTGGTTTTGATTTGTATTTCCCTCACTGTTAGTATTGTTGAGAGTCTTTTCCCATATTTCTTGGCCATCTTTTGAGAACTCTTGTCTTCATTTGAGCACTGTCTATTCAAGTATTTTGCCCAAATTTCAATCAAGTTATTTAGGGGTTTTTTGCTATTGAGTTGTGTAACCCCCTTACAGATTTTGCATATTAACCTCTACTGGATATTCGATTTGCAAATATTTTCTCTCATTCCATGGGTTGTCTTTTGATTCCTTGGCTGTGCAGAAAACTTGTAGTTTGATCTAGTCTCACTTATTTATTTTTGCTGTTGTTGCTTGCACATTGAATGGTGTATCCAAAAAGATCATTGCCAAGACCAATATCAGGGAGATTTTCCCTATGTTTTTTTCTAGGAATTTTATGGGTTCAGGTCTTATATTTAAGTCTTTATTCCATTTTTATGTATGGTGTAAGATAAGAGTCCAATTTCATTCTTTTGTGTATGGATGTCCAGCTTTTCCAATAACATTTATTGAAGATATTATCCTTTCCCTCTTGTGTGTTCTTGGTGCCTTTGTGAAAGATTAGTTGACTATACGCATGTGCTTATTTCTAGGCTCTCTATTCTGTTCAATTGGTCTATGTGTCTGTTTTTATGCCAGTGCCATATGAATTCTATTTACTTTATTTTTGTAATATAATTGAAATCAGGTAATGTGATATCTCCAGCTTTGTTGTTCTTGCTTAAGATTGCTTTAGCTATTCTAGGTCTTCTGTGGTTCCATATGAAATTCAGGAATTTTTTCTATTTCTGTGGAAAAATGTCATTGGAGTTTTTACAGGTGAATCTATATATTACTATAGGTACTAATGACATTTTCGCAGTATTAATTCTTCTTGCATGGCGCCTATGGCTCAAAGGAGTAAGGCGCTGGCCCCATATGCCGGAGGTGGCGGGTTCAAACGCACCCTGGCCAAAAATTGCAAAAAGAAAAAAAAGAAAAAAGAGTATTAATTCTTCTAATCCATGAACACAGGAGATCTTTCCATTTATTTTCACTTGATTATAGCAAATTATCTTTTAATGTTGAATTTGGTTGATTAGTATTTTGTTGAAGACTTTTGCAACAATCTTCATCAGGAATACTGCCTGTAATTTCTTTTTCCTGCAGGATCCTTGTGCTAGTGTTAGGATATGGGTAATGTTAGGCTCATAAAATGAGTTATTTAATTTTTTAAAAGAGTCTTAAAAGGATTGGTATTAATTTGTCTTTAAATGTTTGGTAGAATTCACTAGTGAATTCCATCAGGTCCTGGGCTTTTTATTCTTGAGAAATGTTTGGTTAGTGAGTCAATCTGCTTACTCGTTATTTGTCTATTCAGATTTTCTATTTCTTCCCAATTCAGTCTTAGTAGGTTGTATATGTCTAGGAATTTAACCATTTCTTCCATGTTGTCCAATAGGAATATGCAATTATAGTTATTAATAGTAGGCTCTTATGATTCTTTGTATTTTTGTGGTATTGGTTGTAATATCTCCTCTTTCAATTATTTAACTTTTATAATAAATTTTAATAAATAATATGCATTATATGTAATGCATACTATTTACATTACATATAATATAATAATATAATAGTTATATTGATGATTTTATTTGTTTACTTCTTCTCTCTTTCTTTCTTGGTTAGTCAAGCTAAACATTTGTCAATTTTGTTTATTCAAGAAACCAATTTGTAGTTTTGTTGATTTTTCTCTACTATTTTTCTAGTCTCTATTTCATTTATTTCCACTCTGATCTTTGTTATTTACTTCCCTCTGTTAACTTTGGCCTTAATTTGTTCTTCTTTTTCAAGTTCTTTGATGTGTAAAGTTAGATTTTGTATGACAGATATTTATTTTTTCTTTATGTATAGCATTTATTGCTATAAACTTACCTCCTAGAATTGCTTTTAGTGAATTCCATAACCTTTATTATACTGTGTTTTCATTTTTGTTTGCCTTAGGATACTTTTTTATTTTTCTTTTATTTCTTTTAATCCATTGGTTGTTTAGAAGCATGTTGTTTAATTTCTATGTATCTGTGGACTTTGAGAAATTCTTTTTGTTATTGACTTCTAAGTGTCACAGTATTGTGATCAGAAAAGATACTTGATATAATTTCAGTCTTTTTAAATTTAAGACTTGGTTTGTGGCCTAACATATCATCTACCCTGTATGATGTTCCGTGTGTGCTTGAGAATATTGTGTATTCTGCTGCTATTAGATGGAATATTCGATATTTGTCTGTTAGGTCCATTTGGTCTAAAGTGTAGCTCAACTGAAGTGCTTCCTCACTGATTTTTCTGTTTGGATGAAAAAGTTAGTAGTCCTTTCCTGTTATTATATTACAATCCATATCTCCCTTTGGGGTATTTAACGTTTGCTTTATATATTTAGGTGTTTGACTGTTGGGTGCCTATATATATGTACAACTGTTATATCGTCCTGTTGATCGATTGCTTTTAGCATTGTACAATGACTTTCTTTGTCTCTTTTCATAGTATTTTTTTTCTTTTTTTCATAGTTTTTTTAACTTAAAGTCTATTTCATCTCATGTATATACTTCCCTTGTTCTTTTTTTATATGAATATCATTTTTCTATGCCTTCATTTTCAGCCTGTGTATGTCCTTAAAGCTGAAATGAATCTTTTGTAGGAAGCGTACTGGGGTCTTGTTTTTCTTAATCTGCTCAGTCAGTTTGTGTCTTTTGATTAGAGAATTTAATCTAGTTACATTTAAAGTAATTATGGGGTGGGGCGCCGGTCCCATATGCCGGAGGTGGCGGGTTCAAACCCAGCCCTGGCCAAAAACCACAAAAAAAAAAAAAATGTAATTATTTGTTAATAAGAATTTACTATTGCTGTTTTGTTGATTGCTTTCTGGCTGTTTCCCAGTTCCGTTGTTGGCTGTTACCTTCCTTTGTGACTTGATGATTTTCTGTAGTGATATGCTTTGTCTCCTTTATCTTTTGCATATCTACCACGTTTTTGTTTTGAAGTTACTACAAGACTTACAAAAACATCTTGTGGCTTTAACAATCTACTTTAAGCTGAAACAATGTAATTTTGATAGCATACAAAAACTCTGCACTTTTACTGCCCTCTCTCCACATTTTTTTTTTATTTATTTTTATTTATTTTTATTTTTTTTTGTGAGACAGAGTCTTATTATGTCACCCTCGGTAGAGTGCTGTGGTGTCCCAGCTCACAGCAACCTCAAACTCTTGGCCTTAAATGATTGTCTTGTCTCAGACTCTCAAGTAGCTGGGACTACAGACGCCTGCCACAACACCTGGCTGTTTTGTTGTTGTTGTTGTCGTCCTTGTCATTGTTGTTTAGTAGGCCAGGGCCAGGTTCAAACCCACCAACTTTGGTGTATGTAGCTGGCACTGTAACTACTGTGCTACAGGTATGTGATGTCACAACTTACATCTTTTTATATCATATATCCGTTAATAAGTTATTATAACATGGTTATTTTTAACATTTTCATGTTTTCATCTTTTAACCTTTAGATTTGGTTTAAAATTGACCTACATACCATCATTTCAGTATTAGAGTATTCTGAATTTTATTTATACTTACCTTGACCCATGAGTTTTATACTTTCATATGTTTTTATGTTACTCATTAGCATTCTTCCATTTTAGCTTAAAGAACTCCCTCAAACATTTCTTATAAGGCAGGTCTTGTGGTGATGAACTTCTTCAGCTTTTGTTTGTCTGGAAAAATCTTTTTCTCTCCTTCATTTCTGGAACAAGATTTTGCTGGATAAAGTATTCTTTTTTTTTTTTTTATTAAATCATATCTGTATTAATGCGTTTATGGGGAACAATGTGCTGATTTTATATACAATTTGGAATGCTTATGTCAAACTGGAGAAACTATTCTTGATGGAATTTATTTTTTATTTTATTTTATTTTATTTTTATTTTGAGACAGAATCTCACTTTGTCACCCTCGGGAGAGTACTGTGGTGACATAGCTCACAGCAACTTCAAACTCTTGGGCTTAAGTGATTCTCCTACATCAGCCTCCCAAGTAGCTGGGACTACAAGTGCCTGCCACAACGCCCAACTAGATGGAATTTTTTAAATTTAATATTTTTAGCACTTTTAAAATATTATGCTGCTCTCTCCTAGCCTGCAAAATTTCTGGTGAGTTATCTATTAACGGTTTGATGGGTTTCCCTTGTATATGAGTCTCTTCTCTTGCTACTTTCAAAATTTTCTTTTTGACTTTGATTTTTGTCAGTTTGAGCATAACATGACTCAGTGACATCCTCTTTTGTTTGAAACTACATAGCTCTCCCCAGATTTGGAAAATTTTCAGTTATCATTTTCTTTAAAAAGCTTATCTTCCGGGCACTGCCTGTGGCTCAGTGGGTAGAGTGTATACCAAGGGTGGCGGGTTTGAACCCAGCCCAGGCCCGCCAAACAATAATGATGGCTGCAACCAAAAAATAGCCAGGCATTGTGGCGGGCGCCTGTAGTCCCAGCTGCTCGGGAGGCTGAGGCAGGAGAATCACCTAAGCCCAAGAGCTGGTGGCTGCTGTGAGCTGTGACACCATGGAACTCTACCAAGGGCGACAAAGTGAGACTCTGTCTCAAAAGAAAAAATAATAATAATAATAATAAGCTTATCTTCCATTTTCTCTCTTCTTTTGGAGCTCCCATAATCCATAAATTAGTTCTCTTGATATTGTCCCACAAATCCCATGGGCTTTATTTGTTCCTATTCACTCTCTTTTATTCTCTTACTAGATGATTTCAAATGACCTGACTTTGAGTTAATAAATTCTTTCTCCTACTTAATCAAATCTGCTATTGATGCTCTTTATTGAATTTTTAAATTTATCCATTATATTCTTCAGTTCCAGAATTCCTGTTTTATTCTTTTTCATTTCTATCTCTTTGTTGAACTTCTTATTGTTTTCATGTATTATTTCCCTGATTTTGTTGGGTTATCTATCTCTGTTCAAGTGATACTAAACACAACTGAGTTTTCTTTAAACAATTATTTTGAATTCTTTGTGAGTCAATTTATAAATCTCCATTTTTATGGGGTTAGTTACTGGAAAATTATTGTATTCCTTTGATGATGTCATGTCTACTTGGTTTTTCTTATTCTTTCAAGTCTTGGGTTATTATCTTTACATTTGAAGAAGTGGTCATCCCTTCTAGTCTGTGTAGACTGGCTTCAGGAGAGAAACATCTTCATCAGTCAGTCCAATTAGAGATTTTAAAACTGTCTCTGAACTATGGATTTTCCCACTCCACACTCTTGTTCCCTCTTATGAAGGAATTCTTAAAATTTATGCTTTATCTCAATCCTACAAAGACAAAGTATGTGCTGAAAGCCTACTATTTGTTTTTTCTCGAGCAGAGCCTTGAAGTGCTCAAGTTTCTATGTCTTCTTCCTATTCTATGGAGTTGAGCCAGTTGTCCGTGTGTTCTCACAAGCCATCTATAGGCATGCACACTTGCTGTTATTGGAGCATGTGCACTAATATAGCAATAGTCAGGGATGTGGGTGATGAACACAGAGTACTGGGTTAGGGGTGCCCATGAGTCAGTTGAAGGTGTCTCAAGCAAGGTCTCCCAAGCAGCTTATGAGAAGGCTTTCTGGTGGAGTTCTCAAAGTATTTAGCAAGACTTGAGGTCCCTTTTTGAGTTTTAAGCACTGTTTTCTGTGAGCCCCTATCTCTCTTTCCTGCTTCTAGGGTTTTTCAACCATTCAGCTGTGCTGAACACCTCAGTATTATGAGTGGAGCTCAAAAAAGGTGGACCTCTTAAGCAGCATCTCAAGTGGATCAGGAAGCTAAGGGCTCAATCTCTATGCTTGCACTTTTTCCGGTGAAAAAAACACAGGTCAAGGGGGTCTCTCTTGGTATTAAGCTGTATCAACTTGGAGGGGAATGATAAAGGTAAATCAAACTATTTTTGTTTTTTTTTTTTTTTACCCTTTGTTACCTAATGGTATCATGGAACTTCTCCACTGGACTCCCAGACTCCCACAAAGGTACTTTTATCCATGGCTGAATGGTTGTCAAAATTGATGCTTCTCAAAAAGAACAAGAAACTAGAGGCATCACATTGTCTGACTTTAAATTATACTGCAAGGCTACAGTAACCCAAACAGCATGGTGTATAAAAATAGACACATAGATCAATGGGACAGAATGAAGAACTTGGTAATAAAACCACATGGTTACAGCCAACTGATCTTTGACAAAGTCAACAATAATATACCATGAGGAAGGCTCAGTGCCTGTGGCTCAAGCAGCTACGATACCAGCCACATACACCTGAGCTAACAGGTTCGAATCCAGCCCAGGCCCACCAAACAACATTGATGGCTGCAACCAAAAAAAAGCCAGGCGTCGTGCTGGGTGCCTGTAGTCCCAGCTACTTGGAAGGCAGAGGCAGGAGAATCGCTTGACCCCAGGAGGTGGAGGTTGCTGTGAGCTCTGATGCCACAGCACTCTATCCAGGGTGACAGCTTGAGGCTCTGTCTCAAAAAAAAACCCTCCAAAAGTAGGCAAATGATACAAATACCTTGATATGTTTTTTGGCCATTTATATATCTTCTTTTGCAAGAAGAAGATCTCTTCTTTATGTATCTTCTTGCAAAAGAAGTATATAAAGATATACTTCTTTTGAAAGATATACAAAAAATGTTCAATATCACTAATCATCAGGGAAATGCAAATTAAAACCACCATGAGATACCACCTTACTCCAATTAGAATGGCCATGATTAAAAGTTAAAAAATGATAAATGTTTGCATTGATACAGTGAAAGGGAAACACTTAAACACTATTGGAGGGACTGTAAACTAGTATAATCTCCATAGACTTCCGTATGGAGATTTCTCAAAGAACTAAAAGCAGATTGATGATTTGATCTTGCAATTCCACTACTGGGTGGAATTTTTCCCATAGGAAAAGAAATCATTATATCAAAGATATCTGTACTTTTATGTTTTTCACAGCATAATTCACAATAACAAAGATACAGAATCAACCGAAGTGTCAATCAACTAAAGAATGAATTAAGAAAACACAGTATTTATGGAGTACTACTCAGTGATAAGAAAAATAAAATAATAGCCTTTGAAGAAAATTAGATGGAATTGGAGAACTAGTACTTCCCTTACTACCCTAAGGGAAGTAACCCAGGAACAGTTAAATAAATGCCACACGTTCTCATTTATAAGTGGAAGCTAGACTATGGCTACACACGGACACACAGAGTGGTATAATGGACATTGGAGATTCAAGGGGGAGAGAAAAGGTGAGAAGAGGTGAGGAATAACCTATGAGGTATAATGGACACTACTTGGGTGATGGGTACACCTAAAACCCAGTCTCTGTTACACACAGCGTTCTTAGCCATTCTCCAGCCTCCCCATGCAAAGCATGTCTTGGCTAATTTGTGAGTTCACCAACATCATTCCTACTTCTGTGCCTTTTTTATACAATATATGTGCGTAACAGAATTCAATTTGTACCCCCAAACCTATTCAAATAAAAAAATTAATTGATATAATGTATAAAAATTTTGTTTACCTTTCAAAAGTAGTACTTTATTTGGAGGCTCCACACATACATGCAATTTGGTTTTTTTTTTGTAGAGACAGAGTCTCACTTTATGGCCCTTGGTAGAGTGCCGTGGCGTCACACAGCTCACAGCAACCTCCAACTCCTGGGCTTAAGCGATTCTCTTGCCTCAGCCTCCCGAGTAGCTGGGACTACAGGTGCCCGCCACAGCACCCAGCTATTTTTTTGTTGCAGTTTGGCCGGGGCTGGGTTTGAACCCGCCACCCTCAGCATATGGGGCCAGCGCCCTACTCACTGAGCCACAGGCGCCGCCCTACATGCAATTTTTTTTAACAAAAGTATTTTATAATACAATTTCATGCAAAATTACCTTTAAAGGGAGTTTTACATTTTAACTGCAAACAATTGTACCCTTATGGAAGATACTGATGATGTTTGAAATCTCCTTAGAAGGAGTGTCTGTGTCTTGGTGTGGCTGCCATGTGGATGTACTCTTGACAAGCAGTACAACATACCTGCAATTTGTTTACATTGGGGAGAATGCATAAGAAATTAATCTTCATGCATATTATCATCCGTAATATAGGGGGAAAGTATTTAACTGCCCACAATATGTATTTTACTTATACTATGCCAGAGGGGAAACTGTAAAGTAATTACACATGTAATCTTGGGCTTTTCTTATATGTAGGTATCGTTTTGAGTAGGTTTAAAGATAAAAAGATGTTTTAATGAATTGAATTCCTGATGGGATAGTGTAAATAAGTATTGTAAAAGCCAGTGTTCTAAAAATGAGAAAGGATGGGTTATTTTTTAGTTTATTTTTCTCTTGCTATTGTTAGTATTCAAAATTAAAGTGTTACATTGGTACTGTTGTCTTAATGCAGTTGTTCAGAACAGTCAGCATTGAGATGATGAACAAGTAGTTAGCAATGGCAATCTGTAGAATTATTCTGACCATTTACTTGAGAGGAAAACAGTATAACTTTCTCTGTCAATATATAGCAGGTCTATGAAATAATTATTACTATTGTCTCCATTTTTCAGATGAGGAAAGGGTTTAGCAAGGTTAAGAGAACTACCCAATTCACATACCAAGTTAGTGGTTGAGCCAGACCATGAGTCTTCTGACTCTGTGCTTTCACTATGTAAATGCAAACAATAAAATGTTACACAAATGAAAAAAATAATTAATTGATGTTTCTTTGGGCGAATGATGATTGAAAACTTCTATTCTGCCATCTTGGTGTTACCACTTTTAGGAATTCTTTTACATGGGATATAAAAATCATTTAGAGTCAAACTCTACAGAAACTCTGGAGATCTACAGAAAATAAGAAGAAATATTATTAAGGAAATAGGTTAATAAAAAAGGTTGAATGAGGGAGAAAGTCAGTAAACAGCAGATGTCTTAAGAAATCTGTTGGTGACTTCTCAGAGAAGGTCTGAACTGTCTTGGCTGATGTAAGTAGAAATAAGAAAAACTTTTTCCCAAAAGGGGCAGGGAAAAGAGAACAGCAGGATGGAAAGGTTTTGTAAAGGAGCTGAGGTGAGAAGATAAAGTTTAAAGAAGTCAATTTGGAAGTGTTACTTTTTCCTGGAGACCAATAGACTAAAGTCACCCAAGTGATACAATGTCAGCCTCTGCAGGACCTCTCTGATTTGTTTCTCTCTCTCTCTTTTCTGCCTTTATTGCCATCCTCAAGATCCTCATTTTCTCCACCTGTGTGGCTGCAGTGGCTTAATGGTATGCTGAAACCAACCACCCAAACAGTATTTTCATGTCTATTTTATGAATGCAAGGATTAGCTAAGGCTAAGAGTCACTGGCTTGCTCAAGATTGCATATCTTGAAAATGGTAAAACCAAAACCAAAGCCTAGGTGTTCTGAGTCCAGGCCCTGGGTTCTCTGCACCAAAGGAAAATTGATAATCATCTTAAAATCTTCTCAGACTCAAAATATTAAGAGGGCCCCATTTTTCCACCAAGACAGTCCCAATTCCCATCTGACTTTCAAAGTCTTCCATTTGTTGGCTCTTCTCTCTCTCTTAACTCTGTTACACACAGCATTCTTAGCCATTCTCCAGCCTCTCCATGTAAAGCATGTCGTGGCTAATTTGTGAGTTCACCAACATGGTTCCCACTTCTGTGCCTCTTTTATGCCATCCCCCTCTCTTAGAGAGTCTTTCTTTCTCTGTCTTCTCCATGGGCCCTGTTCAAGTCTTACACATTCTGTGACTGCTTCAGTGCATACTGTCTGAACTGTCATATTGACTGCTTCATTGTAGAATGTGACTCTATTATTCACTCTCTTGAACTGACCTCAAATCGTTACCCTATGCAACAAAATGCAAGGTAAATCACTGCAGGCAGTTATTTGCTTGCCTTGTATTTTCTTACTAATTACTTCTTGTTATATAGAGATTTTCCAGTTACCCTTAGCCTAACATTAAATATGCAGTGGCAGGAGGAGCCTTTTGGCCAAGAGTTGGGGGTTTCAGTGTGCTATGATCATACCACGGTGCTCTGGTCTGGGCAATAGTGTGATACCTTATCTCTAAAAATTACATGTACATATGTATGTATATAGGTTGGGTCCTCCATAAATACTTAATAACTGATAAAATATAGGGTAATCAGAATTAATAGGAAATACAAAACATGAAGACTTGGATTTTTGAAACTAAGCCATACTTGGAAGATAAAATCAGTAGTTAAAGTAGAAGTCTATTAGGTGGGCGGCACCTGTGGCTCAGTCAGTAGGGCGCTGGCCCCATATAATACCAAGGGTGGCAGGTTCAAATCCAGCCCCAGCCAAACTGCAACAAAAAAATAGGCAGGAATTATGGTGGGCATCTGTATGTAGTCCCAGCTAGTCGGGAGGCTGAGGCAAGAGAATCGCCTAAGCCCAGGAATTGGAGGTTGCTGTGAGTTGTGTGATGCCATGGCACTCTACAGAGGGCAATAAAGTAAGACTCTGTCTCTACAAAAAAAAAAAAAAAGAAGAAGAAAAAGTCTATTACGCATGAAGGAAAATTTAAATGACAAAATTGTAAGGCAAACTGGTTAAAAAGGCAGAAACAGATCATCAAGTCATGCCTCTGACTTTCTGGCACTCTACAAAACAAGGGAAGTGACTTCTTACGTCTACTACTCAGGCTTACCATGTTCAGAAATAATATTATCTGCAAACAATAATCACGTATGTGCTCACACATCCAGAGTTGTATTGGGCATTTTTTGAAATAATACAAAAGACTCTGTTCATATTCAGTTTTCCAGGTGTGACGAGTATCTTTTCAGAACAGAAAACTGTAATAAGTATAGTGGAGAGATTGGAAGAAGACTATGACCCCTGCCCTTGGGAGCTTTAAATGTGTGTAGTTAGGAGAAAGCATTTATACCCATGCACAATTAAATAGGTCTTTTGTGGAACAACGTGAAAAAACGCAGGTTAATATAACACTGTGTGTGTATCCATGTTGAGATGATACTGGTGTAAAGGAATAAAAAGAATTAAGTGGGGCCAGGCCTGGTAGCTCATGCCTGAAATCCCAGGACTCTGGAAAGCTACGGTAGGCAGATTGCTTGAGCTCAGGAATTCAAGACCAGCCTCTAACTCCTGAGCAAGAGTGAGACCCCACCTCTAAAAAGTAGCCAGGCATTGTGGCGGGTGCCTGTAGTCCCAGCTACTTGGGAGACTGAGGCAAGAGGATCAATTGAGCCCAAGAGTTTGAGGTTGCTGTGTGCTGTGACACCATGGCACTCAACCCCAGGGCAACTGAGTAAGACTGTCTCAAAAAAAAGAGAATTCAGTGGAAGATTTTCAAAACAAATCCAGTTAAAGAGATGAATTTTATTTCATGGAGTGGAAGGGGGAAAACATTCTAGCAGACACAAGGTCACAAAAGCAGAAGCAGATACCTTATCCCAGTGCACCTATTAGAGCATGTATTGTTAGGATTGTCGCTAGTCCTCCCACTTGATAATGAAAGATAGCTAGGCATTTAAATTAACTCGTCCTAAGTTACATAGTGAGTTACTGATGCAGCTACCTCAGTGACATTTTAGGACCAGTCTACATCATGAAATACTGAAGCTAAATATTTTTCAGTAAATGCAACCAAGGTACTCCCTGGACAATAGTGAGTAGAAACTAAAATATGTTCTTAAAGCATTTGTTTCACAAATATTACAAAAGATAGGGCAAAGAGCCTTCCTAGTCCCCTAATGAAGAATATCAGAGTATTTATTTTTTTAAAAATAAAAGAAGAATTATTAATAGTATTTCCTGAGGGATAATATAGACTTCCAGCCTACACCAGAATTCCACAGTACTATTCAAATTCAGAGATTAAGGGTGTGTTTTGCCCACACCCTAAATTTTTGGGAACTCGAGCCCTACATTAAGTTAAGTTCTACTGAGGAGGATAATATGACTACTCTCTTTATGGGAGAGCCCTTTTTATGATATATAGCATATATATTTTATACGCACCTAGTCCATTAGCCAAACTGACAGATTTTTACCCAAATTACACAAACGCACTTTCTTTGTATCTCAACAACTACCAGCTCCTCTAAATGGTAGCATTTACACAAGACAGAAAAATCTCTTAGAGTGTTCAATATGCTTGTTTCAATAATCTGCAAAGCCATAAGATGAGAAAGATTCAAAATAGAAGAGTAGCTGGTTTCAAACCCTATTTCACTTTCCTCCCAGCCCCTACAGATTGCCCAGCACACCACGGTATATACGGGTCTTTGTGGAGGCTTCTATTTCCCACCTGTATTTCTTTTTCTTCTTCCAGCAACAGTCTGCCTTTGTGCCAGCTCCTAAATAACCATAAATTTTGTCCTTATAAACTTTAATGAATGCTTGGCCAAGATGCTGTAACTATTGGCTTCTACATTGGAGCATAAATGGAAAGGAAAAAAAAAAAGTGTGCACTGTGAAAAACTGAATAAAATGGAAAAAAGATCACAGCAAACCCAAAGTCGCAATTTGCCTTTAATGTGAAGGAGGCCTTGTTTTCACGGTGTGGCAGCTTTCAGGGGTTTTAATCTCAAAGTGGCTGATCAATTTAAGGTAAGTGGCAGACATTTGGCCTGGTTCCCAGGCTTTGCTTTGCTGCTCTGAGAAAAGAAAGGATTCAGTCAGACACACAGACAACAGGCATCATCAGCGGCTCCCACATTCCAAGCATTTTAACACAGATTAGGTTGGCATGATTCTACTGTTTACTGAAATCTCCTAGGTGTTGCATTTTCCCTTTTCCTTGCTGTGGTTATCCAAGATAGTTTTCTCAGGTCAAGACCTTCATATGCCAAATAGCTTGCAGGGCTGTGAAGGGAAAGGAAGAGCAGGGGTCAGGACTTCTGATTAAGATGCTATTTCACTTGCTTACTACAAAATATGAGACTTCAGACAGCAGGTAATTGAGCACTGAACTTTTTGCCTAAGGCATACATTGAGACAGGAACTGTTTTACATGCATGCCTGAGGGGGGAAAAAACGAAGATAATTTCTCTAACAAGGACAAACTTAATTCAACTAAGAAGGCCCCAACGGATTAACAGGGTGATTTATAGTAATTTTTGCTTCAGTTTTTATAATCGTGGGTCTTACACATATGTTGAGCAAGATTACAACCAATATAGTCCACTTCTTAATTAATATTTTCACATCATATATTCTACTTTTTTCAGAAACAATGATACTAAATGAATTCAACCCTTTTCTACTTTGTCGCATTCGTGGTGAAAGTGAATTTTCTCAATCCATTTGACCTATAAACCAAATTAAGTAAAATATGCATTCCATCAATTAGGCAAAAAAATGTATAAATTGTCTCTTATGCGTTTTGGCTCTGTCATGCTGTATGGAAAAGTGAAGATATTTTGTCTTTAATATATTCAAGCACACTCTTTCTTTAGTCAATTTCATGGCAGATCTCCTGATCTTTTTTCTAAGAATTTTATCAAAATTATAAACTAATGCAGATTGTTAAAAATAATTTTTCTATTAACTGTACTTTTCAAGAGCAATGTTAGATTATAACACTGACTATACCCAGAAATGCCTTCTTAACATTTCATAAATTTATATTCATATATTTCTTCCAAAACGAACATGTTGTCACACTTGAGTAACCTATATTGAAAGTACATATTCTTGTTTGTAAGGGTTAGCTTAGAAATTAATGCAATCTCAGTGCTATATATGCAAATAACAACTGAGAGCTGGAGAGTGTTTGAGTATGGCAGACAGGGATGGTGGAAGAAGTGTGGTTTCCAATTACGTCATTGAGCCATAGAACCAACAATCCTGGGTTCACTCAACTTGAGATTTTTTTCTTGTGTGAGAATAATAGATTCCCTCTCATTCATTCAATCATTATTTGTTGAGTATTAATCACACCCCAGACCCTGTTGTAGGTGCTGGAGATAGCTCAGTAAATAAATCACAAGATCCCTGCCCCGTGGAGCTCACATTCTAGCCAAGAGATACAACAAACTAAAGAGTAAGAAAATTCCTCAGTATGTTAGGAAGTAGTAAATAGAAAAAAATTTTAAGGGGAGCATTGCATAAAGGAACCAGACTTGTGTGATCCAGGGGAAAGGTTTTGGTGTTGAATAAAGTGAGGGTCACTTGACCTCATCAAGAAAGTGTGATTTGAACTAACAAGTGAAGGAAACCAAAGACTTAGCCTTTAAGCCAGTTGACAGTGGTTTTTGTTGCTTGTTTTATGTTTCTTATTGTTTACAATCTTCTGAACAGGAGGGAGAGATGGAAGGAGAGAGAGAAAGATTTGAAGTATGTCTCCTGTAAGTTCCCCCCAGATTCTTCCAAGTTCTAGAAAACCAAAACACTCCTTCCTTTGCTGAAGTTTGAGCTGGATTCTTTCACTTATCACTGAAAAAAGACAGAAGAATAAGTTTTCTATTGGTCACAAATAAATTACCTCTGGTTCTAAGAACAGCAAGTCCAAATACATAGTGGGCCATAATTCCATCCTCTATGTAAAGAGCTTTATTGCCCACATTGGAAGTGTCCAGGCACCCATAAAAGCATTCCCTGTGAGGCTTTTGGCTTCCAAAGTGGAGTGGGAAGATGGTCAGGACCCTGGTACAGCTAAATGGGGAAGGTTGATGTTGAAAGCGGTAATAAAAACTGGTGAACACATTCCAAAAGGAACAGCCCACAGGAACAAAGATAAAATAAATAACAAAGAAGAGATGAACAACTAGAACATGTAGACTGTATCTAGGAGGCAGGAGCAGGAAATACTAGACAGGGACAACCCCACTCCCACAGAGATATTGATGCGTTTATCATACTGTGTTTGCTATGGGTAAAGGTCTAAATTACACTGTTGTTACATACACACATGTCCTAACATACTGTCATTTTGCCGCTGGCTCAATGAAGAAAGATAAGATGAGGATTGGCTATCTGCACTGCCTATAAACTCCACAACATAGCACCTAAAAAGTTCCAAAGATAGAAACTGGGCAAAGCAGAAAATAGAGTGTACTTATTCTTCCAATTTCCAGCTGAAAGACAAGGCCAGCTCTCACACCATAGTTGACCTTGGGCAGTCTTTCTGTGCCTTCATTTCTGTTTGTAAAATGGATACAATAAGCATACCCACCTCATAAGAACCTCACAGAGTTATTGTGATTAAAATCACAATGTATATTAAGCATATAACCACAATTCTTTGGCTTGGTAAGTACTCCATAAATACTAGCTATGTTGATATATCTCTTTACATTTGGTTCTTATTAATAAGCTTAATAAGCTTGAGTAGAGAAGTAGCAGGAAGATGTATGAGTTTATTTCACAATATGAATGACAGATATGAGATATGTGGATACTGTGTGATTATGAATATATTAATTAGGTAATGTGTGTGTTGTTATGTATTTTGGAGTGTCTTAGTCTGTTGAAGCTGCTATAATAAAATATCTTAGATGGGTTATTTATAAACAATAGAAATACTAGTTTTCACAGTTTTAAAAACTGGAAAGTCCAAGATCAAGGCACGAGAAGATTCAATGTCTAGTGAGGACTCTGCTTCATAAATGGCACATGAACTTGTGTCTTCGTAGGCAGGAGTTGGAAGGCAGCTCTTTCATAAGAGCACAAATCCTATTCACAAAGGCTCACGACTTCATCGATTCCAAAAAAAAAACCACTTCCTAATACCTTGGATCTTAGGTTCCAACACATGAATTTGGGGGGATATAATTTACAGCGTAGCAGGGGGTGGTACAGTGTGCGTGTGTGCCTGTATGTACATGAATGCTGGTGCATGCTCACATCTCGATTTCTCACGGTATCATTATGGTCTCAATTATCCCACTGGAAAGCCCACCATCATCTTGATTCCCCCCTCATCTTTCTTCCATGTCCAATTAGTTATTGATTGTAAGGGTGGCAGTCAAAAAAGCTGGCCTTGGGATTAGAACTCCAGGTTCAATCTGTTACTAGTGTGATACTAAGTAAATCACTATTCGTCAAGCGCATCAGTTCCTCACCTTTAAATCAGCAAGAACACTATATAGGCTCTGTGACAGGGTACCTGGCTCACAGTAGATGTTCAGTATACTCTGCCGAGTCTGCACTTCTTTATGTATTTAAAACCTATGCCTTTCATGTGTTCCCTTTCCCACCCTGGAGTAGGTCCTCATTCCATCT
This sequence comes from Nycticebus coucang, assembly GCF_027406575.1. Classification (NCBI taxonomy): domain Eukaryota; kingdom Metazoa; phylum Chordata; class Mammalia; order Primates; family Lorisidae; genus Nycticebus; species Nycticebus coucang. Next base: position 58,184,431 of record NC_069790.1, read on the forward strand.
CAACCAAGGCTCAGCCTTCAACCTGAGAATCTGGTTTTCAGTTTAGAGATATTTTTGAAGCAAACCACCAAAAAATACAAAGTCTGATATTTCTTTCTTTGTTATGCCTTTAAATACATATGTTGTCTATACTATCATTCTCTGCCCCTAAGAAAACCCCTACTTGCTCAACTGTTTTGTTTTGTGTTGTTTTTTGTTTTTTGTTTTTTTTTTTGCAGTTTTTGGCCAGGGCTGGGTTTGAACCCGCCACCTCCGGCATATGGGGCCGGTGCCCTACTGCTTTGAGCCACAGGTGCTGCCCTGCTCAAATGTTCTTAATTGTTAATTCACTTTTTCTCTGCCCTCTGGGTACTCTGTCTTCTCAAGCCTATATACTTCTCTGAACCCTGAAGATACTAAGATAAATGAGTCCCCCAAAATCCTGGCTCTACCATTCACTAGCTATAATACTCAATTTACTATGCCTTTACATGGCAATCTACTAAGAGTCTATATATCTCATCTCATTTAATTCTCACAATCTTATGAAGTATTTTTTTTTTTGAGAATTCACATTCCTTCTTTTTCATCTTTAATTAAAATGAGGGTACAAATTTTTACGTTACATTGTTCTCATTTCCAAGGTAAAGTTCAAATTATAGTTGAGCCCATTACCCCAGGGCTTGCTGAACACCCTCAAATTGTGCACATCAGGTGAGATCCCGCCAATTACCCTCTCTTCTCCCTCCAATCACCCTCATTTTCCCCTTCCTTCTCCTCGCTAGACGATATTTGTGTTTTAGCGTTGGTGTAGACATGCAATTATTTATATATTTGTTTCATATTAGTATTGAATAAATTGGAGGTTTTTTCCATTCTTGAGATATTTTACTAAGAAGAGTGTTTTTCAACTCCATCCAGGTAAATATAAAAGATGTAAAGTCTTCCACTTTTCTTATGTTGAAGAAAAGTACTCCGTGGTATACATATGCCACAGTTCATTGATCCATTCAAGGGATGATGGGCATTTAGGTTGCTTCGGCGACTTGGCAATTATGAAATGAGCTGCAATAAACATTCCAGTACAAAGGTCTTTGTGGGAAAATTATTTTTGTTCTGGGAAGATGCTTAGTAATGGGATTGCAAGACCAAATGGAAGGTTGACTTTCAGTTATTTAAGAATTTTCCATACTTCTTTCCAAAAAGGTTGTATTAGTTTGCAATCCCACCTGCAGTGCAAAAGTGTTCCCTTTTCTCCGCATCCATGCCAGCATCTGCAGTTTTGGAACTTTGTGATGTGGGCTAATCTTACTGGGGTTAGGTAATATCGCAGAGTGGATTTGATTTGCATTTCTCTGATGGTTAGAGGCGATGAGCATCTTTTCATGCATTTCTTGGCCATTCATTAGTCATGTTCAGAGAAGTTTCTGTTCAAGTCTCTTGCCCACTTATCAATGGGATTGTTTACTCTTTTCTTATTGATTAATTTGCGTTCTCTACAGATTCTAGTCATCAGGCCTTTGTCTGCACTTCTTTGTGCATGATCCATAACATGCAAAAATCTTTTCCCATTTCAAAGGCTGGCTGTTTGCTTTAGTTGCGGTACTCTTAGCTGTGCAACAGCTTTTTAGCTTGATGAAACCCACTTATTTATTTTTGTGTTGCTGCAGTTGCCAGGTGGTTCTTCCTCATAAAGTCTTTTCCCAGGCCAATATCTTTAAGCATTGTCCCCATGCTCTCTTCTAGAACTTTTATTGTTTCATGTCTTAAATTTAAATCTTTAACCCAATAAGAATCAATTTTTGTCAGTAGTGAGAGGTATAAGTCCAGTTACAGTCTTGTACATGTGGCTAACCAGTTCTCCCAGTACCACTTATTAAATAGGGATTCTTTTCCCCAGTGTATGCTTTGCTTTATCAAAGATCAAATACCTATATGTGGCTGGATTCATCTCTAGATTCTCTATTCTATTCCATAGATATGTATCTCTATGTTTGTGCCAGTACAACGCTGTTTTGATACTATAGACTTGTAGTATAACCTGAATTCCACTAACTCCAGAATTGTTTTTATTTATTTATTTTTCATTTATTTATTTTTTATTCTTAAATCATAGCTGTGTACATTTGTGCAATCAAGGGGTACAATGTGCTGGTTTCATATACAATCTGAAATATTCTCGTCAAACTGTTCAACGTAGCCTTCATGGCATTTTCTTAGTTATTGTATACAGACATTTGTATGCTGTATTTAGTAGGTTTTGCCTGTACCCATTCTAAGATGCACCCTAGCTGTGGCCCAACCCATTACCCTCCCTCCACCCTGACTTCCTCCCTCCCATCCCCTCCCTTGGCCCTTTTCCCATATTCTTGTGCTACAGTTGGGTTATAACCTTCATATGAAAGCTAGAAATTAGCTTCATAGTAGGGCTGAGTGCACTGGATACTTTTTCTTCCATTCTTGAGATACTTTGCTAAGAAGTATATGTTCTAGCTCCATCCATGTAAACATGAAAGAGGTAAAGTCTCCATCTTTCTTTAAGGTGGCATAATATTCCATGGTATACATGTACCACAATTTGCTAGTCCATTCGTGGGTCAATGGGCATTTGGGCTTCTTCCATGACTTAGCAATTATGAATTGGGCTGCAATAAACATTCTGCTACAGATGTCTTTGTTATATTGTGATTTTTTGGTCTTCTGGGAATATACCTAGTAAAGGAATTATAGGATCTAATGGCAGGTCTATTTTTAGGTCTCTAAGTATTCTCCAAACATCCTTCCACAAGGAACGTATTAGTGTGCATTCCCACCAGCAGTGTAGAAGTGTTCCCTTTTCTCCACATCCACGCCAACATCTCTGGTTTTGGGATTTTGTTATGTGGGCTACTCTTACTGGGGTTAGGTGATATCTCAAAGTAGTTTTGATTTGCATTTCTCTGATGATTAAGGATGATGAGCTTTTTTTCATGTGTTTGTAGATCGTACATCTGTCTTCTTTAGAGAAGTTTCTCTTCAAGTCCCTTGCCCACCCTGAGATGGGGTTACTTGTTCTTTTCTTGCAAATACGTTTGCATTCTCTGTGGATTCTGGTTATTAGACCTTTATCGGAGGTACAACCTGCAAATATTTTCTCCCATTCTGAGGGCTGTCTTCTTGCTTTACTTACTATGTTCTTGGCTGTGCAAAAGCTTTTTTGTTTGATCAGCTCCCAGTAATGTATTTTTAATACTGCTTGAATTGCCTGGGGAGTCGTCCTCATAAAATATTCACCCAGGCCCATTCCTTCAAGAGTTTTCCCTGCACTTTCTTCAAGTATTTTTATAGTTTCATGTCTTAAGTTTAAATCTTTTATCCACTGAGAGTCTATCTTAGTTAATGGTGAAAGGTGTGGGTCCACCTTCAGTCTTTTACAGATCGCCAGCCAGTCACCCAGAACCATTTGTTAAATAGGGAATCTTTTCCCCACTGAATGTTTTTAATTGGCTTGTCAAAGATCAAATAACAGTAAGTAGCTGGATTCATCTCTTGGTTCTCTATTCTGTTCCAGACATCTACTTCTCTGTTTTTGTGCCCGTACCATGCTGTTTTGATCACTATAGATTTATAGTACAGTCTCAGGTCTGGTAACGTGATTTCTCCTGTTTTGTTTTTATTTCTGAGTAATGTTTTGGGCTTTTCAAGGTTTTTTCTGATTCCATATAAAATGAAGTATTATTTTTTTAAGATCTTTAAAATATGACAATGGAGCTTTAATAGGAATTGCATTAAAATTATATATTGCTTTGGGTAGTATAGCCATGAGCATGGTATGTTTTTCCATTTGTTAACATCTTCAGCTATTTCTTTTCTTAAAGTTTCATCGTTCTCTTTACAGAGATCTCCCACATCCTTTGTTAGATAAACTCACAAATGTTTCATTTTCTTTGGCACTACTGTGAAAGGAATAGAGTCCTTATTGTTTTTTTGGCTTGGCTATTGGTATATATAAAGGCTACAGATTTATGGGTGTTGATTTTGTAGCCTGAGATATTGCTATATTCCTTGATCACTTCTAAAAGTTTTGTAGTAGAATACCTAGTGTTTTCCAGATATACGATCATGTCATCTGCAAAGAGTGAAAGTCTGATCTCTTCTGACCCTATGTGGATAACCTTGATCGCCTTTTCCTCCCTAATTGCAATGGCTAAAACTTCCATTACAATGTTAAAGAGCAATGGAGACAATGGGCAACCTTGCCTGGTTCCTGATCTAAGTGGAAATGATTTCAATTTAACTCAATTCAATATGATATTGGCTGTGGGTTTGCTGTAGATGCTCTATTAGTTAAGAAATGTCCCTTCTATACCAATTTTCTTAAGTGTTCTGATCATGAAGGGATGCTTTTTATCAAAAGCTTTTTCTGCATCAATTGAAAGAATCATATGGTCTTTATTTTTTAGTTTGTTTATGTGCTGAATTACATTTATAGATTTACATATATTGAACCAGCCCTGAGACCCTGGGATAAATCCCACTTGGTCATGGTGTATAATTTTTTTGATGTGTTGTTGGATTCTGTTTGTTAGGATCTTATTGAGTATTTTAGCATCAATATTCATTAGTGGTATTGGTCTATAATTTTCTTTTCTTATTGGGTCTTTCCCTGATTTAGGGATCAAGGTGATGTTTACTTCGTAGAATGTCTCAGGTAATATTCCTTCTTTTTCTATATTTTGGAAGAGGTTTAGTAACATAGGTACTAGTTCTTCTTTAAATGTTTGGTAGAATTCTGACATAAAGCCATCTGGTCCTGGGCTTTTCTTTTTAGGGAGATTTTGTATAGTTGATGCTATTTCAGAACTTGAGATAGGCCTGTTCAACATTTCCACTTCATTCTGGCTAAGTGTTGGTAGGTGGCATACTTCCAAGTATTGGTCAATTTCTTTCAGATTTTCATAATTCTGAAAGTAAAGTTTCTTGTAATATTCATTAAGGATTTTTTGAATTTCTGAGGGGTCTGTTATTATTTCATCTTTACCATTTCTGATTGATGAAATTAGAGATTTTACTCTCTTTTTCCTGGTTAAGTTGGCCAAAGGTTTATCGATCTTATTGATCTTTTCAAAAAACCAACTTTTGGATTTATTGATCTGTTGTATCATTCTTTTGTTTTCAATTTCATTTAGTTCTGCTCTGATTTTGGTTATTTCTTTTCTTCTGCTGGGTTTGGGGTTGGAATGTTCTTCCTTCTCCAGTTGCTTGAGATGTCCCATTAAGTTATTAACTTCCTCTCTTTCCGTTTTCTTGAGGAAGGCTTGCAGTGCTATAAATTTCCCTCTTAGGACTGCCTTTGCAGTATCCCAGAGGTTCTGGTAATTCATGTCTTGATTGTTCTTTTGTTCCAAAAATTTGGTGATTTCCTTCTTAATCTCATCTATAACCCATTTCTCCTTCAGCATACGGTTGTTAGCTTCCATGTTTTTGTATGGGTATGCAGGTTCCTGTTGTTATTGAGTTCAACTTTTATTCCACAATGGTCTGAGAAGATGCAAGGAATAATTTCTATTTTTTTAAATTTACTGAGGTTAGATTTGTGGCCCGGATGTGGTCGATTTTGGAGTATGTTCCACGGGCTGATGAGAAGAATGTGTATTCAGTTTTATTGGGATGAAATGTTCTGTAGATGTCTGTTAAGTCCAGATGTTGAATGGTTGAGTTTAAATCTAAGATTTCTTTGCTTAGCTTCTTTTTGGAGGATCTATCCAGCACTGCTAAAGGGATGTTAAAATCTCCAACTACTATGGAACTGGAGGAAATCAAGTTCCTCATGTCTATTAGAGTTGTGCGTTCTGGTTGGGTGCATAAATATTAATAATTGAAATCTCATCATATCGAGTTTTACCTTTAACAAATATGAAGTGTCCATCCTTATCCTTCCTTATTTTGGTTGGTTTAAAGCCTATTGCGTCTGTGAACAGGATTGCAATGCCTGCTTTTTTCTGCTTTCCATTTGCCTGGAGTATAGATAACCATCCCTTTCACCTTGAGTCTATATTTGTCTTTTAATGTAAGATGAGATTCTTGTATGCAGCAGATATGTGGCTTGAGTTTTTGTATCCAGTCAGCCAACCTGTGTCTCTTTAGAGGACAATTTAAATCATTCACATTAATTGAGAATATTGATAAGCCTTTCGAGAGTCCAGTGGACATTTTTAATCCTTTTGTGATTGTGGAATTTGAAATTTGATCAAATTTTCTGGGTGGGTTTACTTTTGTGGTGTAGGATTACGCTGGTCTTTATGGAGGATAGGTCTGAGAATATCCTGGAGAGCTGGTTTAGTTGTGGCAAATTTCTTCAACATGCGAATGTCATTAAAGTATTTAATTTCTCCATCATATATGAAACTCAGTTTAGCTGGGTACAGGATCCTGGGTTGAAAGTTATTTTGTTTTAGGATATTAAAAGTCAATGACCATCCTCTTTTAGCTTGAAAGGTTTCAGCAGAGAGATCTGCAGTTATTCTAATATTCTTCCCCTTGTAGGTGATGGTTTTCTTTCGTCTGGCTGCTTTCAGAATTTTCTCCTTCATATTAACTTTAGTGAAATTGATTATGATGTGTCTGGGGGATGTCTTATTTGGGTTGAGCCATGCTGGAGTTCTGAAACTGTCAGCTATCTGAAATTCAGAATCTCTTGGCATGTTTGGAATGTTCTCTTTCATAATCTCATGGAGAAGAGACTCTGTGACTTGTGAAGCCACTTCATTGCTTTTGGGGATCCCTGTAAGATGAATATTGGTTTTCTTAGAATTAACTCTGAGAGAGTTTTTGTCCTCCATTTCTCTTCCTCTCTGAGAGTTTGGGAGCCTTCAAAAGCTTTGTCTTCAACATCAGAAATCCTTTCTTCTGCTTGCTCCATTCTGTTACTGAGGGAGTCTACTGTGTTTCTCAGACCTTTGAGGGCTGCAACTTCTTGTCTCAATGTGTCACAATTTTTGGTCATTTGGTCTTTGAATTCATTGAATTCTTGAGACATCTTTTGGGTTACTGCTTGGACTTCTAATTCGATCTTATTTGCTATCCAGATTCTGAATTCGATTTCTGACATCTCAGCTATTTGTTTGTGCATGGGATCTTGCGCTGTGTCTGCCCCATTGTTCCTTGGGGGAGTTGCTCTATTCTGATTATTCATATTGCCAGAGTTTTTCCTTTGATTTCGTCTCATGATTGTTTTTCACCATTGCCTCTGGCCATCCTCAGTGTTGGGGTGGTGTCTCTCCAAGATTAGACCCTGGGGGGATCACTGTATTGTTGCTGGATCTTTGTAGACAGTGACCCTGTGTTGCTCTTCTGGGTCTGCCCCAGCCAGGGAGTTCTGCTTGTGGGAGCAGCTCTGGAGTGTGACACACCCAGATCCGGCAACAGCGTGGGGAGGTTGTGCACATGGTTCTGGGAGTGCCTGGCACCCAGTGACTTTGGGATAGAGGGCCCAAGGCTCCAGCACTCTCTGGCCAGGAGAAGGGCTCCACGCAGAGGCAGGGAGGGCTCACGCAGCTACCAGAGTCCCTGGCCAGATTAGCAGATGGTGTGGAGGCCGGGAAGGTACAGGAGGGAGGACGTGGGGTTGCCTGGCTCCCAGAGTTCCTGGTCAGGGTGTGGGGAGGCCTGGTGGGTGGGGTAGCAGGTCCCTGTGCAGCTCTTACCGGCATCCGGGTGGGCACAGCTCTCACGGAGGTCTGGGAGGGTTCCGATGGCGGGTCCCAGGACAGCTCTTCCAGAGGTCCAGGAGGGTCCCTGCACAGCTCTTACCAGGGTCCAGGAGGGTGCTGATCATGGGTCCTGGCACAGCTCTTCTGAAGGTCCGGGAGGGTGCTGATCATGGGTCTGGTGCAGCTCTTCCAGAGGTCTGGGAGGGTCCTTGTTTTTATATATAACAGTGGTTCTCAACCTTCCTAATGCCACAACCCTTTAATACAGTTCCTCATGTTGTAGTGACCTCCAACCATAAAATTATTTTCGCTGCTACTTCATAACTGTAATTTTGCTACTGTTATGAATCATAATGTGAATATCTGATATACAGGATGTATTTTGACCCTTGTGAAAGGGTCATTTGACCCCCACAAAAGGGTTGCGACCCACAGGTTGAGAACCACTGGTTTATAAGAACTGTATTTGCTATTCAGGCTATTTTCTGTTTCCATATGAAGCGAAGTACAATTTTTCCAAGTTCTTCAAAGTATGACATTGGTGTTGATAGGGATTGCATTAAATCTGTAGATTGGTTTGGGTAGAACAGACATTTGAATGATGTCGATTCTGTCATAGTATGTTTTTCCATTTGTAACATCTTCTGCTATTTCTTTTTCTTTTCTTGTTTTTTTTTTTTTTTTCTTTGCAGTTTTTGTCCGGGGCTGGGTTTGAACCTGCCACCTCCAGCATATGGGGCCGTTGCACTACCCCTTTGAGCCACAGGTACCACCCCATCTTCTGCTATTTCTTTTCTTGGGGTTTCAGGGTTCTCTTCATAGAGATCTTTCATATCCTTTGTTAGATAAATTTCCAAGCATTTAATCTTCTTTGGAGCTACTATAAAAGGTTTAGAGTCTTTGGTTTTATTCTCAGCTTGACTGTTATTGTCATATGTAAAGGCTAATGATTTGTGGGCACTGATTTTGTATTAGACATATCTATGGCTATTTCTGCTACAATGGTAGAGATGAGTAATTGTAACAGAGATGATATGGCCTAAAGTCTAAAATGTTTTGTCTTTGACCCTTTAGGAAAAGGCGAAAGATTTATGCGATCTGAAGAGAAACCAGAGTATCCTCTTTGAGCCTTTAGGAAAAAATTTACGAGTACTTTACCTACTTATTATAGGCAGCTTCCTTATCTGTATACTAGAAATAGCATTACCTACTTCATTGGGTTGTTATGGGGATTCATGAAATAACTTTATATTATTATAGGTAGGTGTCTGTATGTGTACAGTCGACCTTTAACCAACACAGTTGTGAACTGTGTGGGTCCACTTATGTGTAGATTTTTTTCAATAAATATATTGGAAGTTTTTTAGAGATTTGTGACAATTTGAAAAGTCACAAACTGTGTAAATTAAGAAAAGGTTACCGCTGCATATCATAGATATGTTGTGAATGTATAAAATACATGTAAATACTAGTCTATCCGTAAAATATACACAAATCTATAGTGTTCTCCATGTATTCCATCTGGCCTCCAGAAAAACATTAAATCTTCTCTGGAAAACATTACATCATCCAGAGACACCATGATATTTTCATATAAATTTCTACTAGTAAAAAGTTAAAACATATACAATGGAATAGGACCAAATGAACAAAAATTGGGAGGAAAAAAACAGATAATAAAAACAGAACCATAGGTGATCAGGACAATGGAATCATCAGACACTGACTTTAAAATAGCTGTAATTAAAATTCTGGAAAAAACAATGGATGAGAAGATAAAGAATTTCACCAGAGAATTAAAATATCTTTTTACAAAATATCAAACATTTCAACTAAAATTTAAGAAACTACCACTTTTTGTGTTTCATTGTAGTATCAAAGAAGAACGTTCACCATTTTCTGAAAAGGCTATTATACCTCTCATTATGTCTATGGCCAGATTTTCTTTATGTACTTCAATCAAAACAAACATATTTCAACAGATTGAGTACAGAAGCAATACGAGAATCCAGCTGTCTTCTATTAGGCTGAACGTTAAAGGAATTTGTAAAACTGTAAAGCAAAGTTCCTTTTCTCACTAAATATTTTTTGTTTTAGATAAGATAGTTATTTTTCACTTATTTACATATTTCAACATGTAATGGGATTCATTTTGTTTTTAAATAAATTAATAAATATATTAACATTTTCTCAGTTTTCTATGCCATTATGGTATAGATCTATAATATCAATAGATATATAACAACAGAAGTGCATACATATGTGCACAAAAAGATAATTATAAGAATTTTCTTAGCACATTATTCTTTATAATACCAAACTAGAAGCAACCCAGATGCCTATAAACAATAAATAAATTGTGATATATATGTAAAAGGGAAGAATACTACACAGAAATGAAGAAAACGATCTCTATCTGCAACAACATGAATGATATAACAAAGATATAACATTTAGACATAAAAGAGTGCATACTATATAATCTCATTTATGTAAAGTCCAAAAACAGACACTACTAATTTATGGTAATAGAAACCTGTGTGCTAGTCACCTTCAGAGGAAGTAACAACAGGGACAGGAGCACAGAGGAGGTCTCTGCGGTGTTGGTAATGTTCACCATGTTGCTTTCTGTGATAATCCAACTGTAAAGTTAAGATTTGTACCATTTCCAGTCCACATGTTACATTTAAATAAATAAGTGAAACAAAAAATATTCAATTGCCTAAATCAACCAACTATAAATTAAAGTCATTAGCCATAAAAATTCCTAAATTACTTTTAAGCCTATCATTGCATTAAAGTATGCTTGAGTCTCAAAGCTAATATATAAGGATCTCACATTTCTAGACTCCAGAATCTCATTCCTAATCCTAAAACAAATGATGAGGCCTTCCTGATACCAAAATTCATTCTTACCTCAGACAGTTTAATGTTCTTCCTCTGCCCAATGAGTTAATAATAATAATAGCCAATGTTTTAGGGACCCTTGTTATGTGCCAGATACCATACTGAATGCTTGATGTATTAAGATATTTAGGGTCACTTAATACCTTAAGATAGATATTATTAAGCTACATTACAAATAAGAAATTAAATTTTCCCAAGGTCAATATTGACTGTCTGTATCAGTCAATATTCTTAGTTTCATTTAAAAGAAACCAACAATTTGGTTTAAGCAAAAGAAAATATTTTTAAAAGGGCAATGCAGGCTGAGTGTGGTGGCTATGCCTGTAATCCTAGCACTCCAGGAGGCCAAGGTGGGTGGATCACTTGAGCTTAAGAGTTTGAGACCAGCTTGAGCAAGAGCAAAACCCTGTCTTTACTAAAAATAGAAAAACTAGGCAGCCATGGTGGCATACCCCTGTCGTCCCAGCTACTCAGGAGGTTGAGGCAAGAGGATTGCTCAAGTCCAAGGGTTTGAGGTTACTGTGAGCTGTGATGATGCCATGGCACTCTACCCAGGGTAATTGGGTGAGACTCTGTCTATAAAAAATAATAAAATAAAATAAAATAAAGTAAAATAAAATAAAATGCATAAGTCCCAGAATTGCCACGATGGCCAGGTGGAGGACTCTGAAGCCATGAATAATACCTCAAATCAAATCATGAAGCTGGTCCAGGGGGAAAACACAGTTTTATTGCCCAGCACTGGAGAATTTGATGCACTGTGCCACACTGTCAGCCATGGAGCCCAGAGATGGCCACCAGCAAAACTGCCGCTACTTCACTGGAGCTGGCCATAACGTCTGCCACCAGCAGTGCCAGCAAGAATGACTTCCAGCTCCCACAGCACCAATCATGTTATGGACACACAATTCACGCACTGGGGGAAAAAAAGAACGATACACAAACTTATTACATAACAAGTATGGAAGGTGGCAAGCAGAGATTTGAACCCCAGGTGGCTTGGTTCCAATACCCAGGGGCTCAAATACCATGCTAGGCTGTCTCCAAATTGGTTAGTAACGGTACCTTGCCATTTTAAGGACCAGGCGAGGTAAGCAAATCCAACAGCACCTTATGCCACTGTGTCATTTATCAGAAAGCTTCAAAAATGTGTTGCTTAACTAATTTAGGGACAGAATAAACTATTGATATGACTAACTGGGTTTCTGAAAATCACCAAGTGCTTTAATGAAGGCAAGCAGGGAGGACCCATCCAAGAGTCAAAAGTGCTCTGTGCAGAGCCATGTGGCTGCATGCTGACTCAGAAGAGGGCTGGGGAGGGGCAGCGCATTCTGATTCATCAAGACCACATCCTGCCCCTCCTTCATTTTTTTCCCCCTGGGAGTTGCCCATCAATCTTTTTAGTGAGATCTCCACCCCAAGCATGGGGCTCAGGTATTTGCAGCGAGTGTCTGTGAACCTAAAAAGTCACATTTTCCAGGAACATTTGGCCCTGCTTCTTTCAGTGCCATCTATGTGTGAAATTGACTATGACTAAGTGTGAAGCAGACAGTCTGTACATGAAGACTCAGGGTTTGATTCGGCTTGTCTCTTTTTACTGTGTTTTGGTGCCCACAAGTCAATATCTAACATAACATATATGTGCCCTTAAAAATGGCTTTTTTAAAAAATGGTTTTAGCTGATTTAAATTAGAAAGAACAGTCTTACTCACCCAATACCAGCTAGATAACAACTTGGGAGAAATGTGTTCTTTCTGAGAATTGTGTTATAGCACGTTCTCATTATCATCAAAGACTAAGCATGCAATTCATTCTGCTCTGATTCATCTTAGAAAAACGTGTGGTAGGCAATTCAAAATACTTCAAATAAAGAATAAGAGGAATGGTCTCTTTTTTTTTTGAGTTGAAGGCAATTTTATAAAATTAGTATCTGTTGAGACTGTTTTGTTTTGTTAGAGGTTTGGGGGTTTTATTGTTTGGTTTGGTTTTCACTGACAGTAGCAGCAGTTGGGATCAGAAAGGTTGTGGTAGTCAGCATATGGAGGAATTCGAAAGTTTAGGAGTCTGAACTTTATTCTGTAGGCAGGGAGTAACTCAGAAAGGTTTTTGATCTAACTTATTTTTACCATTTTTTAGCCAAGTACCACAAACACAAAAGTGTAGTAAACACAAGTAAATTTAATTTTATTTATTTATTTATTTATTTATGTTTTAGAGACAAGATTCTCACTTTATTGCCCCTGGTAGAGTGCTATGGTGTCACAGCTCACAGCAACCTCCAGCTCTTGGGCTTAGGCGATTCTCTTGCCTCAGCCTCTCAAGTAGCTGGGACCACAGGTGCCTGCCACAACGCCCGTCTATTTTTCTGTTGCAGTTTGGCCAGAGCCGGGTTTGAACCCACCACCCTCAGTATATGGGGCTGGTACCCTACTCACTGAGCCACAGGGGCCACCCCCGTAAATTTAATTTTTTAAGGAAGCAAAAATTATGCAACCACCATTGTCAAAAATTAAAATACTGCCAGCACCTTAGAAAGTTCCCTGGGTTGGTTGGTTTGTTTGTAGACAGAGTCTCACTGTATCATCCTCTAGAGTGCCATGGTCACAGCCCACAGCAACCTCAAACTCTTGGGCTCAAGCCATTCTCTTGCCTCCTGAGTAGCTGGAACTACAGGCACCCGCCACAACACCCGGCCATTTTTTGGTTGCAGTTGTCATTGTTGTTTAACTGGCCTGGGCCAGCTCTAACCCACCAGCTTCCGTGTATGTGGCCGACGCCTTACTCACTGACCTACAGGCACCAAGCCTCCCTGGGGTATTTTTTTAATTTTTTAAATTAAGAACTAATATAAACTAGAGACAAAGTATAAAATATGTATGTTCAGTTTAACATATTACCCATCAAGGTCAAGAAGTTTCTAGGGAGGGCAGCACTCCAGAAAACTGAATTCAAGTCCAGAATCACTACTCCCTTCTCTACCCCCTACCCTCACATATCCCATGAGCTAATTATTACTTGGAATAACCATTTCTTAGTTTTTCTTTATGGTTTTACCTCCTAGGTATGTATTCCTAAGAAAGATAGCTTTGCCATTTTTGAACCTTGTCTAAATGCAATCGTATTTTATGTTTTCTTTGGTGTTTTGCTTCTGTGCCCAACAATATCTTGGAGGAGACATCCAGGCTAATGCTTGTAGTAAATAATTCCTTCACTTACTTTATTGTAAATAGTCTATTATGTGTATGTCACTAGTTATTTATCCGGGTTGTTACAACCCAACAGCTGGGTTGTTTCTAGTTTGAGGCTGTTACAAAAGTGCTGAGGCATATTGTGTGTGTGTGTGTATAAGAAAAGTAGAAAGTAAGAATTAGGAAGACCTTTCTATTTTCCTATTATACTTGCAGTACTCAAGATGAAGTCAGCTAGGGAGAGAAGAATCAAGGAATTTAGTAGGGAGACTCCTACTTGGACTTCTGCAATTACAAGAGGTTCTCAAATGTGACTTATATTCGTCTTTTGTTATCAGTGTATTTCAAGTATTATAATTTTAGTAATTTTTTTTCCTTTCTTAAAATGGGTATGCATTTTTGGCACCCTGTGTGTGTGTATATATATATGTATATGTGTGTGTGTATATATATATATACAGCTGGACAGCTGATATATTTGTGTGTGCATATTTATTTCCCCTGCCTCTCTGATTGAACCCTGGCTGATACAATATAGCATTTTTACATAGTAAATATATTAGTCTTCCCACTTATAGCATTCAGGTTTTATGTCTTCCTGAGGTAGATTCCATATCAGTATGTATAAATCATGATCATACAGCATTTGTAGTAATGGCAAAAAACTGAAAAATCCTTCACTTCTCTTTACCATTCTTTTCCCCACCTAGAGTTAAATTGTCAGTAAGTTGGGATACACGTGTTCAGCCTACTTTTTAATGTAAAAAATAGCATGTGTGTGTGTAGAAAAGTGTACAAAGTAGGAAGAAAGAATACATCCCCACATAATGACAATGGTTACATGTAAATGAGAATGCAGGAGTAGAGAGTGTTTTGTACTTTTGATTGTCTAAATCTTATACAATGAGAATCTATTCATATTTAATTTGGGTGATACTTTTAAAGGTAACATATCTTTATAAAAATTTACCAATAATGGCTAAATGACTCCAATATTTCAAATTTGGTTGGCCAAGAGATAAGAGTTCCATCTAGGCAAATAAAGATTCCCAAAATAAGATGGTTTACTGCAGGTGTTACAAAATCCAAAGCCATGCTTAACTGCATAATCAAAGACAATAAGAAGGCCGAGTGTGGTGTCTGGCTAGAGAGCACATGCTTGGACTAAATTGAAAAAGCCTATGGACAAGCAAAACATACCTACAGACCAAATTTGGCTTGTGGGTCACAGGTGCGTCGCCTTTGCAACTATATAGGAAAAGATGAGGTTGATTTTGAACCAAGAGTACTCAGATGTCTTACAAATAACAAAATCTAAGACTGTTGGAAAGGTATATTATAGACACAGTTCATGTTGTATTTAAGAATTTCATCCTATCCAGATTCTATTTCAGCAGAAACTCTGGGCAACACAAAATTTTCTTCATCTGCTTTCAGATAAAGATGAAGGAACATATGTTCTATTTTTTTTAATGTTTACCATTATTCTAATTTTTTTAGGTTCAACATTCAAATATCTATTGTATACTATTAACAATTAGAGAATTAAAGTTAACATGACAACACAAAATATGAATACATAGAAATAATTCTTCAGAAATATATAGTATTTCTGCATGGAAAACTTCTAGTTATTATTAAAAATATAAAAAGACACATGTCTGCATATATTCAAAATTGTTATTAATGATTTTTTAATTTGTTTAGGTATTCCTTCTATTATAACTCGAGTTATTGTCTTTATCCAATCAGCCAGTCTGTGCCTCTTCAGTGGTGAATTCAGTCCATTGGCATTTATTGACAGAATTGATAAGTGTGGTGAAACTCTATTCATCTTTTCTTGTGAAATTCCATTGTGTGGTTTTATCCTTTGCACTATTGTGAAAGCGGAAGCTAAATTTTGACCTTTAGTTTCTGGCTGTTCACTTTGCTGGTGATCCATTGTGGCTGTCAGTTTTGAGAATAGATCTAAGTGTTTCCTATAAAGCTGATCTTGTTGTGGTGAATTTCCTCAGTGCTTGTATATCCACAAAAGATTCGATTTCTCCATCCATTTTGAGATGGGCTGAAAATTGTTTTGTTTAAGAATGTTGACATTAGATCACCATGCTCTTCTGGCTTGGAAGATTTCAGTTGAAAAGTCTGTTGTCAACCTATTGGCTCTGCTTCTGTAGGTCAGTTGATGCTTATTCCTGGCTGCTTGCAGAATTTTTTCTTTCATCTTGACTTTGGACAGATTCATTACAATGTGTCTTGGAGAGTCTCTGTTTGCCTTAAGATGAGCTGAGATTCGATATCCATCTGAAATGAGTGTGTCAGGGTCTTTGGTAAAACATAAAAATTTTTCATTTATGATAGTCTGTAGTAGGGCTTCCATTCCTTTGGGACAATCTTTTTCCCCTTCATGAATCCCTATTATTCATACATTTGAATACTTCATAGAATCTCATAGTTCTCTTTGTGCCTGTTTGACTTTCTCTCTCTTCTTCTCTGCCTCTTTAACCATCTGGGTTAACTCAAAAACTTTATCCTCTAGCTCTGAGATTCTTTCTTCTCCATGGTCTAACCTATTTTTGATACTTTCCACTGCATTTTTACATTCCCTGATTGTCTTTTTCATTTCCTTAAACTCCACCATATCCTTTCCATAGTCTACATATTTCTTGTCTGACTTTTGGTTCTGTCTTTCCATTTTCTCATCTATTCCTTTTATTGTCCGTTTTCTTTCTTTCTTTCTTTCTTTTTTTTTTTTTTTTGAGACAGAGTCTCACTTTGTTGCCCCCTGGTAGAGTGCTGTGGCATCACAGCTCACAGCAACCTCAAACTCTTGGGCTTAAGCGATTCTCTTGCCTTAGCCTCTCAAGTAGCTGGGACGACAGGTACCCACCACAATGCCTGGCTATTTTAGAGACAAGGTATTTCTCTAGGTCAGGCTGGTCTCGAACCTGTGAGATCAGGCAATCCACCCACCTTGGCCTCCCAGAGTGGTAGGATTACAGGCATGAGCCACTGTGCCCAGCCCCTTTTATTGTCTTTTTCATCCATATTTTAAATTCCCTTTCTGTCAAGTCCATTAATTCTTTGTAGGTAGAGTCTTCTGCAGTAGCTGCCTCATGGTCCCTGGGGTGAGTTCCTCCATTTTCATTTTTCATGTTGCCTGAATTTTTTTCTTTTTTTTTGCCTGAATTTTTCTATTGGTTCCTCCTTGTGTATTCTTTCTTCTTGCTCACCTCCTTGTCCTCCTTTTCCCTTTTCACTACCCCCTTTGTTTCAAACAGAAGTCCTTCCTCTTGATGACAGTATGTTGCAATATGTCACCAGGACACCTGGTGGGGCTGTGGGGTTTTTTAGGAGACAGAGAGCACAACCAGCAACTTCTATGGTCCTTAGTCCAAACTTAGTTGCCTTCAGTGATTGCCTGATTGTTTCCTCAGCATTCAGACTCTGCCAAGTTGGGATCTTAAAGCTCACAAGAATTCTTCAGGGGCAGGTTTTACAGTGCCCCCTGACTCCAGGTCCTATTGGGTTTGGGAGTCGCTTAGTTTGTCCCAAGAGTGGAGTTTTGATTCTGGCAGGCAGAATTAAGATGTCCATACTTTAGACCCCTGCTAAGACCTTCTCACAACCTTCCCACAATGGCAGCCCCCTGGCCGCCCAGATCTTCTCAGTATGGCTGCCTGGCCAGCCACCAAACCTATGGAAAATCCACTCCAACCAGCATTCAAATCTGGTTGCTACATACTGTTTGAGTCTGCCCATTCTTACAAGCTTGCCACTCAATGCGCAGCTTCCCCCAACAACTGAAAACTCCAGAAAGTCTTCCTCCTGTTCTGGACCTCTGTTGGCAGCCAGGTGATCCCAGCCAGTTGCAATCATTTGCCTAATTCATCTAATTTCCACTGCTCCATATCATACACTATGTCTAGCTCACCACCTCCTCTCTGTGCTCCGTGAGCTATGACTCTGGGTAATGTCCCCATGTCAGGTATGGCTGGGTTTTTAGGAGAGCTGAGCTGGACAATCCTTCTGGTCCACCATCTTGCTCCACTCCTACATTTAAATCTTCAACCCATTTTCAGCTGAATTTGGGGAATGGTATAAGGTAAGGTCCAATGTCACTCTTTCACATATAGGTATCTGCTTTTCCCATCACCATTTATTGAAGAGACTGTCCTTTCCCTATTGTGTGTTAATGACATTTTTATTGAAAATCAATATTTCATAAATATGTGGATTTATTTCTGGGATTTCTTTTTTTAACTTAAATATGGACTGCTTCACAAATTTGCATGTCATTCTTGCTCAGGGGCCATGCTAATCTTCTATGCATCATTCTAATTTTAGTATATGGGCCACCAAAGTGAACACCATTTCTGGGCTTTCTATACTGTCCCAGTGGTTGTTGTGTCAGGTTTCACACCAGTACCATGATATTTTCATTACTCTAGCATTGTAGTATATTTTAATGTCAGGTAGTGTGATTCTTCCAGCTTTGTTCTTTGTGCTAAAGATTGGTTGTGAAAGTCTTTGGTGGTTCCATACATATTTGTATTTGTTTTTTTTTAATTATGTGAAGAATAACATTGGAATTTTGATAGAGACTGCATTGAATCTATAGATCACTTTGGGAAGTATGGCCATTTTAGTGATTAAGATTAGAAGATTAAGCAATTAAGATTAGAATTAGAAAATTAAATCGAGAGAGGGAGACAAGATGGCGGACTGAAGCCAGCTTTCAACAGAGGCTCCCGTCCAGAAGGAGAGTTAAGGGACAGGAATTTAGTAGGTGTGCTGGTGGACTTGAGCCTCACCAAGAGAGAAGGTTGAAGAACGTACATCAACACCGCTGAGGCAAGCTGTGATCACAAGGACGCAAACAAAAGGTACAAAATCCACCACCAGGCGGACGGGAGTCCCCCTCCCCCATGAGACCGGCTGAAGAGCCCCACAATTGAACAAGCGGGCAGAAATTAAAGGCCCTCCCACTACACTCCAAGGAGAGACCTTCTAAAAACTGGACCTACCTCCCCTACTGGGGTGCCATGGTGTTCTCCTGCCAGACATAGGGCTGAATAAAACTTTGGGAATCCTTTGCCAGCAACCCTGAATCCCCGGCGCTCCCCTCCCGCCCACTGAGGTCTGGAGGCCTGTCCTCCAGGAATTCGGATCCTTGGGTGATTTCTCAAGGGGAGTGGACAGTCCCCGAGTTGCGACTGGTCAGCATTGACTCTGAGGCGCGCGAGTGAGGAGAGGGCACCGGGCTGAAGGGGAGTCACGCCTTGGCGGCACTTCCCTGCGGTGCAGTGCACCAACCCTCCCCCGGGCAACATTATGGGGCATAAGACTGAATAAGACTCTCGCTTCCCCGCTGAGAGCTGAGAACCCCTACTCTCACTCGAGGTCTGAGGGCCTATCCCCCCGGAGTTCGGATCCTTGGGTGATTTCTCAAGGGGAGTGCACAGTGCCTGAGCTGCGTCAGGTCAGCGCTGACTCTGGGACACATGAGCGAGGAGAGGGCACTCTGCTGAGGGGAAATCAAGCCTTGGCGGCACTTCCCTGCGGTGCAGTGCAGGAGCCCTCCCCGGGCCGTAGTGTTGCGTAAAACTGAATGAAACTCTAGCTTCCCCCCCCCACTCCCAATCGGGGTCTGGGGGCCCATCCCCCAACAGTTCTGATTCTTGGGGGATCTCTTGAGGGGTGTGGACCCAGCACAAACTGCGGCCGCTCAGTGCTGACTCTGGGGCGCGGGACAGAGAGAAAAGGGTCGCCTGAGTGCCCACACCAGAGCAGCAGTTCCCTGGAGGTAGATCAACAGCCGTTTTTTTCTTTAACGGCAGAACGCTCACTTCTGGATATTCTGAGGCCACACCCCTTGTCTCCCTGGGCAACCAGAGGAGGCCACCGGTGAGCGGGGGATTTCCTGACACGGCTCACAAACCCGGGAAGCTTCCAGGGCGGGGCCGACCCAGAGAGGTGTTCGAACGCAAATCTCCAGCAGCAAAGACGTTTGAACTCAAAACAGCCCGTCTTCTGTAGGCGATTTCAACAGGAACAGAGACAGAACCCCGCAAAGTTGTCTGTTCTGTTCTGTTCTGTTCTGTTAGCAGCATCCATCAGGGACAGGGCTAAGCCTGAGTGAACACCTCCTTCCCATCACCTGCATCAAACACTCAAAGATGTCAGGCCCCATCTCCTCCTGCTAGATAGCGGCAGTCTGCGGGGGCCTGGCAGACTTCCTTGTGATTCAGGCAGGTGCAAACCCCTGGAGTGTCTGTTCACTGCAGGCAACTGGGTTAGCCATCTGCAGAGATACCAGTGACTGGGTCCGATGGAGGGGCAAAGTGGGGAAGGAGACGTCAACCTTCCTAGACTGCTCTGTTTGCTGGGTGGCTCCTCCTGACTCCACGCTGCACTGGGGTGAGCCGTGTCAGAGGAGTCATCAGGCTCCTGTGATCCAGTTTCCAGAGATCTCTTGAACTCTCCCACCTGAGACAAGTGCCGATTGAGACAGCTGATTTGGACCTTTTGAACTGGGCTAACAGACTGAGGACTTTTCAGGCGGTGCCCTGGGTGTGCAATTGAAGGAAGGTTTGATTCTCCTTTTCCAACTGGGGCCAGAGGTGGGCAGGCGGGGTGACTTAATTGCTGATTTTTCCACACAGCTGAGACTTCAAGCCAGAGTAGAAGTTGCAATAGGATCGAACAGAAACCAGCTGAAAGCAAGACAGAACCACTTTGCTCCACCACACCAGACAGGGCCCCAGTTTCTCAGGCCACAACACTGTACGGGCCCTCGATAAAACCCCAGGGGAAAAACTAAAGGGAGTAAAATAACCATGGGGTGGAATCAGCGGAAAAACTCTGGTAACATGAATAACCAGAATAGATCAACCCCCCCAAGAAAAGATACGGCAGATGTGATTGAAGATCCCATTCATAAACAACTGGCTGAGATGTCAGAAATCGAATTCAGAATTTGGATTGCAGACAAGATTAATAAAATGGAATTAGGAATTCGAGGAGAAATTCAAAAATTGTCTCAAGAATTTAATGAATTTAAAGACAAAACCACCAAAGACTTAGACACACTGAGGCAAGAACTTACAGCCCTCAAAGATATGAAAAATACAGTAGAATCCCTCAGTAACAGAATGGAGCAAGCAGAAGAAAGGATTTCTGACATTGAAGATAAAGTCTTCGAACGCTCCCAATCTCTCAAAGAGGAAGAGAAATGGAGAGCAAAAACGGATCACTCACTCAGAGAACTCTCAGATAATTCGAAAAAAAGCAACATAAGGATTATAGGAATTTCTGAGAATGATGAAGTCGCCTCCAAGGGCACAGAGGCCCTTCTGCATGAAATTATGAAAGAAAATTTTCCAGACATGCCTAGAGAATCTGAAATTCAGATAGCAGACAGCTTCAGAACCCCAGCACGATTCAACCCCAATAAGTCATCCCCCAGACATATCATAATTAGCTTCACTAAAGTTAACATGAAAGAGAAGATTCTCAAAGCAGCCCGGCGAAAGAAAACTATAACGTACAAAGGTAAGAATATTAGAATAACTGCAGATCTCTCTGCTGAAACTTTTCAAGCCAGAAGAGGCTGGTCATCAACTTTCAACCCAGGATCTTGTATCCAGCTAAACTGAGTTTCATCTATGATGGAGAAATTAAATACTTCAATGACATTCATATGTTGAAAAAATTTGCCATAAGTAAACCAGCTCTTCAGGATGTTCTCAGACCTATCCTCCACAATGACCAACCCAATCCTATACCACAAAAGTAAACTCACTCAGAAACTTCGGATCAAACTCCAACTTCCACACTGGCGAAAGGATTAAAAATGTCCACTGGACCTTTGAAAAACTCGATACCCAAAATTCCACCAGACTTATCAATACTCTCCATCAATGTGAATGGCTTAAACAGTCCTCTAAAGAGACATAGGTTAGCTGACTGGATACAAAAACTCAAGCCAGATATTTGTTGCATACAAGAGTCACATCTCAACTTAAAAGACAAATACAGACTCAGGGTGAAAGGATGGTCATCCATATTTCAGGCAAATGGTAATCAGAAAAAAGCGGGTGTTGCAATTTTATTTGCAGATACAGTAGGCTTTAAACCATCAAAAGTAAGGAAGGACAAGAATGGTCACTTCATATTTGTTAAGGGTAATACTCAATATGATGAGATCTCAATTATTAATATCTATGCACCCAACCAGAATGCACCTCAATTTATAAGAGAAACTCTAACAGACATGAGCAACTTGATTTCCTCCAGCTCCATAATCGTCGGAGATTTCAACACTCCCTTGGCAGTGTTGGATCAATCCTCCAGAAAGAAGCTGAGCAAAGAAATCTTAGATTTAAACCTAGATATTTAGATCTAGCAGACATCTACAGAACATTTCATCCCAACAAAACTGAATACACATACTTCACATCAGCCCACAGAACTTACTCCAAAATTGACCACATTTTAGGTCACAAGTCTAACCTCAGTAAATTTAAAGGAATAGAAATTATTCCATGCATCTTCTCGGACCATCATGGAATAAAACTTGAATTGAGTAACAACAGGAATCTGCATACCCATACAAAAACATGGAAGTTA
The DNA here is from genome assembly GCF_027406575.1 of Nycticebus coucang. Taxonomy (NCBI): domain Eukaryota; kingdom Metazoa; phylum Chordata; class Mammalia; order Primates; family Lorisidae; genus Nycticebus; species Nycticebus coucang. The sequence goes on from NC_069790.1 coordinate 58,206,824, forward strand.
AATAACCTTATGCTGAATGATAGCTGGGTCAGAGATGAGATTAAGAAAGAAATCGCCAATTTTTTGGAACAAAACGACAATGAAGACACAAACTATCAGAACCTCTGGGACACTGCAAAGGCAGTTCTAAGAGGGAAATTTATAGCACTGCAAGCCTTCCTCAAGAGAATGGAAAGAGAGGAAGTTAACAACTTAATGGGACATCTCACGCAACTGGAAAAGGAAGAACATTCCAACCCCAAACCCAATAGAAGAAAAGAAATAACCAAAATTAGAGCAGAATTAAATGAAATTGAAAACGAAAGAATAATACAACAGATCAATAAATCAAAAAGCTGGTTTTTTGAAAAGGTCAATAAAATAGATAAACTCTGGCCAACCTAATCAGGAAAAAAAGAGTAAAATCTCTAATATCATCAATCAGAAACAACAAAGACAAAATAACCACAGACTCCTCAGAAATCCAAAAAATCCTTAATGAATATTACAAGAAACTTTATTCTCAGAAATATGAAAATCTGAAGGAAATAGACCGATACTTGGAAGCGCGCCACCTTCCAAGACTTAACCAGAATCAAGTGGAAATGTTGAATAGACCCATATCAAGTTCAGAAATAGCATCAACTATACAAAACCTCCCTAAAAAGAAAAGCCCGGGACCAGATGGTTTCACGTCAGAATTCTACCAAACCTTTAAAGAGGAATTAGTACCTATATTACTCAACCTGTTCCAAAATGTAGAAAAAGAAGGAAGACTACTCAACACGTTCTATGAAGCAAATATCACCCTGATCCCCAAACCAGGAAAAGACCCAACAAGAAAAGAAAATTATAGACCAATATCACTAATGAATATAGATGCAAAAATATTCAACAAGATCCTAACAAACAGAATCCAACAACACATCAAACAAATTATACATCATGACCAAGTTGGTTTTATCCCAGGGTCTCAAGGCTGGTTCAATATACGTAAATCTATAAATGTAATTCAGCACATAAACAAATTAAAAAACAAAGACCATATGATTCTCTCAATTGATGCAGAAAAAGCTTTTGATAATATCCAGCATCCCTTCATGATCAGAACACTCAAGAAAATTGGTCTAGAAGGGACTTTTCTTAAACTGATAGAGGCTATCTACAGCAAACCCACAGCCAATATCATATTGAATGGAGTTAAATTGGAATCATTTCCACTCAGATCAGGAACCAGACAAGGCTGCCCATTGTCTCCATTGCTTTTCAACATTGTAATGGAAGTTTTAGCCACCGCAATTAGGGAAGAAAAGGCGATCAAGGGTATCCATATAGGGTCAGAAGAGATCAAACTCTCGCTCTTCGCAGATGATATGATTGTGTATCTGGAAAACACTAGGGACTCTACTACAAAACTCCTAGAAGTGATCAAGGAATACAGCAGCGTCTCAGGTTACAAAATCAACATTCATAAATCGGTAGCCTTTATATACACCAACAACAGTCAAATTGAAAAAGCAGTTAAGGACTCTATCCCATTCACAGTAGTGCCAAAGAAGATGAAATATTTGGGAATTTACCTAACAAAAGACGTGAAAGATCTCTATAAAGAGAACTATGAAACTCTAAGAAAAGAAATAGCTGAAAATGTTAACAAATGGAAAAACATTCCATGCTCATGGCTGGGAAGAATCAACATTATCAAAATGTCCATACTACCCAAAGCAATATATAATTTCAATGCACTCCCTATTAAAGCTCCACTGTCATATTTTAAAGATCTTGAAAAAACATTACTTCGTTTTATATGGAATCAGAAAAAACCTCAAATAGCCAAGACATTACTCAGAAATAAAAACAAAACAGGAGGAATCACACTACCAGACCTCAGACTTTACTACAAATCGATAGTGATCAAAACAGCATGGTGTTGGCACAAAAACAGAGAAGTAGATATCTGGAACAGAATAGAGAACCAAGAGATGAATCCAGCTACTTACCGCTATTTGATTTTTGACAAGCCAATTAAAAACATTCAGTGGGGAAAAGATTCCCTATTTAACAAATGGTGCTGGGTGAACTGGCTGGCAACCTGCAGAAGACTGAAATTGGACCCACACCTTTCACCATTAACTAAGATAGACTCTCATTGGATTAAAGATTTAAACTTAAAACATGAAACTATAAAAATACTAGAGGAGAATGCAGGGAAAACCCTTGAAGAAATTGGTCTGGGTGAGTATTTCATGAGGAGAACCCCCCGGGCAATTGAAGCAGCTTCAAAAATACACTACTGGGACTTGATCAAACTAAAAAGCTTCTGCACAGCTAAGAACACAGTAAGCAGAGCAAGCAGACAGCCCTCAGAATGGGAGAAGATATTTGCAGGGTATATCTCTGACAAAGGTTTAATAACCAGAATCCACAGAGAACTCAAACGCATCAGCAAGAAAAAAACAAGGGATTCCATCGCAGGCTGGGCAAGGGATTTGAAGAGAAACTTCTCTGAAGAAGACAGGCGCAAGGCCTTCAGACATATGAAAAAATGCTCATCATCTTTAATCATCAGAGAAATGCAAATCAAAACTACTTTGAGATATCATCTAACTCCAATGAGACTAGCCTATATCACAAAATCTCAAGACCAGAGATGTTGGCGTGGATGCGGAGAAAAGGGAACACTTCTGCACTGCTGGTGGGAATGCAAATTAATACATTCCTTTTGGAAAGATATATGGAGAACACTCAGAGATCTAAAAATAGATCTGCCATTCAATCCTGTAATTCCTCTGCTGGGCATATACCCAGAAGACCAAAAATCACAACATAACAAAGATATTTGTACCAGAATGTTTATTGCAGCCCAATTCATAATAGCTAAGTCATGGAAAAAGCCCAAGTGCCCATTGATTCACGAATGGATTAATAAATTGTGGTATATGTATACCATGGAATACTATGCCGGCTTAAAGAAAGATGGAGAGTTTACCTCTTTCATGTTTACATGGATGGAGCTGGAACATATTCTTCTTAGTAAAGTATCCCAAGAATGGAAGAAAAAGTACCCAATGTACACAGCCCTACTATGAAACTAATTTGGGACTCTCACATGAAAGCTATAACCCAGCTACAACTTAACAATAGGGGGAAGTGGGAAGGGGGGGTGGGTATAGGGAGGGGGATCGGTGGGATCACACCTGTGGTGCATCTTACAGGGGTATTTGCGAAACTTGGTAAATGTAGAATGTAAAGGTTTTGACACAGTAACTGAGATAACGCCAGAAAAGCTATGTTAACCACTGTGATAAAAATGTGTCAAATGGTTTATGAAGCGAGTGTATGATGCCCCATGATCATATCAATGTATACAGTTATGATTTAATAAAAAAAACTAAAAAATAAAAAAATAAAAAAAAATAAAACAACAGACTGAAAGAGATACTGAAAAAAAAAAGAAAATTAAATCTTCTAATCTATGAACATGGTGTATCTTTATTTGTGTTTTCTTCGATTTGTTACATCAATGTTTTTTGATATTGTTTTTGATATAATATTTTACATATTTATGGGGTACATGTGATATTTTGTTCCATGTATAGAATGCAGAATGTACTAAGGGTATTTAGGATGTTTATCACCTTGAGTATTTATCATTTCTATGTGTTGGGAACATTTTATGTTCTCCCAGCTACTTTGAAACATACAATACATTATTACTGGCCATAGTCACCTTACTCTGCTATCAAACATTCAATTTTACTCCATCTAACTTTGTGTTAGGACAACCTATCTATAACCCCCAAACACCCACACACACTTCCTAGCCTGTGGTATCTATATTCTACACTCTGCATCCATGAGATCAACTTTTTTAGCTCCCACACATGAGTGAAAATATGCAAAATTTATCTAACTGTATTTAGTTTATTTCGCTTAACATAATGACTTCTAGTTCCACACATCTTGCTGCAAATGACATGGTTTCATTCTTTTGTAAGGCCTAATAGTATTCAATTATGTATATATGCCACATTTTCTTTATCCATTCATCCACTGATGGATATTTAGGTTGATTCCACATTGTTGCTATGGCGAATAGTGTGCACTATGGGGGTGCAAGTGACTCTTTGCTATACATATTTCTTTTCCTTTGAATAAATCTTTAATATTGGAATTGGTGGATCATATGGTAGTTCTACTTTTAATTTGTTCAGAAATCTCCATACTGTTTTCCATAGTGGCTATACTAATTTACATTCCTACCACCAATGTACATGCATATAAGAGTCCCCTTTTCTCTGCATCTTCACCAACAACTATGTGATAATAGCCATACTGACTGAGGTAAGATGATATCTCACTGTGGGTTTGATTTATATTTGCCTAATGATGAAGGATATTGCATGTTTTTTCAAATACCTGTTGGCCATTTGTATTATCTTCTTTTGAGAAATATCTATTTATGTCCTTCACTCACTTTTACTGTGACTATTTGGGGGTTTTCCCTGTTGTGGACTTGTTTGAGTTCCTAGTATATACTGGATTATTAGTCCATTGTTGGATAACAGTCTACAAATACATGCTGCGATTCAACAGGTTGTTTCTTTATTCTGTTGATTGTTTCTGTTGCTGTGCAGAACTTTTCGGTTTAATATAGTTCCATTTTTCTATTTTTGTTTTAGTAGTCCGTACTTTTAAGGTCTTAGCAATAAAATCTTTGTCTAATTACCCAAAGTGTTTTCCTTATGTTTTCCTCTAGTACTTTTTTAGTTTGGGATCTTTTGTGTAAGTCTTTAATACATCCTGAGATGATTTTTGTATATGAGGAGATATGGGTCCAGTTTCATTCTTCTGCATATGTTCACTTTTCCCAATACCATTTATTGAACAAAGTGTCCTTTCCCAATGTATGTTCTTGCCACCTTGTTGGATATCAGTTGACTGTGAATACATGGATTTATTTCTAGATTCTCTATTCTGTTCCATTGGTCTAAATGTCTGTTTTTATACCAATATTATGCTATTTGGATTATTATAGCCTTGTAATATATTTTGAAGTCAGGCAGTGTGGTATTTCCTGCTTTGTACCTTTTGCTCAGGTTTGCTTTAGCTAATAAGCTCTCTTTTGGTTCCATACAAATTTTAGGATTTCTTTTTTCTTTCTATTTTAGTGAAAAATAATGTCAGTATTTTATCTTTGGTTCAGGTTTTGGTTCCTTTTATGAGACAGAATCTCACTCTGTTGCCATGGGTAGGGTGCTGTGTGTGTCATAGCTCATAACAACCTCAAACTCTTGCGCTCAACCAATCCTCTTGCTTCAGCCTCCCAAGTAGCTAGGACTACAGGAGCCAGCCATGATGCCCAGCTAGTTTTTATATTTTCAGTAAAGATGAGGTCTCACTCTTTGTCAGGTTGAACTTGAACTCCTGAGCTCAAGCAATCCACCTGCCTCAGCCTCCCAGAGTGCTACGATTACAGAAGCGAGACACCAGATCAGGATAATATTGGTATTTTGATGGGGATTACATTGAATCTGTAGATTACTTGAGCAGTATATTCAGTTTAACAATATTAATTCTTCTATTCCATGAGTATTAGATGTCTTTCCATTTGTTTGCATCCACTTTAATTTCTTTCATTAGCATTTTATAGTTTTCCTTGTAGAAATATTTCACATCTTTGTTTAAATTTATTTCTCTGTATTTAACATAATTTTGTAGATATTTTTCCTCAGAATTTTCTCAAACTCCTGAACTCCAGTAATCTTCCTGCCTCAGCCTCCCAAGTACCAGGATTTTTTTTTTTTTTTTAAAGACAGGTTCTCAATGTGTTGCTCAGGTTTTATACAATTTAGTTTTGACTTTTGTATGTTTTGTGTTATGAGTTAGCAGCTTTTTGTTTCAGCTTAAAGAACTCCCACTAGCAATTCCTGTAAGGCAGATCACACTTAGTTTCTCTTTGTCTAGGAACATTTTTATTTCTCCCTCATTTTTGAAAGACAGCTTTCTTGCATATAGTGTTCTTGATTGGCAGGATTTTTTTCCTTTAGGTCTTTATCATCCCACTCTTTCTTGGCCAACAGGATTTCTGCTGAGAAATCTTCTGATAGCCATATTAGGACTCCCCTAAATATGATGAGTCTCTTTTCCTCATGGCTTTCAGAATTCTTTCCTTCTTGAGTTTTGAAAGATTGATTATAATATGTCTTGGTGAACTCCTCTTTGGGTTGAATTTTATTGAAGGTATCTGGGTTTCCTGTACCTTGATCTTGGTATCTTTCCCCAGATTTTTTCAGCCATTATTTCTTTAAACATGTTTTCTGGACCTTTCTCTCTCTTCTCCTTCTGGTATTTACATTAGGCAAATGTTAGTTTTCTTGATGGTATCCCATAATTCCTATAGGTTTTCTTCATTCATCCTTACTCTTTTTTCTTTGCAATCCTCTGACTATGTAATTTTATTTTATTTATTTTTTATTGTTGGGGATTCATTGAGGGTACAAGAAACCAGGATGACTATGCAATTTTAAATGTCTATCTTTGAGCTTATTGATTCTTCTGTTTGACTTAATCTGCTGTTGAAGCTTTCTATTACATTTTTCAGTTCATTCATTGTATTGTATTTTTCATCTCTATCTAGCTGCTAAAAGTTAGCAGCTTTTTGTTTCATCTCTAAACCATTTCTATGTGGTTTTTTGTTTGTTTCTATTTCTTTATTAAATTTCTTGTTATGTTTGTGTATTGTTTTCCAAATTTCATTTAATTTTCTACACTTGTTTGTAATTCTCTGAAATTTTATAAGAGGAGTATTTTGAATTACTTGTCAGTCATTTTATAGATCTCTGTTTCTTTAGAGTCTTTCATTGGAGCTTTATTAGGGTTTTTGTGTGTGTGTGCGGTGTCATAATTTCCTCATTTGTTGTAATTCTTGTGTCATTGCATTCATGTATGCACATTTGAGGAGAAAGTAGCCATCTCTTCTGTCCTTTATAGGTACTCTTTATCAGGGATAGACCTTCATCGTTTAACCTAGTCTGGGATTATGGATAACCTAGTTGGTAATGACTACAGGTAGGCAGAGCTTACCGTTGAGTTCTGTAGATGAAGTGTGTCACTATATTTCTCCTGAGATTTTGTGGGGCTACATTTTGGGGTGTCCTGGCCAGTAGACCACATTTTGCCTTCCAAATCCCTAAGTGAGACCTTTTAATTGAATCCAAATTTTACAGAAGAAATTATTTTATTTATATTAATACTTTTTTGTTTGTATTTTGTTTTTATTTTATTTTTAAAATGAACGTATTTAAAATACCAAAGAAGAAATACATTTCAACAAAATAGTCCTCCTAGATTGACCAGCACAATTAGAACATTAGTGCACCATAAGGGCTAATTTGATGGCTGCTACTCTCATGATTTAGTTGTAACATCCCCCACCTGACAACTGGCACTACTTCTGCATGAGCCTGGTTGGAAAGATTTTATGAGGGTCAAACATGCCAGTGTGTTATTAGCTTTTAACAATGGTATACTATGTTTCTATTTGAGGTGGAATTTGTGAATAGTTGTATAGCTCAACAGTTTTGTAACTCTGTCTGTCTTTTGTCTGTTAAAGAAGACCAAGAGAATGCTGAAGAAAGAGAACTGATTCTTTAATAAAGATTGGGAATTGCAATATTATTAATAGCTTGTTTCTGCTAAAAAGATAATTTGCTTGCTTTGTGATACTAGAACATCAACATTAAAGAAGTTCAACGTTTATCAGCATTAGAACCTTCATAAGTACCACAAATATTTTAAATTAGAAGGAGAGATGCAAAAGGTTGTATTGCATAAATTAAAAGACAAAAAGCAAAGACGATTCTTTCAAGCAGCAGTAATGCCATTGAAGCAATTAACATAGTTTATATATTCAGGAAAAAAGAGAAGCCATTCAATGATGTAGATAATCATGAAAGAATGCATTGTTGAAGTTGAAGGATGCTTAGACCCCCAAAATGTTTCAAAGTACAAATAACTGCCTCTTTCAAGGAGAACCATAACTGATTGACAACATGAATTAGCCTTCAACTTAACAGAACAACTTCATGCAATACTTCAAATGGAAACTATATATTATTCAAGCCCTTTGGATGAATCAACCGATACTACTTTGGAGCAGGTTTTTACTTATTTCAGGTTACAATAGAAGATTTTCTTTTCTATGAAGAGCTTCTGCTTTAGTCATTCTTGTGAGCAGAACACAGGGAATAGATATATTCAACAACTTTCAAGATAAATATCATGAAGTTAGGCTGAATTTGGTAAATTTAGTGAATGTCTGTAAAAAATGGTGTACCTTCCATGACAGGAAAACATGACAGGTTTTTTGCACAGATAAAAATAGTGCTGACAGATTCAGATGTTCTCATTTCTTCTCATTGTATCTTGCATCAGCAAAAATCTCTCTGCTAAAGCTACTACTTTAAGTGACACTTTGCAATAAATTATAAGTATTGTTAACTATAACCATGTGAATGGATGTAACATGCTAAAGTTGAATTCTGAGATTAGTGTGGATTTCCCAGATCATTTTAAAGTGTGTTGGTTATTGCAGAGTAGGTGTTACTCAAAATTTTATATTTTTAAGAACAGATAGACTAGAATGAGCCATGTGAATTATTGACAGAAACTTTCTATAGTAATGTAGCATTTCTGTGTGATGTCAAATCAAAACAACTTGATATTTCTTTGCAAGATAAAAAACTAAGTCTATATATGACATATGGCAAAAAAGCCAAGCACTTCAAAAAAAGGTCTTTTTTTGAAACACCTCTTCAAAAGGAATTTTTGAATGAACACTTTCCCCACTTAGCAAAAGTCATTGATGAGCAGGATGATATATGTGAATTATTTGAAAAATACACACCTGTTACAGAACTATTAATTGGAGAATACAATGAAAGGTTCACTAACTTTGAGAATCACAATATCACATTCAAATTAGCCTTTCAGCCTCACCTAACTGATATCACCAGACCACCTAAAGAAGTACTGATGGAATTTTAGATGACATTTTAAAGTCATTGATTGCTGATGAGAAAGATCATATTTCAACTGAAATATGAAAAAATGTAGTAGCACATCCATGCCTTTGGCAACGTGCCTGAAAAATGCTTTTTTGCTTTCCAACCACTTATTGCTGCAAATCTACATTCTGCCACCTAACCCAAATCAAGATGCCCTTAACGTCACTAGTGTCAGATACCCATCCAGAGGATCAACTGAAACTGTGGGCCTCCATGCTGCAACCAAATATTCAAATGCTTTACAACAAAAGGAGACACAACATAGTCATTAAAAGCTCAGTTACTTTTAAAATTAACAAATAGTTTTCATTTTCTGAAACTATTAAGTGCATATTAGTAGTTATTTTACAAAATGATGGGCATCTAAGTATATCTAATTGAAGTTTCTTGAATGTGGCCTTATTGGATTACAGCTAAATTAACCCAGTCTTCCAACATGAAAAGGATTGCAACCCCGGAGCTCGAGATAATGACTAAAACAAGGTCTCTATTTCTGAAGAATTTCAGTTTAGGAGGAAGCCAAAAATTTAAATAAAGTAATTGATTAATGGTAAAGCAGAGGTCTGAACTAAGTGCTATGAGAGTGCAGAGGAGGGAACAACTGACTCTGGGTGAAGTAAAGCTGAGAAGCTTCCTGTGAAGGTGACTTTTTAGCTGGGTTTGGGGGAATGAACAGAAAAATAGCAGAGGATATTAACAAATGGAAGAACATACCATGTTCATGGATTGGAAGAATCAACATTGTTAAAATGTCTATACTTCCCAAAGCAATCTACCTATTCAATGCCATTCCTATTAAAATACCAACATCGTACTTTCAAGATTTGGAAAAAATGATTCTGTGTTTTGTATGGAACCAGAGAAAACCCCATATAGCTAAGGCAGTTCTTAGTAATAAAAATAAAGCTGGGGGCATCAGCATACCAGATTATAGGCTGTACTGCAAAGCCATAGTGGTCAAGACAGCATGGTACTGGCACAAAAATAGAGACATAGACACTTGGAATCAAATAGAAAACCAGGAAATGAAACTAACATCTTGCAACCACGTAATCTTTGATAAACCAAACAAGAATATACCTTGGGGGAAAGACTCTCTATTCAATAAATGGTGTTGGGAGAACTCGATATCCACATGTAAAAGACTGAAACTGGACCCACACTCACAAAAATTGATTCAAGATGGATAAAGGACTTAAATTTAAGACATGAAACAATAAAAATCCTCAAAGAAAGCATAGGAAAAACACTGGAAGATATTGGCCTGGGAAAAACTTCATGAAGAAGACTGCCATGGCAATTGAAACAACAACAAAAATAAACAAATGGGACTTAATTAAACTGAAAAGCTTCTGTACAGCAAAGAAGACAACAACCAAAGCAAATAGACTACCTACACAATGGGAAAGGATATTTGCATATTTTCAATCAGACAAAAGCTTGATAACTAGGATCTATAGAGAACTCAAATTAATCCACATGAGAAAAGCTAACAATCCCATATATCAATGGGCAAGAGACATGAATAGAACCTTCTCTAAAGAAGACAGATGAATGGCTAACAAACATATGAAAAAATGTTCATCATCCCTATCTATTAGAGAAATGCAAATCAGAACACCCCGAGATACCATCTAACCCCAGCAAGAATGGCCCACATCACAAAATCTCAAAAGTGCAGATGCTGGCGTGGACGTGGAGAGAAGGGAACACTTTTACACTGCTGGTGGGACTGCAAACTAGTACAACCTTTCTGGAAGAAAGTATGGAGAAACCGCAAAGCACTCAAGCTAGACCTCCCATTTGATCCTGCAATCCCATTACTGGACAACTACCCAGAAGGAAAAAAATCCTTTCATCATAAGGACACTTGTACTAGACTGTTTATTGCAGCTCAATTTACAATCGCCAAAATGTGGAAACAGCCTAAATGCCCACCAACCCAGGAATGGATTAACAATCAGTGGTATATATACACCATGGCATACTATTCAGCCCTTAAAAAAAAATGGAGACTTTACATCCTTCGTATTAACCTGGATGGAAGTGGAAGACATTCTTAGTACAGCATCACAAGAATGGAGAAGCATGAATCCTATGTACTCCATTTTGATGTGAGGATAATTAATGACAATTAAGGTCATGGTGGGGGTGGGGGAAGGGGAGAGCAGAGAGAGAAAGAAGGAGGGAGGGGTGAGGAAAAGAAGAGCAGAGAGAGGGAGGGAGGGGGGTGGGACCTTGGTGTGTGCCACACCTTCTGGGGACAAGACACGGTTCCAAGAGGGACTTTACCTAAAAAATGCAATCAGGGTAACCTGGCTTATTGTACCCTCGATGAATCCCCAACAATAAAAAATAAATCAAGAAAGAAATAAAAATAAGTAAAAGACAAAGAGGAAAGGTAAAAAAAAAGAAGAAGAAAATGCCTGCGATCCCCTCTAGACATTTCTCTACCAAAAGATGTGTTATGCTATTATAAATCTTTATTTACAGCCTTATCTAAAAGCAAAGCAGAATCAAATAAATAGCAAAAAAGCACTAAATATGATATAAAACTGTTCATGGAATAATAGACATGAGTATATAGTTTGAGAACTTTATACGTAACTTTTTTTTTTATTATTGTTAAATCATAGCTGTGTACATTAGTGCAATCAACTGTACCCATTCTTTTTTTTTTTTTTCCTTTTGTTTTTTTTTTTTTATTGTTGGGGATTCATTGAGGGTACAATAAGCCAGTTACACTGATTGCAATTGTTAGGTAAAGTCCCTCTTGCAATCATGTCTTGCCCCCATGAAGTGTGATACACACTAAGGCCCCACCCCCCTCCCTCCATCCCTCTTTCTGCTTCCCCCCCATAACCTTAATTGTCATTAATTGTCCTCATATCAAGATTGAGTACATAGGATTCATGCTTCTCCATTCTTGTCATGCTTTACTAAGAATAATGTCTTCCACTTCCATCCAGGTTAGTACGAAGGATGTAAAGTCTCCATTTTTTTTAATGGCTGAATAGTATTCCATGGTATACATATACCATAGCTTGTTAATCCATTCCTGGGTTGGTGGGCATTTAGGCTGTTTCCACATTTTGGCAATTGTAAATTGAGCTGCAATAAACAGTCTAGTACAAGTGTCCTTATGATAAAAGGATTTTTTTCCTTCTGGGTAGATGCCCAGTAATGGGATTGCAGGATCAAATGGGAGGTCTAGCTTGAGTGCTTTGAAGTTTCTCCATACTTCCTTCCAGAAAGGTTGTACTAGTTTGCAGTCCCACCAGCAGTGTAAAAGTGTTCCCTTCTCTCCACATCCACACCAGCATCTGCAGTTTTGAGATTTTGTGATGTGGGCCATTCTCACTGGGGTTAGATGATATCTCAGGGTTGTTTTGATTTGCATTTCTCTAATATATAGAGATGATGAACATTTTTTCATGTGTTTGTTAGCCATTCGTCTGTCATCTTTAGAGAAAGTTCTATTCATGTCTCTTGCCCATTGATATATGGGATTGTTGGCCTTTTTCATGTGGATTAATTTGAGTTCTCTATAGATCCTAGTTATCAAGCTTTTGTCTGATTGAAAATATGCAAATATCCTTTCCCATTGTGTAGGTTGTCTCTTTGCTTTGGTTATTGTCTTCTTAGCTGTACAGAAGCTTTTCAGTTTAATGAGCTCCCATTTGTTTATTTTTGTTGTTGTTGCAATTGCCATGGCAGTCTTCTTCATGAAGTCTTCCGCCAGGCTAATATCTTTCAGTGTTTTTCCTATGCTTTCTTTGAGGATTTTTATTGTTTCATGCTTTAAATTTAAGTCCTTTATCCATCTTGAATCAATTTTTGTGAGTGGGGAAAGGTGTGGGTCCAGTTTCAGTCTTTTACATGTAGACATCCAGTTCTCCCAACACCATTTATTGAATAGGGAGTATTTCCCCCAAGGTAAGTTCTTGTTTGGTTTATCAAAGATTAGGTGGCTGTAAGATGTTAGTTTCATTTCTTGGTTTTCAATTCGATTCCAAGTGTCTATGACTGTTTTTCTGCCCGTACCATGCTTTCTTGACCACTATGGCTTTGTAGTACAGACTAAAATCTGGTATGCTGATGCCCCCAGCTTTATTTTTATTACTAAGAACTGCCTTAGCTATACGGGGTTTTTTCCGGTTCCATACAAAACGCAGAATCATTTTTTCCAAATCTTGAAAGTACGATGTAGGTACTTTGATAGGAATGGCATTGAATAGGTAGATTGCTTTGGGAAGTATAGACATTTTAACAATGTTGATTCTTCCCATCCATGAGCATGGTATATTCTTCCATTTGTTAATATCCTCTGCTATTTCCTTTCTGAGGATTTCATAGTTTTCTTTATAGAGGTCCTTCACCTCCTTCGTTAGGTATATTCCTAGGTATTTCATTTTCTTTGAAACTATGGTGAAGGGAGTTGTGTCCTTAATTAGCTTCTCATCTTGACTGTTATTGGTGTATACAAAGGCTACTGACTTGTGGACATTGATTTTATATCCTGAAACATTACTGTATTTTTTGATGACTTCTAGGAGTCTTGTGGTTGAGTCTTTGGGGTTCTCTAAGTATAAGATCATGTCATCAGCAAAGAGGGAGAATTTGACCTCCTCTGCTCCCATTTGGATTCCCTTTATTTCCTTGCCTTGCCTAATTGTATTGGCTAGAACTTCCAGCACTATGTTGAATAGTAAAGGTGACAGAGGACAACCTTGTCTGGTTCCAGTTCTAAGAGGAAAAGCTTTCAGTTTTACTCCATTCAGTAAAATATTGGCTGTGGGTTTGTCATAGATAACTTCAATCAGTTTTAGAAATGTGCCACCTATGCCTATACTCTTCAGTGTTCTAATTAGAAAAGGATGCTGGATTTTATCAAATGCTTTTTCTGCATCTATTGAGAGGATCATGTGATCTTTATTATTGCCTCTGTTAATATGGTGGATAACGTTTATGGACTTGAGTATGTTACACCAGCCTTGCATCCCTGGGATGAAGCCTACTTGATCATGATGAATGACTTTTTTGATGATAAGCTGTAATCTATTGGCTAGGAATTTGTTGAGAATTTTTCCATCTATATTCATGAGTGAGATTGGTCTGAAATTCTCCTTTTTGTTTGGGTCTTTTCCTGGTTTTGGTATCAGGGTGATGTTTGCTTCATAGAATGTGTTGGGGAAGATTCCTTCTTCCTCAGTTTTTTGGAATAATTTCTGCAGTACAGGAATAAGCTCTTCCTTGAAGGTTTGATAGAATTCTGGAGTAAAGCCATCTGGACCAGGGCATTTTTTTCTTCGAAGCTTTTTCATTGTTTCTTTGATCTCAGTGCTTGAAATTGGTCTGTTCAGGAGCTCTATTTCTTCCTGGCTAAGTCTAGGGAGAGGATGTGATTCCAAGTATTGATCCATTTCTTTCACATTGTCAAATTTCTGGGCATAGAGTTTCCGGTAGTATTCAGAGATGATCTCTTGTATCTCTGTGGGATCATTTGTTATTTCCCCTTTATCGTTTCTGATTGAGGTTACTAGAGATTTTACTTTTCTATTCCTCGTTAGTCTGGCCAATGGTTTATTTTATTTATTTTTTCAAAAAACCAACTGCTTGTTTCATTAATTTTCTGAATGATTCTTTTGTTTTCAATTTCATTGATCTCTGATTTGATTTTGGATATTTCTTTTCTTCTACTGAGTTTAGGCTTAGATTGTTCTTCTTTTTCCAATTCCATAAGATCTCTTGTGAGATTGTTGATGTGCTCTCTTTCTGTTTTTCGAATGTAGGCATCTAAAGCGATGAATTTTCCTCTCAAAACTGCTTTTGCAGTATCCCACAGGTTTTGGTAGCTTGTGTCTTCATTGTTGTTATGCTCAAGGATGTTAATGATTTCCTGTTTTATTTCTTCCTGCACCCATCTGTTATTCAACAGAAGATTGTTTAATTTCCATGCCTTTGGGTGGGGTTTAGCATTTTTATTAGAGTTGAGTTCCACCTTTATTGCCTTATGGTCTGAGAAGATACAAGGTAAAATTTCAATTCTTTTGATTCTGTTGATATTTGTTTTGTGTCCCAGGATATGATCAATTTTGGAGAATGTTCCATGGGGTGATGAGAAGAATGTATATTCTTTATTTTGGGGGTGGAGTGTTCTATGTGCATCTATCAAGCATAGTTGTTCTAGGGTCTCATTTAAATCTCTTATATCTTTGTTTAATTTCTGTTTAGAGGATCTGTCCAGCTCCTCTAAAGAGGAGTGTTAAAATCCCCTGTTATGATGGTATTATCAGATATCATATTGCTCAGACTGAGTAAGTTCTGCTTCAAGAATCTGGGAGCATTTAAATTGGGTTCATAAATATTTAGAATTGAAATGTCTTCTTGTTGTAGTTTTCCCTTCACCAATAAAAAGTGACCATCTTTGTCTTTTTTGACTTTAGTTGCTTTAAATCCACATGTATCTGAAATAAGATTGCAACTCCTCTTTTCTTCTGAATTCCATTTGCCTGAAAAATTGTCTTCCAACCCTTGACTCGGAGCTTTAATTTGTCTTTTGAAGCCAGGTGTGTTTCTTGCAGACAGCAGATGGATGGCTTGTGTTTTTTAATCCAATCAGCCAATCTATGTCTCTTCAGTGGGGAATTCAAGCCATTAACATTTATTGAGATAATTGATAAGTGTGGTAGTAGTCTATTCGTCTTATTTGGTGAGAGTCCATTGCTTAGTTTTATCTTTTGCATCAGTGTGGAGGTTAGGTTCTGTCCTTTGATTTCTAAGTTCTTACTTTGCTGCTGATCCATTGTGGTGGTCAGTGTGCAGAACAGGTTGAAGTATTTCCTGTAGAGCTGGTCTTGTTGTGGCAAATTTCCTCAATGTTTGTATATCCGTAAATGATTTGATTTCTCCGTCAATTTTGAAGCTTAGCTTAGCAGGGTACAGAATTCTGGGCTGGAAATTCTTCCGTTTAAGTAGATTAAAGGTAGATGACCATTGTCTTCTTGCTTGGAAAGTTTCATTAGAGAAGTCTGTGGTCACTCTGATGGATTTGCCCCTGTAGGTCAACTGGCGCTTACTCCTGGCAGCTTGCAGAATCTTTTCTTTTGTCTTGACTTTGGACAGGTTCATCACAATGTGTCTTGGAGAAGCTCGGTTAGAGTTGAGGCGACCTGGGGTCCGATATCCCTCTGAAAGCAGTGTGTCAGAATCTTTGGTGATGTTTGGGAAATTTTCTTTTATAATATTCTCTAGTATGGCTTCCATTCCTCTGGGGCATTCTTCTTCCCCTTCTGGAATTCCTATAACTCGTATTTTGGAACGCTTCATAAAGTCCCATAATTCTGACAGTGAACGTTCTGCTTTCTCTCTTCTTTTCTGCCTCCTTTACTGTCTAAGTTATCTCAAGAACTTTGTCTTCTACCTCTGAAATTCTTTCTTCTGCATGGTCTAACCTTTTGCTGATACTTTCCATTGCATCTTTAAGTTCCCTAATTGACTGTTTCAGTTCCTTCAGGTCTGCTATATCCTTTTTATGTTCTTCATATCGTTCATCTCTTATTTGATTCTGTTTTTGCATTTCCTTTTGGTTATTTTCCACTTTATTAGCAATTTCCTTCATTGTTTCCAGCATTTCTTTCATTGTTTTCAACATGTGTATTCTAAATTCCCTTTCTGTCATTCCTAACATTTCTTTACAGGTGGAATCATCTGCAGTAGCTACCTCATGGTCCCTTGGCGGGGTTGTTCTAGACTGGTTCTTCATGTTGCCTGGAGTTTTCTGCTGATTCTTCCTCATGAGTGATTTCTTTTATCTGTTTCCTTGCCCTAATTTTCCTTTCACTTCCTCTTGCTCTTTAAGTTCTTGTGCCTGTGGACTAAGGGTTACAGGACCAGAAGTGTGAGAAGGTTGAAGAGAAAAAAAGGGATGAAAGAAAGGAGGACCGAGTGATAAGAAAAAAAAGAAAGATAGAGAAAGGAGAGGGGGTGGGTATAAGGAATATTGACAAAAAGAAGAGAGGCACAGAAAAAGGGAGACAGGGCAATATAGGTGTACCGTAGGGTACTTTGATGCAACCTTTAAAAAAACCCACCTTCTGGGGGTGCCCAGTTGGGTGGTTCCCTTGAGGTCAGCAGCTCTTTGCTAACCTGATCAGACACAGTACCCCACCTCCACCAAGTAGAGAGGAAAGACAAAAATGCTATAAATCAAACCAAAAGAAGCAAACAGAAAACATTACGGGGATAAAATTGGGTGAAAAACCAAATGATAGCGGTAGAAACACTAGCAAAAATGAAGTTCTAGTTATTAAAAAAGGCAGCAATGGGATATTATAATTAAACTACAAAAATTGAGAAAGAAAAAGGGATCTGTATGGAAAAGAGTGAAATTAAAAAACAAAAGAACATCAACAACGTCAAAATAAAAAAAACAACCAAACAAAAAAAAAAAAAGAAAAAAATACACAACCAAAAACAAAGCAGTTTGTATATGTTATTGAATATTGTCTGGGCAACATGTGGTCTTATGGGGTATGAGATGTTAATCACAGTTCTGATACGACTGGAGGCTGCTGATTTCTCAAGCCCCAGCAGGTAGACACCCCAAATCTCTCTTCAGCCCACTTAAAGGCACTTTGAATTTGTAAACTTGCTGAGAAGAAGCTTTCCCAGCTTTCTCGCTGGAATCACTGCTGAAGTGGCTATCCTCTTACCCAGTGTGCCAAATCCGGTCTCACTCTGCCCCCAAGGGTTAGGGCTGCAAGGCGGCTCAGACCCCACCCATAGGCTACTTGGTTGCTGGGTTACCAGCTCCCACCCGTTTCTAGCTCTGCGACCCTGAGGGCGGAGCTTGCCGGGGCAGATCACTGACAATGTTTCCTTGTGACCCACTGCCAAACACTATTAGCTCCGTCTGGCTCAGTGGCTCAGACTGGGGCCCTTGACAACGGCCAAAGTTCTCCGCACTCCCACTCAGGCCCTCCCCAAGGCAGTTCAACTCAGTGCCAAGTCCAAGGACACCAAAGCAGTTCACAGGTAAGGCCTTTCTGGTTTGCAGTCTCGCTGCTATTGAACCTACAGTTGTGGGCGGGTTTAGACGGATTGAACACGCGCGACCACTTGCCAGTTTTCCACTGTTTTAGTCCTCCTCTTGGGGTCCAGAAGTCTCTCGCTTACTCCCTGTATCCTCATAAGAGTGATGATAGGCAGATCCCACCAGCCAGAGATGCCTGGAGTCCTATCTCCCCAGACTCACGGTGCCCATATGCAAGGAAGCTGTTACTCGCCTGTACCCATTCTAAGATGCACCATAGATGTGGTCCCACCCATTACCCTCCCTCTACCAAAACCTCCCCACTCCCTTCCCCTTCCTTGGCCCTTTCCCTATAGTCTTGTGCTACAGTTGGGTTATAACCTTCATATGAAAGCTAGAAATTAGCTTCATAGTAAGGCTGAGTGCACTGGATACTTTTTCTTCCATTCTTGAGATACTTTGCTAAGAAGTATATGTTCTAGCTCCATCCATGTAAACATGAAAGAGGTAAAGTCTCCATCTTTCTTTAAGGTGGCATAATATTCCATGGTATATATGGACCACAATTTGCTAGTCCATTCATGGGTCGATGGACACTTGGGCTTTCATCCATGACTTAGCAATTATGAATTGGGCTGCAATAAACATTCTGCTACAGATGTCTTTGTTATATTGTGATTTTTTGGTCTTCTGGGAATATACCTAGTAAAGGAATTATAGGATCGAATGGCAGGTCTATTTTTAGGACTCTAAGTGTTCTCCAAACATCCTTCCACAAGGAACGTATTAGTGGGCATTCCCACCAGCAGTGTACAAGTGTGCCCTTTCCTCCACATCCACGCCAACATTTCTGGTTTTGGGATTTTGTTATGTGGGCTACTCTTATTGGGGTTAGGTGATATCTCAGAGTAGTTTTGATTTGCATTTCTCTGATGATTAAGGATGATGAGATTTTTTTCATGTGTTTGTAGATTTTGCGTCGGTCTTCTTTAGAGAAGTTTCTCTTTAAGTCCCTTGCCCACTCTGAAATGGGGTCACGTGTTCTTTTCTTGCTAATAAATTTGAGTTCTCTGTGGATTCTGGTTATTAGACCTTTATCGGAGGTATAACCTGCAAATATTTTCCCACATTCTGAGGGCTGTCTGCTTGCTTTACTCACTATGTTCTTGGCTGTGCAGAAGCTATTTAGCTTGATCAGGTCCCAGTAGTGTATTTTTGATACTGCTTCCATTGCCTGGGGAGTCCTCCTCATAAAATATTCACCCAGGCCGATTCCTTCAAGAGTTTTCCCTCCACTTTCTTCAAGTATTTTTATAGTTTCATGTCTTAAGTTTAAATCTTTTATCCAGTGAGAGTCTATCTTAGTTAATGGTGAAAGGTGTGGGTACAGTTTCAATCTTCTACAGGTTGCCAGCCAGTTCACCCAGCACCATTTGTTAAACAGGGAATCTTTTCCCCACTGAATGTTTTTAATTGGCTTGTCAAAGATCAAATAACGGTAAGTAGCTGAATCCATCTCTTGGTTCTCTATTCTGTTCCAGACATCTACTTCTCTGCTTTTGTGCCAGTACCATGCTGTTTTCATCATTATGGATTTATAGTACAGTCTCAGGTCTGGTAGTGTGATTCCTCCTGCTGTGTTTTTATTGCTGGGTAATGTTTTGGCTATTCGAGGTTTTTTCTGATTCCATATAAAACGATGTATTATTTTTTCAAGATCTTTAAAGTATGGCAATGGAGCTTTAATAGGAATTGCATTAAAATTGTATATTGCTTTGGGCAGTATGGACATTTTAACAATGTTGATTTTTCCCAGCCATGAACATGGTATGTTTTTCCATCTGTTAACATCTTCAGCTATTTCTTTTCTTAAAGTTTCATAGTTCTCTTTGTAGAGATCTTTCACGTCCTTTGTTAGGTATACTCCCAAATATTTCATCTTCTTCGGCACTATTGTGAAAGGAATAGAGTCCTTGACTGTTTGTTTGGCTTGGTGATTGTTGGTATATATAAAGGCTACAGATTTATGGGTGTTGATTTTGTAACCTGAGATATTGCTATATTCCTTGATCACTTCTAAAAGTTTTGTAGTAGAATCCCTAGTGTTTTCCAGATATACGATCATATCATCTACGAAGAGTGAAAATTTGATCTCTTCTGACCCTATGTGGATACCCTTGATCGCCTTTTCTTCCCTACTTGCAATGGCTAAAACTTCCATTACAATGTTAAAGAGCAATGGAGACAATGGGCAACCTTGCCTGGTTCCTGATCTAAGTGGAAATGATTTGAATTTAACTCCATTCAATACGATATTGGCTGCAGGTTTGCTGTAGATGGCCTCTATTAGTTTAAGAAATGTCCCTTCTGGGCGGCGCCTGTGGCTCAGTGAGTAGGGCGCCGGCCCCATATGCCGAGGGTAGCGGGTTCGGACCCAGCCCCGGCCAAGCTGCAACAGAAAAATAGCCGGGTGTTGTGGCGGGCGCCTGTAGTCCCAGCTGCTCAGGAGGCTGAGGCAAGAGAATCGCGTTAGCCCAAGAGTTAGAGGTTGCTGTGAGCCATGTGACGCCACGGCACTCTACCTGAGGGCCATACAGTGAGACTCTGTCTCTACAAAAAAAAAAAAAAGAAAAAGAAATGTCCCTTCTATACCAATTTTCTTTTTTTTTTTTCTTTTTTTTGCTTTGTATTTTTTTTTTTTATTGTTGGGGATTCATTGAGGGTACAATAAGCCAGGTTACACTGATTGCAATTGTTAGGTAAAGTCCCTCTTGCAATCATGTCTTGCCCACATAAAGTGTGACACACACCAAGGCCCCACCCACCTCCCTCCGTCCCTCTTTCTGCTTCCCCCGCCCATAACCTTAATTGTCATTAATTATCCTCATATCAAAATTGAGTACATAGGATTCATGCTTCTCCATTCTTGTGATGCTTTACTAAGAATAATGTCTTCCACTTCCATCCAGGTTAATACGAAGGATGTAAAGTCTCCATTTTTTTCTTTTTAATTTTTATTTATTTATTTATTTTTTATTGTTGGGGATTCATTGAGGGTACAATAAGCCAGGTTACACTGATTGCAATTGTTAGGTAAAGTCCCTCTTGCAATCATGTCTTGCCCACATAAAGTGTGACACACACCAAGGCCCCACCCACCTCCCTCCGTCCCTCTTTCTGCTTCCCCCGCCCATAACCTTAATTGTCATTAATTATCCTCATATCAAAATTGAGTACATAGGATTCATGCTTCTCCACTCTTGTGATGCTTTACTAAGAATAATGTCTTCCACTTCCATCCAGGTTAATACGAAGGATGTAAAGTCTCCATTTTTTTTTTTTTAATTTTTATTTATTTATTTATTTTTTATTGTTGGGGATTCATTGAGGGTACAATAAGCCAGGTTACACTGATTGCAATTGTTAGGTAAAGTCCTTCTTGCAATCATGTCTTGCCCCCATAAAGTGTGACACACACCAAGGCCCCACCCACCTCCCTCATTCCCTCTTTCTGTTCCCCCCCCTAACCATAATTGTCATTAATTGTCCTCATATCAAGATTGAGTACATAGGATTCATGCTTCTCCATTCTTGTGAAGCTTTACTAAGAATAATGTCTTCCACGTCCATCCAGGTTAATACAAAGGATGTAAAGTCTCCATTTTTTTTAATGGCTGAATAGTATTCCATGGTATACATATACCACAGCTTGTTAATCCATTCCTGGGTTGGTGGGCATTTAGGCTGTTTCCACATTTTGGCGATTGTAAATTGAGCTGCCATAAACAGTCTAGTACAAGTGTCCTTATGATAAAAGGATTTTTTTCCTTCTGGGTAGATGCCCCGTAGTGGGATTGCAGGATCAAATGGGAGGTCTAGCTTGAGTGCTTTGAGGTTTCTCCATACTTCCTTCCAGAAAGGTTGTACTAGTTTGCAGTCCCACCAGCAGTGTAAAAGTGTTCCCTTCTCTCCACATCCACGCCAGCATCTGCACTTTTGAGATTTTGTGATGTGGGCCATTCTCACTGGGGTTAGATGATATCTCAGGGTTGTTTTGATTTGCATTTCTCTAATATATAGAGATGATGAACATTTTTTCATGTGTTTGTTAGCCATTCGTCTGTCGTCTTTAGAGAAAGTTCTATTCATGTCTCTTGCCCATTGATATATGGGATTGTTGGCCTTTTTCATGTGGATTAATTTGACTTCTCTATAGATCCTAGTTATCAAGCTTTTGTCTGATTGAAAATATGCAACTATCCTTTCCCATTGTGTAGGTTGTCTCTTTGCTTTGGTTATTGTCTCCTTAGCTGTACAGAAGCTTTTCAGTTTAATGAAGTCCCATTTGTTTATTTTTGTTGTTGTTGCAATTGCCATGGCAGTCTTCTTCATGAAGTCTTTCCCCAGGCCAATGTCTTCCAGTGTTTTTCTTATGCTTTCTTGGAGGATTTTTATTGTTTCATGCCTGAAATTTAAGTCATTTATCCATCTTGAATCAATTTTTGTGAGTGGGGAAAGGTGTGGGTCCAGTTTCAGTCTTTTACATGTAGGCATCCAGTTCTCCCAACACCATTTATTGAATAGGGAGTCTTTCCCCCAAGGTATGTTCTTGTTTGGTTTATCAAAGATTAGGTGGTTGTAAAATGTTAGTTTCATTTCTTGGTTTTCAATTCGATTCCAAGTGTCTATGTCTCTGTTTTTGTGCCAGTACCATGCTGTCTTGAGCACTATGGCCTTGTACTACAGACTAAAATCTGGTATGCTGATGCCCCCAACTTTATTTTTGTTACAGAGAACTGCCTTAGCTATATGGGGTTTTTTCCGGTTCCATACAAAACGCAGAATCATTTTTTCCAAATCTTGAAAGTACGATGTTGGTATTTTGATAGGAATGGCATTGAATAGGTAGATTGCTTTGGGAAGTATAGACATTTTAACAATGTTGATTCTTCCCATCCATGAGCATGGTATGTTCTTCCATTTGTTAATATCCTCTGCTATTTCCTTTCTGAGGATTTCATAGTTTTCTTTATAGAGGTCCTTCACCTCCTTCGTTAGGTATACTCCTAGGTATTTCATTTTCTTTGAAACTATGGTGAAGGGAGTTGTGTCCTTAATTAGCTTCTCATCTTGACTGTTATTGGTGTACACAAAGGCTACTGACTTGTGGACATTGATTTTATATCCTGAAACATTACTGTATTTTTTGATGACTTCTAGGATTCTTGTGGTTGAGTCTTTGGGGTTCTCTAAGTATAAGATCATGTCATCAGCAAAGAGGGAGAGTTTGACCTCCTCTGCTCCCATTTGGATTCCCTTTATTTCCTTGTCTTGCCTAATTGTATTGGCTAGAACTTCCAGCACTACGTTGAATAGTAAAGGTGACAGAGGACAACCTTGTCTGGTTCCAGTTCTAAGAGGAAAAGCTTTCAGTTTTACTCCATTCAGTAAAATATCGGCTGTGGGTTTGTCATAGATAGCTTCAATCAGTTTTAGAAATGTGCCACCTATGCCTATACTCTTCAGTGTTATAATTAGAAAAGGATGCTGGATTTTATCAAATGCTTTTTCTGCATCTATTGAGAGGATCATGTGATCTTTATTTTTGCCTCTGTTAATATGGTGGATAACGTTTATAGACTTGCTTATGTCAAACCAGCCTTGCATCCCTGGGATGAATGACTTTTTTGATGATAAGCTGTAATCTATTGGCTAGGATTTTGTTGAGAAGTTTTGCGTCTATATTCATGAGTGAGATTGGTCTGAAATTCTCCTTTTTGTTTGGGTCTTTTCCTGGTTTTGGTATCAGGGTGATGTTTGCTTCATAGAATGTGTTGGGGAAGATTCCTTTTTCCTCAATTTTTTGGAATAGTTTCTGCAGTACAGGAATAAGCTCTTCCTTGAAGGTTTGATAGAATTCTGGAGTGAAACCATCTGGACCAGGGCATTTTTTGGTTGGAAGATTTTTTATTGTTTCTTTGATCTCAGTGCTTGAAATTGGTCTGTTCAGGAGCTCTATTTCTTCCTGGCTGAGTCTAGGGAGAGGGTGTGATTCCAAATATTTCTCCATTTCCTTCACATTGTCAAATTTCTGGACATGGAGTTTCTGGTAGTATTCAGAGATGATCTCTTGTATCTCTGTGGGATCAGTTGTTATTTCCCCTTTATCATTTCTGATTGAGGTTACTAGAGATTTTATTTTCTGTTCCTCGTTAGTCTGGCCAATGGTTTATCTATTTTATTTATTTTTTCAAAAAACCAACTGCTTGTTTCATTAATTTTCTAAATGATTCTTTTGTTTTCAATTTCATTGATCTCTGATTTGATTTTGGATATTTCTTGTCTTCTACTGAGCTTAGGCCTAGATTGTTCTTCTTTTTCCAATTCCATAAGATCTCTTGTGAGATTGTTGATGTGCTCTCTTTCTGTTTTTCTAATGTAGGCATCTAAAGTGATGAATTTTCCTCTCAAAACTGCTTTTGCAGTATCCCACAGGTTTTGGTAGCTTGTGTCTTCATTGTTGTTATGCTCAAGGAAGTTAATGATTTCCTGTTTTATTTCTTCCTGCACCCATCTGTTATTCAACAGAAGATTGTTTAATTTCCATGCCTTTGGGTGGGGTCGAGCATTTTTGTTAGAGTTGAGTCCCACCTTTAGTGCCTTATGGTCTGAGAAGATACAAGGTAAAATTTCAATTCTTTTGATTCTGTTGATATTTGTTTTGTGTCCCAGGATATGATCAATTTTGGAGAATGTTCCATGGGGTGATGAGAAGAATGTATATCCTTTATCTTTGGGATGGAGTGTTCTATATGCGTCTATCAAGCACAGTTGTCTAGGGTCTCATTTAAATCTCTTATATCCTTGTTTAATTTCTGTTTAGAGGATCTGTCCAGCTCTGTAAGAGGAGTGTTAAGGTCCCCTGTTATTATGGTATTATCAGATATCATATTGCTCAGACTGAGTAAGGTCTGTTTCAAGAATCTGGGAGCATTTAAATTGGGTGCATAAATATTTAGAATTGAAATGTCTTCTTGTTGTATTTTTCCCTTGACCAATATAAAGTGACCATCTTTGTCTTTTTTGACTTTGGTTGCTTTAAATCCATATGTATCTGAAAATAAGATTGCAACTCCTCTTTTCTTCTGAATTCCATTTGCCTGAAAAATTGTCTTCCAACCCTTGACTCGGAGCTTTAATTTGTCTTTTGAAGCCAGACAAATTTCTTGCAGACAGCAAATGGATGGCTTGCAGACAGCAAATGGATGGCTTGTGTTTTTTAATCCAGTCAACCAATCTATGTCTCTTCAGTGGGGATTTCAAGCCATTAACATTTATTGAGGTAATTGATACGTGTGGTAGTATTCTATTCGTCTTATTTTGTGAGAGTCCATTGCTTAGTTTTATCTTTTGCATCAGTGTGGAGGTTAGGTTCTGTCCTTTGATTTCTGAGTTCTTACTTTGCTGCTGATCCATTGTGGTGGTCAGTGTGCAGAACAGGTTGAAGTATTTCCTGTAGAGCTGGTCTTGTTGTGGCGAATTTCCTTAATGTTTGTATATCCGTAAATGATTTGATTTCTCCGTCAA
The DNA here is from genome assembly GCF_027406575.1 of Nycticebus coucang. NCBI lineage: Eukaryota > Metazoa > Chordata > Mammalia > Primates > Lorisidae > Nycticebus > Nycticebus coucang. The sequence goes on from NC_069790.1 coordinate 58,232,492, forward strand.
TTTTGAAGCTTAGCTTAGCAGGGTACAGAATTCTGGGCTGGAGATTGTTCTGGTTAAGTAGATTAAAGGTAGATGACCATTGTCTTCGTGCTTGGAAAGTTTCATTAGAGAAGTCTGCAGTCACTCTGATGGATTTGCCCCTGTAGGTCAACTGGCGCTTACTCCTGGCAGCTTGCAGAATCTTTTCTTTTGTCTTGACTTTGGACAGGTTTATCACAATGTATCTTGGAGAAGCTCAGTTAGAATTGCGGCGACCTGGGGTCCGATAGCCCTCTGAAAGCAGTGTGTCAGAATCTTTGGTGATATTTGGGAAATGTTCTTTTACAATATTCTCTAGTATGGCTTCCATTCCTCTGGGGCATTCTTCTTCCCCTTCTGGAATTCCTATAACTCGTATGTTGGGACACTCATAAAGTCCCATAATTCTGATAGTGAACATTCTGCTTTCTCTCTCTTCTTTTCTGCCTCTTTTACTGTCTGAGTTATCTCAAGAACTTTGTCTTCTACCTCTGAAATACTTTCTTCTGCATGGTCTAACCTGTTGCTGATACTTCCATAGCATCTTTAAGTTCCCTAATTGACTGTTTCAGTTCCTTCAGCTCTGCTGTATCCTTTTTACATTGTTCATAGCGTTCATCTCTTATTTGATTCTGTTTTTGGATTTCCTTTTGGTTATTTTCCACTTTATTAGCAGTTTCTTTCATTGTTTCCATCATTTCTTTCATTGTTTTCAACATGTGTATTCTAAGTTCCCTTTCTGTCATTTCTAACATTTCTTTATAGGTGGAATCATCTGCAGTAGCTACCTCATGGTCCCCTGGCGGGGTTGTTCTGGACTGGTTCTTCATGTTGCCTGGAGTTTTCTGCTGATTCTTCCTCATAAGTGATTTCTTTTATCTGTTTCCTTGCCCTAATTTTCCTTTCACTTCCTGTTGCTCTTTAAGTTCTTGTGCCTGTGAACTAAGGGTTACAGGACCAGAAGGGTGAGAAGGTTGAAGAGCAAAAAAGGGGTGAAAGAAAGGAGGACTGAGTGATAAGTAAAACAAAGAAAAATAGAGAAAGGAGAGGGGGTGGGTAAAAGGAATATTGACAAAAAGAAGAGAGGCACAGAAAGAGGGAGACAGAGCAATATAGGTGTACAGTAGGGTACTTTGACACAACCTTAAAAAGCCCCACCTTCTTGGAGTGCCCATTTGGGTGGTTCCCTTGAGATCAGCAGCTCTTTGCTAACCTGATCAGACACAGTACCCCACCTCCACCAAGTAGGGAGGAAAGACAAAAATGCTATAAATCAAACCAAAACAAGCAAACAGAAAACTTTACAGGATAAAATTGGGTGGAAAACCAAATAATAGCCATACAAACACTAGCAAAAATGAAGTTCTAATTATTGAAAAAGGCAGCAATGGGTAATTATAATTAAACTAGAAAAATTGAGGAAGAAAAAGGATCTGTATGGAAAAGGTTGAACTTAAAAAACAATACAACATCAACAACATCAAAATAAACAACAAAAAAAAAAACAACCAAACCCCCCCCAAAAAAAAAAAACACAACCAAAAACAAAGCAGTATGTATATGTTATTGAATATTGTCTGGGCAACACGTGGTCTTCTGGGGTATGAGATGTTAATCACAGTTCTGATACGACTGGAGGCTGCTTATTTCTCAAACCCCAGCAGGTAGACACCGTAAATCTCTCTTCAGCCCACTTAAAAAGCACTTTGAACTTGTTCACTTGCTGAGCAGAAGCTTTCCCAGGAAAGTGCTTGTCACTGGAATCACTGCTGAAGTGGCTATCCACTTACCCAGTGTGCCAAAACTGGTCTCTCTCTGCCCCTGAGTGTTAGGGCTGCAAGGCGGCTCAGACCCCACCCTTAGTCTACTTGTTCGCTGGATTACCAGCTCCCACCCGATTCTAGCTCTGTGACCCTGAGGGCGAAGCTTGCCGGGGCAGATCGCTCACAATGGCTCCCTGTGACCCACAGCCAAACACTATTAGCTCCATCTGGCTCAGCGGCTCAGACTGGGGCCCTAGACAATGGCCAAAGTTCTCCACACTCCCGCTCAGGCTCTCCCCAAGGCAGTTCAACTGAGTGCCAAGTCCAAAGACACCAAAACAGTTCACAGGTAAGTCCTTTCTGTTTGCAGTATCGCTGCTACTGAACTTACAGTTGCGGGCAGGTTTAGACGGATTGAACACACGTGACCACTTGCCAGTTTTCCACTGTTTTAGTCCTTCTCTTGGGGTCCAGAAGTCTCTCGCTGACTCCCTGTATCCTCGCAGTGGTGATGATAGACAGATCCCACCAGCCAGAGATGCCTGGAGTCCTATCTCCCCAGACTCACGGTGCCCAGATGCAAGGAAGCTGTTACTCGGCCGCCATCTTGCTCTGCCCCCTATACCAATTTTCTTAAGTGCTCTGATCATGAAGGGATGCTGGATATTATCAAAAGCTTTTTCTGCATCAATTGAAAGAATCATATGGTCTTTATTTTTAAGTTTGTTTATGTGTTGAATTACATTTATAGATTTACGTATATTGAACCAGCCTTGAGACCCTGGGATAAATTCCACTTGGTCATGGTGTATAATTTTTTTGATGTGTTGTTGGATTCTGTTTGTGAGGATCTTATTGAGTATTTTAGCATCTATATTCATTAGTGATATTGGTTTATAATTTACTTTTCTTGTTGGGTCTTTCCCTGGTTTGGGGATCAAGGTGATGTTTGCTTCATAGAATGTGTTGGGTAATATTCCTTCCTTTTCTATATTTTGGAAGAGGTTTAGTAGTGTAGGTACTAGGTCTTCTTTAAATGTTTGGTAGAATTCTGACGTAAAGCCGTCTGGTCCTGGGCTTTTCTTTTTAGGGAGGTTTTGTATAGTTGATGCTATTTCAGAACTTGATATAGGCCTGTTCAACATTTCCACTTCGTTCTGGCTAAGTCTTTGTAGGTTGCATGCTTCCAGGTATTGGTCGATTTCTTTCAGATTTTCATATTTGTGAGAGTAGAGTTTCTTGTAGTATTCGTTAAGGATTTTTTGAATTTCTGACGGGTCTGTTGTTATTTCATCATTACCATTTCTGATTGATGAAATTAGAGATTTTACTCTTTTTTTCTGGTAAGGTTGACCAAAGGTTTATCTATTTTATTGATCTTTTCAAAAAACCAACTTTTGGATTTATTGATCTGTTGTATCATTCTTTTGTTTTCAATTTCATTTAGTTCTGCTCTGATTTTGGTATTTCTTTTCTTCTGCTGCATTTGGGGTTGAAGTGTTCTTCTTTCTCCAGTTGCTTGAGATGTTCCATTAAGTTATTGACTTCCCCTCTTTCCATTTTCTTGAGGAAGGCTTGCAGTGCTGTAAATTTCCCTCTTAGGACTGCCTTTGCAGTATCCCAGAGGTTCTGGTAGTTCATGTCTTGATTGTTCTTTTGTTCCGAAAATATGGTGATTTCCTTCTTAATCTCATCTATAACCCATGTATCCTTCAGCATAAGGTTGTTTAACTTCCATGCTTTTGTATCGGTATGCAGGTTCTTGTTGTTATTTAGTTCAACTTTTATTCCATGATGGTCTGAGAAGATGGAAGGAGTAATTTCTATTTTTTTTAAATTTGCTGAGGTTAGATTTGTGGCCTAGGATGTGGTCGATTTTGGAGTATGTTCCATGGGCTGATGAGAAGAATGTGTATTCAGTTTTTTGGGGATGAAATGTTCTGTAGATGTCTGTTAAGTCCAGATGTTGAATGGTTGAGTTTAAATCTAAAATTTCTTTGCTTAGCTTCTTTTCGGAGTATCTATCCAGGACCGCTAAAGGGATGTTAAAATCTCCAACTACTATGGAACTGGAGGAAATCGAGTTGCTCATGTCTGTTAGAGTTTCTCTTATAAATTGAGGTGTGTTGTGGTTGTGTGCATAAATATTAATAATTGAGATCTCATCATATTGAGTATTACCTTTAACAAATATGAAGTGTCCATCCTTATCCTTAATTTTTTGTGTTTGTTTAAAGCCTATTGCTTCTGTGAACAGGATTGCAATGCCTGCTTTTTTCTGCTTTCCATTTGCCTGGAATATAGATGACCATCCCTTCACCTTGAGTCCATGTCTGTCTTTTAATGTAAGGTGCGATTCTTGGATGCAGCAGATATCTGGCTTGAGTTTCTGTATCCAGTCCTCCAACCTATGCCTCTTAAGAGGACAATTTAAACCATTCACATTAATTGAGAGTATTGATAAGCCTTTCGAGAGACCGGTGGACATTTTTAATCCTTTTGCAACTGTGAAAGTTGGAATTTGATCAAAAATTTTTTGGGTGGGTTTACTTTTTTGGTGGTGAATTATGCTGGTCTTTATGGAGGATAGGTCTAAGAATGTCCTGGAGAGCTGGTTTAGTTGTGGCAAATTTCTTCAACATGTGAATGTTGTTGAAGTGTTTAATTTCTCCATCATAAATGAAGCTCAGTTTAGCTGGGTACAGGATCCTGGGTTGAAAGTTATTTTGTTTTAGGAGATTGAAAGTCAATGACCATCCTCTTCTAGCTTGAAAGGTTTCAGCAGAGAGATCTGCAGTTATTCTGATATTCTTCCCCTTGTAGATAATTGTTTTCTTTTGTCTGGCAGCTTTCAGAATTTTCTCCTTCATATTAACTTTAGTGAAGTTGATTATGATGTGTCTAGGGGATGTCTTATTTGGGTTGAGTCGTGCTGGAATTCTGAAACTGTCTGCTATCTGAATTTTGGAATCTCTTGGCATGTCTGGAAAGTTCTCCTTCATAATCTCATGGAGAAAAGTCTCTGTGCCTTGTGAAGCCACTTCGTCACTTTCAGGGATCCCTATAAGACGAATATTGGTTTTCTTCAAGTTATCCGAGAGGTCTCTGAGAGAGTGGTCTGTTTTTGCTCTCCATTTCTCTTCTTTGAGGGGTGGGAGCATTCGAAAGCTTTGTCTTCAGTGTCAGAAATCCTTTCTTCTGCTTGCTCCATTCTGTTACTGAGGGATTCTACTGTGTTTCTCAGATCTTTTAGGGATGCAACTTCTTGTCTAAATGTGTTGAAAACTTTGGTCATTTGGTCTTTGAATCCATTGAATTCTTGAGATACCTTTTGGAATTCTAATTTGATCTTATTTGGTATCCAGATCCTGAATTCAATTTCTGACATCTCAGCTATTTGTTTGTGCATGGGGTCTTGTGCTGTTTCTGCCCCATTGATCTTTGAGGGAGTCGATCTACTCTGATTATTCATATTGCCAGAGTTTTCCTGTTGATTTCGCCTCATGATTGTTTTTCACCATTGCCTCTGGCTGTCCTCAGAGTTGGGGAGGTGTCTCTCCAAGATTAGACCCCAGCAGGATCACTCTATTGTTGCTGGATCTTTGTAGGGAGTAACCCTGTGTATTTCCTCTGGGTCTGCTCTAGCTAGGGAGTTCTGGTTGTGGAAGCAGCTCCGGTTTGTGACACACCTGGATCCAGCAACAGGGCTGGGGGTGGTGCACACCGTTCTGGGAGTGCCAGGCGCCCAGTGACTGTGGCACAGAGAGCCCAAGGCTCCAGCAGTCTCTGGCCAGGAGAAGAGCTCTGTGCAGAGGCAGGGAGGGCTCCAAAGGGCACGCAGTTACCAGAGTCCCTGTCCATGTGAACGGGCTAGTGTGGAAGCTGCGAGGACTCAGGACGGAGGACGCAGGGTTACGTGGCTCCCGCAGTTCCTGGTCAGGGAATGCGGAGGCCTGGTGGGTGCATGTCACCTGTCGGGGGTCGCTGCACAGCTCTTATGGAGGTCTGGGTGGCGCCAAGCCCTGGAGTTTGAAGTTGCTTTGAGCTGTGACATCACTGCACTCTACCCAGGGCAACAGCCCAAGGCTCCAGTGTGCCAAAACCATCTCACTCTGCCCCTAAGGATTAAGGCTGTAAGGCAGCTCAGTCCCCGCCTTTAGGCTGCTCAGTCAGTAGGTTACTTTGACCCACCCAATCCTTGCTCTGAGACCGTGAGGGCGGAGCTTGCTGGGGCAGTTCTTTCACAATGGCTTCCTGCTCCCAGCTCAGTGGCTCAGTCTGGGGCCCCAGACAATGCCCAAAGTTCTCCACACTCCTGCTCAAGCTCACCCCAAGGCAGTTCAACTCAGTGCCAAGTCCAAGAACACCGAAACAGTTCACAGGTAAGGCCTTTCCGGTTTGCAGTCTCACTGCTGCTTGTACTTACAGTTGCTGGCGTGATTAGGTCGATCGAACACACGCAACCACTTGCCAGTTTTCCACTGTTTTTGTCCTCCTCTTGGGGTCCAGAAGTCCCTTGCTGGCTCCCTGTATCCTCAAAGGGATGATTATAGGCAGATCCCCCCAGCCAGAGATGCCTGGATTCTTGTCTCCCCAGACTCGCTGTTCCCAGTTGCAGGGAAGCTGTTACTCGGCTGCCATCTTTAATCCCTCTTATAGATAACTTTTATCTTGCATTTTTGACAAGAAAACAGGTAATTAAGAAAATATTCTATTTTGACCCTAATTTATCTGATAATTGTTATGATTTTTCTATTTATTATTGTCTATCAAATGTTATACTCATTTCTGCATAAAAGACTGGGCTGAGGTCAGCCTATCTGCCTCTCACACTAACCTACAAAATTATTTAATTATAGGGATAAAAGTGACCTCAAAATGTCATCCGGGTCTTAAGTTTAGATCTCACCAGGTTTAATAACCTTTAGCTTTAAAATTTTTCTTTTCTTAAAACAGTTTTGAAAGACTTCCCATAACTTTTCCTGGTAACCTGTCTTTTGTCATCCATGGTCTTAGAAGTCATCTGTTAAGTGAAACAAAGTGATGTTTTAATGTGCAATTACTAGTAAAAACAAACTGGAAATCCAAAAGAATAGCATGGAATTTCTCAAAATCTTGAATTCCTCTGATAGGAGCTTATCAGCAAGTGGGCTGTGAACCAGTTTTGGCCCCCAAATATTTTACTCTGTCTTTGAACGAGCAAAGATAAAAGCACTGGGCTCCTTTAGAGACAGAGTAAAATATTTATCCTCAATTTATCAAGTGATTACAAAGATACCCTGTCATTTGATTTCCAGGCTGACCATCCCTACTGTGATAAATTGAAATTTCTTCTGTCAGTTTAGTGTGAAAGGGGCAAAATCAAGATAACAAGAAGAAAAATCTTATTTAGGAAAAAATAAAAAACTCCTGAAAGAGAATGTTTCCTACCCTTCCATCATTAGTCCTTACTGCTAGTGTCCTATGAACAAGCATCTTTTCTTACCTTGTGCACCTCCTTACACTCCAAATTAGTCAAATATATTCACTACCTGTATTTGTGGGTTCTGTGTGTTTTTGTATAACTATCAGTGTTACGTAGTTTTGTTCAAACTATGCCTGTCATGCAACAAATAAGGCTTTAATTGCAATTCCACTCTTTTGAGTTTTTAAGATTTATTTCTTGCTTTAATTCCTTTAAATTGAATGTTCCAATCTCCCACCCCACCCCGCCCCGCCCCAAGAGGACTGGCTTTTATATGCTTAAAAAATTGCATATCTTTGAAATGAAGGACTTACTTTGAACGTATCCAGAAGTACTTGGAAGTGTTTTTCCCAGTATAATTTGGCCACAAAAGAGGAACAGAATAATTTTGGACTTAAATTAGTACCGAAAGTCTGTAAACCATCTACTAGTCTCTTAGTTATTACTAGTTCACTGGACTCTCAGAGTGGCATGTAATGATTGTTTTACTCGGAGCCCACCGAGTCATTAGTTTTATGTAAACCCTTTCCAAAGAGGCACAAATGCAGAATTTTATTTCTTCTCAAGGGAAAGGTTAATTAGACATGAAAGCTTAGTTAGGAATTGAGCATACAACCGAGATGGTGTTCCGATATAACTGATATTAGGAATCAGAAGGCCTCCAGCCCCATTGCCAGCACATCTGTCCCCACCAGCCGCAAACACTGGCCAAGTCTAGCCTACCTTCTTCCTAGGATGTGAGGCTTCGTGCCAAGACCCTTGAAACCAGAGACTTTTCTGAAGACCCAGATCATCTCCCAAAATAAATCTGAACCAAGAAGTTGTTCAGCCTGGCCAATCTCCCTAGAGAGATTGGGGGTAGACTTTTATCACAAGTTCATGGTTCCTTAGACATGTGGTCAGTTTACACTTTGGTGACTCTCTTCAAAGAGGTTGCACCTGGGGCTGCTACTTTTTCCAAAGCCTATGGAAAGTTCAAGGTCTTGTTATAGAATGACGTCTGGTAAATTCAGGCAGGCCCTAATTGAGTAGTTTAAGTGCACCTTCATCTATAATTCCTTCTTTTGGCAAATTTATAGGTAACCTGTCCTGCTGTGCAGAGGTAACATTGAGATTCATCAGATCATGCCAGCTATATGGAGTGCATCAGTGTGTTCCAGAGCTGCCCAAGACTAGAGCGCTGGACCTAATTTATGAACTAGGGCAAGTGACATAATTCCTCTGTCCCTCAGTACCTTCATCCATAAAATGGAGATACTAATAGTACTTACTTCACATGTGGTTTTGAGGAATGAACAAGTCAGTTGTGTAAAGTACTTAGAATAGTACCTGAAACATTGAGAATTCCACATCTTTTCTATTGTTATTGAGCACAACAAATAGACCAAGATATCTAAAAACCCATATGATATAATTAAAAACAAATGAAGTTGCAGTTGCACAAGCTTTAGCTTTGATGGGATTTCCTTAGATATTTAAATATTCGGCTATGGTATTCAAGCACTTCTCTAACTGATCTTAACAAAAGACTATTCCAGGAGATGCTAATTCATGTGTCAGCAAAGATTTTTCCTGCAGCAAACAAATTTATTTTTTCCACCATTAAATAAAAATTAATTGACTTCTTGACTTCAGGATTTCCAGTCTTTGAAGGGCATTATGAAACACAGAAGAGAGATTTAGTATACAAGATTTACCAACTGTATTTGAATTAGAAATCCTTTGTTCTTAGCGTTCTGGTACCTCCACTAGCTTTCCCAAACTGTGTTCCAAAGGGGATGGTAGTGGATGTTACTTAGCAACTGACAGAAATATTATTACATCACGGGTGTGTAATATTACACATCACTGGTGTGAACAAATTATGTCATACTAAAGAAAATACTCACAGGTGTGGAAACTAAGGAGTGGCTTCCAGATTAGGATTTTTCGAAGATCAGAAAAGTCAATAAGCTGCCTCTATTTTAATCTTGCCAAGGGAGATCATTAAACTAAACTGTTGTTTTTTGTATCATTATTTCATAAAAGAAAAACTTTTCATTAATAAGCACCCAAATTGAAGGAATAATAGTACTTAAGAACAAAGGGCAGTTATTTAAACTGAATATATTTAGCTGTATAAAAATTCATTACATTAGGTTCACCCACATTATCACTTAAGAGAACAGATTTTAGGCAGTGTTACTTCCTAAAAGGGAGAGAGAAAGAAAAGAAAGGTAACTATATAGGTAGACGGATATGTTAATTTTCTTGACTACAGTAATCACTATGTATATGTATATCAAAAGATCACGTTGGGCCTAGCACAGTTGCTTACACCTGTAATCCTAGCACTCTGGGAAGCCAGGGCAGGAAAATCACTTAAGATCAAGATGGCACCACGCTGAACAAGAGTGAAACCCAGTCTATACAAAAAATAGAAAAATCAGCTGGGCATGGTGGCACGAGCCTGTGGTCCCAGCTACTCAGGAGGCTGAAGGAGGAAGACTGCTTGAGCCCAGGATTTGAGGTTGCAGTGAGCTATGGTAACGCCACGACACCCTAGCCCAGGCAATAGAGGGAATCACGAATGTATATACAACAACACATGGAGCTGGCCTAGTTAACACTACATATTTTAAATTAGATTTATATTGAAAAAGATAGCTTCGTTCTCATCTATTGGTCACTGTTATGAAGTCCTGCATGTCTGGATTATTATCATGCACAGAGAAATGAGGCTTTTATCTTACTGGTATGTGACAAACACGGTGACAGTGGCAAGAGGGAGGGACAGGGAGAAGCAGAGACCACTGCAGGCATACACACTGCCCTGTACACACATCTCCATGTGGGCGTTTTTTCCAAACCTACTACTATATCCTCTGGAAATTCCTTCTGTCATAAAGGAACACTATCTCTTTCCTCAGACACTTCTCTGGATATGTAATACCACCTTTAATTAAGATGTAGTTCTCCCTTGAGGAAGCTGCATTTTCTGAAGTCTCTCAAGAAGAGGGAGTTCATTTCCCTTAGTCCATCTGGCTTAGAAAAGGGGACTAATGTCTTCTTCATTCTCCTCTACAATTGCAGACCCTTCCTGCTCCTCCTTTGTATAAAAACAGCTTGAAACACTATCATCCCAGACTTCAGGAAACCAGCCTCTCCCCACATGTCTTAGTTTTTCTCCTTACCTGCCTGATTTTCAGATTCTTTCAGAGGATCCTTTCTTCACCATCCTTTCAAATCTGGCATTGCTACCCTTTCTCACTTTACTTTTTTTACCAAAAAATTCTCATCCAATACCATGATATCAATTACAATTTGCTGATATATGCCGGAGGTGGCGGGTTCAAACCCAGCCCCTGCCAAAAACTGCAAAAAAAAAACAAACAAAAACTCTTTTCTGGACTTTAAGCTTTATTTATTTATTTTTAGGATAGGGTCTTGCTCAAACTCTTGGGATTCAGTTATTCTCCTGCCTCAGTCTTTCAAGTAGCCAGGACTCCAGGCACATGCCACCATGTCCTGCTAATTTTTCTGGGGTTTTGTTTTTTGGTTTGGGGGGGGTGGTTTGAGACAGAGTCTCAGTTGGTCACCCTCAGTAGAGTGCCATGGTGTCTTAGCTCACAGCAACCTCAAACTCTGAGGTTCAAGCAATCTTCTTACCTCAGCCTCCCAAGTAGCTGCAACTTCAGGCACCCACAACACCCAACCATTTTTTAGAGACAGGATCTTGTTGCTCAGCTGGTTTCAGAATACAAGCATGAATTAGGTTGCCATGATTACTGGTATCAGGCACCATCCCAGCCTGGGCTTCAAGATTTTTTACCTTACTGCTCACCCTCCCCTAGCTCGTCCCACAGGTTCCTCAAACTCAACATGTTCATAACGGAACTCATCTTCTCCCCAAACCTGTGTTTTCTTTCTCAGGAAATGTACCCTCATCCACTCCCCCCAATGCTGAAACCTAAGAGATACTTTAACTCTTCTTTTTCTTTTGTCTCCCCTGATGCTCAGAGCCAAAATCCCATTTTCCTCAAGATCTGTCAAATTTGCTTCTAAACATCTTTGGAAATCAGTGATTTTGTCTTTTCCTGGACTGGTCCCTGCTGTTAGGCAAATCACTGTCAGCTCTTGCCTCCTTTTTCTCCACTCTGCAGAGTGATCTTGCTAAAACTCAAATCTGACTATGACATCCCCAGGCCTAAAACCCTCTGACAACTTCTGCTACCCCAACTCTTTATCACGGCAGCAAAGTCCTTCGTGGCCTGGTGCTGCTTTGCTTTCCAGCCTGTGCTTTCTTCCCTCTAAACCAAACAACTTAGGCTGGGTGTAATGGCTGACACCTGTAATCCTAGCACTCTGGGAGGCCGAGGCTGATGGCTTGCCAGAGCTCAGGAGTTTGAGACCACCCTGAGCTAGAACGAGACCTCATCTTTACAAAAAATAGAAAAACTAGCCAGGAATTGTGTCAGTAGTTCCAGCTACCCAGGAGCCTGAGGCCAGAGGATCACTTCAGCCTAAGAGTTTGAGGTTGACTGTGAGCTCTGACACAATGGCATGACTATGAGGTGACTGAGAATTCATACTGTGCAATTTTGAAGAAAGAAACTTCTTAAAAAGGAGAGGAGCCCCCAGATTAGCAAGGTGAGAAATAGGGATGTGTCCACTAAAGACTCCCCTAGACAAAGTTTGTCTTTTTTGTGTGAGTGTTTTTCCTTTGGGCTTTGGGAACAGACCCATGTGGTGTACAGTTTCAAATGTTGCCCCTTTAAGTCAAAAATCTCATTAATCACACCGAGACTTCCAGAAGGTTTGGATTCTCTCCTACAGGCTCCTGTGGTGTGTTGTGAGGAATCAGGAGCCACACATTGGGATGTGGCCTGGCCCATATCCTCTTTCCTGTGGCCATCTACCTGGGGAAGATCTTTCTTTCTTTTTCTTTTTTTTTTTTTTTTTTTTTGGCTTTGGCTTTGGCTCTTCAAAATTTATCATCACTACAGATACACTCAATCATTCAAGAAGCACACCCTTACAGTGTGATTCAGAATCATCCTGCTCACCTATTATAAATGACTTGCTTTCATAGGATACACTATTACATGTATTTAGGAAAACACATGGGTTGACCAAATAGGAATTCAGCTGATAGATGGGACCCATTAGGGATAGAATTATTAAGCTCCTTAAACCCTCTCTTCCAGCGGTATGACTACCCTTCATTAGAGCTTTTCCCCTACCTCCCCCTCCTTCACTAATTATTCCATGTTCCTGACCTTGTCTTGGAATATCCGCTTTGCTTTCTAAGTCCTAACACAAGCAGGACAACCTGCTTCTGCTCTCCATCATCCCTAGATTCTACCCTCCATGTTTTTATTCAAGCCTGGCAACTTGACCATGAATCTCTGTTACTTGATCTAGGAGAGAGGGATGAATCCCTCCCACACACATAAAAGAGCCTAGAGTGCACACATGGAGGCAATGTGAAGCAGGGCACATACTAACATCACATACCCTAACTTCATACTGTGGTCACTATCACATCCATGATTAATCTTAATAAAATGTTCACATAAATTACCTTTATAAAAAAATCAGACATTTGGAAAGATGTTTTATTTATAAAACACAATGTCCTGACGCTTAGCCAAGCACACTTATTTTAAAGAGCTGGTATGCAATTAATGTATTTGGAACACATGACTGATTAAAAATAGCAGCACTGTTAACTTCTAACTTTGTTCTTTTGCCAGTTGTGGAGTTCCATGAGAGCAAAGGATTTAATGACCATCATAACTAGATAAAACCAATGCAATGTGTGTTTGCCTGCTTTGTCTCATCGAACTTGTCCGAATCCGTACCTGTGATCCGGATCAGGCACTGCTGCGGGCATGCATTCTCAGGTCAGCAGATCACGCGGGACATTTAATGTCACTTCAGATTTTCTAATATCTTTCACATAGTAGCTCACTTTCTTAAATGGAATTGGACTTGATAATAACAATAAGGCATAATTCAGAGGGTCGGTCAACAAAATGAACTTCTATTTTTTAAGCATAACATAATATAAACCTTATGTTTTCCAAACTTCCTTTTTTTTTTTTTTTTTGACAGTCTCTCACTCTTGTTGCCCAGGCTAGAACTCAGTGGGGTCATCCTAGCTCACTGCGCCCTCAAACTCCTGAGCTCAAGTGTTCCTCATGCCTCAGCCTCCCAAAGTGATAGAATTATAGCTGTGACTAAAATTTCTTTTGAATTTTATTCTCTAGAAAAGATTTCTTCTTCTCAGAAAAAACAGAAATTCTTGATCTGTTAAATTTTACTTCTTTTATTTGTTAGGGTTTTTGTCCAATCTTTAAAAGCCATTTCTGCCTTGCCTGTCCCCCACACCTGTGTTACCAAAGTATTTTATTTCCTTTGCTTCTGAGTTCCTAGATAAATTAAACAACTGCATTAATTGGTTCAATAAAAAATTCTGGGGGAGTCTCAGTGTGTGACACAGCTTTTGGGGGAGGGACACAATTGTAAGAGGGACTTTACCTAATAAATGTAATCAATGTAACCTGGTTCTTTGAACCCTCAATGAATTCCCAACAATAAAAAAGAAAAATTCTGGGGGCCGTTCACACCTAACCAGATATGCTTCTCCTTCCTGATTCAGCTCTTGGTTATTCTCATGCTCCTCTCTTGAGCTTGGAAGGAAGCTCCTGCTTCAGAATAAATGCACTTCACACTGCCTCCAACCAGCTCCAGGACTCTGTGCCACCAGCTCCTCTCTCTCCCCACTCCCTCTTTCTTCTCTCTCCTCAGGCTATAAACAGATTTAAGCTTCTCTGATTCTGAAATGTTTAAAAATGAATGCACAAAAGTTAAATGTTTTATTGTTTCCTCTGTGCACTGTCTCTCGACCTATATCCCATTCTCTCCCTTTCTTTCTTTCTTTTTTTTTTTTTTAAGAGACAATCGCACTTTGTCACCCTCAGTAGAGTGCTGTAGTATCACAGCTCACAACAACCTCCAACTCCTGGGCTTAGGCGATTCTCTTGCCTCAGCTTCCCCAGTAGCTGGGACTACAGGCGCCCACCACAACACCCTGCTATTTTTTGTTGTAGTTTGGCCCGGGGCTGGGTTGGAACCTACCACCCTCAGTATATGGGGCTGGCACCCTACTCACTGAGCCACGCCGCCCTCACTTTTTAACCTTATTAACCTTTATTAACAGTAACAGTGATCAGGTTTTTAAGACTCACGCATTTTTAAACTTACTTTTACTGTTTTAAAAATTAATATTATTTTAATTACCAAATCATAGTTGCATGCATTTATGCGGTACAATGTCATGTTTCCACATATGTATACAATATGGAATGATTAAGTCAAGCCAATTAACTAATCTGTTGCCTCACCTACTGATTTTTCTGTGATGAGACATTTGAACCGTATTCTCTTGTTTATTTTGAAATATACATTATTATTGGTTGTACTCATCCTGCTGTGCAGCACATCTAAACACTTATTCCTCTTGTCTAAGTGGAAACTTTTCCCCAGTGACCAACAGCGCCCTTTCTCTTCCCCGCTCCACCTCCGTAAGCATCATTCTACTCTCTACTTCTACAGGTCCTACTTTTTTAGATTTCACATATAAGTGAGATCGTGCAGTACTGGTCTTTCTGACAGTGACTGTTTTTATCTCCTTTTGCTTCTGTCCCAGCAAGTGCCAAAGTCCATGGAGTAGATAAATGTTTATTTGCTTAACCTGCCTCCCAAAACTCTAAAACCCACTTCTCAAGTTCCCCCTATGTCTTTCTTCTCCCTTCGCACATACCTATGGGTACTATACTTCAGCAGAAACCACATTTCATTTTATAACATTTTTCTAATAATAAAAGTAATTCTTACTATAGAAAACATTTTCCATAAAAAATATAAAGATTATTATACAGATGTATAAACTTAGAGATATCCACCTTTAACATTTTGGAGGCTTTCCTTCCGGTCTTTTTCTCTAAGGGCATAATAAAAATTATACATACATTCATATTTTTTCAACATTAGACTCAAACTCTACATACTTCGGTGTCCTGCTTAATTTTTTTAATTATGGTGAACATTTTCCCATATCATTAAATAGTCTTCTCAACTGCAGTTTTCATTGCCTACATAATATTCCATCATGTGGATTTATCATAATTTATTTATACTATTCTCTGTTATTGAACAATATTCTTGTTTTTCACTACTGAATACACATATTCTCTACTATTTGTTCGTGTTTCTTATATGCTGGGAACTATACTATATCTTTTTACTAACATTGTGTCATTATTTATCACAACAACCCAATGAGGAAGTGATGTTTTTGCCATTTTACCGAGGAGGAAATTGAGGCTCAGAGATTTGTTCATCTCACAGTGCTAGATGAAGCAGTTCAACCCCATTCCATCTAACTCCAGCACATACTCCCTGAATCACTTGCTTACTCCTCTAACTAATGATATGATAAATCTCCTAGCACATAAATAACTGCGATGTCAGCCTTTAAAACATTTTTCAATCACTCAAGTCCATCCTTTTTCATTCTAAAAAAAAAGAAAGAAAGAAAGAAAAAGAAACTCAGATAAGCCCAACATTTTTTAAAAGATGAAACCCTTACATCACAGTTTTATCAAAAACAAAGTTCAGATGAATTAGGGACTGAATGTTTTAAATATACATAAAATCTGGAAGATAACATAGGAAAAATAATGTTTATAATCTTAACATTAAATAAGATACAAACTCCAGATGCCATGAAGAAGAGAATGGATTGATTTAACTACAGAGTAATGTAAAATTCTCTTCAATTTAAAAGCATCAATCAGAGGACAGTAGTTGGATTAGCCTGCCCACAATCTAATTAGCCCTATTTTCAGCGACAGCTGATTCCTGTCTGGCCTGTTTGCCCCCCATTCTCAGCTATTGTGGGTCTGGTGGAGTTGACTCCACCTCTGGTTCTGGGGGGCTAGAGAGAACCGTGCAACACAGCAACTTGACAGTGATTGTTTCAGAAAAGGACATAAGATCCACATCAGAGAACTGGAAGGAAAGTCATTTCTTAGCTTTTATTTGACTTATTGGGGAAGTGGATTTTCCCTCTTGTAATGGACTTAATGTTGGAATGATGAGAGCTGAAAACGTCAAACTAAAACTTGAGGGTGAATCTATCACAATTAAAGACAATGTAAACTCCATAAAGATAGGAATTTCTGTCTCTTTGGTTTACTAATGAATCTTCAGTTCCTACAGCATTGCTTGGTACATATTTTAGTAGGCAAATATTTGTTAAAAGAATCGATGAACCTAGAGAGAGATAAGTCTCGAGAACATGATTTGAACTGTGATTCTGGTTGAACTTCCCTGTGGTTCAGCCCTGAACTTTTTAGATCAATGAGCCAACAAATTTCCATTTTTACTCAAGCCAGTTTGAGCTGACTCTTATGTCATTTGCAACTGAGTCTTCATAGATGTAACAAACTTCAAACTTAAAAGACAAAGAGAAAATATCCATTACATACATATCAGACAACCGAACATATAAATTATTTCTTCAAGGCAATTAACAATTTAGTAGAAAAATGGGCAAAGGAAATAAATAAGCAATTTATAGAAGTAATACAAATGAGGTATATGAAAAGAGGTTCAACTTCACTAGCAATCTAGGAAATGTATGTTAAAACAACAATGTTACATAATTCAAAAAACATAATTAACAAAATTTTAAAGATTGATAAGATCTAATTTTGGTAAGAATGTGAGTGGTCTCTCTTCTATACTGTTGGCAAGAGTGTAAACTACTAAGCCTTTTTAGAAGACCATGTGGCAGTATCTGTTATAATTTTAGATGTATGTACCCTTCAGTCTAGGATTTCTACGTCTAGGTATCTGTCCTTGAGAAGCACCCACATATATGCCCAGAGACAAGAGGAAAGGTATTTACTAGCATTGCTCCTAACAGCTATTTCATTGAAAATACTTAAATAACTAACAACACATTTCCATTTAGCATTTTAAAAGATTGAAGTAGATCTTTATATAATGATATATTTATATCATTTGGAAAGAGGTCCAAAATATATTTTTCATGTAATAACGGAGAATTCAGAATAATATCTATATAGAGAAATATCCGATTCATATAATAAAGGAAAATTATTTACATTGGAAAATATTGGATTATTTACGTTGGAAAATACCTAGATTGGAATAGATCAGTAAAGATACACACCCCGTCTCAACAGAGGTTATGTTTGTTAACATCAAGAGATGGGCAAAGTGGTACATTCACTTATTATTTTGTAATCCTAGAGAAAATTACCATTAACATTTTTCTATTTGTCCCTCCCTTTTCGAAGTATTTGCCATCTAAATATCAACAAGCTTCCCAGTGGTATGGCTTTCATTACTTGTTAGTACCATGTGAGAAAGTGTAAGAACATGAAAAAGAGTTGCCCTCTGGCTACCCCTTGCCTGATTGCAACGTGAGGGTCCAAATCTTTGCAAAGCTCTGCTCAAGCCTCAGCAGCCCACAACATAATCATGGCCACAAGTTTGAGCCTCAGCCCAGAGCTTATTTGGGCCACTAGGTCCACCCAAATGTCACTGTCTTTGGCAGTGTTTAGAACGACTGCTTATACCACAGAACATTAGGCAGCTATAAAAAAAAAAAAAAGAAGAAGAAGAAGAAGGGAGAAGGAAAAGAACCAGCAGCAGGCAGAGAAAGATGATCAAGGTATATTTTTTTAAGCAAGGAATAGAATGGTATGTGCAATATGCTACCTTTGTAAACAAATGAAGAAAAATAAGAATCTATATCTCTTAGTTTGTATATGTTTAAAGAAACTAGGAAAATTTGCACAAGATACTAAATGAAGTCGTTGCCAATGGAAGGGGATGAATGGGAACTTTTCAGAGGAGGACAAGGATGGTAAGGAGACCTCTGATGCACCTATTTATACCCTGGTTTCTAAGCCGTATTTATGTTTTACCTGTTGAACTCCTCAGATCTTCAGATTTTCTTCTCTGAAGGTCAAGTTCTTCCAAGGGGCTATACCAGTGGAATCTTTGCAAGTTAGTTTCCCGGTCTTTGAAATGGTATTCCCCACCATGACCCAGGAGGTTCCCTTGGGGTTTTGTAAATTCAGTCAGTGTAAATACCCTGTTTCCCCGAAAATAAGACAGTGTCTTATTTTAAGGTGTGCTCCCAAAGATGCGCTAGGTCTTATTTTCAGGGGACACCTTATCTTTCCTTATTTTCGGAGGATGTCTTATTTTCGGGGAGACCGGGTAGATATATAATGGAAAGAGTTCTGTCCTTTTGTATCTGATCTTCATTTGCCAGGGATATATCCTATTTCACACACCCACAAACATGTAATAACATGTATTATGTTTACATAAATAAATACTAAAAGCAGGAGTTATTAAGCTATCAGGACCATCTCTAACATTTATCTTTTTATTTATTTATTTATTTATTTATTTTTGAGACAGTCTCATTTTGTCACCCTTGGTAAAGTGTTGTGGTATCATAGCTTACAGCAACCTCAAACTCTTGGGCTCAAGAGCCATAAGGCCTGTTTTTTTCTATTTTAGTAGAGATGGGTCTTGCTTTTCTCAGGCTGGTCTTGAACTCCTGAGCTGAAGCAGTCCACCTGCCTGGCCTCCCAGAGTGCTGGGATTACAGGGTGAGCCCCTTGTCCGGCCGCACATGCCTGTTTTATTCTTCTCTCCTTCTACAGATGGCTTCCTGTACTTCTCTGATCCACATGATGAAAAAAGGCAGCCAACAGCTCCTGGTGTGCATGTGCTTGGTTCAGCCACACACAGAGACTCTAGTGTTTTTCTCCTTCTTGTATATTTGCTGCTTTCTATCCTTGCTCTTGCTGTTTTCTAAACTTCTTGGGCACTGCCTTCATTCAGACCAATCAGCGGTACTCTGCTAGACAGTGACATGGCAGCCCCAAGAGAGAGATAGGTGAAGAAGCAATTCTGAAAACAGATTTGTTATACAACTTGTTTAATCTTGGCTATTCCTATTTTGCTGCAGTGAAAACCCTTGTATATGCATTCCTGTTCATTTATCATATTATCTCCTTGGGTCAAACTTGTAAGTAAGAAATGATTTTCCAGAAAGATGGTATAAGTTTACACAACCAGCAGCCAAATGTGACCACACCTATAGCACTGCTCTCTCACCATACTTGACATTGTAATTTTTCTTTCCTTTTTTCTTTGTTTTTTTTTCTTTTATTTTTGAGACAGAGTCTCACTCTGTCACCCTGGGTACAGTGCCGTAGCATCATAGCTCACAGCAACCTCAAACTCTTGGGCTTGAGTAGTCCTCTTGCCTCAGCCTCCCAAGTAGCTGGGACTATAGGTGCCCACCAAGATGTCCTTGACTAACACTTCAGCTCAAGTGTTATGCTTTCATCATCTCTGACTTCTTCATAACACTTTATTCAGAGCTTTGCAAGTAGTGCATGCATGTTCAGTAAATATGTGTTCCTTATAATTTAATTAAACTGTGTCTTAGTTTGTTTTATGCTACTGTAACAGTCTCCTCTTATTGCCATTATCATGGTCTAGGTTCTCCTGATGACATTTATCTAGGAACGTGGGGAAAACTATGTACAATATACAGAGGGTGCCAAAAAAAGTATATACATTTTAAGAAAGAAAAAAACTATATTAAAATTATAATAGTTGGCCGGGCACGGTGGCTCACACCTGTAGTACTAGCACTCTGGGAGGCCGAGGCAGGTGGACTGATTAAGCTCAAGAGTTCAAGACCAGCCTGAGCAAGAGGGAGACTCTGCCTCTAAAAATAGCTGGGCATTGTGGCAGGCACTTGTAGTCCCAGGTGCTCGGGAGGCTGAGGCAAGAGAATCGCTTGAGTCCAGAAGTTTGAGTTTACTGTGAGCTATGACGCCACAGCACTCTACCGAAGGTGAGTAAGTGAGACACTGCTCTCTCACCATACTTGACACTGCAATTTTTCTTTCCTTTTTTCTTTTCTTTTATCTTTGAGACAGATTCTCACTCTGTCACCCTGGGTAGAGTGCGTGGCATCATAGCTGACAGCAACCTCAAACTCGTGGGCTTGAGTAGTCCTCTTGCCTCAGCCTCCAGAGTAGTTGGGACTATAGGTGCCCACCACAATGCCTGGCTTCCTTTTTCTATTTTCGGCAGAGCTGGGGTCTTGCTCTTACTCAGGCTGGTCTTGAACTGCTGATCCACCTGCCTCAGCCCCCAAAGTGGTAGAATTACAGGCATGAGCCACAGCACCCAGCCTTTTTTTTTCTATTTGATTGTACATATAATTTTAATTTTATTTTGCGTTTCTGCAACTTCTACCTTGCTGGTTTCTTGATATTGTCTAAGTCCAATATAATTATATTATTGTTAATGATATCTTTAAATTTTATGACTCTGTAATTTATAAAACCCTTTTCTGATCAGGCCACTTTAGGGCTTTACGAAGTTTCCTTTATGTTATTTGAAGTATGTACTTAGTCCTTACTTTGAAAGTCCTCGACTTTCAGCTCAGGTGTTATGCTTTCATCATCTCTGACTTCGTTGTAACACTTTATTCAGAGCTTTGCAAGTAGTGCATGCATGTTCAGTAAATATTTGTTTCTTACAATTTAATTAAACTGTGTCTTAGTTTGTTTTGTGCGACTGTAACAGAGCACCTACAACTAGTAATTCATAAAAACAGAAACTTATTTCTCACAGTTTTAGAGGTTGGAAGTCCAAGATTGAGGCACTGGCAGGTTTGGTGTCCACTTCCAAGATGGTGCCTTGAAGGCGGCATCCTTTGGAGGGAAGGAATGCTATTCCTCACGTGACATACGAACAGAAGAGCAAAATGGCAAATGGGACTAAATCCACCCTTCTATAACAGCATTAATCCCCCCAAAAGGGCAGAGCTCATATGGCTTAATCACCCCTCAATGGTCCCATCTCTTAATACTGTTACAATGACAATTAAATTTCAACGTGAGTTTTGGAGAAGACAAACATTAAAACCATAGCAAACTGTAAGGTATGGAATGAAAAATTTCTGAATCCTGTGTCTAAGCTTCATTATCCTCCACAGCCATTTCTGTAAGAGCAAAGGAAGGTTCATGTTTATATTTGGTTTAAGAGAAGCTCAACCTTTGAGTGAAAGACAGTGATTTGCCAAAGTCTGCCGAGAGCCTCTTTAACATAAACATTCCCTCAAAACGCAGACAATGCCATGTCTTCACGTTATTGCCATGTCATGATCACTCTGTCTTTGAAATACCTCTAGGCTCAGGGGGACATTTATTTGCCCCACAAAAATCAGGCACAAGTTAACCCAGGAAAAACAAAGAAAGTAATAGATGTTTTAAAAAATCCATAGCAGAGGACTTAGTCCTGAAAATCAAGGGGCTTTTGATTTTGCATAGCCCAATTTATTTTAAAGGAAGTGTTTTGGCGGGCATGATGTTTCACATCTTTAATCCTAGCACTCTAGGAGGCAGAGGTGGGTGGAATGCTTGAGCTCATGAGTTTAAGAGCAAGCTGAGCAAGAGCAAGCCCCCCCTTCTCTGCTAAAAACAGAAAAACTAGATGAGTGGTGGTGGGCACCTGTAGTCCCAGCTTTTTGGGAGGCTGAGGCAGGAGGAGCACCTCTTGAGCCCAAGAGGCTGAAGTTGCTGTGAGCTATGTGGTGCCACGTGGTATGTCTCACTCTACCAAGGGTGACAGAGAGACCTCCTGTCTCACAAAAAAAAGAAAGCATTTTGAGTGCTAAAGCTTGGCTTTGAATATAAAACGCCAAATTCCTGAGGGACTTTGTCCATTAAGTGTATGCCATAAATAGAGATGAGCAGTGTTTCGTATGTGTGGATGAGGTCCTCTGCCCTTGCAGGAAGAGGTCTTGGTTGTTATATCAAGGATAGGTGGGAAGGGGGCTAGGAAGGAGCCTTATCCCTCCTGGCTCCTGGGTTCAAAACAGAACAATGAGCAATAGTGGCTAGGGGAGGTGGGAGCCTCAAGCACCCCCAAAGTGGTGCCAGACACCAGCTGATGGTCCCTGAACCCCAAAGAGAAGTGTGGCTGTGACTAAAAGGAGAGACCCCAGAGTTCTTGTGGTTGGAGTAAGCAGGCAGACTTTGTTGCCCTCATCATAAGGAGTTCTGTGGGCTTGGGGTCTTCTGAACAGAGGCTAAAGGGATAGCGGCCGACAGCCAGAAACCACATGACATTTCTTTATCTCCTGTAGATGCCAGCAGAGGATAAAGGACAAATGAGGAACAAACACCCCCTTCCTGGAAATTCTATAACTTTATCACAAACTTCCAAAGACTCAGATGTAACTTGGAGGGAAAAGCCCAGAATTGCCTGAGTTTAAAATCTTAAATCTGAGCACCCTTAAAATCAAATGAGACTGAGTTTTCCACCATTATGTGGAGTAGAGACTTAAAATAGGAAGTAAAATGAAGGGCAGGAGCTACTGATTTTTATATTTAAGTTACATATTAAATACACATATTGTATATATAATTATGTACTTAAATATCTTATATATTTCAATATTTTCAAATTTCTATATATGAAAAAATTAAGACATGTATGTTCTCAACACTAAAAAGGATAATTTGAGACCAAGAAATGAAATATAGTCATATATATATATATATATATATATATATATACACACACACTAGTGGTAGTGATTCACTTTATCCTGGAAAGATAATATTAAATAGATGGTACAGCTTACACTTGATGGTGGCTTAGAATCAGGAAGCCATAGTAGTATTTGTTTTATCAACTCACTGAGATACAGACATTCTTGGAGCAGCAGAATGAAGTATAATAAAGGGTTAAGATTTGAGGCTTGGTGCCTGTGGCTCAAGTGGCTAAGGCACCAGCACATACACCTGAACTGGTGGGTTCGAATCCAGCCTGGGCCTGCCAAACAACAATGACAGCTACAACCAAAAAAAAAAAAAAAAAAAAATAGCCGGGCCTTGTGGTGGGTGCCTGTAGTCCCAGCTACTTGGGAGGCAGAGGCAGGAGAATTGCTTGAGCCCAGGATTCGTGGGCTGAAGTTGCTGTGAGCTGTGATGCCATGGCACTCTACCCAGGGTGACAGCTTGAGGCTCTGTCTCAAAAAAAAAAAAAAAAAAAAAAAAAGGGGGTGGGGGTTAGGATTTGAGAATACCAACTATACCATTGTTCAGCTGACATGGGCAAGTTCTGTAACTTGTCTGGGACTAACAATAAATTTCTAATTTCTAGAGCTACTATAAAGATTAAATAAATTAATGCACATAAAGAACTTAATCATATAACTACCTCATAACAAATAGAAAAGAAACACTAGTTATTATTATCATGTGTGTATATTTTAAAGTGCAATATTCACTTTTCTGTGCCACATGTCTGAGTATTATTTACCAATGTGCATAATCTGTTATACACTTTTATAAAAAGTCTTGGGTTTTAAGTTTACTCTCTAATTTACACATGAACATCTCTATCGGGGCACAGCACAGTGGCTCACGCCTGTAATCCTAGCATTCTGGGAGGCTAAAGTGGTGGATTGCTTGAGCTTACAAGTTCGAGACCAGCCTGAGCAAGAGCAAGACTCCTACTAAAAATAGAAAAACTGAGGCAAGGGGATCGCTTGAGCCCAAGAGTTGGAGGTTGCTGTGAACTATGATGATGCCATGGCACTCTACCCAGGGTGACAGCTTGAGACTCTGTCTCAAAGGAAAAAAAAAAAAATCACAATGAATTTTGAACTCTAAATTTTAGAATGGTTAAATAAACTTAATTCCAACTGCAAGTATAATTGAGACCAAGAATCTATGAAAATGCCAAACCAGGGAACATAGGAGATTCCAAATAGTGCTTGATAAACACACTTTCAATACCACAAATACTTATTCTGGGGGGGTGGAGGAGGGAGGGGAATGAATACTTTGATTGGGCAGCAGTTATTGTTAGAGGAACATAAAGTGGAAAAAATATCTACGTATCTATCAAGAAGTGATGAGAGCCAGCTGTGGAAAAAGATTCTGTAAGGGAAAGTTTCTGTATTGCAAAGGAAATAGCTGTACAATGTCAAGAAGGGAACCCGTGAAATGGAAAGCAAAGGAACTCTTCACAATACGATGTCATGTTCACAAAAGCAGTGTCCACATATAAACTCAACTCTTTCATGTGCTGTGACATGAAAATTTTGCTTCATCGCTGTTATAAATTTACCACCAAACTTTTGTGGATGTTTCCTTAATTTTACTATTTGTCTCTAAAAATATTTTTTGCGATTCCAGGAACATAACTTGTATTATGCTGTATCTGTGATTCCACGTGCTGGGTTTACGTAGTTGGGACAGGGATGGAGAAACACGATGGCAATTTTCACATGATAATACTTCAATGCTAAAAGCTGAATGACTACATCCCCATATATTTGTAACAACAATATATCAGTAATTCTGAATTACTATTAACACATATTTAGACATGGAACAATAGTTCTACACTGGCAGCTAGACCATCATCTCTTAGGCAATAAAAATAATAAAGGTGATGATGTTGATGATGACACCAAATTGGTTATCCTCACCTAAAGTCTTCTCTATTTTCAAAAAATATTTTAAAATTTACCTATAAGTAGACCACTGAAATGGTTTGCTATAAAATGTGTGACAACTAGAAAATGAAACGGACTATACAAATAGCCACTGTTGAGATTTGTGCTCCTTGAAACATTAAATGTTTTAAAGTAGTGTTGTGGACTGGAGGCTGGTGATAAGCAAACTGAAAGTAGCTGATTTCAGGTATCTGTCAACATAAAATACTTCGGGGTCTTAAAACCAGGCTCGACGTTTTGAAGGAACAGACAGTCTTGCAAGATTTCCAGGACTTCCTGTGTTCAGTTAAGCCAGCAATGCCACGAGATGAGCCTTTCTTGTTTATTTTTGTACTTCCACTTCCTTCTTAACCAACAAATTCAGAGGTAAATGAACATTTAAATAAATTCTCTTAACCAGCAAATTCAGAGGTAAATGAACATTTAAATAAATTCAAAGTGTGCATACTTACATGCTTAATACTCCCAAGAAGTTCAATTTTTTTAATGTTCTGTGGTTGTCATTGGCTGATGGAACATTCTATTTTAATTCTAAGGTGATTACAATTGCCTTTCTATTCCTCTAAGGCATAGGTACAGGTACTTTTCCTTCTTGGAAGAATTACTAGAATAACAAAAACAATAATACCACCAATCAGTGCTTTATAGCTTATACCTGTGTTTCTCAAATTCTACTCCCTGGACCAGTAGCATCAGCATCACATGGAAATGTATTTGAAATACAAATTCTCACAGTCCACTCCAGTCCTCCTAAATCAGAAACTGAGGCCAGAAATCTGTGTCTTCACAAGCTCTTAGATAATTCAAATGCCTAATAAAGTTTAAGAACCACTGGCTTACACAATCACTTCATAAACATCATCTCATTAAATCCTCAAAGCCTCAATTTGGTACTATTATCCCCATTTTACAGAAACAGAAAACAAGGCCCTGAGAAGCTACAATGGCTTCCAGTGAATACACAGGTAACGGACAGAACTGAGGCTTGGACCAAGTTTTTGTGACCCAAATCCAATACTCTTTTCACAACATTGTAGTTATGTCCTCGAACAGCTCAGGACATGTATCTAACATGTATCCACACCACCATTAAGACTTGGGATACTTTACGTAATGGTCCCACATAACGGAAACATGCCTAAGCCGATAAGTAAATAATAATAAGTGGCCCACTCTTCAAGTTCCTGCATATTTTCCTTCTGCTTATCCATTTATAGTGAGGCACAGAGAGAACTAGAACATAAAAATGTTTGGTTCATGCAAGAGTCATGGTTCATTTGGTCCAACTCAACTTCCAACCCACCCATCAGAAGATGTTCACATTGATCTTTCTGCTCATCACCATGCAGTATAACTAGCAAAGCAGAAGAGCACAAGCAACCTAAATATCCAGCAGAAGGGAATGAATGGTTAATCAAAGTTTGCATCTGTTCTAAAGCTTAGGCAGCTCTACATGAACTCATATGGAAAGTCTTCCAAAACACATTAGTATGGAGGGAAAGCAAGGTATACAACAATGTATATAATATACTATCATTTGTGTGGAGGAAAAGCAATTAACTTACACACATACACACATGTTTGTAAATGCATGGAATGTCTCCAGAAGGATAGATAGGAGCTTAACAACAGTGGTTCTATTTAGCAAGGGGAATGTGGGGAGGAGGGAGAGAGAGAGGGGACATAAACAAGAAAGAGAGGAAGGGAGACTTACTTTTCATTGTATACGCTTTCGTATCTTTTGAAATTTTTAAAGCCATAATTAGAAGTATCTGTTTATTTAAATATAACGATATTTAAATTGTAATTTAAATTATTTAAAAATAACTATGCATATTGTTATTTATATTTGTTATGTATTAGACAGTTATGAAACCTCAAACATGCTATTATCCCTCAGTAATCAATTGAATAATCAATGAATTCATTTCCAGGAAGCTTGTTATAATTTTAGCCTAAAGTACCTATAAATATAAATTCATCTCATTGTGTGAAGCCAAATTTATTCTTTGTTTTTTTTTTTGTTTTTTTTTTTTACAGTTTTTGGCTGGACCCGAGTTTGAACCCACCACCTCTGGTATATGGGGCCGGCACTCTACTCCTTTGAGCCACAGGCGCAGCCCAATTTATTATTTTTTTAAAGTTGAAGGACTACTTCCTAATTCTAGAACTTTAGAACTACCTAGGAAGTCCTTCTTAGGTCTACATTTCACAATTTTACAAAATGCATAAAGAAATACATAAATCATCTCATTAGCTTAACTGCACTTAGTACTTCATTCGTTGCCTTCCCCTGGTCCCTGAAAATAAAAAGGAAAGTCTTGACTCCAAGAGCACCACCAGTGAGCAACGTTGATTGTGCCACATTAGAAGGTGGCTTAGATTCTAAAAATACCCATTGAGTTGTTTTCTATCTCTCTACTCTCCCAGATTTCGTGTTTCTCTCTCTCTCTCTCTCTCTCTCTCTCTCTCTCTCCCTCTTCCCCCTCGATTTCATCGCCCCCCCTTTCCCTTTCTCACCCACTTCTCCATCAAAGCTGTTAAAAACTCCTAAATCTAAAATCCTCTAGCAGGCCTGGGTCATCTTTCAGCGCCTGGGGCTCTTCATCTAAATTCTTTTCTAATGTAGACAAATTGCTTCCCTTCCTGGCTCCTCCTCTAGAATCCCCACCTGCCTAATACTCTAAATGAGCAAATGCCTGATAGATAATTAATGAGCTGTGAAGTGCCCTCACAGCCAGGTGCCTCCTCATCAGAGAATCCCCCCAACTCCCAACTCTCTGTAATAAATAAAAAGACAAGCAAGGGGGAAAAAATTGTATAATCAGTCATAAGATCCAATTAAAATTATGTAAATGGGGATGAGCAGCAGTGAGTTCATTTAGGAAGGATGTTTAAAACATTTTGAGTCAGGGAGGAAGAGTGTCTGCCACATACTGAAAAGAAAATGTGTAATTTCTGGAGAAGGTAAAATTTTGAGTGATTCATAAACAAAGCTTAGAAGGGTGTAGGAAGCAGGATATGGGCTAAGTGGAGATATATGTACATGGGCTGGTAATATTGGGAAATACCCACAGCCCAGGATGACTCAAGATTTAAAAAAAAAAAATTTTTTTTAAGAAAGTAAAATGTGAAAGGAAAAATACAGTGATAGTAGCTGTATTGAGAATGGTTCAAACACTCTTATTTTAATAGGACTCACAATCCTAAAAGAAAATGTGGAGTTATTTAATATAATCAGTCATTAGCATTACTCATGATTTAGCATTACTCATCTAAACTAAACAGGTAATAGAGAGTTCACTGAATAATCCGCAGTTTGTTAACACATAGAATCTGGGGGCCTACAGACCAAGCACACTTGGATCAGTATTCCAATTCATGGCCAAGGGAACTTACTCATGTTGACCTACTTTCCTACAGTGAACATGCATTATCTGTGCAAATATACAAGGATAGAGGAATATAGGGGAAAGAGAAGAACTCATTCTTCTGATCTTCTCTCCCACATAATTCTCATAACTTTCCCCAATTTACCCTCAAGCTCACTTGTGCTGATCAAAAATATTATGTTCCATAACTTGATGTTTACAAAGAAAATACCAGTAGGAAGACACTCCACAGAGATGCTATGGTTCTTGGGACAAAGGTAATTTTTAGTGTCATTTTATCTTGGTTTTTATCCTAAATTTGTTAAACCAAGTTCGGTTAACTTCTCTTCGATTCTCTTTTTTCTAATATATGGGGTTAATAAGTATAACAAACGGCAGGGTGTGAGATGTTACACCTTTATTGGCATTCCAATGCCATGAGTAAGCACTACATATCACTCTATGTGTTCACTCCTTTCCTTTTAATTCAGTGCTCTCTGAATTAAAGCTCAGTTTCCTGCAAATCAAGATTGTTTTCTGCCAACTTAAAATGATCTTTCTCTAGCAATTGAAAATTTCCAATTATCTCTGCAGGTGGTTGTTTAGTAATGATCATAGTAAAGCAATGAGCACTTAATAAAATGTGTCCTATTTTGCTGTTCAGAACAAAAGCACTAGTTGACATCTAAAAATAATTCAAATATTAAAAACAACTAAAAATACAAACAATAAAGGCTTAGGGGAGTACCACAATTTAACATTTATTTTGTACCTATTGTGTGCTGCGTGTATGTTAACCCTCAGCCCCTGTTCCTGAGAGCCCTTATTCCAGTAGGAAGATATGGAAAGGTCAAGAGATAACTACAGTACAGTAAGAACAGAACATGAATAGAAAATTGTGGAAGGACCATGGGCTACTTATTCTGTTTGAGGCAGTCAGCTAAGGTTTTCTATGTCACCTTGAAAACAGATTCAGAGCTTAAAGGAACATCCTTGGCACAGAGGAAAGGTGAACATGGCTTTATAGAAGCGGGTGGTCTGGTGAGGGAGACAGATCAGCAGACGAATAGGTATAATACAATGAGACAAGGTCTTTAATAGAAGCACACATATAATGCTCTGCGAACACAAAAGACAGAACAATTAATTTTGTGAGAGGTGTGGAAGTGGGGCAGGGGCTGTGGTCAGTGAAGACTAGTGCATTAGAAAGCAGGTGACCTCAGAACTCCAATCAAAGGAGGACTAGAGATTGCCAAGCAGAGAAAAAGAGTGAACTTTCCAGGGAAAAGGAGCACCATGAAATGGGGAAACATTCTGGAGTATATTAATATATGTGGGTGGGAGAGCAGGTAATAATTAGAAAATTGTGGAGTCTGAACCAAAGTGTGTCTGGTAGGGAGCAGAGAATCAAAAGTCTTTGGTCCTCCTAAATGCCCACCAACCCAGGAATGGATTAACAAGCTGTGGTATATGGATACCATGGAATGCTATTCAGCCATTAAAAAAAAATGGAGACTTTACATCCTTCGTATTAACCAGGATGGAAGTGGAAGACATTATTCTTAGTAAATCATCACAAGAATGGAGAAGCATGAATCCTATGTACTCAATTTTGATATGAGGACAATTAATGACAAGGTTATGAGGGGGGAAAGCAGAAAGAGGAACGGAGGGAGGGGGGTGGGGCCTCGGTGTGTGTCACACTTTATGGGGGCAAGACATGATTGCAAGAGGGACTTTACCTAACAATTGCAATCAGTGTAACCTGGCTTATTGTACCCTCAATGAATCCCCAACAATAAAATAAATAAATAAATAAATGAAAAAAAAAAAAACAGTCTTTGGTCCTGAAAGCGATGTGATAGATCTCATTGCAGAAAGAAGGATGATTAAGGCAGCCAGGCATTCTGATGTACATCTGTAGTCCCAGGTACTTGGAAGGCTGAGGCAAGAGGATCACCTGAGCCCAGAGTTAGAGGCTGCAGTGAACTATGATGGTTCCATTGCACACTAGCCTAGGTGACAGCTTGAGACCTTGTGAAAGGAAGAAAAGGAAAGAAGGAAGAAAAGAAGGGAAATAGAGAGGGAAGGAGAGAGGAAGAAAGAAAGAAAAATGATTAAGGGAAAGCCTGGATATAATCTTGCAAGTGTCAAGTGATGATGTCAGATCTAGACGAAAGTAGTGGAATGCAGAATGAAGGAGCAGAAGGCATCTCAGGAGGTAGAGTTGAGAGGAAGTAAGAAGATATGAGGGTCATAGTTCACTCTTGGGAATTTGGGAGAATGAATGTCTTGACTGAGCTGGGACATGGGAGGAGGAAGTTGTGTGAACAATCCATAGGGAAGGCTCCATGCCAATTTTTTACTGTGTGTTGAATTTTGAGGTGCCTCAAGAATTCCTACCAGCAGTTGAAGATGCAGATCTATAATTAGAGTACAAATCAGGCCAAAGTCCCAAGAATGCATAAGATTACCTAGGGGTGAGGGGTGGAGGAGGAGGAGAGAAGGATGGGGAAAACTCTAGAGAACCCTAACTTCTAAGGGACGGACAAAGGAGAGAAAATAAAGCCGGAGACAGAACACTCAGAAGAATACAAAGAGACCAAGAGAAGGAAGTGCAGCTGAACTCAGAGGACACTTTCCTGGTGGAAAGATTGGTCATTAGTGGCAAATAGAGAAGAGAGGCAAGTAGGACACTTGAACGGTTTCAATGAATTGGTAACGGGATGTCCTTACCCACTTTGGTGAGATCAGTGGGATGGGGGCAAAAATCAAATAGGGTTGGATGAATGAATAGAATAGGTCATGTAAATGTCTTCCTTAAGAATCTGATGGTGAAGACACTGAAGGCGTTAGCCTAGTACTAAAGGAAGGTGAGCTAGAAAAGAGTGGTTGTTTCATTCAGTCACTGCTTTTAATTTCTGTAATGTCTTGATAACGTGAGTAGCCAGAAGAGAACAAATGGCTCAAAAATATGAGAGCAGGGGACACAGCAACAGAAGCCAGCTCTTGGGGGTACTGACTGAAGGCTGGAACTTACAAAGGGGTAGAACTTTTCCTTCTAGGCTAACAGGGAAGTAGGTAAGAATGGGTTTAAGACTAGAAGTCTGACCCTGTCAAGGAAGGTAAATTCAGGGACTTTGTGCTTGATGACTTCTTTATTCTTAGAGAAGCAGCTGGCTAGAACATCTCTGACAGTGAAGTAAGAGAAAATATGCTGAGAGAGAACATTGTTAATAAATACCAGTGTTTTGTTTGCTCCTTTAAAAACACTGCTTCACTTTCTCTAATAAGATAATTAAAGTCTTATCTCAAGAAAGGTTAAATATGAGGTGGAAAACTCAAGCTATAAACTTCTAGATAAGGAGTCTGCATACAGTAGGATTGAGACCCTGCTTACAAAGCTTTGCCTAGAGCCCAACAACTGCTTTTGATAACATTTCCTTAAGCAACCTGGGGGTAAATACTAGGTATAGAATTTGTAATTTATTTGGAATAAAATGTTCTGGTACTTCATGAGTATCCTACAAAACAAAAAATCAAAGAAAAAACAACAACAACAAAAAACCCAAACTACGGCCTTTTCCTAGTATGGAGGAAAAAGTTAAACCTAGGAAAGAACTGATATCTCTCCAGTTTTATTAAAACCCAAACCACTGATTATCAGGTCTGGTGTATGCTACATGGTTGCCCTGAACAAATGAACCACAGACACAAGCATAAAAGAAAGACATCAGACTAGACAAACTATCATTTAGAAAGAATTAAGACAGCCATATTGTATGCTAAACATCAGCTCATCCACCTCCTCCCTGGTGTCACTACTCTCCAGAGGCTACTTAATCTCATTGAGACAAGATAGCCAGCCTAATTGATATAGAAAACGAAAGCCTTTTGATCTCATATCAAACAGAGTCAGACTAAGAGAAGGATCCAGCAGGCAAAATGACTTGTCTTCCAAGGGAGAATTATCACTGCAGGAAGGAAAGTAGAAAAATACTAACATCTTACTTTGGAATTCCATGAACTTGCTTTACTTTAAAAATGCCTGAAAAGTAGTAAGTTCATTCCAATGCTGAATAGAGTTTGTTTGCTCTTAGTGGTAAAGTATTGTAGCTATGGAATCTGGCAAATGATGGGTTTTTAGATAAGTATTGTATTAGTGATGGAAAGCACAATAGAAGCGTAATGAATGTAAAAACACCTGCCTTTTAGCACTTAACTGTTAGGGTGTTTGTCAATGGCAGCCCTTACCAACATGATATACTGCCCCTATTAAAAATTTTTCTTAGAAAGGATTTGTTATATTGTGATTTAAATAGACTTCACTATGTTTTGTAAATAAGTTAGGTAGCTACGAGTGCAAAAAAACTGGCTTTGCCATAACCAGAATGTCTATGAATATGCTAGTGTGTCTGTGAAGTTACCAGACCGTTATCTACACATCAAGAAAATCATATTAAGGAAATATATGTTCTCTATTTTAATGCAAAAGGTAACTCAATAATTACATCAGTTATTGTTTGCATCATTGACATAATGGTGGTTTCAAAAACTTGTCCAAGATTATGATTACATGAGTATGATTAAATAAATTACAGTATTCAGGAAGAAAATATCAGGAATAACATAGTGTTTTCTTTTTAGATACAGATGATTGCTATGAAAAATGACATGCCCCCTGGTTTAGTGGTTCTGCCAACTGGATTTCATTCTTGATGTATGTAAAACTTGGGGTATCTGATATTTGGAAAAGCCTATCCCCCCCACTAATTGACATTTTTAAGGTTAAGGAACAAACTATGAAGAAATACTACAAAAACAACTATGGTTGTCTGTATATGGAGTATATGAGTGTTTTCAAAATAAATTCTGAACCTCTTGGGATTTTTCTGCCAGTAAATTACAAACCCCAACTTTAAACTTTTGGAGTACACAATTATCCATTTCTTTCTCCTCCTCTCTTACAACATACACTAGTCCTTTGTTCCACCACCTTAAAGGCACCATTACTATTGTGTATCGAACTCATGTAAGACCCACTTCCTTCTTTCTAAATGAATACAGCTCCTGGCCTATGATTTTCCTCCACACCCTCATTCTTCATCATACCCTCTGACATTTTCAAAATTCACAGTGAGGACCCATCAGATACCTCTACTGGATAGTGCCATAATCTTGCTGCCTGTAATCCTCCAGCCCTACCCTACTTCAGCCTGATCCTTGCCTGAATTTAAGTCACTTGGAACGTCCAGTCTCATACACAACTTGGGCTCCACCACTGCACCTCTCTACTTTCTCACCTCCTTCCCTGCTTTATGCTCCACCAAGGCCAATAGATACTAACTCCATTATAGTTTAATCTATCCATTAACCTTCAATAAAATAGAAGCTTCTTCTGTTTTCCTCTTCTCAGCCCCTTTTATTGCCCTAACCATGAGCCTCCAGTGATGTTCTTGCAACCCACCATGTCAGTGGGCAGTCCCACATCATAATCACTGTCCAGTTTTTCTGTTCATTGTTGGAGAAAATTTAGGGCTGTTTCTGGTTCGCTTTAAAATATTCATTCTAGCTTCCACTGTGGTGGAAATGCCCATAATAATTTTCTGATTCATTGCTGACAACATTCTCCCCAACAGCTCTACAAGCATGATTCTTGCTTATGTACCTCAAAGCCTCTTGTACCTTTCTTGTATCATTCATGGCAAAGAAAAAAGCAAATATAAAAAAAAATCAAATATAAATTGGTCTCTTCTCCCCTCTAATTCACTTCAATATGCAAATGTGCCTTCACTTAACATCCCTTAATTTCCATCTGCACTATTACTATCATTTATTTAACTTCCAATTCTATATTTTTAAACTTGAGATCTCTCCTAGAGTCCAATGTCACATTAACAGCTTCTTATAGATGTCCCAGTGCTTAGTCCTGAGGTAGCACATGGTTGACATTCAATAGATATTTATTGAATGAATGAATAAATACATGGCTCTACACCTGGATACGCTACTTCCAACTGAATTCTAGATAAGTAGAGTTACTGGAAAAGAAAGAAAAAGGATCATCAAAGAGGAAGACTGTTTTCTTTGGGGCTGGAAAGGAGCTTTTGCTCCTTCCAATCCAGCTGTTACCTTCATTCTCGCCTCTAGTCTTTAGGTGTTCTATTGATTTTCAATGGAAGTTTTTCCCCAAGACATTTGAAAGATGGAATTGGGCACACCTAAGATTACTCTAACTGAAATAAAAAAAAACTCTATCACACACTGTGTTTTAAAGGACAACAGTTTAATGTATATTACTTAAAACTACATCCTCATAAAATCAGAAGGGGCAAAAATGTCACCCCAAAGCATCTCAATCATGAGCATTTGTTTTGCTACATTCAAATTCTTTTTTTTTTAATTAATTTATTTTTATTGCTAAATCATAGCTGTGTACATTAGTGCAATCAAGGGGTACAATGTGCTGGTTTCATATACAATCTGAAATATTCTCATCAAACTGTTCAACATAGCCTTCATGGCATTTTCTTAGTTACTGTATGTAGACATTTGTATTCTGCCTTTAGTAAGTTTCGCCTGTACCCATTCTAAGATGCATGGTAGGTGTGGCCCCACCCAATACCCTCCCTCCACCAAAACCTCCCCCCTCCCTTCCCCTTCCTTGGCCCTTTCCTCATAGTCTTGTGCTATAGTTGGGTTATAGCCTTCATAAAAGCTATAATTTAGCTTCATAGTAGGGCTGAGTACATTGGATACTTTTTCTTCCATCCTGAGATACTTTGCTAAGTGCTACATTCAAATTCTTATAGCTTGGTGACTCCTGTGCTTTTTTGTTCTTCAAATATATAGAATATTTATGATAGTGTAAAAAGTGGTCACCTACCTCATTATTCTATATGCTTTCCCACATGCTGTCTCTATTATGCATCCTATTTAAATTTCTTATGTTCTTTTTTTTTTTTTTGTAGAGACAGAGTCTCACTTTATGGCCCTCGGTAGAGTACCATGGCATCACACAGCTCACAGCAACCTCCAACTCCTGGGCTTAAGTGATTCTCTTGCCTCAGCCTTCTGAGTAGCTGGGACTACAGGCACCTGCCACAACACCCAGCTATTTTTTGGTTGCAGTTAGGCCGGAGCCGGGTTTGAACCTGCCACCCTCGGTACATGGGGCCGTCGCCTTACCGACTGAGCCACAGGCACCACCCATTTCTTATGTTCTTGTTTAAAATATGTGTTTATAAATTATAAATTCAGTTTTCCGGTTTCTTTATCCATGATTTCTTCCCCCCCCCCCAATAATATGGATGAATTCCAGGAAACCCAGAAACAATGTCTAACGAGATCTGAGCAGGGGAAGGAGAAGAGTGGCAAATAAACATTTTCCAGTGTCAGGCTAGGAAGATATTCGATCTTTCAATGTGTTCAACAAATGGGTTTAATAATGCACATTTGGGTATAAAACAGTTCACAACAGAAATATTTGCTACTCAGCCCATTTATGCTGGGAATTGCACAACATGGACCATTTTCAATAACTCTTTTCATTATAATGATTTCCTCCTGCTCAAGCAACAGTGATGTACAAACCAGCCTTGTCTACAAATGTAATATGTTGAGATACAAATGTATTGAAGAAAAATTAAAATACACACATATTCATCACTTTGGGTCAGTATTATATTGTCTTTTCCAACATAATTAAACCTTCTTAAAACTTTCCAGCCAATATAAAATTGCTTTTTACTCATATCCATACAACTAGACAACTTGAAACAACATTTTTTAAAGGCATGGTAAAATTCTGGTAGACCTACACAAAAGATGAAAATATATTTTTAGTCAAACGGTCTGTGAAGCTAGTGAATGATGCCCCATGATCATATCAAAGTACACAGCTATGATTTAATAAAAAAACGAAAAAAGAAAGAAAATATATTTTTAGGAAACCACTTGATTTTATTTTTAATGTTGTAAACTAAAGATCTTGAGGTGACTTTTGAATCATTAAAAAGTACATTATATTTAATATAGTTTTATGTTTACTTAATTTTACATCCTAATATGTCAATCCACCTAGGTTATTTAGATAGGAACTGTTACTTAATAAGATTTGATTATGTTAAACTTTAAACATTCTGAATGGAGGTAAATATAGCATCATCCATTTAATCATTCATTCATGTATTCAGCAAGCAGGTATTAAAGGTATAGAATGTATACAATGGTAAAAGCTAATTCCCTGAGGAGTTTTATACTTATAAACGTATATTTATATACGTTTACACATTACTATCATTTAATTGCCATAAAAGAGATATTATAAAAATGCATAGGACTATAGAGACCTGGGGAAATTATTTCACTAGTGTGACAAATTAGTGCTTAGAATTATGTGTTTTACAAAGCTGCCTGAATGACAATCACACAAAACACTGCCCTTATTCATAGTTTTAGGCTTTGTACTCTCAGAATTTTTGAGCATGTTGGTCTATTCTTGGGAAGCAAAAATTCAGAGAGCGTTTGTTTACTCAGCATGTATTGTAAGGCACTAAGCTGGGTACTAGTCCTGTACGTTAGAAATGAATACAGTATGCATTCCCTTCGCTCAATGAATTCCTAATCTAAGAGAAGAAAGGGGGAACAAAAACCCTACGAAACCATGTTTCGTAAGAAACATGTCTGTCTTTTTTTTTTTTTTTTTTTGAGACAGAGCCTCAAGCTGTCGCCCTGGTTAGAGTGCCTTGGCATCATAGCTCACAGCAACCTCAAACTCCTGGCCTCAAGCGAGTCTCCTGTCTCCGCCTCCCAAGTAGCTGGGACTACAGGCGCCCGCCACAGCACCCGGCTATTCTTTGGTTGCAGCCGTCATTGTTGTCTGGCAGGCCCGGGCTGGATTTGAACCCACCAGCTCAGGTGTACGTGGCTGGCGCCTTAGCCACTCGAGCCACAGGCACCGAGCCCGAAACATGTCTTTCCTGCCTTCCTACCTTCTCACCATCATTGGAGTTGAACTTTATTAGGCACCAAAACAACCGCATTATTTTATCAATGCCCCCAGGAGAAGCAAGCAACATAATTGGTTATGGTCGATTTTAGGGTTAGCCCCTGATTGTTGATAAGACAAGTCAGTGTTTTCAAAAGCAACAGACACTGCTTGGTGTAAGCTACACATGGGCTAAAAGTGCTGAGATGGCATTTCTGAT
The DNA here is from genome assembly GCF_027406575.1 of Nycticebus coucang. NCBI lineage: Eukaryota > Metazoa > Chordata > Mammalia > Primates > Lorisidae > Nycticebus > Nycticebus coucang. The sequence continues at coordinate 58,269,973 of NC_069790.1, forward strand.
CCACTTGTGCAACAAGCAGTCTTTGATAAAGGGCTTCTGATCTCTAAAGGAGGGGCTGCTTGAAAGAGCCAAATTTTACCCAGGAAGTGAGAACTGTGAAAGATTTGCTTCTGAGGACTCTTCCGCGATGACATGACAGGTCTTTCCCCTTCAGAACTCTAATTCTGTGAATGAAAGTAGAAACAGCCAAAGAAGGAGGAGAGGACAGAGACAGATTGTGGTGTACAGAGCAGGGGGCTGGAAGAAGGTAAGGAAAGGCAGAATCTGTGCGCAGGAGAGAGGGAAGAAAGGAGGGACAGAGGTCAGGAAGAAAGGAAAGGAAGGAAAAGACTGAGTATATAAAACTAGCAGTTGGGCTCAAAAGGTATGGTGGCTGTGCCCGTCGGACGTGGAGTAGTGAGCAGTAAATCCTGGGCCAAGTGCCCAGAGACAAGGACAGTAAAACTCAAAGAAGTGGTGGCTGTTTTGTCAGGAGGAATATTAGTAAGAATTATACCTAACATGTATCATCTATGTACCAAGCCTATAATTGTGTTAAATCCTCAGGACAACTCTACGAGGCAGGGAGTCTTATCAATCATCAATTGTCTTATCAACCGAGGTAAAGAAATTGAGACTCAGAGAAGTTAGGCAACTTACCCAAGGACACAAAGCTCTCAAGTGACAAAGCCTGGATTTGAGCCAACATACTCTGCCCCTCGTTTCTTTATTCCTTTTTTTTTTTCATTTTATTTATTTATTTATTTTATTATTGGGGATTCATTGAGGGTACAATAAGCCAGATTACACTGATTAAAGGACTTAAATTTAAGGCATGAAACAATAAAAATCCTCCAAGAAAGCATAGGAAAAACACTGGAAGATATTGGCCTGGGAAAAGACTTCATGAAGAAGACTGCCATGGCAATTGCAACAACAACAAAAATAAACAAATGGGACTTCATTAAACTGAAAAGCTTCTGTACAGCTAAGGAGACAATAACCAAAGCAAAGAGATAACCTACACAATGGGAAAGGATATTTGCATATTTTCAATCAGACAAAAGCGTTTCTTTATTCTTAAGCAAAAGATGCTACACCATACTGGCTCTAAACAGGCATGCAAGCAAAAAGATGATGGACTCATGAGAATCTGGCCACCTCTGGCCTTCCAAACTGTATTGAAGGAAGGACAAGTGTTTTAAACAAACAAAAAAAAATTGTTTTTTTTTTAGAGGCAGGGTCTCACTCTGTCACCCAAGGTAGAATGCAGTGGCATCATCATAGCTCACTGTAACCTAGAAATCTTGGGCTCAAGTAATCTTCCTGCCTCAGTCTCCCAAGTAGCTTGGTCCACAAACTGGCACCACTATGCCCTGCTAATATTTTTGTTTTTGTAGAGACTGGATCTCACTGTGTGTCCAGGCTTGTCTCAAACTCCTGGCCTCAAGCAATCCTTCCATCTTGGTCTCTTATAGCACTGAGATTATAGGTGTGAACCACCGCATCCTGCCTTTAGATGGTTTTTCTTTTTTTTTTTTGTAGAGACAGAGTCTCACTTTATGGCCCTCGGTAGAGTGCCATGGCATCACACAGCTCACAGCAACCTCCAACTCCTGGGCTTAAGCGATTCTCTTGCCTCAGCCTCCCGAGCAGCTGGGACTACAGGCGCCCGCCACAACGCCCAGCTATTTTTTGGTTGCAGTTCAGCCGGGGCTGGGTTTGAACCCGCCACCCTCGGTATATGGGGCCAGCACCCTACCAACTGAGCCACAGGTGCTGCCCTAGATAGTTTTTCTTAATTTATAAACCGTCACCTAGCCAAAGACAGGCCAGTTGTAAGTTTAGGTAACAGAAGGAGAGTTTAGTCATTCATTTGATAAATATGTATTTGGTCCCCACACTATGCTAATGCTTGTTTTAGTGATATAAAAATTATAAGCCAAGTACTTGCTGTCCTGTAGTTTCCATTCTGGGAGGCGTGAAGAAGGCTGACACTCAACAAATAAGTATGCCTTTTGTGGTCAGGTGGCAATAAATGCTAAGAAAGAAAAATAAAGTGAAGATTGAGAGAGAAAAAAACTGGGATAGATGCAATTTATGTAGAGTGGTCATAGACCGTCCCTCTGATGACTTTGAGGGAGACTTGAAGGAAGTGAGGAAGACTACCTTGCAGACGTGTGGGTGAAGAGCACGTCAGCCAGAGGGGACAGCAGATGCAAAGGCTCACAGCGCCATGTGCTGGGTGGGTCTGAGGAACAGCAAAGAAAGAAAGGTAGAGTGATGAGAAGAATCAGAGTAGTGATGGAGCAGGGCCAGACTATGTAAAGTCTTGCAAACCACACAAAGGACCTATATTTCACTCTGAGAGAATTGGGATGTCATTGGAGGGTCTTGACAATAAGAGGAGTGGTATGATCTGGCTTCAGTTTTAAAAGGAACATTTTTATTTTATTTACTCATTTATTTTTATTTCAAATTAATATGAGGGCACAAATGTTTAGGTCACATTGTTTTCAGTTCTAAGGTAAAATTCAGGTTGAAATGAGCCTTTCACTTGGGGGCGTGCTGAACACCCTCACATTGTGCACATTAGGTGAGATTCTGCTAATTGCTCTCCCCCTCTACTTTTCCCTGCCACCTTGCTAGCCTATATTTGTGTTTTATCTTCCGTGTGGGTGTGTAGTTGTTTATATATTGGTTCCATATTAGTACGAAGTACATTGGATTTTTTTTCCCATGCTTGTGATACTTTACAAAAAGAATGTGTTCCAACACCATCCAGGTAAACACAAAAGATGTAAAGTCTCCATCTTTTCTTATGGCTGAATAGTATTCCATGGTATACATATACCAGAGTTTCTTTTTTTTTTTTTTAGTTTTTGGCTGGGGCCACGTTTGAACCCACCACCTCCAGTATATGGGGCTGGTGCCCTACTCCTTTGACCACAGGCATTGCCCATACCAGAGTTTCTTAATCCATTCATGGGTTGATGGGCATTTAGGTTGCTTCCACAATTTGGTAATTGTGAATCGAGCTGCAATAAACATTCTGGTGCAAATATTCTTGTGGTAAAATAATTTTTGTTCTTCTGGGGAGATACCTAGTCATGGAATTGTGGGATCAAATGAAAGGTTGACTTTTAGTTCTTTAAGAATTCTTCATACTTCTTTCCAAAAATGTTGTACTAGTTTGCAGTCCTACCAGAAGTGTAAAAGTGTTCCCTTCTCTCCACATCCTTGCCAGCATCTGCAGATTTGGGACTTTGTGATATGGGCTAATCTTATTGGAGTTTCATGGTATCCCAGAGTGGTTTTGATTTGCATTTCTCTGATGATTAGAGATAATGAGCATTTTTTCATGTGTGTGTTGTCCATTTGTTTGTCATCTTCAGAGAAGTTTCTGTTCAAGTATCTTGTCCACTTACAAGTGGGGTTGTTTGCTCTTTTCTGGTTGCTTAGAATTGTCTGTAGATTCTGATTATCAGCCCTTTTTCAGATTTATAATATGCAAAAATCTTCTCCCACTGAAGGCTGTCTGTTTGCTTTAGCTGTGGTGTCCTTAGCTGTGCAGAAGCTTTTTAGCTTGATCAAGTCCCATTTATTTATTTTTGGTGTTACTGCAATTCCTAAGGGGATTTTCTTCATAAATCTTTTCCCAGGCCAATTTTGTCAATTTTCCCCACATTTTCTTCTAGAATTTTTATTGTTTCATGTTTTAAATTTAAATCTTTTATCCAGTCAATTTTTGTCCATGGTGAGAGGTGCGGATCCAGTTTCAGTCTTCTACATGTGGCTAGCCAATTCTCCTAGCACCATTTATTAAATAGGGATTCTTTCCCCAGTGCATGCTTTTGTTTCGTTTATCAAAGATTAGATGACAATTTGTAGCTGGGTTCATCTCTAGATTCTCTATTCTATTCCATATATATATATATGTATATATATACATACACATACATGTATCTATTTTTGTGCTACTCCCATGCAGTTTTGACCAACGTGATGCCTCCAGATTTGTTCTTATTTCTAAACATTGTATTGGCTATTTGGGTTTTTTTCTTGTTCCATATGAAACTAACTAATTTTTGAAATTCTTCAAAGTATGACATTGGTGTTTTTATGTGGATTGCATTAAATCTATAGATAGCTTTGGGTAGTATGGACATTCAACAAAGTTGATTCTTCCCAGCCACAAGCATGATATGTTCTTCCATTTATTATACCTCTTCTTCTATTTCTTTTCTCAGAGTTTCATAGTTCTCTTTATAGAGATTCTTCATGTCCTTTGTTAGATATATTCCCCGGTATTTCATTTTCTTTGAAGCTACTATAAAAGATATAGAGTCTTTGGTCTTATTCTCAGCTTGACTGTTATTGGCATATATGAAAGCTACTAAATTTTGGTTATTGATTTTGTATCCTGAGATGCTACTACATTCCTTGATCACTTCTAAGTGCTTTGTAGTTGAGTCTCTGGGGTTTCCCAGGTATAAGATCATGTCATCCACAAAAAGCAAGAGTTTGACCTCCACTGTCCCCATTTGAATACACTCGATCTCCTTTCTTTTGCCTGATTGCAATGGCTAGGACTTCCAGCTCTATGTTGAATAGCAGTGGTGACAGTGGACATCCTTGTCTAGTTCCAGATCTGAGTGGAAATGCTTTCAGTTTTACTCCATTCAATATGATATTGGCTGTGGGTTTCTTGCACATGGCTTCTATCAGCCTAAGAACTGTCCCACCAAAACCTACTGTCTTAAATGTTCTTATCAAAAAAGGATGTTGGATATTGTTAAAAACCTTTTCTGCATCAATTGAGAGAATCACATGGTCTTTGGTTTTTTATTTATGTGGTGAATTATATGTATAGATTTACATGTTGAACCAATCTTGAATCCCTGGGATAAAACGGACTTCATCATGATGTATAACTTTTTATAATGTGTCACTGTATTCTGTTTGCTAGGATCTTATTGAATATTTTTGCATTGATATTCATTTATGGTATTTGCCTATAATTTTCTTTTTTGTTGAGTCATTTCCTGCTTTTGGAATCAGGGTGATATTTGCTTCATAGAACATGTTGGGGAGGAGTCCTTCCTTCTATATGTTTTGGAATAGGTTATGCAATATAGGTACTAGTTTCTCTTTAAAGAATTATCTTTGGAGAATTTCTCTTTGGTAGAATATTGGTGTGAAACCATCTGGTTCAGGGCTTTTCTTTTTTGATACAGGTATATTCAAAATTTCTAATTCTTTCAAGGTAGCATAATTCCAAGTATTGGTCCATTTCATCTACATTTTCATATTTCTGGGCATAGAATTTTTTATAGTAATCACTGAGGATCTTTTATATTTCTGTGATATCTGTTGTTATTTTCCCTTTATCATTTCTGATTGAAGTTATTAGAGATCTTACTTTTCTGTTTCTGGTTAGTCTGGCCCGGAGTTTATAAATTTTTTTTTTCAGAGTTTATAAATTTTATTAATCTTTTCAAAGATTCTTGTCTTTTCAATTTCATTTAATTATGCTCTAATTTTGGTTACTTCTTTTCTTCTGCTGGGTTTGGGGTTAGATTTTTCTTCCTTTTCCAGTTGCTTGAGATGGCCCATTAGGTTGTTGACTTGCTCTCTTTCTATTTTCTTGATGAAGGCATCTAATGCTATAAATTTGACTCTAAGGAATGCCTTTGCAGTATCCCACAGGTTTTAATAGCTTGTGGCCTCATTATTGTTTTGTTCAAGAAATCCAATGATAGGCTAGGAGTGGTGGCTCACGCTTGTAATCCTAGCACTCTGGGAGGCAGAGGCAGGCAGATTTCTTGAGTTCAGAAGTTCACGACCAGTCTGAGCAAGAGCAAGACCCCATCTCTAAATATAGCTGGGTGTTGTGGCAGGTGCTTTTAGTCAAAGCTACAGGAGACTGAGGCAAGAGGATCACTTGAGCCCAAGAGTTTGAGGTTGCTGTGAGCTATGATGCCACAGCAGTCAAACCCAGGGCAACCCCTGAGTCAGATTTGGTCTCAAACAACAACAACAAATGAAATCTAATGATTTCCTTCTTAATCTCATCTTTGACCCAGCTGTCATTCAGCATAAAATTATTTAGATTCCATTACTTTATTTGGGTATGAAGATTTCTATTGCTGTTGAGTTCAACTTTTATTCCGTGATAGTCCAAGAAGATACAAGGAATAATTACTATTGTTTTCAATTTGTTGAGGTTAGTCTTGCTTCCTAAGATATGATCAGTTTTGGAGGATGATCTGTGGGCTGATGAGAAGAATGTGTTTTCAGTTGTCTTAGGATGAAATGTTCTATATATGTCTGTTAAGTCCATTTGTTCTAGGGTTGTGTTTAAGTCCTTTATTTCTTAGTTTAGTTTCTGCTTGAAAGATATGTCCAGTATTGTCAAAAGGGTGTTAAAATCTCCACTGTTATGGTGCAGGAAGGTATCACATGGTTCGGCTCAGTTAGGATTTGTTTTATGTATCAAGGAGTATTTAGGTTGGGTATGTAAATGTTAATTACTGAAGCATGTTGTATATTTCCCTTGACCAGTATGTAACATCCATCTTTGTCTTTCCTTATTTTTGTTGGTTTAAATCCTACTGTATCTACAAATAAGATTGCAAACCCTATGTTTTTCTGCTTTCCATTTGCCTGAATTATTGTTTTCCATCCCTTCACCTTGAGTCTTGTTTTATTCTTTGAGGTTAGGGTTGTTTCTTGGAGACAACAGATACTGGGCCTGAGCTTTTATATCCAGTCAACAAACCTATGCCTCTTTAGAGGAGAATTTAAGCCACTTATATTTATTGAAAGGATTAAAGATACGGTGGAGTTTTGATCATCTCATTTTTCAGAGATCCAGAGGCTATTTTTATCCCTTATACCATTGTGGAAGCTAGGCTTTGCTTTTTAATTTTGGTGTGTGTTTACTTTAGTGATGGACCATCATGTTGGTCATTATGAAGAATGGGTCTGAGTACTTCCTGTAGAGCTGGTCTACTCAGGCAAATTTCCTCAACATTTGCATGTCAGTAAAACAGTTGATTTCTCCATCATAAATGAAACTCAGTTTATCAGCATACAGGATCCTCGGTTGAAAATTGTTTTGTTTAAGAAGTGTAAAGGCCAATGACCATCCTCTTCAGGCTTGAAAAATTTCAACTAAAAGATTTGTGGTCATCCTGATATTTTTCCCTTTTTAGGTAAGACTTTTCTTATGCCCAGCTGCTTGCAGGATTTTTTTCTTCATATTGACTTTGGCAAAATTAACTACAATGTGTCTAGGAGATAATATGTTTGGATTGAGTCATGCTGGGGTTCTGAGACTATCTATTATCTGAATTTCTTTGCTTGGGAAATTCTCTACCATGATGTCTTGAAGTACAGCACCAGTGTAAAAGGAACACTGAATCTGCCAAGGCAGAAGACAGAGGGCCCAGGATAGAAACAAGGAGGCCACTGCAGCAGATGCAACAGACCAGGTGATGGTTGAAGGTGTGAGCTATGTTGTACAGCTATGAATGTAAGACTGGCAGGATTTGTTGATGGATTGATTGTCAAAGAGGAGAGTCGAACTTGGTTGGTAGATTTTTTAATAAGTGACCAGAAGAATGCATTTTTAAAAATTTACTAAGAAGGAGAAAATTGTGAGAGAAGAGGGTTTTGGAAGGTCAGTTTTTGTTGTATTACTTTTGTCTATTAGAAATTTTGTGCAGAAATATCAAATAGGCAATTGGATATATATGCCCAGAATTCAAAGAGGACACCTGAATGGAGACATGAATTTTTGCATACCAACATGCAAACGGTATCTCATGGGTCTAGATGAGGTCACTCAAAGTGTGAGAATGAAGAGGAGAATATGAGGTCTGAGAACTAAGCCCCAGGTCACACCAGTCTAGAGGCTGGGAAGATGAAGAATAGTAACTAACAAGGAGAATGAATAGAAATGGCTAAGAAGGAGAAGAAGAAACAAGAAAGTAGAGTCCTGGGGACAGTGGAAGAAAGCAGTTCCAGAAGGATGAACAGTGGAAGTATATGGAATTTTTCCTCTGAAGTCTTTTACTTTCTCCATGCAATAAAGACAGTAAGGATGGGAAGAAGGTGTTGGAGACTTGAAAAATAGGAGAAAGTATGAAAATAATCTTCTGAAAATCAGGATAGAGAATTGATTAAGGAAGTATAGTAGCACTGCCTAGAGCTTGTGAGCCATTCGAGAAAGCTGCTCTTTTGGCAAACACATGGTCAGGAGTTGAGTGGGTGGGGTGGTTCTGAGGTGCACAATTCAATGTCAGATCTTCTCAGCATCAGTGTCAGACAGCAGATTTGAAGAAGTGGAGGAGAGGATTCTAATGGAGTTAAGGCACAACATCTTCTAGCACCTGGTCAAAATGAAAGATCAGGGAACAGCATGGGATTAGGCAAAGTATCTCCCAGGGTGGTCCAAAACCCCTGGAACCAGAGACTGGTTCATGCTCTATGACTGACTGATGGGTGGGTGAGCCAAAGGGGAAAGGTAACTGTGAAAAGAGGTCATAAATTTGAAAACAGTTATGAAGACAACAGGCAGGAAGGAGAGCAGGCAGGTAGGGAAAAGGAGAGTGAAACAGGTTGGGCTTGTGGTTAGGGTTGAGGCAATGAATACTAGTAGGATAATGAAAACCCATTTATATGTGTATAGCACAGAGGAAGGTCTGATATCTTGCATGGGAGGAAAGGAACTTGCAGAGGAACAATTCAACCACTGATCGTTAAGACTTGGAAGATAACTCCAGATGTCAGGTAGGACCAGGAGGGAAAGCTGGCAAAGCAAGACAAAAGAACATTGATTGAGAAGTAGTAGATACTAGGTGTCATATCAGCTAAGAAGGGAGAGAGAATTTTGAGAAAACACGAAAAACTAGCATTAGAAGGGCACAGCCTAATAGCTAAGACAAATTGCAACTGACTGCATCAATGATGATGTTGGAAAGAACAATTTCATAGAAGAATAAGAGGAGCAAGTATCCCTTGAAGGTGAAGGAGGCCTGAACTGTTGAATAAATGAATGCTCGTGTTTGGAATGTCCACCCCCACATCTTCCATCAGGTAGCACAACTGGCTACATAATTTGGCCCTATTCAAAATGAAAATGAGAGACACCTAGTTCAAAAATTATAAACACAGGCTTGGCGCCTGTGGCTCAAGCACCTGAGCTGGCAGGTTTGAATCCAGCCCGGGGCCGCCAAACAACGATGGCTGCAACCAAAAAAAAATAAAAAACAAAAAATAGCCGGGTGTTGTGGCAGGCGCCTATAATCCCAGCTACTTGGGAGACGGAGGCAAGAGAATCGCTTGAGTCCAGGAGTTGGAGGTTGCTGTGAGCTGTGATGCCACAGCACTCTACCCAGGGTGACAGCTTGAGGCTCTGTCTCCAAAAAAAATTATAAACACAGCAAAATCAGAGAATTATACCAAGCTTAGGGCCCTGTGCTACTCTGAAGGACTCATGAAATTAGGCCTGCAGATAGGAAAGAAGAAAAGCAGATGATCATTTGGGAACAGCAATGGGTTTCTCCAGGATGGTAGGTCTGGGCATATTTTAAGGAAGAACTCAGCAAAAATGAAGAGCTTTCTACTCTGTGTGCCATTAGATATTTTTATTTGGCTGTCATCTCAAATTCAAAAGTAGAATTTCTAACATATACCAAGTCATCTTCTTTTGCCATCTTTCTTGTATCTCCTGTGGGTTGTAACTTTTTTTTTTTAATATCTTAGACCAAAACTCTGGTAAGAAGTTTGATCCTATGCCTTATTGGCCTTTGCTTCATTGTCTGTAAAAATGGAGATAATGAGGAGATTTAACCAGGCTAATTTATGTAAAGTGTTTAGAGCTATCCTGGAAGCTACATGCATGTTAACTTCTCTCATTATACTGTCTTGTGATTAACCAAATCCATTCAAATATTTCCTTTGAATTCTCTTACAGCCATTCCTTTTCCCCCTTACCAGGTTCTTTTCACCACTAGTAGGATCCTGAGCATTGCACTCCCTGACTCCAGCCTTTCATGCCTGCTATGCCAAGTCATCTTTCTTGCTTTTGTCCTATCACTGCTCTAAGAGCTACCTTCTCAGCTCATGAGTCTTTAATCAGTTGCATTTTTTGCCTGATAATCAAGTTTAAACTTCCTTGCCTGAATTTCATGGCTCTTCCTGACCTAGTGTAAACCTAGGTGAGTCAGATTGACTCAGCTTCTGAGCTTTCTATCCACCATTCTATGTATTTCTATTGAGGGATACCATGATGGTGCAACCCATACATGGAGACTGGGCATGTTGGAACAACAAAAAACGGAGACCTTTCCCTATCCTGCCTAAAGGCTCATCCTTAAAGGAGACATAGAATTTGTGATAGGAAGGAAACAGGAAAAGTACCAGGTGACTTCTGAGGTGGAGAATGATCTGATGGCTCTATATTTTTTGTGGTATTATATCATTCATTCAACCTCCATTTATCAATCACTAACATTGGGCCAGTGCTTAAATATGAAGTCCCCAGACCCCACCTACAAAGAGCATCATTATTGATAGTCCTTTGTGTATAGTCCTTTACATGTTCATAGCCTCTCTTAGAAAGAGTCAGTGAAGAACAGAAATCCAGAAACTTGTGTGGCCAAGACATCTGATGACCTAGAGATGGGGATAGGGGTAAGACTGCTGTGAGAAAAATGGCTGACAAGGAAACATTTACATATCAAAGGCCAAGAAACCAAGGAACTGTGGAAATATCCCTGGGAAGCTAAAATAAGGGAGGCAGGAGAGGTAAGCCCCCCTTGGATGCTTTTTGGGAGAGAGTATGGGGTAGGAAATGCAACGTCATACTAAGCCCAGAAGATAAGGCAGAGGGGAGGGAAAAGATTGATACTGTGATAAATAAGGGACACTCAGTACTTCAATCAAGAGAAATGAGAGTGGACCCCGTGGCTGTGGAAGAGCAGACAATATGGTAGCTCTTGAAGGAAGACAGCAAAGCACAGGGTTTTAAGGTACATGTTAGGGAATATATGGGGTATAGATTCAAGGGGCAAGATGGGGTTGTCCTTGGGCCACACTAAACAGTGCCAAGGGAACAGAGCCACACAGAAGGAAGAGGATAAGGGAAACAAGAGAGGAGCAGGACTGAGCAGTACTCGGGAAGATCTAAATAAGAAAGAGAAGTCTCAGATGAGACAACCCATCCTCTTCATTCCTCACTAGCCAGAGACAGCTGTGGTTTTTATCAAGGCCCAAGATAATCTGGAGTGTGCTCTGTTTTGAGAGTTGCTTCTCTTGCAATGAGTGGATATTTTAATCCAGTTTAAAAAACAGAAAAATTAGCAAATGTGATTCTGTAAGAGGGATATTGATTACACTAATATTTATTGTCTGCTAAATGCAAAATGCACATAGCAGACACTTACTGATGAATTGAATCCTCACACCAACCCGGTGAGGCTGATTTAGTATCCTTACTTCATGGATGAGGGAAAATGGGGATCTGAAAGCTTAAGAACCTAGCCCAAGTCATACATTGAAGGCAGACTTTTAATCCATTAACAGCTGGTTCTAACTTCCTAAATTTTTCTTCCCTGAACATGTAGGGAGGACCTTAAAATCGTGCACATGACCTGATATAGAAAATAAGAACACAGAGGCAACCGTCTGTTTCTCTGTGCACATTTTAATAATGGCTGCTGACCAACAATTCCAGAAACATCTCATATAACTGGAGCCCCTCAAATTTACAGCACACTACTTTTGACCTTCCCACTATCTCACTGGAGTCCAGCTGCCATTGACATTTGTAATGGTTTACAGATATGTCCCATTTCCCATTTATGCTTCATGAAATTCTTTGAAGAATTTCTGGGATCACCCAAGATTTCTAAGCTTGGATATCCTGATTCTACATGTAATATTGTAATTTATTTATCACATTTTTCTAATGATGGTTGATTAATTTATTAAATTTAGTTTTAACCAAATAATTAAAGCCTGGCTCCTCTCTATCTCTAATGAAAACACCAGCGAATTTCCCTGTTTTCCTACAAGTCTTCTTTTCTATTCAGTCTTAAAAGTCTATAAAGTCAGAGAGAATCCAATATAATTCACATTTGAAATCCTGACACCTCTCTGGATTCCCGACATCAGAGTCCCATTCTTTGGCATTACTCTTGCTCAGGGGAATTATAAACCAGATGCATAATGATGGTGCCCAGTATAACATACTGAACCGTGGCATTTTCAGGCTGCAGCAGCTGTAGAAATCATGCAATCTAGTCATCTCTTTTACTGAGAAGGACTTTAAAGCCCAGGGGCTGAAGTGTGTTGCCCAAAGTCACACAGTTTATGGTCAAATCCAGATACCCAAGACCAGCAACCTCCATTATACTTCCATATTTCTTCTTATGAAGATAAAAATTATTTGTTGCTACTCTCCAAACAATTTTTATAACATCTTTCTGAATCACTAGAAAACATATTTAATGGGCATAGAGTCTGAAGATCAGATGGGTTAAATGACTGGTCCCTGAAGGCGCAGTGAATATTATTGAGGAAGAAAGAACTAGGAATGAAAAACCGGTCTTCTAATTTAGAAATCAAGGATTCTGTTAGGATACAGTCACATAGATATTAAAAATATTGGCAAACAAAATGAGCAATCTTTCCAGATTCTGAGTTATATAATATCTAACGTACCTCAAAATTTAGTACTTTCTCTTTTTAAAGACAAAAAATGTATTTAATTGGAATTTTGAGGGAATGGAGAAATTTATCTAAACACATTCAGCCAAGGTTTTAGAAATCTTTCTGTTGAATTTAGAAATGTGTCTAAATACATTTTCTTTCAGACAAAAATGTTTTAAATGACTAATATCTGCAACATAAGAGAAAACATACCAAATTTACCCAAAGTGGCAGGATGATTTGGCTTTTTTCTGTTTAAACAACATGAAACATTGGTCCTCCACTTTCAAATGTTATTCCAGTTATGTCACACTCTTACAGTCTGTTCCATGCCTGCTTGATTCCGTAACACTTCTGGAAGGGGACAAGAACCACTGCTGCATTCATTGACCACCCACTAGGACCAGAGGGCAGCCAGGAGTTGGAGAATTGTCAAGGGGAACAAGGCATGATGGATGTTCTGAGGAACTCAGGGTATTAGATAGCAGAGGATCACACTGTTAGTAAGGTGGAAAGCATATGGCCTCAAGGAATTAGAGCAAAGAGGGGTGTCTTTCAGCTGAGGGAATTTCAAAGTTTTGTGGAGGAGCTAAGCCTTGGAAGGATGATAGAACTTAGAGAAGAGGGGTTAAAAAGCAAAGGAGCTTCAGGTAGAGAAGACAGACTATGGAGGTCCTAAAACCAGTGCATTGATCATAAGCTTTATTAAAATGCTTTGGTAGGATAAAAAAAAAATTCTAATACATTTCCCTGAAGGAAATAGAAAGAAATAGTCCCAAAGGAGACTAAAGGATGCAAAGTCAACGTTTCTGTAGATGAATATATAGCAGACATAAAATACTTGCCAGGTACTACGCTGAGTAGTGGAGAATCAAAGATAGAGTAACTTTGAACAAATTTAAAACAGGGTTTAAGAATCAGATCCTCTCTTTAATTTATGGCAAAGTGACCCACATGCTATTACATATTTTCTTCCAGGCATTCTAAGAATTCTGCAAAGAATTCCATCCTATGTTATTTTCACACACACACACACAGTCCAGAATGAGACAACAAAGTAGTTACATGAATATGGATGCAAATACTATGCAATCTCATTTAATAAGATGAATTTAATTGCATAATAAAATAGACGCAGAAGGCCATTCACTCTGAAGGAATCAGGTTGCCTGGATACACCATACCTAGAGCACTGAGGCTGCATCTCTTGGCCCCAAGACCTCAGCATGTGCTTCCTTCCCTTGCCCCTGCTGCCAGGCCATTCACAGAAGTTTCTCGCTGAGTGCCTTCCATGTCTCTTCTCCTAACTCCCAGATCCCACTTTATCATCATCTCCCTCCTCCCCTGCACTGTGCTGTACCTTCATGGTTCCATCTGAATGGTCTATCTAAAGTGGGTACACACCTTTTAGCTCAACCAAAAGCAGCTATGGCAACACAATTGTTAGGCCAGGTGTACAGCTGAGGCAAGTATTATCTAAGAAAAGAAATGTAAGCCAGTGAAAATCAGAGGTCACTGTAAATCGAAAGGAAATGTACGTATTACAAATTTCGATGTAATGATCATCATCTTTTATAAATATATTTCCTTAGTTTTCTGATTACTCAGAATTCTAATACAGATGATGAAAGGATATTAAGAACATGTTTCGAACATGTCATAACAATATGTCAAGAATATACAGGTATTAACACACACACAAAGGAAACAGAAGATATGGGTCTCTATCAAAAGGGGAAAAATTAGAAAAGATGACAATTATACAAACACGAACACAGTACTGACATGTTGCACAAGGATAATTATAGAGTAGTAGACTCTACGGAAAGGGAATGTTCCAAAGAATAAAAATTTCTGGTGTTTTCTTCTTAAGTTTTTTAAGCTACTATCTGATATACACATTTTTCCCCGCATGGATAACATCAAAATCTTTTCAAGTTTATCTGTTCAAATGCAATGAACTAGATTACATGTAATAATAAAAAGAGAAAAATTGAGGTCATTTCCAAATTGATGATTAGTAATTTGAGGATACCTTTAAACATCATTTAAATTTCAGAAATTTACAGTTGAAAAAATTGATAATACAACTGATTTCTTTTAGGATAGTTAGCAAATTTTTAAGATTATATTTTAAAGGAAAACCCAAGAAAAATATCTTGAAAATGCCCAGGGAGGGGAAGAAAAACATTAAAATGTACTGCATTATATTATACTATTTGTGTTAAAATTATCATTTTTCCTGTAAATTCTCAACAAAAGTAACATTTATACACACATACCAAATCAGGTTAAAAAGTAGGGTCACTTGTTTCAAAGTTATTAAACTAGAAATGTATTTTAATATGTGTGGTAGATTATAGCCAAACTTTATTTCTGGATGTCTGGAAAATAGATTTATAAATTCAAATAGCCGATGTATATCAGAGATGAATTAGATTTAGATGTATATTATATAATTACTATTCCAAATAAATCTCACTTCTTTAGCAAGTTAAAAATTACAGACTAGAAGTTTATATTTAAGTGAAAACAAAAATTTACAGGTGTTTCATATAAAAATGTTCATAAATGAAATATACCCTTTATGTGACATTAATAAATCTTTCGGTGTAAACTACAATATCATATTTGAACATAAATTCATGAATTCTAACTTTTAAAAGCCTGTAAGATGATTTGCTACTTTAGAATATTTGATATGTAGCCTGAAAATACTGGTTGGAGTCATTATTCTTAAGAATGCTATATATTCATTCATAGAAGACCCCTGAACAAAGGAATCAGAATTTGGTTTACAGTTTATAAACTTTGCACAAATTTTGTTAGGATAACCTGTTACCCACAGAGGAAGTTATCCACAAACAAAAACAATCTGGTATTAACTAATTTTGTATAATCCATTGTAAAACTTTCTTGGGTGTTAAGCTTTAACCAACTGGGATTTAATGTAAACCATAACTAGGGAGAGTGAACAATGAATGATAAATTAACATAAAAGATAAGCAATATCACAAAAAGAAAAGGACAGAGGGTTAATACTGAATATAAACATACAGATAAATAAAACTTCATTGTTTTTCACTTTGCCCAAATGATCTAGTAACCTAAATCATGGAATTTCTAACCTAGCAATGGTTGTTGTCTAATTCAAGTAATTAAAAATACAATCCAGTGTAGAAAAGACATTTTTCTGTTAATTTTAAAGACATTTACAGCTTACTATTTTTAAACAAGTTATTTACTCAAATTCTGGCCATCAAGGGCTGGTTCCTATTTATTGGCAATTATTTGTCTTATACAAACATGTTAATTACCAGCAAGTAAATCTTGTTTTAAAAGGTAATCATAAATGTCAGCAATTATCAAAATGAAGGATTCCCATTTGTATCTCTGGTTTAAAGTCCAATTAGTGATTTATAGTGATACAATATGTTATATAAATACGAAACAAAATTTTTAATTTCCAATAATTTCTTTCTTAAATTTATAAAGTATATGAGATTACAGATAACATTACAAACACGAATTTTGTTCAGAATTGGATTTTACTTTAGAAACATCCTCTTAACACAAAATATATTGTATGAATATATTAAGTATAAAGACACAATTAGTCACTTTTATTATTCAAGAAAAAAATATTAGAATGCAGTGCAATATATTTACTAATGGAAATGCACAAATTTTTATTTCCTTAACCTTACTTCACACTATAATATAGAATCAATTTTGCAAAGACAAAAATTTGATATACTATGAAATTACTAACTTGGTTTATTTCAAAAACTCAGAAGATTTATATAAGTAGTATTTCCAATTCAAACAGAATTTTGCTGGGTTTTAATTTTTCTACAAGGCACTGAAATAAATACTTTCTAAAAAAGTTTTGCTTTAAGATGTTTTAAAGGGTTTCAATATCCTACAGACAAAAGATTTTGGAGAACACTGAATTCTTTCCAGAAAGACATCTATTTTAAGTTTTCTTTTACTCCACTGTAGACAGTCTTGAAAACTTTTTTTCCCTCCAAAATCTCATTTTCACCTGAAACAATTGTATTCAGGTTTTCTCAGCAGGTAAAGTATACATTCTTACAAGGTTTCAAATTTCAGAATTCCAATAATGCGTTTAAACTGAGCACTTCTCTTTGTGTGTGTCTATTACCTTGCAGTTCTGTTACTTACACCAAATTTTAGGTTTTTTAGCTCTTCAGAAATACCTTAGTGAACCCTCAGCAGTTACTAACCACTTAATAACTGTGAACTTGCCAGCCCCTTCAAGTAGATCTTTAACCACAAATTGTCTGACAATTTCCAAACCATATCCTCTGTCCAAAAGGAAAAGATAGGGCTTTGTGAGGCCGAAAGGAAGCGAAGGAAAACAAAACAAATGTAGCTCCTGCTGAAAGTGAAAAGTGCTTGGACAGATTAGTATTTTCTTTTCTGCAAGGCATCCTGCCAATTTTTTTTTTCTTTAATAGAGAAGGGTTATTTTTTGGTCCGATTTTTCAGTTTCTTGGAAAGTGTTGGTATTTACCAGCCCCACCGGCCCTCATAATTACTGTGGTTGTTTTGTGTTTTTCCCATCCGTCCACGTCACAGACTGCTGATACCCCCGCCTCACCCTGTCAAAACCCCAACTCTGGACGACCCTGGGTTTGGAAACTCCGCCGACTCCCGACGACACGTCCCACTCTGTCCCTCTCACGCCGCGCATTTTAGTGGCGGGATCCCCCGCACTCCGGTTGCAGTGAAAGCCGGAAATTTTCATTTAACTCTCCTCCTTCGCGCCCCCCCACTCGCAGCGGAGAGCTGGGGAGCTGGGAAGTTCAGAACACAGCCGGGGCTCGGCCGCCTCCCCTCTCTCCGGAAGGCTTTAATTTGCACACTTGCTTGCCACCGCGCCGCGAGCCCCCAGCCCCGCAGCGGGGTGGGTCTCGGGCAGAGGAGGCTTCGCTGGTCCCCGCCCCCGCCCCCGCCGCGCGGTAGCCCCTGCCGCCTCCCCGGCTCGGGCCCCCAGCGCCCGCTAGAGCCCCGCCGCCCCCGTCCGCCCCCAGCGAGCGGCGCGGGCGGCGCCCTCTCAATCCCTCCGCCCTCCGCCGCTGTGCCCACCCCCTAGCAGGAGAGAGTGCTGGTAAGTCCTTCCCCAGAGTCTGGTTACCTGCTCCGCGCGGCCGCGGACACGTGCGGAGGTCCGACTGACACTCGCAGACCCCGCGGGAGGCCGGACGTGACCCGGTCCCTCAGGTGAGGAACTACGCGCACGAGTGGGTGGGCTGCTGGGTGGGGGGTCCTGGGGGAGATCAGAGGCTAGGCCGGGGTCCAAGGCAAAAATGTGGTTTGGAGGGTGTGGGGTTGTGTCCTCAGAATCGGCTTTGGTTAACCCCTTATGGACTGACACGGTGTAGGTTACGGGGGCCAGTTTGGGGGAACTAGTGAATTCTTTCCTATCTGGTGAGTGGGGAACATAGCACACGTGGGACACCCCCGACACCGAGATCCCGTTCGCACACTATCTGTGCGCACACCCTTCAGCCACCTCCTCCAAATGGAACTTGAATTCCAATCGGACGTTCACATAATAATTCACATTTAGGGTTTAAAATACCCTGCCCTTGAGGACTCCACGCTGAAGACTGTGTCTCCGTGCCCCATAGTTACTTCCCCGCGAAAGCTGCCTCTCTAGCTTGCTGAGGTGTGGGTGTGGGCTCCACCTTCCCCACCATGAGATAAATGTTAATGCAGGCTTCCTGCGGGCGTGTTATGCACAGAGAGTGCAAGCAGCCGCCCAGTGCTCTGGCTGGGAGCCCCGCGAGGACGCACGTTTACTTTAGTTTGCAAGTTTGCTTTTGTAATTTAAAATATCGGAGTTAAAACGCACGCCCCGCGGTGAGCAGTTCTGGGCCCCGCAGCGCGCCAGTTTGCGCATGGACGCATCTGCGTGTGCGCACACGCGGGAGTCGCGGCCCCCGGTGTGGCCTCTTGTCGCTGCGCTGGTGGCGACCCTTGTGGTGCTTGGCAGGCTTCGGGAGAGGCACATGAAGGATTTCATTGAGTGTGAAGACAGAGAGCAGAGACAGAAAGCAGAAGGAGGCGGCTGCAGCCTTTGTAGTCGCGGAGGAATGCGGAAATGTTGAAGCACTATGTCAAACTTTTTTGAAATGGGGTCAAGTCACATTCAGCCAGCGTGGGAAAGCAACAACAACAACAAAAAAAAGTGGAGGAGAGGGGGGGAAAAGGCACTGCTGCTCCCGTTTCTCTCTGCCGAAGCCGACCGTCTGGGGGGTCGGTGGGGGGTGTAGAGAGCCAGGACCGGTGGTGCGGGGCCGGGTGGGGGCCGCGGGCCCGGCGGGCCCAGTTCCCTGCGTGGGTGGGACGTCCCCGACGCTTCCTTCGCTGCGGAGCAGGGGGCTGGACTCGAGCGGGAAGGGGAGGGGGACGTGGGAGAGGTGGGTTGGGCAGCCGGTGGCGGGTCCTGGGCTACCTGTGTGGCCCTCGACCGGGCCCAGACCCCCGGGCGGGCTCTGGAGGCTTTTCCCCAGCTTTAAGGAAAGTTCTGAATAGAGTAAGAGTGATAAGCCCTGCCTTCGCTGCGGTCCGCTCCGCCCGCACACTGTGGGTGTCGCGCCGTTTGTTTCTTTAATTCAAGGCAGAAGGCGATCGGGCCAGCGGTTGCGGACAGGTAATTCTGAGGCGCCCCGGGAATTCCGGACACGCGGCTGTCGTGGCGAATTATCTGGCCGAGGCCACGGCGGCCGTGGGAGAAGAAAGGCTCTGTAGGTCCGGGGTCGCTGAAAGGGAAGGGAAGTTAGGGTACCCCCCCTTCAGCGCTTTGTTGTGCATAGGGCCCTGGGGGGCTTCCAGCTACAAAGCGGACCGAGCTTCTAGCTGAAGGGGGATTGGAGCACCACCTCTGTTATCTACTTGGGGGACGCTCCTGGGAATGGAAAGAGGTTCTTGAGCCCCTGCCCCGAGGGCACAGCCCCTTCGCTCACACCCTCGTGGGTTCAGCATTTACTCCCCCCACCCACTGTTAGAGAAAGGTTGAATTTTGCTCAGGTTTAATTAGTTGAAAACTTCAGGGCGAGTCGTGGTTATGCTATCTTACTCCTGAAGTTCTCCTTGAAGGAGACGAGCGAAAGTGTGCCTAACACCTCTTTCTCCCACCCTTGGGATCCATGGGGGACTTCCCCCTCCCTAGCCTCTAGCTCGCCCGCCCCGGTGTAGCCCAAACCCTCCCGGACCAGATGGTTGGTCTTCTCTGGGCTTCCACCAGGGAGGTCCTCCCAGTCGGAGAGAGAATTCCGTTTACAACTGAGACTCTCTAACCCCCAAAAGACCATTTGTGTGTGAGTTAATGTCTCCTCGTAGAAAAACTGAAAGTAGAAAGAAAGGAAGCAATTTCCGAGCAGATGTCTGACCACCCCTTCTCGCACACTCCGAGCATCGGGTTACAGGGTCTTGGGAGCCCCCACCCACATTCTGCGGCCCCACACGGGTGGACCCACAGTCTCTCCACACCAGCTTGTGCGGAACCCCTGAATGCCCACCGACACCATTTCCCTGCACGTCCAGGCCTCGGGAAGTGGGGAGGGCAGCAGTGCTTCACAATGATATGAGGATAAATATTAAGCCGTGACTTTGACGTGCCGGGCTCCTCCCCTCCCCCGCGCTCCCGGCACACTCTGTGCAGCTCGGCACGCCCCCTCCCGTTCCACTGTGTCCCGGGCCGAGGGCTTATCCCCGAGGGGCCCCTGTAACCTCTCCGCGCGAAGACGGCTCTAGCCGTGCAAGGAAAGAAAACTAACTTCGGTTTTTCGAAGGAACCAGGAAGGATTAAGCCGCTTGGAAATGGGCAGGAGCGCGTGGAGGGTAGCAATGGGGACTTCGTAAAGGAGGAGGAGGGGGGTCTGGAGGAACCCCAAGGAAGGCTTCTGGGATGTCTAATTGCACTTTCTTCTTGTCCCCTCGTCTCCTCTTTTAGGTGCAATGATTGTGGACTAAGACGCGCTCGGGCAGAGGCTATGTAATCATCTCCGCGTCTGTGCAGAAGACTTCGCTTCGGAGAGGGAAGAGGAGGGATCGGCTTGCTCCTCCGGCGGCAGTGGCGGCGACTCTGCAGGCGGAGTTTCGCCGCGGCGGCTCCACAGTTGCGCCAGCACCGCGGGGAGGTCGCTCCATCCAGCCTAGGCGGTAGCGAGAGCCCCAGAGCCGCAGCGCCGGAGCAGGCTAAGGGCGAGGGAGAGCGAGACAGAGCTCTCCGGAGCCCCGGAGGAGGCGAGCGGCGGCCGCGAGCAAGTCGAACGCACCCCCCGCCCGCCCCAGCGGCGCCACGCCGGGTGGCGTCCAGGCGGCATGGAGAAGGACGGCCTGAGCCGCGCAGACCAGCAGTACGAGTGCGTGGCGGAGATCGGGGAGGGCGCCTATGGGAAGGTGTTCAAGGCCCGCGACTTGAAGAACGGAGGCCGTTTCGTGGCGCTGAAACGCGTGCGGGTGCAGACTGGCGAGGAGGGCATGCCGCTCTCCACCATCCGCGAGGTGGCGGTGCTGAGGCACCTGGAGACCTTTGAGCACCCCAACGTGGTCAGGTGAGCCGGAGCTGCACCCGCACCGTCGGTGACCGCGCTCTCGCGGAGGGAGGGCCGGGCCTGGGAGCCTAGGGCCGGGGAACTGGGCTCTGGAGAGGCCCGGGGCGACCCGTTGACCTTACAGAGCGTAAGTTTTATCGATAGGGTCTAGAGCCAGAGCTGGTGACCTTGTTAGAGAGCAGGAAAAGACAAGGCAGAAGGCTTGATCTGCGCTGGCTCCCCGCCGAGGTGCTTTATCTTAGGTGATTTCTCCCGCATGCCCCTAAGGACGGTCCGGGGGAGTTGGGTGCCTTTTAGCAATGCAACCGGAGACACCCCTGCAGCCCCTCCCCCCCGCACATATTTTTACTGGCAGCGCCTTTGGGAAATTTTTGAGAGACGAGAATGAGGATGCGGTGTGATGGTGCCTAATACGTGTATAATTCAGGTTAAGAAATGCAGAAACTTACAAGAAAAGAACACTCAGTTTCTCTTTGTTGAAGTTGCATAATAGGAATGATTCCTGATGATCTAAAGAGTTGGAATGCTGATGCCCAATTTCTAACGGCGTTGTTTAAAGTATTTCTTTCAAAAATTATCTGTGTGTCTGTATTACTTTATATATTTGGGCTGGCATAGTCCTTAGATTAATTCTCCAAAGGGTTAGATGTGAGGCCAAGATAATCGTTAGATTCTAAACGTTCTGCCTATGCTTTCCCCGAGGGTTGTGCAAGTGGGCAGGAAGACAGCAGTTAGTTGTCTCCTGTGTGGTAACCAGTGTTAAATGGAAACCTATGTGACTTGGGATAATAGTGTTTTCTTAGTGATTCTGGAATTTCCCCATTGTGTGGTTGGCATTGGTAGTGTCCATTTGTTTTTTAAAACAGAGATACATGGCTTCAAGTTGAAAAAGAGTGCCCAGAAACTTCTACAGATTGGGTTGTGATTTTACTTTTTTCAACTCTTAAGACAACGCGCTGGAGAAAGGCGATCTCTGTCTTCTCATCCATCTAGGTTTCTGTTCAACAAATACATGCCTACTGTGTGTGCTGAGGATTAAATTATGTAAATAAGTACAGCTAAATATTTTTATAAAAAGTCAAACAATTTTAACATTAGTCATCAAAGTGGAGAGACCCAAGACTGACCTTTGAAATACCAAACTCTCTATAGACTCAGGGAGACCAAGTGTCTGCAGAATCTTTCTGGGAGGTTTTAACTTGTCTCCTCTTATCCTAGGCTGGTGATTTGTGTGGCACTTTGTTCCCAACACAGTTAGACTGAGGCTAGAAGGCAGCAAAGAATCATAAATACATAAAAAAGGTAATAAATGGCTAGGTCCCCATTATACCTTTGCTTTAGCTAGTGAAGGACAAAAGATATTGAGATTGAGAGTATGAGTGTTTAGGAAGATGGGATTCTATGTAAAAGCAATAGATTACCTTTTTTGTGTGTGTCTTTTCTTTGTTAAAAACAAAATCTCTTTGTGTGGGGGGGTGTCTTTGTGATATTGGAGGGGAAAGGGGAGAGTCCATTCAGCTCCCTGTAACATAAGTTTATCTTCCCAGAGGAATCACCTAAGTGCTTCTCAAAGGATGCTTTCCAGCACTAGAATTTTACAAAGTTCTTGTTTAATTTTGTTTATTACTTTGGAATGTCCAAATAAGAGTGGTTATCATGTATATAATGTGACACTGTCACTTGTTACACAAAGTACAGTCCATTCTTATAACAGAAAAATACTATTTTGCCATTATGCTGGTGGATTTTCCCTAATCTATCCTGTTCTTTTGATTTATCCTCTAGAGATTGGTTTATCTTTAGAGATTTCTAACTGAACTGTGACTTGGATTCTGTGCTGTGAATTTCAGGAGGATATATTTATGAATTGAAGATAAAGGCATTGTTTTCTAAAATTACTTTTCCTTGTTAAGTGATGATGCAAGAGGCACCTGCCTCTTGCAGTTGTAAGGATAAAGTGAGATAATGTCCGTGAAAGCACTTTGTAAATTTAAAAGTACTTCAAATATCTTAAATATTATTTGTATCCTGCAGATCAGTGGGACTTTTGCCCTGGAGCAACCTGCCAGAAATGCTTCAGTTCACCTGACCTTTTTTATAGAACAAATCATATTAAAACCTAGATACTAAAGGCTCTGGAACCAAGAAGTTACTTGAGCATAATTTGTTAGAAAGGACTATCAGTCATATGCCATGAAATTCAGCGACACTTGAGGAAATAGGAAATTATTGATGATGTCACCCTCACGAGCTGCAGATCCCCATTCCCCTTCCTGTTTTTTCTCTTCTGCCTCTGCCTTAGGGCAATCATTGGCCCCCATGACTTGCTTGGCCAGAATAAGAACTCTAGATTTTAGAGGTTGCTAATTTTAGGAGTGTTCAGGCAGGGTCAGGAAATCAAGGACAGGTGACAATTCTTTTCCTTCCTAGGGAGAGTTGTCAGTGGGCCCCCAAACCTGTGATTTACTGTTGCCCCAGGATCAGTTTTACAGTCTTATCCCTGGTTCTTTAATGCTTTCTTAAAAGGGCAGATGCTTTTATAAGTGCCTTCAAGTCATAAGTAATTGATCATAATTATAGGCCCTCCCTTTGGATAGTTAAGCCTCTAAGCTAGAAGGGGCATAATAAACATATTAGTTTTTCAAAAGTTCAGGATTTAATTTTGATGGATTTGCCAGAAAAGCGGACTTGTTATTGCTGGCACTGGTACTGTCTGCATATACAGGGATAATGACTTTAAATTCTTGCTTACTTGCACTTGATGTATCCCAGGCCCAAGCTTGATCAGCTACTCAGGGTCTGGGATGTAAATTTACTCTTATTTTGCAGTTGGTAATCCCAAATCCTGGAACTCTTGCCAGCATCAGACTTCAGAATGTACCTATATTGGAGCTTCTGCACTCCACAAATGGATCCTGTTTTAACATCCTGAGTTATAAAAAAATAAAGAAATTTAAAAAAAATAACATGTTTTGTCAGCAGTCTACTCATTGAACTTATGTTTACTGAGGGCCTACTATGTGCCAGACACTTATAGAAATTGGGGATACAGCAGTGAACAAGCCCAAAAAAAGTGTCTGCACTTGAACTTAACCTCGTAATGAGATGATCATTTTTTTCTCTTTAAAAATTTGTTCATTTTTATTTCAGTTGTCTTATTTTTTGCAATATTTAAACTAACCAATTTTGTAGAGCAACTAATATTTGTGATAAGTTAGTAACCAGGAATTTGTTCATTGAGTAGGTAACATAATTAAAACATTAATCAGAACCAAATGCTTTTTGAAGATTAAATTTCACCTTATGGGCAAAGGTATTTGAACCTATATAAGAACGAAAATTGAACTCCATTTATTCAACAAGTATGTAGGGAGGATCTACTCTTTAAAAACCACGGGGCTAAGGTGCTGGGAAAGATACCCAGGTAAATCACACCTGTCTGCTCTCTTCAGGTAGTTCTTCCTGTGTTTGAAGGAGTAAGACGATGACTGATTGCCCTGATAGGTGATAGTATCATGTGCTGTTAGAAAGGTACAGGTAGGTGCTACCTGTATTGCTCCCAGACTTTAAATTTCTTAAGCAGTAAACACAATTCAAATTCAATTATTGGCTCTGAAAAGTCATTGCATATCAGTGAATAAACTTGTGATGTTTAAATGTCAACTTATTATTAGAATAGTCATTTGTTTAAAAACAAAAGACCAGAAAAGAAAAACGATGAAAAGGCTGTGCTACCCAATGATTATTAAGGAGAGTTTTCTTTTTCTTTCTTTTTTTTTTTTCTGAGACAGAGTCTTACTTTGTCACCCTCCATAGAGTGCTGTGACGTCACAGCTCACAGCAACCTCCAGCTCTTGGGCTTAGGCGATTCTCTTTTGCCTCAGCCTCCCGAGTAGCTGGGACCACAGGTGCCCGCTATAATGCCTAGCTATTTTTTGTTGCAGTTTGGCTGGGGCCAGGTTTGAACCTGCCACCCTTGGTATATGGGGCCAGCGCCCTCCTCACTGAGCCACAGGTGCCATCCTCAAGGAGAGTTTTCTTATTTTCTCTTTTTAAAGATCTCAGTAATATTTAGCATAAAAGGAGAGTAAGAAATACAATTTTCTCTAGAAAACCAAATTATTTACAAGGTAAAGGAAACATATTATTTGACTCAGTTAAAATCAGGTCTTCAGGAAAGTTAGTTCAGGGGAATACTTCTGAATAAAAGTGTTATTTTGTGGTTGAATAAACACATTTATCAGGATTTTTTTAAAAGCAGGAGTTTAATTCTTCTTTTAGATTTAAGTATGTTTGTTCTTTCATTCTCTAAGAGTTCCTTGAAAAGTTTCCAGTTTATCTAAGCTGTTTAGTAAATAAGCATTTTCACAATGGTATTATGCTCATTTCTTTTCTGCAAAACTAGATAATGCTGAATTTTTCACATTGCGGTTATATCCCTTTTATACAGCTATTATCAACATGAAATTACCAGAATTTCTCTAGGGAATCCAAGAGAAAATAGGCTGTAAAAGGGAAACTTGTATAAATTTGAGTATCTTTTGGGGTGTTTTCCTATGTTTAAGGTATGGATAAATGAATAGGTATGAAAACAGACTCCTTACTAAAAATAAATTATCTTTTTTTAAATATGCCTCACTATTAATAATTCCTTAGGAATATTTTGTTTTGTATCTTTCCTGTGCCTGCAGTGTCCTGTCTCCAGCACCAATGCCCCTTCTATGGTAGGCTGGCGGGGTGGTCACAGGCAGAGATCAAGAGCTGCCCTTTCTTTTTGTGGCACTAATTCCACAAAGACTGGCAGAGCCCAGGCTGTACGGCTGGGACTTAGAAATGTTTATTAAGAAGGAAACATCTCATACTTTTAGTAAATCTTTGTAAAATCATGGGTTAGAGTTGAAAGACATTTTATAGGTCAAAGTGTTGACTTGTTTTTAAAGCTGAGTAGAATTAAAATTTTTTGTTTGACGGAAGAAGTTAAATCAAGTGAGTACATTTAAAGGTGGTGGTTTGTTAGGAATAAGTGACATATCTATCAATTCAGAAAATTTCTGAATTCTGCAGTGTGCCCTACTGAAGTATAACTATAAAAAAGTATGATGATTACTGCATTAAATTCTACTTTTAAAGAATTTGGATTATAATTTAAGTAGCTGTAGTTAAATAATAATATAGGTAAATAATACAATTCTTTTAGGCAGAGAACCATAGTAAACATTGAAATGCTTGATATATGTCTAATGAATGAAATACTACATAATGTGGCTCTAGCACCCATGACACAGTTAATGAAATAGACACTATACTACTTGAAAATTAGACACCATAATAACCTTTAGACACATCAGCAAATATGAGTATCCATGCTTCCTGAGAAACTAATCACACTATTGCTATTTTTCCTGAGGCTCAGATGCCCTTCCCCGTCTTCATAGGAATTAAGTTAATTGTAAGCTTCCTGATACGGCAGAACACAGCAGAGATGACAGAGATGGTATGTATGAGGTGGGGCTTTGTCCAAGGTTCAGGAGGCGGCACGGAGACAGGCACCAGTGGTTGATAGCAAGTGTTCCTACCTAAAGGTGGCCATTGGAGTAGTGATTTATAGATGGCAGGTTTGGTATGGGAACAGGCAGGCGAATGTCACCAGTTTGCCATCATATCTGATTTTGTTTTACCAGCTGCACAAGTAACTTGCTCAAGAGGTGAAATAAAGGTACCATAAGGCATGTGGCAGGAAGCTGTGCAAGTGTGTATTTGTAGCCTGGAAGTCCATTTGTGACAGGACTATTATTAGACAGTCTTGACCCATCCTTGGCCTAAATTTGAACAACTACTGGCTTTGTGATTTAAGTAGACATTTTAGTTATTGATTTCCTATTAACTGGCTTAACTAAAAGATTTAGTTCAATGGAATTAGTATGAGGATTTTTTAATTGGAAGGAGTCTTAGATTTAACTTAATCCAACCCCCTTAGGTCTCTCTCTTTTTTTTTTTAAGAGACAGTCTCACTTTATTGCTCTCAGTAGAGTGGTGTGGCATCACAGCTCACAGCAACCTCCAACTCCTGAGCTTAGGCGATTCTCTTGCCTCAGCCTCCCGAGTAGCTGGGACTTCAGCTGCCCGCCACAGTGCCCAGCTATTTTTTTTGTTGCAGTTTGGCTGGGGCCAGGTTCAAACCTGCCACCCTCGGTATATGGGGCCTGCGCCCTATCACTGAGCCACAGGCGCTGCCCAGGTCTATGTTTTATAACTAAAAAATTTCAATTGTTTTATAAATGCAAAAAAAAATTATCTTATTTTTAATCAGTGATTTTATTCCACAATTATATGCATTGTAGACATAAATTGATTGAAGATAGCTAAGATTCAGACAGAGGTTTATATCCAGCATTTGCAAGACAGGTTGACTGATGTCTATTGCATACCAGGAGAAACTCCTGTGACATGTAAAAATATTTTTAGTTTAATGACTCTGTATTGACTGACCTAAGGTAAGTCACTTAGGGTGAGGTAAGGACTTACGTCCTTGTATCTTATGTCTTTATATAACATGGTGTCTATAACTATTGGTTAGCCAGTATATGTTCCTGAATAAATGAAATGGACTAAATTAAATTATAAAGCCCTCAGATGATCACATTTCATCCTTTAAAGTTGCATACAGAACTAGCAAGTATCTTAACTAACTTTGACATTGAGAGATTGGTTATTAACTGTAAGGCAAACACACATGAAGTCTATTTAGTAAGCACCTTTATCATATTTTAAACTTTTTCTGACTACCCATTTCTTGTGTCAGTATAATACTAGCTTTGGCTTTGATAGGATTTTCTAGTGTTCTTTATGTATTTGTTACATGTATTCCATAGGTACATCGACTGTTGTAGTCCCCCAAATCCATTTCTTGCCATCCATCTCTGTAACTTTAATTATACTGATCTTGGACTGTGTGCTTGGTGCTCCTCCCCACATCACTCTTTCTCTGTTGAAATTCTACCTATTCCTTCTGGGCCAATTTCTTTTATTTATTTTTTTTGGTTTTGAGACAGAGTCTCACTATGTCACTCTGGGTAGAGTGCTGTGGCGTCACAGCTCACAGCAACCTCAAACTCTTAGACTTAAGCGATTCTCTTGCCTCAGCCTCCCAAGTAGCTGGGACTATAGGCACCTGTCACAACGCCTGGCTATTTTTTTTTTTGTTTGTTTGTAGTTGTCATGTACTGGCTAACCAATAGTTATAGACACCATGTTATATAAAGCAGGCCTCAGGCTGAGTTCGAACCCTCCATCCCCAGTGTATGTGGCCAGGGCCCTAACCACTGAACTATGGGCACCGAGCCTGGGCCAACTTCTAAAGCCACTGTCTTTGTCACTCCTTAATACCGTCATTTGGATACTATTTTTGCTTCCTTTGAGGACTGACAACTTTGGACCTTCTTTATGGCAGTTAGCAGATGTTGGCCCCCGTATATTATATCGCATAAGATACAATATTAATTCTTCACACCTCCCAAGAGCACTCTTTTCTGACCCTCTATCCTTTCACACCCATTTTTGTAAGCTCCTTGAGGCAGGGTACATTTTGTGATCATGTCCATTTGCATCTTACATCTAATGAAAGTAAAATGAGTAAATAGCATATGAATGAAATCATGAAAAAAGAGTCTAGTTATTAAGGATGGACCATATGGATTATTTCCACCGTGTGGAAGAACTTTTTTTTTCTTTTTTGGGGGGTGGTTAGGGACAGAGTCTCACTTTCTTGCCCTGGTAGAGTGCTATGGTGTCATAGCTCAGAGCAGCCTCAAACTCTTGGGCTCAAGTGATTGTCTTGCCTTAGCCTCTGGAGTAGCTGGGACTACAAGCGCCCACCACAACTTCTGGCTGTTTTGTTTTAGAGACGGATCTCGCTCTTGCTCAGTCTGGTCTCGAACTCCTTGAGTTCAAGCGATCCACCTACCCTGGACTCCCAGAGTGCTGGGATTACTGGCATGAGCTACCGCGCCCAGCCTCATATGAAAGAACTTGATATTATACTAAGGGGTATCAATGAGGGAGACTGGATCTGTGTATTACCTTTTTGGATTTCCTTGGAAATAGTTTAAGAAATAAGAAAGTTGCACTTTTGTTTTATTCCAATCTATATAGTTTATGTTAAAGTGAATTTCAAAGTTGAAATAATTCATTTCTGTAGTTAACTGTGCAATCTGGGACTTTATTTGTATACCTCAGGGAAGACATTAACATTAGGAAATGCAGACACATTCAGTAAAAGTTGAAAATGATTTTAAGATGTAAGAATGTAAGGTATTACAAATACATGTTAATCAGTTGCATGAATTCTTCTACTTTGACTTTTTCCCCTTTAATTTTCATTTCTTTGGCTTTCAATAGTGGAAAAACAGCAGTGTTAGGTAAAAATAATTTTCAAAAGGTGATGATTCTGAATCCCATTCAAGGATTGTCCTCTACTCCTCATAATTTGTTTATAGAGAATTTGGATTCTACCTTAACAAACGAGTAGGTTTAGTTAGGAAATATTCTTCCAGCTTGAACTAATTATAGTT
The DNA here is from genome assembly GCF_027406575.1 of Nycticebus coucang. Lineage (NCBI taxonomy): Eukaryota > Metazoa > Chordata > Mammalia > Primates > Lorisidae > Nycticebus > Nycticebus coucang. Next base: position 58,299,830 of record NC_069790.1, read on the forward strand.
CCTCAAGACACTGGTTGATATGTGTGCGTGTGATTGCACGTGCCCGTGTGTGTGCACGTGCCTGTGTGTGTGCACATGTGCACCTACACACAGAACAGTCAACTGCAAGGTGCTTGGAAAGTTTCAGAAGGACAGAGTTGTCTCATCCCAAGCATTTAGCATCATGCCTGGAATCTCGTAGCCCAGAATCAGTATTTGTGAATGACAAAATGAGTACATGCCATTTAGGAATTCAGCATTTCATTTTTTTAGAAATTAATTTTTTTCAGAAATGGGTAATAATGTCTGAAAACATAGGTGAAATCTGGAGCAGTCAATAAATATTTATCGAGCACTGCTATATTCAGCCTTTGTTAAATAAGATTAAGATAGTGAACTTGAAAATGTGGAAACAACCCAAGTGCCCATCGACCCATGAATGGATTACTAAACTGTGGTAGATGTACACCACAGAATACTATTCAGCCACAAAGAATGATGGAGATTTTATATAGACTTTTATATTTACCTGGAAGGATTTAGAGAACACCCTCTTAAGTGAAGTATCACAAGAATGGAAAAGCAACATCTAGTACTTACATGAAAGTAGTAGACGAGCAACTACAGGCTCACGGGAGAGAGAAAAACACAATTAAATTCAAGAAGAGGTGGGAGAGGGGAGGGAGTTTAGCAAGCTCTCACCTAACAGGTACAACGCAGGCAAAAGGATCAGCTGCAACTTGGGCTTTACCTAACAAACCCAAACAATGTAACTTAAATTTAAAAAAAAAGGACAAACAAAATGTTTACCCCCCAAAAGGATACGAGATCTGGAATGTTTCAAAATGGGGTATGGGTGCAGCCAGACTGGCCTGTGAGTTGATCGTTGCTGCAGCTGTGGAGGTTCCTTGTAGTAGTCCCTCTATTCATTTGTATATACAGTAGAATTTCTGTGAATTGATGAGCCAAGGGACTGTAACAAACTGGCCAACATACAGAGGATGGTCAATTAAGGAGTAAGGTGTACTGATGACTGTGGTGCATGTCCAGTCTGTGAAAATTAGGCCAATTTAAGGAGGTGGTCTATGTAGGGAAGTAGTCAACTCTAGAGGTTCTACCATATTTGAAATTTTCTATAAAGTTTAAAAAATGTTGCTGCTCATAGACAAGGAGGCAAAGCCTTTGACTCTGTCCTGACTCTTTTGCTTACTAGTTGAGTGACGTCGGGTAAATTCTTGCCTCTTTGCTGCCATTTCCTTACACTACAATAGGAATTTGCTACTGTTTTTCAGACCTTAGTGAATTACTATAATCAAATGAAATTATGTATACTAACATCAAATATCATATACATTTAAGATATTTTAACAGAATTAGTTCTTAACCTCAATTTGTTCATAATTTTTCGTGGAGGAAACTGATACACAAAGATTACTATTTGGTAGTACTTTTATTCCCCTCCTCCCATGTGAAAGTATGAATGGAGCTAGGTGTTTCTGAGAAGACGTCTGTTGGGTTTATGGTAGTTACAGTAAAATATAATCTTTCATCTGGATATTGAAATTGGCATTGCACTTACCTGTGCTCTGTCCTCTTCCTTAGTGGACTTACTGTGGGAGGGTTTGTGGACCTAATGCTTAGAAAACACTGTCAAAACTGAAGGAAGCTTGATGATTTCTTTTGTATTTGACTATCCAGATTAATCCAAATCTTTGCTTGTTCTTTTTCCATTTTTTTTTTAATCCCAGAATCTCAAACAGTTAATTCATTTTTATGTCACACATTGTTTCAGTTTATTTATTTTCTGAGGCCATTCCAATGACATGATTGCCTTATGACCTTTAAAATTTTCTTCTGAGTAGCCTGTGTTTAAATCATTTAGAGTTCAGTCCACAGCAAGGAAGCAATTCCCTTTTAGGAGCACTAATCTCTACGGAATTTTTTTTTCTTTGCTTCCTTTTACTGCTAAGTAATTTCACAGTTTCTGTGTAAGGTATGCCTGATAGTAGAAAACATTTATTTTTTCTAAAAGGCCTTTGTTGCTAAAAGGTAAAAAATACAATACACGTATAGAGTCAGGAACATTAACAGTTAACCCTATTCAGCAACAGGGCAGACTTTTAAACTTTAGGGTACTGACTCTGACAAGTACATTTTAAAACTTAGTGGAAACTAAAAGACTTGAGTAGTTTCAAATTGGGAGTTTTAGATGATGTAGCATACTTTCCAACCATGTAGAATCACTTAAAGAAGTAATTAAATATCCTTAGGTAAAAATGGGATAGTTTCTTGAGCCATGAGAAATCAAAAGACAAACTTAAAGACTGGGCTAGAAGGAACTCAGTACTGATGATCAGTGAAATGTATGTAAGTTCCCTTAAAGGACTGGGAGAACATAGCTTCTTTCAGATAGCATACACTGTTTTACACATTGAGACACAAAAGAAAAGTTGTGACCAGTGATGTCATGACACATTACATGGTAACAATCAACCATTCTAGGCAGAGAAGAAAGGTGTTTGGAATGGCAGGCTAGTACTGGCACAAGGTTTATCAAGGGAGTCATTCCAAATTTTCTAAGCCCATGGGATTTGATTGGTGGATATTTGGGTAACTACTAGCTCATTAGATTAGAACTGATGCCAATTGGGTTCTCAACCAAACCAGTTAGTTTTGCAAAGGGAAGAAGTCTGTTTTGGCGGTAATGCTCTCTATTTGTAAATGTTGACTGACTCAAAGTGATGGGATTGATCTCAAGGAGAATTGTATGGGTTTAGTTGTCTCAGTGGTACCAATTCAGTCCTGAACAACAACTTTTGAGGAGAATCAAGGGAGGTGTCTTTGTTTCAGAAAGATGGTATAAGTGTTTTTCACTTTAGTTGATAAAATTAGAGATGAATCTATCAATAGACAAGCAGAGAATAGTCTAGAGACGTGTTTGTGTATCTAAAAGGACAGCACACTCACTAAAAGGAGGGGAGAAGGTGGCCAAGATGAGCTAAGTGAAGACAGAGGTCAGAGAGACAGTATGTGGTAGAACCAGGGATAGGAGACGATCTGAAGTTTCTTGGTGAACTTCAAACTCTGAAATATGATGGAAATTCTGGCATGTTCAGAAAGCCCTCAATCTAGTGCTTAATGAGAAGACTCAGAGTTCCATTCTTAAAATTACATAATAATAAAATGGCATTGTTGTTTGCTTGCTTTTTCTGGTGACTTTATTTTAATAATTTTTGGATCGTCTGCTGTGCCTAGCACTCAGACATCTGTTGAATATTTGCATAAATCAATGTAGAACGTCTGGTTCCCACTAGAATATAAGCTACATGAAGGCAGGAATTTTTGTTTTGTTCACTGATTATTCCCAGTGTCTGAAACAGGGCCAAGTATACAGTTCAATAAATGTCTATTGAGTAAATGAGTAAATAAACTGTAATTATGGATCACTCTATGGTAATTTTATTTACAGTAAAAGTGTAAATTAACACCCAGATTGATTACATATTTTATCTTTTTATTCACTTATTAATATCACATTTAAAACACTTTAGGATTATATAGTCTGTTAACAATTATGGTAGTAAATTGGATTATGACTTAGGAATTAGGGGTCATTTAATAGAGTAATGATAGCAAGTAGATTGAACTCTTGAGATATATCCCTTCTGAACTAATTCTTTACTACTGTTTTTATTACATTATAAATTAATTTTTTCAATATTAAATGATAAATTTTGATGGTATTTTAAATGTATATATTCATTTTTGCAGATTTGATTTAGATGTTTTGGCAGAATTTTGAGGACATGGTTTCAGATTTTTGGGACTGTGAGTTTTTATAAAAATATCGAACATAACCCCCTAAAGAGGCTTGTTTAAAAGGCTATAGGTGTCCTTCCAAGTAGTGAGGTGAAGTGCTACTCCCATGATAAACCTTGTGCCAGTACCAGTCTGCCATTCCAAACACCTTTCTTCTCTGCCTAGAACGGTTGATTGTTACCATGTAATGGGTCATGACATCACTGGTCACAAAATGATACTAATTAATATTTAAGAATATATTTCTAAATGATATATTATTATTAGGTAATGTTATTATTAAGTAATAATAATAAGAAGAAGAAAGAATAAAGAAAAGGAAGAGAAAGTGAAAGGAGGAAGGGAAGAAGAAAAAGGAGAGAGGAATAGAATAGAAAAGTGTGGTGTTCCCAGTCAGTTGTCAGGTGTGTTGCAAGGAAGTCGTTACAAAAGTAGAGTACCAAATTTATGGGAGAGGGGAGATTGTAGTTTTTTATTTAAAATAATTACATTTTTCTATTATAGCAGTTGTTCTGGTCAATATTGCTATGTAGTAAGTGACCCCAAAATTTAGGGGCTTGAAACAACCATGTTCTAATGTTCATGGCTTTTAGTGGGTAGGGAATTCAGACCAAGCACAGTGAAAAATGACATATCTGTGCTCCAAGATGTCTGGGACATCAGCCGGAAATAATAGCTGGGAGTGTCTTCACTTCAAGTGCTCTAAAAGCCAGCCTCCCTGGAAACAGGCAATGTTACTTCTGTCTCATTTTCTTGAATTAAAGCTGTACAGATTAAAAGAGTAGAGACATGCATCACCTCTTAATCCTCTTAATGAAAAAAATTTTAAAGAATTTGTGTCCCCCCACCCCAGTTTTTTTGTAATAATGACGTTACACTAATACTGATTAGTACAAAAGGGCTTATGACAAAAAATGCAAGGCTCCTTCCCCCCAGCTATCCCCATTCCTAAGTACCAGGTGCACATTCTTTTTGTTTGGTGCTTCTGATAGTTACTTCTATAAATCTAGATAATACGCTATATTCTGTCTCTTGATACTTAAACTTCAGATAATATCTATTGACATCCTCCTGTAAAAGATGAGGATTTAGCTCATTAATACTACTCCATATTCATTTCCTTCACCTTTTGTGAGCTAGGATAATATCTCAGGTTTCATATAATAATTTTAAATAATATACCTAAACATCACACTTGATCTTAGCCAAAAGGCCGAGAAGTGATATGTAAACATCAATATTTTGTTCATTCACTTTGGGCAGTACCTCTTGATTTGCCATTTAATAAGAGAACATTTTATCTCCCTAACCTTTCTTCTACCTTTGCCCTCTCTTTATTTTACTTATTTATTTTTTGACACGGTCTCACTCAGTCACCCTGGGGTTGAGTGCTGTGGCATCATATCTCACAGCAACCTCAAACTCTTGGGCTCAAGCCATCCTCTTGTCTCAGCCTCCTGAGTAGCTGGGACTATAGGCTCCTGCCACAACACCTGCTAGTTTTTCTATTTTTAGTAGAGTTGGGGGTCTCACTTTGCTCAGACCGGTCTTGAACTTCTGAGCTCAGGGGATGCACCTGTCTTAGCCTCCCAGAGTGCTAAGATTACAGTGTGAGCCACTGAGCCTGACTTGTCTTCTCTTTAATATCACAATTTCTATCAGCTGCTTTGCTGAAGTTCTTTAAATTTGCATTCTGTTCTGCAACCCCACAGAGCCTTCCATGTGTTGTCTACAGGTTGATCCTTGGAAGTTGGAACACTGGTAAACAGTGTACACTATTCTAGATATATATATATAGAGAGAGAGAGTACAGTGTTAGGCAAAATAGTTGGTCTTTATGTTTTCTTCTTGCCACATCCACCATTATAAGCCTGTGAGGCTGACAGAGTCCTTTCTTAAATACAGACATCTGGATTCTCTTTTCTTACTCTGCATCACTTGTTTCAAATATGCCATGGATTTTCTGGTACCATTTTGTTTTACATGGAGTTTATTATTGCCTTTTTTTTTTTGTTCTTGCTGTGTTTGCCTTTATCACAAACTGTGTTTTTCAGAAGTATTGTGTGTCTTGACATGTCTCCTCCTCCCTGTCCATTCAGTTTGCTGGGCATACTGTGGAATCTGAGCTTCATTTTATTTTAAAAAATGATTCTTCCTCTCTATTTGTTCTGTTCTCTTCCTGAGGTTCTCCTTTAAGTCACATATTCTTTCTTTCAGTCGGGACCTTTGTGTTTCTTACCTTCTTTTTATCTTCTAATCAATCTGTTCTGTTTGTTTTTTGCTTTGTATTCTAATGAAATTTCTGTGTTATTTTCCAGGTATCTATTGAGTTTACTCTTTTCGCAATTATGTGAATATTTTTAACTTCCAAACATCTTTTTTAGTTCTTTGCTTCTTCTGTATCTTGTTGTTGTTTTTCAAAGTATCCTTCTCCGATTTTCTATAATAGTTCAATTGCTCTAAATTTAAAAAGCAATTTCTCCATATTATCTTTGTTTCTGTCAGTGCTTTGTTTTGTTTTGGTTTTGGGTTTTTCCCTGCTAGATTCCTCAGATGTCTGGTGATTTTGTTTTTTTTTTTTTTTATCCTTTAGCTTTTTTTAAAACATTGAATTCATTGATAAAAAATTTATATACAGTAAAATGCATGTATTTAAAGTATGTATTTTTTATGAGTTTTGTCAAATTTATACTCCCATTGCAATCAAGATCTAAAATACTCCCGTTGCCCTATTAAGCCCCTTTGCAATCAATCCTCTATCCTTAACCTGGGTCTCTGGCATCCTTTTTTTTTTTTTTAGAGACAGAGTCTCATTTTGTCACCCTCGGTAGAGTGCTGTGGCATCACAGCTCACAGCAACTTCCAGTGCTTGGGCTTAGGTGATTCTCTTGCCTCAGCCTCATGAGTAGCTGGGACTACAGGCACCCGCCACAACGCCCGGCTATTTTTTTGTTGCAGTTCGGCCGGGGCCGGGTTTGAACCCACCACCCTCGGTCTATGGGGCCAGCGCCCTACTCACTGAGCCACAGGCACTGCCCTGGCATCCTAATCTTTCTGTCACTTAGGTTAGATTTGTCCTTTCTAGAGTTTCATATACTGATATCAAACAGTATTGTGTCCTTTTGTATGTGGCTTTCATCGATGCCATTTTTGAGATTCTTTAATGTTGTCGACAGTTCAAGTAGTTTGTTCGTTCCCACAGTTTGTTTATCCAGTCACCTATTTGTTGGTAGTCATTTCATTTGTGTTTCCAGTTTGGGGTTATGATGAACAATGCTGTTATGACCATTTGTGTACTGCTCTTTGCACTCATGTGACTTGTGCTTTCATTTCTTGGAAATGATACCCACCTAAAACTAGATTGCTGACTGGTATGGCAAGTGTGTGTTTAATTTTTAAAGAAACTGCCACACTTTCCCAAACTGGTTATTCCATTTTCACCAGCAGTATGTGAAGGTTCCATTTGATTTGCATCCCCCTGAACACTTGGTATTGTCCATCTTTTTGGTTTTAGTCATTCTGTCCTGAGTGTGAACTGATACCATGTTGTGGTTTTAATTTGCATTTACTTGATGCCTAATGTTTTTGAACATCTTTTCATTTGCTTATGGCCATGCTAATACCTTTTTGGGGGGAGGTGTCTATTCAAATAGTCTATTCAATAGTCTGTTGTCATATGCCTAATATAAAAGCCAAAAGTCATAAATTTGGCTTTTATGTTAGGTATATGATACATTCAAGTTATTTCCTTGTGTATGGCTTGAGGTAAGAATTGGGTTCATTTTCCTATATGGATAACCAGCTCTGTCAGCTCTGTTTGTTGAAAAAAATTTATGCTTTTCTCATTTCAAATTACATTGGCAGTCTTGCCAAAAATCAACTGGCCATGTAAATTTGGGCCTGTTTTTGGACTATTCTGGTCCACTGATCTATATATCGGTTCATTTGCTAATGCTATGATGTTTTGATTACTACAATTTTATAGTAGGTCTTTTCAGGTAGTTCTCTAACTTTCTTCTCATTTTTCAAAATTGTTTTGGCTCTTCTTGTCCTTTGCATTTCCATATACATGTTAGAGTCATGTTGTCAGCTGATACAAAAAGTCTCCTGAGATTTTGATTGGGATAGCATTTAAGCTCTATTAATTGGGGAGAAAGTATTGGTACTGACATTTTTAGGTCTTCTTTGATCATGAGCGTAGTATGTTTCTCCATTTATTTAGGTCTTTAATTTCCCTTAGTATTTTGTAGTATTTACTTTAAAGTTCTTGTATTTTGTTAAATTTATCCCTGTATATTTCATGTTTTTGCATGCTATTGTAAATGGCATTTTTTTTAATTTCAGTTTCCAATTGTGCATTGCTAATATATAATCTTTTTTTTTTTTTGTCTGTTGGCCTTGTATTTTATGATTTGAAAAACTCACTTAGCCTGTTAGCTGCTGTATCAATTTTAGTTTTTACATACACAGTCACAGCTACTAAGAGTAGGTAGATAGATAGATAGTAGTGATAGATAGTGTGTGCCCGCCATAACACCTGGCCATTATTTTTGTTGCAGTTGTCATTGTTGTCTTTTTTGACTGGAGGGGCTGGGTTTGAACCTGCCACCCTCCTGGTCCATGTGGCCAGCACTCTATCCACTGAGCTACAGGCACCACCAATACCCGGCTATTTTTTAGAGAGAGGGTCTTGCTCTTGCTTAGACTGGTCTCAAACTCTTGAGCTCAAGCGATCCACCCACCTCAGCCTCCCAGAGTGCTGGGATTATAGGCATGAGCCACCGTGGCCACTGTGCCTGGCCCGTGCTCTGTCATTTCTGAGTCTATTTCTGTTGGCTGGTTTTTCTCCTTATTATGGGTCATATTTTCTTGTATGTCTGCATGTCTAATAAATTTTTACTGGATGCCAGATATTGTGACTATTACATTGTTGACTGCTGGTTTTGTTTTGTTCCTTTCAAGAGTGTTGGATTTTGTTTTGATGGTTGTTTACAGTAATTTGTTCAATTCCATACATTGTTTATAATTTGTCTTTTGTTGTTGTTTGGGATGGGATCTAGTGTAGGTTTTATTTCAAAATGGGTTTAGACTCACTTCAAAGGTATTACTTGTTTGTGGTCTCTTCTCTTTGGCTGGTAGGAACCTGAAAGATTTCTTGCCTCTGTGAGCTCTGGATTCATTCGGCTTGTAACTCAACAGTCTTTCCTCCAAAGCTGTTCTTTGCCTAGCCTCCTGCAGTACCACATGCCTAGCTTGATATTCAGCCAAGGACTTAATAGACCCCCTATAGATTTCTGAAGCTCTTACACATCCCAAATAAGGGAGTCAACTGAAGGTCCGAATAGACGATAACTGAGCCATTAGCATTCCCATTGCCATCCCTGTAACACAGAACCTGGGAATAAAACTGTTTCCATTACGGCATTTGAGGTTTCTTTTACATCTTGGAAACCAGTTTTTTACTTACCCTAAAGTAAATCTTGTGAAGCATACTCTCTCCCCAAGTTTCCTAGTCCAAACAAGCCCTCTATAAATTACTAGGAAATGGGAGCTAGCAGGAGGAAATGGTCCTATTTTATAGCCATACTAGCTGCTACCTAAAATAATGAACATACACAGCAGTAAAGGAGCAAGAGGGGTGGGTTTTTTGTTGGTGTTTTCTTTCACAAATTCAGCTACTTTAGCATCTCTATATAGTCAACCCAGTAAGACTACAGACCTCTCTTTGAGTTCCTCTTTCTTGCCACTGTGATCTGGAAATTGCTTCCAGACAAAGAGCTGGGGCAATCTATGGCTCACCTCATTTATTTCCCTTTTCTCAGGGATGGTGGTCCTCTAATGCCTAGAGTCCAATATATGAAAACAGTTTTTTCATTTATTTTTCCAGTTTTTTTTTTTGTTGTTGTTGTTGTTTTGTTTTTTGAGACAGAGTCTCACTTTGTCAACCTCAGTAGAGTGCCATGGTGTCATAGCTCACAGCAACCTCAAATTCTTGGGCTCAAGAGATCCTCTTGCCTCAGCCTCCCGAGTAGCTGGAACTACAACACCCGCCACAACGCCCAGCTAGTTTTTAGAGATGGGATCTTGCTCTTGCTCAGGCTGGTTGAACTCCTGAGCTCAAGCAATCCATCTGCCTCAGCCTCCCAGAGCGCTAGGATATCAGGCATGAGCCACTCACTGTGCCTGGTTTTCCAGTTTCTTGACAATTGAGAAATCTGGACCTTCTTGCTCCCTTACTCCCTTATGTCCGTTCGTTTGGGTAGCAGCTAGTACGGCTATTACATAAGATCCTTTTCTCTCCGCTTGCTCCCATTTCTGAGTACAATTCTAGGAGCCTTGTTTGGATTAGAAAACTTGGGGTGGGAGTATGTTTTGTAAACTTTACTTTTGGGTAAATGGAAAACTGATTGTCAGAATGTAGAAAAATGCCCAGATATCATAACGAAAAGGATTTTTACCCCAAAGTCCTGGGTATGAGGATGGCAATGGGGCTGCTAATTGGTGCCGTTACAGACCTCCAGCTGACTGCCCTATTTGTATTTCTCCCTCCCTTTTTCCATTGCACCTGCTAACTCTTAGTCCAGCTTCTGCTTCCTCCACCGTGCCTTTATAAGCTTGTTCTAGGGCAGTGGCCTCACAGCCAGTAAAAATATTTCAGCATGCCACTGATATTCAGGGATTTATAAAAGTTACATACACACACTTAAATTATTATATATTAAAATGAACAAAAATAATGATTTTGAAATGGAAAGATAAAAAAATGCCTATAAAGAGAAGATATTTTCCTAATATATCTCTGATTATATGCTTTCCACTTTGGAGACCATTGTTTCTTTGGTGATTTCCTTGATCAATTTATTTGTTTATTTTCAGTCATTCAGAAAGTTTCCTAAACATTCTGTGTCTCTCCCACTCTCTCTCTCTCCTTTATTTATTTTTTCGTGGCACCCTTCTGTAATTATGGGTTTATTCCTTTTTACTTCGGCAGTATCAGAGAAAGACTAGGGGCGAATATTTGTGATGAGTCTGCCATTTTGAAATGGAAGTCCATCTGATATATTTCTTAAAATACATTTTTGAAAAATTAAAATGTCATCTTTTACCCTTGCATTTCAGTTTGCTTTCTTGTTTGAGAGTGGAAGAGCTGAAACTTGAAAATTGCTTACTACCTGGAAGATGTTTTCTTATTTTTTTTTTTTTTGTGGTTTTTTTTTGGCCGGGGCTGGGTTTGAACCCGCCACCTCCGGCATATGGGACCAGCGCCCTACTCCTTGAGCCACAGGCGCCGCCCTGGAAGATGTTTTCTTTATGCAGCAGTCCTTAAATTTGAGTATGTCATGGGAGTGTGAACCAAGGAAGTAATTTATAAATTTCTCCAGAAGCAAAAAAGTTTTAAGAACAGTTACTTTGGAGAAATAGGGAATATGCTTTCTCTCTGTTTTCTATATTCATTAACTTTAGGGACAGCATAATCATCTGGACAGGATCCCTAAATGTAGAAAGAACATTGTCTCATTCTTCCATTGCCAGTTGCACCTGGCTATTTAAATTCATTGTCATAGCCTAGGTTTTCATACTGTTAATATACCATCCCTAAAACCAACAGCTGGTATAAGCTGTAACATGCAAAAGCTAGTTAGACATCCCATTGGGAATGTCAGGCAATTGATTTTTCTTAAGGGAAACAAACTGAAAAAATAAGCCTATTATGAATTAATTCTTTGCAGGAATTTCCCATGTCTGATGATTTAAAAGAATAAATTCTACATGCAAATGAATCATTACAAGCTTAATTGAAGCTTGTGGGATACTCAAGTTTACTGACCGTGGTATGTTTTTGATGGAGACAGGAAGTGAAAAAGCAAGATCTATGAGTTGTTTTTTTTTTTCCTTCTGTGAAGTCTCAGCCAGTCTTTTAATGTTTCTCAGTGAGGATCTTTGTCTGCCAGGGTAAATGACTCAAGGTACCTATTGCCGCTTAGCTGTTTTTAAAGGGGAATTTCCCCCCACAGTCCTCCTCTCCCCAAAATAGCTAATTATGTACTGGAAGTTTCAGTATATTGTTCACAGTTTGTGAAGTCAGCATATTTCTGGAAGCGCGCTGTGAATGTAATTCTGAACTGTACGGGTGCTTTTGTCTCTCCATCTCTGCAGCTAGCACTGTACTGTAAGGACACAATTCTATCGCTATTTTTTCCCTCACATTTGATGTGGTAGTTTGCATACAGCTGCAAAGTAGACAGTTACCTTTGAAAGGAACATTTGGCCGCTCTAATTTGATTAAAGAAAACCACCTCAATCATTTCTAGACTGAGAACGTTTTCATTTTAACTTGGCAGTAGGAGTTGGGAATGTACTCACTGCACTTAGATATGTGGGGGAGCAGTTAGGGAACAAAACCAACTGCTTGAATGAAGAAAGCTTTGGTGCAATTTTTTTCTTTTCTTTTTCTTTTTTGAGGGAAGCAGTGTTATATAGGATTGACTCCCTTTCTCTTTGCTTCTCAGATTTTCTGCAACCTTGATTTTCACCTCCATCTCCTTTTCGTAGTTATTTATTTAGTAATGCCAGTAAAGAGATTCTAACAGGCGTAGATTGCTACCCTTAAATGTTTTGAAGGACTTTGAGGTCCTTAAAAATCATTCCACTTTTACCAAGAGATAAAATCTAATTATTGTGAATTGTATGTGCTTTCTTGGCCACTCCTGGAAGAGGCTAAAATAGTTTTCAGATCATAGATACAGACCAAGGTTGAGAGTCGAGCTGCAGATTGCATAGAAGAAAATTACTCCTTGTCAGAAGACTGCAGCAGCCCTGGTGGTAGGCAGTTACTTCACATATGTGGACTTCATTTCTGAGACAAAAGATCTGATCCCCCATTTAGACGTCATGCATATGTTATTAAGAACAACTGAGCAGGGTAAATGTCTGTAGGGAAAACCAAGAGCAGATTTGTGACCCACAGTTGCGTAATTCACATCTTTTCAGTCACATCTGTGTCATCTCAGAGTGCAGGGACGGTAACAGGACTGAAAAGGGGATTGCCTGAAGGCGACAGTGGGATTTGGAGTCTCAAAATTTCTAGTAGATAACACTTTGTAACTGCAGTTGAATCCTAGACTAGTCACAATGCTTATTTATCTAACTAGCTAATGTATAACAAATAAAACATTGCAGGAAGCAAAGTTTGGTTTCTCTTCAGTTAACTATAACGTTAAATATATATATATTTTTTTTTGTTGAGACAGGGTCCCACCCTATGCCCCTGAGCAGAGTGCAGTGGGCGTGGTAGCTCACCACAACCTCAGAATCGGGCTGCGGGCACCCCGCTGCCTCAGCCTCCGGAAGCCGCTGGGATTACAGGCGCTCGCCGAGGCGCCCGGCTGGGTTTTTCCATTTTTTTCACGAGTCGGGGGTCTCACTGACGCTCAGGCGAGTCTCGAACTCCTGAGCTCAAGCGATTCTCCCTCCTCAGCCTAAATGCTACACACACCTGTAATCCTAGCACTTTGGGAGGCCAAGGTGGGAGGATCATTTGGGGCCAGGAGTTTGAGACAAGCCCGATCAATGTAGCAAGACCTTGTCTCTGCAAAAAGCAGAAAAATTAACCAGACATGGTAGCCTGGTAGCGTATCACTCAAACTGATCCTCCTGCCTCAGCCTCCCAACACAGGAGTCTTGAAGGCATTTGAAGTTGCTGCGAGCTATGATCAGAAGCCACTGCACTTTAGCCTGAGTGACAGGGTGAGACTCTTTTTCAAAAACTCATAAATAAATAAATTCTAATGATTGAGGAAAACTTGGTTTAATTCAAATAAAGGCATTTGGAGACCAGCCTGAGACCGGAATTTTGCTTTTTAAAAAATAGGTGATGAATGAATCACCCTTTTTTTCATGACATTGTCTGTTAAGTGCTGTTAATACAGTTATTCTCACAGCTACAGTAGAAAGGACTGGGGAGGATCGTTATTCCTGTTTTGCAAATGAAGAAGCAGAGCATGGAAATTACTTGTTCAATCAAGGTCACCTGTCTGGTAGAGTCAGGACTAGACCACAAGTCTTTTGACTTTAGAGTGTTATTTCCCCGTTTTATAGTTTTTCTGTCTAATTCTTTCAGTCATGCAAAGATCATCTGGATCTAACTGTTTCGGTAAGGACTGTTTGGCAAAATAAATGTGCATAAACTGCATGCTGACTAAGGTACACTGGTTATTTGAGAGGAAAACTATGTTGCCTTCCATTACTGGAAACTCAAAGTATAATCACTTAATTCTGACAGGTATTAAATGCTACATATGTGTATATATAATATTTATATGTATGTCCGTATTTTTTAAAAACAGTTTCTCATAATAGCCATATTCTGGAGATAAGCATATGTAGAATCGTTGTGATTCATGCTTCTCCTCAACTTGGTGGCATTCAGTTTGCAATGACCTACCCTAGGCTAGTGAAGGGAGGACAGAAGAGTGGCAGGTCAAATGCTCACCTTCGAGTCTGGCACCAGAAGTGCTGACAGCAGTGTTGCACGCCCTGTCAGTGACTCAGCACGTCCGGTTTCTCTTTGCAGCCACTCTCTGGCTAATAATATCAAATGACCTTGGTCCAAACACAGAATTTCAGGGATCCTTTGGTTTCTTCATCATCAAAAAGTTGCCATCATTTCTTCCTTTCTGTTTTAAATTAATTAATGGTACTAGGAGTGAACCATTATATCTTGCACTAGATTAGATATATTTTGTGCTTAAAATCATTACCATCTAAGGAAGTAGCTTTGGCCCTGAACTAAAAATAAATATACCCTTACCTCTCAAGTCAGGGCAGTCCTGTTATAATTTACTTTTTTTTTTTTTTTTTTTAGTAGAGACAGAGTCTCACTGTACCGCCCTTGGTAGAGTGCCGTGGCCTCACACAGCTCACAGCAACCTCCAACTCCTGGGCTTAAGTGATTCTCTTGCCTCAGCCTCCCAAGTAGCATAATTTACTTTTTTAAAAAATTGTTTCTATGCCACCTAATAACTAGAACAGAAGTGGAAGGAAATGGAGTTCAGACTATAGTTGCACTGTGTTTGTGATTTTGATTTTAGGAAAGGCTTAGTGACCAATGAGACAGGGAAGGGAGGGAAATGGTAGATCTGTTCTGTGGGTCCCTCATCACTTTCTGACTGGTCCAGAATACATCCACTGTGTGATTGAAGCCATATTGCTTTTATTAGTTTTATATTTAGGATTAGCCAAAATTTTTAGACTCAAATTGTTAATTAATATTGAGCACATTTAAAAATTAAAACTTTTTAAAAACCTTGAAAATTTTGGAAAACTTAGAAACTTTTATTTTTCTTATTTTTTCGAGACAGAGTCTCACTTTGTTACTCACTTTGTCATAACTCACAGCAACCTCAAACTCCTGGACTTAAGTGATCCTCTTGCCAAGCTGGGACTACAGGCACCTGCCACAATGCCTGCCTATTTTTAGAGACAGGGCTCACTCTGGCTCAGGCTGGTCTAGTACCTATAAGCTCAGACAATCCACCCGCCTCGGCTTCCTAAATGCTGAGATTACAGGCATAAGCCACTGCTCCCAGCGAAAACTTAGAAACTTTTAAACCCAGGTTCCCTTGGGGGTATCATAGCATTTATTGCAGAACATAGTTGAAAGTTTATCCATGTTGACAACCAATTTGTTTAACAATTTATGAAACAATTTAAAACTATTTCAGATACAGTGTTTCTTTTTCACTTTTTTTTTTTTTTTTTTGCAGTTTTTGGTCAGGGCTGGGTTTGAACCTGCCACCGCCAGTATATGGGGCCAGCTCCCTACCCCTTTGAGCCACAGGCGCTGCCCAAATTAGAGATCACTTTAAGGAGACAAAAGATTAAAATGAAAAGTTAGCTTTGAAGTGGAGTTTTGTTATATAATCATACTGAAAATATGCAGCGTCTCACTTTATTGTCCTTGGTAGAGTGCTGCGGTGTCATAGCTCACAGCAACCTCCCAACTCCTGGGTTTTAGGCGAGTCTCTTCTCTCAGCCTCCCGAGTAGCTGGGACTACAGGCGCCCACCACAATGCCTGACTATTTTTTGTTGCAGTTTGGCCCGGGCCAGGTTCAAACCCACCATCCTCCGTATATGGCTGGCGCCCTATTCACTGAGCCACAGGCGCCACCCTCAGACACAGTGTTTCTTAAGAAACGTTTTATTTAAAAAATTTTAAACTGCAGTGTAGAGTGAAGAAATAGCTATGTTATAGCAAAATAAGACTACATTAAAAACAAATATTTATTATTAAGTGTATTTGTGTGTTGGTATCTTCACAGAGGCCTCTAAACAGCAAGAATTTCTGGGCCTTTCATAGCTGCTAAGTAAACAAAAGTATAATTCCTATAGAAAACATTGCCCTGACTGCTTTGCACATGTAATCCAAATGAAAAGTTAGCTTTGAAGTGGAGTTTTGTTATATAATCATACTGAAAATATGCAGTAATATATATTCCTTTGAATGTCTTTCATTCAGAAAAACATATTTTTGTTTATTTGACTATCCTACCAGCTGAAAATGGCTTATGTTCTGGTTGTTCATCTAACCACCCTACCTCAAAATATTTGAGAATCACAGGAAGCGTTCCATTCCAATGCATAAGATTTTTAAAAGGGTTCCGGCTGTTGGAAAATTAAACTTGGAATTTCACTTCATGGATTATTAAAATAAAAAGCAAATAATGGGAGAAGATAATTTACAAACCCAGCTTTTGCTAGACAGGATAGCTGTCCAATTAATAGCAAATTATTTTAAACACCATTGACTTTCTAGAAGCCATTTTTAAAGGGAATCATTTGTTTCAGACATGTCTGTCTGAATTAACCTTGGTCAGCTACGCTGTAGAGTATGTAAGTGTGTCCAGCCTGCAGCCCACAGCCCGCTGCACCCTGACTTTGTGAGGATTTTGGTTTGGCTTATGTGTGGTATCGGATATGGAAGAAGAGACACAAGGACCTGTATTTTGCTAGTCCTTGTTTGTATATTTAGTCTGTGGGCCAAGACACCTCTATTCTTTCTGTGTGTGGCAGGGGGAAAAAAAGGCTGACACCTCTGGAAGGGTCCTGAAGTGTCACAAGTCACTACAGAGTAGAGTATGCGAGTACTGACCAGCATAGGCAAAGCAAAGGAAACTGCTTTTTCCCTCGTGTGTTCGAGATGCTGCTATATAAGTCTAAAAGTGGATGGCTTGTGCTTAACACTGCAAGGTTCTGATGCTGCTGACAACACAGAAACTGGCATTTTGATTCATTTTGCCTTTTACTCATGTCCTGATTCAGTGAGCATTCTGTGTATTGAGCCATAAAGGGAAATTCTGCCTATCATTGAAAGAAAGATACCGTTATGAGGTTTCTAATTAAAAAAAGAAATTTTGACATTTATGCAGACATCTTTCTGTAACTTCAGGAATTGAGAAATAGAGCCCTCCAGTTAACAAGAAAAGTTGGCTAATAGAAAATTACTATTTCTTCTGAGCAGTAAGTCCTGTTTTCGGAGAATTAGAATATGCTAAACTAAATTTAGCACTAAAACTCCTAATTTAACTCTTTGTTGAATATTGAGAAGATATTTCAAGATTTATTTTTTATTGTAATCCTAATAAAATGACAATTATGATGAACAGTGCTACTGGAGAATTATAGTTAATAAAATGTTTGCTTGGTCACATGTTACAGTTTGGCTGTTCATGATAGGAGAAGTTTTGTGTCTTGTGTGTTGCAGACACATTCAGTTGCTGTGTTATGTCTCGGTTTATGAAGTTTCACTCTTTAAATGTATTTATGGAGGAAAAGGTTGGGAAATTGAGATACTGAAGAACAATTGGAGTTTAGATGGAGAAGAAAATAGTGAAAAATATGAAGAAAAATAAAATATGGAGGAATAAGAAAATTCAGAAAGTTGATAAATACAATAGAAAATGACCAGTCAAATTAGAGATCACTTTTTTTTTTTTTTTTTTGCAGTTTTTGGTCAGGGCTGGGTTTGAACCTGCCACCGCCAGTATATGGGGCCAGCTCCCTACCCCTTTGAGCCACAGGCGCTGCCCAAATTAGAGATCACTTTAAGGAGACAAAAGATTAAAGAGACAAAGTTTAAAAAATCATTAAAAGGTAAAATTTAGTGTGGCAAAAACTTCTGGTTCTAAGAAAGTTGGCTCTAAGTTGGATAAAAAGAAAGAAGTGAAGTTAAGGGGCGGGGGGTAGCTAACCAAAAATTGCAAGGCAGTAATACAGAATTAAAATTATTGGCCCCCAAAATGGTAAAAGCTACAATATCAGTATGTTTTATCTGAAATTGTTGACCTGTTGCCCAGAACCTAAATAAACATGCATTTGTTTGTTCTCATCATATTATGTCTTTTGTGGGAAACATAAGGAATAAATTTGTCTTGTATTCACCCAGCTTTTGGACTTACAGTAGAAAAATATGGATAAAACAGTTGTTATATTTGACATGCTAATAAGAGGGTTTGGTCTGTTCCACATGTTGTAAAATTTCTCCTGTTTTTTTTTTTTTTGTTGTTGTTGTTGTTGTTAATATCATTATGCATGGTATCCTGTGCTCATTGTCTGGTTACAGAGACTTTTTTGTCACATACATTAAAACATAAACTGTCTGCTTTAAACATACACATAAGTGGTCATTCATTTACGAAATGAGGTTCTTCATTCCTCCCCCACACCTGTCCCCACATTCTTCCTCCTCTTATGGGGACACAGTGCATGTCAATTTTGCATTTAATGACATTTTTATAAAGATGTTAATGAAGTGATAAGTCAGTAAGTAGTGATAAAAGTAAAGGAATGGCAGGAGAAATCAAAAAAGCAAAGGATCACTTCAGAGTCTACCGTTGTTTACCTGTGGGCATTTTTATCTGTCTTAGATATATTCTTAAAATACCTTGCTGAATTTTGGGAGAGTTTTGGAACAAACTTTTGTGTATATTCTGTAAGAAGGGGAAGAGCCCCGACTATCTGGGCTTACTTCATGTTGAAGATTAGAAGCTTCTACAGACAGTATGTTTCAGTCATGCTTTTTGTGAAGGATATAGATATTTTAAACTTTTTAAATTGTGGTACATATATATATAATGTAAAATTTACCACTTTAACTATTTTCGAGTGTTCAAGTCAGTGATATTAAATATATTCACATTATCGTACAACGATCACCGCTATCCATCTCCGGAACTTTATCATTATCCTAAACCAGTGTTTTTCAACCTTTTTTATTTCACAGGACACTTAAACCTATGGTTAAATTTCCAAGGCACACTTAAAATTATGTGGATCAAAAAAAAAAAAGTAAAAAAATATATACTTACTGTGCTTTGAACTTCTTTCAAAAATAATTTAATTAATGATACTGAAATTTTCCCAGCACACCAAAGATCCTCTCATGGCACACGAGAGTGCATTGCACACCTGTTGAAAATCACTGTCCTAGACTGAAAGTTTGTACCCACTAAACAACGACTCCCCATTTCCCTCTCTCCACAAGAGGATAGTTTTTTTGTTTGTTATATTTTTGTTTTTTGTTAGGGACGGAGGAACTCATTCTGTTACCCAGTGCAGTGGTTCCTTCATAGCTCATTAGAACCTTGAGCTCCTGGGCTCAGGTGGTCCTCCCACCTCAGCTGGAGCTACACGTGCCACCACAGCAGGCCTTAGATGGTGGGTACTTAAATGACGTTTTATGATCAGGAGAAGAGAACTAACTGGTAGTTTATGTCATAGCCATGGGCTTAGTGTTGGGGTTGGAAGTAATACAGACCTGTTGAATCTACCTCAAGAGAGAGGGATTTTATTATAAAAGAATAGGGCTTTTATGAGAATCCTTGTACATCTTGTGCCCTGGACCAGGTGTTCTGGACTCCAGCAGTCTTTAAGAAGTGCTGCTGTCGGGCAGCGCCTGTGGCTCAGTGAGTAGGGCACCGGCCCCATATACCGAGGGTAGCGGGTTCAAACCCAGCCCCAGCCAAACTGCAACAAAAAAAATAGCCGGGCGTGTGGTGGGTGCCTGTAGTCCCAGCTGCTTGGGAGGCTGAGGCTGGAGGTTGCTGTGAGTCCTGTGACGTCACGGCACTCTACCGAGGGCGGTAAAGTGAGACTCTGTCTCTACAAAAAAAAAAAAAAAAAAAAGAAGTGCTGCTGTCTGTGTTGCCCTGGTCTTTCTTCTGAATGGCTGCCCTGCCTTCTCTCGCCTGCTGCTGCCCGTGTATCTGTCCTCATATTTGGGGCTCTCTCGTAACTTTTGCTTCCACGGGGCCATTGTGCTCTTCACAGAACCAGCTTTGTGTGATAGTCTTGGTGTGGTGGCCCATGCTGATGTGCAACTGCTGGTTCTTAGTTGTTATTCTGGAGAGTTTTAGGTATGGTGTGGTGCGGTGGAAAAAAACCAATTCTGGGAAAGACTGGATTGGTCCTGGTTTCACATAGTAAAGGAGATTGCTGGGCATTTCATTCTTTGTTGTTTTAAAGTCTGAGTCTTTAACGAGAAAATGTCACATTTGTCATGAAAATGAAGCATTAGGATAATTTTTAAATTATTTTCAAGTTTGACTAGCATTTCAAAGCCATGTACATGTTACTAGACAAGTCTAAAACTGCATGCCAATAATGAGCAGTTGCTTTTTGTTCATAAAACTGTGTAATTTCACGTATAGCTTATCTTCAGAACACGGAAGGAGTCCTGCATGGATGAGCATATTCCGTTCTCGGGCAGAGTGGCGTCTTGAGTTCACTCATTTTGGTGAGAAAAATCATGCTCTTCAGAGTGAGAAGTTGGAACTCTGTGATAGAAAGTGGATTCTTATTTTAAACCTTTGAGGAGAAATGCTACTAGACTTTATGATGGCTGGAAGATACCTTGTGTATAATTAACTCACTAGCAGATGCCTTTATCAACAGACTCCAAAGCAGCATCTTGGATGGACTTGACAGCAACTTGGAAAATGTGAGATTTCCCTAGAGTATAGCTCACTCATAACTGGAGCTCATGGTGAAGATTGGGAGGCAAAAGGTTGTTGATGTTTTTGTTTGCTTATTGCATTTTTGAATTGCAGCAGAACCTCTGTACATTGACTACCAAGGGACTGTGACTAACTGGCTAACATACAGAGGTGGTCAACATAAGGAACTAGGCCTTCTATACTGGTAAGAACATGTGATGCATGTCCAGTCGATGAAAATCAGGTCAGTTTAAGGAGGTGGTCATGTAAGGAGGTGGTCACCCACAGAGAGTCTACTGTAGTTCTGTTTGGATGCTAGTAGAGAATCAGGAGTTTTAAAAAAGGAATTTAATCAGAATGAGGCCTAAGGAGTGGAATGATTTGGTGACTAGTCCTTATGGGAGGAGACACATACAATCAAGTGAAGAGAGTTCAGGTAATTCCAAGCAACTGACATGTCAGAGCTCCCTCTAAACTATGGATGCGCTACCTCATCTCTGCTGTCTTGATGGCGGTTGGTGTATCCTGTTTTATAGTTTTCCTTTTAATGCCTCCTTTTATTAAATATCATTAATCTATATAAGGTGATTAATTAAAACAAATCAATGGAGAACTGACTCAAGATTAATGAAGGTGAGTAATATTAAGATCTGTGACTATGACAGGTGGCTTATATGGGTTGAGGCATCGCTTGTTTTTCTAGTCATTCAGACTTGAACCTTGAAGATTAATTTTTCTTCTACTTGATATAGTTGGGTACTAACCGAGTCTGGTCATGTTTTCCCTTTAAAATAGCGTGGATGTGGGCTGGGTGCCGTGACTCACACCTGTAATGTCAGCACTGTGGGAGGCTGAGGCAGGTGGATTGTCTGAGCTCACAGGTTTGAGACCAGCCTGAGCCACAGTAAGACCCCATTTCTAAAACATAGTAGTCACAGCTACTCGGGAGGCTGAGACAAGAGAATCACTAGAGCCCAAGAGTTTTAGGTTTCTAAGAGCTATGACACCATGGCATTCTACCAAGGGCAACAAAGTGAGACTCTGTCTCAAAAAAAAAAAAAAAATAGCCCTGGTACCCGTTTTCTTCCTTTTCATTACCATCGTTCGAGGCTTGCCTCAGTATAGAGCAGTATGAGTAACTTTTCCTCCATCTCTTTTGGATTATTTTCTAGTTCATAACATGCCTTCTTCCCTTATCACATCCCTTCTTCCCGTATCACATATATGCTCAGAAATGGCCTTGGATGTCTACTACGTCAAGCCTCTGGTTTTCGACTTTCCATCTAGACTCTCTGTGATTTGGATCTGGACCTTAACATGTTCATGCTCCACCATCCTGAGCGCTCTGCCCACACAGCTCTCTGACCCAGCCCGGCTCATGTGGCCTGTCTCTGTGCCTTGCCTGCTCTTCTCGTTACTTATTTGATGTGCGCTCATCCTCAGAGGTTAAGCATGGCTCTCACTAACTCCATAAGAATGTCTCTGGAAACTTTAATACTAACATTACTCACTCCTTGTGAAGTTCGTATCACCAGATTTAGCTCTGTGTTCTGTCTGTCTTATAGTGCCCATGGTTATTTAAAATGTGCACATCTTCTTCCCTGTAAATAGTATTCACGCATATTTCTTTGGGAGTTCATGTACTGCTAACGCTACTGCAGGCACTTACTAGGTGCTTGTTGTGTGGTTGACGGTGCAAGGGAGTCTATTTCTTTTAAAATGACATTTAAATAATGTGCAGAGATACGGTAACAATTATAGTATACAAGAAAACTTGAAAAGATAAATTAGTACCAGTCAGTCATCTTAACGTTGGGATTACACAGGAAGGGTATGTTTTTAAAATTGCATAAGAACATACCCAGAGTGAATAGTCTCCAATTCACTACTACTTCGGCAGTAGTAGTTCATAACCGTGGGCAGTTTTTCCCCTTGGGGAACATTTGGCAGCAGCTGTAGATATTTATGGTTGTCACAAATGACCAAGTGAGTAGAGGCTAGGGAAGCTGCTAAACATTCTTCACTGCACAGGATGGTACTCTACAGCAGAGAGTTTTCCAGCCAAGGTGGAGAAACCCTAACTTACAACATTGAATGGGCACCATTATTAACATACTTTAACACCTAAGGGAATGAGGACATGTAAAAGGTAGTAGTGTTATTTTTATATAGAGGAAATGATCATACATTATAAACTCCTAAATGGTGGGAACTGCAGCTCCGTACAGAAACAAGAACAGTCTGACAGTTAAAAAGACTTGTTACAGCTGTTTGTGTAATACTCTGTACACAGGCCTTTGGAAGGAGAGGACTATAAGCAGAGAGAACTCTCTTAGTAGTGAATGTGAATGTAGCCCATCATTGTAAAAAATGAGAGTCATTTGCTAACCTAGAAGGATGTATTAGAATTTTCAGTTCAGATTTTCAATAAACTGCAATTCTCTGAAAGAATCAGTAGTTATGTTAGAATATTGAAGCATACATCCATCCTTATATTTTCCCAAATATTTTGAAGGCTTCTTTGAAGAATACTTGATCATTTTTGAAGTGTAGTTAACAATATGCTTTCCCTCTTCAACTCTTGAAATTGATTTTGCAAGGTACTAATGCTGCCTTCAGTGACAGAGAGGTATAGTGAAGGGAACAGTTCACAGAGAGGTCCTGGTCAGGTCGACTTAACCATTGCCTACCTTGAAAAGAACTAAGGCTTGATGACCTCTAACTTTAAAATTCTCCGTTTCTGTAATTTCAGCTTGAAATAGTAAACAAAGAAACTTTGAAGGCAATAATTATCCTAGTTTGTTTCTTAGAAACTTCAGAAATTCCCCCACCCCTTTTTTTGTTGAGACAGTGTCTCACTTTATCGCCCTCCATAGCATCATATCTCCCGGCAACCTCAAACTCTTGAACTCAAGTGATCCTCTTCCCTCAGCCTTCTGAGTAAGTGAGACTACAGGCACCTGTCACAATACCCAGCTAAAATATCCCTTTCCGTAGAGACTTAATCCCACTGCTTAAAGAAAGAAAGGAATTACTGTTGTAAATAAAAGTTGCTCCCCATCCGCAAAGAAAATAGCCAAATGAAATCTACAATTGATTCAGAAGTGTCATTGTTAACTAATTTTGAAATTTTGTTCATTTTCTTTTATGTGTTTATATTTAAGTATAAAGAAAATTCAGTACTACTAATCACACTGACTTTTCTCACCTAATTAATGTATACTACATAGTTCTAGATCTTAGAAGTTTCTTGTTTGTAAAGGTGAAACATATTTAGAAGCTTTACTAAGATTTTTAATCCACCATTTAGTAAGTACTAGGCTTTGAACAAAATGGAAGCTTTCCCATTTGCTGGGTGGAAAATTAAATGGAGCCTTGATAATTTTCTCCTTTTTCTATTCCCGAAAATAGCAGTTAATATATTCACATGAGTTGGGGAAATATCCCAGGAAATGAAGCTTGCTTCTGTGGTGTCTATTTTGAAGAGACTGAGAGAATGGTTCTGGCATATTCCAGTTTCCCTAGGATCCATGCTAGAGCTTGGGTAATGAGACTGCCTGAATTAAAGGTGGTCTTTTGGATGGGCCCAGAGAAGCTAAGAATATCCAGTTTGGATCTCACTCCCAGAATAATGTTGCTGCAGGGCATAGCAGTATGTGGCCTGGAGCACGTTCATAAAACCATGCCTTAGACTTTTCATTTAGCAGAGTTTAATTAAGTACATCCTGGATGCAAGGTACCTAGCGCAGATGGTAAGTATAGTGGGAAGTCAAATTGTGTGTTGCTCAGTCCCTGCTTTCAGTGGTTTATAACCTAGTGGGAGCAGGGAGAGAGAGGACCTAAGCAAACTCCTATAATACAAAGAGTAAAATCATGAAGACATTTAGAGCTGCGGATATAATTCTAGGCCAATTCAGAAGAAGAAATTAAGTTTAACTTGCAGAAGCAGGAAAGTTAGGCCACGTTGAAAAGGTGAATGATACAAAAAGAATCACACTAGTGGAGATGAATGACATGATTTACGCCTGGTGGATGAGCCTGAGAGGAAGGAGAGGAGTGGAGAATGCCCAAGTGATGGAGTCAGAATCATAGCAGGGGTCAGAAACTTCTAGAGGGCAAATTTAGAGACAGGCAAACTATTTAGGAGATGGGCTATTCCCTGAAGACTGAGAGAAAAAAAATATAATGGCCTAAATTAGGGTAGTGCCCTTAAAATGGGGGGAAAGGTTGAATACGAGAGAGTTGAGTGCTAGAATTAGCCTGTCTGGGTAGCTGGTGAACAGAACTATGGAGTCAACAAGGTGAATCTCAGTTTTAAGTTTGTGAGGATAGTGGTGTTACTGTTAGAAATAGTATTCACTAGGGAAGGAGCAGGTCTGATAGGATGATTATAAATTCAATTTGGAACATGTTGAGTTATGCAGGGTGGACATAAAGTTTGTGCGCAATTTACTATGTTAAAACTATTTTAAATTGCACATGAACTCTATGTCCACCCTGTATATGCTTTCAGGATATAGCCAGGGCAGGGTTATAGTCACATTACAGGAAATTGAGAGTTCCAGAGAAGAATCTAGAAAACTTGTCTCCTTCTTTAAAGGAGATTTTTTTGAACCCTCCTTTTAGACCAATGGTTCTAACCTTCCTAATGCTGCAGTGTATTTTCATTGTTAAAAAGGGTCCACAGGTTGAGAACCCCTGTTTTAGACTATCTTTTTTTGCACGTAATTTATCCCACAATAAGCACACCAGCTAAGTGTAGCTTGTTCACCCACACCTGCCTTCACAGCACAGGTGATTCAAATTGTGCCTCAGACACAATTGCTGCCTCCAGCAGGTAATCAAGGTCACTGCAAAGAGAACTCTAGGTGTTCAATAAGTGAATGAACAGGAAATCCTGTATTTTGTGGAGGAGGACTGAATGCAGAAACCTTCAGGCTATCTGCATTTAGGATTGAAGTAGAAAAGGGGGGCAGAGAAGAAGGTAGAGACCAGAAGTAAAGGGAGAAATAAAACTCTCAGGGAAGTCAGGGGAGGGGCGAGTTTCGAGGAGGAGGAGGGGGAGGCATCCCATTCAAGTGCTACCAAGAGGGTGAGGAGACTGCAGATTGCATTTACTAGTGGGGAGTTACTGGTGTAGGTCTGAGAGACATATTTTTCTGGAAGAGAGGAGAAAGCAATTAATGGGTAAGTAAGGAGTAGGAAAGTGTAGCCCAGAGTATAGGCTGTTATTAAGTAAAAGGGGGGAGGGGAGTGTGGGTAGAAGTATGACCATCAGATTGAGGATAGATGTGGTTTAACTTTTTGTTGTTGTTGTTGTTCTTATACAACAGAAATATGAGGTATGTAAGAAGGAGTCAGTAGGGGAGTGATTGAAGAGGTTTGAAATGATAGGGAGTAAAAACAAATGAAGTGAGAATTTAGCTGTGAGGGGCACAGATCAGGAGGAATGGGGTTCATCTTGGAGATGAGGACATTTCACTGTGAACACAGGGGATAGAAGATCCACAGGAGAAGAGAATGGCTTTGATTTTTCTCCTTTTACAAAGACAGACCATTTGTAGGGAGTGGGGAGGACCTGGGAGTCCTTACTAAAGGCAAAAGGAAGTGTTTGGAGTTGGGCAAAGAGGGTGAGAGGAGGAAGAGCCAGACATTGAAGACAAGGAAGTAGAGGGATTGGATGTGGTTAAGCGGGACTTATGCATGAGGAAGAATCTAAGGCGGTCAACACTCTTGGAGCCTCTTAGCCACAGGGAGACTGTCCCTCAGTTATCCACAAACAGAAGGTATAGAATGCTAAAGGATGCATCAGGGGGAGCCCCACACTTTAAAACAAATAGTGCAAATAAAAACTACAATTCTTAAGAAATAAGTCTCATGCATCATCAATCATCATGTACAAATAATTTTTAATTGAACACATAACATGTCCCAAGCCCTAGTTTGTGTATGGTAAATAGTTTTAGCCTCACTATCTACAAGATAAGTGAGTATAACTTAAAGTAAGTCATTTCCTTATCGTGTGTTAATTGTTTAGGAAATATATATATAATTTTTTGATATATTCCAAGAGTGGACTAATTCTCTGATATAGTAAAATGTAAAAATTGTTAAGGTGGCATGTTTTATAAAAAGTAAGAATTCTTTTTGTAGTAATCTATAGAAGTTACTGGGCTTAACTGGGTTTAGTAAAAATTCAGCAATTCCTTCCTAAAGCACAGTTACTGTTTGCTAGATTCCATTTTTATCACAATGTTCAACTTAGAGTTGAAACACAAAAAAGAAGTGATTTGATATAACATTTTGACATTTGACATTTTAAAGTAATTTCATCGGTCATCAAGCTAGGAATTATTAAAATTTGTTCTACTGAAAACAGTTTTCCCATTATCTTTCTTTGAATTAGAAATAGGTTGCATGCCATTGGCCTGGAAAAAGATAAATGTATATTGTACTAAAATATCCAAAGATTTTGGCCCTATTTTTCTCTGGTTTTTATTAATAAATGCTTTTGCTTAATCTTATATCAGATGAATTGAACAAATTTGGGTTTTGGATAGCTAAAGCCAGGAACAAAATTCTCTGTGACAGAGTTGACAAAATTCACTTGAAAAGTCAAGTCATCATTCAGGATGAATCATTTTCAATTTAATTTCCACCCAGCATAGTTGAGAAGAGAAGTAGAATCATCAGTTATAGTGGCTCTCCGGGACAGTGATCTCAGTAACCTCTCTAGAGTGTGATTGAGGGTGTGAAGTTCTTTCTTTCAGGACACTTTCTTTTTGTAGTTCCTTGGAAATGTCTCAAAATGTTGGAAAAGTGAAATACGTCATTCTAAAACATTTGTGACCTACTTTTGGACTAAGTATACTTCAGTATTGGCAAGATACACAGGGGATTTAGATTTTACTCTGACAGCTAAATGAACTCAAATGTATACTGAATGTAAATTGCTTTGAAGGCTGTGGATCACAAGTTAATAGATTCTGGAACTTGTTTTTCCTTTCATAAGCCAAACATTCCTTGGATTTAAGGGTAGTCTTAAATTAAAGAGTAGCAAATTGCTTCCCTCTTTGGAAATAAGCGAAATCACCCTCTGATAATAAAATATTTCTTGAACATGTCAAGACAGTTACTGAGGAAAGAAAGCATGAGGGGAAAAAACTGGAATAACTTACTCAGAGATGTGCTCTTTAGGACATGGAATATGTTTAATAAAAGAATAATTAGCATGTGACTTCAAAATAATGAGACAAAGAAAAGAATGAAAAACTCCGTACTAGAACTTATATGACCAAATAAATCCTGTCCCATGGGAGGCAGTCCAGGTTTTCTAGCTTTACTCTAATTGAGCAAAGCATTTTCAGACTCTGTTGGAATTGTCTTTAGAACTGTTTCATGAGCCAAATCAAAAAAGTCAACATCTTTACTTTATTATCACACCTCTTTTTGGACCCAAAAGAATTATTACTCAGCCTGATCCCCAACTTAATTTATTAGACTTGGTACAGACTGTTTCCAAAAATAAAATGCACTCTCTTATAGGAAAATTGAATATTTGTATTCATTTGAGTATTCATTCAGCAACCATGGCTCAGCGCTCCCACTGAGCCAGGTGTGTTGTGGTAGCCAGAGGGTGGAACGGGAGACAAGTAAAGTCATGGAGCATGATTACCCTGAGCAGAATCATTGAGAATAAGCAGAAGGTCATTCAATGGACAGAGACAAATAGAACTGTCTAGGCAGAAGTAACTTTATTTGTCAAGGCATAGCATAAAAACTATGTACATTTTAAGAATTGCAAGTGTTTCAGGATAGATAGAATCCAATTAAGACATGAAGATGGAGTGGTAGGTAGAGGCAAACTCAGTGTGGGTCCAGATAAGCTGTGAGAGGAGTGTGCAGAGAGTTGAGGGTTCTCCTGTTGATTATCTGAGCTCAAATCCTGGCTCTTTCATTTGCAGTCTTTAGGATGTTGGGCAGTTTTCTAATATTTTAGAATATTAAAAGAGGATGGAGGGTGGAGCAAGATGGTGGAGTAACAGCTTCCCTGCAACTGTGCACGGTGAGTCTGGGGAGATAAGACTCCAGGCATCTCTGGCTGGTGGGATCTGCCTATAATCATCCCTTTGAGGATACAGGGAGTCAGCAAGGGACTTCTGGACCCCAAGAGGAGGACAAAAACAGTGGAAAACTGGCAAGTGGTTGTGTGTGTTCCATCAACCTAATCCTACCGGCAGCCGTAAGTACAAGCAGCAGTGAGACTGCAAACCAGAAAGTCCTTACCTGTGAACTGTTTCGGTGTTTTTGGACTTGGCACTCAAGTCCAAGTTTTTGGACTTTGAACTGCCTTGGGGAGAGCTTGAGCAGGAGTGTGGAGAACTTTGGGCATTATCTAGGGCCTCAGACTGAACCACTGAGCCAGACGGAGCTAATAGTGTTTGGCTATGGGCCGCAGGGAGCCATTGTGAGAGAACTGCCCCGGCAAGCTCCGGCCCTCAGGGTCACAGAGAAAGGATCGGGCGGGAGCTAGTAACATAGTGACTGAGCAGCCTAAAGGCGGGGACTGAGCTGCCTTACAGCCTTAACTCTCAGGGGCAGAGTGAAACCGGTTTTGGCACACTAGAGCCTTGGGATGTGGCCCTGGTAGAGTGCCATGGCATCACAGCTCATAGCAGCCTCAAACTCCTGGGCTTGGCACTGCCCAGACCTCCATAAGAGCTGTGCCATGACCCCCGACCCGTGACCCACGCCCGCCTGGCCTCCACATGCCCTGACCAGGAACTGCAGGAGCCGTGCAACCCTGCATCCGCCCTCCTGTACGCTCCCTGCCTCTACACTAGCCCACCCGTCTGGCCAGGGACTCTGGTAGCCACGTGTCCTCCGGTGCGCTCCCTGCCCCTACGCAGAGGCCTTCTCTTGGCCAGAGACTGCTGGAGCCTTGGGCTCTCTATGCCAAAGTCACTGGGCGCCAGGCACTCCCAGAACTGTGCACACCACCTCCCACCCTGTTGCTGGATCCAGGTGTGTCACACTCTGGAGCTGCTTCCACAACCAGAACTCCCTGGCTGAGGCAGCCCCAGAGGAACTACACAGGGTCATGCCCTAAAAAGATCAAGCAACAATAGAGTGATCCTGCTGGGATCTAATATTGGAGAGACACCTCCCCAACTCTGAGGACGGCCAGAGGAAACTGTGAAAAATAATCATGAGGTGAAATCAACAGAAAAACTCTGGCAATATGAATAATCAGAGTAGATCAACTCCCCCAAGGATCAATGGGGGCAGACACAGCACAAGATCCCATGCACAAATAAATAGCTGAGATGTCAGAAATCGAATTCAGATTCTGGATAGCAAATAAGATCGAATTAGAATTCAAGCAGTAACCCAAAAGATATCTCAACAATTCAACAAATTCAAAGACAAAATGACCAAAAATTTTGACACATTGAGACAAGAAGTTGCAGCCCTCAAAGATCTGAGAAACACAGTAGAATCCCTCAGTAACAGATTAGAGCAAGCAGAAGAAAGGATTTCTGACATTGAAGACAAAGCTTTCGAATGCTCCCAAACTCTTAAAGAGGAAGAGAAATGGGGGGAAAAACAGATCACTCTCTCAGAGAGCTCTGGGATAATTCTAAGAAAACCAATTTTCGTCTCATAGGGATCATGGAAAATGATGAAGTGGCTTCACAAGGCACAGAGTCTCTTCTCCATGAGATTATGAAGGAGAACTTTCCAGACATGCCAAGGGATTCTGAAATTCAGATAGCAGACAGTTTCAGAACTCCAGCATGATTCAACCCAAATAAGACATCCCCAGACACATCATAATCAATTTCACTAAAGTTAATATGAAGGAGAAAATTTTGAAAGCAGCCAGACGAATGAAAACCATTACCTACAAGGGGAAGAATATTAGAATAACTGCAGATCTCTCTGCTAAAACCTTTCAAGCTAGAAAAGGATGGTCATCGACATTTAATTTCCTAAACAAAATAACTTTCAACACAGGATACTGTATCCAGCTAAACTGAGTTTCATTTATGACAGAGAAATTAAATACTTCAGTGACATTCACATGTTGAAGAAATTTGCCACAACTAAACCAGCTCTCCAGGATATTCTCAGACCTATCCTCCATAAAGACCAGCGTAATCCTCCACCACAAAAGTAAACCCACCCAGAAAATTTTGATCAAATTCCAATTTCCACAGTTGCAAAAGGATTAAAAATGTCCACTGGACTCTCGAAAGGCTTATCAATATTCTCAATTAATGTGAATGGTTTAAATTGTCCTCTAAAGAGGCACAGGTTGGATGACTGGATACAAAAACTCAAGTTACATATCTGCTGCATATAAAAATCTCACCTTACATTAAAAGACAAATACAAACTCAAGGTGAAGGGATGGTCATCTATACTCCAGGCAAATGGAAAGCAGAAAAAAGCAGGCATTGCAATCTTGTTCGCAGACACAATAGGCTTTAAACAAATGGAAATAAGGAAGGATAAGGATGGACACTTCATATTTGTTAAAGGTAATAGTCAATATGATGAGATCTCAATTATTAATATTTATGCACCCAACCACAATGCACCTCAATTTATAAGAGAAACTCTAACAGACATGAGCAACTTGATTTCCTCCAGCTCCATAGTAGTGGGAGATTTTAACACCCCTTTAGCATTGTTGGTTGGTTCCCCAAAAAGAAGCTAAGCAAAGAAATCTTAGGTTTAAACTTAACCATTCAACATCTGGACTTAACAGACATCTACAGAACATTTCATCCCAACAAAACTGAATACACAGTCTTCTCATCAGCCCACGGAACATAATCCACAATTGACCACAACCTAAGCCACAAATCTAACCTCAGCAAATAAAAAAAATAGAAATAATTACTTGCATCTTCTCAGACCATCATGGAATAAAAGTTGAACTCAATAACAACAGGAACCTGCATACCCATACAAAAACGTGGAAGCTAAACAACCTTATGCTGAAGGAGAGATGGGTTATAGATGAGATTAAGAAGGAAATCACCAAATTTTTGGAACAAAACAACAATGAAGACACGAATTAACCAGAACCTCTGGGATACTGCAAAGGCAACCCTAAGACAGAAATTTATAGCACTGCAAGCCTTCCTCAAGTAAACGGAAAGAGAGGAAGTTAATAACTTAATGGGACATCTCAAGCAACTGGAGAAGGAAGAACATTCCAACCCCAAACCCAGCAGAAGAAAAGAAATAACCAAAATCAGAGCAGAATTAAATGAAATTGAAAACAAAAGAATTATACAACAGATCAATAAATCCAAAAGTTGGTTTTCTGAAAAGATCAATAAAATATAAACCTTTGGCCAACCTAACCAGGAAAAAGAGTAAAATCTCTAATTTCATCAATCAGAAATGGTAACAATGAAATAACAACAGACCCCTCAGAAATTAAAAAAATCCTTAACGAATACTACATGAAAGTCTACTCTCAGAAATATGAAGATCTGAAAGAAATCGACCAATACCTGGAAGTATGCCACGTACCAAGACTTAGCCTAAAGGAACTGGAAATGTTGAACAGGCTTACATCAAGTTCTGAAATAGCATCAACTATACAAAATTTCCCTAAAAAGAAAAGCCCAGGACCAGATGGCTTTACGTCAGAATTCTACCAAACCTTTAAAGAAGAACTAGTACCTATATTACTAAACGTCTTTCGAAATATAGAAAAAGAAGGAATATTACCCAACACATTCTACGAAGGAAACATCACCTTGATCCCCAAACCAGGGAAAGACCCAGAAAGAACAGAAAATTATAGACCAATATCACTAATGAATACTGATGCATAAATACTCAATAAGATCCTAACAAACAGAATCCAACAACACATCAAAAAAATTATATACCACGACAAGTGGGATTTATCCCAGGGTCTCAAGGCTGGTTCAATATACGTAAATCCATGAATGTAATCCAGCACATAAACAAACTAAAATATAGGGACCATATGATTCTTTCAATTGATGCAGAAAATGCTTTTGATAATATCCAGCATCTCTTCATGATCAGAACACTTCAGAAAATTGGTATAGAAGGGACATTTCTTAAACTAATAGAGGCCATCTACAGCAAACCCCCAGACAATGTCATATTGAATGGAGTTAAATTGAAATCATTTCCACTTAGATCAGGAACCAGGCAAGGTTGCCCATTGTCTCCACTGCTCTTCAACCTTGTAATGGAAGTTTTCGCCATTGCAATTAGGGAAGAAAAGGCGAGCAAGGGTATCCACATAGGGTCAGAAGAGATCAAACTTTCACTCTTCGCAGATGATATGATCGTATGTCTGGAAAACATTAGGGAGTCTATTACAAAACTTTTAGAAGTGATCAAGGAATACAACAATGTCTCAGGCTACAAAATCAACACCCATAAATCTGTAGCCTTTATATATACCAACAATAACCAAGCCGAAAAAACAGTCAAGGACTCTATTCCTTTCACAGTAGTGCCAAAGAAGATGAAATATTTGGGAGTATACCTAACAAAGGACATGAAAGATCTCTACAAAGAGAACTATGAAACGTTAAGAAAAGAAATCGCTGAAGATGTTAACAAATGGAAAAGCATACCATGCTCATGGCTGGGAAGAATCAACATTGTTAAAATGTCCATACTACCTAAAGCAATATATAATTTTAATGCAATTCCTATTAAAGCTCCATTGTCATATTTTAAAGATCTTGAAAAAATAATACTTCGTTTTATATGGAATCAGAAAAAACCTCGATTAGCCAAAACATCACTCAGCAATAAAAACAAAGCAGGAGGAATCACGCTACCAGACCTGAGACTGTACTATAAATCAATAGTGATCAAAACAGCATGTTACTGGCACAAAAACAGAGAAGTAGATGTCTGGAACAGAATAGAGAATCAAGAGATGAATCCAGCTACTTACGGTTATTTGATCTTTGACAAGCCAATTAAAAACATCCACTGGGGAAAAGATTCCCTATTTAACAAATGGTGCAGGGAGAACTAGCTGGCAACCTATGGAAGATTAAAACTGTACCCACACCTTTCACCATTAACTAAGATAGACTCTCACTAGATAAAAGATTTAAACCTAAGACACGAAACTATAAAAATACTTGAAGAAAGTGCAGGGAAAACTCTTGAAGGAATCGGCCTGGGTGAATACTTTATGAGGAGGACTCCACAGGCAATTGAAGCAGTATCAAAAATATACTACTGGGACCTGATCAAACTATAAAGCTTCTGCACAGCCAAGAACATAGTAAGTAAAGCAAGCAGACTACTGGGACCTGATCAAGCTAAAAAGCTTCTGCACAGCCAAGAACATAGTAAGTAAAGCAAGCAGACAGCCCTCAGAATGGGAGAAAATATTTGCAGGTTATACCTCTGATAAAGGTCTAATAACCAGAAACCGCAGAGAACTCAAACGTATTAGCAAGAAAAGAACAAGTGATCCATCTCAGGGTGGGCAAGGGACTTGAAGAGAAACTTCTCTAAAGAAGACAGACACGCGATCTACAGACATGAAAAAAAGCTCATCATCCTTAATCACCAGAGAAATGCAAATCAAAACTACTTTGAGATATCACCTAACCCGAGTAAAAGTAGCCCACATAACAAAATCCCAAAACTAGAGATGTTGGCGTGGATGTGGAGAAAAGGGCACACTTCTACACTGCTGGTGGGAATGCACACTAATATGTTCCTTCTGGAAGGATGTTTGGAGAATACTTAGAGACCTAAAAATAGACCTGCCATTCGATCCTATAATTCCTTTACTAGGTATGTACCCAGAAAACCAAAAATCACAATATAACAAAGACATCTGTACCAGAATGTTTATTGCAGCCCAATTCATAATTGCTAAGTTATGGAAGAAGCCCAAGTGCCCATCGACCCACGAATGGACTAGCAAATTGTGGTACATGTACACCATGGAATATTATGCAGCCTTAAAGAAAGATGGAGACTTTACCTCTTTCATGTTTACGTGGATGGAGCTGGAACATATTCGTCTTAGCAAAGTATCTCAGGAATGGAAGAAAAAGTATCCAATGTACTCAGCCCTACTATGAAGCTAAATTATAGCTTTCATATGAAGGCTATAACCCAACTATAGCACAAGACTATGAGGAAAGGGTCAAGGGAGGGGGGAGGGTAGGGTGGAGGAAGGGTAATGGGTGGGGCCACACCTACGATGCATCTTAGAATGGGTACAGGGGAAACTTAGTAAAGGCAGAATACAAATGTCTACATACAATAACTATGAAAATGCCATGAAGGCCACGTTGAACAGTTTGATGAGAATATTTCAGATTGTATATGAAACCAGCACATTGTACCCCTTGATTGCACTAATGTACACAGCTATGATTTAACAATAAAAAAAAAGAGAGGATGGTACCTACATTATTATAGAGAGAAGAGGTTTAAATACCTAAACACTGATATAGTTCTTAGCATAGTGTCTGGCACATGGTAAGTACTGAATAAATGTTAGCTTTTCCCCTACTACTTTGTTGTATGGACATGAGATAAGACAATTTAAAGTAACAGAGTATAGGCTGCTGTCAGAAACCCCACGATAGGACACTGAGGCAGTTGCCGGCCAGCTCTTCAATAAAGGACTCCTCTTTAATTTGGCTTGTCCGGTGGTGTAGTCTTTGGGGAACTCCTGGTATAACATTTCTGGAGGTCCCAGTGAGATCCTCCAGACTCTGGCACTGCTGATCCTCAGACGGCCTCCAAGACGTGTGGTGGTCCTTCTGAGAAGAGGCACCCCTGGAAACATACCAGGGCTCCCAGAAGACCCAGTGCCCACAGGAGACCGGCTGATGATCGCCCCTAAATTCACCTGTGGGTCCACATCCGTAGGTAAGCCATTTAAACATTATTTTTGGCTAGTGTCTGCAGACATTTAGTATAGCTATTTATTGTGTTCTTTTCTTGTTGTGCTCATTTGTTATTGTAGATTATTGTGGGAATATATAACTGCTTGTTGTATTTGCTTGTTATGAGTTGTGTAGGGCCCTTAGGGACCTCCCAGAGAAGGCCAAAGGGGCAGGAGCTTTGATTAGAGACTCTCAGAGGTGTGTGTTGATAGGGTGACGCACCCCTAGAAACTCTGGAAGAAGTGTCAGAGACTCTCAGAGGTGTGTGTCGATAGGGCGACCCACTCCTAGATACGCTGGAAGAAGTGTCAGAGATTCTCAGAGGTGTGTGTCGATAGGGCGACCCATCCCTGGAAACACTGGAAGAAGTGTCAGAGACTCTCAGAGGTGTGTGTCAATAGGGTGATCTGCCCCTAGAAACACTGGAAGGAGAACCAGTGGGGAGCACCGGTGGGGAGTCTCACCCCTGCCAGAGACAGCAAGACGTTGCTGTTGCTGTTGCTGAAACATTTGGCACTTTGGTCTGTGGCCTCGGGGAAGTCTGATGGCAGAGATGCAGGTGGAAGGGAACTTCAGGGAGAGGACTCTGGAGTTGTTTTTTTCTGTGGCTTGGCCACATCTATAATTCACCCGTAAACCTGTCTGCCGGGAGAGGACCTGTTGGGCGACTTTCAGAGGTGTGTGTTGATGTTCTGCCGACCCACCGCTAGAAATGCTTGGACGTTGGTGGAAAGTCTTAACCTCAGATGCACAATTTAGATTTGTACCTATTTCTGTTTTTTGCCTTGTCCATAATCGTATGTGTTTTCATTGTTATCTGTGATTTTGTGTTGCTTTGAGCAGATGGTGTTTTAAGATTTGTATTCCCATCATTTCTATAGATTCTTCATCCTCTAAAGTAGACACCCCCCTGAGCTGTCTCTTCAAAGGGCACCTCAGGACCCTTTGCAAACTTCAGTGACCAGCTTTTGGTGTGGGCTGCCCCCCATCCCTACACAGGTGTTTTTGAACCCTTTCTCTAATAGGTTTAGAAAACAGTCACAGGGAAACTAGTCTAGATGACTGGATTTCTCTGACTGGAGACCACCTGGGAAGGGAGAGCTCAGATGCACCTGGTAGTTGCTGCCAATCCTCCAGACACCCACATGGGGCCCTTGATCGGCCTGGGCAACATAAACCACTGAGCGCACCAGGGAAGTAACTTGGCCTCCCTGTGTGAATGCCTTGACTGGGCAGAGAGGGGACCCCCTTGACGGGTCTTCAAGGAGTCAAACACCGGGAGGAACTGGCATGCAAGAACTGGCATAGGGAGATGTCTAAGGCAAGGTACAATCCATGTGGGCTTCCCACCATTTGGGTGGAAATAGAGGTTTGTTCAACCCCTGGGGCTTTAGATCTCTGGCAGGTCTGTTGAGAGGTATATGAAAGTGTGTTCTGGTTCTGAGAGTACAGGAGTGTAAGTGTGGACTATTAGACATTGTTCATGAGTTCTGGTTCTGAGAGTATAGGAGTGTGAGAGTAAGTGTGGACTATTAGACATTGTTCATGTGTTCTGGTTCTGAGAGTGCGGGAGTGTGAGAGTAAGTGTGGACTATTAGACATTGTTCATGTCAGGCCCATATCTGTCTTGTTGTTTTGTGTCATTTGTTCAGTGTTTATTGGAGGATTGGTCTCAGCCTGAAACAAACAGTCTTGGAGACATTTGTGAGTGGATTGCAGATCTTTTCCTTCCCTGCACCCTTCAAGACTTTGCTCCTTCTGAGACCACCTTATTTAGCTTCTTGCTCTTATGTGTCCTACACCCCTCTTGACCTGTTGCATCTTTGGCCTGGCAATCGTTGGTCTCTTCATTCCTTATTATTGATATTGGGCTTGGTAGTGCTGCCCCTCCAGACTGGTCCATAGGAGAGCATGTAGCCCCTACTTGTTTCCATCTCTTTGTGGTGATCTTGTGGGGACCTCATACTTCTGTCCCCTCCTGGAGTATTTTTCTCAGCTAGTTCTAATTCTTCTGTGTCTCCTTAGCTCTTTGATGCCACATCATCGCCAGATGTTGGGTCCCTCTTTTTCCTGTCACCTGGGGAGGACTCTTCCATCAGAGCTACTAGCCCTCTACATGGGCCCTCTCTTTTTCCTAGTCTAGGGAAGTTTCTCTTGCAAGAATGTGAAGATGCTCTTGAGCCACATGAAGACCCCAGTGACTTGTCTCTTCTATTCTCCCACTATCAAGTGTTGTTACTCAGAATGTCTTTCCTTTCAGGACTCTCACTATTGGCGTTTGCCTGGTTGTGGTACTCTTGGTTGTCATCAGTCAAGAGAAAGTAATTGGGTAGATTCTTATGATAATATTATCCCCTGTTGGGTCCAAAATTCCCACCCTGTTGACTTGCTAGTACATTTATAGTATCATCCAATCATGTTTCCTGTAAACTTTCATTCTCACTTATGCAGGCAACAGTGCAGCAATGACTGGCTAGAAATTCAAACATAGTAAGAGGAGTTTTGATTCTTTCCACTGCCAAAGACTTGCCCACTCTTTTTGATGGACACCTGGCTTTCCCACCTCACTGCCTCTATCTCCCCACTAGGGACTGTCCTCGGCCAGTCTATCCACCTCAACCCCACCACTTCCTCACACTCAGGACACAGGTCCTAGGTGGCAATGGGTATTTTGCAGTATTTACCTATTGCTTTTTTGTTGCGGCCCTTAAGCCAAAACAGCCCTGATTCTCTTCCTTGAACAATACCCGGACCAGGGCCACTCCCCGTTCCTACATTTGTGCAGAATGGTGTAGGAATGAAACAAAAATCTTCAGTCCAGGAAGGGTCAACCCTGTCCTGCCTCCTCCAAAAATTTCCAGGATTTTAACAGCCTCTGGAAGGGGGGAGGAAGCCCAAGTCGGAGGTTTCCTGTATAAGTCCTTTGTCTAAAGGTGGGTAATTGGCCCTGAGAGATATTTTTGGTCAGGAGTTGGTAGGTGGAAAAATACCTTTACAAACTGAATGGATGTTCTAGCAAATGAATGAATGCAGCCCCTCACCTTGGGAAGGGTTATCAGGTCTTTACTGCGGTTTTTGTCTGGGGGAGGGCATTAGGGTATGTGCTCCCTAGACAGGGTGGAACCTTCCAAAATGTTTGGGGCTGTTTTGTTCATGATCTTGCTAGAACTCAGAGGGTATGGCCTGCAACATGTTGGTGCCTGGAGATGGGAGTCAGACGTCCGAGCTCACCTGAGCCTGAGAAATGGGGGTTCCCTGTCCAGCCCTGAGTGGGAAAATTCTGTATCAATATTATATTTCATAAAATGTCTCTGATTCATAAAATGTAATAATATAGTTGTTTAAATTGTTAGAGAAACTGAGTCTTTGTCAAAGAAAAAGATTCTTGCTTTTTAAACCTTCTAATTATCGGTTTAGCTGAGTGAATGGGTGACTTCATCGTAAACTGTGATCCTGTTTTGTGGAAAGTAAGTTTTTGAGAGGAAGAGAAATTACACAGAAAGAAAAATGGCATTGTGTAAGGAAAGAATCTTGTGTGATAAATTTTATCCTGAAACAGAATGGTTGTTTAAGAAACTAAGATTTCTCATGATCTGTTTTTTGAAATTATCTTTTACTTTTATTTATAAATATTAGTTGTCTATTTTTTGATACTTAAAAAAAATAATAAGAAGTTAACTGATGACTCCATACTGAATCTCAGAGTCAAAGCATTCTATAATAGACATACTCTTATTTGACAATGTGAATGTTACTTTTTTGCATTATTATTATTATTTTGCTTAATATTTCGATGAAGCAATTCCTTTTCTGAATGTATTTACGTTCGTTTGTTCATTCCTTATAAGATTTTTGTTTCTAATTCTTATCTTAAACATTGTTATTGTTATTAAATTTTATGTCTTTTTAATTTTGTGAAGGCAAAAAGATGGAAACCTAATTAATGCATGTATATGTAAAAATACAAATAAAAACTAAAAAAAAAAAAAAAAAGTAGGGCGGCGCCTGTGGCTCAGTCGGTAAGGCGCCGGCCCCATATACCGAGAGTGGCGGGTTCAAACCCGGCCCCAGCCAAACTGCAACCAAAAAATAGCTGGGCGTTGTGGCGGGCGCCTGTAGTCCCAGCTACTCAGGAGGCTGAGGCAAGAGAATCGCTTGAGCCCAGGAGTTGGAGGTTGCTGTGAGCTGTGTGAGGCCACGGCACTCTACCGAGGACCATAAAGTGAGACTCTGTCTCTACAAAAAAAAAAAAAAAAAAAGTAAAAGACAGGGCAAAAGTTAAAGAAAGTTTAGAATGTTTGTAAATTGTCTGTGCAGGTTAAATGAAACTCATAAAAGGGAGTTTGTGAAAGTTTACACATCATCCAGTTGACTATGTATTTCCTTTAAAATCTTTTGGCTTGTAATTTTGTTTTATTAAACAAATGTCTTAAGCCTTTGAAACAACAACTTTTTTTTAAGCCAAACAAAACAAAAAAACCCTCTAAATTTAGTCTTTTTAAAATATTAAGATCACTGAAAACCTGAGAAAAACAAATTAGACTTATTTGATTTATTAGAAAGTATAGGAAACATTGTCAAATATAAAATGGTAATTAATTTTGTGTGAGTTATGATTATATGTATATTCCAATATTATAAGACCTTGGTCTGTCCTAACATATAAGACATTGGTCTGTCCTAAAGTATAAAATATTGGTCTGTCTTAATATATATTATCAGTAATAATTTTAATTCATCTAAAAAAATAGAAAAGAAAATGTTTTTTGCAACTGGCTGAGTCCAAAGTTTGTCCTAAAAAAGAAAAAGAATTATTGAGAGAGGCTGACAAATTTTCTCAAATTCAAATTCTTAATGTCTTTAGAAATTGAGTACCTTCAGACTAAAAGTAGACTTTTTAGAACTTTAATTAGAAAGTTAACATGTCTATGAGTATTGCTAACCTAACTTCAAATAGAACAGAAATCGGTTATGTGGAACTGGGCTGGCTTGTTATGGATTTTTGTTTAAAATATTATTGATTCAGAGTGGCACCTGTGGCTCAGTGAGTAGGGCGCCAGCCCATAAACTAAGGGTGGCAGGGTGGGTTCAAACCCTGCCTGGCCAAACTGCAACAAAAAAGAGCTGGACATTGTCGTGGGCACCTGTAATCCCAGCTACTCGTGAGGCTGAGGCAAGAGAATTGCCTAAGCCCCAGGAGTTAGAGATTGCTGTGAGTTGTGACACCACGGCATTCTACTGAGGGTGATAAAGCGAGATTCTGCCTCTAAAAAACAAATAAATTAATTAATTAAATAAAATATTGTTGATTCTTTCTATGTTCTGCTTTCCAGAAGTCAAGAAAACCATTTTCTATCTTTTGAACTATTTGTAACTTTTCAAGCAATGTATGTACTTATGGGCAGAATTTGATACGTGTACTTTTTCTCTCTCCTTGATTTCTCTGGAATTTGAAAGCCATTTGTAAGTATTCTTAATTTCAACATTACAGTTATTCGCATAAGTTCAATAAGAATCTGTTTTGTTCTATAGGACATGATGAAGGCACTGGTTATTTTACTAAGGCTTTAGCTGGAATACCATTTCCAGAGATGTCCAGACTGCATTACGGAATTAAGGTTGACTTTATAAGGCCAATAAAAAAAGCCCTTTAGAAAAACTGGTCAGATACCCACCAATAACATTCCTGATCTGTGGTAAGCAACGAAGGTTGCTTTCTGATAGGTCTGGGAATTAGAATGTGCTTGGGGTTCTCAGGAAAAGAGGAATTTACCCAATGCATACAGGTATCTAATGGCACAGATGAAACCTGGGCTCGTGCAAGGCTTAAGTCTAACCTGAAATTCCTTATAAAAGGTTCCAGCAAAGCCAATTTTAAAGAAATGGAGAGCCTAGATGGCTAATAATTATTCTTACTGCTCTTTATGCAAATAAGCAGACCCAGTATACTGAAGGTACAGTTTATTTTGACAACTGAATTGATTCTGCTGTAATTTGTCTTTAGCAAAAAGAGAAATTGGGGAGAGAAAAATCGTTTAAAAGAAAAAGGCTGTGGCCCACCTACGTTAAATACCAGCCTTGTCTATACTGTCAACTCATAAAGTGAGACATAACTGTTTTACTAAACTGATGTGTTAAATGGGACTAAGAAACTGGCCCAAAAGTATAAAATTATTCACAGTAGCTATATTTGCTCTGAAACCTTAAGATTCAACAAAGATACCCTATTGGCTACACTGGAAAATTTTGTGCAGCATTAAATGTTATCTACTGTGTCTGTATAGATACCTCAGAAAAATTAGGACCTGAATGAGAATTTCCCATCTTCCTGTGCCCAATCCATATACTCTGCTGAGTCTACTGACAGCAAGAGTCAAGTGATTCACTTGCCTGGACTTAAAAGATGCCTTTTTCAGTATAAGGCTGACTCCAGAAAGCCAGAAGCTGTTTGCTTTACAGTGGGAAAAATCAGACACAGGAATTTCAATCCAGTACACATGGACCGAGTTACCACAGGAGTTCAAAAACTCACCCACGATTTTTGAAGAAGCACTGACTTGTGACCCCCCGCAGAAATTC
The DNA here is from genome assembly GCF_027406575.1 of Nycticebus coucang. Taxonomy (NCBI): domain Eukaryota; kingdom Metazoa; phylum Chordata; class Mammalia; order Primates; family Lorisidae; genus Nycticebus; species Nycticebus coucang. Next base: position 58,342,138 of record NC_069790.1, read on the forward strand.
CCAGCCAAGGAACTAAGCTGTTAAACCATAAGTCACTAATAGGACTTTTGCTCTTGAGAATCAGTGGGGATTGTTAAGGTGAAAGAGAAGCAAGCCTAACTCCATTTTGTTATAATTCCTATTCCTCAGAGTCAGTGGAGAGGCAAAACAGACCTGATTCCATTCTGTTGTTTTGACTCCTTTTCTGTAACATTCCATTGCCTTCGAAACTGGTTCCTCCTTGTTTGCCCTTCGTTGTATAACTGTGATTGCATTCAACTAAAGTTGTTAGTGATGTAAATTACTAACTGCACTTGTGATTTTGTCCAGGGTGATTATTGCTTTTACGACTCCCACCTTCAAGCCCCCCTCTCTACATTTCCTTAGGAGATTGTAAATTGTACCTGCTTTGTTAAGAAAAAATTGCTAATTGCTTTTGGGATTATCACATTGTGTAAACTGACCGCCCTGCCCTTGTGTTTTCCCCTAACTGCTGCTTTTGCTTTTGTGACTATGTTTACTATATTTATTTGCCCCCTGGAAATATTTTGCCTTATAAAAGCCAAAGCCTCAAACAACTTGGGGCTGCTCTCAGAAACCCCATGTTGGGACACTAAGGCAATCGCCGGCTGGCTCTTCAATAAAGGACTCCTCTTTAATTTGGAAAAAAATAGAACAGTATAAACATATATTTTTTGTTTTATGTCATTGATCACTTTTTGAAACTCTCTTCCCCTGTTTTTTAAACAGATTTATTGGAGACATAATTGACATGCAATGCAATTCACCCATTTAAAGTGGGTGATTCAGTGTTCTTAGTAATTTACCAGACTGTGCAACCATTGTTGCAATCCAATTTTAGAACTTTTTCATTGTCCTAAAGAAACTCATGCCCATTAGTAGTTACTCCCTACTTTCCCCTACCCCCACACTCATCCCTGTCCTTAGGCAACTACTGTCTACTTTCTGTTTTTATAGATTTGTTTATTCTGGGCATTTCATATAAATGAATGAACATTTTTAATTCTGATGAACCCTGTTTATCTGTTCTTTCTTCTGTTCTTATGCTTTTGATGTAATATCTAAAATATCATTGCCTAACCAATGAAGATTTACTCCTATTACTTAATAGTTTTGACTCTTACATATAGATTTGTGGTCATTGAGTTAATTTTTGTGTATGTTGTGAGATTAGAGTCCCACCTCATTCATTCGCTTGTGGATATACAGTTATCCTAGCATCATTTTTTGAAAAGACTGTTTTTTTTTTCCCTGAGTGAATGGTCTTGGCACCCTTGAAAATCAGTTTAGCATAAACATGAGGGCTAATTTCTTCATTCTCAATTCTATTTTATTGATGTATATGTCTGTCTTTGTGCTGTTACCACACTGTCTTATGTACTGTAGCTTATAGTAAGTTTTGAAATCAAGAAGTATAAATCCTGCAATTTTTTCTTTTTCAAGACAGTTTTGCTATTCTACGTCCTTTACATTGTCATGTGAATTTCAGCTCATCAATTTCTACTAAAAATCTATCTGGGATTCTCCTATGGATCACATTGAAGTATAGATTAATTTGGAGATTATTAACTCTTAAAAATATCGAGTCTTTCTGATCCATGAATATGTTTTTCCATTTATATCTTCTTTAATTTTAATTTTTTTATAGTTTCCAATGTACAGTGAACTTCTTTTGTCAAATTTATACTATGTACTTTGTTTTTGATGATGTTATAAATGGAATGGTTTTCTTAATTCTTGTGTTTGAGAGAGATCATTTTCTTCAGCTCTTTTCTTGCCCTACCTCTCTGATTCATCCAGGGATGCTATTCTGCTTATTGCATATTATGGCCTGTGAGTTTTTGTCTCACCTGGATCCTGAGAACCTCCCAAACTATTCCTTGACCTATGTTTAAAGCTCTAAAAATGTGTTGCTAATTGTGCACTGGATTATTATCATCTGAATGTCACCCACATCTCAAAGTTATACCTCTTCCGGAGTGAACTCCATAATTTTTCACCGTATCTTATTTTGTTTCTTCTTCTGGTCTTTGGAAATAGCACCACTTCTACCTTGTTGCCTATATCAGAAGTCTGAAAGTCATTCTAAACTTCTTACTCACCTTCAACTTGTGCATTCTGGGATGTCACCAAATCTTTTTCATTGTACTTCCTAGATACCACTATGGGAGTATAAATTGTAGCAGTCTTCTGTCAGGTGATTTGGATTGAGAACTTCTAAAAAGCATATATATTTTGATTCAGAAAAAGTATATACTTTTTGATTTTTGCAGTGCCACTTACAGGAATTTATCATAAGGTAATAATGAGCCAACATTACAAGAATAGGGAAATGATTTAATAAATTACCTATAGAACATAATTTGTGCAACTTAAAAATGGAGAAAGCTGTTGGTGCATCATTAAATTTTTAAAATTGCAAAGTATGTAAAGTATCTCTTGAATATTGTTTAATGACAGTAGAAAATACGCTCTGAGAGTGCAGGGATTTTGCCTAATGATCTTGATACACTACTGAAGAGTATAGGTACTCAGTAAATATTTGTTGATTATATTGGTATCTCTGTTGCTGCTATTTCTCTAACCCGTCTGTACTTTTTACATGGGCTTTTGCATATACTTCATACTTGTTTTCCTCACCTCCAATTTATTCTGCTTCCAGTTTCTATTCTGTAGCCAGAGTAGTATTTCCAAATGACAAATCTGGCCACACCATTACCTACGATAAAGTCCTTAGATTCTTTCCCAATGCCCATAATTCTAGATAATTTCTAGACTTCTTAGCCCAGATTACCAAACCCTTCAAAATTTCACTTCTATGTACTTTTCCAGCTCTTCTCTTGCCATTTTCTAAGGTAATCACCAGGTCATGCCAAACTATCCACAATTCCCCAAATATGAATTTTCCTGCATCCCTGCATAGCACTGGACATGCTGTCTCTTCTGCTGGGACTGTGCCAAACTTCCTTTGTTTATCTGGCAAATTCCAGGCTGTTCTTGGAGACTCACCTCCCTAGCCACTTCCCCTCAAGGGGTAGTTGAATGGCTCTTCTTCAGGGCCTCCAGCCTCATCCCTGTTATATGTAGACTAGGCATTCCTATAGGGCTGGAGAGTTAGCAAGGGCAGGGTGGGCTACGTGTTCTTCTGCCTTCAACCCGTCATCTTACTGCTGAACTGACTTCTTCTATATCTCTGTCTCAGGACTTCCCAGTGTTTGTCTCAGGCATGGTACCAATTTTCCATCAACATTTATGGGATTGGAAAAATAAGGGCTCTGTGGTGAATTTGTCAGAAAACTAAATCTGTGCACATTTTGGGTGTTAAAATGTGCTTTTTAAAAATGAGATGATGTTGATTTTAGGTGGTAGGGTATATTTATGTCTTTAGTTGGCAACTTTCTGCCCAAGCTCTAACATTGTTGTAAAGTTTACAAGTCCTTATAAACCAAAGATCTGGGAACACTGCCGTATCTCACTCATGTATCTCATGGGGTGGCACCAAGTCCCCAAAGTCAGAAGCCTGTGAGTCATCCTTGGCTTCTCCTCCTTCCCCATCCCTCTGCTCCCACCACATTTAGACACTTAGCAAGTATTGCCAATTCACCCTCCTAAGTATTTCTGGAATCTGTTCTCTCCATCCTTGCTGCCAATTCCTTAGATGGGCCCTCTTTATTTTTCCTGAACCACTGTAGCAACAGTCTCCTTACTGGTCTTCTTGCCACCATTCCCCTTATCCATTGCATCATTTTGAGCTATTCAAAAATCAAAAAGTAGATACCCACTTCCCATAGGACTAAAATTCTTTCTAGAACTTTATAAGGGAAATATATGCTGTACCTTGCTCACACTTTTTCTTGGTTGCAAGTACCCTTTTTTTGCCACTTGGTTGGGTAACGCCTTTTACTCTAATTTCAGTTGCTATTTGATCTACAAATCTGTTCCTACACAACTGGAGTGGGTGCCCCTTGTACTTACTGTTAAAATACCGTGTGTGTGTGTGTGTGTGTGTATGTATGTGTATGTCTATGTAGGTAGATATCTGTATCTTAGAATACATACAGTATTTTAAGATATATATGTGTGTGTGTGTGTGTGTGTATACATATATATTACCATTTATAGAAGAGTTGATGTTTGTCTTTTTATGTCTGTCTTCCCCAAGAAACTCTGAACAATTACGGAAAATTTACTTTAACTTTTGGTCCTTCTATCCCTAGTACCTCATCCAATACTTAAGAAATAATAAATACTTAATGTTTGCTGGTTAAATGCATTTGTTCAATGTTATAATCAGATGTGCACTGTAGAAGGTTCACTAACCAGAGTGAAAAGTAAGTACAATGAAAGAGGATAAAGCCCTTCTATAGAGGACCAGCTAAGATTGACAAGTACCTGAACTCAGGAAGTAACAATGCCTGGAGAAATATTTGGGTAGTGAAATTGGTAGTTAATTGGACATATGGAGAAGGAGAAGAATATGGAATTGCTTGAAGATTTCTGGGCTTAAAAAAAATTGGTAGGTAGTACAGTTCACCAAGTGGGATGAACTCTATTCTAGGTATGTTGAAATTGAGGTGTTCAGAGTAGTGGTTGAAGTTGTAGCAAGAGATAACTGTGTAGAGTTTAGAGAGAGAACTGTTTTGAAGAGTTGGAGATTCCCTAGTCTTTAGGTGCTCTTATTGTCAATCATGTTGTGGTGGTGGAGTGGTGGTACATAGGTAAGAAGAGAATAGGACCATGAGACTCTATTAGAGGTCAACTCAAGGAGGCAAGAAAGGCCTCTGAAAGTTTCTAATTTGAATCCTGGATCTGTGTTTTACCTCTACTCTATGACCTTTGAACAAATTATCCTCTGAGTTGTAGTTACATCCGGTGTAACTACAAAAATGAGAATAATAGTATCTACTTTATAGGGCTATTGAAAGGATTCAATGAGTTTGCATATGTTGAGTTTCTGGTATAGTGGCATACTTACTTGAGGAACTCTGAAGTGGTAAATTCAAGAGGATAGTCAAGAAAATATTCCTCAGGATTTGAAGAGTTTCAAAACAAAGAATTTCTCAGTGGTTACCCCAGAGATTACAATTAACGTGTTAGAGTTATAACAATCTGGGGTGAATTAATAATAGCACAGCTTAAATAATATATAAAAAATTTTTTCTATACATCTCTGTCCCTTTCTTTTATGCTGTATAGTCGCAAATTACATCTTTGTACATTGTATGGTCATTAACATAGATTTATAATTATTGTCATATGTATCTGACTTTTGAATCATACAGGAAAACAAAAGTTATAAACCAAAATACGGTAATACTGGCTTTTATATTTACCTTTGTAGTCACTTGTCCTTTACTAATGTTCTTTATTTCATCATGTGGCTCTGAATGCTGTCTCATGTCCTGAAGGACTCCTCTTAGCATTTCTTGTAGGGAAGGTCTGCTGGCAACGATAAAAGCAGACCTTCAGCTTTTATTTATCTGGGAATGTCTTAATTTTGCCTTTATTTTTGAAGGCTACTGTCACCAGATACAGAATTCTTGGTTGACAACTTTCTTCTTCTAATACTTTTAAATTGTCATCCCATTGCCTTCTGCCTTCCATGGTTTGTGGTGAGAAATTGGCTGTTAATCATATTGTAAATCCCTGGTATGTGATGAGTTGCTTCTCTTACTGCTTTCAAGATTCTCTCTTTGCCTTTGGCTTTCAACAGTTTATGGATTTTTTTTTTCATCTGCGGGTAGTAAGCAGTCAAATAAATGGTCATAATAATGGAACTGAATTAAATGATTATCATTTAATGATAATGACATGAATCATCTATCAGGAGAACATAATTAGTATATTGTGCTTAACAAGCCAAGAAAATGTTCAGTGCATACTTTAAAAATTCCATTAAAACTTTTAAAAATAGTTGGGTGGATTAAGATGGTTATGAATTAGGCATCTAAATATTCACTTGTATGGAATACTCAGTTACCTTATAGATTCCCTGTATGAGGTGTTCCTGTGGTTCTTTGCAAAAGAAAAAGTATGCTTTGAAAGAAATACAGCTGCAGCTACATTTACAAAGTTCTTATCTCTCTTAATATTTTTTGTTGTTGTTGTTTGTTTGTTTTTTAAGACAAAGTCTCACTCTCTTGCCTGGGCTAGATTGCCATGGCATCAGTCTAGCACACAGCAACCTCAGACTCCTGGATTCAAGGGATCCTCTTGCCACAATGCCTGGCTAATCTTTTCTATTTTTAGTAGAGCCAGGATCTTGCTCTTGCTCAGGCTGGTCTTGAACTCCTGAGCTCAGGAGATCCTCCCACCTTGGCCTCCCGGAGTGCTAGGATACAGGCATCTATCCTAGCTCAGCCTCTCTCTTAGTTTTTAGTTAATTATTGTTACATCATGAAGTATTTACCTTATTATTTGAAATATTCCTGGAATATAAACTGACTTACAAATATATAGCAAATCATAATTTAATTTTTACAAGTTTTTACACCTGAACAACAACAACAACAAAAACCCAGTTTTAGATTCTTAAGTTTAGCAGCTGGTAGAGATACCAGTGTTTTTAAACCTTTCCATTTGTGTTCTGTTTTCTAATCTTTTAATATAGTTTTCCACTGGTAGTCTTAAAAATATGTTTATATAATTTTTCTCAATTCTTAACACAATAATTCCTGGAAATTTTGCTGAAATAGATCCAATTTAAAAATAAGTTAGATGTTAAACTTTCTTGACCATGCTTAATTATTTTGATTGCTTATACTTTGTTCTATAAAAAGGGCACTGAATTCTTAGGCATGAGACATAGGTGACTTTTCTTCATTCAGCTTTGCCATTCTGCTCACCCTTGGCCTATGTTTCTTTATCTGTAAAACTGTAAATACAGAACTAAGTAATTTCTAAATTTCCCTCCCCATAGTTAATAAAATTTTGTGTTACCATGCAGGATTTTTCTTTGGCTCATATAATGAAATTTAGAGTAATTTGAAATGACTTTGTTAACTATCATTATTTCTCCTTTGTTTCTTGGTAATTCTTTAACTTGACCTAATCAGTTATCAGGAATAATTTTATTTTTCCATGTTCTTTTCAATAGAGTCTCTTCATCTGGGGAGGGGATTGAAAATTACATGTCAGTCATGCATGCATATTGCTTTTTTCTCCCAGAAAAAAATTAAGACTTTTCGTTGTTTATATAGTTAATTTTTCAAAACTACCTTTTCAGGACTTATGATTAGGATTTTCTCATTAATTCAAAGGAGCAGATTGAAGAAAAGTACATGAGTGGTAGAAGGAAGAAAGCTTAAATGAGAAAAGAAAATTTTCTAACTCTTGTTTTAAAAATTGTGATTTAAAATGAATAGGTTCTCATTGTAAAAATTTCAGATAAGTAAATAGCAGAAAACTACCATTGGGTAATCTCATCATCCAGAGATGACCAGTTTTTTACAAATGTGGAATCATACTGTATGTACTCTTTTGGGACTTGCATTTTCTTTTCCTAATGTATTATCAATGGCTTTACATATTCAATAAATTTAGATGTATATCATATGTATGTGTATGTGTTTATATAAATAGATATGGCCATATTACTCTCCAGAAGGATTTTTACCAATTTGTATTCCTGTGGTAATAGTGGGCCCATTTATACATTCGAAAATGCAGTGTGGTTTTATCATTAAACAAGTGGTTTTGTTTTGTTTTTTGCCCAATTTGAAGGGCTTAATTCGTATGTCAATGATGTTTTAATTTCTGTTTCTTTAAGTCACTTCTAAGGTTTAAGATTTTCTCAAGTTTGTGGTCAATTTGTTTTTCTTTAAAGGGAACTAATTTGAGTGGTTGTTTTCTTAGATAAGAACCTAGTCATAAGTACGGGAGTGAAGTATTGCTGGGATGAATTTGCTCACCAGGTGGGGATGTGATTATGAGTGACTTTTGACTCACGGTGTAGGTAAAGCCTGGCTGGTTTTCTTCTAAGACCCTGCAGACAGTCTTCCTCACAGACGGCTGCCTAGTTTTGGCTGCTTAGTCATTTTTCCTCAAGAGAGGCCCAAAGCTGGAGAGCAGGGCTTTTACCGGTCAGAAATGGAGAGAGAACTGAATGTTGACAGTTGTCCAGAATGTTCCGCCAGAGCCATTCACTTTGCTTTTTAAAATACCACCTAACTCATATGTCTTGGAGATCGGAATCTCTTTTTCAAGGTCTGTTGGGTGAACTGAAGTGTGTCATTTTCTTAACTAGTTGAGGGAAGAACTCAAGAGGATCAACTGTCCGCAGCTTTTAAATTTTTTTTCTGTGAATTTTCTGTAATTTTTTTTTCAGTCTCACATGTAAAGTATATATTGGGATCTCTAAACTGACCACAGACATTTGGGGATTGGCATGCCCACAGTGCCTGTCAGCAGCACGACTCTCCTGTGATGGTCCCAGCTGCCAAGCCCCTGCTTTGCTGGTCTCCACACACGGGGCTGCCTGCAGAGGCAGAATAGTTGGGTGCTTATGAGGTCACAAGGCCTGTCAGCCTGATGTCACACCCCATCTCCAAACCTACTGTCCCTGTGCCTCAGGCAGAGTATTAAACCTCTCTAATACTTATTTCTTTTCTGGTTTTTGTTTTTAAACTACTTTATTGAGACATAATTTATATACCATAAAATTTACCCGTGTAAGTATACAGTTCAATATATTTACTGAGTTTGGCAACCATGACCATGATCTAAACGTAGAGTATTTTCATGTCCTTCAAAAGAAACCCAGGGCCCATTATCCATCAGTACCCATTCCTCCACCGTCCTCTAACACTCCCAGTCCTAGGCAACCCACTAATCTACTTTCTATCTCTTATCTATCTGCCCCTTCTGAACATTTCATATAAATGAAATTATGCAATAAGAAGCCTTTTGTGCATTTACAGAGAGGGTTGTTTGCACTTTTCTCATTGTTGAATTTGAGTTCTCTGCCCAGATGGTGTGGCAGGCGCCTATAATCCCAGCTACTTGGGAGGCTGACGCAAGAGAATCACTTAAGCCCAAGAGTTTGAGGTTGCTGTGAGCTGTAATGCCACAGCACTCTACTGAGGGCAACGTAATGAGACTGTCTACAAATAAATAAATAAAAATAATAATTTGAATTCTCTGTAGAATCTAATTATCAGGCCTTTGTCAGATTCATAACATGTAAAAATCTTTTCCCATTCCGAAGGCTGTCTCTTTGCTTTGTTTGTGGTACCCTTAGCTATGCAAAAGCTTTTTAGCTTGATCAAATCCGTTATTTATTTTTGGTGTTGCTACAGGTGCTGGGTGAGGGGGGGGTCTTCCTCATAAAGTTTTTTCCCAGGCCAGTATCTTCAAGTGTTTTCCCCACACTGTCTTCTAGAATTTTTATTGTTTCGTATCTTAAATTTAAATTTTTTCCAATGGGAATCAATTTTTGTCAGCGGTGAGAGGTGCGGGTCTAGTTTCAGTCTTCTACATGTGGATAACCAGTTTTCCCAGCACCATTTGTTAAGTTAGAGATTTGAACAGAAACTTCTCTGAGGATGACAGATGAAAGGCCAACAAACATATCAAAAAATGCTCATTGTCTTTAATCATCAGAGAAATGCAAATCAAAACCACTCTAAGATATCACCTAACCCCAGCAGGATTAACCCACATCACAAAGTCCCAAACACCAGATGCTGGTGTGGTTATGGAGAGACGGGAACACTTCTACACTGCTGGTGGGACTGCAAACTAATACAGCCCTTTTGGAGAGAAGTACGGAGAATCCTCAAAGATCTAAAAGTAGACCTTCCATTTGATTCCCGCAGTCCGATTACTAGGTATCTAGGCTCTGATTTTCTCAACTGACAGTTTTCTTCGTTTTGTAGACTTGGCTTTATGTTTTTTCTGAACTTCCAAAACTATTTTGTATTGGAACTAGACTCCCAGCAGAAGTGTCAGCGGTCATTGCTCAGCTACTTGTGTCTTCCTTCTCTTGTCTTTGGAGAGATATTTGGTCCACTTACCAAATATTTTGCCCCTTCTACCATTCTTTTTCCCATACTATAAGACAACAAATACAGTATTTATGACTTTTATCCTTTCTTTTAAAAATTAATATTTTCCTTTCCCCTATAATAGCATGTAGTTGGCATAACAGTGATGCTACCATCCCTCCTTCTCTCATTTGGATGAAATGCATTAGCAGTCTGAAGAATTGTGTTTGATAATGTGAGGGTGCCTCTAGTGCTTGCTGTAGGACTATGGAAGAAGTTTGGATTCTGTTATGCAGTGTTTACTTTAGGAATTCATCTTGAATATGAGCAGAGCAGTATATATAGGCATTCCACAGACCATCAAGCCATCCCGCATAGCTAATTTGGGGCCTAGCTCCTAGTATAGCAGTTCTGTTGCTGATCATGTGGTTGGAATGTGTTTCCATATACATGAGTTTTACTGTTTGCTCTATTTGTAATATTTACTGTAGTGCAACTCACATCTTATAAACTTGCCCAGTTTGGAGGTTTCCGTTTCATCTGTAAAGCATTTTTTGGCTAACAGATTCAAACGATACTAATTCAGAGAGCCCCAGTGCCTGCTGTATGTAGATAGATACTGAAATTAGATTAATAACAACTCTAGTGGTGAGATTCAGAAGATAAGCTGTGAAACTATTTTATGAACACTGTCTTTAAGGCTATAGGAATAAAATTATTTAGTGATGGTAAGTAAAAGGCATTAACTCTGCATTCCCTGGTGAGATATGGGAGCCATAAATTTATCATTATGGACACCAGGGGTTTCTGCACTTTATGGTTATTGTTGGGTTTACATTCTTGTGCTTTTCTGCTTTGCAGCAGTAACTAGTAGAAAGGGGGTTGTCTAACTCAGAGTCTCAGGAGAACATGCCTCCGTGCTTTGGATTCAGCCTTGACATTCGCTGAACTCTGTACCTTTGTGTTATTTTTAAGTGTTCTTCCCTCCTCACTTCCTCTTGCCCGTTGAGTCCTTGCCTGTTCTGGGTTCCATATTGCTGTTTGTGATGAGGCTGGCTGTGTGTCGTCTTCTTCCTTTTTCTCTTTTTTCTTCTTAAAATATCTTTATGGTCAGACCAGGAACCTCAAACAGGGTCTGGGAGGAAGCCGCCTGGCTCTCTGGGAGAGAGGAATTAATCTGGGCTGTTGCTGTCAATTATTTTTGCCCTGTGGACATGCGAATGGAGAAGCCATTTAAGGTGAACGTTCTTCCAGCCAAGTCAGAGAACTGGTACAGCCATTTAGAGGACACTAGGAAGGCTTATGTGCTGGAGTCAAACTCATTTCTTAAATCGAGAATTTTTTTCTATGTAAGATACAGTTGAGGTCAGATATTGATGTTTTGAAGTTATTTAATAATTTCAAAATATTTATAGATGTCTCAAGACAATTTTTTGTTGCAAGTAATAAAAACCGAACTTGAATTGGGTAACCAAAGATGTGACTTGACTGCCTGACACAACTAATAAAACTAGGGAGTAGATGGGGGACAGGTGACTCCAGGAGCTTCAACAGTGTTGTCCAGAAACTCTTTGCCTACCATCGCTCTGCTCTGGCCCCCTTCTGCGTTGGGAGCATTCCATGTAGATTGCTAACATGGTGGCAAAGACAGCTATCAGCAGCTGCAGGTTTATACTTTGCCAATCAGATAATCCTAGTATAAAAAGAGCTTTACTCTTCCAGTTCTGGCAAAATTCCTGAGACTGATCCTCATGGTCGTGTCCATCCCTGAATCCGTCATTGTCACGTTCTCTGGGCTTAGTCACATGCCATTCCTGGTTCCCTGTCCCCAAAACCCTACTGCCTGAGTGCAGACAGGAGCGGTTCCTCAACATAAAATAAGGATGTGGTTTCCAGGAGAGGTAAATTGTAGTAGGTTGTAGAATGAATTTACTTTGATGTGATACATAAAGTTGCACATCTTGTTTATAGAATTTATTTGGTACTCATAGTACATAGCCAAATAGCATTACTTGTATTTTTGTATGTTAAGTCTTCTCTCCCACAACTGGATAATAAAGATTTTAAAGACAAAACCTGTCATAGCTTCATATCTGTTGGAAACTAAAACTGAGCATGGCGCCTACATGTGAAAGATTCTGGATAACGTTGATGGTTGCTCTTGAAATAGCAATTTTCTTCTGACAAAATACTCATTGTTGGTGGCAAATATTTCTGGATCCATATCATTCGATGTTGGTTGAGAGTAAGTTCACACATAGTCTATACGTAATGAGCAAAAAGAAAACACCTGGGCCAGTATCCAGGCGTGTAGAGCTAGTGAGATGTGTGAACATTAAATTTGATACATACAAGCTACAGAATGTGCTTCATGGACTATTAGAAGAGGAATTAGATAATAAAAAAATTCTTGATTCCGAATACCAGCCCTGGTTCAAATAAATTTTGCTGTGGCCCTTAGGCAGCTGTGTCAGATGTCTTGAAGCTCTTCACCTACTTGATGTCCAAACATTCAAGAGTAGGGAAAAAAAAGTGACAGGAAAAAAAAATCCCCACAGAACTTCCTGTGATAGGTCAAAGTTTAATCACAGCAAATGATACAGATTTCCCTTTTATTATAACCACAATACAAAGGCAGGGCTTGTGTTTACAAAGCATGTTGTTTGGGAGACCTTTATAAATTGTAATCTTTGGAAATCCCAAACCTATTGGATGTAATCCCATCCATTAGATGAAGGCGAGTTGCCTATGCATTAGATCCAGAATAGCAAGTTAAATTGAGAACATGAACACAGGAAGCAGTCATTAAGAATTACAATGGGTAGGATGCAGAGTTAATTCACAGGGATATTTTGTTATGAGATAATTACATCACTAGGACAGCTGGAAAGCTGCGTGCTGTGCTGGAGTGCAAAGCTTGGTCTCTGCCCTGCAGCTGGAGGGTCAGGACAATAGAGACAGCAAGAGAACTTACTTTATGGGATAGTTAGGAGCTTGGCTGACTTAATTGTGAAATGATAACAACCTATCTGCCTTTTTGGGTCGTGTTTTTGCACAGCTAAACTGAATTCATAGCTGTAGTAAATTCCAATGACCACTTTTCACTTCTACTTTTTGAACTTGGATCTCAAATGGATATATATTGAAAATGTTCTTTTCTTCTAGAAGTCATCTGAGATAGGTTGTTCATGTTCAACAGAGTGTGACTACATTTTTTCTTTTGGAATTGCAGTCATGCCATCATTGAAACCATATTTTTGTCAGTTTACTATCTACCAAAAATAATTTTTTTTTTTTTTTTTTTTTAGAAAGTCTTAAAATGTTGGTCAACATGAGAAACGATACAATTGAAGTTACTTTCCAGTGTTTACATTCAAATGTTCAGACCTCTCTGACTCTTGATTTTTGTGAGTATAGGGGTTCTGGGCAGGAATGTAGCCACATTCCTCATAGATTTGTATAAATCTATTACAGTACTTACCTGGCAGGGAAGCTAGCATGATCATGAAGGTAGTTTCCCAGGGCGAGGCTTATCCATTGTACTCTGGATGTTCTGACCCCTGCCATTTCCCCAAATGTGGAAAACTGGACTGCATAATTTATGGTTAAAAAGATTTTAAAAATAATTTAATAACCAAATAAATATTTATAGATTGTTCATCTCCAGCCAATAAGAAGGATTTCCATTCTTGTTTAGTTCAGTTGCATTATGTGAAACTTGTTTTTTCTATTAAAGTATCTATCTTCTTTTTATCCCCCACCAAAGTGACTATTACTTAATTTGGAGTAATTTTAGAGGGAGTCATTGTAGATGAAAAAGCATTATAAATATTATATTATAAAATTTTTAAAATGAATATTTACAACTATTGATTCAAAATGCATTCCCTACCTATTATGGCTAATGGCTAATTTTTATTACAGGAATGTTTACTAAACATTAATCAGAAAAAATTTTAAATGAGGCAAAATTTCATATGTTGGTGAAGAGCAGTCCCTCTGCAACGGTCTTCTGTGGGAATACTAAGTCCGTAGGATGTTGGTGGTTAGGCAACATGGGGACCAAATGCTAGGGAGTATCCTACAGGTACAATTAGGAGTTTTACTTCCCTTGATGTCACTTGTGGATTTTTAAGGAGAATCTAACACATTCATGTCCCACATGAAGTTAATAATGACTTATTATTAACTTAAAAAATAATTATCTCCTTGAACCTAGAAGAACCACTTCTAGCAAACACCATTGTTTTTGAAGACTTTGCAAATATATACAGTAAAATTCACACAGAAATGTTCTACTCTGTGCCTTGTCACACATTGTCTCCATAAAATTCCACTTTTTAAAAATCGCCAATTAAAAGGCAGGCCTTTTCTTCGGGGTTTACCATTTAAGACAATCAGCAGTGGTGTCAGAAAGCTCGCCTTTTACATCTTGGGCATCCTTTGAGAGTTAGGCCGGGAATCATTTGCTGCAGGTGGCCTCAGGGGGTCTTGGCATTTTGAAGAGAGTGGCAGAACTTGGAGGAAAACAACTTGGGTGGGCTAGATGTTGTTCTTGAATTATAACATGCAAAGAGTATATGAGAACGGTTTTAGGGAGATGAAGCAACAAAGCCTGCTGCCAGGGTTGTTAGGTAACTTCTAAAACAACCGTTTAGCAGCAGGTGACCTTCTGGTGGTTCAGCAGTGTTTTAGGATCACTTTATTCTGCAGTTAGGTCCCAGGCAAAATTTTCTTTTCTTCTGCAAATTACTGGAAATGTCTAATATACATTACAAGTGCAATAAAAACTGGAGTTACTAAGATCATTATTGACTCCAGGCAATGGTAATGCATTTTTTAATTAAATGTATTAATTATAATGGGAAACATATTTGAAGTGATTTTTAAGAAATGCAACTGAAAGGAGCATAACATGACCCAGTTCCTATGTTTGTATTTGCAATTCTTCATGCACTTTCAGTGCATGCCATTTGAGATTTATTGCTGTTTTATTTTGTTACAAAAATAGAAGCAACAGATATAAAGAAGGTTGGTGATTGTGGAAATCCTTTTCACTCTTTAAAAGGAAGAAAAAAGTGAAGTTGTCCAAGAATATGGGTTTAGTAGAAATAAGATGGCTCAAAGAAGCCTCAGAATAAATGTAGTTACTTCGAGTTACCAAGTTGAAAGAGCTGTTCTGGTAAACTTCCCAAGTGCTCAATCTATGTATGAGAGCAAACTTTTTCTTACAGTGTGGGACTTACACAATATATGGTACTGTTTTTAATAAATTTATTAAGTGTTTTTACTTTATCAGAATAATTCCCCTGTATAAATCACATGAGAGGAAAATATGAAGTTTAAAATTAGATATTAAAACTGAGAAATAAAGAATATTTGGAAGTAGATAAATGTGAGAAAAAACTTCAGTTGATTTTAATGGCGTTGTAGAAGTCACGCCTGACTGCCCATAATTAAGAAGTTTGGATCTAACTGTGAAGTTAGTGTTGTTGGTGTTCTGTTATTCACCCCACAAGATTTGACTGAGAGTGGTTTTTTTTTTAGTTTCTTTTGAAGTTTAGGTTAGATTCATAGAGAAGTACCAAATGTGAAGCCCATAAAATCCAGAACTGTAGTAGGGAGGCAGGGTGAAGCAGTGAGGCGATAAAAATTTAATGGAGGTAATATGTACATTGGATATTTGAGAGTCAACTCTGCGTTTTAGTAATTGGGCTATATGCAGGTTTATAGTTGCTTTGAAGAGTGTGTTCATCCTATTTTTTTTAATTAAAGAAAATAGGCCAGGTGCAGCAGTGACTCCCAGTGACTCTGGAGGTGGAGGTGGCCAGATCACTTGAAGCTAGTTCAAGACCAGCCTGGGCAGCATAGTGAAACCTCGACTTCACAAAAAAAATTTAAAAATTAGCCGGATGTGGTAACACAAACCTTTAGTTCGAGATACTTAGGAGGCTGAGGCAGGAGGATCACTCGAGCCCAGGAGGTCAGGGCTGCAGTGAGCTATGTATGATCGAGCCATTGCACTCTAGCCTGGGCAACAGAAAAAGAAGAAAAGAAAAAAATACAGTTAGCATTTTTTTTTTTGCCTTTACTTATTTTATATTACATTCTTATCAAGGAATTTATTTATGGCTTGTTTGTGACTAGTTTCTTTAATTCTTCAAACATTTGGTGTAATCTCTTGTGCCAGATAGTATGCTATGGTTGAAACTGAAGGAAATTTTGTCCTTTGGCTCTAAGAATCCTCTGAAGAATTTGTTTTTAAAACCTATATTTTGACTTAATTTTAAGATATTATGGAAGAAACTAGATTCACCCATCCAAACTTAAATTATAACATTTGTTAATCTGCCTTTTTGTCCTTTAAGGGCAATATAGTTGACCAATGCAGGATTTTGGCCCCAAAAAGAAGTGTTAAAATTTCACCATGTTGCTTAACATAGTATTTGGAATTTTAAAACTCATTAAGAATTTATGCTTTTTCCAAGGATGAGAAAGGCTCTCTTAGAAATAAAGTAAATTTTTCCATATTACATCACACTTGTTTTCACAAGCATGGTTGTGACACCTTAAATTCCAGGAAAGTCTTCATTGCAGTGGTCAGCATCTCCAAAGAATGCTGACTCTGTCTTTAATAATTCTCAACCTGTGAGCTAAGAAGGAACACACTCTGCCTAGACAGTAAGTTTTTGAAATTAGCTCCATTGCCAGTTTCTACGCTAAGGTCTTAAGTAAGAAGACTCTGGAGTCATTCCTGTGCTCTAATTGTGTTGCTTTCTCTTTGTTAAGGGTGGGTGTTCACACCATTAACCAAGTACATTTGTACTGATACTGTATTTATATTTAATAGCATGCTGACACTGAAGTATCAGATCCCATCAGGTGTCTTTCCATATGATCACAAGGAATGTCAACACAGGCCTTTTTTTTCCTGTTATGAGATCAAATAGAGGAATATGTATAAGACACATAGGTTACTTTTTTGTTGATTACAACCCACTTAATCTCTTTCTTTTTTCTTCCAGGTTGTTTGATGTGTGCACAGTGTCACGAACAGATCGAGAAACCAAACTAACTTTAGTGTTTGAACATGTTGATCAAGACTTGACCACTTACTTGGATAAAGTTCCAGAGCCTGGAGTGCCCACTGAAACCATAAAGGTATCGAGAACCATCTTTCTGCCTGGTCGAGCAGTCCGCTGTTACAATGTGTTAAGCAATGGCATTCTTTCCTTGGGAAAATTGTCAGAATGAGAGCTTTTAACACTAGAACTCAATATATACAGTATAAAAATCAACTATATAAAATGTTCAGAGAATGAGGTATGTTCTGGTTCATCAAGTAAATGGGATCTTCAAAGAATGAATATATTCTAGTTAATATTAGGGCTAAGTAAAAAAAATAGTTTGGTTCTAATGCATATTAAAATTATTGAAAAGTATCTATTTGTACATTATCTTGGCCTGACCCTGGAAAGCATAGTTCAGTAAGGATAGCCCAGTCTTTTTCTGATGGTTCATTGTCTATGAGGGACATAATTTGAAACATCATTCATGAGCACATTGTGTATTATAATTGCACATTGACTCTAGGACAACCTATGCTGTGTAAATCTGAAATAGCAGTTATGAGATCCTTCTTTCTCCATTTTTATAATTTATATCACCCTTTATAGGAAGTCCGAGTACCAAGTACAATGCCAAACTCTTGAGATTTTAAGATGATTAAGATCTGCTAGTTCTGCCCTTAGAGGTCAGCGAACTAGATACAATATATTAACTAGATATTCTTTCTTCCTTTAAGTGCAATGGGGAAAAAATGCTGATAAAGGTTTGCTGGGTCTTATTTGCATTTTGCTTAAGTGAATTTCCCAGTAGATCTTTTAGATTTGAGCATATCATGCACAAGTTTTCATGCAGACCTTTTTATCTATGTGAATTATGTAGCTTAATTAAATAGACTCTTCCTACCTTATCATCGATTGTTTCGAAATGAATTACAAAACTTCAGCATCATTCTAGATCATTCTGGATCAGTGGCGCATTTGAACCTATGGTTAAACTTCCACGGCACACTTAAACTATGTTATCTAAAAAGAGTAAAAAAAAAAAAATTATACTTACTTTGAACTTCTTTTGAAAATAATTTAATTAATGATCATTAGAAGTTTTCACACATATAGAATGCCTATTGAGAATCACTGTTCTAAACAGAAGTTAATAGCTGAAAGCAATTTATCTTCTTAATAGAGTGAGAACTGTCTCTTAGCGATAGCTTGATAACATTCTCAGATACTGATACTTTTAGAATTTGACATATTGAATGTTTTATTCCTTTGGTTTTAGACTAATATCTAGTATACTTTTCCCCAGTCTTACTTTCATAAAAGAATATGGTGCTCAGTAACAGTCCCAATTCTGAGTCCCAGTTTTGAGGACACAGGCCCTCCTGGTGCAGGTATGCCTCATTACCTGTTGGGTGCCCTCTCGGTCCCTGCGCCTTTCTTTCCTCCAGCCTTCCAATCTAGTTCTGTTCTTCAGTTCTCTTCTTCATGAGTTTGTCAAAAAAACATGTTAAGCATGCAGAGCATGGCCTAGTCCTTTTTTATACACTATTTTCTGGCCAAATTGGACCAGTCACCTTTCTCTTAGTGTATACTGTGACTTCCTGCCTTATTGGCACTCTCTCCTGCTATGTCTTTTGCTTCCCCTCCCAGTAGCTGTCTGCCTAAATTTCAGGCTGGATCAACCCTTACAGCTGCATTTATAAGGCAAAACTTAGTTGTCTTGTAACACTGTTCTACATGTCTCTATCTCTTAATTTTGTTTCTACCTTTAATTGTGATTATTCACATATGTGTTACATATTCATTCATCCTTGTGCCTTGCCCGACAGTGTCTTACACGATGATTTGTACACCTTTGTGGGAAGACCCAATAACTACATCAGGCAGATACTGTTATTAGGAACACCTGTAAGGGAACACAGACATGGTTTCTTTATAAAGAATGCTTTATCGTAATTAGAGTTTTTCTGACTCTACTTGTACAAATATACTCCGCTCAGGGTGAGTTCTTTGCTTGGCACTTTGGGGACACAAAATTGAATTGACATGATCATCAAGGACCTTAGTATATAAGAGAAGAGAGAAAATGCACATGGAAGCATGTGCTCCACATTTTCTGTGGTTATATAAGTATTTTAAGGGGGCGTTTTCAAGTAAAAACAAACATTTATTTATAAATAAGCACAATCTAGCACTAATTTTTTGCATTATGGTACTAACATATTTTTCAAAGGATTTAGATCTTAGATATCAGTACCGACATTGTGTTGCATATATTGAACTGTGACATGTTGTCAAACTAATTATAAATCTGCAAAATATTTTAACGTGAAATAGATACAAAACAAAATAAGACCTTATGTGAGATGAACTAGGCCGAGGGATTTTTCCTCTCCCTGCTGTTCTCCACCATGTTACCTGTTAACGGGCCACTGAAATTCCGGCTATTCTAGTGTACATTCATGACATAGATCGCATTAGGTGTGCAGAACTTCAATAAAACTTTAGGTGCTCCACGATTTCTTACTAGATATTTTAGGGATATTTGTTCATCATTTTATCAACATATTTATTAGAAAAGAGCACATAATGGATTTATATTTCCCAAGCTTACTTATATCACATAACAATTTTTCAAATGCATTTGAATACTATCTTTGTGGTCAAAATAAAAAAGGCATTAAACCACACAGAAGGCGAAGGTGTTTGTAAAGGTTGATAGTTGAGTGGAGTCATTGGGGAAGCCTTGTAATGATTGCACAGCGCTCATGTCAGACTTTAATAAAGTAAGTTAAGCATATAGCCCTGACCTGAAAATTGCCATTGAGAAGCTCATGAGAATAAAATAAAATCATAGGTGGTTCTTTCCAACATTGTTAGATACACCTTATTAAAAAATATATATACATCTTATTCATACCGCATCTTGAGGTTTTCATCACATTCTTTAATCTCTTTTCTCGATGTCCTTAAGGTATGTCTGTTCTTGGTTGACAGTGACATTTGCATAACGGAGCCTGTTGACTGCTGTACTGTGAGGTCAACAAATTTTTTTTTTTTTTTGCATTTTTGGCCGGGGCTGTGTGTGAACCCACCACCTCTGGTGTATGTGGCCAGCACCCTACTCCTTTGAGCCGCAGGTGCCGGCCCTGAAGTCAACAAATATTCTAATTTTGCCTCATAGGCTTATCATTTGCCAAATCTTGCTTTCCTCTTTCTAATTCAGAATATTATCTCTGGATCTATTTATTTGTGGAGGAGTTCAGTGCCATCTTTAATTTTTATTGGATCATTTGAGATGTAACATTGTCTTCTTAGACTTCCACATTTAAACTTGTAAGGCAATAACTGACACCTTAATGACTATGTTGTTTTTTTCTTTTAGGGCTCATGATCGATTCAGAGTATTTGTGCTCCCATGTAACAGCTTCCATTTATGGGAGCTTTATGACCAAAAAACAGCTCTCAGCTTTTTATTTTTCTCTTTCATAATTTTATCTGTCATCCTATGAGAGAGGGTCAAAAAGAACCTTAAATTCTTTAGCATTTCCATTTGCACCTGCTACCCAGAAAAAGAACTGTATAGCAGCATATCTGTATATGGAGAGAGACTCGTATAAAATATTTTCCTGTACAGGCCTTCAGAATGTAAATGCCCTCTGTTATGGAACCATTCATTTGATATTTAGGCTTGCTTATCTAATATATTATCTTTCCTAGGATGTAACCTGGGCTTCTCAACTATTTTATAAACTCTTTGAGAATCTGGTATCATTCTGTGGACATTCTGTGCACGTAAACATGTTTCTTGAAATTGGCATTATTAATTTCACAAGTTTGAGTCATTGAAAGGTCACACAGAAGATAGGCAGCCTCTAAAATAGGACAGGGTTTTTTTTAGATGAAGACCACATGGCCTCTTTTGATGATTCAGTCTTGTAATAAAAATTATATTTATTTATGCATCCTTATGATAAGTGAATTCTATAGAGCCTGAGAGGGCCAGAAAACCTCAACGTTTATGTGTCTGTTCAGGTCATTTTCTCTGTGAATTAGATTTCATTTTATCTTCCATTGATTGTGTCTTAGAGATTTCTGTTGGTTGTCGTATTTTCTGTAAGAGATAAAATGTACTATTAGGTTTATTTTACAAAACCCAGACTTCAGAGACTGACACACACTCTTTAATAGCACCTGTTTTCTGCCGCTGGGAAATATCTGTTTTCATGAAAAGTATCTGCTTGCAGTAAACAGTGGCTCTGATGTCAATATGGGATGCCCAGGGCTGATTCATCTTTCTGGATTTGATGTAATGCAAAGTGACTGACTGGTCCCTGTACCGCACATGAGGAGAGCCTCCCAGATCCCCTTCTCCTCTCACTCCAGGAGGAATCAAGCCATGGCCCCTTTTGGCTCCTGGTGGTCTCCACTTTGCCTGAATTATGAGCAGGTGATTTGTCTCATCTTTGCAGGACACAGAGCAAATTAACATGAAAATATCGCTTCCCAGAAAACAAGGCAAGCTTGAATGCCCTGTCTCTGCTGGTCATTAGCCATCTGCCACCGACACTCATACTCTGTTTATCACATTTGAAATTCAGAGCAGATGTTGCATAATAAGGTGATCCCAAAAACAAGGCAAGAAATTCAAAGAACAAATACTCCGCAATAATGATAAAGATCCTGGAAGGAAATTTTTTTCAGTGTAATGTCACGGCTGGATTAATTGAATAGATCGTGTTTTTAAACACAACACATACACATACACACATATATCTCCCTTGGTATATGATGCAAACCAGTTTTCATAATAACAGAAAATTATTTTAAAAGAAACTGCCCATGTGAAAGATACCTGAGGGGGATGTTCAATGAAATTTTTTTAAATAAGCAAAATGGAATGCTGCCATAACACTAGTTCTGGTGTAAAGGATCTCATAGATCAGTCATGCCAGTGTTGACTTTTACTGTAAGATGGGCTTCAACTTACAGAAATTTGACTTAAAATAGTTCACTCCTAACAATTCAATTGGATCTCTCAAGGTTTTTAGCTTATCAACATGGTTTCCAGTTTATTTTCTTACTGGTACTCAAGACCCTGTGTTTCCTATCTTTCCCATTCACTTCCTCACCATCACCACCATCAGTACTCACCCCCAGGATCCCTTAGCTCTGTATACCTCTGCCCCAGCTCCCTCTTCAGTTCCTGGCTTTAGGCTGTCTCCAGCTGAAGTGCCAAGATTCATTCATTTTTAGCCCCACTGCCCTTCTACATTAATGTAGCATTTTATAGGAGTGGTTATTGTTATGTTTTACTTAATTGACTTATGCACATGTATTATGCTGTATAAAAAGTATATTATTTATACTATGTTAACTATTACGTTTAGAGGCATTCTGGTTTTTAAAAAACAGGCATCCAAACTTTTAGCAGGAATGTGACCTGGTGTGTTCTATGGAAAATCAGATTTGAATATAGTCTTTTGACTTAAAAGAAATGTTTTCTCCACATAAACCACAACCATCTCCACCCGCTCCCCACACATACTCAGAATTGTGAGTTGTTCTTTTGTTTTAAAGAAACATCATATATTTTACTAAGCAAAAGTTAAGCAAGAGAATTGACAGAGGGTTAAGTCAAAGTAATGCCTGCAACTGACCAGGGAGGGGGGAATAGGACAGAGAATCAGAATGATAGTGAGTCAGCACTGAGTTTATTCCTAATTTAGGGGTAAGTGTAGAATGAGTGAGCTGTAACGACTGTGGTGATTTATACTCTCAATTCTTAAGCCCAGGCCTAAAATTTACAGAGAAATGAAATCTTTGCTTTTATTCAGTCACTAGTAATTTCCGTTTGTTTTCCTTCCCCCGCTCGGAAACCTACATATCTACCTTCTAGTCTCTCATCTCAAGTGAAAACCTTTACTGACTCAAGGAACTTCTTCAAGGAGAACATCTTTAGGTAAATCTTTAGCCCTGAGTATCCCATATTGACATCAGAGCCACTGTTTACTTCAAGCAGATACTATTCATGAAAACAGATATATATACTTCGGAACATCCTTAGGTAAACGTTCTGAAGGGCTGGATTTTGAGGATTCTCCTGGAAACCAATCCTTTTTCAAATTCCCAGCTCTGTGTATTAGCTGAAAATACCAAGAGGGAAAGAGGACAGAATTTTGCAAATACTGGTATTCTAATAACATTAACAGGGTGAGTTACTTAGTGGGTTTTTTAAAAATCTCCAACAGGAAATGTGATTTAAAAAAAAAAAAAAAAAGCTAGTGTCTTTCTAAAGGTGCTGTAAGACTGACTCACTAAAATAAACACTGACTCACCAAATAGGCAAATGACACTAGATTAAGCTAATACCAGGTAAGTTGAAATCTCTTTAGAAAGAAAGCTCTGCTTCGCTGTAGGCATTGAATCCGTTTACAAAATCCATTAAAAACTTACATATTGGGGCAACCTCGTGACAGCAGTGTATGATGTTCTGCATAGAGGAGGGATATTCCTTATTCAAATTTAGCCAGGTGCTTAAGCTCCCTGGTTACAGTCTCTTTTTTTGCCTATTCTTCCAAAATGTTGGAACATCCAAGGTTTCTCTGTCAGCCCTGTCTTCCTTGACTGTACTTCCTGGTCAAGCGATATCATTCAGTCAAGAATCTTCAAAGATCTATTCTCCCAGCCTGGCCTTTCCCCCATGCTGTTCATGCAGATAGTCAGTCAACCCTGGACATCTCATCACCAAAACGCTGACCAAGAATCCTTTCTCCAACTCAATGCTTTCCCCATCTGCGCAGTTGTTTGAACCTCAAACCTAGGCATCGTTTTTTCTTTCTTTCCTTTATAATCTTTATCCAGTCGATCAGTAAGTGCTTTTGCTTTTATCCCCAACCTGACTACTTCTCAGTATCTTCATTGCTAAAGCTCTGGCCAAACCCATCAAACCAGCTTCCTAGTTCAACACACTGCTTTCATTCTTGCCTTTATATGGACCATCCTCTTTATTTATCCTTTATTATTAAGATATAAACAAAATCCCCTCACTCCTCTGCTGAGCCCCAGTCGTTTCCCATGACTTAGGCAGTAAAATCAGAAGTCCTGAATGATCTTGTCCTCCCACCCCTTCACCCATTGCCTCCACCCTCCCCTCATTAACGCCCCTTTATCCACAGGGGCCTTCTTCCTGTCCTCCCAACACACTGCAAGCTCAGACCGCATACACCTGCTCTTCATTCTGCTTGGAATTCTCATTGCCTCCCTGCTCATGCCACATCCTCATCATTCCTTCTCTGACCACCTCAGCTTCAGCTCCACACGGAATTACAACGATCACGTTACACCACCTTATACTAGTTTATCTTCTTCACAGCACTTAGCTGAAATGATCTCATTCGTGTTCTATGTTTATTGCTTCTCTTTCCCAACTAGACTGTGAGACTGTAAGTCAGGACTCTAGATGATCGCAGTTATCTCCAGGCACAGCATATTGCCTGGAGCATAGAGGAAACACATGCTTCATCAGCAAACATGTGTTTGCAACTATACCGGGTGCTTACCTTCCAGTTAACTCTGAAATGTGGGCATCAGTAAGTATCTCCATTGTACACGTGAGGGAATGGTGATTATTCAAGAATAGGTTTTTAAATATTTATATCATAGACAAATAAGCAGAAGGTGTATCTTAGCCCATTCACTTTGGACCTGCACAATCAGTTCTTTAAGGTGGGCAGGGACACCAGATTAGCCATATTGTAGCTAAGAATCTGCTTATTTGGCTCGGTTTAGAGATGGTCTAAAACCAGTAACTGATCTCATTAGAGCATTTTATGGTACTGACTAAATTCCAGAAATACTAAATTTCAGAAACTGTTCTTTCTCAAAGTTGAACTCTGTTGAATGTGTTTTATACTGAGGATGCGAAAACAAGCCCAATGAAGAGAATGGTCGGTGCTGGGAATCTTAGACCCTGTTCTCATTTCTTAAGAGTATGTATCTAAAAAAAATTTGGTAGTTGTACGTGTTTTAATTTAAAGATAGTTTTTCACATGCCCACCATTATATGCAAAGTTCTTCCCTGTCCCCACTATGAGAAGTAGATGCTTGTAAGGGTTGGATTAATTTTTTAAATATAATTTCAAATATTATTCTATATTTATTCATTTGGATTTTTAGCATTCTTATCCAGAAATTTAAGAATCCAAATGCATTCCAGAGTTTGGAGGTTAAAAATGCACCATTGTGCTAGAGAAATTGCTAACAATTTGCATTATTATTTTCACTAACTTTTAAATTATTGAAAGGCATATAGAGAAAGTATCTTATCAGTTATCTAATGTAGCATCTTACTCCTCATTCCTAAGCAAGGTGGAAAAGATTAAATGATTCCTTCATTGCAGTTAAAACAGTAATTCTTGGTTGTAGTAAGTGTTGGTGGAGTTGTTGGGTTTATTTTGTTTTGTTTTGTTTTGTTTTTTGAGACAAAATCTTGCTCAGTTGCGGGGCTAAAGTAATAGCATCATAACTCACTGTAACCTCAAACTCCTGGGCTAAGGCAATCCTCCTGAGCCTCAGTCTCCCACATATCTGGGACAACAGGTGCAAAGTACCCCTGGTACCTTGGTACCCAAGGTACATTGACTAATTTTTTAATTTTTTGTAGAGATGGGATCTCTCACTATGCTACTCAGGCTGATCTAGTAAATATTTGTTGAATTTATAAGTGTTTTCACAAGAAAAGTTTTGCAATGAAATCTTGCAAACTCCATGGTGCCAATTATGAGAATCAGGTGTCTTCAGCATATGAAATGTTGTTGCAGTGACTACCATTCTGCTCTTCCTGTTCCTCACCATCACCTTCTAAGAGCAAAGTTCTCCAAAAAGACTGACTCTGATGGTAAAGCAAATGAGGAGAGAGAGATTGGTCTGAATGTGGATTTGTGTATTTGAACAGGGGCTTAGTATCTGGCACTGTGACACTTGAAGTCTTAGAAAGTAAAAAAGAATTTCTTGAATATTAGAAATAACTCTCATCTTTCAAGAGCCTGGGTACTCCCATGCAATAGTTAGCTTAATTAGGATGCCTGCCACTAAACCCAACAGATTTTGCAAAAATGTGTTATCCAATAAAGGGTTGGTGAAGGCCTACATAAGCACTTTCCCTGTTTCTCCAAGTGTGATTAGTGAATTATCTGCATCGCCTTAACCTCATTAAAGATAATTTATTCCCCATTCCCAAACATAATCTCAGGAGGGAAATTCTACTAAATACCCTCTGGTGATGCTTATAGACACTGCAGCTTAAGAAATACTCCCCTAAAGTTTGAATTGTGACACAACTGGGAAATGAGAAACATCTCCTTTACATTCTGAGATGACTCAAACTTCTGGAAGATTAGCTTAGGTGCGTAGGCACCACCAGCCAATCAGAAGGCATAGCCAGTCTATGCCCTGGTGAAGTCAGGTGTGGTATTTTCACTTCACTGGAGTCATCCATATGTATAGAACTTATGTAGAAGCACTGAAATTTTATCCCTTAAGTTGCTCTACTGGAAGGTTCTTAACTCATTAATGGGTGATCCGAATTAGAGAGAAGATGCTTAGGAATATGAGATTCTAACTAAAACTCCATAAGCCATCCAGAAATCTTTCCCTTAAAACAAAGTGTTATAACACATCACGATTTGACCTTGGAAGATGCTTTTTGTCTCATATACACTAATGATTTCAAAGTTCTCTGTGGTCTTAAATTAGTAAACTATTATGAGACTCACATACGCAATTGGTCAAAATTCCTTTCCCTTTGGTAAGGAACCAAAGCCGCATGAAATTTAAGTGGGCCATAGTCCTAGGTTTTTAGTGCTGACGCCAACATGGCCAAATATCTTTGATACTTACATATGGGAAGCCATGAGTGATCAGAATAGAATTTTCTTTCATTGCAGTTCTAAACCTTGAACAAACGTGTGTATAAGCAAATAGCTTTGGGTTGTTTTTTTTTTGTTGTTGTTGTTGTTTGTTTGTTTTATATACAGGGTGTCCATAATGTTCACGTGCAATTTAAATTAGCTGTCTTTATTTTAAATTGCATACGAACTTTATGGACACCCTGTATATTTCACTGTGGTCCCTGACTATACTTGCTAATTTTTTGAACAGAACCAAAGAAAATTGAAGTCTAGTCACACCACTTCTAAATTGGAAAGCTAAAATAAAATGCATTAGAGATTGAGGACTGCAAGCCATAGGAGGTTTCACTGCGACTTAAGTTTAGGAACTGCAACATTAAAGATTAGGTCTATTTATCCTCAATTTGAGGTGTTCCATGAATATGGTTAGTATAGAATGAACACTTGAACCACTCCTTTTTGACATTTTACTTTCATTAAAATCACATGTTAGTATTCAACTCTGGACTGAGAAATTCACTGTCTTCCATAACTAAACACCTGAAGTGTTTGTTGACACTAAGATGGATGGTATAAAAGCTATGGTGTAAAGCCCTGTTTCCCTCTGCCCTCTCCCTCTACCAAAATGTGTTCCAGGTTAAGAGGATGAGGTCCAAGTAGAGGGAAGAAATAGGTTTATGATCACAAGAGGAGACTTGATTGAATGGGTCCCAGGAAAAAAAAGGAGAGAGGTACATAAATCAACCCAAAGAAAGAGTAGCCTTTTAAAAAACGTGATCAGCTGAGTGTAAATAGAAACACTGCGTTGCTAATTCTTGTTCCCCTCATTATGATTATTACTCTGATCATAGCAATTTATCTTATATATAAACCTCAAGTCCTTTAATATTTCGGCCAAATATTAGAGAGGAGTTGATGTATGTCTTTAGTGGAAAACGATGTAAATCCAAATAAAGGACACACAAAGACATAAATATCAGTTAAGTTTTGTCTTTGACATCTTCTGTTCTAAATGTCCCCACTATCCTAACAGCCCTTGATATATACCTTATCTTTGGTGTATAATCTTGATAAAAACACTTGGGAACTTGGAAGAAAGTAAAATACAAATCCCATTAGCATGAATTAAGAAAAGAGTTGCATTTTGGTATCCTCCCAAGTGGAGAGATTTATGAAAGCATCACACACCAAAAGAAAGGACTTTCCTTTTCTGTTTCAACTCCACCATCACTTTCTCCACAGTTTCTCAAGACTTCTTACTTTATTTATCACCAAGTTCTATAATTAACATATGGTTCATGTTATTGATTTCTCGAGTTTCAAAGTAAAATAAATTGAGCTTTCTTCTACATTTAGAATATACAGTTTTTTTAAGGAACTCTAAACAAAGACAAGCATTATTTGTAAGTTGGAAAGCAGCTGCCAGAAAACAGAAAATTAGGAATGGAGTCCTGGGTGAAATAATGGAGATACTGTGCAGAGGTAACCCTTTGTACAGCAGGAAATTTTCTTTAGAAAAGAGACAGCTGAGTTTGCTTGTAAATTTTGCTAGAAACAGGCCTGATTTAGTAACATTTAGTGCTGGTTAGGAGACTGAAGACTGCAGTTTCAGCTTTGGATACCAAGCAAGTGCCATCTTTTATGATTTGTTTAAAGCCTAAATACTTTATAGTTTGAAAAAGTTATGTGTGTGTGAAAGGGCTATTATTAATTTTTTGAAGGCTATACTAATACGTAAGCAAATATTTATCAAATCTGAGAATAGAATTTTCTAAGTGTAAAACAGTAAAAGAGATCATAAAGGAATTGATTCATGGATTAGACTATAAAAATTTTAACTTATAATAAATAAGTTCAATAAAATGGTAAAATATTTGCAAAAAGTATGATAAAGGTTGAGTATCCTTAATATATAAAAAGCTCTTATAAACTAATAAGAAAAAAAATTACCCAATTTAAAAATAGATAGGAACATAAACAAATTCACAGAGATGTACATATACCCAGAATGGTTGGTAGATATGTGGGAGAAATGTTTAACTTCCCCAATAATTAGAGAAATACACATTAAAAATCAGAATATACCCTAGAAGATGATTATATAAATTAATCTATCAGTATGAAAATTATGAAATTCCCAATAGTCAACTGGTTTTGTCCTACAAAAGTGACAGTTTTATATGATTCAACCTATTGTTTTTTGTAATTCAGTAAAAGGATGTTTTAACATTTCAATGCCCTCTATTACAAAAAAATTGAAGTTCTCACATCTGAATGTTTGTAGCCCAACATAAGCATTAACAACATTGTATCACTTCCTCAACTATTCAGCAAGAGAATAGGACAGATTTTATAATATAATGTATATACATTAAAAATATTCAGTTCATGTTTATTAATTAATTATTAATTAATATGAGATAGCAAATATTGAGGGAAAAATGAGATAGTGTGTTTTCTTATTAGAAACTTACTGTTACCACTTTTTATCTCCTTTAATATTATTAACATTTTACCATTAGATAATATAATTAGGCTATGGAGAAATTTTACTTGATTATAAGCAGTTGCTGATGGGTAGTAAATTTTAAAATTGTGCTTATAGAATAAAATTACAAGGCTGTTTTTACTACAATGGCAGGCAGTGCTACAGGTTTCTTTAGCAGTCTCTTAAGTTTTCAGTATTTTTTGCCTGAAATCAGCTTTCAGTGTTCTTTTTAAAATGAGTTCATAACATTACAGTATATATTTGAGCAAAGGCTTTTTAGGAAGTACTTGTTAATCTGTGCCTACTAAAAAAGGAAAATTTCTTTTCAAATCCTGGATTGGTCAGTACAGGGAGATTGCCCACGAATAGATCAGACATTACGAATGCAGAATTGATTTAATGAAGGAGTGTCAGATGTCTTTTCAATTTTCTTGAAGTAAAATATTTGAAACTCAAACGCTAACAGCAGTCTTCGTAATGTGCACATGTCCACACAATAACATGTTTGTTTTAACTCCACTGTGTGCTCAGAAATAACTTCATTTCTTCAAATTAAAGAAGAGATTAAAAGGGGGAAAGTGAAGACAAAAGATGTGTTTATTATTTTTTAAGCTTTTTTTTTTTCTGCCTTAAAGTCTGTTGTTTCTTCCCATTGGGACCGTGTAAGCAGATGAAGATGAAAGTAAATAAATGAATGTAGATGACAGTAAATGAAAACTGCTGAGGACACATCACTTACAGAAAGGTAAATACCCACAGCTTTCGTAGTGCCTTTGTTGAATCTAGAAAACTGGCACCACCAAACACATTAAAAAGGACTTTTATCCTACACTGAGACATCTCTACAGGAGCTAAAATTACTGGGTTCCAGGTCAGCCGTGAGCCCATAAGCACTCAAGCCCTCAAAGCTGATATTCTTAAGGTGGAGGCAGGAAGCTCTGATGCTAACCTGCAGCGTGGGTTAAGGAAGAGTCCCATTTCAATGGGCTCAGAAACCACTGAGCTTCTGTCCTCTCACCAGAATAACCTAGTCCTAGCCTCTGGTGACTGATGAGCATGTTGCCAGGGGAAATGGAAGAGAAAGTCATCGTGTTGTCTTTTACTTGCACAGGAAAGCCAAAACACAGATCTGTTTTCTTTTTGTTCTGATAAGAGGCCTGAGGAAGCATGAAGAAGGACTGTGAAGCTTCTTACATGCAGCCGCTTGTTTGTTTGCCTTTTAAAATGGGTCTGATAGTTCCCTGACTCACAAATGGAGCATGTAGGTAGTTGGATAGCCTTTGACAAGCAATGAAGCTTTTTTACTTCTACAGTATGGCATTTAAGCTGAGAGAAAGCCATTTTAATAAGTACAGGTATCCCTCTGTTTAGCCTCCCCCCTCCCCAAAAGAAATGCATTTCTAAAAAGTATCTAGGTGATGAAATTTCATATGTAGAACTCTTTGACTGCTTTTGGCATTTTTTCATGTGGATCTTAACAGTTCAGAAAACCTTGGGAGCTCAAACATATAAGCTGCAACTAAATTCATAAATGCAAATGATATTTAACTAATGAGAAATGATAATCTGAGAAGCATGCATTGGGGTAACATTTGGACCAGATTTTATAGCCTTTGTACCACTGAGAAGACCCTCCCACCCCTCTCCACCCCCACCCCCCGCAGAAGTCATGGGCAGTGTACTCCCCAACCACCCTGCAACTCCCCACTCCCAGCAGACCTCTCTAGGCTGCAGAGACACTCTGCAAGCTGTGGGCATCACCCTTCAAGCCAGGAGGAGCTTAGGATTTCAGGTGCATTTGTCTCTGGGGGCATTTGCTGCACTGATTCTGATAAATCAGACTATCCAGTTATCACATGATAAGAGTGGATGTCTGAAGTTGAATGGGTTTCCTGTTTATTAATGTTTCCATGTTGGTCTTGAGCAAGAAGGACAGTATGTTCTGAGTGCCCTTTGGATTAGAGTGTTTGAATTTTCATTAAAATGTTACAGTACTTTGTTAGAATGCAGAGATCCTTAAGACAGTATTGGCAGTGATCATTAAAAAAAGGCTCACATTGTATTGTATAGTATATTTTGGAAATATGTTTAAGTTATTAGCATTTCCAATTCCATGAATTCTTCCTTTGTGTCTTTTTTTGGGCCTGCATTCTAGTTCTGAGTTAGAAACATTTAAAGCACATGCCCTCTTTCTCCCAAGAGCGAACCTGGTAACTCTTCAGGTAATTACGTTCTTTTCTCCTTTATTCCCTAACAAGCGTGAGGCCTACATAACTTAAACCGAAACCTTCGCGTTGTTCATTCACCGACTTCCCTAGTTGCTGTGAGTGTTCCTTATTTTTTCAGAAACTAGCTACGTGCCATTCACATCAGCTGGTACAATTTAAAACTTTGAATAGAAGAAAACATGAATTAAATAGATTCTTGTTTTTATAAGAATATTCATAATTTCAGAGAACCAAAAGTTTACTACATGCCATGCCCACCCACAAAAGTGAGGAAATCTCTTTATTGTGCCTTTTTAAAATGCACGATAGGGCTTCCCAAATTTCTTGTAAAACTCTTCACCTGTACAATTTTCCCATTACAACTTCCCATCTTTTCTCCTTAAACTTGACTTTTGAGTTGTACACAAGATCATAGCCCAGTGATTTTTCTGCTATGTCCTTTTTTTTTTTTTTTTTACTTATGTGCCTTTATTTGTTCATCTGTGCTGAGATTAGCAGAGCCTAATCTCTATCAGAGCCACCATTTTTTTTTTTTTTTTTTTTGTAGAGACAGAGTCTCACTGTACCGCCCTCGGGTAGAGTGCCGTGGCGTCACACGGCTCACAGCAACCTCTAACTCTTGGGCTTACGCGATTCTCTTGCCTCAGCCTCCCGAGCAACTGGGACTACAGGCTCCCGCCACAAGGCCCGGCTATTTTTTTGTTGTTGCAGTTTGGCCGGGGCTGGGTTTGAACCCGCCACCCTCGGCATACGGGGCCAGCGCCCTACTCACTGAGCCACCCCAGAGCCACCATTTTAAGTGACCACCAACTGAGTTTGATTCCTGATTATATGAAGAGGAGAAAGTGGATCTGGCCCAAGACTGGGGCAGATTCTCCAACCTTGCAGAATGTTTCAGGCAATTAATGGGCTTAAACTCAAGGTTCTTTTAGGTGTGTGTTTGTATGTGTGCTTGTATGTGCAAGAAAGAGTGAAAGAGATACCCATGCATAGACTTTTTAAACTGGGCGGCGCTCTGGTAGCTAGATAGATGTAAGAGATGCCCTATCGGCTCCCAGACGTCCTAGAAGCTGCCTGTTGGAAGAGACTCCTTGGTACTAAGTCTCACACGCTGCCTTTTGCCTGAAAGATGCTCCTATCCTAACTTACACCTTAGCAGGCCTTTGAGGAGGAGTACTTCTTATATCTAAAGTACTTTGGAGATTGGAGTCCTGCAATTTGCCACTCAGGAAAATAAACTAGCATGTTAACTCCCAGCAAATGCCACCTCCTTGGTTTGAAGCGGTTTGTAAAGCATTTTCTTCCTGGTTTGTGCACACCACATTGTTTCAGCTCCTCTCATCACTGACCAGCTGGCTTGTCGGTGAATAGAGCTGTGGGCCCCTCGCCATGTTCCATGTGAGGTCTTGGCTGGGTGGCAAACAGGCAGCCTGTAGCCAGTGTCAGCAATTCAGGAGGAATTGGCACAGCAGTGTCCCCATTAATTTCTGCTTGTCACATACTGTCATGCAAGTTACACCAGAGAGGAAATGACCGTTAAAAAAAAAGGTACCCTTGTGGCACTGGGACCCCTCCAGACGTTCCCCGAGGTTAAGCAAGTGGATACAATTAGCCTTGCACAGACAGCTGCGGGGAAGGGGAAGCCTAGAAGTAAGCCCCACAGCAATGTGTCTTTCCTGTCAGCTAGGAGTGTCAGCTATCAACATCTGCCATATTTTAACCCTTCAAAGGGACTGGTAAATTAAGGGGAGCTATTATCCCACGCTCTGCTGATCATTATCAATCATAATGCCCTGGGAAATTACCACAGTGCTGCAGCCTTGGTGGCAGGTTTTTTCCTTTAGGGGATCGTTTTTTTTTTTATGTTTTTGCTGGGAGCAGAGAAAAGTGGTAGGGCCAGGAGGGTGAGGGGAAATGAGCTCTTTAATAGTTTGGTAATTTACTGCCATGGGGAAGGGGACTAGAGTGGCAATAAACTCCTCTTCAGCTCAAACTGAAGTAGTTAAAATTGGTGGACTCCAGAGGGCTTCCATTTCCAAAATGATTGATCTTGTTGACTGACTTTGTAAACCCGTCTTCACCAAGAGCTATGGTGGCTTTTAGAAAGTACAAACAAGAGGCTTTGGGAAATGAGAACCAGTTTTAGAGGAGAAAGGCAATCCAAGATGAGAAAAGAAATTCTAAAATAAATAGAGCCTTCCAAAAACTGTTGTTTTATTTTTCAAAGATCGAAATGATTAAGCTGCTATTATCCAGATATTATCTAGACAAACTTATAAGCACACACTGTGCTTTGGGAGTAGAGCTGTCTAGTGAAAATCTGCTTGCCAGCACAGAGGGGTGGGTGACTGAGATGGTCCCGTGTGAAATGATGTTTGTTGAAGCTTATTCGATTGAACTGATTATTAAAACTATTTAGAGAGCTAATTGGGGAAAAAGCATGATTTCTTACCACATTTTAAGTCTAACAGGTATCCAGTTCATATTTGTGGACTTAGAACTTTCCCCTCTGAAAAGATACTATCGTGCTTGGGGACTTAAACATGACGGGAGTTCTGAAGATGATCAATAAACGGGAGTTCTGAAGATGATCAATAATGGTGACTATAAGAAATACATGCTGATGTGCATCTGAATGATTGCACCAATGAGAAAACAGTGGAGGGAGTAATCATACTTGGATTTTGCTGAGATTCTTAATGTTGCTGAAAGGGACTCTAACACATTTAAAATACCTTTAAGTGAGGGATGGAAGCAACCATTAGGATTATTGAGTAAAAGTGATGCTGTTGTACTTAGCTAGACTTCATCTCTTCCTGTGTAGAAGTGGCCGTATCACTAGGGGGGGAGCTTGGAGATACTGTCAATGATGTGAATGTTAGGGCTGTTCCAATGCTGTGACATTATCTAGTCTGAATCCCTCGTTTTATAGATTAGAAAATAGAAGCTTGGAGGTTAGGGGCTTTCCTAAGACCTCACAGTAAAACAGAGCTCCCCTTCCCAGGCGAACTGCACATCATTCCATGGGTTGACTCAGTACTGGAGGTGGTAAGGCCAATTCAAGCAGCAATCTACCTCACTGACAGCAGGGAGTTGAAGGAACCCCAAATCTGGGGTAAAGGCAGCTTTCTTTAGTAAGCGCCATGGTCAGCTTCTGCCATGGTATCAGTCTGTAAGTTTGAGCACCAGATTGAGTTGGCCCTATTAGAGTCAGTTTCAAAAGATGACCACCTTATCCAATTTTTTTTTAATTTTTTTTTTTTTTTTGTAGAGACAGAGTCTCACTTTACCACCTTCAGTAGAGTGCCATGATGTCACAGGACTCACAGCAACCTCTAGCTCTTGGGCTTCTGCGATTCTGCTGCCTCAGCCTCCCGAGCAGCTGGGATTACAGGCACCTGCTACAACGCCCGGCTATTTTTTGGTTGCAGTTCAGCCAGGGCTGGGTTTGAACCCGCCACCCTCAGTATATGGGGCCGGCGCCTTACTCACTGAGCCACAGGCATCACCCTTTTTTTTTTTTTTTTTTTTTTTTTTTTTTTAGGCAGAGCCTCAAGCTGTCGCCCTGGGTAGAGTGCTGTGGCATCAATCACAGCTCACAGCAACCTCCAACTCCTGGGCTCAAGCGAGTCTCCTGCCTCCGCCTCCCAAGTAATTGAGACTACAGGCGCCTGCCACAACACCCAGCTGTTTTTTTGGTTGCAGCCATCGTTGTTTGGCGGGCGGGGCTGGATTCGAACCCGCCAGCTCAGGTGTATGTGGCTGGCACCTTAGCCACTTGAGCCACAGGCACCAAGCCACCTTATCCAATTTTAAGTGTAATACATGAAAGCATTACTCAATTTTAAAGTCAAAGTAATATATAGATTTGGAGTAATTTACCTCATTAGGAAAATGTATAATCTTTCAAATATTAGATGCCAAAGGAAAATCAGTAAAATACACATGTGAGCCCACTTAAATATGTGCCCTTTAACATGGGCTCGCTTCTTGTTTTGTAGATGGGAAGACTGTATACATGTATGATTTTTCGGTTACTCCTGTCATTGATCTCTTGATTTTAGGGGGTCATCAGTAATCAAATTCTATTTGAGCTTAGTTGAATATTGAAACATATAAATTAATACATTTCACAATTTAGTGTCCAGAAGTGGATTTATTTACTAATAAAGTAGATTATACTTCAATTAAACATGAAAACAAATTATGAAAATAAATTATGTTTACTTTGTGTTTAAATATCACTGTTGTCTCAGAATCATTTCTTAGGCATACTTTCTTCAATTGAAGCACTTACCTGAAGATTGTGTAGACCCCAGAGGAATACCAAAAGATTGGAAACAGGAATAGCAGAGAAAATACCAATTGAGTGAACAATGACAAACCAATTAGACAAAAAAACATTGGCTTGCACTTCATGGGAAGGCACCGAATCATTACTAACTCTTGTGGTATTCAGAATAATAACATCAATCATGATGAAGTGCTTTGGTCGTCATGTGTCTGTATGTAATTGCATAAAAATTCTCTTAGTTTTGGCATTCATGAATAGTGACTATATTTTATAAGATGGCGTATTTCATTGAAAACACTCAAGTTTAAACATGTCAACTAAGAACTTGAAAATCTTTCCTAACATGCATTAAAATTATAATTGCTGAGTCTCATGGGAAAAAGTAGCTTCTCATTTTAAGTCCTGAGGTTTCGACAGGATTTTGGTATAACATTTCATTTCACTCCTGGTCCTAATGACTCACTGCATTCTTTTCCCCAGAACTTATCCCCTGTGTATCCTCAGAGTTCTCTGTCATGTAGACACAAGCTTCATGAATCAGTAAGCATGACTATTTTCATGGACGGTGGAAGAGTTCAACCTCCATAACACCATTGGAAGACACTGTCTAGTCTGCACATATAAGGAAAATTAACATTTCCTTTATGTTTGTGGATTGACTGGATTTGGCTTTTTAAAATATCAAATTCTGAGGGAAAGGTCTTAAAGCTGAGCCTGGGACATTCTCATGCAGTTGGAGAGAGAGCACTGTCCTCATTTTAAAGATGAAGGCAGCTGGCATAAATAGCTAGTCCAAGTTCACACAAGTAAAGAGCCAGGAGCCAGATGTGTGACTCTTGTACAACCCATTAGATTGTTTTCCTTTCTTCTAAGTCACCATAGTAGAATTAAATATAATTTATATGTCTTTGTCAGTACTCTTAAATGAGTAAGTCCTACTTACATAAATGTTTTAGCATTTCCATGCCCTGTGGGCCATTAAAGTAACTTATTTTTATAATTTTAATTATTACAAGCCTCTTGGTATATAAAATAAATTCAGAAATGAAGTTCAGAAGTGAAGCGAAGAGGGCGGCGCCTGTGGCTCCGTCGGTAGGGCGCCAGCCCCATATACCGAGGGTGGCGGGTTCAAGCCCGGCCCCGGCCAAACTGCAACCAAAAAATAGCCGGGCGTTGTGGCGGGCGCCTGTAGTCCCAGCTACTCAGGAGGCTGAGGCAAGAGAATCGCTTAAGCCCAGGAGTTGGAGGTTGCTGTGAGCTGTATGATGCCACGGCACTCTACCAAGGGCCATAAAGTGAGACTCTGTCTCTACAAAAAAAAAAAGAAATGAAGCGAAGATAGATATATATATGATTTTATTATGAAGCCCCATGGTGTCAATGATAGGATTCTGAAATAAAAGTTTTTCATTAGTTATTGGCTGTTGTTTAATTTTTAATTAAACAAATTGTTTAATTAATTAAATTAATATATATATATTTTTGTTAAACATTTCTAAAATAAACATTCCAAGTTAAGGAGAATTTGCTCTTATTTCTGCAGATACAAATTACAACCATTCAAGAATACATACTGTGCTTTACAAAGATATAGCCTCATTTCTTTGCAAAAAATTAACAGAACTGCCTATGTGATTACAATTTTTTTGATAGGTCCTCACATACCTGTAAACTGTCACCTGTTGTGACAACCAACTGTTTGTGTTTACTGTTGCCATATTGTGGTCATTGAAATAAAGAGTGTACATTAGGATAGTCTCCAGTTACATTCTCTCCTCTCCAATGAAAAGATCTCGCTTTCAAAAAAATTCTAAGAGAATGATACACAAAATTTTACTTACTATACATGTTGTGAATTAGAGCCCAGCTTAGGGCAAGACAAAAATTTATTCAAAATGCATCTTTTCTCCTTAAATTATCAGCAATAATCTACTACCTCTAGTAACAGGTTCATCAAGACCTTAAGACTTAGTAGCAGTTTTTCTTGTTGACTTAATATTTTATACTTTTATTTGAAAACAAATGAAGATGATGAGATACCACTGGAAATAGAATTTTAATATCTTGAAAGAATCCTTATGTTACATTGTTCCTCCAAGCAGTTCACAAACCATCGAGGAACTTGTCCACTTAGGGTTTTAGAGGTATTAAAATCTGTGTCTACTTTGTTTATAAAAATTAAGACCTCCTAAGCTGTAAATTTTACTAAACTTTTGTGATGATCAAATATGACACCTCTGTAGGAATGTATCTTGTAGGGATTTACCTGATAATCCACACTCTGCCCCAAAACCTAGGAATGACTTTAATAAGCCATTAGAAATGCTGTCATTAGGTAAATGATTTATGAAATTCATTTATGCTAGGTAAATTTTTACATTGTGAGAGCTGGATTAAGCCAAAGAAAGGTTTATAAGAACCAATTAGAATGCACTTGAAATTCACGTTAACAGGACAGATTTTCAGATCTGGCGTTCTAGTTGTTCTATCAGGTCCTAAAAGATGACTGGGATATTAAAAAAGGTTTGCTTTCCACATTCCGTTACATGTAGCAATAAGGTTTGATAGCAGTGACTGTATGTTCTTTATGGATTTTATAAATTCATCCCATTCTCATTTTACATTTTCTTGTAATTTGTTAACTATGGTATAGTGACAACCCAAATTGAAATCTTGAGAAGTTGACAAGGTTGATCTAGTGAGATCTACAAATTAGAAATGCAAACAGAACTGGAAGAATCATTTTTAACCTACTCATGAGGCCATTTTTAAAGACTTGAAGGTATCACTTAGGTACAAGTCAATGAAACTGTAAGATTTTTGGAACTATAAAATACCTTGGAATTTTATATAGTCTAGCCTCCCCACATAGTATTTAAGAAAGTGAGGCCCAGAGAGGTCGGGTGAGTTGCCCACCATCATGCAGTTAGTACTAGTGCCTATTACTGTAACCAAGTGCCTATTATTCTAGTGTAGTGGACTTTCCAAAAGCCATATAAATGTGATTTTTCTCCTTGATGTAGAATTATTTTCTTTAACAAAGACATGTGCTTAAAATGTTTTGTTATGGTTTGAATATTAGTATATTCACCTCCACATTGCTCTAAACTCAATGTTAGTTTGAATGTTACCCTCACGTTTACTGACCTAACCTTGTATCCATAAAGCAATCAGTGAAGCTTTCTTCACTAGAACTTTCGTTCTTAACATTTTATTCCTTTAAAATAGATCCTTATTCCAAGTTCAATATGTTTCTGTTTCTCCATGAAGAATTATAATGATTGTTCCCTACCTGTTTCATTTTTAGCAATGCTCATGCACTGTCAAGAGTTTTTATTTCTCAGACTATTTCCCTAGTAATTACTTTCTTACTTGTCAAATAAGGATAGATGTTGAGTAAATACGTAGCTTTTAATCCAATTCAATAAACATTCATCATGCATCTTCTATATGTGAAGCACTATGACATCATAGGACTACAGATAAGGAAAGCGGGGTGCCTTCAAACATTTAGAGGACACAGGTGCTAAGTGCTGCAAAGCAGGAAGAAATTCCCTAAAAGGCATATAAAGGGCTGGAAAAAGAGGCTTAAAGAATCAAAAATGTACATGTGATTATAGGAATGAGAATTTAGCGTGCCTACCCTAAAGAATTTCAGGTTTGGTTTTGGACATTGGCATATGGGTCACCTTCAAAATACTCCCCCTGGCCATCTGGTGGCCATCGTGGTATTTAGCAGTGAGGTAAGTAGCACTTTTTCTAGGATGAATTCACAAACTTAATTGTCCGACCTCATATATGATTTTTTCTCTGATCTCAAGTTACAAAATCTCCTTGCAGACTTTGTGTTAACATTTATTAGTTCCACGGGTACAGGATTAACTCCATAGAGGAAGGGGGGTTAGAATAGAATAGTTGCCCATTTGCCTTCTGTCAAACCTCAGGAAGCAATGTCTTGACTAGATTTGGGGAAGTATAATACTTTAAGATCTTATGGTCAGGAGGCACCATCTGCTTATTCCATTTTATTTATCTGATGTGGTGAAAGAGAGTTCCTGGCAACAAGATACCTGATTATTGGCCATGTGACCTGAGCAAGTCACTTCACGTCTCTGAATCTCAGTTTCCTCATCTATAAAGCAAGGATAAAACATGTAAATCGAATGAGTTAAAATGTGTGAAATATTTTCTAGACAGTCTAACATCCCATGATATAAGGAATGATAATTGTTCTCCTATGTGTATTTTCTAGTACTTTTCAAATATAGAGACCCAAAACTGGGCTGGTCACCCTATGACACCAGGGGTCTGACCCGTGATGATGGTGGCTTATCAGAATTGTCTAAAGCGATGTCATGTGGATTTTGCATGTAGACCTTGATGACCCACCAATAAAATGCCTTTTTGTATTTTTGTGTTTCCTTCCATGTCTTTTTTGCTGAGGATACAACAGTGGGCTTCTGAATTTCTATTAAGAATCCTCAGATTCTCTGA
Source organism: Nycticebus coucang (assembly GCF_027406575.1). Classification (NCBI taxonomy): domain Eukaryota; kingdom Metazoa; phylum Chordata; class Mammalia; order Primates; family Lorisidae; genus Nycticebus; species Nycticebus coucang. The sequence goes on from NC_069790.1 coordinate 58,382,603, forward strand.
AAAGTCAAATCCCGTAAACTTTTTATCAATAAGATTTCTAAATATGGAACACACGGTATGCCTTCTTAAGTTCAGAGAGTTAATTTTAAGAATTTTCCATTGTGTGCGGAACACTTAAGAGATGAAAGCCGTGGGTACAATATACTATATTTAACATCTGTGCATTTTCCCTCAATTCTTAGTCATCATGTTTTCCTGATGGCAGCTGACCAAATTGAAATGCTAATTTAAAAAATATTACAAAACTTGAAATGTTTGAAATATATCAGTGTTTATTGGCATGCTTTAAATAGAACAAGAAAGAAAGCCTGTCTAGCAAAGAAATATATTCTAGTTTTATATCTAATTTTTTCCATAAGTCCTTGTGCAGCAGAATGTAGAGGCTACTGTGCTGAATAATATAAGCATAGCGTATAATTACAGCTTGCAGAGAATGTAACATCTGGAACAGGAAAGTAAGATAGAGAAATGTCCACTACATAAGGCAGTCTATGACAAGTGCCATGTTAAGTGTTGCAGATGACAAATGGTACAGGAACTCGGAGGAGGGAAAAATAAGGACTGGCTTCCTAAAGACAGTGGCCCTTTTTGTAGGACCTTAAAAGATATTATCTGAGGCATTTACGCAAGCCAGCAGGAGCTAGAATTTGGAAGTCTTGCTCAAGATTTGCCAGTTTCCTTTTTGGAAAGATGTCATTAGGTTGGCCATATTCAGAGAGATGCAGACCAGAAGCCAGTGAAGAAGTGAAAAGGCCTTGATCAAGGAAACACTGGGAAACAGCAGAAGGCTTCTGGGTGGGTGGCTGACATTATCATTGCAGTGTTTTAAGCTGACTAATCTGGTAGTGGTGTGCTTATGTAGAAGAGATTACAACAGGAGACCAAAGAGTCTGATCAGAATGAGATAATCAGGGTCTATACCACAAGGAAGTGGTGGCGTGGTGATTAAATGGAAAGAAATGAGAAATTGTGGAGAAAGCCTTGACTTGGTTACTCATCGTCCCAAGTACAAGAGAAGGAGAAAATGTAAGTAAATGTCAGTCTGAGGAAGGTGATTATTTAGTTTACTCTTGTTGAATTTGGCTTGGAATGGGAAATTATAACTGAGGGCATTGCAATAACTTGTGGCTGCAACTTACGAGCCCTAGGGAACCATTTATTTATTTTTATTGTTGGGGATTCATTGAGGGTACAAAGAACCAGGTTACATTGATTGCATTTGTTAGGTAAAGTCCCTCTTATAATTGTGTGCTGCCCCCAAAAGGTATGTCACACACCATCACCCCCCACCCCAAGGTAACCCTTGAGGAGTCATGGAATCTAGGAGAGATGCCAAAATACTTGAAGTAGGAAATGTTCTGTTTTTTAAAAGATAGGAAAAAGATGGATTCTATAAAATACAACCCAGCACAATTAATACGGGTTTGGGATTAGAAAAAAAATGAGTTATGAGCACATAGAAAAATAACTGGTTGATAAATATGAAAAGATATCCCAATAGCACAATCATCAGAGAAATGAAAAATAAAATGATAGTGGAATATTTCTCCCCTCAAATTGAGGCAAACATAAAAAAAAAAGTTTGATAATCTCAGGTGAAGCTTTTAGTGAGGCTGTTACGAAATAGTCTCATGCACTACTGTGAGGATATGAATTGGTACAGGCTTGTGCCCCATATCTGAAATGCTTAGGACCAGAAGTGTTTCAGATTTCAGAATTTTTCAGATTTTGGAAAATTTGCATATATGTAATGATATATCTTGGGAACAGGACCCAAATCCAAACATGAAATTCATCTGTTTCACATATACCTTATACACATAACCTGAGGTAATTTAATACAATATTTTTAATTTGTGCATGAGAGAAAATTTATGTTGGGTACTTACATATGAAATTTTTCACTTCTGGTGTCATGCTGGTGCTCAAAAAGTGTCAGGGGTGAGAATAAGAAAGTTTATTGTAGCACTAATTATAATGCAAAAAAAATGGAAGTAACCTAAGTGTTCATCAGTAGGAAAATGGCTGAATAGACCGTGATACCGAATGGAATACTGGGTTGTGTCTTTTTCTAATTTATAGGTAGGAATTCTTAATATATCTTGAGTTTGAGCCCTTTGTCAGATACATGCAGAGCGAGAAACTCCCAGTACTGAGGGATTTGAATGAATCTTCTCCTCTGTCTTCACCCAGAAAACTGATGGTTTTATCAATATTTGCACCTTTCTTATGTCTGAGCATTTGGAGAATATATAGAGGCAAATATTTGCCCAGGCCTCTTTAGCGTGTTTCCGCAATTCATAATATGGAACTTTTGTATATCCTATACTGCTGGCACCCTTTAAGTCTCCAGTAAGGTATTTTTAACTACAAACTAAATGGATGTGACAGAGAATAAACCCTCATAGCTAGACTTTCCAGTGCACATTTTGTCTACCAAAAAAAAAAAAAAATGCTTGAAATACAATGCCAAAAGAGAAAAACTTCATAAACTTTGAAGAAGAAAAACAATTCCTTTAACTTATTCATTGTGAATGGATTCCGGTTTTGTGTGTGTGTGTGTTTGTAAGTGGGGGGGGGGGTGTTTGTGTATGTTTGAGAGGGGCAGAGATACTATATTCCTCTTAGATGTACCACAAAAGTAAAAGCAAACTATATTTAGGTACAAGCTGTTAAGTGCCAGTTGTGTGACAGTCTAAGATGACTGTAAAACTCTGTGCTAAAAAATTGCCTGCTCAGAACCTTGGACGGCGGATAAAAAGCTTCAGAAACCATTTTGAAAAACTGCTGATACCAAGAAACAGTAAGAAATAAGCAGAGATTGGAAATATTCAAAGAAAGATAGAGTACGATCTTTGTTGTGATAGGAACGACTTAGGTGTTTACATTGGTTATTTTTAATTAGCATTTCACCCTCAGCCTAAAGAAAGTTCAAGATTGTTTTAAGAGGACATTATTGATTAAGCTTTCATTCTAAAATGTTTTAAACAAACTAAGCGAGCCTACAAAACAATCCAGTACTTATTTGTATTGTTATTTGTCTCTACAACTGATTATTGTCTTTCAGAACCACCTCGAGCTCTTAGTTTTCGGACAGTTTTGTATTTTAAATATTAAAACTTACTGAGCATCTATTCTTCCCTGGGATCTGTGTCAGCAAGTGGCAGTTAAAAAAAAAAAAAATCAAACAAATTGCCCCTGTGATCTCTAAGTAGCTGTATCTGTTGAGAATACTGTTTAACTGTAATTTAGAAAATGGTGTGTCATTCCTTAGAAAACTCCTGATGTGCTCTGCTTTCTGTTTCTGTGGAGTATGTTTTAAATGGTGTCCACAGGACTTATTTCACAAACTTTATCAGAAACCTATTACATTTTATGTTTTCAAAAGATTGCTAGCTACTACTTTAAAATCAGTAAAAGGGACATTAATATGTTTATATAATTTTAAGTTGCAAATTCAGAATATAAAAAAATTATAAATTTCCCATAATCCTACCACTTTAGGTACGTGACACAAAAAAAGCAGAAATCTCTTCCTTTTGTTCCTGCATCTCACCCCCCTCCCCAACCTTCAGAGGTGATGACCTTTAACTACTGCTGTATCTCCTTCTAAACATTTTTATATGTATTCAGTCTAGAGTTTCCAGATTTAGATAAAATAAAAGATCTTCAATTAAATTTTTTAATTGTTTTTCTATTATTTATTTACTTATTTATTGAGACAGAGTCTGACTTTGTCACCCTGGGCAGAGTGCTATGGCATCATTGTAGCTCATAACAACCTCAAACTCTTGGGCTCAAGAGATCCTCCTGCCTCAGTGTCTAGAGTAGCTTTGACTACAGGCACCCACCACAATGCCCAGCTAATTTTTCTGGTTTGGGTATAGATGGGAGCTTGCTCTTGCTCAAGCAATCCACCCACCTCAGCCTCCCAGATCACTAAAGTTACAGGTGTAATCTTAGGCCACACCCAGCCTTTCAGTTAAATTTTAATGTCTGACAAACAATGAATAACTCTTTTATGTAAATATATATTGCATGGGACATACTTAAACTGAAAAGCATTTGTTGTGTATCTGAAATGTAAATTTTTCGAGTGTGCTGTATTTTATCTAGCCATCTTAATGTGCACATAGCCACATGTATGTGGCTACTTTATCAAAGTAGAATCAAGCTATATATATTACTCTCAGGTTTACTCTTTTCTCTATTGATTTATCTAGTTTACATGTCAGAATTACCCATGTTCTTTCTAATGGCTGCTTGATATTACATTGTAGACACATCATAATTTATTTAACTATTCCTCTATTGGTTGACATTTTAGGTGTTTGCATTTTTTTGCTCTTTCAAATAAAATGGCATTGAACTTCTTTGTGTTGACTCATTATAAACTTGCACTGTTGGTTCCTTAGGGTGAATTCCTGGAAGTGGAATTGCTAGATTGTAGCATATTTTTAAAGCCATGTTTGTTCATTCCCCTCATACTTAGTCAGTGCTGGAGGCCTGAGGCATAAAGAACTGAAGAGCGGCCAGGGGCACCAGGTCAGGAGGACCTCGGGCTTCTTTCTGATGGAAGGGACCTTTTGCATTTTGGGCACCTTGCTTACTTAGCCTTGGAGTCAGCTTCATGGGACCAGGCACCATTGTCCTCCAGCCTACCACAGCGCTCGTGAGAAGAGCTGGCCTACGCAGAAATTTAGAATGAATGAATGAATATGAATTTACTCACGGCTTGCTGTGAGAATTAAGTGAAGTAACATATGCAAAGTGTCTGAGGGAAAAAGAGTAATACATGTAAAGTGCTTGGATGCTTCTTTATTTTTCTCACCCACACCCTTTTCCAGTTAATTTCTTTGTGTCAGGAGGCTCTAATCTATACAATTACAGTAAAATGGGATAAATTCTAGAACAGAAGTTTGTTCAGAGTGCTGTGGGATTTGCAAGGGGGACTACTATCTTAGCCTATGGATGTGAGGAGAATTGCCTAGGATATGGCCAAGATTTACTAAAAGTCTTGAAAGACAAGTTGGAAGGAGCCAGAGAGACAAGGGGTATGTGTGTGTGTATGTTGGAGGATGGGGCAGTGGAAGGAGCATTCCAGGGGAAGGGGAGAGCATTGCCAAGGGACAAAGATGTTACAGATCATGTCACCTTCAGAGGAACAGCTGGAAAGGAGACCAGAGGTAGTTAGGGATCAGACATCAAAGTGCTTTAGATAGCAACCTAAGTTTTACTTTTGTCTTATAGTGACCTGAAGGGGATTTCTGTATGACTCAGATTTACATTTTAGAAATATCACTTAGTCTACTGTGGAGAAAAGATTAAAGATGCATGAATCTTTAAAGATAGGAGCTTTAAAGTAATATTGGAGTACTACTGCAGTAATCCAGGTGAGAGATACCAACTGCTTAACAAGGGCCCTGGAAAGGGGAAAGAAGGCCTTGTTTAAATGGTAATTTAGGAATTACACTTACCAGGACTTGGTGACTCACTAGCTAGGTGGTTGGGAGGACACAAAGAAGCTAAAATATGTCACATTTCTAGATGGATCATTTGGGTGGACAGGGTACCATTCTACAAGATAAGAAATACAGGTTGAAGAACAGGTTTTGATAGGAGTGAAGAAACTTATTATTTTGAGACCAATTGAGGTTACAGTTACTGTAACCTCAATAGTCTGGAAAACATAGCAGGAAGCATTTGTGTATGCAGAAGTTTGCACATGTGGAGCTTGGGAGAGCAGTACCAGCTGCCATTCTGACTTAGGCCTCTTATGTCTCAGCATAAGAGTAAACATGGAGGCCATGAATGAATGAGGTGAGAGGGTAGAGGCAGAATTTGGAATTTAAGATACTTGTGAGAAGCGTAGTTGCAAGGGAAAGAAGGCAGGGAACACAAACAAATGGGGTTATGGACAACAGAAAAGGAAGTTTGCCACAGACCCAGAGAAGGCAATGCTGGAAGTCCAAGTGAAATTGGAGACTATGATGGATAAGCACCTGGATCTTCATTACGTTGATTTTTTTTTTTTTCTCAGCAATCTTAATTGTATTGTAGGGATGGGCAGGTAGTTCTGAAAGGAGGCTTAAAAGACCAGGGGGAGGAGGAGTGGAAGATGATTTTGTGATTCCTGAGAAGAGAATAATCCCAAACTCTGACTAGGGGTTTTAGGTAGGAAAAGATTGGAAGGCAAAAGGGGTGTGTTTAAGAAAACAGTTATTAGTTCAAGAAATTGCAGAACCCTGCATTTTAGAGAGGGGTATCCTTAAACCAAAGTAGCCCTCCATAGGTAACTGGACCTGGATACTCTTATTAAGACCAAGATTCCCGATCTGTAGTGATGCCAATCTTTCCCTGGAAAACTCTGTTGCGGCTCTGATTTTAATGTTTACATGCCGGGTTCTTCTTTGTAAGATAGTCGTTAGATGGTTGACCCAGTTCTCACTTCTGCCTGGGTGGATAGCTCTTCAGTTCTGTTTGGCCTACACACCCCCTTTTCTCTTGGCCTCGATGCTTTTCCTGACAGGTGTGACCACCCAGAGCCTCTTCTTCCTGTAGACCGATGAAGGTATCAGTGAGTAGCAGATGGTCCTCCTTCCCCTGGAGACACATTTGCTGCTTCTACCCAACAGACTTCAGCTTAAATTCAGTTCCTGCAACAACATGAAACAAACAATTTGAAATGCAGCATCTACGGAGTCCCTCTAAACAGCTATGCATGCAGCTGTACCCAAAACAGATAATAGCACAGATGTGTTTACGAGAGGGAGGCAGGAGTACTCTCTGTGTGTGTTTTCAGCTTCTCACCACGGCAAGGCTTTCTTTTCTTTTTCAAGGAGGTACATTGTGGTGAGCAGTGTTTTATGACCCATAATAAAAACCTTGTAAAGACAATTTTTTGACCAAATGAAGCTAAGTGTTCTTTTCAGAGTCCTCGTTTGCTCTTCTCCCCCTCTCTGTATTGGAATGCACACAGTTCAGCATTAACGGATAACATAAGGAAATAATGTCACAAATTCTAATTCTTATTGGTTAAGCTGGGAAAGCAACCAGAATTAATTATGTAAGAGAGCTCACTGGTAATATTTTCCCCTATTCAGTAGTAGCTTCTGAATATGTATGTTAAGTAGAGTTTTATATTGCATTCACACAGTACCTGGTTATTACCTTATGAAAACATCCCAAGGACGGTGTGAGGGAATCTCAATAGTCAGAGGGCACTACAGAAAAATCTGTCCAAGTATAGCTAAAAAAGCAACTTTTAAAACCATCCTAAAAAGTTAGGTTATTTACAAAGAGAGATGTACATATACTACATTTGATGAAAAATAACATGATTTCTGAGGACTCTTCCAGACTTAAAATGCTGGCAATCTTTAGGCTTTTAAAATTGGCCGGGCACAGTGGCTCACGCCTGTAATCCTAGCACTCTGGGAGGCCGAGGTGGATGGATTGCTTGAGCTCATGAGTTCAAGACCGGTCCGAGCAAAAGCAAGACTCCGTCTCTACTAAAAAATAGAAAAACTGAGGCAAGAAGATTGCTTGAGCCCGAGTTGGAGGTTGCTGTGAGCTGGGATACCACGGCACTGTACCCAGGGAACAGCTTGAGACTCTGTCTCAAAAAAAAAAAAAAAAAAAATTAAGAACAGGCAACATAACATTTGATTTAATTAAAATCTTACATATTCTAAGGATTGTCTTCTTTAATATGTGCACGATTCTGTTCGTTGATCTTTTTTCCCCCCTACTTTGTTCGTTTGCTGGTTGATCTTAATAATGACTGTTAGGGAAGATGAAGATGGAAGGCTGTCCACGTAACTAACTTGGGAAAACTGGTGACTCTGAACTTGTAGCACTGCTAATGGTGGGCACCAGAACCCCTTCTTGATTTAGTGGCACCTAGTCTGAACCTATTACCTAAGTTGGGAGATTCACACATTGTTTTTTATTGACAATCACCTATAAGAAACTGTTGCTCCATTTTACAGAGGAAGGAGCTCAGGCTAGATGCTAGAGTAAGGGAGGATAGATAACAGCCCCAAGATCTCCCAGTATACAACCAGGATATGTAGCAGAACCCTGACAAATGGTCAATAAAGTTGACCTGTGGAAAAACAAATATTAACCTGCTGCATTGTCATCTTTTTTTTTTTTTTTTTAAGACAGACTCTCACACACTGGTTAGAATGCAGTGGCATCATAGCTCACAGCAACCTCAAACTGCTGAGCTCCCAAAATCCTCTTACCTCAGCCTCCCAAGTAGTTGGGACTATATGCACCCACCAGGACACCCAGCTAGTTTTTCTATTTTTAATAGGGATGGGGTCTCTCTGTTGCTCAAGCTCGTCTCCAACTCCTGAGCTCAAGCAAACTACCTGCGTGGCCTCCCCAGTGTGAGGATCACAGGAGCATGTTGGATTGCCTTTCTCCTTACTTTCCTTTCCAATATTCTAGTTCAGACCCTTATTAACTGAAGTCCAGTGCAGTGTAATAGCGTCCTCACACCACCTCCCATTCATTCTATATGCTGAAATAGCACTAATAACATACCACCATTCTTTTACATATTTTCACAACTTACCCATTGGCGACAAGACAAGATGCTAAAAACTCCCATTGCCCACCCAGCAGTAAACCCCTTTGCAGTGTGGTCCCTGTTAGCAGTGTTCCCTCCGCAGGACCCTGGCTGTTGGGGCTGTTGCTGGTCTCCAAGTACACAAGTGCTGACCTTGCTCTAAGCCTCTGCTAGTGTATCCCACGGCAGATGCATCCCCACACCAGACTGAAGGCTGCCCACCTCCCAGATAGGGGGAGACGCTGCTTCCTCCTTGGTGCTCACCCAGTGCCGTAGCTCCTGTGCTATTTGGGGTCCTCACCACATGCTGACTTGAAGTAAAAGAGTGCATGTTTATTTCTCCTCTCCCTGTTCAAATAGGAGCTCTTTGGGACTCTTGTCTTCAGGTGCTTTTATGTAACATTGGCTAAACATGACGTCTTACACATAGTAGGGGCTTCACAATTCTTTTGAATAAATGGTAGCAATTTATGATGTGTGTGCACTTTACCATATTTAAAGTATTTAGGTATACAGTATGTGTTATGTAATATAATGTTTTGTTTGAATTCCTCCTTTTAGAGGTTGTTGCTGTCTCATAGATGTGAAAATAAAGGTTGCAAGACTTGCCTTCCGTTATATAAATAGTAAACACAAATTCAGAGCCAAAGCTTTTAGCTCTAAATCCAGTGCTCTTTCTCTTTAAGATCATACTGCCCTCAAAAATGTAAATTTGCATTTCATGTGCAGGTGGCTCTGTTAAGTTCAACATATCCAAGAGGAACTTTTTTGGTACTTTCTTTTGTGTGTTCCCTTGGCCAACATTCAATAAATTCTTAGCAAATACCCGATAAGCCACAGTGCAGGATCATGGCCTTTTCACTAAAGAAAGATTCAGGAATCAGTTTTAATTAGTAAGAATGTTCTGTAACTCTTGTACACAAAGCCAAGAGCAAAAGTAATTATACTTCATCGTAGTGCATATCTATGGACTAATGGGTGATTCATCAAATCAAATAAAACCAAAAAATGTCTCTGTATAGGGTGCGTTGTTCAGTTCTGTGGAGGATAAAAAGATGGAGTATTGCTATTCCTCAAAGTATTCACAGTCTAGCTGGAATAGCACTTGGCATTTTAAAAAAACAAATCAATTATAGAATGTGAAGTGATGGAATATTTTGGTTATCTCCATAGTCCTATGAGAGAGGCAGGGCAGAATTTATTATGATTTTTACAAATGAAAAACTGAGGCCCCACATGGTTGAGACTTACTCTAAGGGCTAAGGGCTGAGATGAAATGGAATTTAGTCAATAACACTGCAATTAAGAGATCAGACTTTGAAAAATACTGATGTGATGTGAAATTACATTGTGCACAGCCAGTTAGTCCAATTTTGTATCTAAGTGAAGACTCAGGCAAAGTAACTTGACACATAGAACGCTCCTCTCAGGGATGTGAGGGGCTAAGGGACTTGCGCGTCCTCATACCCACAGCTGTGGAGCACTGTGTGAAAATCCCTGCCTCTCGATACATGGCAAGTTGCTTTTGAAAGAGGTGGCAAAATAGAAAGGAACAACCTTCACTATTTTTGCTGCTTGTTCTAATGTTCAGTATAGGCCTGGGAGTTTTGTATTTCAAAAATGATGAACCAAAGTCCTAACACACTTACGAAGATGTTCTCATGGCTAATAGGTATGAATACTGATATATATATGCCACGCCTCTTTGGTCCCTGTCCCCTAATCCAAACCTACTTTTTCTGATTCCCCTGGAGTTTTGTCACTGGTTACAATATTCCTCCTTGGGAGGAGTGAGTTGTTTATGACTCACTTATGATTTTACAGGCCTTTATAGGTTTCATGGTAATAGTCATTTCCAATTTAGTTTGGGCCTCACTTCTTGAACATGTATTCACAATAATATAATACAATGTACTAGGAGGCCAGTAAATCTGGAGGAAGAGTGATTAAAGCAGACCTCCCTCTTAGAAGATGGAGCCAGCCGGCAGTGAGTGAGCAAAGGGAAGGAATTCCGTAGAGTACAAGGAGGCAAGGCCAGGAAGCGCCCAGGGGATGTGTCTGAGGGGCTCAGATGGGAGAACGATCTGACAGGATCAGATTTGCACGTGAAAATGATCAGACTGCTGTGAACCTAGCAATTACAGAGGTCGAGGGGAAAGGATTGCTTGAGGCCAAGAGTTCAAGACTAGCATGAGCAAGAGCGAGACCCCCATCTCTATTAAAAAAAAAAAAATAGAAAAATTAGCTGGGCATGGTAGTACATGCCTATAGACCCAGCTACTTAGGAAACTGAAGAAGGATCATTTGAACCTAAGAGTTTGAGGTTGTAGGGCAGCGCCTATGGCTCAGTGAGTAGGGCGCCGGCCTCATATGCCGAGGGTGGCGGGTTCAAACCCAGCCCCGGCCAAACTGCAACAAAAAAATAGCCGGGTGCTGTGGCGGGCACCTGTAGTCCCAGCTGCTCGGGAGGCTGAGGCAAGAGAATCGCTTAAGGCCAGGAGCTGGAGGTTGCTGTGAGCTGTGTGATGCCACGGCACTCTACCGAGGGCCATAAAGTGAGACTATGTCTCTACAAAAAAAAAAAAAAGAGTTTGAGGTTGTAGTGATGACACTACATGATGACACCACTGCACTCTAGCCTAGGTGACAGTACCAAACCCTGCCTCGAAGAAAAGAAAGAAAGAAAAAGAAATTAGGCTAGCCAGATAGTAAGAGATGGATTTGAGGACTGAGCTCGGTGGGGAAAGGGTTGGTATATGGTACACACGAGGAAGGGTAAGACTGACCAGGCCCCCGGCAGTGGGAGCCTCAGAGGCATAGAAATTGTATTATAAAATGCCATGACGTTACTGAGGGACTCAGAAGAGTAAATGAAGAAGATAAAAGGCTCACTATTGTAAGGGTAGCTGTTCTCCCCAAAATTAATTTTGAAGAATCAGTGAAAATATGAAAGGGATTTTTTGCGGGATATGGGAACTCAAAGAATTGATCCTAAAATCAGTCCAGAATGGTAACATGTGAGAAGATCCAGGGATGCAGCGCATGTGGGTGTGTGCCTGCGGGGTCCCTGCAAGTCGGGGGGTTGAAGTGAGAGTATCATGTGAGCTCAGGAGTTTCAGGCCAGCCTGGGCAGCGGAGGAAGTCTCCAAAATAAATAAATACATAAATAAATGATTTCTTTTAAAAAATAATACACAGGAATGGTTTATGAAGAATGAAAAGAGAAAACTTGCCCTACTAGATAGTAAAATGTATTCTGAATATTGAGTAATTAAAGGAGAGAGTGCTCTAAACGGAAGCCCAAAAAGTGAAGTCCAGAAACAAGTAATTTACGATGTGATAAACGTGGCATTTAAAATTGGCGGGTAAGTTAATAAATTCCTAAAACTTTTGGCTAAAGATGGCATATATATTAAAATAGATGGTATACAACCACGAAAAATTAAGCAGTAGCTCCATATTACAAATAGATCTACGTGCAGATGAGTTGAATATACATTGTGATATGAAAAGACAGTTACAAAATTATATGCATTTGCATTCCATTTATAAAGCCAATAATAGCCATCTGTATGCCCATTGTAGATGGCAAAAAATGGGGTGAGGTTAAAGAAGTCGAACTTCTGAAGCTACAGTGTTAGCTCTAGAACATCCAGCGGATGTCAAAGTCGTGTAGGAAGATGCATAGTGTGGGATTGAGAGGCTGAGCCACAGCCCCTGAAGAACATGGGGGAGGACTGTAAGTGATGGTGATGAAGAAAAAGATGTCATGAGCACGAATGGAAGGTGGTACACACCTCAGAAAAGGCTAACAACCTGGAAAGGATAATTGGTAACAAGAAAAGAGAATGATGCCTTCCTCCTCTGGCTCGCACTCTCTCTGTCACCCAGGATGGAGTGCAGTGGCATGATCATAGCTTACTGTAACCTTGAATGCCTCAGCCTCCCTAATAGCTAGTTAGGATTACAGGCATGCCACCACAGGTGGATAGCTTTTTTAATTTTTTTATGGAGACAGAGGTCACTCTAGATAGCCTATACTGGTCTCAAACTCCTGGTCTCAAGTAATCCTTCCACCTCAGCCTCCCAAAGTCCTGGAATTGCAGGTGTGAGCCACTGTGCCCAGCCTCACACTCTTTAGATTACTGTAGGCTTATAGTAAGTTTTGAACTGAGACGTGTTTGTTCTTCCACTTTCTCGTTTTCTTTAGGTTCTTCTGGGACCTTTGCATTGCTGTACTAATTTTGGCATCTGATTGTCAATTTCTGCAAAAAAAAAAAAAATCAAATGGAGTTTTAACAGTGATGATTTTGAATCTTTAGATCTACTGAACTCTATTGGTATTTTAACAATATCAAAACTTTTAATCCATGAACATGAACTTGGATTCCACAGAATTATATTCCACTGTATGGATGTACTTTTAAAAACTACATATAATTTCCAGTTGATGCTATGAATAATACTGCCATGACCTTCACATCTATGTTATTGGGTAAATGTAATCTTCATTTCTTTTGTGAAAAAAATTTTTATAAATAACAAAAAAAAGAGAAAAGAGAATGTTGGTACAGGCCCCATCAAGGCAGATGGCAGGGGATGGTGGCTATGAATGAAAGATAATGTTCTTAAGAGTTTTCAATTATTATAATGTTAAGTTAGATATGCTAGGATAATTTTCAACTGCAAATTACAGAATACTCAGTGATGAGATTGGCTTTAGATAAGATTGCTTGCATAACCAAAAGGCTGGAAGGAAGTAGGCAGCCCCACAGTTGATCGTGCTATTCATGGATAACACAAAGACTCAGACTCTTCCCTTTTTTGCACTCTGTCCTCGTCTGTGTGCAGGTGATGTCTCCTCTTGTGTTTTAGGATGGTTGCCACTCTGCAAGTTCATGCTGTCAAGCAGCAGCGCTCAATATATAAGGCCTAAGCAGGGACTGGGAGGCAAGGAAGAAGTACAGCAGAGAGCATTCTCCTATGCTTCTCTCCGCAAGGAGGAAAGCACGTCCTGAATCTCTCTAGCCAACTTGTCCAGCCAGGACCAGGTCTTATGTTCATTCCTGGACCAATTCCTAGCAAATGCTAGGAATGTGACTTCCTTCGTTGGGCCCGGCCAGCCTTGGTGGCTGGCAACTGACAATAGTGCTGCAGCAAGCAGATAGTAATCTGCTCTCCTCCATGGGAAACCAGCTTCTCTAATATATTACCTCATTTGTGGAGGAGGGAAGTATGGAGTGAGGGGAAGATTCTCAAAAGAGAGTATTGAGAGGGAGAATGAGGAAAGATGAGAAGGTATTTTGTCCAGTTGCAGCTATCAGAAAGCATACTCTTGAAATTTTATTACAGATGAATGTGTCAAAATGGAGTTTAATATTAAATGTTTTTAAAAGCCTTGTTAGACAGTATGTATAGAATGATAACCATTTGGGTCATTAGCCTACAACCTAGACATTTGAGCTTCTGATTTTCTTACTTATGCAATGCTGGCTTTTTTTATTTCCTGCACTGAAGAAGTTATAATTAATACTGTGTGTTTGTAGTTTCAGTTCCTGATTATTTTCCACAGTGGGCTAATAATAGCCGTTACAATGAGGTCATGATTCCTTCTTTCAGATTCTGCATTTAAGTCATTACTTCAGACATTAACATTTTCAGCCTCAGTGGGGATGAAAATGAATTGTTACTTTTTATTTCTAGTCACTTGAGGCTGATTCTTTACCTTCTCATCTCAGCATTAGCATCACTTCCAGGAATCAATGATAAATGGATTCTCTTAATTCTCACTTCAGAATGTATATTTGATTAATAAAATTAATACATAATGCCACTTTTTAAAAAATTTTATCCAGTTAGCCTAGAAGTTGTAAAGATAGCCCCTCTTTCTGTTGGGGCCCGTGCCTTTGTTTCTACTGAGAGGGGTGGAATGATATATGGCCTTTCTCAGGAGCAAATCACACCTTATCCTACCTGTGCAGGGCCAAAAGCAGGCAGTATGGCCATAGTTTCACAGTTCTTCTTTGGAACAAAGCTCTCCTGGGACCTGTTTAGCTGTCTCCAGGTCCACTGGATAATTGCTTGCCTAGAATTCACTCCTTACAACTTCCCAGATGATCTTAAGGAGCCCACTTTTAACCTCTTCAGCTTTCTCAGGGTTTGTTTGTTTTGCCTTTTGTGATTTTGACTACAGCATTCTTTGAGTCTTCCTGAAAACGAAAGTGAGAAGTAGGGAGAACCTGCTTATAAAGCAGTTTTTGAGGTTCATTGTTGTCGATGTCAATTGATCAGTGAAAGCAAACAGGACCCCTGTGAAGTTATGGAGTAAGTTTGTATGTACAGTAAGCTGGATGTCACAGCCTATGGCACAGATTCTCCCTGAGTGCAGAAAGGAGTGGGTGAAATGGCCAAGGAATTAATTAACCTGCCCGACTGACCCTCCAGGACTTGAACATGGCTTTGTCTTTCACTATTTCATTGCTTAGATTACAGTATTGAACATTTTATGGGAGAAGTATGATTTTAAAAGATCCTGGTACTATATCCAGCAATTCCACATCTATTTTTTTTTTTTTTTTTTTGTAGAGACAGAGTTTCACTTTATTGCCCTGGGTAGAGTGCCGTGGCGTCACACAGCTCACAGCAACCTCCAACTCCTGGGCTTACGCGATTCTCTTGCCTCAGCCTCCCGAGCAGCTGGGACTACAGGCGCCCGCCACAACACCCGGCTATTTTTTTGTTGCAGTTTGGCCAGGGCTGGGTTTGAACCCGCCACCCTCGGCATATGGGGCCGGCGCCCTACTCACTGAGCCACAGGCGCCGCCCCCACATCTATTTTTTCAAAAGAATTGAAAGCAGGGTTACAAATAATGTCGCTATGCATCTGTGTTCATAGCAGCATTATTCACAATAGCCAAAAACTGGAAACAGCTGACACGTCCGTCAATGGATGGGTGATATACACATATAAGGGAATATTATTTAGCCTCAAAAAGCAAGGAAATTACAGCACATGCCCCAACACGAATGAAACTTGAGGACATTATGCTAAGTGAAATGAGCTGTTCACAAAAAGACAATTACAGTGTGATTCCACATAGATGAGGTATCTAGAGTAGTCAAATTCATAAAAATAAATAGGATGATGGTTGCCAGGGGTTGAGGGGTGGGGGAAATGGGGTGTCATGAAAGATGAAAAAGTTCTTACTTGTTTTCGTATAATCATAACCTCTACCCTTAATCCAATATGTTGTTATTCCTTGTTAAAAGAAAGAGAACAGAAAACCTTTGTAACATCATATATTTTGGACTATAGACTCCTAATACCCTTCACAGAAACAAACCAACCACTGTGAGGATGTTTCTGTGAAAACTTGGATAACAAATTTGAAAAGGTGGTGGTTTAAGTTATAAGGAAGAGAAAAAGATTATTATTGCCTAGAAGTTGTATAGTATGTCTTTCTACTAATTTTTAAATAAACTACCAGTGTACATTTTTAGTACTAAAACTTTGAGAATGTGAATATATCACTCAGATGAGCTAGATATGTCCAAATATCCGGAATTGTCCATTTAAAGCTGTCATTTCTGTAATTTGTTGTAGGGTGTAAATTGGATGTTTTTAAGTCTTTTGGAACTAATCACCTTTTTTGTAGTTGGGGGGGGAAAGGCGCAAGGATAAATCTTTTTTCCCATTGGAAAAGCCTGAGGTCAGTTTTTAGTTTGCTTGTTTGTTTTGGTATTAAAGAAATATGAGGATTAGAGCTCTACAACATCTAAAGGAAGCAATTACAAGACTTTTAAGGATTTCCGGTATTCAGACTGAGGTCCAGAGTCGTCTTTTAGGGGAGTTGCCAAAGATAAAGCCTCACCTAAAATCGCTGGGAGCCATACTTCAGACTTCATTCCGCAGTGGTATTCTGTTGAGACATGCTTTCAAGTCCCGTGTTTCAAAAAGATACAATGAAGACCCCAAGTGACTGTTTGTTTATCATAGGTATGGCTAGATGTGCAAACCTTTTATACCAGGACTGTGCTTTGTAACATAAAGAGGGAAACTCTTAACCTGTGTTTAACTGAAAAAGCCTTAATTGGCAGCATCTGTAGTTTCATTGAATTGCATCACTAGGGTTACTGTGAAATATTTGTGTTCTATAGGACAGATTAATTTAGATTAAAATCCTTAGGCGCTAATTTAAGAGTGTGTCTCACAAAACTGTAAACTGAGACGGAACAAATAATAAGCTTAAGTAGAGAATCATTTGAAATGTCTTTGATCTAAACACTGTTTGCGATTTTGAATGCAAGGTTTTATTTCTCACCTTATATGATGTGTTGTAGTTTATTTCTGTCATTCTCTGGAATTGGGACCAGGTCTTATGCTTATTTGGGACCAGAGTTCCTGATGGAGCTAATCTCAAAGTATTTCACCTCTGAGGTGGGGCATTCTAGTGAAGGATGGTTAAAGGCTGAGGAGGAGGTTCATAATATTCATCAACCTAACTCCCAGTTGAATTACTAGAGGTAATAAGATTTTTGGCAAGATTTTGTTTTTTACATCATTTATTCCAAGCTCTTTTAAAAGAAAATCCACTTTGTTAACTAACTAGCCTGGTAAAATTTAAAGAATGATGATCCCTAAGTAGAACCAACTTAGATCTGTAGTAGTGGTTCTCGACCTTCCTAATGCCACGGCCCTTTAATACAGTTCCTGTGGGTCGTGACCCACAGGTTGAGAACTGCTGATCTATAAGCATCATTTACATGAAGTCAATGTTAGTGCAGCCATGGAGATTCATACTGCTTAACCTGCACTTTGATAGGACGCTAACAAGTCATTTAGTCTACTCTGGCCTTTAAACAAGGGAGAACCAGACCCATAGTACATAGTATAAGTGCTAAAATACACAACTAAAACTGAATAATAGTGGTTGTTTCATGTCCCAGGGAGGAAAACCATGCAGCCTTTTCTGTAAGTCATATCACATAAAAGTTATTTTGTAGAATTTTATTGAAGTGGTAAAATATCTGCAATGAATTGTTAAATGTTTTTTGAAAGAGCCGTAAAAAACTGTGTACAGAATAATAACCATTTTTATTTAAAAATAACATATATTACATTTCTTCATATAAATGATACGTGTAATTTTTAAAAGACAGACTAGAAAGACACAAACAGGAAAGCTTTCTCTGTTCTCTTCATGAGACTTTGTTGTTTTTTTAAATAAACTTTATTGAGGTATAATTTACACACAAAATGAACCCATTTCAAGTGTACAATTCAGTGAGTTTTGACAAACATATAGATAGCCAAGTAAGTAGTACATACTTTTTCGTTTCTGAGCGAGATTTTGAATGACTTTACTTTTTTCTCTGGATTTAAAAAAACAACAACAACAACTTTGTTTCTGCATTAAACATGTATATGTATGCATTTTAATTTTTATAATTAAGAAAAATGTAGTATGTGCTATATAAATATATACACAAATTTAAAACAATACTTTTTTTTTTTGAGACCAAGTCTTACTTTTACCATGGCATCATAGCTCACAGCAACCTCAAACTCTTGGGCTTAAGCAATTCTCTTGCCTCAGCCTCCAAAGTAGCTGGGACTACAGGTGTCTGCCATAGCACCTGGCTATTTTTAATTTTTTTTTTTTTTTTGGCCATGGCTGGGTTTGAACCCGCCATCTCTGGCCTATGGGGCTGGTGCCTTACTCCTTTGAGCCACAGGCGCTGCCCCAGCACCTGGCTATTTTTAGAGACGAAGTCTCCCTCTGGCTCAGGATGGTCTTGAGCTCGTGAGCTCAGGTAATCCACCCACTTCAGCCTCCCAGAATGCTAGGATTACACTGTGTCCAGCCAACAATACATGTTTCTTTTTTATGCTATAGTTCAGGCATTTTATAAATTTCAGTAGGCTTTATTATTAATTAGTTCAAATTTTTTTATTTGTGTACTCCTAACTGGCTTCTTAAATTGTTTGAACATTGCGGTAGGAACCATGCAGATTTACTGTTGTGCTGTTTTAAGCGGGTGATGGTTAGAGTATGGGGAGCTAAAGATGACAAGCCAGCATGATAATACTTTGTTAGTCATGCTTTTTAAAATTTGGTGCTTACAAGTTGTATGCATGTGTTTCCAATAAAGATTATTTGCCCCAGCAGAAGACAACTTTCTTAAACATTTTTTTGCTTCATTTTCACACATTTGGAAGCTTGGAAGTTCAGAATACCCATGTAGGGCCATCTCAAAACTGATTCCAGAATACCAGTGTCACAGCGTGCCTCTTTATTTAGCACTTTGTTCACATCGACCTTGTAGCACTGGCCACATTTTCTTATAGTTGTTTATGACTCAGTCACCCCTATAGATGCTGATCTTGGCAATAATCATCCTAATAATTATCATTTGTTGAATGTTTACCATATGTCAGAAACTGCACTACCATTTTACATACATTACTTTATTTAAACCCCTTAATATTATGAAAAAGTAAGCACCATTTTCTTTATTTTAAAGATGGAAACACTAAGGGTTTGGTTATTTTTGTTTGTTTGTTTTGTTGGGTTTTATTTTTACAGTTTTTGGCTGGGGCTGAATTTGAACCCGCCACCTCCGGCATAAGGGGCCAACCCCTTAAGGGTTTGGTTTTTTAAGCAAGCTAGGATGTAAAGACAACTCACAGCTCTAAAGGAATTACCAAAACCATAATCCAATAACCAAACAATGCTATTCTTGTTGAGAAGGGTTTTGTGGTCCACCTGGTGAAGTAAGTGTGTCCTCACAGACTGTTGTAGCTCTGAACATGATGTTTCCTAATTATTTTTCTAACCCCGGTATGAACAAAATAGCTCTATCCTTCCTTGTACACATAATTCTCACAATATTTTCGGAGGTAGGTCACTCTTATTAACCCCAGATTTCAGAATATCATGGTATGACCAAATTCTTAAGTCCCTACTTCCAAGACATTCTTTGCAAGTTTTAAATCTTGTTTCTCATTTTCTTGGTCCTAAAACTGGAAAAAGATCTGCTATTAAGTTTATTTTCTGAATGGGCCCCTGCTTCATGACAGTCAGTCACAATGGCATGAACAGCTGCCCTTTATTGAGTACTTACTATTGTTCTGTACAATGCTTTAAGTGTAAGTAAAGCATGTAAGTGCTTTACAATGATCTGATGGAATAGGTTTTGTTACTTTCCCATTTTACAGCAGGGAAACTGTGACTCAGAGAAGTTAAAGGGCTTGCCTCATTTTACATCCTCATTCCTTTCAGATTCCTATTTAAATCAAAGCTCTTATTGTCTCTTACTAGTCTTGTGACTTTGGGCTACTGACTTGACCTACTTCTGTCTATCAGTTTCTTGACCTGTAAAATGCTGTGATGACATTATTTATTCCAGCGTTGTTGTAAATGAGTTACTAAGTAGAAAGTGTTTGTTATTAAGTGCTATAAAAATAATAACCATTATTAACAATATTATTCATCACTAAATTTTAATTGTTGAAATAACATATTAAACATATAGAAGTTTATGAAATAAAAGGTATCCCCTTCTCACCACTTCCTGCTTCATCGCCTCAGCATTAAGCACTAATACCAGTTTGTTACAATATATCCTTTCTAAAAATTTTTTATGCCATTTAAACCCTTCTTTAGGTTGTCCTCTCATTAATAAAATATAAGCTGAGAATGAAATTTTTTTTTTTTTTTGCAGTTTTTAGCTGGGGCTGGGTCTGAATCTGCCATCTCCGGCATATGGGGCCAGCACCCTACTCCTTTGAGCCACAGGCGCTGCCCAGAATAAAATTTTTTGTAGTGTTCTTGAGAATGAGAAATTGGAGAGGCAAGAAGGGTGACAGATCCATTCACTGAGCTAATATTTATCAAATACCTACAGTATGCCAAGCACTGAACTAGGTGCTAAGGATTCAGGTTACAGCAGAGGTTGAATTCCTCTTTTGACTGTTCATTCATTTTTCTTTCTTTCTTTCTTTAATTTAGGATATGATGTTCCAGCTTCTCCGTGGCCTGGACTTTCTTCATTCACACCGAGTAGTGCATCGTGATCTAAAACCACAAAACATTCTGGTGACCAGCAGTGGACAAATAAAACTGGCTGACTTCGGCCTTGCCCGCATCTACAGTTTTCAGATGGCTCTTACCTCAGTGGTGAGTGACTGAGTGTTGTCCTTTTATTAAACATATGGATTTTGAATGACAAACTGCTCCTCTTCTTTGCCCAGTGTTTTTACTGCCCATGGTTAGTTTGGTGGACAGCATGTCTGTGCATTTTTGTATGTAGCATTAGGTAGGAGGAAAGCATTCTGTTTACAGCTACAGAAAAATACAAGCTGGGCTGCTTGTGGACAGGACCATTATAGAAATAGTCAGTTGCATCTTAGCCACCAAAAGAGAATCAGATAGAAAGTTTCCAAATTTTTTGCCATGACCACTGCTTTCAGAGCTGCCTGGGGAACACACAGTACCAGATCAGGAAGGAGAAATCACTAGTAGTGATGGCCTGTCTGCAGCGTCCTGGTTTAAGAACAGACAGTGACTGCTGTCTCAAAGGTGTGTTAAAGCAGTCCTCTGAAGCTGTGGGGTGTAAAGAAGAAATTAAATTTATAGTGAATTTGGAGGACGCATGAAGAAGTAGGTCCATCTGCCAGGTGAAGGCTTCATCCAAGCCAAAATAGAAAGAGTATCTGTAAATGAAGTTTTATTGGAATACACGCAGACAAAAAAGAAAGTGAGCTCCAGAGCCCTGTTTTAGCAAAGACTGATGCTTATGCTAACCTAGTCTTTCGTATCATTCAAATGTGGAACCATAATAGCTACTGGCTTTGATTAGCTTCTATTTCTCCTTATATTTCATTGTTTCAAAGATAATTTTTGTGAAATTTTGCCAAAATATAAAAGAACAAAATATAAAAAGAACAGCCTGGAAGTAAATACCCTTATCTTTGAAAGACCTATTTTGCATACAGTAAATTCATGGCTTACATATAGTGAATTGAGTAAATTATAAACAGTAAATCAAGCCTTAAAATGAGCCCATGTAGTCGTCTCTCTTTAGCCTTGAACTTGTTTTTAGTTATTCTCACATCAGGGGCGGCACTGCCCTGTCACTGGGAAGTGAGTGGCAGCATCTTTGTTAATCGCTGTGACTTGGAGGATGGGGCGGCTGCCGTTAGCATTTTGTGTACATGCTTCACAGAGACTAACATTCTGCGCAAGAAAAAATTATTTCCCCGAATTCCACTAGTGCTTTAGCTGATAAGCAGAAATCCAAGAGGGGAGTTAGAAATTCTGAGACAGATAACTTGCCTTATGAAAAAATCCGATTTACAAAAGTGTTCTGCTGTTAAACCCCTTTCCATCCTATCAAAACATGGGTACAACGACCTGGGCATGTAAGACTACTTTTTTTTCCCAACATTATGGATTTTTTCTAAGGTATCAGAACTTTTATAGAAAAATTGGAGTATGTTGCTGTTGTTGAAAGATGAATCCTACTTGTTTCCATTTTGCCCAGCATATACCATTGCTTTAGAGAGGAGAAGGCAGGAGCTGAGGTTTAAAGGATAGGTCTCAGCTCTGGGAGGGGCCAGACGGGCCTGTGTTCTTACATAATCACACCAGAAAGGGCTGAGTCTGTGTATTTCCCCAGTGGGAAGGGTGAGGTAGGCTTCCGGCTTCCCTAGGAAGTTGTTGCTCATGTTATTTTGAGGTCCTGGGGAGCAGTTTGAATAGGGTTTGTGATCCCAAGAGTCATCAGGGGAGTAGATGGGAGGAACTGGTCTCCTTCGGTACATTAATTGAGGGAAGGATGAGCTGTAACTGGAGACAGACACTTTGTTTTAAGCCCCCTAAATGAACACTAATAACTATAAATAAAAACAGGAAACCCAGTTGGATTTTGTTGTTTTTTTTTTTTGCTGATGAAGTTTGAGGAATGACAGCCTAACTTGTGTGTGACATCAATTAACATTCCATTCTTGCTGAAAGTTGGTATGTTTAAAGAACAAAATGTAGACAATTTCACAGAGAAAAGGGGAAGGACAATCATAAATGTGTGACTTTTCTTTTTTTTTTTTTTTTATAAATGTGTGGCTTTTCAGTATCTCATTTGTACCATCTGCTCTGTGCTGCCAGTGGTGACATAAGTAAAACACGTGAGCAGCTGAGAAGGACACTGGAACAAGTCAGACTTCATTGGAAAGAGTGATAATCAGAGTTAATGCCAATTATAAAAGTTATTTTTCCTATAGGGCATTGCATTTGGAAAGTTTCCTGCTGTTTTATATTTTTCTATTTAAAGAAAAAGCAATCCATTTATACAGTGATTTACATACACGTGGTGACATATTAAAAACTTGGACTCAATTTTGCAGACTGAACTAGTATGTATTTTTAGTATCTCTGAAAGAGAAAAAGACTACACTCCCTTCCTGGAAATACACATTTTTTAGTGGGTTATGTCATACAGGAAATGAGAATCAATTTGTGGAATGTTAAAAGGAATTATAAGTTAACTGATTCGAAACTTGACATCTTATGTCCAGGAGAAACATTAATCCATTCCTTCTCTTTGAAAGCCGTATGGCAGTGTCCCCGTCTGGCACCTCCTTCCTCCCTCCACGTTTCCAGAGTAACATCTTATGAATATCTTTCATAATACTATTTTCTATCTTGTTTTTAGTTATTCTTGAAGTTTTATTTATCAGGCCTATCTTCCTTGGAGGCAGATGCTGCATCTTACTTAGCCCTAACACATGGGCCTTGTTTATTTTGATAGACACTTAGGAACTATCTTTTAATGAATAAATTGACAAATGTCAGCATTTGCGTCGTAATAAGAATAGGGAAGGAGTTACTCTGTACATTTAAGAGTCTGACTTGATGTGTTTTTCATTATGCCTCCATAGCTGGTGGGACTAAGCTGAAGGACTTACGAGAGCACATACCTTAATAAGTCTGATTCCATTTGCACCTTGTCCACATTGATTCATTTGCTGTGTTCAGAGTCATAAAAGGTACATGCTGTAGCTAGCTAGGTCTCCAGTTAGCAGTAAGCATGACTTGCACAAGTTCACAGTTTGTGTGTCATATTTATGAGAATCCTTAACTACTATCTCACGAGCAGATTGCGTCTAAGAATTGAACTCCGTGTCCCAAACAGAAAACAGCAGAGATGTGATATGACTATAATTCTACTACTTATTTGAAGACATACATTGTGTTTTGGTTTTAGAGCAAGCCTAGAAGGGGGATCAGATTTTCCTAAGATAATTAAAATTCTCCAGATGAAATATTAGACAACTTTTTTCTATTTATCTGTGTTGATCAATGTGTATATACAAAATATATGACACATCTGTTTGGACCACTGACAGAAGGTTGTATTGCTAGCTTCATGTTCCACATATAACAAAGTTCGAAGGGGCAGTTAGCAGTATTTATTTCTCTTACAAGGTCATCACCTGATAGAGCCTGGACTATTGCTCCACAATTTATAAGCCAGTATGCTCTCATATGCCAGTATACAAGAAAAGGCATCTTTTCTGGATCAATTGAGAAATAGCTATTCTAGCCGTGTGGGTTTTTCAGGCATCTTAAGGTATAACCCTCTGTATTCAGATCTTTGTTATTTTATATCTTTAAGTGAAAACAAGTTTGTATTTTTTTTTTTCATAAATGTTGGCCTTTGGGGTGGAAATTAGGACAGTCATAAGTCTGGACTATAGTTGTAGCTGTAGGCTGTTACGACACAGGGCCAGATGACGTTTGTCCCTATCTGATAAATTAGAGACTAATCTAAAGGCTGAAGTGAGCCTTAGGTGCCTGACTTTACTGGGCAGCCTCCGGCATGACACTTGGATGTCATTCAGAGGGTATTGGATTTTTGCTGCTCACTGCGCAGTCATGCTCGTGATTGTCCCATACAGAGTGTAGGTTGTTCATACCTATTTCTTTAAAGGTTGTAGAATTAGGATTTGGAAGGAAACATTGTATTTTTCTTTTCTAGGCAAGAAAAGCCCCCCAGCCTGGGTCTCGTGCTTCCGCAGGCCCTGCTCTATCTAGCTCTATCTGTTCTTGGGGCACAGAACCCAGAGTGCCAAGGAGACGTGCTTCCTGACACCGCCCCGCCCCATACCACATTCAGGACATTAGAATTCCCTGACTAAATGGGAACTGCATGGACTCTTCCTCCTAGTAGTAGGTTCTGCCCCTTGTATGTTCACCTCTAAGCCTAGGGGCAGATGTTTGCGGCAGACAGGCAGAGCATGGACAGGCAGACTGGGGGCCGTGAGCATGTGCATGAGCCTCTTGTGGTCCAAGAAGGAGCTGGGAAGATGAAAAGAAGGGAGGGCCCTTACCCTTAGCACCTGACATGGGTTATTTTTATTGGAAAAGTTTCTCTGAAATCATGAAAAAATCAACTTCTGTGATTTATATTGAACTGTTACATTTGTGGAAAACCAAAGAGAACCGGTTGCAGGGAGGATCTTACCATTGCACGTAAATGATAGCTCAGAGTCAGGAGCTGTGCGGTGCTGTAAGCTGTGTGTGGCAGGAGCATTTGAAGAATATACACACGTTCAATAGATGGGCTGTTATGACTGCTGAAATTTTATTTAGAGGCATTCTGAAATCAAATTTCTAAGTCCCTCCCAGGTGAAAGTAGTGCACGTTGCCGCTTGATTTTGTCTGTCAAGATAAGGAAAAGAGACAGCCACTCAGCTGGCAGTTTCATTCCTACCTGGTCTCAGAGCAGAGTCTGGGGCGTGCCACCAGCAGCCCACGTGAGGACTCTGACGATCACAACAGTGTGGGAGAGAGCAATCTTCTCTGTTTATAATGCAAAACCTTTATGATTTTTTTTCTTAAATCTAACCATAAAGCATGCAGGGTAATACTGTTGCCATTGGATTTGGTGTTTTCGGGAGTCTATCAACTTTCTCATTTTAAAAGTTGGGAAACTACTACTCAGAGAAACAGTTGTGATCAGATGAAGTCTGAGTTCCTGAAATAGATTATAAATGGTTTGGGGAATTCTAATGTTTGTATTCTGGCCTCATCCATGATCCTTACTGCCCTTTTTCCCCCTCACCAAAAGCTCCAGTGCTTCAGAGGAACACTTGGGTTCTACAAAGGATATCCAGAGGTTCTGCAAATTTTCAAGTCCATTTATTAAAATGTATTTTAAGTCTTATTAAAATGGTAATTATAAAAACAATGAGTTCATGCCACATTTTGACACACTGGGAAATACTGAGGCATGAACTACTGTCTCTTGGTTTTCTTGTTTTATGTAAACCTCAGAATAAAACTTCTCACATTGTACTTATACACCTGAATATCTTAAAAATCCATCATTATTTAGGAAAACTTGAGCGTTCTCTTGATTCACTCCTATGTAGGTCTGCTCCCTTAAAATTATCCAAGTGCATAATCAACAGCGGTGCACATAGTGGGCTACACTCATCGTACAGATGACTACTTTGAGGGCCACCCGAGGCAATGCCAGTGTTGATGTTTCCATACCCAGAGGTGACCGCCAACACCAGGCAGCCAGAGCCTGTCAGTCCCCAGGACAGTCACCATAAAGCCATCCAGGAGTAGAGACACTTCTAACCCTAAAATGAGGTCGGTCCTCTTGGTACTTCTTGTGCACTGAGCAGTCTTACAGTGACTTTCCAGTGTATTTTTAGGGCCTTTATGCAATCATTTAATGCTAATCACTAAACATTTTTTCTTCAAGTGCCTGTGTCTAACACCCAACGTTTAGAAAAAAGTTCTACTTTGTACCATAATGAAAGAGTTGGGAATACTCTTCTAGTGACTGAATAAAAATCTCACTAAGCAAATTATATTCCCTTCCTCCAAAGATGTTTTTTTCCATATCATCTTCCCTCTTAAAAGATATCATGTTCTTTTTTTTGAGACAGAGTCTCTGTTACCCAGGCTAAAGTGCATTGGCATCAGCCTAGCTCACGGCAACCTCCAACTCCTGGGCTCAAGCATTCCTCCTGTCTCAGCCTACAGGCACCCACCACAACACCCAGCTAATTTTTCTATTTTTAGTAGAGATTGGGTCTCACTCATGCTCACACAGATCTCAAACTCCTGAGCTCAAAGGATCCTCTTGCCTTAGTCTCCCAGAGTGCTAGGATTACAGGCGTGACACGTAACTCCTGGCCAGAAGATGCACATGCTCAGAAAATGTCTTTCACTCTGTAGAAATCACGGAAGACAAGTAAATAGTGGACCCTAGAAGGCTTTTATTAGACAGCTGTACCAAGTACCAAAATTCGTTTGGAGGGTTTTAAAAATCTCAAACCAATAAAATTTCCAAGACTGCTTTATTAATTTAATACCATAAGTATTACAAACATCGGACTCCTTATGTCCCCTTCCTATGCCTCTGAGAAAGGATGGTTCCTTACTAACCTCAGTGTTAAGAACATTTAGAAAACACTTAAGGAACCCTATGAATTCAGAAACTTTTTGATAAGCCTAGGGGATAAAATTAATGAAATGGAGTTGTGGCTTTCAGTCAACAAATAATAACTGATCACTTTCTTTGTGCAAGGCACTGTCAGTGGACCTGAGGGATGATGGTGAATGGAAAGGCACCAAGGTCCTTGCTCTCAAAGAACTCATAAGAAAAAGTGGGGAGGTAGAGGCAAACCAAATAGACACATAAAGAAATGTATAGTTAGAAAGATAGGTTCAATACAGAAAGCAGTATGTTCTGCGAGGTGATAAAATCTAGGAGTCTGCCTGGGCTGGGGTCAGGGAAGCCCTCCTTGCTCAACCATGTCAGGATGTGAAATGATTAAAGACATCAGTCCCCAGTCTCCTCCTCCTAGAACCTGCCTGGATGCGGGCCCTATGGATGTGTGTATCACGCACCCCATGCCTGTCTTCTGCGTGTGTGTTTGGAATAGCTCATTGTACGGCACCCAGTTGGCACCACCAAGTGACGTAGTGGAGTAGGACCAGAAACCAGAGAACAATGTCATCTTTTACAGGAGAAAATAAATTGTTTATGCTTGTTTCCTCTCCGTGCATGTTGTATTTACTATGGAGACCTGGCAGGGTTTGTGCCTCTGCTTGGGCAGCTGAGTTGCTCCCACAGAAGCCTCCAGACACTGCCAGTGCATACTGAATAAATCAAACTCAGAGCATTACATGAGTATAATGGAAAAAACCCAAAGCCCTGTCGCCTCAGCACCTCAGCGAAAGTGCAGGACACACCTCCGAAGCAGGAAAGGCTCCTGTGACTCCCTCCTTGCTCCAGATCTTGCCATGACACAGCCAGGTCTGTTTTGTTAAAGCTTCCAGTTGCCAGTACATATTTCATAGTTAACAATGGACTGTTTGTGCCGGTTTCGTTTTCACTTTCGCCAGGGAGGGAAGTGGAACACAATGGGGGCAGTGCACAGAGCTGGGAACAGGACACGTTTTCTTTAGGATTCCCAGGGCTGGGTACGTGGAAAATGCCAGAGCCAAAACAAACATGAACACCCATCCAGATCCTCCACTGCACATTCTCAGTGGTAATAAAACACATTTTGAGTTACCGTCTGATAGGTTGAACCCTGCCTCCGCAGTGAAGGCAAACACTGATGCCCACTGTGAAAATTTCCCCACATAGAAAGAGAAGGTATTCCATCCTGTACAGAAGGCTGCTGTAGGTGCGTGTGGAATCTAATCACACCAAATATATTTGCGAAGTGAATCAGATGACTTCCTTGTTTATAAAAGATAGTCATTCATTTGACTCACCTAATTCTAGCTCCTTCATAAGTGGTCACTGTTGCAAATTAGTTCTGGATGAAACAGTTTGACTGTAATGCTGCTGCCTGGAGGATGTTTTACTCAGAGGAAGGGCAGAGTGTTCCTTGTTTTCTCCGAACATCTGTTCAGCTAGCATGTCCTGCCAAGACACGATGTAGATGGGACCTGGTTGTCACCTGGTTTTTCATAATCCTGTTTTTCACATGGTCCCTCTATATGATGCTGTTCAAATCTCAGGAGGCTGAGGCCAAATTTAGATGTAAAGAGCAAACTTCATCTTAAGGTTGACAAGACCACATGCTTTAGAGCAGCAGTTCTCAACCTGTGGATCGTGACACCCAGGAACTGTATTAAAGGGTTGCGGCATTAGGAGGTTGAGAACCACTGCTTTAGAGAGACTTTGCCAGCAGAAGTTTCCACAGATATCCAGAAGATGAATAAACACTGTTGCCTCTGACATTGAACATTCTGGGGCATATGTGGTCTGTGCTTGTACTTAGTATACTCTGTATTTCACTGGTAACTCTGTATTTTAGCATTTCATATCACCCACTGTATATGTGAGAAGCACTTGACAAATAACACATGAATGAATGAATCCTATGATCTTCCGGGGACTGAAGAGTGAATCTCAAACTCTACAGCATATACAAAGTTTTTTGCAGGTCAGCCTTCACCTACCTTTCTGTCCCTCCATCACCACTCCCACCTGGAGGCCACCCCAATATTCTAGGCCTTATTATCTGACACCTTCGGGTTTCTGCCTGTATGAACTTCATTGCTTTCACAACCCCCTGCTTTCCTAGATGAATTGATGAGTGAATGTCTCTCCCTGTGTTTTCCATGTTACTGCTTGTTGTGTCATTGAGCCAGTTCTAAGCAACCAAAGATTTTTTTATTGTGTTTTAGACACAACTTTCAGCTAATGTGCGTCACTCCCTGATAATAACTGGAGCTCTGGGGGAGGAACATCTACACTTTGAATGTCTGTCTGGACACCATTCCTAACCTTCAGATAACTGTTAAGCTTCATCCTTCCTCCTTCACAATCACAAACCTTGCTATACCTCCCCGCCTTGGGCACATACATTTTCTGTATGTTTTTAAAAATGTACATCTCTTGAGATTTTTGGAGGAACCGTAGTGTCACAGGAAAGGGTTGAAAATGTCTGCATTGTTGTTTCCTTTAGTTATTTTATTTAGTCCATTTGAGTCCTTGAGAGGATGAAATACACATTTCTCTGTTTAGGTCTCTCCAGAAGTTGAGCTCAAACATTTTTTATATGATTACTTTGTAGTGTTGGATTTAATGGACTTTATTGCTAATATTCTGGAAGTGTTTCTAAACGATGCCCTTTGGCCTGCCGTTCCTCTTGTTGGCCCTGCTTTCCTTTCCCCTAGGGATTGAAACATAGGATGCGAGGCGTTGTTGCACCCAGCATCTATAAGGATACTGACGACTTTTAAATCCCTCATAAATCTGAACGTTAAACTCTCCGGTTGGCTGTGGAGGAATAATCTACCTTCAAGTCTCAGGGAAACATCCAAAAGAAAGAAGGGGAAAGCGTAGGAGAATTTACGTTAGCACTGCTCATATATTTATTTTGAAGGCTGGCAGAATCTAAAAATGGGGCTGTAAATTTAACAGCCCAACCATAAAAAACCCCAAAATAAGGGAGAAAAAGCTCTACTACTTCTAGTTTTGGATACCGATAATAAAGTTATAGGATCTGTTTTTCTTCTGCTGTCTTAAATTCTTTTTTAGATTTCGAACACTGTCTTCCCCCCTTCTTCTTTCTCGTTTTTTACTTTGATTAATTACTTTTCAAAGGTTACCAGTGCTTTGAAATGTATGGCATCTGAATGCTTGGCTGGCATAGTTCAGTTTCTAGATTTCACAGTGACGTTAAATACTATCTGCACCTTATGTAACGCTGGGTGATTTCAGCGAGGTAGGGACTGCACATGGTATCAGTTCTTGTGGGAAAATATGCTTCAGTGGCTTACTGGCACTGGGTTTGGAATGTGGCATTTAAAAGTACCTTTTTACAGTGGGAAAGAATTCTGTCAAGAATAAACAGTCTGACCTTGTTAAATGGGCCAAAGTCTGTGTGTAACCTAGTTCCAGAAAACTAGCTTTTACTAGTTTAGGGAAAAAAAACAACTAAAACTTTTGTGAAGTATTTAAAAAGTTACTATCAAGAATGTTAAATAAATTGCTGAAATGATAGTCTTTGCATATATTCATAAAAATCTCTTTACCTGACTGTAAAATCCTATTTTTTTTTCCAGAGTAGATGAAAGATCAGGACTACACTTAGGCAGAAAAGCAGATTTTCTTCTTTTTCCTGGAAAGACAAGCCTGGCTTATAGAAGGGTGCTATGGGAGTGGCTGCATACACAGACCTCCGTGGGAAAGCAACAGGCTTGGGGAGAGGAAAAAGGAGAAAAAATTGCCAGTGACTTGCCATTGCTTGCATGTTAAAGTCGGTATATTCTGAGCTCTGGAACGCAGCAGGCATCCTTAACTGTTCTTCCCATTGCTTTCACACTCACACCAACCCGTCCACGTACCCCATGACCTTGCCATCCAGACTCTAGTGCTCCTTCTTGAAACAGCGTGTCGTTAGATGATGGGCCTCCATACCATCAGGCATTCTTTCTCACTCCTTGGATTGGCTTTCCCCTTCGTGGCCTAACAGACGTGTGCTCATTCTATTCGGTTCAGATGCCATTTCCTCTCTGAAGCCTGCCAGACTGCCCAGGGTAAAGTTAGACACTTCTTCCGTGGACTTTTGATTGGCCTGTAATACAGTAGTTCTTACATGATACTCATCACATCTGCATTTGTCTGGCATCTGCTATTTTAGAAATATTAAATATCATTTCAGCACTTTAGGTAGCAACATACCAGCATGTGGTGGCTGCTCAGTGAGTGTAGAATATACACGGCTGGTGAAATGAGAGTTTTCTGACGAGAGAAGATGGAGGGGAACCATTTTTAATATTAAATGACTAATTTATCAGCATTCATTTAGATTAGGAAACTTTTTTTTTTTGAGACTCACTCCATCACCCTCGGTAAAATTGCAGTGGTGTCGTCATAGCTCACAACAACCTCAAACTCTTGGACTCAAGTGATCCTTCTGCCTCTGTCTCCTGAGTAGCTGGGACTTCAGGAACCTGCCACGCTTCCCAACTAGTTTTTCTATTTTTAGTAGAGACAGGGTCCTGCTCTTGCTCAAGATGGTCTCAAACTCATGAGCTCAAGCAATCCTCTGGCCTGGGCCTCCTAGCGTACTAGGATTATAGGCATGAGCCACTATGCCGGCCTAAATTAGGAAACATTTTTAATGGAAGTAGAGTAGAAACCAAATCTTGTATTTGAAAAAACAATATAGCTTTAAGAAGACTGCATATGTTGTTTTTAAAAATTAAATGTATAAAATGAAAAGAAAGTATTTTGCAACTTAGCCTATAGCAAAGTTTTTCAAAAGCTGCCAGTGCATTTAAAATATAATCTAAGGTATTAAAATGCATTTTAAATGCTTTTTTACGATTATGTATATTATATAAAGCTGCTTCTAGCCACCATAGCTTTTACTGGATGTACATTCAAAGATACTCTAGTAGGAAAAGCCACAGATAGTCCATGATGAATTTAAATGTTAAACGTCTAGAGGAAAAGAAACTCACATGCTCTTATTCTCAAACATAAAATGACCACTATCATGGCTTCTAA
Organism: Nycticebus coucang; assembly: GCF_027406575.1. Lineage (NCBI taxonomy): Eukaryota > Metazoa > Chordata > Mammalia > Primates > Lorisidae > Nycticebus > Nycticebus coucang. Next base: position 58,414,740 of record NC_069790.1, read on the forward strand.
TGGCAGGTAAGGGTTAAAAATGTAGCAAAATATTTAAGATTTTGACAAGATTGAGTAAATAATCCATTTGAAGTGAGAAAAGCTCTTTCAAGTATGACCTTAGTAGTTTTATACAAGCAGAAATAAAATGTTATCTTTATCTTCCCTTATATTTCTTCATCTATTTCAGTGAGTAGGGCGCCAGCCCCATATGCCAAGGGTGGCGGGTTCAAACCCAGCCCCGGCCAAACTGCAACAAAAAATAGCCGGGCGTTGTGGCGGGCGCCTGTAGTCCCAGCTGCTCGGGAGGCTGAGGCAAGAGAATCACGTAAGCCCAAGAGCTGGAGGTTGCTGTGAGCCGTGTGACGCCACGGCACTCTACCGAGGGTGGTACAATGAGACTCTGTCTCTACAAAAAAAAAAAAAAAGAAAGAAATAGGATCTGGGGCTGAAATAAATACTGCTTTTAAATGCCATGTTGCTGCTCTTGTAGCCTGTAGTACAAAGATTAGTGTTTTCTGTCAGTTTCTTTTTCTTTTCTTTCTTTTTTTTTTTTCTGGCAGGGACCTACAGGTTTGCACCACCACACTCCGCTAATATTTTACATTTTTGTAGACTGTGTTGTCCAGGCTGGTCTCGAACTCCTGGGCTCAAGCAGTCCTCCCACCTCAGCCTCCCAAAGTGCTGGGATTATAGCCATGAGCCACTGCACCTGCCCATCAACTTCTTTTTCATTTGTGATTACAGATTCCTGTTTTTTAAGGCATCAGATATTCTCAGTTTTTTATCGTAGTTCTCAAGTATTATTAGTTCTACAGTATCTTAGAAAACAAAGATATTCATCAGTTGCTTTAAATACCCAACAGTTACAGCATCCCTTTACTCTACAATTTTATTTTTAGAAATTTGATATCAGGAGACAATTTTTTTAGAGTGAATCACCACTATTTGTAAGATATATTTCACCAAATCCAGTGGCATCTTCTGCAGATTCCTCCATGTTCCTTTGCAGCATTTGTATACAAATCTTCCCTCTTTAAACTCTCTTCTTTCTTTAATCAGTTGTTTAAATCTGCATTCATTTTTAATTGCTAAAATTATTTAAATATTCAGACATTCTTTGTGGTTAAGAAAAAACAAAACAGGAAAATCCTCAAGAATCCTTCCTTCCAGAAAAAGCCACTATTAACAGTTTGGTGAATGAACTTTTATACCTTTTTCTATTTGTGCACAACCCTCAGTATGGGTGAGTGTGGGTGTATGTGTGCATTTACAGTATATAAACAGGCTTTTTGTGTATAGTGTCTTTTTTACTTTTTCCCATTTAATTTATCTTAGGCATTTTTCAAAGCTAACAGATAGTCTGTTTATTCTTTTCCTTGCCTGTACTGTGTGAATGTCCATGGTATTCTTACCCAATCTCCTAGGATGAACTTTGAGTAGTTTCTCATTTTTTGGCTGTGGTGAACTTGTTTGGGCTTATATCTTTTCATCCTACAATTAATATTTTTATAGGATAAGTTTTTAAGAAATGGCATTACCAAGACAAAGGACAAAGAATATATACGTTTTAAAATTTAATAGATAATGCAAATCACTCTCCAAAAGGGTTTCATTTGCTACTTCTGCTCTCCTCCTAACAGGAGGTAAGTGACTTCTCTGCTTTGTCTCTTCTGAGTGCCTGTGGCCATCGCCCTTCCCAGACCTTTCTGCTCCTCCTGCCCACTAATAAAGCATCCTAAATGTTTGGACGTCAGCCCTTTCTTGCATCTGACTCAGGTCCGTGACTGTAACTTGGACCTCTGTGTGGAAGCATTCAACTCGTCTGCTCTTGCTCGGGGTCCCCTCCAAGTATCAGCTCTTATCCTCACTTTACCCCACACATCTCCATCCCGTGACAACAGAAACATAACGTGACAGAGTGTCATTCTCCTTCCCTGGACAATTCTGTTTCACTTTCCTTTCTTTCTTTTTTTTTTTTTCTGGATTTATGTGTATAGGCATATATTTGATTACGAGTACAGAATACCTAATCAAAAATGTCTCGAGTGATAGGCCTTTTTAAATCTGACACAGGAAGTCTAGAGATGGATAATTCTGTGATTAGTGCAATAGGCCAATGATATTGGAAAAATCCATTTCTTTCCTGTTTGGTGAGAGGCCTATGTCTTTCCTTGGACCTCAAGATTGCTGCTACGGCTTCAAGTATCACATCCTCATACAACAGTGTTCTAAGCAATGAATAAGGAAGCAAGGGCCAAAAAGAGTTTCCTTGTCACTGATGAAGGAAGATAATCTTTTCCAAAAGCTCTTTGCAGACTTTGATGTGAGTTTCATTACCTAGAACTGGATTACATACCTACCCATAGACCAGTCAGGCTGTCGATAAGCATCTTGTTCCCCAAAGAAAATCAGGTTATACTAGCCAGGGAAGGGGGAATGGCTATTGGATAGAGAAGCAATGATACACCCTTCGTTAATCCAGGAGGCCCCCTAAAGTAGCAGGGGCACTGTATAGGTAGAAACATGTGCCTGTTGGCTCCTTTCAGAAGTATGTGAATATATTCGGGGATCTCTGATAACATGTTGATGAAGTACAGTGCTTTTCCTCTTAAGTGTTTCACATACCTTGAAGGCAGAAGGCTTTAGAATTTGATGGAAATACTGAATAGAGTAAGAATGAATGCTTACCACACACACCAACACTATGATTCCTCGGGTTCTTTAATAACAGTTATACCAGTAATCTTCAGGTAATATTCTTCATATGCAAACTCAAGTATATCAGAAGTTAAGGATTCTTTTTCAAAACAGTGAGGCAGCAAGAAGAAATAGTGTTAAACTAAGAATTTCTAAACATATAATAATTTCATAAATATTTATGTAACTTATATTGCGTAAATGTTTATTAATATATTTGCATATGTTATTAAAAGTAATGTGAAATATTGGTGTAGGTGTATATAAAATACACATCTATAGCTATATATATTATTTATTTATTTTAGTTACCTGTTTGATACATAAATCTGAAGTTGCCTCTAGCCAAATAAACCCCGAGGAATCTAGGAGGCAAAAGCTTTATTAGACCCTGAGAGTCAGGGAAGGCTTCCTAGGGAAGCTGCTCTTTTGAGCCACGTCTTTCAGAATGAAGAAGAGTTTGCCAGGCAAAACAAGGGTAAAGGTGTGTTCTAGGTACAGAGTTGAGAAAAGACAGAGCACAGTCTCAAAACAGGGAGTCGTAGATGGGCTGATGAGCAGGATCAAAATTGTTTCAAAAGATCTCTCTGCTCCAGTGTGATGAGTAGGTTGGTAGAGAGGATTTGGAGTGAATTAAGAAATTGCTGACAGGGAAACCAATGACTGTTGGAAGAGAGAGATGTGATGAAGAGCTGAATGAGGACAGAAAACAGAGGAGACAGAAACTGGAGATTGTTAAATGTAGGTCCAGGGAAAAGTAGGGAAAAATACATCTATGTGTCAAAATCTGATACAAAATTTACTTTATGAAAAAACCAAGAAATATAAAATAACATTCCTTGAAATCATGTAAGTATCTATCGCCGTAACTGTCTGTGTAATACATTGTGTGGATGCGTCCTGGCACCTGCTCAGAACTTAGTACACACTGTTGATGTAATTATTACTATTTTTACTGACAGGGATATTGAAAACGTATAGTAATTTTCCTGATGAGATTAGCACTTTTATCCAAAAATCGAACAGATTATATAATTAATCTGCATAAGGCATCTCAGTCATTTTCTAATGGTGTAAAGTTTATCCCAGTTGTAATTAAAATGAATCCCAATCTTAAAATGGCTTTTTTCCTCATTTACAAAAAGAGCCCTTTTTGAAAAATGCTGATTTTTTTATCACAACTTAAATGACAGATGCTTTACCTCCTTGGGCCTGAAGTGCCAAGGACATGGTTATGTTCTATCTAATTAGCCACCTGTCTTCCTCCTTCTCCTTTTTCACCCTCATAATCCAGCTTTTGCTGGAGTTGGCAAATTATACACCCCACAGGTGGTCATTGTATGACTAAACCCTAATGAGGGTTGTGTAATGTAAACAGCCACAAATACCACAGTTTACTCTTTTCATTAGACAACAAGCACCTTGAGGGAAGAAACAGGGCATCACATATATTACGCTCACTAAATAGTAACTGGTAATGATGGTGTACTTTTAAGATGTTTATTTCCATTGTCAAAAGTAATACACATAGATAATCATTATAAGCAAATTTGTGTGGTCTCCATTCTCCATCCTTGATTCAGCTCATCCATTTATTTTTTTTTTAATGGTAAAATGGATTTGTTTTTCAGTTTTCCAAATCAGAAAATCCAAGTAGGTTTTGAAATAAAGATATAAATGTCTAAAGGTGCATTTTTTCAGCCCTTTAGTACAGTTTTCTCAATTTTGGGGCTAATTACTTTCATCTTTCTTCTTTTGCTGATTCTAGGGAATAACAAGTTTAAAAATTGGATACTGGGGCGGCGCCTGTGGCTCAGTCAGTAAGGCGCCGGCCCCATATACCAAGGGCGGTGTGTTCAAACCCGGCCCTGGCTGAACTGCAACCAAAAAATACCTGGGTGTTGTGGCGGGCGCCTGTAGTCCCAGCTACTCGGGAGGCTGAGGCAAGATAATCGCGTAAGCCCAGGAGTTGGAGGTTGCTGTGAGCTGTGTGAGGCCATGGCACTCTACCGAGGGCCATAAAGTGAGACTCTGTCTCTACAAAAAAAAGAAAAAATTGGATACTGGATGTAATTTCAATAAAAGTCTCTTCCCTTTGAGGATTTTTTCAAAAACAACATAGCTTATTCTGGGGGCAAGACATGATTTACCTAACAAATGCAATCAGTGTAACCTGGCTTATCGTACCCTCAATGAATCCCCAATGATTAAAAAAAAAAAAAAAAACTACAAAGCTTAAAGACTTCACCATCCCCATCTCCACCTTGTGCCTACCTCCCCCTGCTACTCCAAGTATCATACACTTGATAAGGGCCATTTCTCTGAAAAGAACACTGTCGTGTTCTTGAGGTCAGATGTTAAGTTGGAAGGGTCTTGGAAGATGGCAGAATTTAAAATATATATACCTGGCGTTCTTTCTATTATTACATTTGTTTATTGTGTATGTGTGAGAGAGAGAAAAAGAGGGAGATGGTGTGTGTCTGTTTTATATATCTCATCAGGTATTTGTGAATAAATAGTTCACACCCTCACAAGAGAATAAGTCCTTTCTTTTCTTTAAACAGTGACTCTATTGATCCTGTTTTAGAATTTCTTCCCTTGTTTCTCACTTCCTTCTTGGCAACATTGTTTTAAAGTCTTACATTGATTCTGGTGTTCCTGTAATATTCCTTTTCTCTCCTACTATTTTCAGCTATAGGAAAAGAGATCAGTTTTTGAAAAACTTTGCTTCATTCAAGAGACATATAGTATATTGGCTACAGGGACAGAGTCTGGTCCAGGTGCTTTATTTGAAGCTTATCTTGCTACTTAACAAGCTGTGTGACTTTCTGTGCCCTTGGTTTCTTTGTTAAAATAGACAAAATAACAGTACCTACCTTACGGGATTGTTCTGGGAATTAAATGAATTGATGCATGAAAAGTACTCAATTAAGTCCTATATTACGTAGTAGTAAGATTCATCTTTGTACCTGTAGACAGGTAAGGACATAAATGTAACCAATTAAACCATTTTCTTACTGCTAACCAATTACCTAGAGACCATTCTTAATAGAGTTTAGATTACTAACATCTTAGGGAGACCATTCTCTCTTCTTTTCGTTATTATTTCTTGAAAGAGAGAATCTTTCTAGTATTCTTGAAATGTGTATGTCAAGGAAATCTTTTCATTATCAGTATTGTTTAAACAATGTTGGCGTTTGGAAAAAAAAATAAAGTATATTCTTTCCAAAGGCATATACACATCTATTCTTTGAGTTCAGGAAATTGAATATACGACTCCAGACAACTGAAGAGTTTTCACTGAGAGACTGAGAATGGACGAAGGTGTTATTGTGAATGGACAACACAGACAATATTAACTGCCTTGCATCCAGGCCCCAGCTCTCAGAGTCCCTGAAGTTCAGTGCTGTGTCTCCAGTCCTTGTTTCTTGCTGATTTTCACTGGGTAGGCGAGTGTTAAAGGTGGTGAAAAAGAAATTGAGTTTCGACTCCACAGCACAAACCTTCATGATTATCTTTTTCTTCTTTACCACATATAGGATAAGCTCAGAAAGATGAGGAAAATAAATTTTCAGGAAGAACATTTTGTGTATTGAATCTCTCTAGAGCGAAAGGTAGATGACTAGAAAGTAATAAATTATAAATTATGACTAAGAAAATGCCAGGAAGGCTATGTTAACCAATGTGATGAAAATATGTCAAATGGTATATAAAACCAGTGTATGGTGCCCCATGATCGCATTAATGTACACAGCTATGATTTAATAAAAAGAAAAAATCTCTCAATACTAAAATAAATTATTAATTATGAAAGTAAATTTCTTTCCTCACTCTGGTCAAAATGACCATTTTAACCTTATTTCTGCACTAAACCATTTTGTTACTCCAGTTATCACTTTCTCTTGGGAATAGCTGGTAGTTAATATTCAGAAAGTTTTCATTTTTCAAATAGGTTAGATTCTTCTCTGGTGAATGAGTGACTCATTGTACCATGGATTAGGAATTAATGTCACAAATAATATATACTCCTTTCAAATAGTCTACTTAAGATGTGTCATATAAGAACTCTTCCAGCTATTAACCTTTCAAAAAAATTAGTTAAAAGAAATACCTAAGGCTTTCGTTTCAGCCCAGCCCTTGTATAACCTGCACTGTCTTGTTTTGTTGTACAAAGCCATGCAGGAATGCCCCCCATTCACAAAGGGAGTTGGTACCTGGACTAGAACTCAATGGTACATTCAGCCTGTCATTCTGGACATTTGTGTTTGCCGTTTTATACAATTGCTTATTTTCTAATTTACCCTTTAAGAACATTTGTCTTAGTATTGCTTTTCTCTACCTAGTACCCAATTAAAGATTAAGATTAAACCACAATACTGTCTCTGAAGAAAACATACACTGGCTTTGCTTAAATTCAAGGTAAAGGTGTGGTTTGGCCACAAAATCAGTGCTTTGTGGAAATGTTAATTCTGGAGCTTCTACAACATGACCTGACTGGGATCCAGCTTTCTTGAGACACTTCCTGCTCCAACTCCCACAGCACTTGTTTCTCTTTTCCCACATTACTTCTTAAGCCACCCAATTCACCCTTTACATAAAGCCTTTCACTCTCAGTGTTTCATGTGATCATATTAGTTGTTTTTTTTTTTTTTTTTTTATTTCAATGCTGTTAAAAGCTGCTTGAGATCCAGGAATGACTTGTGTTTGCTGAGCATGCCCAACTCCAATGGTGTGGACCCCAAACCTGGGAGAGGGTTGTTACCTGGTGAATAACTACTTGTTACGCTGTTCCTCTCTTGGTCCCTAAAAGACATTGTTGTAAAAATACTCTTCTCCGTATTTTGTTACTATTTGTGTATATTTGGAATTCTAAGTACAGAATATATTGTACTTAGAATTTGAATAACAAATTCTTTTGTTTACATGAAAACATATAAACAAAAAGAATGGCCACCAATGAAACTTTTCATGAAAGGATATACTTCAAAAAGAAGGAAAGTTATCCCAAAAAGAATGTCCGAGATTCAAGAAAGAAAGTTAAGTACATGAATTAGTAAATATCTCCCAATATATTATTAATCACAGTAAATGTAAATGGACAAAACTTATCAGTCGGAAGACAAAGAATTTTAGATTGGGTTTTAAAAATATTTATTAAAAGCAACTCTGCTTTTTTAGGAAACACCCAAAATTCTGATCCTCTGCTGGGGGAACATCAAATGGTACTCTACTTTGGAAGATAATTTGTCAGTAACTGTACAAGTTAATGTGCTTATACCATGAAATCCTGCAATTCTATGCCTCATTACATATCTTAGAGAAATTCTTACATATGTGTACCAAATGTAAGATTCAGGAATAGTCATAGCAACATTGTTCATAATAACAAAAAATTTAAGCCAAAATGTTTGCATACAAAAGAATGTTAAATCAGCTCTGGTGTATTCCCACAATAGAATTATACAACAATGAAAATGAAAGACCTGTAGCTACAGGCTACAATAACATGGATGAATCTTAACAATATTAAGTGAAAAAAACAAGTCAAAGAAAATGATAAAGCATATGAAACATTTTTAGAGTAATTCTAAATATATAATTTTGGTGTATTTATGTCATAAATCTGACTTTTTTTTAAAGCAAGAAAATGAAAAACACAAGATTTAGAATAATAGTTGCCTGTGGGGGCAAAGAGAGGTAAAAAGGCAAGGGAATAGAATTAGGAGTATAAAAGAGGAAGAAGAGGGAGGGCCCTGAGCACCCCTGTAGCTATAACACCATAGAGTTAGCTTTACACCCATCTCTCGGGGCTGGTAGGTATACCATACTCTTAGTGAACATGATTTCTTAAAGGGTTGCTACACGTGTACTGTTTCTGCTGACCAGGCATGGAGCTGAGAGTATAGAGGTTGGTGAGAGAGATGAGATCTCCCCTCATTCTTATGGGAAAGGTAAATGATAAACAAATCAATATGTTACATAATTTCTGGTGATAAGCTCTCTAGGGGCTGGGGAAAGAATAGAGTGTGACAGACTGGGGATCTATTTTAGGGAGGGAGGATGGTCAGGGAAGGTATCTTGTGAAAGGGTTGAAGGAGAGATCATGCATTCCACTCAGAGGGGACAGTAAATTCAGAGGCCCCAAGGCTGCAGGGAGTTTGACTTGTCCCAGGAAGCAAGATATTTTGAATTGTCACAATGGGACAAGAGGCTATTGCAACTGGTACCTAGTGGATGGAGATTAGAGAGTCTGTTAAACATTCTGTTATGCACAGAACAGCCCCATACAATAGAGAACTATTTAGCTGCAAATGCCAAAAGTACCAAGATTGAGAAATCAATAGTTATGATTGACTACCCCAATAGAGGCATGGCCTCCAGGAATACATATATACCCCACTAGTACTATGCTGACTTACCTAGGGGGTCAGAGGTCATTTCACAGTATGAACATCTTTCCTATGATGTCTCGCACCAGAAGTCCGTCCGTAGTGGAAGAGAAACAAGGTTTGAAACACCCAAAGCCAGAAGGAAAATTTTTCCAGGTAGCAGACATGTAAATTGTAAGAAAAGAATTTTGTTCTCATCTGTGCCTAGTCACAATGGGAGTTCTTTCACGATAAGAATATACTAGATAATACAACATATTTACTATTTACTTATAAAAACAACCATGCATTTTTTTCTTTTCTAAGGAAAGAATCATCCAAAATAGATTTTATCAAGTTTCATCTTATTAGGGCTAAAACCTGTAGCAATACTACAAACAATGAACATAGGTGAAAAGACATGTTTTTTGCATCACATCTATCAATAAAAATAATTTTTGATCAGCCATGTTATCTCCTATTCTTTCCATAGAAAATATTTCAGAAATGGTTGTCAAATGAAAGGTGGTCAATGAGTGTGTAGTCCCAAAACGGAGGGCAAGTAAGTTTGCTAAGAGGAGGCATCAAACACTTTATCGGTCAAAATACTGTCATTTGATTATTGCATTTTGTAGTGTTTGTGTTATTTGTCAGCTTTTTTAAAGGGCATAAGCTTTAGGCTTCACAAACCAGAGATTTGTCCCTATTCATAATATTAGGTTTGTATGGGCATGAACACCTCAAACTTTTTACCCCAACCACATACGCCTGCAGATTAATCTGTTGTTTACTTCTGTTGATCTTCACTTCAGAGTCTATAGCCTTGGAGGGCAGGTTCTTCTAATCTTACCCCTACCACCTTAGGACTTGATTCCATCCACTTTGATCTCTTTCAGATCCTAACTCCATCACATCCCTGCTCTGCCAGTGGCATTAAGCACAGTCTGCATCCCCTGTCATCCAAAGGAGCCTTAAAGGGTCAGAGGTTGTAGGCAGTTAGGGGCAGGTGGGAAGTGGTGGACAGCGAGCTGTTTCGCGTGGCTCTACCACCTGTCTCTGAAAACAGGGACTTCATTATGTATGTCATTAACCCTTCAATTTGTGCTGGCAGCCTTCTCCTCCCGTCATATTTCTATAGTGTAGTGGATAATACTCTGCAGCTCTCACTTGGCTTGGCATCTTCTGACACATGTATGCTTCTCTCTTCTTGATTTCATGTAAATATCCACCTTAGCTTTGTGACATCATAGTTCCCAGCTTTTCCTCCTAACTGTCTCACTCTTTGCTGAGTGCCGTCCCCATGGTACACAATCTCTGCCTGCTTTCTCCTTCAACAGTCTCTTCTACTCCATGGAGGTGATCCTGAAGACAGGGAGCTGCTCCTGTATTTCCAAAGCAGTCCACTCCCTTGAGCCCCATATGCAAATATCCAGTTGAACATCATCTTCAAGCCTGCCCATCATTCCCCTCTGGGTTCCTTTTCAAGCTTTGGTCCCACCATCCACCTGGTCACCCAGGCCAGAAACCTAGAATTCATGCTAGACTCCTTTTCCTCTTTCTTCCCATCTCATTTGATCGTTTAAAATGATTCCACCCCCTCTCCTCTCCTGCAGTAGTTGTGTAGGTCTTCCTCCTAGTGCATTTGGGTCGTTGCAGTCTTGATTGAGCTATTTGCATCCGGGATCATCTTCAGTTTCATCCTCTACAGTTACCAGACTATAAATGCAGAATATGCAAATGTGACCTACATTCCTGCATAAAATCTCCCAGTGCCTCCCCTTCCCCAAGGATAAAGTCCAGGCTCCATACCTAGCGCTTGAGATCCTTTGTTCAGTTTCATGTTCCTCAACTTTTGCTCTCGCTGCTTCCTCTACGAGTCATGTTCGTGCCCTGCTTTCTAAGGCCGGTAACACCAGATACCCCTGTCCTGCACCCCGGCCCACCCACGTGGAGTTGATGTGCACGTAACATTTGCTGATAACTGAAGTTAATCCAGTCAGGAACCTGCAAGGTACTTTATGTACCTTACGTTGTGCATTTCTCAAATTGCCCTATAAAATAGGTACTGCGATTCTCCATTTTACAGAGGAGGAAATGAAGGCGCACCGAGGTTAAGGAATTTAGCCAAGGTGATATAGCTAATAAAAGAGGAGTCAGGATTTGAACCCAGGCCCTTAAATTATATACTTCTTCCTGGCACAAAGCCTATGCAGTTGGTAGTTTAAGTGTCTGCCTTCTGCTCAACTATGAGCTTTTGAACGCAGATACTATGTCTTCAGTTGTCTTTGTATCATTTTTGCAACTGGGATGCAATGCTTGTCACTTAGTGGGCACATTTGAATAAATGAATGAATCGTCTAAGTGCCATTGTGAGTGTTTCATAAGTTGCATAAGAAATGATACTAAGAATATGCAAGAGTAGTATACATATTTCTATATGTCACCTCCCGTGGGTATTGTCCACGAGGACATGAAAGAAGTAAAAATGTTGTTACTGCCTTTGAGGAGAAATTTAATTTAACTGAGAAACAAATAGTGGAAAGAGCATAAATATTGAGCTTTAAAAGCCTTTCTCATTCCTTTTACCAATAGGCATTATTAGGATTTATAAGAGTGAATTTATCTTTTTTAAGGGTTTGTCATGCATCAGCGGTTTGATTATTGTCTTAATCGGGGTCTAAGACAGACACACTTCCTGGTACTTCGAGAACTGCTGGCCACTTTTCATGTCAGCCTAGCTTTGCCAAGGAATACTAAAAAAAGTAAAAACTTTTGTCTCTCTGAAGGAGAACTAATTTATCAGTTAAAATCAAAGACAGGCTTCCTAGCTCAGTTGAATGAAGTTCACAAGGAGATGACTCAACATGTATCAAATTCCTACAAAGAAAGGATTTCGGTTACCATTTCAAATGCAAAAATAATATGCTTAAAATATAGGTATGGGCATGCTGTGGTTTTGGGAATTGTCCTCATGGAGAATCATTGAGACATGGTCTCTGATGTTCTTTGCAATAGAAGCGTGCTTATTTCATAAGACAGAGCCCATATAGGAAAAAGCTTTCTTTTCCCCTATGCAAAGACTTATAACTGAATGAGAAAAAAATAAATTAATTACATGAATATTAAGAGGTTACTTATCTATTATAATATTGGGCCACAAGTTGACTAATTAAAAGGAATGCAGGTTGGAAAGCTGCCACAAATCTGCTCCTTTCATTTAGAGGGCCACAGGCTGAAGCCAGTGATTGTGCGTGACAGACTCTGGGAACAATGGTGCAGTGCACAGACCGTCCAGATGAAGCATGCTCGTCTGAATTACACCGACAACGGGGTGGCCTACAGGCAAACAAAATGGTTAAACAATACATAATCAAGTTTTTATTTGGTATTTCCTGCGAGGCTGTACCAGTTGCCAGGGAGCATACTGTATTTTTTTCTTTGGCTGTATTAATTGTTGACCATAGCTGGCAGAGCCCCAAACAGGGACAGATAAGGGGGAAAATGGCATCTGGACATTAAAGCCTCAAGTGTACTGGGGGGAAAAAAAGCACAAAAAAATTACAGCATATATCAGGAATTTTCCAACTAACGATGTACGGATGTGGTAGCGCAAGGGAAAAGGAGCCAAACTGAGCTTGCTTTGTTCGCTAAGAGAGGCCTCCCTGTAACATTCCTTTTAGCTGTGCATATTTTGGCTTCATTTGTACAGTTTTAACTTTATACTGTGTGTGGAGAAGTTCGCTTGTAACTGGTTGTGCCTAATAATTCTATTGCAATAATTAAAGTTCATGGACAGCTGTTATGTTATTAGTTACTTAGCTGCTCCAAAAACCAAGGCTAAGCTGAAAACTTTTTAAGTGATATGTCATTACTGTAAAAGATGGCAACAGTTATTTTCTTTGATTTCACAACAGTTTTGTTTTGTTTTTTATTTTTGTAAAGACAAGACTCATTTATGGAGACGAACAAGAAACAATGTCTCAAAACCTTGGGGTAGGAGTGTGAGGGAATGATGAGAGGTATGGATCCTGTAGCCTGTAAATAAAATAGGCTCCAACTGGTTTTTAAAACATGAAAATTGGTAATGTGCATGATACCATCTGCTACTTTTAGATTCCATTTAAAATGTGAAAGTAATATATCAATATTAGTAAAACTATTGCAGCTTCGCAGCCTCATGTGATTGTTTTCATTCAGTCATAGGATGAAAAATCTCCCTCTTAAAAGAGTGATAAGCCTTGGAATCCCCAGTAAAATAGCAATTGTAATGCATACCAAACTGTTAGAGCTGTGAACTACGTTTCCCATGGGCTTCCCTTACAGTGGTAGAGATCTCTCTCTGTGGTCCTCGTGTTCAGTGGTTACATGTGCAGACTCAAGCGACACCTCGGTTTTAATTCTAGCTCCGACAAGTGGCTAGCTGTGGGACTTTACTGTATTAACATGTTCGGAAGGCACATCAGTGTTTTACCTAGAATCTGAATAAAAAATCCAATGCCTAGCTCACAAAATTTTACAATATTTAAATAACATAAAATGTATGAAGTCCCAAGTGAAGGACCAGGCATATGGAAAATCCATGATAAACTTGGGCTGTTATTATTATGTTTTGTCTGTTGTGAAGCTTTGGGGTTGCTTTGAACCTCTCAAAACATTCGAAGTCAGTGTCTGTGTTAGAATATATTTACTTAATCACCATTGACTTCTCTATAATAGATAGCAAGAAATTGGTTGTTTGGTCTGCAGTGAAATCCGGGGCAACAGTTTTGATTACTGGTGAGCATTCTTTGAGAAGCTGAAATTTTAATAACTGTTTTCAGAAGCACTTCTTCAGACCCAATTATTAGTCTGGAAAAACGGCTCTCTCAAATAGCGTCATTCTTCCCAAGATGGACTTCCAACTACAAGATGTGCATACTTTATGACGTTATAGACTGCTGCCTGGTAACACAAAGGCCCAGCAGGGTTTCATCTCCCAATGTGAAAAGAAAATCCTCTCTCGTTACTGTCTCGTGTTTGTTTGGGTGATTTTCACAAGATTTTAATGACTTTTGTACATATCAATTGCATTTTCTGGTGTATTGCTGCTTTTCATTTTCTTCTCCAGAAATCTTAACCCTCTTAAAGGCAGGAAACATGTTAGGGAGTTCATGGACTCTGAATATTAGAATTGCACAATTTTCACCCCAGAATGCAATGTGCTGTTCATTCAGTAAAGAAGTGATACTATTAATGATGACCAATGTTTAGATCCCAGACATCTTTAAATCCATAAAGCTTCTTACAGACCAAAGCATTTGTTCATGTAAACACTTAGTCCCTGACATCAGACCAGTTTTTTCCCAAAGTAAATCTTATATCCTGAAAACATTTTGAGGCCTTAAATAATATCACTATTGAATAACATCTTTTGGGTAATTTAGTAAAAACTGTAATAAAACATAGTAAGTTTTTATGGGATCTCTATTTCTTAGCATTAGGAATAAAAGATTATTGTTAAACCCCCCACCAAATAAGAACAAGAACAATAATAGGCTAACTGTGGTCAGCTTTGACTTCATAACTGGAAAAACTCTGTTTTCCTTTCTACAATTGGCATTTTTCTCTTCAGCTGCTTTTTAAGTTGGGCTGTTAGCAATTTCGCCTGTCTTTAATTTTAAGCACCATTCTTCTAGTTAGGAGATCCCAATAGGAAGCCCACTCCCGTAGCCTCGGCTCTCATTGGCTAGCTGGGAAAAGAGCATTTCTGCATAAATTGGATGCTTCCTTCTCCCCTGGAGACCAAATATGCTCATGTTTCACAATCCCCTGGTTTGTAAGCTTGAGTCCATTGCCTGAAGCTGGAAACTTTCACTTTGTAGAACAGAGCACACATCGAAATCCAAATCCAGTACCTCTGACATGCCCGTGGGTCTGACAGCAGATTGAATACATGCTTCTCTCTTAATCCATTATTGCTGAGCTGCTTCAACTGAAATCAGAAACGGATGTGCAGGAGAGAAGTGTCCCTTAAAGAAAGGTATTTCCTTTGTGCAGCTCCAGTGCACACAGAATCCAAGGGGTTAACCTGAGAGCTGCTTTGAAAACAGAGGCGAAGGTCACTGTCGGCAACAGCAAAGACTTTTAAAGCCTGCGGTCCTGAGCCTTTCAGCCTGCCTTCCCCACCCAGGGGATTGTAAACATTGGCTCCCAGCCACCACGTCCCACAGCACAAAACTTCTCTGTGCTTTCAGCATATACATTTATGCTTTTTTATGGAAGCTGAAGCAGAGGCACATTATTGCTGTGAGCCCAGAGAACATGTCTCTGTTCAGTGACAGGGAGGAATCCTGTGCTGCGGGAATGTGAAACCATGTAGATATGCTTATTTAGCTGGGCTTTGCGTGGAACTTAGCTGCTGCTCTTAGCCTGACTTTCTCAAGTCCAAGGAATGTGTAGAATGCTGTCACTTAATCAGAACCCAGAAGAGTTCTTTTATCTGCCATTTGTTAGTAACTTGCAATATTGTCCTTATCGCTTTGTCCTTTAGCTTGATCCAATGCCCTCGGATATGAGACCTGGTAACATGAAAGCACTTATTACCTTGAGCGTTGCTCCCTGTTTTTCTTCTTTAAAACTCAGAGTTCCTTAATCACTAACAAAGAAGCTGTGGGGCTTTTTTTTTTTGTAATTTAAATAAACTTGTCTTAGTCCTAGAACTATAGTTGTTCGGTAATGTTTAAAAGAAACCGAGATGATTCATATATTTATGAATCCATTTATATCTAATTCTTCAGAAGCCTGTAATTGACATAACCTTTTATCATTATAACCTTCATTGATTCAGTTGCGTGACGACAAAATGGAATTTCCAGAGATAATATGTGTAGCTTAAATTTAAATTTCTGCCCCAGACTTTTTAATACATTATAAGAGATTAATATTTTTTCTGTCTATAAGTAATTTTATGTAATTTCAGTCATTTGAGATGATGTTTTTCTTTTCAGTGATTTCTAAAGACAGGAATGGATAATTTGATAGGTCTATATACTATAATAGGGAGGGGTAAAAAAATTATATTTTATAATGAATTTGGGTGCTTGCCTACAGAAAGCATGATCAAGCACTACGCCCTGTTTGATTAATGACGCTTGATTCTGAAAAGAATATGAGACATTCTGAAAAGAATATGAGCCCCCGACATACTGCACAGATACATACATCATTGTTGACAAGAGATATATGGCTTTGCCTTTTGCTTCTCTGTCTAAATGACTCTGAAAGATTTTTCTTTCCACTTTGTTCTGGAATTTCAGTTTTGCTGTATAGAATCACAAACTCTTTTGGATACTTAACTAATGTTCTTTCAATTTTCCTTGTGGCCAAAATTTCTAAATGTCAAGTTTTCAGGAACAGTCTCACTGAGCTGAATGTAGCGGTACAGTGTTTATAAAGTTTCACTGAGCATGTAGAATTTATTTATTTATTTATTTTTTTTTTGTGTGTGTGTGTGTGTGTGTTTTTGGCTGGGGCTGGGTTTGAACCCGCCACCTCCGGCATATGGGACCAGCGCCCTACTCCTTGAGCCACAGGCGCCGCCCATATTTATTCTTAATTATAAGAATCTGGGGTTGAAAGGACTTTAGAAATAATTAAAAGTGACTTCTTGATTTTATAGTTGGGAAAACTGGGACCCCATAACATGAAATTACTTTTTTGCAAGATAATGAATGTTCAGAGGTTATTTATAATTGCAAATATAGAAATATATCTGGGGGGAAAAATTCAGTTTTCCAAATCTCTGTCAAGAACCCTTTACCTTAGACTGTCCCAGTCTTGTGCCCCTTGTCCTATCAGGTGTTCACTAACCAAAAATGAGATTAATACATGGCTGACATTTGTATCATGGGTACGCCTCAGCAGGTAGAAGATCTCATAAATGTGAGCAGGCTTTTATACACTGTGCTGAAGGTAACGGGAGATGTCTTGGTCTTTACTTATTCCCAAAGCACCTGGTAACTTTCCAACCTTATTCATCTTATCAACTTGTCTTACCTCAGTTCCCTATAAATTTCTCAAAGTTCCTTTAAAATCCCATTTGTTTCTTGCCTGTTGAACATGTAAGAGTGACTTCACATGACCACAGTGAACTCTAGCATAACCAAAGCTGTTTGCAGAGGCTCATCATAGTTCTAATGACTTAAATGAACTTTGAAAATGATAACAGTGGGGCGGTGCCTGTGGCTCAAGGAGTAGGGCGCTGGTCCCATATGCCGGAGGTGGCGGGTTCAAACCTAGCCCCAGCAAAAAAAAAAAAAAAAATGAAAATGATAACAGTGATATCTATTTTGCACAGTCTTAAACTCTCTTTTTTGCAGAAGTGGGGTGACTAGAAAAAAGGGTGGAAAATAAATGTAAAAGCCTTTCATCCAAGGATCACAAAAGAAAAGGAATTCTTTTCAAGAGGCATCTATTATACTTTGTTTTTTAAGATCAATGTTATAAATACTCATGAATCATAATTAAAATACTTCTGAAGTACATAATGATAAATTAATTAGAAAATAGCTATATAAATTAGGAGACAGGAAAAGTTTAAAACATAAAGGAATAAATTAAAAAACGGAATAACAGTGAAATGGAAAAATAAACCTGACAGTTGGTCCCACATAAAGACTGACAACAAAAACAATCCTTGGCAAAACCAACTTAGGAAAAAAAAAAAAGAAAAAGAAAAACATGTTATGGAGCAGGTCAGTCCAGTAGCAAGACACTTGGCATGTGAGACAGGGTCAGACAGAGCGAGAAGGAGTACTGGTTAGGGCTCTTCTGGGAACCCCACTCCCAGGGCTTAAGCCTGGACACCCCCTGTTTTCTGTGTGTCTCTTTCCATTAACCTGGATAAGAAAAACAAATATCCCATATTTATATATGTGGAAGGTTCATAGGCAAGCAAGAGGCAGGAGATACTTGTCCTGCAAAAAAGTTTGCAACGGTGCAAAACAAATACTCCTATTTATAATTTTCAAAACTCTTTTAAGTCACTATAAGCAAATCCTGTGCATGACCTCTGTCTTAGGCAGTAAGTACTAAGACTAGGGGTATGAGTGTTAGGAGACAAGGGATTACACTTGAGAGGCTTATAAATTGAATGTGATTAAAAAAACACCGACCGAAAAAAGAGTAGAGAAGTGCCCGGTAAAGAGTAATGACAATAACAACGTAATGGATGTACCAGAGATGGAAGTGAGTAAAAATGCTTGGTTTTCATGAATACAACTATTTCCCTACAATATTCCACGAGAAAAGTCATAGAAAACTTAGCCCTGTGTAGCTCTGTCAAAAATAATGAATGAATGCGTTATAACACTCGCAAGGAATTTGAAGTCCCAAAGGTAGAAGCTTCTGTTCTCTTCATAGGTAGCAATTGCTCAGCCTTAGAAACCCAGAAAGGTACTGTGATTCGTGTATATGGATTTATCTTTGGCATGAAACAAGCATTCAACAGGCAATAGCTCTTGCTAATTAGTTACCAAACACACGATTTAAATTCCTTCTAATAATGCCAGTTAGTTAGATTTTGTTGCAGGAACGGGTTTTACCGAAGTTTCTTTTTGCTGCAGCTTTCAGATGGGAGAGCCCATACTTTCAGTCCTGTGGGTCTCATTGAAGCAATTCTCGTTGGTATCCTTCAGCCTACTCAGCGCTTATTTGTTCCTCTCCCGCATTGTTACTTAACACATTTTTAAAGTACAGTTAAATGTTTTCTCTGGACTTGAAATAATGTGTCTCTGCACTCACATTTTCCTTTATGTCAAAGACATTCTTTGAATCTGAAGTCTTACATTTCTCCATATATGCTCCAGGCTTTTCTTCAAAGAGATTTACTCCCTCTGCTGGCTCTAACTATGAAAGTGTGTAATCAGTATAGTTCTGATTGCAAATCCCAGGAAATGCTTGCATGTGATGTTCTTTGCCTTCGACGTTTTCCAAAGTGTAAAACTAAACTTGAGCCTCCCTGTAATTCTACATGTAAAATCGCCCAAGAATCTGAGGGATATTTTACATTTCTTTTGAGAACTATATGAAATTCTATGGGACTAGCAGTCATTCGATAATTAAGAAAGTCTGGCATGCAGATTTACAGTATATAATAGGTGCTCAATAAATTATTTATTAGTTTCTTGATTGCAGTCATGTGTAGTATATTTTAAGAGTGGTAAGTCACTCACTCTGTTTAATGAAGTTATCAGTGTTTCTGTAGCACTTTCTCAATGCCTTATTATTGTTCCAGCCACATTGTGTTACAGTTATTTATTTATTTATTTATTTTTTGTAGAGACAGAGTCTCACTGTACTGCCCTGGGGTAGAGTGCCATGACATCACACGGCTCACAGCAACCTCTAACTCTTGGGCTTACATGATTCTCCTGCCTCAGCCTCCTGAGCAGCTGGGACTACAGGCACCCGCCACAACACCCGGCTATTTTTTTGTTGCGGTTTGGCCGGGGCTGGGTTTGAACCCACCACCCTCGGCATATGGGGCCAGCGCCCTACTTACTGAGCCACAGGCGCCACCCGTGTTACAGTTATTTTTTACATTTCCTTCATTAGATTGTGAACTCTTCCAGGATAGAAATTATCTATTATTTGTCTTTATAGTCTCACACCCTATCATAGTACCTTAGTTGCCCAGTAAAAGTTGATGAACTTCAACATTACACTACAATAAACATTTTCCCAAATGGTGTACAGACAGCCAGAAATTTTAAGTAATTTAAATTTTTAGGCACTCTACTTTTTTCTTTTTTTAATTTTAATTTTATTTTTTAATTAATAAATGAGGGTACAGATTTTTTTAGGTTACATATCTCTCAGTTGCGAGATAAAGTTCAAGTTATAGGTGAGCTTTTCACCCCGGGGCATGCTGAACACCCTCACAGTGTGTACATCAGGTGAGATCTTGCCACTCGCTCTGTCCCCCCACCCTTCTCTCTCCACTTCCTTCCTTCTTGCTAGACTGTATTTGTGTTTTATTGTCCATGTGGGGATGTGCAATTGTTTATATACTAGTTTCATACCGGTATTGGGTACATTGGGTTTTTTTTTTTTTCCATTCTCAAGATACTTTGCTAATGTGTTTCAACTCCATTCGGGTAAATATAGAAGATGTTCAGTTTTTCCGTATGTACTCCATGGTATACATATGTCACAGTTCATTAATCCAGTTCAAGGGATGGTGGGCATTTAGGTTGTTTTCACGACTTAGCTATCATGAATTGAGCTGCAGTAAACATTCTGTTACAAATGTATTTGTGGTAAAATGATTTTTGTTCTTCTGGGTAGATACCTGGTAATGGAATTATGGGATCAAATGGAAGGTTGACTTTGAGTTCTTTTAAGTGCTCTTTATATTTCTTTCCATAGAGGTTGTTGTATTAGATTGCAATCCCACCAGCGGTGCAAAAGTGTTCCCTTCTCTCCACATCCACACCAGCATTTGCAGTTTGGGGACTTTGTGATGTAGGCTAATCTTACTGGAGTTAGGTGATGTCTCAGAATGGATTTGATGTGCATTTCTCTGATAGAGACACTGAGGATCTTTTCATGCATTTGTTGGCCATTCAACTGTTGTCTTCAGAGAAATTTCTGTTCAAGTCTCTTGCCCATTTATAAATGGGTTTGTTTGCTCTTGTTGATTAACTTTAATTCTCTGTGGAGTCTAGTTATCAGGCGTTTTTCAGATTCATAACATGCAAAAATCTCCCATTCCAGAGGCTGTCCATTTGCCTTGGTTGTGGTACTCTTAGCTGTGCAGAAGCTTTTTAGCTTGATCAGGTCCCACTTAATTTATTTTTTGTGTTGCCTCAATTGCCAAAGGGTCTTCCTCTATTTTTCCCATAAAGAATTGAAAGTAACTAAGGATTTATTCAGAATAGCCACTACCTATGCATGAGCATATCTAGGCTCACAGAAATTGTATGTTTAGCACAGACACAGCAAGAATTCCTTGCCATCTACATCCACAACATACAGTGGTAATCTCTACATTACTTACAAACCCCTAAAGGATGCTTTATAGTGGTTTTTTTTTTTTTATAAGCCCAGCTATATTTTGTAGCACTTGTCATTGTTGTTTAGATGGCCCAGGCTGGGTTCGAACCCGCCACCCTCGGTGTATGTGGCTGGTGCCGGAACCACTGTGCTATGGGCACTGAGCCTATAATTTTTATTTTCATTTTGTACTTTAATTTTCAATGTAAAACCAAAGTTTCATACATAGTAGAACCTCTGTAGTTGACCAACTCCCTACATTGGCCACCTCCTTAAGTTGACCTAATTGTCATAGACCAGACATGTACCCAATGTACATATCAGTACAGTTGGCCCCGTTCCTTATGTTGACCGCCTCTGTATGTTGACCAGTCTGTTACAGTCCCTTGAGTGATCAATTTACAGAGATTCTACTATATTTTGCTCGCTTTAAAACAAGCCATACCACCTCTTATTTTTCAAGACCGTATTAGTTCAGAATGTCAAACTGCATAAATGCATACATTCAAAAAAAATTTTTTAGATTATTTGTGTTCAACTCTGTATATATCATAGAAAAGTGCTTTTCAACTCATTTTCCAAGGAATATGAATTCTGTAGAATAGTAATAGGCGGTATATGAAGGGGAAAAAATTATTCAGCTTGGTAAATGTTGAATTACATGTTTCTTTTTTAACTGTAAGACTTCTCGGATCCTTCAATATGTCAGTGTGCAGAAAGTTTATAGAGGTTGATTCAGCATAGTCCCAAATTTGTTCATTTTAAAATGCTTTTTAGGCCAGGCATGGTGGCTTGTGCCTGTAATCCTAGCACTCAAGGTGGCCGAGGTGGGCGGATTGCTTGAACTCAACTGTTCAAGACCCCATCCTAAGCCAGAGTGAGACCCCATCTCTACTAAAAATAGAAAAACTGAGGCAAGGTGATCACTTGACCTCTATTCAGGGTGCCAGAGTGAGACTCTGTCTCCAAAAATATAAATATTTAATAAAATAAACAAAACTTTTTATTTAGAACATTTCTAGGCATTATCTAAACTCCTTTGGGAAACAGGCATACGCAAAATCAAGACTTAACAGTGTAGCTAAATGATTTCCTCCAACAATTTCTAAGTGCTACCAATATTCTTCTCTGATTGGAAGTGACATTATTAATGGGAAATGTTGATGGAATCACTTTGAATCTTGTTTTTGTAAGTCTCATGCAGAACCTCACAGATTGTGTGTGTTTACCCCAATATGCATAACTTTCAGGCCTGGGTCACGGTACAGTCATACCTCGGTATCTGTGAGAGCTCAGTTCTGGGAGTCCCCATGGATACCAAAATCCATGGATGTTCAAGGCCCTTGTGTAAAATGGCATACTATTTTATATAACCTATGTACATCCTCCCAAATACTTCAGGTTTTCTCTAGATTACTTATACTACCTAAGATAAAGTAAAGGTCACGTAAGTTGTTGTTCTACTGTATTGTACAGAATAGTGACAAGAAAAAGTCCATACCAATTCAGCGCATGTTTTTTCAAGTATTTTCAACCCCTAGTTGGTTGAATCCATGGATGTGATGCCCACAGAGGGCCAGCTGTATTCCTTGTCATCTTTCCCACCATATTTTTAGAATCAGCCAGACTGTGAGCCCCTTAACGGAAAGAACTATACCCTCATGTTGACTGGCACTGAGCTTCAGCCACCAGGTAGCACTCTGCAAGTGTTCATTGACTGAAAGAAGAAAATCATTTCTATAGTCACTACAAGTCCATAAACTACAAGGGAAAGTGTACCAGGCGAACACTGATTATTATCTTTCAGGCCCCTACCAACACCAAAATCGTTGTTGTGGTTCTTCATTTTTAAATTCTGTGGCTGGGTGAACGTTCACACTGTAGGAGAACATGACCTCTTTAGGGGGAAATGTGGCAACAGAGACCAATAGTTTATATTTACCCCTTAGTAAGCTGTAGGGCTATAAACTGATAGGGGTGGTTCTATATTTTAGTGTACAATAATGTTTCAGAATTTTGTCCATAGAAGGAATTTAGGAAAAACCATGATCTAACAGTTTCTAAAACTGTTTCATTATTAATATTCAAACGAGCACTTCAGAATACATTTCTCTTCGGTTCTTTTTTCTGTGCTTAAAGTATCTAAGAACTCTGGACAGATAGTCTCTACACCTCCAGAGGTGGACAAACAGGTGATTAAATAATTGGGAATTTGCTAAAAGTCAGACATAGAAGGGGGAAAGAATAAGACGAGCAGCCTAACATTTTTAAATTGTCTTAAACTTATTGAGTCGCAATCTATACACAAATGCTGGGTATTTTTTATAATTATAGCAAGAATCCAGCTAAATTTTTTTTTTTTTTTTTTTTTAGAACCTTACATTCTGACAGTTGTTTAGGTCAGAAGTTTAGAAATTACCACTGCACACTAACTTGAATGGCTGGGAGTATCAAGTGTTGCCCAAGCTACAGAGAAACTGGAACCCTTATTCATTTTTCATGGGCGTGTATAATACTTCAACCACTTGGAAAACTGTTTGGTGGTATCTGCTAAACATTTGCCTACTCTGTGTGTACCTAAGAGAAATGAGTGACTGTATCCAACAAGAGACATGCACAAAAACCTTCAAAGCAGAGCGTTTATTTTACTATAGCCAAAAATTAGAAGTATCCTTCAACAACAACAACAAAAATGGCAAAATAAATCTGGCCTATCAACGCATGCAATACTACACAGCAACAAAAGGGAACCACTGACAGGCACAAGGTGCATGGTGTTTACATGTTATCTTCAGCAAAAGAGGCTGATGCCTGACTCCTTAATCTCAAGTTCAAGAATCAGCAAAATCAATCCATGATGGTAGAAGTCAGAATGGAGGTGCAAGAGTGCTGGTGACAAGGAAAGGTCCAAGAAACCTCTGTGATGATGTAAATATTCTGTATCTTGGTCTTAGTAGTGGCTCTATAAGTTGTAATATGTAAAAATCTGTTATACATGTTAAGATTTGTGGGTAAAATAAATGCCTTAGACAAATATACATATATATCATATGTATATATATGAACTGATGCCAATAGTTCTGTTGCTGCATTTTTGAATCTGAAACTCCTTTCATACCTTTAGAACAACCCAAAGACAAATGAGTTATTTTCCTCCCTATGTTGATTTGTTTATGTCGTTTGAGGTTTGTTTTATTGTTTGTGACTTAGATGGGCAAATTTGGAAGAACTACTTTGTCAGAAAAGATGTATTTTTTAAAATCAGACATTCAACAAGCCATCATTAAAATCTTGCTGTGTGGGGCCAGCTGCGGTGGCTCATGCCTGGGTAATCCCAACACTCTGGGAGGCTGAGGTGGGTGGATTGCTTGAGCTCACAAGTTCGAGACCAGCCTGAGCAACAGCGAGACCCTGTCTCTAAAAAATAACCAGGCGTTGTGGTGGGCGCCTATAGTCCCAGCTACTCAGGAGGCTGAGGCAGGAGAATCACTTGAGCCCAAGGGTTTGAGGTTGCTGTGGGCAGTGATACCACGGCACTCTACCGGAAGCAAGAAAGTGAGACTCTGTCTCAAAAAAAAAGGATTCTTGCTGTATACCCAGATACTGTATACTAAGCACCGGAGAGCCAAAGATAACTAAGACCCAGTTCTTGCCATTGTAGCATTCAATTTTGTGGGAGTAGCAGAGATGGAAGCAGATTCTCATGGTCACACTACTTGTCAGCAGGGGCTATAGCAGAGGTGTGCTGGGGGAAGGGAGAGCTGGGAGCTGCTGCTTCTCACAGGAGGGTATCACCAGGCTCCACTTCTGCTTTTGCCATATATTGGGGTCCTCTGAATATTAAGTGCCTACATGAAGTGGTTTAAAAGTACTTTTTAGTTATTAAAGGACAGTTAAAATGGTTTATGTAATCTACATGTTTTCTTAGATATCACTATCATCACTTCTGTCAAAAGACAAACTACCCAACAAATTTAGTTTAAAGATACCAATTGGCTCTATTGCGATTCCAGAATTGGACAGCTCTTCATTGCCATAAAATGGAGTAAGTGTTCCAGGGAGGAAGGGGTTGGCTGTCGGCAGTAAAAGGGCTGAAGAAATCAGACACAAAGAACAAAAAGCAGATTGGTCATTTCAAAGTTACTTTCCTTATAAAAAGGGTCAGGGAGAAAACAGTACAGGTAGGAGGATGAGTGCTTAACATCAGGTTACTTAAGGTTGCATGACCTTGTTATCAACCTGCAAGATTGAACGTTGAAACTGGCCAGTTTGGGAAATTCAGCTGTTACCTCTGTCCTGATTGCTCTGAAAGTCAGGTAACAACTCAGTTTCAGTTTAGTGAGTGTTTGAGTTTTACTAGTCTGTTGGGATCTAGTACAAGAGTTTAATGCAAAAAATGGCCTCATAATTTTTGTTTAACACTTCTTAGATTATTTATCAAATCCCTGATAGTTTAAAGATAAAAGAAGCTACCTGCCACACATTTCTAGAAAGCAGCAACATTCTTTGAAATACCTGTAAGTGGAAAGGTAATGTTTCTTCGAATTAGTTCTGAGGTAAAAGCCAAGTTGGAGTGTTGCTCTTCCTTTCCATTAGTGTTTGCATGCAACAGCCACCCTACCCCCTACACGTGCACCACTCGCCCCCGAGTCTAAGTGAGAAGCCTTCCGCTGGTTTTCATGTTCACACATGTATCTCTCCTGATAGCGGATATACCTAGAAATACTCTGTAAAGTCCTTGGTATTTATGTGGTTCTTCCTGGAAACTGAGACCATTTTAAGAAAAGCATTGTAGCTCATTAAGAGGAAATGAATTTAGGTATTTATGATTGTATAATTAACAGAACTACATTCCCTTTCAGTGAGCTTTCACCTCTGCTCATAAAAGATATGTGAACTGAATTTTAAATTTAAAGATACTTATAATCTAATAAGGATAGAAAAATGTTTTATAAAAGTAAGAAGGGGAATATTAAAGGGCTAGGACACGTATTACAAATGAGACTTGTAAAAAATTACTTTGAAATGAGATAGTAAAATCCAGAGTGATTTCATCACATCTGTACAACTGCAGTCTGCTCGAACATGAAAGTTCTTGTACCTAGTGATATGATTGTTTCTTTGTTTTTTAGCTTATCTTAGAGACTGTGTTAGAAAGTGGTGGGCGATACTATTCCAGTTTCCCAAACTGCATTTTCCTTCTCCTGTTTCTAGCTCTAGTCCTTTGAGCCTTTTTTCTCTTTTATAAATATGAAGGCACCCTTTTATAATTATGTCTGCATAAATGGGTGATGGGTGAGTTGGAGGAAGAGTCTGACTTGGAGAACTGGCTAGATGGTGATTTCATTGGCAGAGATAGAAAAATACAAAAGGAGAATAAGTTTGGGGGGAAAGACCATGCTGTGGTCTCCAGGGAGGTGTTATGGGCAGACAGCAAAAACGTGCCTCTGCACACAGTACAGAGCATTGTGGGTAGCTGACTGTCCCCACCCTCCAGCCATTTGCACAGATATGACCCTGGTTCTTCAACTGGTAACCATGGTGGTAAAATCCTTTGGGACACCATTATCTTGTCAGCTTTTCTGGTAAACTACTTTCTATGGGAATGTTGATTGCTTTGGAAATACAGACCCTTTTGTTGTTGTTGTTGTTGTTGTTGTAATTAGACTTATGACCACAAAAAAAAGGGGGGCGGGGCGACCTGAGGTTGATACTGGAATTTCGTCTTTCCTCCTGGCTGGCTCGCCAAATATGATAGCGGAGTTTCAGCTTCTTGGTCTCCCTGATTGGAAGAATGAATCCATGGACCACAGATCAGTGGTAAGACAGGATTTATTCACAGAAACAAAGAATACAAAAACCAGAGCTCCTGGCAAAGAACCCAGGTGGGGGAACAAGCTCTCCTGCTCCCTTTTCAAAGTCTGTCTCTGTCTCTCTGCTTAGGGGTATATATAGTGGCAGGTGGTTATTTTGGGGGGACTCAGTAGTTACATTTAGGGCCGGGTCTTCTAAAGTGACAGCCAGCCCCCCATTTAGCAGCAGGGAGCTGGAATCTCAGGCCTTGGAAACTTACAGGAAATTGACCAGGCTATGAAATTGACTAGCCCTAGAAAAGGTGGGGTTTCCCCTTCAGCAGCAAGTGCTGGGGAAGGAGACACCGAGGTGCCGACCATGAAACTGACCAGCCTTAGAAAAGATGGGGTTTCCCCTTCAGCCAGAAGTGCCCTGCCTGAGGAGAGAGACACCAAGACGCCCGTGTCTCCACCACAGTTGTTTGCCCTCTTGGCTTCTGGAGCCTCCTAGGGTCCCCCTGCCTGCCCTCCAGCCTGCTGGTTCTGCTACACTAATACCACCGGAGCTAAGGTGGCAGGTCTTGGGGCCACCTGTCCTGTATCAAGGTCGTTTAGACTCCACAGCCAGGAGAATGAACTTGAGTGAAATAAGACCTTCTTCACATCCTGCTTCTGCCATTTCTAGCTGAGAGGTTCTTAACTTCTATTGTTGAGTCTCCACTTCCTTATCTGCAAAAATAGTCCTTGATACTTACTTTACACTATAAAACCAAAGATTAAGGGAACAGCTGAAGTCAATCCAACATAGTACATCTTCTGTGCTTTACAAATGTTTTCTGTCCCTCCTTCTCTAGCCCACTTTTGTACCCTTATTTAAAAGATAAAAATGAAAAATTGTAGAGAAAAGAAAGGATCACAGGATCCCACCATAATCCATTCTGATACATATTTTTTTTAAATCATAGCTGTGTACATTAATGCAATTATGGGGTACAATGTGCTGATTTTATATACAATTTGAAATACTTTCATGAAACTGGTTAACATAGCCTTCACCACATTTTCTTAGTTATTGCATTAAGGCATTTATATTCTACACTTAGTAGATTTAACATGTACCCTTGTAAAATGCACCGTGGGCATGGTCCCACCAATTACCCTACCTCCACCCATCCACCCCCTCCCCCTCCTCTTTCCCCTTCATTTGGGCTGTAGTTGGGTTATACCTTTCATATGGAAGTATGGGTGCTTATAAATTGTTTTCATAGTAGGGCTGAGTATATTGGATACTTTTTTTTTTTTTTTTTTGTCTGGGGCTGGGTTTGAACCCACCACCTCCAGCATATGGGACCGGCACCCTACTCCTTGAGCCACAGGCGCCGCCCTTTCTTCCATTCTTGAGATACCTTGCTAAGAATATGTTCCAGCTCCATCCACATAAACATGAAAGAGGTAAAGTCTTCATCTTTCTTTAAGGCTGCATAATATTCCATGGTGTACATATACCACAATTTATTAATCCATTCATGGTGATGGGCACTTGGGCTTCTTCCATGACTTAGCAATTATGAATTGGGCTGCAATAAACATTCTGGTACAAATATCTTTGTTATAAAGTGATTTTTGGTCTTCTGAATATATACCTAGTAGAGGAATTGAAGGATCGAATGGCAGGTCTATTTTCTTTTCTTTTTTTTTTTTTTTTGTAGAGACAGAGTCTCACTTTATGGCCCTCTGTAGAGTGCCGTGGCCTCACACAGCTCACAGCAACCTCCAACTCCTGGGCTTAAGTGATTCTCTTGCCTCAGCTTCCAGAACAGCTGGGGCTACAGGCGCCAACCACAACTCCGGGCTATTTTTTGGTTGCAGTTTGGCCCGGGCTGGGTTTGAACCCGCCACCCTCGGTATATGGGGCCGGCACCTTACTGACTGAGCCATAGGTGCCGCCGGGCAGGTCTATTTTCAGATGATCCCTAAGTGATCTCCAAACATCTTTCCAAAAGGAACGGATTAGTTTGCATTCCCACCAGCAGTGTAGAAGTGTTCCCTTTTCTCCACATACACACCAACGTCTGTAATTTGGGGATTTTGTGATGTGGGCTAATCTTACTGGACTTAGATGATATCTCAAGGTGGTTTTGATTTGCATTTCTCTGATGATTAAGGATGATGAGCATTTTTTCATGTGGCTGTAGGCTGTGCACCTGTCTTCTTCAGAGAAGTTTCTCAAGTCCCTTGCCCACCCTGAGATATAATCACTTGTTCTTTTCTTGCTAATACATTTGAGTTCTCCGTGGATTCTGGTTATTAAACCTTTGTCAGAGACATAAACTGCAAATATCTTCTCCCATTCTGAGGGCTGTCTGTTTGTTTTATGTACTGTGTTCTTGGCTGTGCAGAAGCTTTTTAGCTTGATCAGATCCCAGTAAGGTATTTTTGATGTTGCTTCAGTTGCCCAGGGGGTCCTCCTCATAAAATATTCTCCCAGGCCAATTTCTTCAAGTGTTTTCCCTGTACTTTCTTCTAGTTTTTTTATAGTTTCATGTCTTAAGTTTAAATCTTTAATCCAGTGAGAGTCTATCTTAGTTAATGGTGAAAGGTGTGTGTCCAATTTCAGTCTTCTACAGGTCACCACCCAGTTCACCCAACACCATTTGTTAAATAAGGAGTCTTTTCCCCACTGAACATTTTTGTTTGGCTTATTAAAAATCAGGTGTTGGTAAGTAGCTGGATTCATCTCTTGGTTCTCTATTCTTTTCCAGACATCTACCTCTCAGTTTTTGTGCCAGTACCATGCTGTTTTGATCACTATTGATTGATAGTATAGTCTGAGGTCCGTAGCGTGATTCCTCCTGCTTTGTTTCTATTTCCGAGTAATGTCTTGGCTATTCGAGGTTTTTCTCTGATTCCATATAAAATGAAGTATTATTTTTTTCGAGATCTTTGAAGTCTGACAGTGGAGCTTTAATAGGGATTGCATTAAAATTGTGTATTGCTTTGGGTAGTATGGACATTTTAACAATGTTGATTCTTCCCAGCCATGAGCATGGTATGTTTTTCCATTTCTTAACATCTTCAGCTATTTCTTTTCTTAAGAGTTTCATAGTTTTCTTTATAGACATCTTTCACATCCTTTGTTAGATAAACTCCCAAATATTTCATCTTCTTTGGCATTACCGTAAAAAAACTTGACTGTTTTTCAGCTTGACTATTGTTGGTATATATTTTCAGTTTGATTATTGTTGGTATATATAAAGGCCACAGATTTCTGAGTATTGATTTTGTAACCTGAGATGCTGCTGTATTTCTTGATCACTTCTAAGAGTTTTGTAGTAGAATCTCTGGTGTTTTCCAGATATATAGTCATATCATCTGCAAAGAATGAGAGTTTGATCTCTTCTGACCCTATGTGGATACCCTTGATCACCTTTTCTTCCCTAATTGCAATGGCTAAAACTTCCAATACAATGTTAAAGAGCAATGGAGACAATGGGCAACCTTGCCTGGTTCCTGATCTGAGTGCAAATGATTTCAACTTAATTGCATTCAATACGATATTGGCTGTGGGTTTGCTGTAGATGGCCTCTATTGGTTTAAGAAATGTCCCTTCTATACCTATTTTCTTTTCTTTTTTTTTTTTTTTTATTGTTGGGGATTCATTGAAGGTACAATAAGCCAGGTTACACTGATTGCAATTATTAGGTAAAGTCCCTCTTGCAATCATGTCTTGCCCCCATAAAGTGTGACACACACCAAGACCCCACCCCCCTCCCTCCGTCCCTCTTTCTGCTTCCCCCCCATAACCTTAATTGTCATTAATTGTCCTCATATCAAAATTGAGTACATAGGATTCATGCTTCTCCATTCTTGTGATGCTTTACTAAGAATAATGTCTTCCACTTCCATCCAGGTTACTATGAAGGATGTAAAGTCCCCATTTTTTTTTAATGGCTGAATAGTATTCCATGGTATACATATACCACAGCTTGTTAATCCATTCCTGGGTTGGTGGGCATTTAGGCTGTTTCCACATTTTGGCGATTGTAAATTGAGCTGCAATAAACAGTCTAGTACAAGTGTCCTTATGATAAAAGGATTTTTTTCCTTCTGGGTAGATACCCAGTAATGGGATTGCAGGATCAAATGGGAGGTCTAGCTTGAGTGCTTTGAGGTTTCTCCATACTTCCTTCCAGAAAGGTTGTACTAGTTTGCAGTCCCACCAGCAGTGTAAAAGTGTTCCCTTGTCTCCACATCCACGCCAGCATCTGCAGTTTTGAGATTTTGTGATGTGGGCCATTCTCACTGGGGTTAGATGATAGCTCAGGGTTGTTTTGATTTGCATTTCTCTAATATATAGAGATGATGAACATTTTTCGTGTGTTTGTTAGCCATTCATCTGTCATCTTTAGAGAAAGTTCTATTCATGTCTCTTGCCCATTGATATATGGTATTGTTGGCCTTTTTCATGTGGATTAATTTGAGTTCTCTATAGATCCTAGTTATCAAGCTTTTGTCTGATTGAAAATATGCAAATATCCTTTCCCATTGTGTAGGTTGTCTCTTTGCTTTGGTTATTGTCTCCTTAGCTGTACAGAAGCTTTTCAGTTTAATGAAGTCCCATTTGTTTACTTTTGTTGTTGTTTCAATTGACATGGCAGTCTTCTTCATGAAGTCTTTCCCAGGCCAATATCTTCCAGTGTTTTTCCTATGCTTTCTTTGAGGGTTTTTATTGTTTCATGCCTTAAATTTAAGTCCTTTATCCATCTTGAATCAATTTTTGTGAGTGGGGAAAGGTGTGGGTCCAGTTTCAGTCTTTTACATGTAGACATCCACTTCTCCCAACACCATTTATTGAATAGGGAGTCTTTCCCCCAAGGTATGTTCTTGTTTGGTTTATCGAAGATTAGGTGGTTGTAAGATGTTAGTTTCATTTCTTGGTTTTCAATTCGATTCCAAGTGTCTATGTCTCTGTTTTTGTGCCAGTACCATGCTGTCTTGACCACTATGGCTTTGTAGTACAGACTAAAATCTGGTATGCTGATGCCCCCAGCTTTATTTTTATTACTAAGAACTGCCTTAGCAATACGGGTTTTTTTCCAGTTCCATACAAAACGCAGAATCATTTTTTCCAAATCTTGAAAGTACGATGTTGGTATTTTGATAGGAATGGCATTGAATAGGTAGATTGCTTTGGGAAGTATAGACATTTTAACAATGTTGATTCTTCCCATCCATGAGCATGGTATGTTCTTCCATTTGTTAATATCCTCTGCTATTTCCTTTCTGAGGATTTCATAGTTTTCTTTATAGAGGTCCTTCACCTCCTTCGTTAGGTATATTCCTAGGTATTTCATTTTCTTTGAGACTATGGTGAAGAGAGTTGTGATCTTAATTAGCTTCTCATCTTGACTGTTATTGGTGTATACAAAGGCTACTGACTTGTGGACATTGATTTTATATCCTGAAACATTACTGTATTTTTTGATGACCTCTAGGAGTCTTGTGGTTAGTCTTTGGGGTTCTCTAAGTATAAGATCATGTCGTCAGCAAAGAGGGAGAGTTTGACCTCCTCTGCTCCCATTTGGATTCCCTTAATGTCCTTGTCTTGCCTAATTGTATTGGCTAGAACTTCCAGCACTATGTTGAATAGTAAAGGTGACAGAGGACAACCTTGTCTGGTTCCAGTTCTAAGAGGAAAAGCTTTCAGTTTTACTCCATTCAGTAAAATATTGGCTGTGGGTTTGTCATAGATAGCTTCAGTCAGTTTTAGAAATGTGCCACCTATGCCTGTACTCTTCAGTGTTCTAATTAGAAAAGGATGTTGGATTTTATCAAATGCTTTTTCTGCATCTATTGAGAGGATCATGTGATCTTTATTTTTGCCTCTGTTAATATGGTGGATAACGTTTATGGACTTGCGTATGTTAAACCAGCCTTGCATCCCTGGGATGAAGCCTACTTGATCATGATGAATGACTTTTTTGATGATAAAGTGTAATCTATTGGCTAGGATTTTGTTGAGAATTTTTGCATCTATATTCATGAGTGAGATTGGTCTGAAATTCTCCTTTTTGTTTGGGTCTTTTCCTGGTTTTGGTATCAGGTTGATGTTTGCTTCGTAGAATGTGTTGGGGAAGATTCCTTCTTCCTCAATTTTTTGGAATAATTTCTGCAGTACAGGAATAAGCTCTTCCTTGAAGGTTTGATAGAATTCTGGAGTGAAGCCATCTGGACCAGGGCATTTTTTGGTTGGAAGATTTTTTATTGTTTCTTTGATCTCAGTGCTTGAAATTGGTCTGTTCAGGAGCTCTATTTCTTCCTGGCTGAGTCTAGGGAGAGGGTGTGATTCCAAATATTTCTCCATTTCCTTCACATTGTCAAATTTCTGGGCATAGAGTTTCTGGTAGTATTCAGAGATGATCTCTTGTATCTCTGTGGGATCAGTTGTTATTTCCCCTTTATCATTTCTGATTGAGGTTACTAGAGATTTTACTTTTCTATTCCCCGTTAGTCTGGCCAATGGTTTATCTATTTTATTTATTTTTTCAAAAAACCAACTCCTTGTTTCATTCATTTTCTGAATGATTCTTTTGTTTTCAATTTCATTGATCTCTGATTTGATTTTGGATATTTCTTTTCTTCTACTGAGTTTAGGCTTAGATTGTTCTTCTTTTTCCAATTCCCTAAGATCTCTTGTGAGATTGTTGATGCACTCTCTTTCTGTTTTTTGAATGTAGGCATCTAAAGCGATGAATTTTCCTCTCAAAACTGCTTTTGCAGTATCCCAAGGTTTTGGTAGCTTGTGTCTTCATTGCTGTTATACTCAAGGAAGTTAATGATGTCCTGTTTTATTTCTTCCTGCACCCATCTGTTATTCAACAGAAGATTGTTTAATTTCCATGCCTTTGTGTGGGGTCGAGCGTTTTTGTTCGAATAGTGTTCCACCTTTAGTGCCTTATGGTCTGAGAAGATACAAGGTAAAATTTCAATTCTTTTGATTCTGTTGATATTTGTTTTGTGTCCCAGGATATGATCAATTTTGGAGAATGTTCCATGGGGTGATATTCTTTATCTTTGGGGTGGAGTGTTCTATATGCGTCTATCAAGCACAGTTGTTCTAGGGTCTCATTTAAATCTCTTATATCCTTGTTTAATTTCTGTTTAGAGGATCTGTCCAGCTCTGTAAGAGGAGTGTTAAAGTCCCCTGTTATTATGGTATTATCAGATATCATATTGCTCAGACTGAGTAAGGTCTGTTTCAAGAATCTGGGAGCATTTAAATTGGGTGCATAAATATTTAGAATTGAAAGGTCTTCTTGTTGTATTTTTCCCTTGACCAATATAAAGTGACCATCTTTGTCTTTTTTGACTTTAGTTGCTTTAAATCCACATGTATCTGAAAATAAGATTGCAACTCCTCTTTTCTTCTGAATTCCATTTGCCTGAAAAATTGTCTTCCAACCCTTGACTCGGAGCTTTAATTTGTCTTTTGAAACCAGGTGTGTTTCTTGCAGACATTAAATGGATGGCTTGTGTTTTTTAATCCAGTCAGCCAATCTGTGTCTCTTCAGTGGGGAGCTCAAGCCATTAACATTTATTGAGATAATTGATAAGTGTGGTAGTATTCTATTCGTGTTATTTTGTGAGAGTCCATTGCTTAGTTTTATCTTTTGCATCAGTGTGGAGGTTAGGTTCTGTCCTTTAATTTCTGAGTTCTTACTTTGCTGCTGATCCATTGTGGTGGTCAGTGTGCAGAACAGGTTGAAGTATTTCCTGTAGAGCTGGTCTTGTTGTGGTGAATTTCCTCAATGTTTGTATATCTGTAAATGATTTGATTTCTCTGTCACATTTTAAGCTTAGCTTAGTAGGGTACAGAATTCTGGGCTGGAAATTGTTCTGTTTAAGTAGATAAGAGGTAGATGACCATTGTCTTCTTGCTTGGAAAGTTTCATTAGAGAAGTCTGCGGTCACTCTGATGGATTTGGCCCTGTAGGTCAACTGGCGCTTACTCCTGGCAGCTTGCAGAATCTTTTCTTTTGTCTTGACTTTGGACAGGTTCATCACAATGTGTCTTGGAGAAGCTCAGTTAGAGTTGAGGCGACCTGGGTCTGATATCCCTCTGAAAGCAGTGTGTCTGAATCTTTGGTGATATTTGGGAAATTTTCTTTTGTAATATTCTCTAGTATGGCTTCCATTCCTCTGGGGCATTCTTCTTCCCCTTCTGGAATTCCTATAACTCATATGTTGGAACGCTTCATAAGTCCCATAATTCTGACAGTGAACATTCTGCTTTCTCTCTCTTCTTTTGTGCCTCTTTTACTATCTGAGTTATCTCAAGAACTTTGTCTTCTACCTCTGAAATTCTTTCTTCTGTATGGTCTAACCTGTTGCTGATACTTTCCATTGCATCTTTAAGTTCCCTGATTGACTGTTTCATTTCCTTCAGCTCTGCTATATCCTTTTTATATTCTTCATATCGTTCATCTCTTATTTGATTCTGTTTTTGGATTTCCTTTTGGTTATTTTCCACTTTATTAGCAGTTTCCTTCATTGTTTCCATCATTTCTTTCATTGTTTTCAACATGTGTATTCTAAATTCCCTTTCTGTCATTCCTAACATTTCTTTATAGGTGGAATTATCTGCAGTAGCTACCTCATGGTCCCTTGGCGGGGTTGTTCTGGACTGGTTCTTCATGTTGCCTGGGGTTTTCTGCTGATTCTTCCTCATGAGTGATTTCTTTTATCTGTTTCCTTGCCCTAATTTTCCTTTCACTTCCTCTTGCTCTTTAAGTTCTCGTGCCTGTGGAAGTTGCGTGCCGGATTAGACGGATTGAACGCACATGACCACTTGCCTTTTTTCCACTGTTTTAGTCCTCCTCTTGGGGTCCAGAAGCCTCTTGCTGACTCCCTGTATCCTCACAGGAGTGATGATAGGCAGATCCCACCAGCCAGAGATGCCTGGAGTCCTATCTCCCCGGACTCACGGTGCCCAGATGCAAGGAAGCTATTACTCGGCCGCCATCTTGCTCCACCTCCTATACCTATTTTCTTAAGTGTTCCGATCATGAAAGGATACTGGACCATTCTGATACTTAACAGTTCTTACTGTCAGAAAATATTTCCTTCTGTCTAACTCAAATTCATCATGCTGCAATAGAAGTCCTTCTCTCAGGTATGTCCTCCTTATTTGTTTGCAGTTTTAATCTTGGTAAATGAACAGCATGAAATATCCCAATCTTCAGAGACGTGTTTTCATTATTTCTTGTCTTCAGGAGCTGAAAGTACAAAATACAGTGGAAGCTCCAGAGTCTTCTGTAAACTTGAAATTCATTTGTGGTAGCTCAGATTAGCTGGAAATTTTGTGGCTGGTTTTCTTTTCCTGCATGTCTCTGAGGCTTTTTAGGTGGGGATGTTTAGGGGGAATAGGAGGGGAGTGCATATTGCAAAATGAGCTATACCTTGGTAGCTCCTTTCAGCTGAAGATCTTCAAATCTTTCCCATTCAAGGAAGGCAATGCACATAGAATTTTAAGATGTTGAAGAATGTGTGTGCCTGAACTTAGGTTTTAAAAGTATGCTTCTATTTCCTTGTCACTTGGAGTAACCATATAATCTGCTAGTACTGACTTAGTAGCTTTGCTTGCAGCCTTGCTATAGAAATTGATTTTTATAGCAAAGGAGAAAAAAAACATACTTTTTAAATTTTCTTACAAATCTGAGAAATTATGTGGCCTTTCAAGGCAAATAGATTCCCTTAACAGTTAGAACTTTTAAAACAATGAGCCGTACAGCCTGCCATATCTTGTGTTCAGAATAATTTTCATTTCTACTTATCTGTGAAGGTTGAAGGAATGTCTGCAAATATTTGCTTGGTTTCTATGGTGAAGGCAAGAGAGAAATGAAATATGTGATTGTTTAGTGTCAAAATCAAAACTATACTATACTGTACTTCCACAAAGAGAATGAGATTGTTACTGGAAACATAATAGGCATTTTGCAAGTGGTAACTATTTTAAGTTTCACTGAGTTTAAGACGAACTTTAAACAGTGCAGCCTGAAGGAAAATATGGGACCTTCAGGCATTTTAAAACTTCTTTTTATAAAACTAAAATGGTCCTCCCACTTTATTAAGAAGTTATCTGTTGACTAAAGACAGCATTGGTAAACTCTCAGAATGAATGTCTGCTGTGGGTAGGGGGCACAACCGTGGTCTGTAAATTTGTGCTATGATACAAACTCTCCTTCCCTATGTTATCCCTCCTAACCCTGTAACCCTCCGTTCTGCTGTCTGCTGGTTACCCGTACATTTGTTGAAACATCTTTCATTTATGTCTGCTTTATATAATGCTCCTTGAGGGACTGGGATGGAAAAGTCCACTAGAAATGGTTTCTACCCTGAGAGGGCTGATTTTGGGTCTAACAGACGGTAAGGACACTGGTTAAAAGGCAGTGTGATAAGTGCTGTATCCACTTATGGTTGGGGAGGAGTAGGCAGGGCAAGGTTCACGGGAATTAAGAAAGGAGTCCCGAAGAGGACATTCTAGAGAAAGGTCTCAGTCTGTGGGAAGATCACATGAGGCATGACACAGCATATACATTTGAAGAACCTCAAAGCTCTGAGTGATTTAAGGAAAACCTTCATGTGGTGGAACAGGTGCTGAAGCCAGGGAAAGAGGGGGAGCCAGATTATGAGGGTGTTGTGGCTAAACCAGGCTTGAACTTGACCCCAAAACCTCTGGAGAATGGATGAAGGATTTCAAGCAGAAGAGTGGTGAGCACAGCTTCAGATGCAGTAGAGAAGACAGAGTGGAAGAAAAAGACCAGAGGAAGAGGTCTGGAGAAGACAGGTCCATGATGGGATTGTCAGGATCTGATGACATATTGACAGTGGTGATGAGTAGGGAACCTGGGTAGTGGTGGTTTTGCTTGCAGCGAAAGCAAGTATAAAAGGAGAAGCAAGTGTCAGAGGAAAAATAATGCATACACTTTGAATTTGACGTACCTATATAAGGACTAAGTGGTGATGTCTAGGAGATGGTTAGATTTGTGGGTCAGATACTCTGGAGAGTTCTGAAGAGGGTGGGTGGGGGGGAGGGTACATTCATATCTGATGCCCCCAGGGATTGTGCATCGTATAAGAAAAGTGACTGCGTGGCTTGACGCCCAGAGCTTAGTGGTTAAGGTGCCAGCCACATACACTGCGGGGCTGGTGGGTTCAAAGCTGGCCCAAGCCAGCTAAACAACAATGACAACTACAACAACAACAACAAAAATAGCCAGGCGTGGTGGCGGGGGCCTGTAGTCCCAGCTACTTGGGAGGCTGAGGCAAGAGAATTGCTTAAGCCCAAGAGTTTGAGGTTGTGGTGAGCTGTGATGCCACGTCACTCTACCAGGGACAGCATAGTGAAACTCTGTCTCAAAAAAAAAAAAAAATGATTGCCTTAAGGACACAGCCTTCCAGAAAGCAATGGCTGAAGGGAGATGAAGGTGGAAGGAACATTAGGACAAGACCCTAGCACTCTGCACATAGGTCATCACACAGACACTGCCACCACACCCAATTGTCTCTCAGCCAGCTCATTTAACCACTTTCCTAACTTGTGACAACACTGTCCAGGGGTAGCATGGTACCTCTTACAGAGTGGGCACTCACTGATGAATTGAACTGAAGCTCACTTCGACCAGAAGGCTTGCTGTCTGGGGTAAAACCTTTTTTTAGGTAGATCTTCTTAGACATTAATAAAATCAGAGAAAGTTATAAGGCTCAGAAAGAGATGGCAAGAGTTAGCCTCAAGAAAGGTCAGAAGCCTGGATCCCTCCTTGTCATCCCTCCCTGGACACAGTACACCAGCCTCTGTCTACTGAGTGCCTGGCTCTCTTTCTCCACCATGCCCTTTGCCTCAACTTGGAAGGAACACAGATTTTCATTCATGGCCCGGCAAGCCTTCTACATCCTCTGAATCAAATCAGGCCCATCCCTAACTCCCTCTAGTCTATAGGACCAGCTCCTTTGTTAAATATAAATGGCTGTTCAAAGGCATTAAATTACTGCAGGACAGTATTTCCCCCATATTCTCCAGTCTAGGAGATTGTCTTTGTCCATCTTCAATACTTCCATCGGGAGATCCTGTGATTTGTTCATGAATCCAATCGTTAGGTAATTTCTGAGCATCTTCCATGAATGACATTATAAATGCATTGTGGCCAATGAATCATATGACTCTAATTGAAAATAGAGAAGGTCAAGTAATATAGAAGTGTAATGGAAAAGCTCAAAGGAAAGCCATTACTTCCAGCTGTGAGATCAGGAGACAGTATGGGAGACAGGCCTTGAAAGATGGGTAGATTGGGCCTGCAGAGACTGGGGGGAAAGGGAATCCCACAGAAAGAACCACACCAACAATTCCAGGTGGTGAGAGTCCGCACCTCTAACAGAGAGCTAATGGCCCTTGAGGCAGCTCTGGGTCTGAAGAGGGACAGCCTGTCTTCGCAATGGCAGTGGACTCATCAGAGCAGAGACTAGGACAGTTTCTGGCTCAGTGCTTCATGCACTGAGACTCTCATCTTTGTATTAAACTTGGCTACTTTTTGTCATATATCAAAACATCTTCTGGCCCTTAGATTACAAGTGAGTGAATTTGAGATGACTCCAAATACCTTGTTTAAAAATTGTTAACTTTTGTTAGTATTTAATTCTTAATAGTTTTCATTTAACTGGTGTTACAATGGGAAAACTGCTTGGCAGAGTTAGAATTCTGATTATTTCTACTATTCTTATTTTAAACATCAATTTTAAAGAAATGAATTTTGTAACACAACTCTCTTCACCATAGCCCCAAAGAAAATGAAATACCTAGGAATATACTTAACAAAAGAGGTGAGGGATCTCTATAAAGAAAATTATGAAACCCCAAGACAGGAAATAGCAGAGGACTTTAACAAATAGAAGAACATACCATGGTCATGGCTGGGAATAATCAACATTGTTAAAATGTCTA
Organism: Nycticebus coucang; assembly: GCF_027406575.1. NCBI lineage: Eukaryota > Metazoa > Chordata > Mammalia > Primates > Lorisidae > Nycticebus > Nycticebus coucang. The sequence continues at coordinate 58,454,609 of NC_069790.1, forward strand.
TACTTCCCAGAGCAATGTACCAATTCAACGCTATCATTATTAAAATACCAACATTCTATTTTCAAGACTTGGAAAAAATGATTCTGCGTTTTGTATGAGAACCAGAAAAAACCCTCTGTAGCTAAGGCAGTTCGTTCTTTCTTTTCTTTTCTTTTTTTTTGCAGTTTTGGCCAGGACTCAAACCCACCACCCCTGTATAAGGGGCGGGCACCCACTAAGGTAGTTCTTAGTAATAAAAACAAAGCTGGGGGCATCACCATACCAGATTTTAGTCTGTACTACAAGGCCATAGTGTCCAAGACAGCATGCTACTGGCACAAAAATATAGACTTTTGGAATCTAATAGAAAACCAGGAAAGGAAATCAACAACTTACAACCACCTCATCTTCGATAAACCAAACAAGAAAATACACTGGGGGGAAAATTTCCTACTCAATAAATGGTGCTGGGAGAACTGTAAAAGACTGAAACTGAACCCGCACCTTTCTCCACTCACAAAAATTGATTCAAGATGGATAAAGGACTTAAATTTGAGGCACGAAATGATAAAAATTCTCAAAGAAAGTGTAGGAAAAACACTGGAAGATAATCGGCCTGGGGAAAGACTTTATGAAGAAGACTGCCATGGCAATTGCAACAACAACAAAAATAAACAAATGGGATTCAGTTAAACTGAAAGGCTTCTGTACAGCTAAGGAGACAACAACCAAAGCAAATAGACAACCTACCCAATGGGAAAGGATATTTACATATTTTTTTTTATTAAATCATAGCTGTGTACATCAATATGATCATGGGGCACCATACACTTGTTTCATAGAATAGTTGACACATTTTCATCTCATTAGTTGACATAGCCCTCCTGGCATTTTCCTAGTTACTTTGCCAAGACATTTACATTCCACATTTGCCAAGGCTCACATGTACCCTTGTAAGATGCACCACAGGTGTGATCCTTTCAATCCCCCTTCCTCTACCTACCTCCCCCCTCCCTCCCCACACTTTCCCCCTTCTCCCTGTTCTTAGGTTGTAACTTGGTTATAGCTTTCATGCGAAGGTCCTAAGTTAGTTTCATAGTAGGGGTGAATACATTGGATATTTTTTCTTCCATTCTTGAGATACTTTACTGAGAAGAATATGTTCCAGCTCCATCCATGTAAACATGAAAGAGGTAAAGTCTCCATCTTTCTTCAAGGCTGCATAGTATTCCATGGTGTACATATACCACAATTTGTTAACCCATTCGGGATCGATGGGCACTTACTTGGGTTTCTTCCATGACTTAGCAATTATGAATAGGGCTGCAATAAAGATTCTGGTACAAATATCTTTGTTATGATGTGGTTTTTGGTCTTCTGGGTATATGCGCAGCAGAGGAATTACAGAATTGAATGGCAGATCTATTTTTAGATCTCTAAGTGTTCTCCATATATCTTTCCAAAAGGAATGTATTAGTTTGCATTCCCACCAGCAGTGCAAAAGTGTTCCCTTTTCTCCACATCCACGCCAACATCTCTGGTCTTAAGATTTTGTGATATAGGCTAGTCTCACTGGAGTTAGATGATATCTCAAAGTAGTTTTAATTTGCATTTCTCTGATGATTAAAGATGATGAGCATTTTTTCATATGTCTGAAGGCCGCTCGCCTGTCTTCTTCGGAGAAGTTTCTTTTCAATTCTCTTGCCCAGCCTGTGATGGTATCCCTTGTTCTTTTCTTGCTAATGCGTTTGAGTTCTCTGTGGATTCTGGTTATTAAACCTTTGTCAGAGACATAACCAGCAAATATTTTCTCCCATTCTGTGGGCTGTTTGCTTGCTTTACTTACTGTGTTCTTGGCTGTGCAGAAGCTTTTTAGTTTGATCAAGTCCCAAAAGTGTATTTTTGAAGCTGGTTCAATTGCCCCAGGGGTCCTTCTCATAAAAAACTCACCCAACCCAATTTCTTCAAGGGTTTTCCCTGCACTCTCTTCTAGTATTTTTATAGTTTCATGTCTTAAGTTTAGGTCTTTAATCCAGGAAGAGTCTATCTTGGTTAGTGGTGAAAGGTGTGGATCCAGTTTCAGTCTTCTATAGGTTGCCAGCCAGTTCACCCAGCACCATTTGTTAAATAGGGAATCTTTTCTCCACTGGATGTTTTTAATTGGCTTGTCAAAGATTAAATAACGGTAAGTAGCTGGGTTCATCTCTTGGCTCTCTATTCTGTTCCAGACATCTACTTCTCTGTTTTGTGCCAATACCATGCTGTTTTGATCACTATCGATTTGTAGTATAGTCTGAGGTCTGGTAGCATAATTCCTCCTGCTTTGTTTTTATTTCTGAGTAATGTCTTGGCTATTCAAGGTTTTTTCTGATTCCATATAAAATGAAGTATTGTTTTTTCAAGATCTTTAAAGTATGACAGTGGAACTTTAATAGGGATTGTGTTGAAGGTATATATTGCTTTGGGTAGTATGGACATTTTAACAATGTTGATTCTTCCCAGCCATGAGCATGGTATGTTTTTCCATTTATTAACATTCTCGGCTATCTCTTTTCTTAGAGTTTCATAGTTCTCTTTATATAGATCTTTCACATCCTTTGTTAGATAAACTCCCAAATATTTCATCTTCTTTGGCATTACTGGGAATGGGATAGAGTCCTTAATTGTTTTTTCAGCTTGACTATTGTTGGTATATATAAAGGCTACTGATTTATGAATGTTGATTTTGTAACCTGAGACGCTGCTGTATTCCTTGATCACTTCTAAGAGTTTTGTAGTAGAGTCCCTAGTGTTTGCCAGATATACAGTCATATCTGCGAAGAGCGAAAGTTTGATCTCTTCTGAACCTATGTGGATGCCCTTGATCACCTTTTCTTCCCTAATTGCAGTGGCTAAAACTTCATTACAATGTTAAAAAGCAATAGAGACAATGGGCAGCCTTGTATGGTTCCTGATCTAAATGGAAATGATTCCAATTTAACTCCGTTCAATATGATATTGGCTGTCGGTTTGCTGTATATGGCCTCTATCAGTTTAAGAAATATCCCTTCTATACCAATTGTCTTAAGTGTTCTGATCATGAAGGGATGTTGGATGTTATCAAAAGCTTTTTCTGCATCGATTGAGAGGATCATATGATCTTTGTTTTTTACTTTGTTTATGTGCTGAATTACATTTATAGATTTACGTATATTGAACCAGCCTTGAGACCCTGGGATAAAGCCAACTTGATCATGATGTATGATTTGTTTGATGTGTTGCTGGATTCTGTTTGTTAGGATCTTGTTGAATATTTTTGCGTCTATATTCATTAGTGATATCGGTCTATAATTTTCTTTTTTTGTTGGGTCTTTTCCTGGTTTGGGGATCAGGGTGATATTTGCTTCATAGAACCTGTTGGGGAGTCTTCCTTCTTTTTCTACATTTTGGAACAGTTTGAGTAATATAGGTACTAATTCCTCTTTAAAGGTTTGGTAGAACTCTGATGTGAAACCATCTGGTCCCGGACTTTTCTTTTGGGGAAGGTTTTGTATGGTTGATGTTATTTTTGAACTTGAAATGGGCCTGTTCAACATTTCCACTTGATTCTGGTTAAGTCTTGGAAGGTGACGAGCTTCCAAGTATTGGTCCATTTCCTTCAGATTTTCATATTTCTGAGAGTAAAGTTTCTTGTAATATTCATTAAGGATTTTTTGGATTTCTGAGGAGTCTGTTGTTATTTCATCTTTGTCATTTTTGATTGATGAGATTAGAGATTTTACTCTTTTTTTCCTGATTAGTTTAGCCAACAGTTTATCTATTTTGTTGACCTTTTCAAAAAAACAGGTTTTTTATTTATTGATCTGTTGTATTGTTCTTTTGTTTTCAATTTCATTTAGTTCTGCTCTAATTTTGGTTATTTCTTTTCTTCTACTGGGTTTGGCGTTGGAGTGTTCTTCCTTTTCCAGTTGCTTGAGATGTCCCATTAAGTTGCTAACTTCCTCTCTTTCCGTTCTCCTGAAGAAGGCTTGCAGCGCTATAATTTTCCCTCTTAGAACTGCCTTTGCAGTGTCCCAGAGGTTCTGATAGTTCGTGTCTTCGTTGTCGTTTTGTTCCAAAAATTTGGCAATTTCCTTCTTGATCTCATCTCTGACCCAGCTATCATTCAGCATGAGGTTATTTAACTTCCATGTTTTTGTATGAGTATGTAGATTCCTGTTGTTACTCAGCTCAAGTTTTATTCCATGATGGTCCGAGAAGATGCATGGAATAACTTCTATTCCTTTAAATTTACTGAGGTTAGATTTGTGACCTAAGATGTGATCGATTTTGGAGTAAGTTCCGTGGGCTGATGAGAAGTATGTGTATTCAGTTTTGTTAGGATGAAATGTTCTGTAGATGTCTGCTAGATCTAAATGCTGGATGATTAGATTTAAATCTAAAATTTCTTTACTCAGCTTTTTGTTGGAGGATCGATCCCTCACTGCCAAAGGAGTGTTAAAATCTCCAACTATTATGGAGCTGGAGGAAATCAAGTTGCTCATGTCTGTTAGAGTTTCTCTTATGAATTGAGGTGCATTTCGATTTGGGGCATAGATATTAATAATTGAAATCTCATCATATTGAGTATTACCTGTAACAAATATGAAGTGACCATTCTTGTCCTTCCTTACTTTTGTTGGTTTAAAGCCTATTGTGTCTGCAAATAAAATTGCAACACCTGCTTTTTTCTGGTTACCATTTGCCTGAAATATGGATGACCATTCTTTCACCCTGAGTCTGTATTTGTCTTTTAAGTTAAGATGTGACTCTTGTAAGCAACAGATATCTGGTCTGAGTTTTTGTATCCAGTCAGCTATCCTCTGTCTCTTAGGAGGACAGTTTAAGCCATTCACATTAATGGAGATTATTGATAAGTTTGGTGAAATTTTGGGTATCGAGTTTTTCAAAAGTCCAGTGGACAATTTTAATCTTTTCGCCATTGTAGAAGTTGGAGTTTGATCAGGAGTTTCTGAGGGAGTTTACGTTTGTAGTAGAGGATTGGGTTGGTCATTACGGAGGAGAGGTCTGAGAATTACCTGAAGAGCTGGTTTGGTTGTGGCAAATTTCTTCAACATATGAATGTCGTTAAAGTATTTAATTTCTCCATCATAGATGAAACTCAGTTTACCTAGGTACAAGATCCAGGGTTGAAAATTATTTTGCTTTAGGAGATTAAAAGTCGATGACCACCCTCTTCTGGCTTGAAAAGTTTCAGCAGAGAGATCTGCAGTCATTCTAATGTTCTTACCTTTGTAGGTAATGGCTTTCTTTCACCTGATAACCTTGAGAATTTTCTCCTTCATGTTGACTTTAGTGAAGCTAATTATGATATGTCTGGGGGATGACTTATTGGGGTTGAATCATGCTGGAGTTCTGAAACTGTCTGCTATCTGAATTTCGGAATCTCTAGGCATGTCTGGAAAATTCTCTTTTCACCAATTTCATGCAGAAGGGCCTCTGTGCCCATCGATGCCACTTCATCGTTTTCCGGAACTCCTATTATTCGTATGTTTGCCTTCTTTGAATTATCCCAGAGCTCTCTAAGAGAAAGATCCGTTTTTGCTCTCCATTTCTCTTCCTCTTTGAGAGTTTGGGAGCATTCGAAGGCTTTATCTTCGATGTCAGAAATCCTTTCTTCTGCTTGGTCCATTCTGTTGCTGAGGGATTCTACTGTATTTTTCATATCTATAAGGGCTGCAAATTCTTGCTTCAGTGTGTCTAAGTCTTTGGTGGTTTTGTCTTTAAATTCGTTAAATTCTTGAGACAACTTTTGAATTTCTCCTCGGATTCCTAATTCCATTTTATCAATCTTGTATGCAATCCAAATTCTGAATTCGATTTCTGACATGTCTGCCAGTTGTTTATGAATGGGATCTTCAATTACATCCACCATTTCTTTCCTTGGGGGGGTTGATCTATTCTGGTTATTCATGTTACTGGAGATTTTCCATTGATTCCGCCCCATGATTGTTTTTACTCCCTTTGATTTTTCCCCTAGAGTTTTGTTGAGGGCCCGTTCAGTGTTGTAGCCTGAGAGACTGGGGCCCTGTCTGGTGTGGTGGGGCTGAGTGGTTCTGACTTATTGTCAGCTGGCTTCTGTTTGACCTCAGGGAAGCACTTACTCTGGGTTGAAGTCTCAGTTCTCTGAGTCGGCCCTACCCTGGATGTTTCCGGGGCCTGTGAGTCACCTCAGGCAAATCCTATACTCAGGGGTGGCCTCCTCTGGTTGCCCATGGAGGCAGGGGGTATGGCTTCAGCCACTTCAGGGAACTGCCGCCCTGATGTGGGTCTCCCCCAGCCTCTCACTCCTGTGTCCCAGAGTCAGGACCAACTGGCCGCAGTTCGGGCACTGTCCACACCCTGACAAATCCCTCAAGAATCTGGACTCCCGGGGGACAGGCCTCCAGATCCCAGAGTGAGGGTGGGGTGGGGTGCTGGGAGCTCAGAGCCACCGGCAGCAAGCTCACTCAATTCCTCCCAATCTTTAGCTCCACCGCACCGCCGCAGCCCAAGCCTCCAGGCTTCAGAGTGAGGGCGGGGTGGGGGGAACGGCTGTAGCCCAGAACCGCTGGGCAGCGAACAGACTCACCTCCACCCAGTTCCCTGCCTGGCCACACGGCAGGCGCTCAGGTCTCCAGAGCACAGAGCAAGGGCGGGGGGAGCGCCAGGAGCCCGGAGCCAACAGGGGCTCCCAGCCTTAGGCAGCCCAGTTGGCAGTGAGCAAATTCAGTTCCTCCCAGTCTCTCGCCCAGTTGTACCGCTGCAGCTCAAGCCTTCAGGCTTCAGAGTGGGGGCGGAGTGGAGGGAGCGGCTGGAGCCCAGAACCGCTGGGCAGCGAACAGACTCGGCTCCACCCAGTTCCCTGCCCGGTCACACGGCAGGCTCTCAGGTCTCCGGACCACAGAGCAAGGGCGGGGCGAGTGCCGGGAGCCCAGAGCCAGCAAGGGCTCAGAGCTGCAGAGAGCCCAGTTGGCAGCAAGCAAATTCAGTTTCTCCCAGTCTCTCGCCCGGTTGTACCACCGCAGCTCAAGCCTTCAGGCTTCGGAGTGGGGGCAGGGTGGGGTGGAGCGGCTGGAGCCCAGAACCGCCGGGCAGTGAAAAACAGACTCAGCTCCACCCGGCTCCCTGCCCGGTCACACGGCAGGCGCTCAGGTCTCCGGACCACAGAACAAGGGCGAGGGGAGCGCCAGGAGTTCAGAGCAGCAGGGAAGCTCAGAGCAGCTGGTAGCGAGTTCGACTCAGTTAGATGCCTGGTTGTACTGTTGCCCAAGGAGGGCTGCTGCACGTCGCCTCGGGGAAGCGCCGCCCTGGTGAGGGTCTCCCTCCACTGACTGTCCTCACCTCTCTCCCATGCCCCAGAATCAGCGCTGACCAGCCGCAGCTCGGGGATTGTCCTCTCCCCTTTAGGAGTCACCCAAGAATCCGAACTCCTGGGGGACAGGCTTTCAGACCTCAGAGAGAGTGGAGGGAAGTGCTGGGTGCTCAGAGTTGCCAGCAAAGGATATTTACAGATTTATACAGTTTTATGCTTGGCAGGAGAACGCCTAGGCATCCTAGTAAGGGAGGTAGGTCCAGTTTGTAGTAGGTCTCTCCCGTGAAGTGTAGTGGGATGGCCTTTGATTTCTGCCCTTTTGTTTGTGGGGCCCTTAAGCCGATCAGGTGGGGGGGGGGACTCCCGTCCGCTTGGTGATGGGTTTTGTACCTTTTGTTTGCTTCCTTGTGGTCGCAGCTCTCCTCAGCGGGGTTGATGTGCGTTCTTCAACTTTCTCGCTTGGTGTTGCTCGAATCCATCAAGTTACTTGCTAACTTTTCGTCCCCTAACTCTCCTTCAGGACGGGGAGCCTCTGTGGAAAGCTGGCTTCAGTCCGCCATCTTCCCATCATCCCTATTTGCATATTTTGAATCAGACAAAAGCTTAATAACTAGGATCTATAGAGAACTTAAATTAATCCACATGAAACAAGCCAACGATCCCATATATCAATGGGGAAAAGAGATGAACAGAACCTTCTCTAAAGAAGACAGACAGATAGCCAGCAAACACATGAAAAAATGCTCATCATCCATAATTATTAGAGAAATGCAAATTAAAACCACCCTGAGATATCATCTAACCCCAGCGAGAATGGCCTATGTCACAAAATCTCAAAACTGCAGATGCTGGCGCAGATGTGGAGAGAAAGGAACACTTTTACACTGCTGGCGGGACTGCAAACTAATACAACCTTTTTGGAAGAAAGTATGGAGAACCCTCAAAGAACTCAAGCTAGATCTCCTGTTTGATCCTGCAATCCCATTACTGGGCATCTATCCAGAAGGGAAAAAAAACCTTCTATTATAAAGACGCTTGTACTAGACTGTTTATCGCAGCTCAATTTACAATCGCCAAAATGTGGAAACAGCCAAATGCCCCTCAACCCAGGAATGGATTGGCAAGCTGTGGTATATGTATATCATGGAATATTATTCAGCCATTTAAAAAAAAATGGAGATTTTGCAACATTTGTTATTAACCTGGATGGAGGTGGAACACATTATTTAAGAATAACTAAGGTGAAGCATCACAGGAATGGAGAAGCATGAATCCTATGTATTCAACTTTGACAAGAGGACAATTAATGACACGGTGGGGGTGGGGTAAGGGGAGAACAGACAGAGAGAGAAGGAGGGAGCAGGTTGGGGAAAGGAAAAGAAAAAAAAAGCGAACAGTGACTAATTCTCACATAAGTTGGATTTAATTTTGACAAAAGTACATTATTTGAACAATAATTTTTAATTCAACTTGTTGATACGTTGTTTAGGAAATTACATCCTCATTTATAAGTGAAATATGTTTGTAATTTCCCTTTATAATAATATATTCTTTCTCATTTTAATATCAAGTATATCCATATGAAGTAGAATGAATTTGAAGTATTTCTTCTTTTTCTATTGTCTATAAGATTTAGCATGATCTTTTTTTGAAATTATCTTCTATTTTTATTTATAAATATTAGTTGTCTATTTTTTGAGACTTTGGAAAAAACAAAACAAAACCAAGAGTATTCCCGGGAATAATTCTCACTATTTAGAGGCCTTTGTGTGTGTGTGGAGGGGGGGTTGTTTCTCCTCTCTTACTATCAAAGTTTCCATAATTCTAGTAGCTGGTATTTCAGGTCGTTTCTTTGTTTTGCTAGAATTTTACCTTTTCATAATTTGAAATTCAATTGTATCTGGGATTGAGGCAGAACTTTGCTATAAATTATGAATTACGTATTGTTCCTTTTGATCACCTGTAGTTGATGCTATGATGTGCTTCCCAGATTGTCACAAATCCCCCCACCCTTTTGAGACTGAAATACCCCTTCCCTCAGCTACTGGGACTATTGGTAGTTGGCTGCTCTCTGCTGAGTTCTTCTCTGGAAATTGCCCCTGGCTAAAGAGCGTCGCCTCCGCCGATATCCAAAGACTGGCCATTGCCTCAGTTCAGACATCTTTGAGGGGCTTTCCCAACTTCAGAGGTTTCTCAAGGGATCAACTGAGACATTTGTCGGGATAGAGTTCAGCTTCTTGCTGTTTGTCCTGCTTCATTCTTTCACTCTCCCTGGTCCTCATCTGGACAGCACTGCCCAATAAATACACTTCCTGCTTGCTTGTATATTTCTATCTCAGAGTCTGTTTCGCAGGAAACCTACACTGCATTGTTACCACTGTATGTCATTTAACATATATATAATATTTTGCATGGAAAATGTATTTCATTATCCTTGTGCTTGGACATAGAAATTAACTCGTGAAAAAAATATATATATATGTAAAAGAATTTTGCTTTTGAGATTCAATTCTGAAGTTACTCGTTTAAAAAAAAAAGAAACTGTAAAACTGGCTCCCCAACTAGATTGAGAATTTTGTAAAGGACTGGACGGCTTTTAGTTTCTTCATTCCTGGAGACTAGGGCAGTGCATGACTGTATCGTTTCTGAACAAATGTCTATTGAATAAAGAATGAAGACAGCTTTTTCTTTAAAAAGAAAAAAAAATGAATTTTGTGACCTTAGGAAGAATCAGTGAAATTATCACTGGTTTTAATTTTTACTTTGGAAAACCATACTAGCTTTCTGTAAGGAAAAAGCATATGTACTAAATAGTATTGGTATGATGCAAATAAACAGATTCGAGCACAGCTTAGAAAAAGCCTTTACTTGGATAAAATATTTGGAGGCATTTCAAGGATTGTATCCAGATCCCTCATTAACCATTATCTACATTGGCATTTGAGACACATTGTTGAAGTGGACCTCAGCAGGATAATGTCACCACATCATAAGCAACTACCAAACAAAAGGGCAGTGAGGCTATTCAAAAATAGCATTCTTGGATCTATCTATACAGTGTATGTATTTGTTAAATCTTCATTACTGTGCTCGCTTCGGCAGCACATATACTAAAATTGGAACGATACAGAGAAGATTAGCATGGCCCCTGCGCAAGGATGACACGCAAATTCGTGAAGCGTTCCATAAAAAAAAAAAAAAAAAAAAAATCTTCATTACTAGTGCCACGAGGTTAGGGACTCTTAGAATGTTAACAGAGAGCACCTTACAGATTACCCAATCCAAGTGTCTTCTTGGACAGGTAAGAAAACTGAGGCTTGGAGGAGTTGTCGCCCCCTGTGCTGCTGTCTTCCTCTGTAAACTGGAAGGATTCCTGGGGATCTCAACAGGAAATAGATGGCATAGTCAAAGTATTCAAGGAGGATTTGTTTACACAGACAAGATTTACAAAGATGTGTGTTTAGGGGAACTCAAAAGATGGTCCCCTAATTTACATAACTTGAGTCTTCATTGCAGTCGGGCTGTTAGCATTCCCAGCCCCTAAGGGAGGAGGAGGGGAGCAGTTACTGGAATCCAGAAGGAAGGTGTTAGGTACAGTGGGCTGCCCAAGATGGACGTTGCCTTTGTGATGACAGCACAGCCAGCTCTAGATAACTTTGCTGGGAGGAAATCAAGGAGTTAAGCTCTGTGACCTCCGCCCCTGCCTCCCTCTGAACTCCTGCCAAGGGCACTGGCCATACACACTACCAAATAGAGGTGTATAGCATAGGTCTGCCTCCAGGGCAGAGACCATCTCCAGAGGCAAAAGGGAGAGTTCCACCATGTGCGTACTGTCCCGTGCTTTTCTGCCACTGTAGCCATATATATAAGGATGAAGTGGATAACATCTATAGTATTTTCAGAATCTTGGTGAAAGGGTCCATAAATAAAAGACTGTTAAATATACTCGGACATGTATTTTGAGTCAGAGTTGGCCTTCGCTGTACTTTATCTTATACTGTTATCGAACTGGTTTAAAAAAAAATGTGAATAAAGATCAAAGCCTTTTAAACAGATACATCCACTTGTGTAAATATCCTTGAACTCCCCCCACCCCTTCCGCACCCCCTCCTGCTGCCAAATCCATTCCGCACCTCTAGAGGCTGTTAATACATGTAAAGATTGTAATAAACATTGTATTTGCTTTGGTTCCAGCTGGCTCCAACATACCAAACTCTGCCCCTAGTTCCTATTGTTATCTTTGCTTACTAGACAACTGTATTGTTACCATTAGTAGTTACCTTTGTCATAGGTTTCTAAATGTTGATCATTATGTTTGCCTCAAAATGTTTTTGAATTTAAATGCACCATTATATTTTGTTTTTAAGGAAATTTAGAATTATTAAGCATAGAGAGTTTTTAGCAGAAATGGATTATGCTGTGGAGAACTTTTCTTAGTTCCCAAAACATTTTCGTTGGTATTGTCCATTTTCTATAAAGCTTTCAAATAAAAATTATTTCTACCTATGTGTGCCTTAAACTAGTTTTAAGTCAGGCAGTCTTCTACAAGAAGTTTTTGAGGCACGGAAGTGTAATAACTTCTAAACAAAAGAAATTTATATTTTACTGTCTGGAAAATTTGACAATTCGTTCTCAAAAACATGGATCCAGATTTAGTTGTAGTAGATATTTTAAATCCTATGAAATTACGGAAATTATTGTCATTCGAGATGTCTAAATTACAATGATTTTTAATATGAGGATTGAAGGTCTCTGAGTCAAGGCTTATAGAATAACCACATAAATTAAAACCAAGGAAGTCTTCTTGGTTTTGTAACAATATATAGGATAATTGTTACATAAACTAGGGAACAGCTGTTAGAAAAAGCTATTTTTTTAAATATCTATTACAAAAGATAGCAGTTTGTTATTTTTATATGTAGGTCGGAAGCATTGTCTGAGTTATTTTATTAGAGAACTAACTAGAAATGTGAGTCTTGCACAATTCAGACCTTCTTTAGGAATTCAACATGCTTGAATTCCACAAAGATTAAGCTAAGAAAGATCTCTCTTTAGGCAAATGTTGATAGTTCAAAATAGAGCATAAACAAAAATTTAATTAACTAGTCTAATTCCTCTAACTTTGTTATGACGATTTACACAGAGACTAAGCAAAAATCTTACAGATACAAATGAGCTTTTTAAAATCTTGGTTTCCCTTGAAGTTATTAAGTGGGAATTAGTGAATAGATGCCATACCATACAGAGCACTGGAAAATAATAGAAACCTTTTCCCTAACCCGTTTTTTAAGGAAATCATTTAACCCCAAAGGACAGCTGAGTTTTCGAGATATGTAAGGTCTTTTGAAAATTCACATTAAAACATTTCAAAGTAAATGTTTCTCATTAGTAATTTAATTACAGCCTGTGTCTTGGCCTGTTGATTTGAGGATGCTCTGAGTGCCAAGGTAAAGGTGCAGTGTTAGATACTAAAGGAGCTCGGGATTGAAATTGGACAGTCCTGCTGGGAGTCCCAGGTCTTGTACATCTCAGCTATGTGATGGTGGCCAGATTACTCAACGTCTCTGAAATACAGTTTCTCCTTTGCAAAATGTGCTTACTGACAGCAACCAACTATACTTGTAACACTGAGATTGTCAGCAGGCCTCTCTTTTCCTTCCCCCTTTATGCCACTTGCGCTGCTGCTTTTGTGACCACTGTCTGTTTAAATCTTGATGTCTCTGTGTCCTTACATTTTCCTAAGCACATGCAAGTATTACATTTATACCTACGCTAACCTAATAAAAGTAGTGATTTTTATTAAAATTTATTTGTTAACACTGTTACCCTGGGCATCTTTTCTGTGTGAGCAGGAATGAGAAGGACGCATTGTTTCTGATGGCTGGATCATGCTCCCCTTTGAGTAATTATTGGAGGGTGAACATCCTGTGACTGTTTTTACATTAGTATGAATATTTCTGAAGGATAAATTTCTACAAGTGGATATCTAGGATGGGGACATGTGCACTGTTATTTTATAGATACTGTCAGATTTTCCTCTAAAAAGTTTGTGCCAGTTTACAGTTTAAAATGGTTTTTCTATAGGATGACCCACCCTGAATAGTGTCATTCTGTTCTTGTCAGAATATCAGGCAAAAAAATGATACCCTTTTATTGTAATGGGTTTCTTTACTTCTTCTTCTTCCTTACTTCTTTAATGAGATTATCTTTGTTTTTCCTCTTGTGAATTGCCTTTTCATTTTCTTCATCCATTTTTCTGGTGTGATGTTTTATTTCTTTTTGATTTGTGCCAAGTGCCGTGTGTAGCATGTGTTTTAGGTGTTTTCTACCAGGTTGTCATTTGTCTTTTGCCTTTATCTATGGCATTTTTTGCTAAAGATGATTTTAATTGTAAATAGCTAGATCTGTGACTCTTTTCATCCAAAGCTTCTAGATTTCCCATCTGCTAAACAGGCCTCCACATCCCAAAGTCCTTTGCTGTTTTCTTCTAGTATATTTTTCTAGTTCTACTTCATACATTTAGATGTTCTATGAAATTGTAAAAGAAATTTTATTTACATAAACTTATCAAACTTATTTTGGGATCAAATTTATTTTGTTCCAAATGAAGGCCTCTTGTCTTGCTTTCATGTTTTTGTTTCTGTTTTCTAGAGATGGGATCTCCTGTGTTGCTGAAGTTGGACTTGAACTCTTGGGCTCATGTGATCCTCCCTCCTCAACCTTCCTAGTAGTGGGGACTATAGGGCACCACCATGCCTGGCTTGCTTTCACATATTGAAGTATATTTTTTCTTTCACTAAGCTGAAATTGAGCATGTGTTAATATAAGGATATTAAAGACTATGAATGTGTCAGTCACTTTCTGGACGTTATTCTGTTAGCATCTACTATTTTATTTACCACATAATATGCCCTAGAGTAGGTAACTGAATTAATAGTCTGTGTATTAATTTTATGTCTGATGTCTACCTATCATCTAATTTTTTTAAAATTTTTATTATTTTAATAGTATTTTTGTTACCATAAATTTTATTCACCAAAAACATAAGGCCAATGTGTATAAGGTAGAAACTTTTTTTTTCTTTTTTTAGCCAGAGTCTCACTATGTCACCCTCGGTAGAATACTGTGGTGTCACAGCTTACCTCAGCCTCCCAAGTAGCTGGGACTGCAAGTGCCTGCCACAACGCCCAGCGTTGTTGTTGTTTTTTTTTGTTTTGTTTTGTTTTTTTTTTGTAGAGACAGAGTTTCACTTTATGGCCCTCGGTAGAGTGCCATGGTGTCACACAGCTCACAGCAACCTCCAACACCTGGGCTTAAGTGATTCTCTTGCTGTTGTTGTTGTTGTTGTTATTGTTGTTGCTGTTGTTTGGCAGGCTAGGACCAAGTTCGAACCCACCAACCCCACAGTATATGTGGCTGGCACCTTAGCCACTGAGCTACAGGTGCTGAGCCAAGGTTAGAAACTCTTAAAAGTATAAAAGTACAAACATGGTGGCTCACGCCTGTAACCTGAAAAGCCAAGACAAGTGGATTGCTTGAGCTCAGGAGCTTGAGATCAGCCTGAGCAAGATGGAGACCCTGTCTCTACTAAAATCAGAAGAAAAAAATAAACTAGCCGGTGTCTTGTCAGACTCCTGTAGTCCCAACTTACTTGGGAGGCTGAGGCAGGAGGATCGCTTGAGCCCAGAAATTCAAGGTTGCTTTAAGCTAGGTTGATGCTACAGCACTCTACCCAGGGTGACAAAGTAAGACTCTGTCTCAAAAAAAAAAAAAGAAAAAAGGCACAAGGGGATACTGGGAGAAGGAAAACAAAAACTCAGTTCTTTTTTTTTTAGTTCCATAGGTAGCATGTAGAAAAATGTAAGTGTGGGTTTATATAAGACAAACTCTTATTAATAAAGAATTTTACACTTTGAGAATACAGAGAATACTCCCTATACCCCACAGAACACAAACCATGGTACAAGTCATCATAAAGAATACAATAATAATAAATACTACCAAGTAAAAATCATACAGGTTACATTCTGGTTATGTTTTGATTGTGATGGGACCAAGTAGCAATCTAACAACTAAAGGTTACCCACAAATAATCTGACCATATAGAAAATTTAAGACACCTTTCTAAATAATTTATTTTTCCCTGTATTTCTCTTGGATTAAAGAGAAAATTAAAGATAAAGTACATATTATTCAAAGATGAACAAAATAAGAAAAGTTTATTTAATTATATGTAACTCAATGTTTTATCATTAATTAAGTTGAAAATAAATAAACTAAGTTTCAATTCAGAAAGAGAAACCAACAAAGAAACCACCAGGGGGAAATTTAAAAAGATAAAAATAGAAATCAGCAAACTATAAAATAAAACACTAATCTTTCCAAAATAGAAATAAAACCCAAGTCAGTTTTTTAAGGTAAATGAATAATATGACTAAATTTCCAACAAACTTAACAGATATAAAGAAAAAACAAAAATATACAACAGTAAGACAGAGCAAATCAGTTAAGGCAACCTGAAATTCAAATAATTATTAAAACTACCATGTTCAAATTTAACCAAATACATTTCAAAATCTAGATTTAAGAATTTTCATAGGAAAATCCTTTACCATTGCCAAAATGGACTCAAAAAGAGTTTGAAACTTAAACAAATTCCCAAGAAGAAATTTAAAATATTTTTCATGACACATTGCTAACAAAGATCGAGACTCAGATTGTTTTATGAGTGAGTTTGTTTAACTCTCAAGGAAGTGATTATTCTTATGTTGTTTGTACTATTCCATAATATAGTAAAGAACACAAGCCTTGACTATTACTGATAACAAAACATGAAAAATGAACACAAACAGTGTAACCTGGATTATTGTACCCTCAACAATAAAATAAATAAATAAATAAATAAATAAATAAAAGAAAGAAAATTAAAAAAAAGAAAACTGTTAGTCTTGTTTATGAATATAAGTTAATATCCTAAATAAATATTAACTGTTAATATCCTAAATAAATATTAACTAATAGAATCTCTGTGTATCTTAAAAGAATTATACACAATTGGCTCAGCACCTGTGGCTCAAGCCGCTAAGACACCAGCCACAAACACCTGAGCTGGCAGGTTCGAATCCAGCCCGGGCCTGCCAAACAATGATGGCTGCAACCAAAAAATAGCAGGGCATTGTGGCAGGGCATTGTCCCAGCTACTTGGGAGGCAGAGGCAGGAGAATTGCTTGAGCTCAGGAGTTGGAGGTTGCTGTGAGCTGTGATGCCATGGCACTCTACCCAGGGTGACAGCTTGAGGCTCTGTCTCAAAAAAAAAAAAAGAAGAATACACAATTGAAGCCTGGGCAACATAGCAGGACTCCATCTCTACAAAAAATAAAGTAAATTAGCCAATTGTGGTAGATTGAGCCTGTAATACTAGCTACTGGAGGCTGAGGCAGGAGGATCACTTGAGCCCAGGTGTTTGAGGCTGCAGTGCTATTATTGAGCCACTGCACTCTAGCCTAAACAACAGAATAAGGCCCTGTCTCTAAAAAATGTGTGTGTGTGTGTGGTTAATGTAGAAAAGAATGATATACAATTATTAGTAATGATTTATTTCAGGAAGGCAAGGATGGTGCAATATTAGGAAATGAATTAATATAATTAATATATCATTGATAAAATAAAGAAGAATGATCACATTTTAAAGAGCATTTGATAAAAATTCAGGTTACAGTCTCAATGCCTGTAGCTCAAGCAGCTAAGGCACCAGCCACATACTCTGGAGCTAGCAGGTTCGAATCCAGCCCGGGCCTGCCGAACAACAATAACAACTACAACCAAAAAAAGTAGCCAGGCATTGTGGCAGTCACCTGTAGTCCCAGCTACTGAGGCTGAGGCAGGCACCTGTAGTCCCAGCTACTGTTACCCAGGGCAACCTCTTGAGACTCTGTCCCCCCCACCCCCCAAAAAAATTCAGGTTACAAAATTTTAAAGGGAACAGAAGAGAACTTCCTAAACATACCAATATTGTTATTATTATTTTGACTGTCTAAACATGTCTTTGATAATCACAGTAGGTATTACTGAGTAAAGTATTGAAAATGAAGATAGCCCTATTAAAATTTTTTAAGATGGGTAATCAATCAGAAATCACAGTTTCCGTAGAACAGCATAAATAAGGGTATAATGAGATTAAACTTTTCATCTCATCTGATGCTAGACTTTATTTTGAATTGAGGTGAAAAGATAAATATGTGTTCTCACAATATCTGTATATGTCTACAAATCATTCAAGTGGAACTTTATGGACAGTTTGCACCTGCACTTTTGTTGTTTACAGTGTGTTAGGGAAGCAAAGAGAAGTTCTTCCATCTAGAAATATTAATAAAGCAGAAATAAATCACGTAACTAAAAACCAGAGGCTGGAATTGGACACTCTCTTTAGTAAAAATAGTACCTATTTGGAGGGACATGAATGGTCATTGAACTTGGCCCAGTCATGTCTCTAGCCATGATTAACTTAAAACCATTAGTTGGATATTTGTTAAACCTTACTGTTATGTGTATGTTGTTACAATAGGCATTTCCATATATTATTATAACCATAGAGGAAGTCAGGGTCATGCCCTAAGGAACAAACTACATTATGAGCTATGTTACAAGGTCTGACTCCCAGGTCAGCAGGGGGTTCGGGGAGGTGATGGCATCCATGCGAGGCCTCCTAGGATAACAGCAATTTCTTCCTCTGGAGGAGAGAAAAAAAGAGTTTCCCGGGATAGAATGATGTAAACAAAAGGGTGGAGTCAGGGGCAGTTGTATATGTTTGTATAATCCGTCTGTGCTCAGCGCTGGCCAAGTGTGAGGGTTACCTGAATAACTTTTTTTAAAAGAGAAGAGGAGAGACAGGGAGAGAGGGAGAGAGGCAGGCAGCTCTAAGGGCCAAGCTACAGAGAATCTAATGAAACCTCAGTTTTTCTAAAAGCCCCATGAGAACCGCCTTGTAGATAGGGAAGAACTATGGGAGGGGATGCTGGAAAGATACACTGGAGTCAAATGATAACATTGTTCCAGTATTGATGATTTGGGGTTTGCCTTTTGTTTTAGTTGGGGGGTTTAGTTTGTTTGTTTCATTAAGAGACAGGGTCTCACTTTGTTGCCCAAGCTGGAGGAGAGAAGGGAAAACTTTTACACTGTTGGTGGGATTGCAAACTTTATTTCCATATATGTAGTATGGAGAATCCTCAAAGAGCTAAATATAGACATTCCATTGGATCCCGCAATTCCATTAATGGAATCTACCCAAAAGAAAATAAATCATTTCGTCACAAAGACATTTGCATTAGAATGTTTATTGCAGCTCAATTTACAATTGCCAAGACATGGAATCAACCCCTGAAGGGATTAATAAACTGCGGTATATGTATACTGTGGAATACTATTCAGCTATAAAAAAGATACAACCTTTACATCTTTTGTATTTACCTGGATTGAGTTGAAACACATTCTTCTTAGTAAAGTATCACAAGAATGGAAATGCAAATATCTAATGTACTCAATACTAATATGAATCTAATAGGAAAACATGTCCATACGAGAGAATAACACAAGTATATCCAAGTGAGGGAGAGGGAAAGAAAGAAGAAAAGGAGGGAGGGGTATTCGTAAGCTCTCACCTGACGGACACATTGTCAGGGTGTACAGCTCACCTCCTGGATATGGGGCTCAACTGCCTCAACTACAACTTGAACTTCACCTTAGAAACATGAACATTTGTACTCTCTTATTAATCTGAATTCTAAGAAAAGAGAATAATTTAAAACTAAAAACAAAACAGCCCTTCCAGGCACAATCTTAAAGGAAACTTGGATAGACATCAGTAGTAATGCAGTTAGACAAAACAATAAGAATAAAAAGAATCCGAGTACTATAAAGTGCTTATAGTAATAGATTTATATGTTGAATTCCTTATTTAACAACAAAGAATCCACCTGCATTTCAAGTTTTCATAGAAATCACTTGAACCCTTATGCACTAATAAACCAAAAGCCTTAAAATAACATGCTTTCCTCAGCCCTCAACCTGGCAGAAGTCATTAAAGTTGTATTTGTTTCATCTGTTACTATACACAGCTCTGTGTTAAATATGGTTCTCCTGTTTTTGGAAGCTCTTCCTGTGTATGATTTTTATACATGTGTGAACAGTTTAAGTTCTTCGTTTCTTAATTTGTTTTCTGGAAAGAGCGGCCTGGAAAGGGGTTTTATTTTGATTCACCAAAGTGTCAAGAACACTTTTCCCTTGTCCTGGGTGCGCTGCAGACCTCAGGGTCACCCATCAGCAGCTCTGGCATCATCTTCTCACTTCCCAATAATGCTGACTTTGTGAGCTGGGCTGAAATTGTTGCTGTCACCTGTTTTCCATGTATTATTTTTTTAAGTACCTTAAGAGGAAAAAAAGTTTTAAGATTTCTCTTTTTTTGTCTTTGCTTTGCTTTCTGAAACTCATGTATATTTTACCATCCTAGTAAGATAATAGTCTAAGGTGAGAACTCAGGTTATAGAGATGATATAATTTCCTGGCCTTTCAGTGATGAGTCCTCTTTATTTATTGCTTCTATCACAGTGTCCCCAGTGATACAGAGAGTTCTTTGCAAACTGGACCTTTTTTGTTTAAACTTTATTCAAATTAATATGAGGGTACAGTATTTAGGTTACATTGTTCTCACTTCCAGGGCAAAGTTCCATTCGTAGACGACACCCTAACCCAGGGAGTGTGTTATACACTTTCACAATGTGCACATTAGGTGAGATCCCTCCCTCTTCCATACGTCCTCCCCTCTCCCCCTCCCACTTCCCTCTACCCCAAACTGGATTGTCATAGTGTTTTATTGTTCTTAGGAACATGTAATTGTTCGTATATTGATTTCATATTAGTATGGAGTACATTGGAAATTTATTTTTCAATTCTTATAATACTCTACTAAGAAGAATGTATTTCAGCTCCATCCAGGTAAATGTAAAAGATATAAAGTCTCCATCTTTTTTAATGGCTGCATAATATTTTGTGGTATACATATACCACAGTTTGTTGATCCATTCATAGGTTGATGGGCACTAAGGTTGCTTCTACCACTTCGCAATTATGAATTGAGCAGCAATAAACATTCAAGTGAGAATGTTTGTGGTAAAATGATTTATGTTCTTTTGGGTAGACACCTAATAATGGAAGGGATTGCAGGGTCAAATGGAAGGTCTACATTTAGATCTTTGAGGATTCTCCATACTTCTCTCCAAAAGGGCTGTATTAGTTTGCTCTTCCACCAGCTATAGTATAAAAGTGTTCCCTTCTCTCCATGTCCACGCAGCTTCTGGTGGGCTAATCTTGCTGAGGTTAGGTGATATCTTAGAGTGGTTTTGATTTGCATTTCTCTGATGATTAAAGACAATGAGCCTTTTCTCATGTGTTTGTTGGCCATTCGTCTGTCATCCTCAGAGAAGTTTCTGCTCAAATCGCTTGCCTACTTATAGAGAGGGTTGTTTGCACTTTTCTTATTGTTTAATTTGAGTTCTCTGTAGATTCTAGTTATCAGGCCTTTATCAGATTCATAACATGCAAAAATCTTCTCCCATTCTGAGGGCTGTCTGTTTGCTTTGTTTGTGGTACTCTCAGCTGTGCAAAAGCTTTTTAGCTTGATCAAGTCCCAGTTATTTATTTTTGGTGTTGCTGTAATTGCTTGGGGGAGCCGGGGGCGGGCGGTCAGGGTCTTCCTCATAAAGTTTTTTCCCAAACCAGTGTCTTCAAGTGTTTTCCCCACACTCTCCTCTAGAATTTTTGTTTCGTGTCTTAATTTTAAATCTTTTATACAACAAGAATCAATTTTTGTCAATGGTGAGAGGTGTGGGTCCAGTTTCAGACTTTACTGCGAAATGGATCTTGTTTTTAAACCACCTAGGGTGAAGACTTGAAGCTGACAGCCCTGGTCCTCAGTAACACTCTGATCTGTTTGCCGTTGCAGGTCGTCACGCTGTGGTACAGAGCTCCAGAAGTCTTGCTCCAGTCCAGCTATGCCACTCCTGTGGATCTCTGGAGTGTTGGCTGCATATTTGCAGAAATGTTTCGTAGAAAGTAAGAAACACACTTTGTTTCATTCTGTTTTCCTTGAAAAGAGACTTTTTGAATCCTAATGATATAGTGTGGCATTTCTGCCTCAAGTAGGGTCATACTGTCCAGATCCATCTGTTCCAAACAAGCCTGTCCTGAAACCACCTTCTTAGTCATTACGGTGTAGTTTTATATGACTGCACCTCCCGGCTCTTGGCAACTCTATCTGGAGAGGAACACTCCCCTGTTGTTATAATTTCACATTGCTCTTACTGGTGGTGATAGGACATGGTGAACATTAGCATGTTTTGGATTTCATCCACAGGAGGAGAACTAGAACTATTAAGTATATGGAAAATTTTATGGAAATTTTTATGGTGAGAATAGTTGAAAAATAGAATATTTGGGCAGAAAGGAATAGGCAAGGGAGAAGTGTCATTTAAAGCTTTAGAGTGCTTTCAATGCCGCCATTTGAAGACAAGATTTGATATATTCAGGCATTACAGAGGATAGAAATAAGACCAAAGATATAGAAATTACAGAAATAAAGATTTTTGTTAAAAGGAGTAGAAATCTAATAATTATTTATCTGAAGAGTAGATTAGAGTTTATGAAAATAGTACATTCTCACTGGATGTCCAAGAAGAGGCTGGACCACTACACATGGAGATGTTTTCAGTGGCGTTTGTAGGATCCAGAGGTAGGCTAGATGACTTCCAGGGCCCTCTATGAGAGCCTATGATTCATTTGTTTGATTTTCAGGATCAAAATTGAATTGTTTCAATTTCACAAGAAATTGCCAAACAATATAATAAAGATCTGCCAGGAAAATAATCCATACCTGGGTACTAAGTTAGCCTGGTCAAAATTAAACAGAGAACCTAATCATAATCTAATTTTTATTTCTTTTCTACTTTACTTTCCTTGGGAAAATGTGAGTTGGGAAGCTGAGTATATTCCCATTGGACATATAACATAACATGTTATGTTCAGAATGTAACTACGTGATAACGCACAAGGAAAAGATGGGGTCCATACTGTTTGTCAGGTGGTTGGTTTTAACTGACCTTCTGTCCATGTAATAAATTTGAGAACTGTTTCTAGAACTCAACAAATTCATTGGTGGCTCTTAGGGTGGTATCATGGTGAGGAGATCAGAGAAAACAGATGTTTCATGCAGCCTATTGTGTGCCAAGTATAATGCTGCACCTCTTTACACCTCTTCCCTTATGCTACTTTTTTAAACCTTCACAGTAAGTGGAAACTGAGGGGTAGAGATTCCACATTGGGTAGAAATCATCATCATTAAGATTCACTGGGGTGGTAAGTTTATTTGTCATCCGGCGGCTAAAAGTTATCAGGGGTGTGAATCCAAAGGAAATCTTATGAGTTCTAACCCAGTGTTGTTTTTTGACCAAGGAAAGGAGAAACTATGAGTGGATACAATGATAAGACAGTCTGTCAGTAGGCTAGAAGTCAGGATTAGCCTTCCTTAGGGTCACATCCATAACCATTTATACATCAGCAAGACTGGTCATCCTACATAACCCAGGGAGAAGAAAAGAAGCAGAGGCCAGAGGCCCTTCCAAGCATTGTCTCCTTAAACCCTTTTTCTGAAGGGTTCAATCCAGAGTTTGCAAAAACGATTTAGAGCCTTCTACTATGTACAAGGAAGGTGAGTAACTTGCCCAAGGGCAGATAGTTATTAAACAGCAGAGCCAGACCCAGGTCTGCCTCACCCCATAGCCTTTCACTTTCTACTCTGCCGTGTTTCTGGCCTTGCTGTTGTTCAGCCTATTAGACCATACATTTTTCTGGAATATTTTTTGGTATTATGATAACATAGCAGCAATGTTATTTTAGACCACTCAAACAAATCACCCATTTAACAGCTTCAATTTCTAGTCTCTCTTATGCTGGAGAGGTGGACCTCTGTCAACCTCTTAGTAACTGTCATGTTACTAAGAGGTACACATCTTCTATTCTAAAATTGAATACCTAGGAAATACGCACTTGGAAAAAATAAAGTCTTAGGGCAGATGGTTGACAGAGAGCCAGAGACTTTAAATGGCCATCTGTCACTATTATCTGGGTTTAATAATTGCCTACGCTGTCCCACAGAAGCATTCTACAAAATGGATAATAGCTGAAGTTTATCTTCCTCCTTTAACTCTCAGTTCATGGACAGTCCATCTTTATTCCATGTTCAGTTGTATTTTAATCCCCCCCAAATAAAAAAGTTATAAATTTGGTCAGTAGCCAACTAATCAGCTTAAAGAGTGGGATTGGATGGATGGATGGATGTGATGGATTAATATTTAACTACATGGCAAAATAAATAGACAATGTTAACTCCCCAGGTATCTCTGTTGCCTCGTAGTCCTTGCCAAAACTACTGTCAGTGGTTTGAAAGTTGTGGGGTTTTCTAGGTTATAGCAATGTCATAAAAATTAAGTGTGCATTAAAAAAACAAAACATAGTTACGGCGCCAACCACACATACTGAGGCTGGTGGGTTCAAACCGGGCCCAGGCCAGCTAAAGAACAACGACAACTGCAAAAAAAAAAAAAAGCTGTGCATTGTGGTGGGTGCCTGTAGTCCCAGCTACTTGGGAGACTGAGGCAAGAGAATCACTTAAGCCCAAGAGTTTGAGGTTGCTGTGAGCTGTGATGTCACGGCACTCTACCGAGGGTGACATAGTGAGACTCTGTCTCAAAAAATAAAATAAAATAAAACATGCTACTAATTCTGTGAATGTGGAGATTGTGGCAAACAGATTATAATTCTTAGAAGTTCTGGGTTGCCAGCTCCGCTGATCCCTAGCTAGGAAATGCCAAATGCCAACAGGAAGAATATAACAAATACAGTCACTGTTAGAAGGAAACAAACGAGATTTCATGGTCATATCGCCCCTTGTCTGGTGGCCTCTCCAGGCTTGTCATCATTGATTTCTATGAATTAAACACCCAGTAGCTGAGAAGCTGACAGTGAAACTGTCCTTTGTGGCTCAGTGGTCAGTGAGCAAATAGCTTTAAAATGTCATGGAATGCCTTGCCAGCTTTCCCATTGGTTACCGTGCTGGTGCTCCCTCGTATTGGAACATGCTCCTTGGTGACATTGAGGAAATGAGGTCCTTCACCAGTTGTCCTGAACACAAGCCCTCGTGTGAGTGGAAACCTGTCACCTCGGGTTAGGGTGGAGCACATGCCCAGAAACCAAGGAACTCAGCGGGACTTTCAGATTTCTTATCTCTTCTTGGGTATTTTCCTACGCCTCCTGTTTCCCCCCCCCCCTTCATTTAATGATCCAGCCAAAAGGGAAGAACCCTTAAAAGAATGTTTTCTTTAGTGAGTAAATACCCAAGATAGTACCCAGGAAAAGGTCCAGCCTCGGTTGAATAATGCATATAACAGGATAGTTCTAAGTAAGGCCAAATGGGTACTTTTATGATGATACCAAATTGATTTCTTCAAATGCTTAATATGTATCTTACTTCAACATGAATTTAAAAGATGTATTTGTCTTCATGACATATATTGAGAATCCACCTCCCTGGCCTGGCCTTTCCCTGTCCCTCCAGTCTGGCACCCTGGGCCTGCGTATGCTGTAGTCTTTTCCACAAACTACATTTTATCTGCTTAGTTCTCTTCCAGTCATTCTGCCATCATGTCCTTCCTCTGACCAGGCATTGCTTCCCTCTTACAGACACCTGCCTCCTTGTTCTCCCTCCCACGTTCCCGTCTGTTCTCAGGGGCCAGCACCTCCTTTCTCTCACTCTCTCCTGCTGTCCCTCCCTTCTACTCTGCTTCGTGGAATCCTCATCACGTGGCACCAAATTCCCCTGCTTCTCTGAACTTTTATTCACAGCGTCCTTCTTCAGGGCAGCTACAGCCAGGCCTTTTTCTGGGGGTGCTCCATCCCTCCTGAGAAGGGAACTGTGACAGCGTCAGCCGTCTGCTGCTGGGGGGCATTACTCCGCCAAAAGTTCTCAACTGCTTTTTGCCATTCTCTACGTTCCCATCCCCCATTCGGAATTGCATGACCCTGGGACTTTCAGGACCAGTTATTTTTAAGCATAGAGCCACTATAGCGTAAGAATAAATGTTACTGGCGGATGTGCTCTGCACGGAAGTGTCGACAGGGCGGTGTGAGGCTGCTGGCTGGCGCCGCAGCTGCACCACTTAGCTTATGCACTCCCCCTGTCCTTCAGGCTGTGCTGAAGCATTCAGAGGCCCTTGTGAATAACTCGAGTTCTCTTCTCCTTTCTCAGGGCCACTGCACCTTAGGGACATCATCACCCAAGTGCTCCACTACTGAAGGGCAACATAGGGGTTTGTTTAACCCTCGCATTTAGGCTCTGGGTGGCTGTGTCCCTTCTCCTGCTTTCTCTCGGCTCAGACCCGTGCTAGGAGTCCTTCCTCTGCCCATGCGCACACTTCCAACCCAATATTTCACCTTCTCTCCATTTAATGAGATAAATGAAGCCCTCAAAACGAGCTCCTTCACTCTCCTCCTGCAATTCAAAAATCTCTTTTTATCTTCACCTTCTCTCTCTCCTCCCTCCTGTTTCTGAGAACAATGCATTCTCCCTCCCTTACAAGGCAGGTCCCTCAACCCTTACTCTTGACCCTACTCTGCCTCTCGGCTCTCACTTCATCCACCACCCCCTTCTGATCAGCCTTGAGAGTCAAATCGTGCTCCCATCTTAGAAAAGATTCTCATTCCCTTCCTGTGTCCCCAGTCTTTCTCCTTCTCTTTGTGGCCAGACTTCTTAAAAGACCAACATCCCTGCAGGTAGCTCCACTTCCTCCACTGCTCATTCCTTCATTCCTTCCAGTGATGACATTTATCAGGCACTTACTGTGAACCACTCCCTGTAAAGCTGACTCTTGTATAACATGGGTTTGATTGAACTGTGCAGGTTCACTATACACAGATTATTTTACACTAAGGGTGCCTCTTTCTCCTGCCTCCCTGCCCACATCCTCTACCTCGGCCACTCCTGAATCATCAAGATCAACCCCTCTTCCTCCTCACCTACTCACTGTAATGAATGAAAACCTTTACGATGATCTACTTCCACTTAATGAATTGTAAATAATTTTCTCTTCTTTGTGATTTCCCTAATGCCTTCTTCTTTCTCTAGTTTATTTTAAGAATTAAACATACGATCATATAATTTAGAAAATATGTGTTAGTCTACTACGTTAATGGAATGGCTTCCTGTCAACAGGCTATATGTAATCAAGTTTTGGGGGAGTCAAAAGTTATAAACAGATTTTTGACTACAGGGAAGGTCAGTCCTCATGTTATTCAAGGATCAGCTATAATCAGTGTATTTAAAGTATACAATCTCATTTAAATCTCAGAATAACTTTATGGGTACTATTGTCACCTCTGTAGACAGAGTCATGCTCCATCAACCAGGCTAGAGTGCTGTGGGGTCAGCCTAGCTCACAGCAACTTCAAACTCCTGGGCTCAAGTAATCCTCCTGCCTCAACCTCCCAGGTAGCTGGGACTACAGGGGCCCGCCACAGCACCCAGCTAATTTGTCTATTTTTAGTGGAGCTGGGGTCTCACTCAGGCCTCCAGAATGCTAAGATTACAGGCGTGAGCTACCGCGCCTGTCCTGGCTCTCAGAACTTTCTAAAAAAGATCCCGACTTTATTCTGGCCTTAGCATATTCAGAGGGTGCCCAAAAAATGTATGCACATGTTAAGAAAAGAAAAAACTAAATTAAAATTGTGATATGTGGCTTGGCACCCATAGCATAGTGGTTACGGCACCAGCCACTTACACCGAAGTTGGCAGGTTAGAACCTGGCCCAGGCCAGCTACCCAACAATGACAAGTGCAACAAAAAATAGCCGGGTGTTGTGGCGGGCGCCTGTAGTCCCAGCTACTCGGGAGGCTGAGGCAAGAGAATCACTTAAGCCCAAGAGTGTGAGGTTGTTATGAGCTGTGACACCACAGCACTCTACCAAGGGTGACATAATGAGGCTCTTTCTCAAAAAATAAATAAATAAATAAATAAAATTGTAATACTTGATGTATACCTATTATATTATCGTGTATATCAGCGGTTCTCAACCTGGGGGTCACAGCCCACAGGAACTGTATTAAAGGGCTGCAGCATTAGGAAGGTTGAGAACCACTGATGTATATTGTATCTTGTATCTTTTGTAATTGCAGAAGCCAAACATGACTTGAGCATTATAATTGTAATACAGTTTTTTCCTTTCATAAAACGTATGTGCATTTTTGACAGCTGCTGAATTACTCTCTAAGAAGTCACAATTAGTGAAAGTGACCTTCTCTTTTGGCCCCCAAACATGTCTCTATGTTTTCCTTCTCAGAACTCTTGCCCTTCTTTTGTTCTGAGTGCCCCCACCTGCCTCTCTCATCTTCCAGAACTAAACCGAGAAGCTGCTTCCTCAATGAAGAAGCCTCTGTGTTCCGCCCACCTCAGCATCCTGTCATACCTGCATCACGGCACTTTTCTCAGTTCTTTTTGTGCACACAAGGTGTCCACTGTAGCCACAACAACAGGGTAACAGAGAACACACAGTCCTTTCCTAGAAACCAGACATCTGAGGCTCTGTTCCAGCCCTGCCCCGACCAGCATTGACTGAAGGGAAGCCATCAACTTGTGGAGGGAAGGGGATGCCTCATCCATGGAGTGCAAACTGTGCTTCACAGAGCCCTTCCTGTGCCTAGTCCAGAGAGTGCCCGGCCCTTCTTGCTGCCATCTTTTTTCTGTGTTGGGCTTCTGAGATTTTAAACAGGTTCTAAAACACTGGAACACATGTTGCCCAAGATTTGTTCCAGCTTCTGATAGAACCATATCTTGGTCATTTCTGGAACTCTTACCATGTCCAACACAGCTAAAATTTGTGGACAGAGCTTATTACACAACATTATGTACTGTCCTAAACGCATGGCATACACGATCCAATTGAATTTAATCCTCCCAAGTGACTTACCCCGGGATCCCACATATGGTCATTGGCAGAGCTTGAACTCAAAGTTGTATGACCTGTATCAGCTACATTGAACTATAAAGAGCTACCCTGGAAAATCAAGCAGGTGCAAGATAGAGGGTGTGTCATTATAACAACTGGTGTGTGCGTGTGTGTGTGCATGCGTGCACATGTCTTTCTCTCTATCCTATTTCTTTTTTAAACATTTGCATTGCCGTTGCAATATCTATGGAAGTCTAAATCAGCTCCCTCCATATGGTAGCAACATAACATGAACCACAAATGAAATTTTAAATTTTCTAGTAGCCACATTTAAAAGGCAAAAAGAAATAGGTCAAATGAATTTGAATAATAAATTTTATTTAACATAGCACACCCAAAATGCTATTATTTTAACATGTAACAAATGTAAAAATATGGATGAATGAGCTATTTTACATTATTTTTGTACAAAGTCTTCAAATTCAAATGTGTTTTATATTTCTAGCATATCGCAGTTGGGACTAGCCACAGTTCAGGTGCTCATTAGCCAGTGCAGATGTAAACCATCAATTGAAAGCTTAAGAAACACAGTTTGGCACTTGTTGGCAAGGGCAGAGAAGACAAGTCACTGCCCTTCTCATTGATTGCTTTTGTTCGCCTGTCTCCTACATCATCTTCTTTTCTAGTTTAGATAAGTCTATGGAAATTGGGGTCCCTGCACATAAAACCAGCAGAGCTGGGCGGCACCTATGGCTCAGTGAGTAGGGCGCCGGCCCCATATACCGAGGGTGGTGGGTTCCAACCCAGCCCCGGCTAAACTGCAACAAAAAAATAGCCAGGCATTATGGTGGGCACCTGTAGTCCCAGCTACTCGGGAGGCTGAGGCAATAAAATCGTTTAAGCCCAGGAGTTGGAGGTTGCTGTGAGCTGTGATGCCACGGCACTCTACCGAGGGTGATAAAGAGAAACTCTTGTCTCAAAAATACACACACACACACACACACACATATATATGTATAAACCAGCAGAGCTAAGGTTGATGCAGCCTCCCGGATTCTTCCCGTGAATTAATGACACCCTGACACCAGCTTAGAAATGGGAAGTGTTGACTAGCACTAGCCATCTTCCCCAGTATATCCTTTTTAAATAACGCTGGGAGTCGTGTTGGCTCTGGTCACGCCACATACCACATTCAGAAACAAGAAGAATTGCTGTGGGAAGGATGAAGTTAGGAGATGTAGATGCCAGTTAACTTTATTATTTTTTTAAATTTGTTTTTAACCAAAAAGTAAAATAACATAGTCTGGTTATAAAAATGCCAGATGGCACAGAAGTAAATATGTGAATATTGTCTTACTATATTTCTCTTCAAACTCCCAAAGATATCCCCCAGGTATACTTCCAGATCCTCCTTATTACAGATGAGAGAGAGAGAGAGAGTATGTGTGTGTCTATAAACACGTAAATACACATACATCTCTAAATTTCTCTCACAGACATGGGCTCACACGACACTCCTACAGTGCTATTTGCTTTGTTTTGTTATGTCAGTACATAGAGATTTAACTGATTCTTAAACTGATGAATGTCAGTTTATTTTGTAACATACCTAATTTCCTGTTGATGGGCATTTAGGGTTTATTTGTTTGGTCTTTTTACAAACAATTTTGCAGTAAAATCATCATGCTTATTTTGTGGAACATTTGTCCAGTTATTTCTGTACGGTGAATTCCAGCAGTGAAATTACAGGGTCAAATAACATGTATATTTTAAAAATTCTGCTAACTAAAACCAAATAATCTTCCCAAATGCTTCAGCTAAACTCTGTTTTTAGCTTAAGGTGGGAAATAGGATTGAAATTCTCAAAGATCAAGAAAGTCGTGAGTAAAGGAAGACAAGAGACAGCTCTTCATTAAGCCTCAGCTACCTCTTCTCCCACTACCTAAAATTAATATCAAGTGGAAAATGTAAGTGAATATGGTAGTTTTATAAAACAGTTGTTAAGCTTGGTTTGATGCATAAGAGACTTCTTTCAACTGTAAAATTCACTGTGGGTTTCCTTTTTATCAGTTGGGTAGTGATAGGGAAGGAATCAACCTCATTTTGTCAGTTAAAAAAAAAAAAAAAAAACCTTAGATAAAAACCCAAGGAGTTTTTCAAAGTCTCCCCCTCCCCGCCCCCCAGCACACAGGCAGTCCAAAGATCATTCTGCAGAGTTCCCTAGTGCCCAGAGTTAGAGAATAATGTATATTAAGCTCTGCTTTTCCTTCCTGGCAGGACTTGCAGTCTAGGCCTTCCCTTCACCTTTTCCTTCTAAGTAACTGGCCAGAGCTCACACATGGTTACTTCAGATTCTGTCTGTGGGCCTGCTCCTTGAAATAACTCTGGAAGCCCTTTTATCAGCCACTTCCTCTAAATAGGAAAAGAATCAGACTAATAATAGCCTGAAGTCTACCTGGTCACAGAGTCTCAGGTCTCCTGGTCATATTCATTGTGAAAGATGATGAAAATGCGTAGTGTGTTTCATAGTAGGTCTGAATACATTGGGTACTTTTTCTTCCATTCTTGAGATACTTTACTAAGAAGAATATGTTCCAGCTCCATCCATGTAAACATGAAAGAGGTAAAGTCTCCATCTTTCTTTAAGGTTGCATAATATTCCATGGTGTACATATACCACAATTTATTAATCCATCCAGTTACAACCTAACAATAGGGGGAAGTGGGAAAGGGAGGGGAGGGAGGGGGGTGGTGGGTAGAGGGAGGAGGATCGGTGGGATCATACCTGTGGTGCATCTTACAGGGGTATTTGCGAAACTTGGTAAATGTAGAATGTAAATGTTTTGGCACAGTAACTGAGATAATGCCAGGAAGGCTATGTTAACCATTGTGATGAAAATGTGTCAAATGGTCTATGAAGCGAGTGTATGATGCCCCATGATCATATCAATGTACACAGCTATGATTTAATAAAAAAAAAAAAGAAAAGAAAATGCGTAGTGTGAAGCGAGAAGCCCCTTTTTAAAAAAAAAAACAGAGAAAGCCGATATTTTACACATTCAAAGCTAGTTCTTACTAATCTAATCTTTAGTTGGTAGCACACTTGTCATCATCTCCTTTTTCTTATGAAGAGGAGGTACTTCCCCACCCTACAAAATAAAAAAGTACTATGCCTGCACAAAATTATTTTAGCTGGGGCCTGGACCTCCAATTTGAGTTACCTGGCCTTCATAATTCCTTCAGAGCATGATGCAGCATTTACATGTGTTGTTTTATAATGTTTGTGCAAATTTACTAGACAAAACAAATACAGTAGATAATGCAAGGCGTTTTAGATAATCTGTATTCATGAGATTTCACTGTATGCCTACATGATTTCCCAAAGAAAACTACTAAGGCACTACATTACAACAAATGGTAAGATAAGGCGAAAGGTTCTCCTAGCTCTTACACTAAAATGATAGGTTGTAGTGACGATCTGTGAGTAACTGTTTGGCTCACTGCTGTGGTCTGGGCCCGTCTGATACCCTTGCTCTATGGTTTGGCACTGAGGGTCTCCTCCCATCTGGCCTTCCCAGGGTGGCTGGAGACGCTGGTATCTGATGAGATCCAGTACTTGGTTTTAACTGAAAGAATTAGGCAGTTTGCCTGTAGAAATGAAAGATAATACCTAGTTTCTTTCTCTCCCACCTCTCCTCTCCTGTGTCCTCTGTTATACTCAGCTTCTTCTCTTGTGTCCCACTTGCCCTGTCTGCCGTCCCTCTGTCATTCTCTCCCCTCTCTTCCTCCCATTTCAACCACAGGAAATACAGAGCATTGATCTCCAATGTTGACCTTCCCAGATAATACCTGGGAGTATTGAGTCTGTAATGCATTGCTCCAGTTTTGCTTGCCAAATTAAATGCACAGGTATTAGAATTTATTCAGAGATAAGATTTGTGTGTGTGTCATTGTGCACTTACATACTATGAGAAAGGTGTGACAGAGGCAGCTACAGACATGTGGACTGTATTTACTTACAAATTGAAATACTGCGAGGGATGATTCAAAATGGCAGATTTCCAGTGGAAACTGAAGTGTACAGCAAACTGAGTTGTATATGACCAGCTGGTCTCTTATCACCGACACAGAGTTTGCTGGGCATTCCCAGTCCAAAACCTGGGAGAAGATTCAAAACTTTGAAAGTCAGGCAACAGAAGCCTGCCAAATGTGTTTTGCACTATGTTGCCCAACCATTTAACTGTTAATACTATAATTTGACACACTAGTATTTCAGTATTCAGAAGTAATTTGGAAGCCACTTGCTATATCTGTTTTGCTTTTCAGAGTCATACTGAATTCTTCAATATCAGCATACAATGTTGATTTCAAAGGCCCTAGGTTAGTGATATACAGCCCTGATTAAAAATGGCACTAAACTTAGATATTTCTCGTTTATTTTTCTTGAAACCGATACCTGTTTTAAAAATTGCGTATTTTCTCTTTCTGTGAAAAATGTCGTTGGTATTTTGATGGGGATTGCATTGAATCTGTAGATTGCTTTGGATACCATGGCCCTTTTAACGGACTGATTTTTTTCAGTCTACGAGCGTGGTTTTCTTTCCATTTTTTGGTTCCTCTTCAGTTTATTTCATCAGTGTTTTATAGTTATCGTTGTAGAGTTCTTTCACTTCTTTCAGAAATCTTTCCATTTTTTTGGTTCCTCTTGAATTTATTTCATCACTATTGTATACTTAAACGTTGTAGAGTTAAGTTAATTCCTCGGTATTTTATTTTATTTGCACCTATTGTAAATGAAATTGCTTTCTTGGTTTCTTTTTCAGATTGTTTACTGTCAGCACATAGAAATGTTACTGATTTTTATATGTTAATTTTGTATTCCCTACTTTACTAAATTTATTATTTATAGATTACATATTAATAACTTCTTGATACATTTACTTCCATGAGCCCTCAATTGAAATTTATTAAAAAATATTAAGAGGTATTAAGTTTAAAATGATACCTACTGGCCCCCCAAAACATCCAACAGTTAAATACTAAGACTGGAAGTAAAATAAAGATCAAAATTATTTAGAAGGATTTTTCCTTTAACCAGAAATGGGTTCAGAAACTCATTTGGTGACACCAGTTTGTTGTCTGTGCCAGACCTTTTTCCCCTCCCTCATTCTCCTTATTTCAGAAACACAGGATTGATTTCAGTTCAAAATAAGGGTGGCCTTTCCCACTACTGTTCCTGTTGAGATCTCCCTCGTGTTGTCATCTTACCTCTGCTGTCAGGGTTTTTTTGGTTGTTGTTGTTGTTGTTCTTTGGAAGGTTTGTTTTATAGGTGGGGTCTCATTCTGTTGCCCAGGCTAGAATGCAGTAGTGCAATCATAGCTCACTGCAGCCTTGAACGCCTGTGCTCCGGCACCTGCCTCCACCTCACAAGTAGCCGGGACTATAGGTGCATCTTACCATGCCAGGATAATTTGGTGGGATTTTTTTAGAGACTGGGGGTCTCACTATGTTGTCTAAGCTAGTCTCATACTCCTGGCCTCAAGCACTTTTCCTTCCTTAGCCTGCCAAGTAGCTGGGATTACAGGCATCAGCCACCACACTCGCTGCCATCGGTATTATATCTCTGTGTCTGGGGGAGGAGACTTCAAATAACAGAAAACACAAATGTACAAAAAAGCTCTGGGAGTCTGGAGGTGAAAATAATAGGATATTTAGTAGATGAAGATGGGGACACGTGAACAATGTTAGATGCAACAGGCTAGATACTAAAAACAGCTATTGGAAAGCACTAAATGTATACCAAATAAGTTCAAAGTGAGATCTACATATCGTTGACTACAAATGGTTTGGGCAGATTGCTTCTCTAAGCTAAGAGGAATGAAGAAGCAAACAAAACATTCTTGTAATTTTGGAAGAAATACAACTAAACAAAGCAAAGTAACATTATCCAATAGACTTTTTTTTTTTTTTTTTTTGCAGTTTTTGGTTGGGGCTGGGTTTGAACCCAGCACCTCCGGTATATGGGGCTGGCACCCTACCCCCTTTGAGCCACAGGCGCCACCCTCCAATAGACTTTTTAAAGCATAATAACAAAATTCTGAAAATGATTAGTGAAATCAGGTTTAGAATTTATTTGCACCTAGAAAATATCTACGAATCAGTATGCTAATTCAGAAGAATGATAGAAGACATACTCTTTAAAACAGAAACAAAAAGCCACAAGATTGAACATTCTAAAATGTAAAAAAACAGCAAACCAAATGGAAAGGGAAAAGGAGAATAAGGTGTAGGATTATAAGGAAACAAAGTATAGTGGCACAATTAAAGTCTGGTAGTAGAAAGTGAAAAGTAATTTTATACTGTAGGAAAGGGAATCATTGAAGTAAAGTCAATATTGGAATTTCTCACAGAATGCTGAGAAGAAGAACAAAAGATTTTAAATGATGGAAAAATAACAAACACAATGATGGAGAATGGGAATCTGGTGTAAGAAGTTGATGGTCTTACACTACAATAATCAATGCCAGAATTAAAGAAACACGTTTTGAGCTGAGACAAGACTCGCATGTGCAGATTAAAAGCTCTTATAGTATTTTGAAAATAACTAAAAAGAGACATTAATGTTGAGATGCTCAGGGATCTGAATACAGAAAACTCAATTTGGATCAACTAAAGAATAAGGAATTTGTTGGCTCCCATAAACCGTGATTCCAGGGATAGAACCCTGTGAGCTTCAGGGTTGGCTTAATCCCGAAGCTGCAGCCTCATTTTCCAAGAATCTCTTTTCTATGACTTGGCATTTTTGAAGACTATCTTCACACATGGCAAAGCACTTGTGATATTACCAGGTTTCACATCTACACACCAGGATATTCAGATAAAGAACACATTCCTGGCTGAGTACAGTGGCTCACACCTGTAATTCTTATAATGCTTTGGGAACTCTTGGCAGGAGGATCACTTGAGGCCAGGAATTCAACACCAGCCTGAGTAGCATAGTGAGACCTTGTCTCTTTAAAAAAATATATATATAGAAAGAAAAGTCTAGGCATGGTGGTGTGTGCCTATAGTCCCAGCTACTTAGGAGGCTGGGACTGGAGGATCGCTTGAGCCAGAAGTTCAAGGCTGCAGTAAGCTATAATCTTACCACCGTACTCCAGCCTGGGCTACAGAGATGTTGTCTCTTTAAAAAAAAAGGAAAAAGAAACTCACATTCTTCGGTGTCAGGATTCCTTAGGACTACTCATGACGTGTGCCTATAGTTAAACTGGTGACTAAGACCAGAAAAAATGGAATTTGCTTATCAGGTAGATGGTAGTTTAAAGAACATCAGTATTCTACTACAAGATGAAAAGGAAAAATGAATGCTGGGGAGGCAAAATCCGTGGAATCCACTCCGAAGACTGACGCAGAGCTCATTGGAAAGATGTTCAAATTGAACAGAGAAAGAAAAAAAACCAAAATGATCAGATATGTTTATTTTAAAGCTATACAAAAAGGAAAGATTAAGATGGCCTCAGACTTCTTCGTTTAATCATAATCCAGAAGAGAATAGGGAAAATTCTCCATCTTGGAGGTAGGGGGGGTCTATAACCCAAGAGTGCTATAAGACGACACTGAGTTGTCTTAAATGTCTTAACACAAAACTAAGGAAATGCCATGAAGGCTATGTTAACCAGTTTGATGAAAATATTTTTTTTTTTATTATGAAATCATAGCTGTGTACATTAATGCGATCATGGGGCACCATACACTGGTTTTGTAGACCGTTTGACACATTTTCTTAATGAAAATATTTCAAATTGTATATAAAACCAGCACATTGTACCGCATAATTGCATTAATGTACACAGCTATGATTTAATAAAAATAAAAAAGAAAAAAGAATGTGTGAAGGCAACAGGACATTTCAGATGTGCGTGGATTCAGCTAATGTTTTTGTTTAGTTATCCATTGGGCATACATGAACTTACAGAGGGATGTCAAAATTAGCACATCAAGAATGAGAAGCCATAGTATGAGAGAACTTGTGGGTTGCCCTGTGGGACTATCAACAGACTCAACACCCAACTCAACCCAGCTCTGGAACCTCTGACTTCAACAGACCTCACCTCTTTGTACTGGCTGTGCTAATGACCCCATAGGAATGTGGTTGGGTTAGTATATTTTTCACAACAGCATCTGGATGAGACTCAAAAGCAAGTAATTTCAGTATGAATGATTAGTCCTTATTATGAGAATAGCCCTGTAATTGGACTTCAGAAAATCCCCTGAAAAGCCTGAGGCAAAATACACCATCAGATTTAAAAGTCTAATTAAATATGACTAAAATTATCTTTTCATTTAGCCCACCTATGACTAGAAAGAAATGGTCTCTAAACACCTTTAAAAAAAAATTAAAAGAAATGAGTAGGTCAAAGTGAAAAACTAAAGATGAAATGGAAAGGGAGATGAATGAGATAGGAAAGAATTAATAAAGACATAAAATGGACCAGCCAAATTACAGTCCCCTTAGGAGGCAGCAGCGAAGAGCAAAATTAACACTTAGGAGAATTGAGGAAGTGATGCAAAAGACAGATTCAGTTAAACTTTCCCAGGGGGCTGATTTGTTTCTTCTGATATTATCATTTATGGCTTTTTCAAATTTTCTTTAACACAGAATTTCTCTATTTAAAGATGATCTCTCTTAACACAAAAAGTAGAATTAATTGAAATGTTCATTAGTGGAATTGCTTAATAACAATGTATCGATATACTTTATGAAGAGTTCCCCCCTGGAAATGAGAAAGCTGACTCTGATGTCGTTCATGTTAGTGTTATTGATGTCACTATCCTTTACCCATTGTTAAAGTCTGACATATTCCCCTGGTCACTGGGAAAGAGCCACTGCCCAGAGTACCCCAAGCTCCCTAGATGCCCCTGCCCCTCTCCCAAGAGCCCCAGGGTCTCCCTAAGATCCAGCAACTAAAAGGTTACCAGCTGGCATGCTGGGATTCTCCAGAAACCAGCATTCTTCTATGTTTAAAAAAAAAAAAAAGGATTACCTCAGGCTATAGAAATGCATTCCTGGGAACACACATTTGCTGTAATTCCTATATTTTTTTAAGTCCACTAAAGTCATCCTGTGCTTCTGGCAGGAGATTCCTTCAGCTGCTGTTTGCACAAATCTCTAATTAATCATGCCCTTTACAATATCAAAGACCTGCTAGTCCCTACCTAACTTGTTCCTTATCTTTATCCTGTTCATAGATCTTAAAACCTTCTGGAAATAGGTAAAACTTAGAATTTAGTATCTAGCTGTGAAATCCTTCCTTTATTGTTGTTTCCTTGTCTTTTTGAGACAGAGGTAGCATTATTATTCACTGCTGTTGGTCAGCTGGCACAAAAATGTTCACTAGAGTGGTCCCCAGAATGGTCCCCAAATATATCTGCACCATAATCCCTATGAATTTATTACATTACCTGACAAGAGGGATTATAGACATAATTAAGATTATGAACTTTATGCAACAGGGAGATTATTCTGGATTATTTGAGTGGACCCAGAATAATCACATGAGCCTTTTAAAAGCAGGGGACTTTCTCAGTCTGGAGGCAAAAGAGATTTGATGAAAGAAAAAATCAGAGATTCCAAGCATGGGAGAGACCAGCATGTTGATGCTGGCTGAGAGACATGGAGGCTACATTAGGAACCACAGAGAGATCTCAAGGAACTATGAGCGCTTCCCCGACCCCAGCCATCAGCCAGCAAGAAAATGGGGGTGTCAGTTTTGCGGCCATCTTGAACTGAATTTGACCAACAATCTGAATGAAATTGGAAGCAGATTTATCCCCAGCACCTCTAGAATGGATGGGCATCTGCCAACACCTTCAGTCCTCTTTGTTCAACTCTAAACAGGACCAGCAGAGCTATGCCATACTTGGGCTTTTGACCTACCAGACTGTGAGGTATACATGAGTGTTGTTTGAAGCCACTAAATTTATGATAATTTGTTACAGCACCAAATAGAAAATTAATAGTCCAGGTTCAGCGCTTATAGCTCAGCGGCTGAGGCATCAGCTACATACACCAGAGCTGGTGGGTTCAAACCCAGCCTGGGCCTGCCAAACAACAATGACAACTATAACCAAAAAGTAGCTGGGCGTTGTGGCAGGCACCTGTAGTTCCAGCTACTTGGGAGGCTGAGGCAAGAGAATCACTTAAGCCAAAGTTTGAGGTTGCTGTGAGCTGTGATGCCACGGCACTCTACCGAGGGTGACATAATAAGACTCTGTCTCCAAAAAAAGAAAAAAGAAAATTAATAGTCCAGCATATAATGGTAACAACAGCAACAAGAATAACCGGAAAAAAAAAAAAAAAACAGTGGTTCTGGCGCAGTGGCTCAGGCCTATAATCCCAGCACTCTGGGAGGCCAAGGCAGATGGATAGCTTGAGTTCAGGAGCATCCAGGGCAAGAGTTAGACCCCATATCTACTAAAAATAGAAAAATTAGCTGGGCATGGTAGCACACACCTGTAGTCCCAGCTACTGAAGAGTCCGAAACAAGAGGATCACTTGAGCCCAGGAGTTTGAGGTTGCTGTGAGCTATGATGCCATGGAACTCTACCCAAGCCTATAGAATAAGACTCTGTCTCAAAACAAAAAAAAAATGTCCAGTGGGATGCAATGGAATAAACAGCAAACTCTACAGAACACACAATTGAGAAGGGCATGCTATCTGGATAACACAGTAAAGAGCACCAATTCTGAATCCCAGAAAGACTCAGTGGGAGCCTGCA
Organism: Nycticebus coucang; assembly: GCF_027406575.1. Taxonomy (NCBI): domain Eukaryota; kingdom Metazoa; phylum Chordata; class Mammalia; order Primates; family Lorisidae; genus Nycticebus; species Nycticebus coucang. The sequence continues at coordinate 58,493,745 of NC_069790.1, forward strand.
CTCAGCACTCCACTGGGAGTATACCAAAAGACTGGGGTGGGCGGCACAAATATGTATGTGTATGTATATCATTTTTTGTAAAAAGAAAAATTTTAGACATGAACTGTTTTAACAAAGTGGCTTTGCACAGTGCTGTGATTAGAAGAGAGTTGATGTATTGTTTGAAGCTTCTTGTTTGTTTACTTAAAGTCAATATTGTATATAGTGGCAAATTGGGGAGAGGAAGGAATTATGCAAAGGGCAGATTGTTTTGACAATGGGTACATGCTGTCCCATTTGTGTTTTATTTCTTCTGGTACAGCTTTTAAATTTAAAAAAGCTTTTCAAGATGTGTTAGCATAAGGTCTGGGTGTTATTTTATGGTTCCTAAGCTCTGAAGGCTACTTACATAAGGCTCAGCACAACTAGAAAGTTCAGTGAGTTGAATTGCTTGGTGGTGTGAATGACACTGGTGATGTGGAAGTTTGCTAACATATCCTGTAATTACCAAGGCAGTTGAGCACAGGGGCTGACGCTCGGGAGCCACACTGAGTCAAAAGCCCAGGTCTTCATTTATTAGCCATGTTGCCTTGGGCCAGTGACTTAACTGCTCTCTGCCTCAGTTTCCTCTTCTGTACAAATGGATGATAAGACTACCTCTGTCACGGTCTGCTGTGAGAATTTAATGTAAAATGCTTAAAACATCTTAGTACATTGATCGGAAGCAATAAATGTTAGCTATAATTATGACCATTATCCTTTCCTGAAACATGGAAATATTCATGAAATTGGGGCTTTTGGTTCCTTTAGACCCAAAAAACAATTGATCCCAAGTGGGATCAATTCTTCCAAGTGGAGATGACCTAACTATCCTTTATAAGAGAGGCAAAGTAGGACATCCAGTCACCTGCCAGGCACTTCCATCCCGCCTCACTGTCATTTTCCACTTCAAATTAGTGAGGCTTTATAGATAATGTTGGTAAGGCAGCACCTGTGACTCAAAGGGGTAGGGCACCGGCCCCATATGCCAGAGGTGGTGGGTTCAAATCCGGCCCCGGCCAAAAACTGCAAAAAAAAAAAAAGAATGTAAACAACACTAATATAGATAATGTTGGCATAATAGCCAATAGTCCTTAACTGTATAAATCTTTATTTTTTTAAACACCTTAAAAGTATACTTCTCTATCTCATGGAATGGTGTTCCATGAAATAACAGACATGCTGGGAGGTGATTAGCCAACACTAAATAATCAGGAATGCAAGGTTAAACAAAGGTTTCTGTACTCAGGACTTACCATTATCATTAAGGAAAAATTTATAGTGCATTGCTCCCCAAACATAGTTGACCATGAAACATTTTTTCAAAATGTGCTCATGTCTCATTTAAGAAAGAACTGCCCCAAAATAGGAGCATATTTTTCCAAAATCATTTAGCATTAATATTATAAATTAAGATTATAATTTGCTTATTGTAAAAGATTTGATAGTTACACATCCAGATTAATAATGTATGTGAATGTGTACCCATAGTAAGAACCAAAATTAGATTTAGATTTTAAAGAAGAGTGTATTTCTTGTTTTGTAGAGTAAATGGCCCTTGTTGGGTCAGATTAATGACTTTTCCCAGTAGTCCTCCTCTGACAGAGATGAGATCATGATGGAGGAGGGCTTTTGGCAAAGTCTGAGTCATCAAATACGTATTAAATTAGGTATACTAGGACTGTCACCCATAACTTAATGAGGCTTCTTATAAAGCAATTTGTAAGTTTCAGCCAACACTGTTTTTTGAGATGGTCAAATTCTACAAGGTTAGTTATCTTCTATGTGAATAAGCTTCTTTCTGGTGTCCTAAACATACCTCTCTCAAATGTCAGGGATTTGCCCACTTGATTCAATATTCGAGACTGATGAATACAATCAAGTTTCATCTTACCGATTTTACAGATATCAGTGTTATCCTCCACCCACCTTGGTCTTTGTCTTTCTAAACTAAAAAGTCCCCAGTTGGGGGTATGTCAGTTGGCTGATGCCAAGAACTGTGAAGGATGTGAGATTTTTCCTTTACTTGAAAGCTAGCAAATTAGTCTGCTACAGGTTTTGTTTTTGTTTTTTTATACAGGCTTTTTTTTTTTTTTTTTTTGTAGAGACAGAGTTTCACTTTATTGCCCACAGTAGAGTGCCATGGCGTCACATAGCTCACCGCAACCTCCAACTCCTGGGCTTCGGTGATTGTCTTGCCTCAGCCTCCTGAGTAGCTGGGACTACAGGCGCCTACCACAATGCCTGGCTATTTTTTTTTTTTTTTTTTGTAGAGACATAGTCTCACTTTAAGGCCCTTGGTAGAGTGCCGTGGCATCACACAGCTCACAGCAACCTCCAGCTCCTGGGCTTAAGCGATTCTCTTGCCTCAGCCTCCCGAGCAGCAGGGACTACAGGTGCCCGCCACAGCACCCGGCTATTTTTTTGTTGCAGTTTGGCTGGGCCTGGGTTTGAACCCGCCACCCTCGGCATATGGGGCCGGCGCCCTACTCACTGAGCCACAGGCGCCGCCCGCCTGGCTATTTTTTTTATTGCAGTTTGGCTGGGGCTGGGTTTGAACCCGCCATCCTCCGCATATGGGGCCAGTGCCCTGCCCACTAAGCCGCAGGCACCGCCCAGTCTGCTACAGTTTTATGAATGCTGGCAAAAAACAGGAGACTCCTAGGTTAGAGACAAAGAGCAGTTCATTACTCAAAGCAATAGCAGTAGCTAGCATGTCAGCATTTGCACCAGGTCTCTAGTTCCCATAGGAAAATGAGAAGAGAGCCGGTGACACCTGCACACACACACAGGTTGTGTTACAAAAAAGAAACCCCAAGGTTAGAGAACTCAAATCTTTATAACAGACAGTAGGTCAGCCTAACCTTTGCCCCAGCAGAAGGTATGATTATGATTAAGAGTCTCTGTCTTTCAAGGTTGTTCACTTGAAAATCTGATCGGAGCAAATACAGTCAGTGCCTTTACTAGCAAGATGTACAAAAACACAAGGGAGCCATGCAGAATGATATCCCAGCAGGTAACAGCTGCCCGCTCCCTCCCATATAGCATGATTTCTTCTTCTGAAAGTTCTACTTTCATTATATATGTGCCAAGGTCTGAGGACAGAACTGCAGTATTTGGATGAACATAAGGTGATCCTTCTAGTTCACGTTTAAGTTCATGTAGAACTTAAACTTCACAGGGCCAAGAACCTTTGCTTTGTTAACTTAGATATCCAAAGAACATAGAACTATGTCCTACACACAGTCAGCATTCAAACAAGATTTGTTGAATATTTGAATTTTCTTTTTTTTTTTTTTAGACAGAGTCTCACTTTATGGCCCTGGGTAGAGTGCCGTGGCCTCACACTGCTCACAGCAACCTCCAACCCCTGGGCTTAGGCGATTCTCTTGCCTCAGCCTCCCGAGCAGCTAGGACTACAGGCACCCGCCACAATGCCCGGCTATTTTTTTGTTGCAGTTCAGCCAGGACCATGTTCGAACCCACCACCCTCGGTATATGGGGCAAGCACCCCACCGACTGAACCACAGGCGCCGCCCAATTTCCTATATTATTGGAATCTGTAGGTGTATCGGCTTTGCTGTGCAGAAAGAACAATTATGTTAGTTCCTTCAAGAGATTCCCTGCAGTGTTTCCCAGAGCCCAGAGCACTCTCTGACCATTCTACCCCCAGCTCACCTCCTGGCTGCCTCAATTCATCTTTCCCATCTCATCTTAGATGTTGTTTCTTCAAAGAAGACTTCCCTGACCCAGAGTAAAATCAGTACCCTCTGGTATTCACCCTCAGAGCACTTTGGGTTTTTTTCCTAGATAGCACTTATCACAGTTTGCAATTACAGGCAATCCCTGAGGTACAAACACCCAAGCGACATATGACTCCCATTTACACATGGAGGCTATTACAGGTAAATTGTACCTGTTCCAACCTATATACACATTCAACTTAAGAACAAACCTACAGCACCTGTTCATAATCCAGGGAATGCCTGGACATATTTATTTTAGTATTTTCTGGCTTAAACCCTATTTTCCCCATTATTCCTGAAGCTTTGGACCAGAGCATCTCTATTTCACCCCTGTATAGTTAGTACTTAACAGAGCATGGCATGAAGTGGCCGCCAAGTAAATAAATGATGAGTGTAGCTCCTGTAGCTCGGAGCTTGTCATTCCGTGAGTAGCTTTGGCATAAAATAGGCCAAATGCATTATTTGGTCCTTGCCTTCCTCAAAATAGTTTTTCCATGTTTGTCCCCAGTCACACAATCTCAAGATTTTTCTTCAATGTAATTTAATAATTTTTTTATTTTATATTCCCTGAAAGCAGTTTATTGTAGTTTTAAAATTTTTATATCATTTTACTAATCTAAATGATATAAACATATTAAATTAATACTAGTCCTAGCGTTATTCCTTTGGGTAATTCTGTTTGCATTTATATATTTAACCAAACTGCATAATAAGGAAATGAAACTCACCAAAACCAGGTCTCCCGTGAGATTCTTCTCTCAGTTACTGAATCAACAGATAATTCTTTGATAAACCTACCAGATGCTGACAGTTATTCTGGGCATTGTGGAAGCTAGCAAAAAAGTGAAAGACCAAACCTCCAGAAGGTTATAACCTACGTAAGAGAGTAAGAAAAATGTATATGCTGCGTTAGTATGTGATAATTAGCAAGCAGTATCAAACTGTGTATAAGTAAATTTACACTAAGCTATGTGGCACTGATTTTGAAAACTACAAGAGTTTAGAAAAGTTAAACAGTATCCTGAACTAGTAGAATAATAGGAGTTTTATGAAGTTAGTCTTGAACTGGCTTTTGGAGATGTTCAATTGTATATTTAATGAGAACTTTGAGACAAGCCATAGAAATAGCAGTGTATTTCTGGAAAAGCAAGAGGATCGGAGTGGAACATACAAGGTAGAAACACTGTTTGTCGGCACAGTCACTGTTGGACTGTAACAATCACACACAGTCTTTATGACGCCCTTTCCATTCAGTTAAACAGCATAGGGAGGTGAAGCCCCACCTTTGGGCAAATGGAGCTGGAGTGAGGGCAGCCAAAGATGGAGCCCTGCTAAGGATTATCCATCAAGTAAATAAACTCTGAAGGGAAAGACTTGGAAGGTCATCCAGCAAACTCATAAATTCCAGTTATTACCAAAGATGAAAGGGAAGTGAGAACCGTGAGGAACAATAGGAAGGAGTGTCCGGGTTCCCTCTGCCTGCCTGTTTACAGGGGGGCGGGGGGATAGCAGGGCTGCCCAGATGGCAGAGCCAAAGTTAGGATGAAGCTTCCTTGCCCTAAGACCTCTTTAGGAAATCCTGTTTGTGACGGTGGCTTCACTGTGAAGTAATCAGGAGCCCTCCCAGGGTTGTAGGAGCACACTTCTGGATTGAACCATGGTTTCCTAATGCTGAGTCTGAAATCTTATTATCATGTGCACTCTGCAGGACAGAAATTGCATATCAGGTGAAGTTTGGGTCAGACCTTATTTTGCAAGCATTTACTTATCTTTCTTTTATGCCATTCAAATGCTAGTAACACAATAGCTTACAAACAAGATAAGCCTCATCTTTTTTCCTGTGTGAGTATGTTAGGGACTGATGGCTTTGATGGCCTTTAAAAAGCAGTAAAGGGCATAGCCCTGTGATGCCATTTCTTTGGCATTGCATTACTTCATTAACAGAATTATCCTAAAAACCTGGGAATTATAATACAGCTTACAGCGGATGAGAGCTGGGTGAAAACACCATAGAATCCAAAGCAAATTAACCAAAATGTTCATTCCCAGAGAAACCCCCTTTTAACATCCACACTCAGGGCCTGCACTTTTCTTTTCCTTCTGCCACTCACGTGGTTTTTGGGTCCGGGGGTGAACAATTAGCTTTCCATGCCAAACCTGATGAAATGGGATTTGCCTTCCCTCTCAGACAAGTGGCCAAGCTGTCACTGAGAGTGCTGTGCCTGGCTGCTGGCCTCTTGGACACACAGCCCTATTTCAGCACAGAGCCAGGCCCTGTATCTGACCTCGTGGCCTCACAATCTGGAGGCCCACAGTGGCAGCCTGCGGTGGTGACAGCTTCGGTCAGTTGGTTTGGAGTTCCATTGGCAGACAAAGACGAGTGAGCAAGCATGCTGATCCGTGTCACCTCTGTGTGATAGAAGAAACTTCTGAGGTCCTAGTAATCTGGGAAGCAATAAAATGCCTGCTCCAATAATTAGAGGCTGAGCTTTGCTTCCTGTTTTTCAGGGTGGATCAGGCCTTAGGAAGGGAATTTTGGCCTTCCCACACCATGCACATTACTTAATATGTCCTTCTGCACTTAACTGCATGCATCAGGAGCAGATTTCACAAGCCTTTTTCCTAGGAGACTAGGTTAGTCATTAGGATTAATTATTCAGTTGTTAGAGGAAATATTATGATGGAGAAAAAATAGATTTCTGGAAGCCAGGCAGTAGAGGGTCTCAGGACATTAAGTTGCTCTAACAAGAAAGTAAACAACCATTTTATTACAGTCTTTGAACATGAGATAATAATCATTATTTGAATTCCCTAAACATCAGAAATCTTCCCTTCTTAGCTGTAAAAAGCCACTATTCCCAACCCCACGTTTCCTAAGGGAGCCTCTATTCTCCTAGAGAAAATGCAGTTTAGGTTGTGGCAGAGAGGGACCCTACATCTTTTGTGCTGATGCCTTCAGAGGACTCTCGGATCTCTACACGTGAGATAATAAAAGTATCGTTTGCAGAAATAGGAACAAGGTAGGTCAAGAATAACCCAAGCCTTTTCTGAGTGCCACGTCTGAGCACTGTAGGGACAGCACTGACAGGAAGAAAATTGGACCGGGTTCTGTTTCTTTTGCCGTCCACGCCCCCACTTCAGGCCCACATGAACAGCAAGCTTGGCCTTGCTTCCTCGGGGCCCCTTTCTTTTCTTTCATCATCTTCCCTAAATCTGATATGATAGTTCTACAGGGAATAAACAAATAGTACACTTGGATGAACTCTGCAAAAACACAAGGACCTTTCCACTTATCCCTGATTCTAACGTAATTTTCTGTATTAAAAAAATGAGGGCAATTCTAGACTGAATCGAAGAGTGAAGGAAGGCACTAGTGACAAAGTATATGGGTTATAAAGTAGTGGTTGACCTGCTTAACAAAACCCAAGCCATAGAGCACCCTTGAAGAGGACTCAGAAATTCCATCTCTTCCTGAAGATGAACGGAAAGGTAATAGACCTCACTGGCCCTGCCTCCTGTGTTTCATCCTTCTATGGTCCCCTCTATGGCCCACTTTGTCATCCCCCACCAGAGTATCATACTTCTTCGTGACACCATTTATGGAATGGTTGCCTTTCTTTCTGAACTGTAAGCCCCCCGTGGGCAGGAGCGAGGTCAGTCTTACTCCTTTCCGTATTTCCTGCCCTCAGCGCAGTGAAAAGCACATCACAGATCCTGCCTGTGCTGCGGGAATAAATGAGCACACAAATAAAGTGCTGTATGGAAGCTTCTTCTGAGTTCTTCGTGGACTTGCTGGCTGCTTGGGATCACCTTTCTTTTTCTTTTCCTTTCCTGTTTCTTTCTCTTTTTTTTAAAGAGACAAGGTCTCACAATGTTGTCCAAGCTAGTCTCCAACTGCCAGCTTCAGGCGATCCTTCCACCACAGCTTCCTAGAACAGACAGACACCACCAACCCAGCTCTTCTCTTAGAATCAACTGAAGAATGCTACGTGGTCTGAACGTTAAGCTTACCAGTCTTACTTCCAATTACCGCTTTTTGTTTTTAAGAAACCCAGGATTTTTGTTCAGTCCGGAGTCTCAAGTCCTACTAGCAGTTTCACAGTCATAACTGAAGGATATGCTGCAGTACCATGACAGGGAGAACCAGCTTTGTGGCATGTGCTTCTGACGCCATCACGTCCCAGCTCTGTGGTGATGACTCAGTATTAGCCATCCTTCAACCTCAGTTTTCTCAACTGTAAAATAAGGACATTAATATGAACTAATTAATATTATTAATATATACCTCCCCACAGTGTTGATATGGCATTAAATAAAGCAGTGCATGTAAAACACTTAGCTTCATCTTTTGCGTTGTACATGCTCAGTGAAACTCAGCCTCTATCATTGCTGTGCATATTGTTAAAGTACCTGCGTGTATCATTTGCTAGAATAGGCTCAAGGGTGGCTTCTTTCCAGAGAAGGATTCGGAGTCAGAAAGGCCAGAGACCTGGAATACTGGAATTCTAGACAGAAGCTGAAACCCAGGGTACAGAGTGTGAACTTAGGTCACAGCAGACTGGGCGGCCTGGCCAAATGACTCAGTTAGTGAAGGGATGACTAATCGTAGGGCTCCTTATTTCTCTTCCCTTCCACCCCACCACAGTTACCACAAAGTCTAGAACTGGTCCTGGAGTCTGATGAGAGGCTGAGTGTGAAAGTGAGTTTCATTCAACCCATCTATAAGATGAAAGAAACCGAGCAGGAATCTGGGGCAAGGGGTCTACTAACTGCACACCACGATCTTCCTTTGTTTTCCATAGTACCTCACAGATCCAGAGCACAGTCCCTGATGCTCTTAGAGTCTTGTTCTGAGCCACAGGAAGAAGTACCTCACACAGCTCATAGGGGAACTCCAAACAGTCAGCAGGAAGAAACCCAGTCACTCGGATGAAAACCATGGTGTCTCACCATTTTTCTATGCAGTTTTCTGAGTGGTGAAACGAGGCATTTGTCTGTGAGACATTAATTGAAAATAACGTACTTTAGCTGTTACCTTTTCATATCTGGGGCTGTGTGGCTGGCTCACTGGTTTCAACCAAAAAAAGAGCAATGACTCGTGCATTTAACGATCTCACTGAATATAACTGCCTTTCTTATCGGTTGGTAAGATGTGTTCTCCCTTAAGGAGAACTCATCTCATCTCAAGTAGAACTTAAAGAGGAGTTTTGAAATTTTAATGTTAAATTTAGTTTGACATTTAGTTTTAATGTTTTAATATCTCTGTACCACGTAGGCTCAGCAATCTGGACTTTTAAAAATAATCTTAACATAAAATGTATACATTGTACAGATGATTATATTTTATGCAAGATTATTTTTAAAATAGTACATTCCGCATTCTTCAGTTTAAGAAAAGTAGTGTGTCGTTATTGCAGATCATTTTAAAAACACAAGTAAAAATTACAAGGTAAGTCTGGAGCATCTTGAGTACCAGAAAGTAAGAAAATGCTCAAAAAATATGGGAATATGTCAAAAAGGCACAGAATTTAGCCTGGACAGACCACTGGACAAATTTGAGAAAATATGAGCATCTAAATAAATATAGTAATGAATTATAATTCACTGAATAAAATAAAAATCTATGAGTTCATACCAATATAAATGGGAGATTCAGAGAAAGGTCTTTCTTACAGTAGTATTGCAGCTAATAAATGTAGGAGTGATGGAGTTAGAAAATCATCAATGGATGCCAAAATTAGTAAATGAAAATTCGATACAGATAAGATAAAACAAGATAACTTGTTTTATTTAAAAGAGATAAAAATAAACCATAAACTAGTGACCAAGAGATTATAATGGTTTAATAGGTACCTTTCAACTGTTTTTCTTATGCATTATAATATTTTAATTTTCTTATAAAGTTAGATCATGTTTTTTTTTGGTCGGGGCTGGGTTTGAACCTGCCACCTCTGGCATATGGGGCTGGCACCCTATTCCTTTGAGCCATAGGCGCCACCCTATAAAGCAGATTTTTTTTTATAAAGCAGATACATAAAAATACATCTTGATCTTACTTATTTAATTATTCCCTGGCACATAATAGAACATGTAATAAACTTTGGTTGAATGAATTAAATTGGCAAGACTTCTTTAAGGAAGGCTGTGATGCACATTCTTGTAACTACAGTTTTTCTGCATTCTCACAATTACCCCTTTAGGATTCATTCCTAGAAGTGGAATAGTGAGAAAGAATATTCCACACCCTAAGCCCTTTGATACATGGAGGTAAACTATCCTCCAGAAAGATTTTTCTACTTTATTTTCCCACCAGGAATGTATTTAAATGCATGTTCAATACATTTTTAAGGAGGAAGATTGGGACTAATGTGTGAGAAACACCCGGAGTAGGACAGCAATCATCAGTCAGAAAATAATGGTCATTCAAGCCCTCTTCTCCTTCCAAAAGCTGGAGATCACTAACAGTTTTCCGAAGCCTCCAGTCTTACATAGGAGTTTTTGTTAACATGGAAGGCACCACTTTGGCATAGAATCTGATTTTAGTTGAGCCAGTCCTCTGTCGTATATACCATACCGTCCTCTTTGTTTCTATTAAAAGTCCTATCAGCAGCACGAGGCCTAGAGCCTACTACGTCAAAGTAAATGACAAAGAGAAAAGTAAGTAAGCATTGTAGTAAGTAAGCATTGAGCACACTGTTAGCAACACAGAGCCTCCGGGAGGCCTCGTTCCATTTGGACTTTGGTGCTGGCTACTTAGCAAGCTTGGACACCAGTATCCAGTGCCTTTTCACAGGTGTGTAGGGCGAGGGGCGGGACACATACCCATTCTACAGGCAGCTGAGAGCCAGTCTTCTTAGGCTAGCTGGTGCCTGTGGCAGTCCTTACCTGCCGACTTAATTCTCCCACTAGTTGGAGCCATGCAGTATATTACCTCCTGATCCATACATTATACACATTATTAAGAACCAAGAAGAGGGCATTGACAGGGATAAATACCTTTAGATTCAAAAGAAAATGTATACCGTGATTTGAATTTGCTTATATTTTCCCTTTTGGCTTTTACTGGCTAGCATGTTCTCAAGTGATGACAGTTGGGCTGATTGGGAGCTGTTAGTCAAATCCAGTAACAGTATTAATCTGTGGTTGGAAATGACTGTTAAAGCAAGTGCCAACCTATTCAGTTGTGGTTTTTCTTCCAGCTTCCAATTATGCCAGGCTTCCAGCAGGAGGAATAGAGGCTGTGGTAAAGGAAACCGTTGGTAAAAGAAAAAAACCAAAAACTGTCACTACCCATAACAACGAAACAACAAAGAAAATTACAGAAAAGGAGGAGGAGACAAAGGAAATTGTATGCAGTGGTTAAAGACAGTCTGATGTGATCATTAGGCATAAGGCTGGCGTGGGGGCGCCTCAGACACTGCCTGCATTTTCCAGTAAGAACAAGAAGGCTTTAAGCACCAAGTCCATGCTCTCCAGTGATACTGCAAAGCAAAAAAGTGTTTCCTGAAGGAAGAGGATGGTGTTTGAGACTATTCTTGTCAGTTTCCTAACCTGCTCCTCAGACCACTAAAACACAAACCTGGGAGTGTGGTCACCAAGTATGTCAAAGGAGTTTACCATATTGTCCTTTTTTTCTGTATTTTCCAGAACAAATATTCAATACTGCTCCTGTCATTTATCAGTTATTAAGAAATAAACATCAGGTGGAGCCCATAGCTCAGTGGGTAGGGCACCAGCCACATACACACTGGCTGGCGGGTTCGAACCCAGCCTGGGCCAGCTAAACAGTAATGACAACTGCCAACAAAAAAATAGCCGGGCATTGTGGCGGGCTCTTGTAGTCCCAGCTACTTGGGAGGCTGAGGCAAGAGAATCTCTTAAGCCCAAGAGTTTGAGGTTGCTGTGAGCTGTAACACAACCGCACTTTACTGGGGGCAACATAGTGAGATTCTGTCTCAAAAAAAAAAAAGAAAGAGGGCGGCGCCTGTGGCTCAAAGGAGTAGGGGCGCTGGCCCCATATGCCGGAGGTGGCGGGTTCAAACCCAGCCCCTGCCAAAAACTGCAAGGAAAAAAAAAAAAGAAAGAAATACACATTGTAACCAAGAAGAGCTTAACAAAGAGTCTATCTCTTGTGTTCACCAAAGCACAAGGTGTTTTTTAATATTTATGTAGTTTTTAGAGACAGGATCTCACTCTGTCACCCAGGCTGGAATACAGTGGCACAATTATAGATCACTTCAGCCTTGAACTCCTGAGCTCAAGCAATCTTTGCACCTCCCAAGTAGCTAGGACTACAGGTACACACACACCATTATGCCTGGCTTTTTTCTTTTTTATAGAGATGAGGGTATTGCTAAGCTGAATAGGCTAGTCTGGAACTCCTGACCTCAAGCTGTGCTCCTGCCTCAGCCTCCCAAAGTACTGGGATTACAGGCATGAGCCACTGCATCCAGCCTATTTTTTAATATCTTAAGAAGAAAAAGTTTTCAACAAATCTATATACATTGCTCTGAAATGTTAAATGGATCCCTAAAGAGAAAAAGTGTAAGTTCCAGGGAAACATAGGAGAGTCTAAATATAGTATACTGGAAGCATTTCATCAACTCTCATGAGAAAATGGCTATTTGACCAGCTGTTCTATGACTGCCTTGTAGTATTTTTAAGATGTACTTTTTTTCACATTTGATTATTTCTAAAATTAGGATGTGAATTGCAGTAAATTGATGGTATCTTCAATTTGATGAAATGTAGTGGTTCTGCTTGAAAGGCAAAAGTTAGTCATTTTCTGCATAACATTGGCATCCAATGTTTGGTTAACTCCGGGGAGTCAAGAGACATTTTCAAGCACTAGTAAAGAAAACATTTGACTTGCGGGCATTTTTTGTCTATAATGTATATAGTCAAGGAACCCATCTGGAATAGACTAAATAGACAGGCTCAGAGGTAGTGTTGCCCATCCAGTTCACAGCTGGCTGATGGCAGGGCAGGACTGGGGTTCCCACCCAGTCTGGAGGGTCAACACAGGGTATGTTGTCCTGCTGCCTGTCAGAGCAGGCACAAAGCAGGACTCATGAGGCAGACCCCACATTTGCTCTGAAGCGTCCTTCTATCTGAGCATTGGCAGAACTCCCAAACGAGTGGTAAGGTACCAGGAAAGTTCAGCCTCAAAAGAGTGGATCAGTAAGATCAGACAGTAAAACTTTGTTCAGTGGTGAGAAGTGGGACTGGGGTTGCAGTGTCACTCACTACCCAGTCATGCTTAGCCACAGCCTCCTCTCTGGTATCAAGGCCTTCCTACTTTGAGGTGCCAGGTTCATCTTTTGAAAGAAATTGTTTATTTAAAATATAGTGGTGATGCTAATAAAATAATGCCAAAGACATAGTAAAAAGTTTTCAATATATTTTGATTGATTAATAAAGAAAAGCAGTTCACTTGCCATGTAAAGACGAAAATGTCTTTTATACGTTTTAGCCTGCAAAACCAAAGTAATCAAAAGTGTGTATTAGTTACATGCTAAAATTACACTCTCTGAAAGTACATTTTAAATGAGAGGTGTGCTCAGTGTGTATTAGGGTCAAGGTACACTAACATGTTATTTGTGATATATTAAATGCTCTTACCTACAGTGCCTTGTAAGTTTTAAAGGGCTCTAATTAATTAACTGAGATGAATGAACACAGTACAAACTTTTAAATTTTATCATAAGGCTTACCTTTTTTCTACAGGGTGATACAGTAATAACCCTACAATGCATTTTGTTGGGCATACGCGAGGCTATTTATTACATAGTAAATGTAGTTTTATGGTTTGATAATTTGTTTTTGTTTGGTTGCTTGGTTTTAGACACAGAGTCTCACTATGTCGCCCTCGGTAGAGTGTTGTAGCATCACAGCTCACAGCAACCTCTAGCTCTTGGGCTTAGGTGATTCTCTTGGCTTAGCCTCCCGAGTAGCTGGCACTACAGGTGTCTGCCACAACGCCCGGCCATTTTTTTGTTGCACTTTGGCCAGGCCCAGTTCTAACCCATCACCCTTGGTATATGGGGCCGGTGCCCTATTCACTGAGCCACAGCCACCGCCATACAGTTTGATACTTGATCTTGACCTCTCTAACCCTTGGTCCCACCTTTAAAAATGAGGATAATGATATTTACCTAGCAGTGTTTTCAGAATTAAAGGAGACAATATATGTAAAATAGAGTGAAATAGCCCATGTCCTATAGTAAGTGTTTGATAAATTATATCTATTATTATTAGTTATTGATACATTGAAGAAAAGTTATCTACTGAAAATTTATTAGGTTGTGTTGGTTTTTAATCTACTTTTTTTTTTTAGATAATAAGCTTAAGGTTAAAGTCTCTTATATACTTTATTAAAATCCTTTTCAGGATTTTAATTTAGCCAAAAGTAGTCAGAAGCCCTTTTACAAATCAAACTGATCAGTAAGTAATTATTTTTTATGTTGGAAGTAGGCATTTATTTGCATAATATCCAAAATCTGACCAAATTGTTTTCTAAATCTAGGAAAAGTTTTTAGTGAACTACTCAGTCCCATTTAAACGTTCCACGTTGTTAAGAGGTCTGTGAATAGCCGGGCGTTGTGGCGGGCGCCTGTAGTCCCAGCTACTCGGGAGGCTGAGGCAAGAGAATTGCTTAAGCCCAGGAGTTGGAGGTTGCTGTGAGCTGTGTGAGGCCACGGCACTCTACCGAGGGCCATAAAGTAAGACCCTGTCTCTAAAAAAAAAAAAAAAAAAAAAAAAAAAAGAGGTCTGTGAAACCTCATGTAACCTGGCAGCCCCTGTTGCCATCTAGTCTTGAGTACAGTACATAAGAAATACCTCCTGAAGCTTTTTGTTTGTTTGCTTACATATTCATCTTTTTCTAAGACCTTAAGTTTACAGACAGCAACATATAACTGCATTTTTACTTTCCATGTTTAACGATTTTTATTATATTCCTTATATTTAAAAGTAATACACTAGCAAAATTTTAGAAATTTTGGTTTGGGAAGTTATAGAGAATCAAAAAAAGGGAAAATGAAAATTACCTCTAACTCATAGTTAGGTAACATATATGTTAATATTTTCATATATCCTTTCTAGTCTTTTAGATATACATGCTTATATTTTAGATTATATAGATATTTAACATATATTTTTAGACTTTTTAAATATATATTTATTCCCAAAAGGTAATATGTATACCGTGCATACTATTTTTTTATCAAATACTATTCATTTTTCTGAGTGACATAACCTTTGCTGGTGATGGTGGTAAAAGCAAATATATGGCATTTAGTAGAGGGTTGTACCTCTCTAGATAATACGTTATGGAAATGGTTCATGTATATAATTGTACTGCCTTGGCCTTTCTGTTCTTATGAATTCATTTGCTTTATAAACAAACTAAATACTTTAAGACCAAGGGTTGACTTTAGTATTTATTTTATAACATTTTAAAATGTGCTGTGATAGATTGCATTTAAATATTTGATAAAGTAGAATTGATAAGAAATTATGATTAACAGTATTGACTATAGCTTCTATACTCACATCCATAACTGTCTTAAGTTACCTACTCTTTTGAGCCCTAGTCTCCTCATCTAGGGCTAAAATAAAGACAGTAAAGCTCTATGCTTCAGAGTTTTGTAAATATTAGGAGAATGAGTATTACCTATTGTTTTTATCCCATTGCATTAAGCCAAATCATCTGGCAGCGTTAGAAACTGAGCAGCTCCCAGGAGGTGTGCCGTATACCCTTGCATTATGCACATTAGGTGAGAGCACATCAATCCCCCTCCTTCACTCTCCCTCCCGTGTGAATTTAATTGTGTTCTTCTCTTGCATGGGCATGGAGTTGTGTACCTATTTGTTTCATATTAGGGTTGAGTACATGGGATTCTTGCTTTTCCATTCCTATTATACTTTGCTAAGAAGAATGTGCTTCAACTCCATCCAGGTAAATAAAAAGATGTGAAGGTTCCATCTTTTTTATGGCTGAATAGTATTCCATGGTATAAATATACCACAGTTTATTAATCCATTCCTGGGTTAATGGACAGTTGTGTTGCTTCCGCATCTTGGCTATTGTGAGTTGAGCTGCAATAAACATTCTAGTGCAAATTTCTTTTGGGAAAAAGAAAAAAAGGAGATTCACAAAAATATTGCCAGAAGTAAGTAAAGATATGAATACAAATATTCAAACTAACTACTAATCAAGGAAATACACATTCTGGCTCAGCACCTGTACCACATGGTTACAGCACCAGCCACATACTCCAGGGTTGGCGAGTTCGATCTCGGCACGAGCCAACTAAAACAACAATGACAACTGCAACAAAAAATTAGTCAGGTGTTGTGGCAGGTGCCTGTAGTCCCAGCTACTTGGGAGGCTAAGCCAAGAATCTCTTAAGCCCAAGAGTTTGAGGTTGCTGTGAGCTGTGACACCACGACACTCTACCATGGTTGACATAATGAGACTCAAAAAGAAAAAAAGACAGAAAAAAAGAAATATACATTCTAACAACAATTTATTATTGCATTTAGAGAGAGAGAGTTTATTTCACTTACTGCTATATTCCTAACATCTAGAACATCGGACACTCTCCTTATAAAGAAATGAATGAATGAACACATAAATGAATAAAATATCAAACCTGGAGTTAATCATTTAATCTCTCAGGACCTCAGTGTCTTCATCAGTAATAAGGAAAAGACCAGGAAAAGACCATATTCAAGGGCAGTTGAAAGAGGGAGGGGAAAGCTTGAACTAATTAGCTTTACTACCATGGACCCCAAATAAGGAAACACTGTTACCTCCATGTTCTTCATTTATTCTAACCATATCATCTTTAAACTTTCCTTAGTGATCTTTGTAAATAGCACAGCTGAATTTTCTGGAAATTAAACCTAGATATTTGGTACCAAGATAGGACTCAAACAGCAGTGCTGAATTTTCGTTGCATATTTAGTCATAATGAAACAAGGAGAAGAAGCCACCGATTTAACGGAGAAGAGGAAGAAATAGTGCAATATGAAGGAAAATGAGTAAGCTCAGGCCGAGTGAGCCTTCACTCTATTTGCTACTTGATTGGTAACATTACTTTCACTGAGCAGGCTAATTTAACATCTCATCAGTTCCGATTGCTTCATTCACATGGTTTATTATTTTTATATTATTTTCCTCTGTGATATCCAGTAGGCTAGAAGCTGTGATACCTGATTTTTAACAGATGACCAGAGGTGAAGTGGCCTGCCTGCACACAGGGACTTGTTTTTTTTTTTTTTTTGTGGAGACAGAGTCTCGCTGTACCGCCCTCGGTAGAGTGCCGTGGCATCACACGGCTCACAGCAACCTCCAACTCCTGGGCTTGTTAATCAGTTACAGAGCCAGCAATAGGAACCGAGTCTTCAGTCTCTGGCTTTATCCTCCTTTCCATTAACATGACCAAGTGTTTCTGTCTTGTTCTAAAGAAATCTCTGCAGGGACGCAACCCTGCTCTGCTCTAGAAATAGCATTGTTACCTGACAGGCTGATCCACAAGGATGAATGTTTTTGTGTGTTTTAGGAATCTAGGATTTGCCTTTTTTTTTTTCTTCTCTCCAAGAGGAAGTAGCAATAAATCATGTACCAAAAATAACACCTTAACTGCTAAATTCTGCTTAGTAGGTGTTTTCCCCAGCATGAGCCAGTGCAGTGAGTCATCCCTCTGAGCACATTAATTCTCATTTTTACTAACCCTCGGTGCTATTGATTACATGTTTTCTAACCTTTAGAGCCCTCCTGGGAGGTTCAGAGTCTTCTCACTATGAATATAAAACAAACATCCCCGTATGTCCCTCCTTTCCTTTTGCTTCTGCTTTTCAGTTCTAAAATAATCCATGATTCAGGAGAACAATCAGAATCAGGATCAAAGATAAAAGAGTGAACAGTTTTTCCAGAATCCATACCAGCTCCATCACATTCTCTGCATTGTGGACTAATGTAAACAAAATGTGTGGGTCCTATATGAAGAAAACCATAAAACTTTGATCAAGAAACATAAATGTAGAGAAACATAGATGTAGAGAATATTTGAATATCAGAAAGATATCTCATTATCTTGACTGAGAAGGTTGAATAATACTAAGGTTATAAAATCTTTCCAAATTTATTTATGGGCTTATGCAGCTCCAGTCCGAATCCCAGGGGGATTTTCTGAAATACATTTGGAAGAGGTAAATTAGTGAAAACACCCAAGAATTTTTTGCGTTATAAGATTTTTTTTTTTTTTTTTTTTGTAGAGACAGGGTCTCACTTTATGGCCCTTGGTACAGTGCCATGGCGTCACACAGGTCACAGCAACCTCCAACTCCTGGGCTTAGGCGATTCTCTTGCCTCAGCCTCCTGAGCAGCTGGGACTAGAGGCGCCTGCCACAACGCCGGCTATTTTTTTGTTTTTTTAATTGCAGTTTGACCGCAAGCTGGGTTTGAACCCACCACCCTCGGTATATGGGGCCAGCACCCTACCCACTGAGCCACAGGAAACTTCTACTACAGAACACTAAAATATACTATGTAGCTACAATAGTAGAAACAGTGTAGTACCTGCACACGTGACAGACATTAATGGGACAGAATAGAGAGCCAGACTCAAGAGCCCAAGTTAGGAAGTAATGCATTTTATCATAAGTCACAAATCTGGGAGGATAGAATAGTACGTTCAACAAATGAGATAGGGTAACTGCTTGATTTGTTGGGGGGGAAATGGTCATCTGATTTGCTTCTTATCATTCTTTACCACAGAACAAATGACAGGTGGGTCACGTGTTAAATATTAAAAATGAAACCATATAATAATAAAGAAACGGGATAGTATGACTCTAAAATGGGGATTTTTCAAAGCATTAAAAAGTCACAAAATATTTGACACATTTGTGCAAAAACTGAAAACTTTTTTCGTCAGAAAATAAAAGTACTACAAAGTAAAAAGCTCATGGTAATCTTGGAGAAAATGTTTGCAATAAATATGACAACGATACAATATCCATAATGAATAAAGAGCTCTTAAAATTCATGGGGAAGCCACCAACACGCTCCAGTGTAGCTACACTACTGTCCTATCACATTATGTACATATCACAGTGCTAAATGGATTTTATAAGCCAGAATACAGTTCAGATGACACGAGAGAGTGAAAGAAATTCAGATCTTATTTTCCATTCACACTCACCTTTGTTCAAAGGCAGTTTAAGGAAACTACACTTTATATACTACACAGTATATAAATACTTCAGGACAGTTTGTCCACATTGACACTTCCATTTCCTAAAATGAAACCCTCAGCTGGCCCAAGGGAGAAAAAAAGCTGGCTTTGTTAACCAGCTTTATTTCAACAAGCACATTCATATGGTAAGCACTTCCTCTGATGAGTCATCCACTGTTGTCAAACAGCAATTTTCCTTTGTTTGAACTGTGCAAAAATAAGGTCTCTGGAAGCACAGCAAAGAGTCTGAATCATTTATTTGTATTTTATTCCTATCTCAATTGGCATCTGCCACCAACCCAGCGTGTTCATCATGAAAAATTGCATTCTTCAAATATTACTGAAAAATATCCCATTCAAATGGGGTCTGTTCTGTCTAGATAGTCCGTGAAATCTCTGAGGAATGTTGCAAACTTTGTTTCCTATACTAAATTGTTGAGTTATCACACATTGGATTCTACTCAAAATGTGCTGGAGAGGAATATTACATTCATACAGGATACCAGTCATCTTTACCATTCATAAAGAAAAAAAGAAAAAAGTTATTGCTGCTCCCTGTCTTGAGATATACATGTAAACTCTAAAATGATAGGTGAAAAAGTGTGTACAAATAATTTTTCTAACATGTCCTTGATTTTTCATAGAGGCTTGAGTTGTGTTCAATCACAACTTTGTTATGACTGCTAAACACTTTTCTCTTGGTTCTTGTTCAAAACCAGAAACTACACAGCCAGGATTCAGATTTTACTTTGAGGTATAGTGATGCCAAGCTTGTTTGAAAAGAAGAGATCTTTAGAGATACCATTGTGCCCATTTGTGTATAAATAGATAAAAGAATGGAAATGATGCTATGTGTTATTCTTTTTACACCTATTAACTCTTCTGTATCTTCCAGATTTTCTACCTTGCCTATCTATTGTGTAATCAGCGAAATAATTCATTGTTTTTAAGTGCCCACCCATAAGTAAAAATATAAATGAAGTAAACAGATAGTGAAATAAAAATATTTTAAAAAGTAAATAAGCCTTTTGAAAAAATTAAGCTGGCTCTTGGATCAGTAAGATTTTAACCTGATAAAATAAATGCTAACTTTGTTGATTAATCACTACACTAATCTCTCAATACTAGAGGTATGTAGACAGCGTCACGGATATTCAAGGGCCAGAGCCCATATTTTTATGCTAACACAATTAAAAACATTTTTAAGGAAAAAAATGAGAAAATTAGTCTTCCACTTTTGGGGATATTTTTAACCAATGATTGAATCCAATTTGAGGATATTTTTAGATCATTTGTAATACTCTATGAGTGATACTTTTGGTTCCATTTGGAGGAAAGGTTCTTTTTTTCAATGAGCAACTTCAGCCAAGAGACATTTCTTTTTCAGAAAATGTCTAGTGCTTATGGCATTCCCTGCAAAATCAACATTAAAACCTTCACCCTTGGAAGGATGTCATTTTGCTAACAGCTAGCTGATGTCAACATTCCGAGTTTTTGCAGGAGAAATTGTATGATGAGGATAGAGTTGGTCACATAAGTATTTATTCCAAGACATACACACTGCAGACTCCCATTGGCACTGACACTCCCTTGTGTCACAGACAAGACCAGTGGATTCCAAGATTAAAAGTAAAAAGTTTTTGAAAGTCACATTTTGGTTACCAATAATATATGTAGTATTTGCTATTGAAATATGTCTCCATTCAGTGGACTTAACTTTTGCATTTTCTGACTTTTATTCCTGGTGTATTGCTTGGAAGTCAGAGAAAGCAAACGTGACTCCCTTAGCTCTCTTTGTTTTTGGTAGTGTGCCGTGCCAGTTAATCTCAGCACTCTTCTCCTGTTACGTGCAGGTAGCACTCAGGTTCATTCTCAATGCAGTTCGCAGCCTGTCACTACCGATCAGCCAGATTGGACAAGATGAGTTCTTGTCAACCTACCTCGCTGTCCACCCCAGTGCCTCTCCCTTGGTGGCTGCCTCCAGAGATCCAGTCTTTCCCTCAGGCTATTAGGTTAGACGTGGGGACTAAGCCATAGGCAGTGCTCTTCCCCTACAAAAGAAGCAAGATGTATAGACTATATTTTTACCATGTCATTTACTGAAAGAGAGAAATGACATCTTGAATTGTGGTGTGAGGAGGGAGCTCCCCCTGGTCCAGTTCCTCATTTATTACACAGTAGCAGTGAGCTATTAGGAAAAAAGAGAATAAAACCTGTCCATCTGGGCCACTTTTGTTTTTACTATTCCAGACCACTTGTGTTATTATTATTTTGAGAGATGCTCGTCTGACTTTTTAAGACAACACACCCCACTAAAGTTAACAAAGAACTTTGCTTTCTTTTTTTTTTTTTTTTTTTTTTAAATAATGCCCTTTTCTACAATCTCTTGTTCTTAGCCTCCTGGGTAAGGTGAACAACCATCCTGCTTTGTCCGGGATGGAGAAGTTTCCCAGGACACAGGATTTTCCCTAAAACTGGGACAATTCTCGGCAGACTGGTCCGGTTGGTCAGCCTATTTCTGGGCCTTCCCCTACTCAAATAATATTGAAGTATTAAAGAACTAGAGAGCTAAGGTTTGCACTCATGGGGAACTAACTCCCTGCTAAAGCTTTTCTTTGTTTCTCAGGAAGGCACAGTATGAAGCAAGGCAAGAATTTGAGACAGAATGATTTTATTATGGGATACAGTGAGGTTCCAATTTGGTTGAGTATCATCTATAGTTCACAGTTCTGTGCAATGAAGGTCATTGCTAAGCCCTGAGCCCAGCCTAATTAATCTATGGCCCTGATTTTGCGTGGCACTCCTGGTCACCTCTGATCGTCTCTTCTGTGTCTGCAAATACCAGGATCACACTTGCCTGAGATGGTGTCGACACAGAAGACGGTCTTCCCAGAGTACTGAGCCTGATGTCTGACTGTTAGAGAAGCCCGTGGTGAGGGAGTGATTTCACAGAAAGTCATCATGTCCTTGACGTACCTCCAGTTTCTTAGTAATACTAATATAAATGCTTCACCCTGGCGAGTTACAGCTTCTAGGTTTGAGTCAGATTTATTTTCCTGGTTCTAAACTTACTTACAGTTGCAAACTTACTCACTACTTGTCAGTCCTCTAACTTCAGGGTTTGAGTGAGAATTAAAATGCAATAATGCGGGCGGCGCCTGTGGCTCAGCGAGTAGGGCGCCGGCCCCATATGCCGAGGGTGGCGGGTTCAAACCCAGCCCCTGCCAAACTGCAACAAAAAAATAGCCGGGCGTTGTGGCGGGCGCCTGTAGTCCCAGCTACTTGGGAGGCTGAGGCAGGAGAATCGCCTAAGCCCAGGAGTTGGAGGTTGCTGTGAGCCGTGTGACACCGCAGCACTCTACCGAGGGCCATAAAGTGAAACTCTGTCTCTACCAAAAAAAAAAAGCAATAATGCATGAAGAACCCAGCCCTTAGAAAGTACTCAGTACAGGTCATTTCTGCCTTCAGAGCTCCCTGAGCAGGGTGATTGGAAAGCAGGAGATAAAGGAAGCTTTGGGAGACGCATGCAATTTCTTGACACATGTGATTTGTCAAGAAAAATGATGAGGAAGTATAGAAAATGAATACTTGTATCCTGTTCCAGAATGAGACACATCGTATCTGTTGCTGAACAAGAGCATACCAACCCTGCTTTCTGATTCCAGTAGGGGAAGGTGAGGTCTGTGGTGCTGATTAATGTTGCGGATGGAACAACTGAGGAAGTGTTAAGGTTGGTGTGCCACTGGGATTCATATGTTGAAGCCCTAACCACCATACGTGTGTTTGGAGATGGGACATTGGGAGTTAATTAGGAGATGAAGTCATGAACTAGTGCCCTGGTAAGAAAAGACGCCTGAGAGTTTGATTTCTCTCTCTCCAGCAATGTGATTACACAGCAAGAAGGCAGCCTTCTGCAAGCCAGGAAGATGGCTGTCACCAGAATCCAAAGCTGTTGAGTTACCACATGTTGTCAAGTTACTACGCAGCAATTGTTGCGTTACCGTGCTGGCAACCCCATCTCAGACTTCCCAGCCTTCAGAACCCTGAGAAAATAAATTTCTGTTGTTGAAGCCACTCAGTCTGTAGTACTTTGCTATTGCAGCCGAGCAGTCGCGACGGGAAGAGAGAGCCCGGGGAGAACAGAAATGCAATTCTTTCACAGGAGATACTTCCTCAGTGTGTGTCAAAGTGATTAGAAATGACTGTTTTATCTCCAGGACCGCTTAGTTTTCTTTTAGTCATATATAAAGTTGACTCAGTAAATATATTAATTTGTGAGTCTCAAAATGTTTTAGAAATCTCCAGTGGTTTGGTAAGCTGTTGTTTAGTTTTAATTTTCAATGTTGAATTGAAAAATGGCGGGGTTTCCCTCCCCCCCCTCTCTTCTCTGTCTCTCTGAGGAAGCTACTCGTGGCTCAGTAAATGTGAACTTTCTGTGGAGAAATCAATTATTTGCATCTAGTAACAAGGAGAAATTAATTCAGCTATTTATTTTTAAGGAAATTACCAGACTCATGGTCCCTCCTCTGGACAGAGATGCCAGCACGCTAACTTGTCGTAAAGAGTTTTTTCATATTAGTCTTTGTCTCGGGAACAGAACTTCATTTTAATTTCTCCTCTCTGCCACAATCCATCCTTTTTATCATTTGGGCTTTTAGTGTTTCTTTTCGTCAGTGCTCTTTCCCACCAGCCGTTCTCCTTTTCTGGGCTGGTTTCTTCCAAGTGCCTCTTTCCCCTCCACGCCTTCTTTAAAGCTTTACTCTTTTTCTGCCTTCTCTCGACTTTTTCTAAACACTTCTCTTTGTCTTCCAAAGAGCCCATCCCTAGCTGTGTACCTGGATGAAGTAAGCATAGGAGGGCAAAATCCTATCCTGCACACCCCTTGCTGCTTCTGTGATGGTTCTGGCAAGATTTGGGATATAGGAGGAAAATCATCAGCCAGGCCCAGTTTTTAAATAACTCTTTATTTGTAGGCAGATACTATCTAATGCCACAGGCTGGTTAAAGCATAAGATACAATAGTATAAATAAAATCTAATTTTGGCTCTCAGTGTGTACACACCTATTCATTGAGAGATGGGAGGGACTTAAAGTTGAAGGAAAGAAGGGAGAGAAAGCTTTCTTGCAGGAAGAGCAATAAGCTTTCAGTATGAATTAATTAATCGAGTGCTAGACAGACTAGGCAGTAAATTAAGTGTTCTGAATGCAGGAGCAAGTAAAGGATGGCCCTGTCCTCAGCAAGCTTGCAGTTTGAGTATGTAAACCAACAGGTGAGTAAGTGGTAGAAGTGGGCTGATACAGGAGCAGGGAATGAAGAGGGAAGACCAACAGGTCATCTGAACACATTACAGGGCAAGTGGCAGTGTTGCTGAGTTTTTTCTCACAGTTTTAAAAGTAATTAATATTCATGAAATGCTGAGTACAGAAAAGTAGGAAATTGCAGAAAACAAGTCACTTCTATTTTCACCATCCAGAGTAAAGCATAAGGTAAAGGTTTTATAAGAGTTCCTTTGTTTGGCTCGGCGCCTGTGGCTCAAGCGGCTAAGGCGCCAGCCAAGTACACCTGAGCTGGCAGGTTCGAATCCAGCCCAGGCCCGCCAAACAACAATGACGGCTGCAACCAAAAAATAGCCGGGCGTTGTGGCAGGCGCCTGTAGTCCCAGCTACTTGGGAGGAGGAGACAGGAGACTCGCTTGAGCCCAGGAGTTTGAGGTTGCTGTGAGCTATGATGCCACGGCACTCTACCCAGGGCAACAGCTTGAGGCTCTGTCTCAAAAAAAAAAAGAAGAGTTCCTTTGTTCATGCATAGACTTTTTTGGTTTATAATTTAATTCTGATCTGACAAATCAGATATTTGGAAAGAGTCCATAATGATCTATTATTATTATGAACTTGAAGAACACATGGCTCCGATGGTTCCTTGATCAAATATATGGTGAAATACATGTTTATTGCTTTAGTACTTTCATAATATGTACTTAAGTCTTTCTCTTTTTTAAAGCCTTTCATTTATTTAGACCTAAAACAATTTTCTTAAGCTTTTTACTATCCTCCTGAATTTATAATGTTTGCTTGGAAATACAGTTTCTTAAATGCCTTTTTAAATAACTTTCTTGAGATATAATCTACATGCCATACAATTCACTAATACAAATAGTACAGTTCAGGGGTTTTTAGTTTCATATATCCACAGAGTTGTGCCATCATCATTTTTTTTATATCAATGACTTTAGAAGTCCTCTTAGTGATTTGACATAGTTCTCTTGAGAATGTAACTGATGAAGCCAAGAGTTGCCACCACACCTGCTAATGTGGCCATAGTAGCTACTACTTTAGAAATAGCATCTCCAGCAGCCCAGTGGCCTTTGGGGTCTGCAGTATCTTTGAATGAAGAGCCATCTGACAACAGGAGATGGGTCCTGGGAGGCTAACTGTAGCTTTCCCTTCAGTGATCCCTGTGGCTCGCCTGTGCTTAGAGGATACAGGGCAAGTCACAGAACACAGAGGGGAGTCAGCAGAGAGCTGATTGCAGATTAAGGCTCCGCAGGGGAAGCAGACCGGGCTAAACAGCTCCTGGGCTTCTGAGACAAAGGCAAAGGCCTTCACATCAAACCTGTGGTATTGACCAGGATGAGGCACAGTGGAACCAATAGGATGGAAGGTGGTTCGGTATTTGTCCATGTTATACGCACAGCCATCCACAACAATTTTAGAATATTTCATCCCCCCAAAAAGAAACCCCATACTCATTAGTAGTCTGTCTTCATCATCCCAGGCTGCCGTAACAAAATACCATGAATGGGTGGCTTGTACACAACAGAATCTGTTCCTCACAGTTCTGGAGGCTGGGTAGTCCAAGATCAGAGTCATTGTCTGCTGAGGGTCCATTTGGTAGATGGCCATGATCTTCCTGTGTCTTCATGTGGCAACAGGGGCAAGAGAGCACTCGGGTTCTCTTTTATAAGGACACTAATCCCATTTGCAATCCAATCACCTCCCAAAAGCCCCACCGCCCAATGCCGTCATCTTGGGACTTAGGATCTCAACATAGGAATTTTTGAAGAGCACAGACATTCAATCTGTTGAACAGACACATTTCCCCAAGTCCCCGGTTCTATCTAGGCAACCACTGATCTACTTTCTACCTGTATAAATTTGCTTCTGTGTTAATGGAAACATATAATAATGTGGCCTTTGGTGACTCCCTTCTTTGAGCATAATGGTTTCAAGGGTCATTCACGTTATATCATTTTTATGGCTAAATCATATTCCACGTGGCTGTACCACACTCTGTTTATCAGTTTATTAGTTGATGGACATTTGGGTTGCTAACACTTTTTGTCTACTGTGAATAATGCTGCTGTGAACATCCAGGTACAAGTTTTAATGTTGACACATGTTTTCATTTTTCTTGAGTTAGCACCTTCCTTCCCCAGAAGAGGATTTTTTCATGTTACTCTTTTTCTCAGGGACAGAACTTCATTTTAAATTTTCCTTTCTGCCACAATCTGTCCTTAATCTATAGGCCTAGAAGCTCAACTCCTTTTTTGTGCAGTATTCATTCTCAAATTTCACTTAAATGTTTCATATAATTATATGATAAAGGAACATGTTTAAAACTAAATTAATGATCTTCTAATCACCTCTCCTCCCTACCCCCATCTGCCTCATTCTGAATGGCTTTACTAACATTATACAAACTGAAAATCATACTTCTCCTTCCAAGTCATACTCAGTCTTTCACCAAGTTTGGATCATCTTTCTTTAATGTCTTTGCATCCCTTC
This sequence comes from Nycticebus coucang, assembly GCF_027406575.1. Taxonomy (NCBI): domain Eukaryota; kingdom Metazoa; phylum Chordata; class Mammalia; order Primates; family Lorisidae; genus Nycticebus; species Nycticebus coucang. The sequence goes on from NC_069790.1 coordinate 58,520,539, forward strand.
CCGATTCCTTGTCCCGCCTAGTTTAGGCCTCGCCCTGTCCCTTGTACACTGACTTCCCAGGTGGCCCTCCTGGCTCAGTCTCCATCCCCTCTGATTGACTCAGTAAGCCCCTGCCAGATAAATCTTTCTAAAACACTGCTCCTATTTTGCTCTTCATTGAAGTCAGACAGACCAGCTTAGCCACTTACTCATCTGTGTTTCCTCAGATAAATTACTTCTCATCTGTGAAAGGAGGTGAATCAGACCACATCCTAACATTCTAGTAAAAATAAAATCGTTACCCTGGGCTTCTGTGTCCAGCTGGTAAAATGAGAGAAATTTCTCTGTTTAATGATCCTGCATTTGTATATCTTGTCTCTGTGGGAGGATCATTACGGGAGTATATGTGAGAGTATTTAATTTACAAATATTTATAGTTACATTTTTATGAATTTGTTATAAATTTATAATATAACTTGAGTACCTATTATATATGCATATTATATACATAATATAAAAGACCATATATTATATAATTTTAAGTATAATTTGTATTTAATGTATAAATGTATATATATTTTGGTTCCTGCCAGCACTGATTACCCTATATGTATAGTGGGTAATCACTGAGTTAGTGTTTACTAAGTAAGTCAGTTGATTGATGTCCTTCTTAATTTGGTTATTGAACAGGTAATAATTATAAAGTGATAAGTTATCTATTTTAACAAGTAACAACTCTAGAATGGAACATGGGAGTGAGTGTAAAATAATTAGATATTCCCCTGGGTAATATTTTTCAAAAGATCCCTTTATGAACATGGAAACTTCCTCTGCTAATTAAGAAAACTAGCAGCTAAAGCATTGCCGCAGGTCAAATGCAGGTTACAAAGGTGTTCTATAGGGTAACCCATGACTTCCTTTCCTTTTTAGTACAATGAAACTATTGTAACTAAATAACTTTCTCATCTTCCATTATGCATGAATCATTTCCTTTTTATAACAGACATGTCAGCATACATTTCTCATCTGCAAGAAAACATACCCTACTTCTAAATATTGTTTTCCACCATTATTGAGATTATGAATGATATTTATGTGCTCTTTGAGTTGTTCATTAAAAAAAACATATAATCTGAAACTTGGTCCCCTGTGCAATTCGACCTGAGAAAAATTCACCTTCCTGATAGACTAATACATGGCGAGTGAGCTTTTTTGAAAAATTGCAAACAGAAGAAGAAATGATATTGCCTACTGCCAATTCAGAATTAATTATTGGAAAATTTGGCATTCGTCTTTGATAAAATTATGTTCTTAATAAATTGTAAGAAGTACGGCATGTGTAGAGAATATATCGTAATCCTAGAGAGAAGACCATTAGGCTTAAGTATGATTTAGGAGCTCACTATGTGGTGAAAAAAAAGCCCCTTCTTTCCTTTTCATCATGTGCAATATTTTACATTATCATCTGCGTATAATATTGGTCAGGAAAAGAGCTGTCCCGCCACGTGTGTGTGTGTGTGTGTGTGTGTGTGTGTGTGTGTTTAGTTTAGTTACCACTTATTATAGGTCTACAATAAGCTGGGCATTAGGTGATCATATATGTTCATAATCTGACTTAGTTGATCCTATGAGATAAGTGTCATTATTTCCATTTTACAAATGATGCAACCAAGATTCAAAGAAGTTAAGAGACTTTCCCAAGGTAATAATAGGGAGATTCACTCCCAGGACAGCCCATCTTCCTTTCCCCAGTCAAAAAACATCCTGAAAAATCCATGTCATTAAGAGACCAAGGGTGGAAGATCGCTTGAGGTCGGGAGTTCACAACCAGACCTCAAAAAATAAAAACAGAAAAATTAGCTGGGCCTGCGGTGGGTGCATATAGTCCCAGCTACTCAGGAGGCAGAGGCAGGAGGATCACTTTGAGCCCAGGAGTGTGAAGTTGTCATGAACTATGATGATGCCACTGCTGGGGCAATAGAGTGAGACCTTGTCTCAAAAAAAAAAATTAACAATGTTAACGACAATGAAAAAAAACAGGGGCAGGGGAACACTGTGCCCTTAGTTAAGTCATGTAATATTTCCAATATTCAGTTTACTCATCTGAAAGTAGAAATGATCGTAAACTCCATTTCTTGTGTAATTTTTGTGAGAATTAAATGAGATCATATTTGGGGCACTTGGCACTATGCCATATGCAACATTCTTGCTCAGTAAATTATAGCTATTACAGTTCTGTGCCCTTTTGGGGGGAAAAGTTTTTAAAAAAAATTTCACTTCTCACTTTGCTATCTTTCATGACCTATTTAGATTTCTTTCAGAACCCACCTTCATGATTCTTTCCCTGCATTAGTGATATGCAAGTTGCCTATATAAGTTTGGTAGGGCCACCACAACAAAATGCCCAGCTAAATGTCTTAAACAACAAAAATTTATATTCTCACATTTCTGGAGGCCAAAAGTTCAAGATCAAGGTGTCAGCAGGTTACAGCTTTCTTCTAAGTCCTCTCTCCCTGGCTTGCCTTACTGTGTTCTCATGTGGGCATGTCTCTGGGTGCATGTGCTCCCTTCACATCTCCTGGTGTACCCAAATGGCCTCTTGTGACATTGGATTAGAGCCCACCCTAATGGCCTTATTTTAACTTAATCACCTCTTTAAAGGTCCTATCTCCAAATACAGTGGAACACTCGTGTGGACCATGTACCTACATTAACCACCTCCTTAAGTTGACCTAATTTTCATAGACTGGACATGTACCACATTTACATATCAGTACAGTAGGCCTAGTTCCTTATGTTGACCACTTATGTATGTTAACCAGTTTGTTATAGTACCTTAGGTGGTCAGCTTACAGAGGTTGTACTGTACAGTCACATTCTGAGATCCTGGGGATTTGGTTTCAACATAATGAATTTGGGGGAGGAGGAACATAATTCAGCCCATCACATTGCCATAAGTAAATTCTTTTCCACTGTATTTGGAAATAATTATTTTCAAGAATAATAACGTGATTAGAAGGTATTGTTGAGGAATATTAAGGTGTCTTGTAACCACTGAAATCCTATGACTACAGGATTCTCCATATCTGACCTATATAATGAGTTCACTTTTTTGTGCATAGAAAATATTTAAAAGGTAAAGTTTAGGCCGGGCACGGTGGTTCATACCTGTAATCCCAGCACTTGGGAGACAGAGACAGGTGGATTGCTTGAGTTCACAGGTTCAAGACCAACCTGAGCCAGAGAGAGACCTTGTTCTAAAAATAGCCAGTGTTCTGGTGGGTGCCTGTAGTCCCAGCTACTTGGGAGGCTGAGGCAAGAGAATCACTTAAGCCCATGCGTTTGAGGATGCTGTGAGCTATGACACCACAGCACTCCACCAAGGGTGACAAAGTAAGACTCTTTCTCAAAAAAAAAAAAAAAAGTCTAGTGTAAGGCTTTATAAATTGATATCTAATAAGAAATATGTTCCCGGATAATAGGCTACAATTTTTAAAAATATTTTAGTATTGATGAATGCTTTGTATGGAAACTTGAAAAAAATAGTGTTAAAAAATGCCTGTTTATGGCTCGGCACATGTAGCTCAAGCAGCTAAGGTGCCAGCCACATACATCAGAGCTGGCGGGTTTGAATCCCTGCCAAACAACAGTGACAACTACAACCAAAAAATAGCCAGGTGTTATGGTGGGCGCCTGTAGTCCCAGCTACTTGGGAGGCTGAGGCAAGAGAATCACTTAAGCCCAAGAGTTGGAGGTTGCTGTGAGCTGTGATGCCATGGCACTCTACCCAGGGCAACAGCTTGAGGCTCTGTCTCCAAAAAAAAAAAAAAAATGCCTGTTTATAGCATTCATTGGCAAGGAGTTTAGGAAACATTTACAAATGTACTATAGCTATATATAAAATCAAATAAAAATATTTAAAACTATTAATCTGTTACGGTAAAACACTAGGACAAGGATTATTGGGAAACCTAGGTGGTCCCGTCCCTCAAGGGGCTAGTCAGGAAAATGCCAGAAATGTCACAAGGTGAGTGAGCCTATTGAATTGCCAGTTAAATTGCCAGTGTAGATAAGGAGAGTTGTGTGTTCAGGAGAGGACATAATTGCCTCTGAAGCCCAGAGTTAAGATTTAAAACTTACAATGTTTAGCTGCTATAATATTGAGAGGAAAAAAATAGTGTAATCAGAAAATATAGACTCAGAGTTGGCTCACTGCAGCATTCAGGACGAAGGAAAGAGGCCCATGAGGAAATGCTCTGACAGCATAGTAGTATAGAAAGGCACTTGCTCTGAGAAGGATCTCACCAAGAACGGTTTTAAAGAATCCCACTTAAGCCATTGTTTGAGCCTAAGACAGCCATGTATTTGACCCTACCAGTAAATTAAGTAGAACTTTGAAACTTGGACCTGTATTTGATGGTAACACTGTTATTACAATGACTTAAAATAAGATACTTAAGATTGCAAGACATAGGAGTCAGGTGCCACCAGGTATCCATGAGAGATCCTTTCCATAAGTGAAATGCAAGGAAAACTTTACTAAAGAAAGATATCTCAATTCTTTACTTCTTCCCCTCCCATAAAGAATACTGTGCTTCCTGTTAAGTGATGATAATGACAAATATGATTGAATGTAACCTGAGAAAATGCCTTGTATAAAATGTATCTTTATTCTTTTAGGCCTCTTTTTCGTGGAAGTTCAGATGTTGATCAACTAGGAAAGATCTTGGAGTAAGTAATAACTATAATTTCACATCAACGTCCACAGCAATAAAACATTGACAGTGGCTTTCCTCTGGCATTCATGTAATATGTTTATTTCTTGTCTTTCTTACCCCAAGCTGCTGCTGCAGACAGTGTTACTATGTGTGTGGTGAGTGGGGACATGGTGGAAATGCTGTTTACACAGAGCCCATCAAGACGGGGGCCTGACTGCTCTGCTCTAGAAGCCTGTGTGTCGCTTGTATAGATCTTTTTGCTGCTCCTCTTTTTTTCTTGGCTGAGCTGAAGTTCTTCAGTTCAGATACATCCTCTGCCTGTGGCCATTTCAAATACACCCATGATTAGAGAGGGACACTTGATGGCCTCATAACCTATCCTTGTCCAGTGAGCGTCCTGTCCCCATTGAGTCTCCTTGGTCATCCAGGTTGGGTCTGCATTGTTGTGTTTTGTTTTCCTGGGCCGAGAATGGTATGCAACACATCCCATTTTTCTTTGGAGCACCAGAATAGAAAAATGAGAATCCTAGGTTCTTATCCTAAGTCTGTGGCTACGTAACTACGTAAGCTTGAGAAAGGTATTTAAAAAGCACTGTGAAAGGCTGTGCCTAGCAGATAATAAGTGCTTTTTTAAAAAGTTAGCTGTTGTTGTTATTATTGCAATTCATCATTAATCGTATAGCCTTTTTTTTTCCTTAACCTCTTCGTCTGAGAAATGAAACATGAAACTCTGACTTAAATTCTTTGTAAGATCCTTTCTCATGCTCAGATCATTTGGTGCCAGTCTGTTTCATAACTCCTCGGCGATTGCATTGTTTCATCCGTGTACATGTTTGCGCATGTGAGGGTGTGTGTGCTTTCATGTTCTAGAATGAAGCTGGGGCATTTCTTCTCACAAAGCATGCAGTATGGCGTCCTTTTTTGGATTTGTGTGTCCGCCAGGCCTGTCAGACTTGGGGTGGAGTAGGAAGAAAATGGGAGTTCTAGACCAAAAATAGCCCTGATCACTAGTCTGTGACATTTTATAGGAATCTCAGTGATTTTTATGAGATTTGAAGTCCGTAAGACTGCAAAAAAAGCACCCCGAAAGAACAGAATTACATATTCCAGCACTTATCTATTGAAGCATGACTGCTTAAAACAGTTAATAAAACTGGACCCTGACTTTGTTCTTCTGGAGTGTGGAATCAGCTCCAGTAGACCTCTGCTAGTGCCAGTGTGACTGCTGAGTCAGACCCAGTGGCTTTAAGGTCTGAAGAAAATGTACTGGGTGGTTTTGTTTTTTGTTTTTTTAGTCTGGGAACCTACCAGGTCCATCCAGGCAGCTGATGCTACTGCTGCCCCTGCTGGTACCCCTGCTTCTAAGTGGCAGGTTCTTTGATCATTCACTGGTAAACTTTCATCTGTTTTTCCCCACGACCATTGAACGTATATGTGCATGTGATCTTAAAGAGGAAACTGGGAAGTCAGGTGACACTGAAGGCCGTCACCTTCATTTCCTGACTATACCACCCAGAAGTTGTGTCCACCTCCAGTGGGGATGTCTGCAATTTTGTTTAACATTGTCAGCACCCTTCTTTCTACACGAAGCCAGTGAAATGGACCAGAAGGAACATTTGACCAGCTCGTTTAACTTGCTTCAAGGAAAAGCCAGTTCCACTTTTGGCAAAAGCCTGACAATCCTAAATTGCCAGCAGAAAAGAAGCCATAAAGTTTGATGCTTTGGGCCTTTAGATTTTACATTATGGTTTCTGGCATTGTTTCATTGAAATTAAGAAATTCACTCTTCTGAACGCATTACTATGCTAGAGAAAAGGGACAATGCTGCACCCTAGTGTCGCTGCTAAGGTACTTGAAAAATAATTCCACTCTCCACCATAACTGCCATTTATAGATTTTGTGCCCTGTCAGTCTTTCCAGTATAAATGTCAACTTTTAAGGCTTATATTCAGCTGTTCAAATAATGGAATTTGATGCAAGCACTTTTTAATGGACCTATCAGAATTTCACAGCACTCATATATGGGCCATAAAAATTCATACTGGACATGAAAAATTTTTTTTTTTAAAAGCCAAATTCACATTCACATAGAATGTTTCTATGTTTAGAAAGATTGAAACCTTCAAATAACAGCAAGTCATTTTGAAAGTGAAACATGTCTTTAGCCCATGATCTTTTAAAGCATTTTTAAGAGCACTATCCTAGTTAAGTGGAATAAACTATTGGACTCTGAAATAGGGAGAAATGGGTTCACTGTGGGCTCTGTGACTGAGCTCATTATGAGTGAATTTAGCAGTTCATTTCATTCCTCATTCTGTTTCCCCATCTTATAAAATGGAAATAATACACCTGACTGCATGTTTAAAGAGGTCTTTACAGGAATCAGAGGTGATAGATTTAAAGTTATATATAGATATAAATAGTCATGTGCATATTTATACACATACAAACAGACATACTTCAATACATATTTGCAAAATTTAACTCAATATAGTTATATTGAAAGCTGTAAATAAAAATATTTTAGGCAGCACCCGTAGTTCAGTGGGTAGGGTGCCAGCCACATACACCAAGGCCCGGGCCCGCTGAAACAACAATGACAACTGCAACAACAACAAAAAAAAAATAGCCAGACGCCTGTAGTCTCAGCTACTTGGGAGGCTGAGGTAAGAGAATCACTTAAGCCCAAGAGTTTAAGGTTGCTGTGAGCTGTGCCAGTACAGCACTCTACACAGGGCAACAGCTTGAGACTCTATCTCAGAAAAAAAAAAAAGATTTTATATTATTTCTAAGAATTGTTACAATCACTTTCTAGGTGACTGGTGATGATATGCAAAATATTTATATAAAAAGAGCTAGTCTGGGTGCAGTGACTCCTGGCTGTATTCCTAGCATTTTAGGAGGCCAAGACAGGAGGATCACTTGCGGTCAGGAGTTCAAAACCAACCTGGGCAATATAGTGAGACCCTGTCTCTACAGAAGGTAAAAAAATTAAACAAGCATGGTGGCACACACGTGCAGTACCAGCTACTGGAGAAGCTGAGGCAGAAAGATCATTTGAGCCCAAGAGTTCAAACTTTTAGTGAGCTAGGATTGCACCCCTGCACTGTATCCTGGGCAACAGGGTAAGACCCTGTCTCTGGAAAAATTAATTAATTAATTAATTTAATTTAATTTAAAAGGGCTAAAAGCTAAAAAGTAATAAAAGAAAATCTTTGTCATTGTTGCTTAGCAGGCCCAGGCCAGGTTCAAACCCACCACCCTAAGTGTATGTGGCTGGCGCCCTGCCGACTGAGCTACGGGCACTGCAAAAGACAACGTTGGAAACTCTTTAATAAACATTCTTCTTCTCTTCCTGTCTTCTGTCCCATTCTGTCCAAACACAACCATGGGCATTTCCTTTCGTAATTAATAGTGGTATTTTTGTTTCCTTCTTTTAAATCCAGTTGCAGACTTTGCTGTTAAACTAATTTGCATATTGTTCAAGTTATGGTTTCTATTCATTGGTTCCAAAACATATGTCTGTGAGTCTGTCTTGGTCTGCATCATGGAATAACCTGGCTCTCTCAGGATGCCTGACAGAGGCAGCGTTGTGGTGTCTGGACCCTCCACACTCCCAGGTATAGGTGCCGTGATGACAGGAGTGTCTGCTCATCCTAAATGAGCTCTGAGCCCTGGGCTGTGTAGTTCAGGTGAGGGAGAAGGGAGCAAAACCCTGCAGATCCTGGGGCATTTACTGACACTAGAAATACATTCACAAGAATACCCCTTCCTCGGCCTTGGTGTCTCTTCCTGGCCGGCACCATGTCTAACTCTCATTAAAATAGTTTGGTCGAACCGTCAGGGGGCAGGACACAATTACAAGAGAGTCCTTATCTAACATAAGCAATCAGGTTATGGTTCTGTGTACCCTCAATGAATCCCCCCCAAAAAAAAAATAATTTGGTCCTGTACTTGAATAGCTATATATCCTATCTACTCAAAAAATGATGGGTTTTTTTTTTTAGTTCAGTGTTACCCAGAGTCTGTACAAAAAATAAGTTCTTGCGTCCTCTAATTTCCCTTATTCAAATCTACTTACCACTTACACATAAACTATAAAAATCTATCTAATGCATAAATTATATAAGAACATTGACCTGTTAATTTTTTTTTTTTTTTTTGAGACAGAGTCTCAAGCTGTTGCCCCTGGGTAGAGTACCTTGGCATCATAGCTCACAGCAACCTCCAACTCTTGGCCTCAAGTGATCCTCTTGCCTTAGTTTTCTCTATTTTAGCAGAGATGGGGCCTCACTTTTGCTGGTATTGGTCTCGAACTCATGAGCTCAAGCTATCCACCCATGTCAGCCTCCTTGAATGCTAGGATTATAGGTGTGAGCCACTGCGCCTGGCCGACCTATTAATATTTTTGAAGAACCTTAAGTGACACATAAATAGAACTCAAGCAGTTCATATTTTTAATGTGATAGTGATATATTCCCTATGCATCTTGGATTAATAACATTTTCTAATTATGCTAATGAATAATGTATTGATATTGACTGTAGTATACATGGTGTGTCAGGCACTGTGCTATGTATTTTGCGTAAATTATGTATAAGACTATATATAAATGTATGTAAATCATAACTGGTCCTCTTTATGACTATAAATTATCTGTACTAATTGCTATATACATAAAGACAGTGAGAGTCATCAATGTAAAGTAATTTGTCCTTACCTGCAAGTTTAGAATTTGAACCCAAGCCTGCCTATTTCCAAAGCCTGTGCACTTTGTACTATTTGTTGTTCTTTTCACATTTCTGATCCCAGAGTGGTTTTCAGAGGAGATATAACTTATTGTTTGCTCACTTTGGAATACCATAGACTTTCTTTATAAAATAGTGTTTTCATAAAGCAGAACTAACATATCTTTTGGCCTCATTTTTCTAATTCTAACCTGTGTAATTACTGTTCAAGGAGTAACTTTTTAACCAAAAATGCAACCAAATTGATATGTTAATAAGCTAAAAGCATGTGAACATATTGGATCAGAACAGAGAAGGCACTCGTGCATAAAGGAGAGAATACCAGTGTGGGTCTCCTTTGAACACTGTAAGCCCTGCTTTGTCAGTGAATCAGAGCTTACCACCTGGCAATACATTTTCCATTTCTACATCTTCTCTTACATTTAGTATCTGCTGCCAGAGCAAACTCTTCTTTCCCCGCAGAATTTTATAATTCTCCTGTAAGATTACCCTTTACCCTATGACCACTGTACTGAGCAGGACAGAGATCAATGAGAGATCTTGCCAGGGATAAAGTGGAGGTCTTCTGGGCCTCTCTACCCCATGCCTGCCCCTTAGATGTTGCCTTTCTCTAGAATTTGGTGAGAAAACAGTTTTTACATAGCAGCTAGTGCTCATGTCCCCATTTGGTTCTTTTGTAGCGTAATTGGACTCCCAGGAGAAGAGGACTGGCCTAGAGATGTTGCCCTGCCCAGGCAAGCTTTTCATTCAAAATCTGCCCAACCAATTGAGAAGTTTGTGACAGATATTGATGAGCTAGGCAAAGACCTACTTCTGGTAAGTTCATGGGCTGTTGAGCTAGTCTGCACTGTGCTGATGAGAGACATACCCTGTCCAGACTGCATAAATAGCAGGTCAGCAACTGCTGCTGGCATTGCCAGCCACAGTCACACTGGGCAGGGGGCTCCAGTCTCTCCACAGGTTCCCTTTGTACACTGGTAGCCGCTAGTAGCTTTTGATTGCAGAATGTCTTCCTAATCTCTTTAAATCCACCATCGTTGAATGTTTATTTCGGTGCAGCTTTAGAAGCCTCTTGAGTCACTTGGATATGTTTCTTTAGAAGTACATACAGTAAAATCTCCATAGTTGACCATCTCCCTACACTGACCACCTCCTTAAATTGGCCTCATTGTCACAGGCCAGACATGTACCTTACATATGTGTCAGTGCCACAGGCCTACTTCCTTATGTTGACCACTTCTGTATATTGACCAGTTTGTTAGGGTCCCTTGGTGGTCAGCTTGCCAAGGTGTTGATGCATTCTGTTTCCTTATTAGCAGTTTTATGCTACTTTAAGCAACTAGTCGTTTTCATGTGCCGTTTCTTAAATAGTCACAACTTCAGCAAGATTTTTTCCAAAGAAACTATATAACAATGCCTCTAGTATGAAATGTGCCTTATACATATAAAATACCTCACTGAAAATAAGACTGTTCTGTTAGAGACTCAAACTCATAATACTTGACCTTGTACATGCTTTCCTGTACTTGGAGGCCAGAACAATAGGTAGAAGAATGTACCTAATGGGCTGTTCCTGATGTCTGGAACCCAACAAGTAATGAGTGTATCATTCACCTGCTGACTGTGCAGCCTCTGCTGTCTGCTTCAGCCTGGGGTCCAGTGCAGGTCTTTCCCAAGTTTTTCATTCAGAATGCACACCAGAGGGGCAACTCGCTCCCTAGGGCATGTTTTTCTCATGATGGAGGGTGGATGCTCCCAGGAGGGCAAGCAGAAATACACAGTGCCCCTGAATGCCTGGACTTGGTAGAAGCATCTGGCCACTTCTGCAACATTCCACTAGTCCGTGCAAGTTCCACGACCAAGACCATTTTTTTTTTTTTTTTTTTTTTTTTTTTTGTAGAGACAGAGTCTCACTTTATGGCCCTCGGTAGTGTGCCGTGGCCTCACACAGCTCACAGCAACCTCCAACTCCTGGGCTTAAGCGATTTTCTTGCCTCAGCCTCCCGAGTAGCTGGGACTACAGGCGCCCGCCACAACGCCCACCTATTTTTTGGTTGCAGTCTGGCCGGGGCCGGGTCTGAACCCGCCACCCTCGGTACATGGGGCCGGCGCCCTACCGACTGAGCCACAGGCGCCGCCCCTAAGACCAATTTTAATGGAAGAAAGAATTCTCTTTTCATGGGAGGAAGGGAGATAAGAAAGAATTTACACTAAAAATTATTCAGTCTACCATAGTATTCAACTCTTAACTGTGATTCCAAAACTCATTTTATAAGCCAATTATTTGGCATTCAAATTCAATTTTCTTGCAGAAACAATATGATTACACAAGCCTTTTAAATTAATTCTCAAGCCAGCCACCTTGTTCCTAAAGTAGAACAATAACAGAACCCAACCACATTTTCTAACAATATTTCTATAGGACAGAATGTATAAGACTTCCAACTTGAGATTCTCACACATGCCCACATTTAGCTAAGTTTTCTTTCTGGCCACCCTCTTCCCAGCCTTAAGCCACTAGTACAGCTGTGAAGAATAGGGCATCCTCCCACATAATCCTCTAGGGATATGTCTATATCATGAACATATTCCCACCACTCTTTAATTTGTCCTGGAGATTAAAGTAGCTTCTACACTCTCTAATGCTACTGCCTAACTTTCTCTGTCTTGGACACTGGGAAGAGAGAGCTCAGGCTCAAGAATTTTGTCCCTGATTGCTGTCTTTTGGGAATTCAGTCCTTGCAAAGCTTTTCTAAAGATGTTTTATTGCTATTAGAGACGGTGGGCTCATTCTACAGACAAGTTCCTTCCTCAGCTTGCCCTTTAGCATTTTGATTTTCAGAAGACTCTGTAGGGAGGCTGGTCTGCATGGCCTTGTAGGGAGAGGGAGCTCAGGATAAATAAGACTTCAGGGGATCCAAGGATCACCTGAAATTAAATGTAGAACTATGTTTCTACTTGTTTTTCTCAGTGAGTAGCTTTCAACAGAATATTTAAGAGGGGCCCCTATTCCAGTTAGAACCAGATTAGGACTGGGAGAAGGAGCCTAGATCAAGTAGAAGAGGTCTGCATAAATCACGGTAATGCCAAGTCTTTAGACTGCACAGAGGACTGAAATTCAGAGACGTTTCATTCACCCAGCTCACTTAGTGCACACTACATCAGGAGGATGGAAGAGCTCGGAGGGCGTCCCTCCTGCTTGCGAGCTCCCTGGGACGCGGGTCTCACTCCGGTCAGTTAGTGCTTCCAGAGCTAGGTGCCAAGCAGGAGGTGTTAGGGAAGAAGAGGAGGAAGATGTAAGGAATGAGATTACCTAGACGAGGGATAGAATTGAAACTGAGATTAAGGACACATTTTGACTGATTTGACAGTTTGGGAATGGAGATTGCTGCTGCTCCAAGGTTCCCCTTTCCTTCCTTTCACCTGGTCCTCAGTAGCCCAGCCAGACTGCCCAAACCACTTGACTAGGAGGACCAGGAGCTCCTAAGGCAGGTACCAGCCCTTCATCTTAATTCAATTTGAATTGAATCTAATGGACTCCTGGTGGGGCTGCTGCTAGCCCACATGGCATCCTGATGTGAATTAGAAGGCATTCCTGCCTCTTGGTTATGCAGCCTTAGGACAAAGTAAGAAGTTACATGCATACTGCAATAATAATTTTTTTTTTTTTTTTTGCAGTTTTTGGCCAGGGCCGGGTTTGAACCCGCCACCTCTGGCATATGGGGCCAGCGCCCTACCCCTTTGAGCCACAGGCGCCGCCCAATAATAAAATATTTTAAGAGACCTGGGTGTCTTGAAGAAAAATCTTGGGTAGACAAAAGGTATAGCCTTATCGCGAGAGGCAGTTTATATATTAAGGACATACACATGTATATATATGTCAGTTGAGTACTGCCTATATATTATTTAGTGGCCCTTGAAATAAATATTCATTCTCATCGTGATACACTGAAAGTAAATAGATAAGCACATTATTTTACATGGATGTGTTTTCTGTTAGTCAATTATTTTTTCTTTATTACAGAAATGTTTGACATTTAATCCAGCCAAAAGAATATCCGCCTACAGTGCCCTGTCTCACCCATACTTCCAGGACCTAGAGAGACGCAAGGAGAACCTGGATTCCCATCTGCCACCCAGCCAGAATACCTCGGAGCTGAACACAGCTTGAGGTCCAGCAGCTGGCTTGAGCTGATCTTCCGCAGAACACCCTTGGTGGCTCATTTCCCCTTGAGCTAGCCCTGCAGAGCTGTTGAGGGTCACTGGAGGCCTTCCAGCTGCTGTCTTCTGGATGGGCTCTGCTTCACCAAGGAAACCAACCGCCTAGTTTACTGTTCTGAAATCAATGCAAGAGTGATTGCAGCTTTGTGTTCGTTTGTTTGTTTGTTTGTCTGTTTGTTTCAAGAACCTGGAAATATTCCAGAAGAAGAGAAGCTGCTGACCAATTGTGCTGCCATTTCACTTTTCTAACCTTGAATGCTGCCAGTGTGAAGTGGTAAACCGGGCACAGCTGAGTTATGATGTAATCTCCTTGCAGCTGCCGGTCCTGATTTGGTACTTTTGAGTGTGTGTGTATGTGTGTGTGTGTGAGAGAGAGAGAGATTCTGTGATCTTTTAAAGTGTTACTTTTTGTAAGCAATAAGAATAATTGCATTTTAAAGACTCGCAGTGAATGGTAAAATAACACATTTGTTCACTGAAGGTGATTCACCAGAATGGTCTTCTCAAATTAGAAAGTTGAACCTATGTCCCCAGCATTTCTTTTCTGGCCAAGAAAGTTTTATACATGCAACAAAAGGAAAAAAATTCTAATCTCTTTTAAGAGACCTGTTTTTTGTGTTTTTTAAGCATGCATTCTGTTTACTTTTCAACCAGCTGAATTTTCTTGTCTTTTTTAACTTTGTGTACAATATTATCCTTATTGTTGCCTTTGGAAAATACCCTATAGTCTTTTATTACTTGCTATAGATTTAGGGAATGTACCTCAAATAGATAAAAAAAAAAAAAATAGAGAAAGCCTTTTTTTTTTTTGGTTTGAAATTCCTTTTCTCCTTTCCTTTTTTTTGTTGCTGTTGTTTGTTTTTAGGAGTTTGTCAGAAACTGTTTCCTCTGGTGGTTTGCAGAGTAGTCTCTGACTGGAAACAGAAATGCCACTTAAATTTTCTTCACCTATTACACTATGCTTTCTACCACACCCCGCCTTGTTGACAAAAGCATCCATCTCCTCTAGCTCCCAGCTGCCTGTAATATACATCGCAACCATTACGTAACTAGTAACAGATTGCTCAGATTCCTGTCATGTACCACCTGCTTGCTCGTTCTCAGTGACCCTTTCATAAATTTGCGGTTTCAGTTCTGCCATCCCCGTAGAGCCCCATATGTTCTCTCGAATGTAGTCTTCCTGCCTGGCATCCTCTGTAGTTACCTAAGCAATGAGAAGGACATTTGTTCTGCTTTATCGCCAACAGGTAGATTTCTGTTTTACATTTTTATAGGTGTAGTATCTGAGGGAATGCCTTTTAACTATGTCTTAGCAACACACATTTACTCTATAAAATGATCTTTCCACTGTCCCGCAGGCTGTGCCTGTTTCTGGTATCTTGTTCTCTCTAGAACCAGCCTGACCTGGGCATTGTAAACAGCTTTACTTTTTCTCTTACCCTTTTCTCTAGTCCTTTGTGTTTTATTCCATATCTGCCTTATGTGTGATTTAGCGCTTACTTGGCTCCAGTAACCAGAAGACACAGAAATTATCTTTCAGGAAGTTCATCTGCCTTTACTTTATGTTATTGAGTGTAGGCAACAGGTTGGATCATGACTAGAGTTAGGATTTTCAAAGAATAGACATTGCTTCACTCGGCAGAAAATATTTCAGATGATGTTTATGCACTATCAAGTTTTACTGAATTCTTCACAGCTTAATATTGTATATGACTATCTTGAACAAGAGAAAAAATTAGATGTTTTTCTTCTTGAGAACTTTGGGGGCTGGGAACTATTATTTCCTTAATACATACATTGTTAACATTGTTTTGATTCAGTAGCTTGAGGAACAGGAAATTTTTTCTAAAGCAAGATAATACAGAAGATGGGCCATAAGAATGTTCTATAATTTCACTGTGACAGCACTGATTCTGTGTTGTCAGAACTGTAAATGCTTGAGATATAATGAATGCAGAGCATTCAGGGCAAGGTATACTCCAAGTCTCACCTGAAAAAGTGAGTTCCACCTTTCATTCCACAGAGGGTCAAAACACAAAGATATTCTTGCTGGAGCCTAGAAATTGAATTTAAAACCTCACTGCACTGATTCATCATGAGCTTTTTTGTTAGTATTCATGGCAAGGCTAAATGTAATAAGTTTTTGCTTTCACAAACGTTTTTTCATAACTTCACTCCAGACAAATGCAGCTGTTCTGAACTGGAATTTTTCAGCATTCTTTGGAATTTTGAAGAAGTTGAGAGCTCAACTTTTATTTCTAGCATCTGTTTTGGCTCATTTGTAAACAGTGCTTGTAAAGAAAAATTAAAGCACCAACATTTTGCCGTTAGATACTGGGCAAACTATCCTCTGACAGCACAGAATAATAGGGCATCTTCACCTTTCTGAACTTTTTTTCCTAGTCTGTCCCCAGATTCTTCCATTAGTGTGGTTGTTACACTTGAGTGAATATTCTCTCAATTTTTACATCCAGCCTCACTACTTCTGAAATGCAGATCCCAAACAAGCAGTTGTGCCATTAGGTCACTCAGAAGTATGTAATAGAATAAGAACTTACTGAATATACCTTACCCTTCTGTGACATATGGCTTCAAACATCTTTGCAAAAAGCTAGGCAACTGAAAAGGTCATACTGCTGCAGGGTTGTACTGAAGCAGCTTATAACGAGTAAAAATATCATGACAGATTTGAAGTTAAATTTGACTTTCGTACTAGGACTAGTGTGCAAGAAATGTGCCTGATTGTTTGATGTTTGGTTCTGGCAGCCCGGCCATTTTAGGAACTGTTATGCAGGATGGAATTGAAACAACCTACATACAAAAAAAGAAAGCTGTTCATTTAGGTATCATAGGCAATCACATAGCAAAGCATAATAATGATCTGTCCTTAAAAACACAAACCTGATGGGTTGGCACCTCCTTTAAAGAGTATGGGTACTCGAGGTGCAAAGAACCTCTTTTGGAATAAAGTTCAGCACCATTTCAACTCCTTGTGTTATCAGGACTTTCACGAAGCACACTCTGTGAGTGGCAGGCTTTGTTTAGCCCCACATGACTTACTAAAAATACTTCAGAATTATCCATCTAAGAACAGAACCTCAGCATTTTAATTTTAAGTAAAAATGAAAATTTCAGAATGCGTAGGATGTTGGTATCTCATCAAAAAGCATGTTTTAATAGAGAAATGTATAGTTTGACTTCAGAGTGTGGTACTACGCATCTTGATGAGAAGACACTTAAATAGTGCCAAACAGTTTGAACTTTAAATTATGTACTTAAATTGAATTTTTAAGTAACTGTAGCTGCTGCTTTTAAAAGTGGTGCCTGTTAAATCCAGTAATGGCAATTCTTGTTCCATTATGGAAAATTAAATCATGTAAGCTTCCTGATATCATAAACATATTAAAATTCTTCTGTCCAAAGGATTGCTTTTCTTTTAAGTGACGATTGTTTTTAGATAAGCACACAAGAGATCTCACATTTTCCAAAAGCAGGTTTTTGTTGCATTGTGTGTCTAAGAAAGAATAATGTTAAAAGTTAAAGTGCCACCATAATTACTTGTGTTACCACAGAAACTACAGAGTCTTTCCCTTGGAAAGAAAATATTGAAATATCATTATAAATCCTCAGATATTGGTGGAATTCAAAAGGATGCATGTTTTAGATTGTGCTATAAAAGTAATGATGTATGATTTCTAAATCTTTAAAAGTTCGTAAAACTTTGCAATGGACAGAAAATTCTGGAGAAAATGAAGATATTCAAAAAGTATTTTCAAAGCCATATATATATTTTGAAGAATATATTTTTATTAGCATACATTATAAGAATTTATATTAAAGTCACCTGGCAACTATGGACTTGATATGTTCAAAAACAAATTTTATGGAGGAGCTGCTCCAAACAGTTAACATTTCAAAGGTTGAGCCAAGCAAAGTAAATCATTCACTCTTTTCATTTCAAGGTGAGGAAGCAGCCCTGTGAATCTACACTTGTTAATACATGCCTACGCATGTTTATTGTAAAAAGATAAAACAAATTTTAAAAAGGCATATATTCCCTGTGCCACCAGTACTTTTAAAAAAGGGTGAACCTTACTGAAAACCAATTATCATGTGCATTAAATACATTCAAGTATGTAATTAGGAAGATACTTCCATGTTCCTTCTCCACAATAGAAAAACTTCCTGAGGCTACCAAAATCTGCCAAGAATATTAAGTTCTCAGAATAATTAGAATTAGTGTTTTCCTGAAAAGTATGAGAAAATAGCATTTTTGTTTTTTATTGGATTGTTTGTTATATCAATGTAGTTTTCAACCCAATTTTGATGTATACCTATATCTCAAGCATTTCTAAGTTGTACTTTTTTAGAAAATAAACCAAAAATACTTTGGCCTTCTCGATCTTTGTAAATAACAAAAAATATAAAAACAGAAAAAGTCCAATTTTTAAAATTTTTTCTCATCTAGCGTTCCCTTCCACCCTCCACCCCCCACTTAATGAAGTACCAATCAGCTTTTCAAAATGTTTTCTATTTCTCGGCATTCCCAGAGAGTTAGTTTAGATAAATGAATGGACTTTAAATCAATGTACTATGTTTCCTTGATACTGGTGCTCTGGCCTTAAGAAGAAAGCAAGAGCCATCTGAAAATAGACAGGTGGTTTTTCTTGCAAAAGTCTTTTTTAAAATCATGCTACGCTAACAAATGGGCTTTCTTGTTTTATTCCAGAATATTCCACAAGGTGGCACTTTTGAGAGAAAAACTAAAATCTAATCAAGGCTAACATTCTAACTTTTTCTGCACATATAATATTTAACTCTTGCTTGGCACTCGTTGTCAAGATTATTAATATTCTTTATAAT
This sequence comes from Nycticebus coucang, assembly GCF_027406575.1. NCBI lineage: Eukaryota > Metazoa > Chordata > Mammalia > Primates > Lorisidae > Nycticebus > Nycticebus coucang. The sequence continues at coordinate 58,539,068 of NC_069790.1, forward strand.
GGTCTGTAACTTAATTATTCAGAACCTAGATAACAAGTCAAGTATCTATCTGCAGATAAATTGTGCTTAAGGATTGATAATGCATGCATTTTGATCATACGAGTAAAGAAAGCCTAGTTATTCACTTAGTCAAGAAGCATTTTTGAGGTACCTAATAACCTCACTTTTCCAGGTTAGGACAGGTTACTATAAAAGCAACCCTCATCTGTGAACAGGATGGTTTTGTTAGGGGTGTAAGCCTCTTCCAGTGCCCCCAGTTAAAGCACTCATACCCTATTTGCTGCGTTCACATTCCCTACCATGGTGGCCTTTTAACACTGCTTAAATTTTAAAATCCTAATTTTTCAAAAAATTCAGTTGAGCAAGCTCAGTAGCATATCAGTAATTCAGTAGGCAAAGCTTTTTTTAAGGAATTGCTGTATTGAAACAGCCCTGTTAGACATAGCATTTTTTTAATTTGTATAATCACAAATGTAAATTCATAAATTCTAATTTCTTTTTTATGATTGTAAGTACATGAGCATAACAACTTAGGGGCATACTAGGCCTCTGCATAAGTCTTTCCTCCACTTTTGAAGTTTTCTGACAACTTACATATTTTTTTTTCACTTTTTTAATTAACAGGTCTGCTCAGACTCTTTATCCCCCAAAATGATTTAAAAGTCACCTTCCTCACAACAGTGTCACTTGAAACTTAGGAGGAAAATATAGTATTTTTCAGAATTTCCTTAGCATAGCACAACAGAAGGCATTTTACTCCTTTTGGGGCGCAGGTCCTCCACGGTACCTGCCAGACTTTCCTCCGGAGCGGCAGACAGGCAAATCTAATTCGTGCTGAATCAAAATGTCTCACACACTAGTGGCTGTCCTAAGCTCTTCAAGAAATCTTGGGCTTCATTCGCCCCTCGGCTCCCACATAAGTCGATTCCAGTTTTAACCCCCAAGCTAAAGGCCGATTCGAACCTGGGGTTCCCTGTCTGCGCGCCGGCCTGAACTCTTCCCTGCTCGCTTTGAAAACTTGAGTCCCGGGGCGGCCTCGTCGCCCCGCCCCTCAGCGGCGGTGGGTGGGGCCTGTCGAGACCCCCGCCCACTCACCTGCGGGTGTCCAGACCCGTGTGCGGCCCCGGCTGGAGCCCGTCCCGTGCCAAGTCCGTGCCCTGCTGCTGTCCCAGAGGCATCTGTTCTGCACATCTTAGGAAGTAAAATGTCCCTAGAAGCAAACGGCGGGTGCCTTCTGTGCATAAGTAAGTACAACACGATTCTCCGAAAGTTCAGGTAGAAAGATGCGGTAGAAGCTGGTCTGTGTGAAGTTGTATACCAGGCATCTCTCAAGCTCTAAGCTCAGCTTTTTTTTTTTTTTTTTAAGAGAAGATGTATAATTACAGGAAAGATTTTTTTTATTTTTTTATTTTCTATCATTCTACTTAATATGGTGGCAAAAGATATGCCTGGAAAAGTTTTGTTTTGAAAATTGTTTATTTTATGCTTCATCTTCAGTTGGCAAAAGCTCCTAACACTTCAGCTTCCAGTTTCTTCTCTTTTTCTTTTGTCAAGTAATTAAAAGTATATAAACAAACTATCTGATGTAGTAGGGGAATTTCCTGTTTAAAGGAATCTTGTGTGAATTGTTTGGTCACACAAGAAAACAATCAACCCCTTCTCTATTTTAGGAGTTTGGATTATCAAATGTAGGTTTCCTTTGAGGGGGCACATAGCTGCATATTGAGTGCCAAGAACTGCCTGTAGCACTAATCTGCAATGTAGAGCCACACAGTTATTTAATTTCTCTCTGGTTTCTAGCCAGATTCCGTTGATGGGCTTAGGCTAAAGTTCTGAAGATACACTTTCTACCTTTACTTGAAAGTTTATAATCTTAAGTTTTATAAAATGCAATAATACGTATTAGCTAGCAATATTTCTGTGATCACCAGCAACTCTGTTTAACCTTAAAGTCTGAAAAATGAAAATAGATTCCAGCAGTAATGGATTTCTTGAACCCCCAAGTGCATCCTATGTCTTTTCATTCTGGTCCTGTGTTTGCAACATGTATGTTATAGTTGCTCACTTTTTACTCATTTATTTTCCTATGACCAGTAATAAATATATTAGAACATGAAATTAATACCATCAGCAACCCCTAGGAGCAGCACTTAACAGTGGCATACCAATTAGGGGGGTGGTCAGGGACTGGTTTGTTTTTGCATGTCCCTGACAACCCCTCCCCCCATTGGCTTGCAACTTTAACAGATGGAGAATATTTTTCAAGTTGTTCTACATTTACATAAATTATTTCTATTATTATTCATTATATTATTTATTTCTGAATCACACTAGTCCTGTGAAAGTGCAACTGAAGGCAAAAAATGTTAGGACTTGCATTTAATGTTCATTATCATGATATTGATGGAGCTAAGAAAATAAAAATGAGACTAAGCCTCCAAGTAAGCCGCATGGATTTTTATCATGGTTAGTAGACTTAAGATTATAGGTGTGGTATTTCTGGTGTCTAGGAGTTTTATCATTATGTAAAAGAATTAAAGGACTTTGTAGTTGTTGTTTTTGTCAAATATGCATAGAGTATAGTGTGAAAATATAGCAAAAATAAAAACTAAAGGTAGAAAGCCTCTTAGATACTGCCTTAATTTAGGAACAATGCCAAATGGAGTAGATGCCAGGCAGAGGCAGGTGCCTGGATGACCTCCTTTTGTCTGGCCTTGTGAAGAAGCTTGCCCCACGTGATCTAGTGTCCTTGTATGTGTCATGTGCCGTAGTGGGAACAAATAGTACTGTTGAGAGGAGACAGTGTGGGAGTTTTTCTGTAAAAGCAGAATTGTCGGCTTATGCCTTGAGGCTTCCAGAATGTGTCAGATGGAGAAGTCCAAGTTTCCCTGCTTCAGGCAACTTGGCTGTGTCCAGAAGCAATCCAGCCTAGTGGTAAAAAGCAAGGATTGCATGTACAGTAATTGGCAAAGGGATTTTAACAACCAACAGTTCCCAACACCATAAAAACTTGTTGCATTTCTGGTAGTTAAGGTTTTGATCTGAAGGTTAAAGGACAAGTGTTTGGATAGAAGAGCAATATGTGTTAAGAAAAGCACAATATTGGTTTCCATAGAGTGCAAATAAGAACTAGAGAATTTTATAGGATTATCACAGATGTGTAAAAGTAGGTTTTCACTGTAAAATATATTAGTGTTTCTGCGTTCCCATAGGGTCTAGTTAAAACTTTGTCTTAAGTTTTGGCAAGGCTGTCATAGTAAGCTTTTTTTCTGACTTATAATAGAAAATGTTTTCAAAGTCAAAATGTTAATTTGGACATTTGACTTGTTAGTTTCTGTTTGAAATCACAATTCTGGAAACAGAGCCTATGTGTATCAGATACTAATCTAGGCTATGTGAACCAGCCCAGAATGGCCAACACCCCCACACTCCTATACCCTGTCCCACACGTCCCCATGCTACTAAAGTGCTCCCTGCTAGGCTTGGCACCCCTAGCACAGTGGTTACCGTGCCAGCCACATACACCAAGGGTGGCGGGTTCGAACCCGGCCTGGGCCAGCTAAACAACTGCAACAAAAAAATAGTTGGGTGCTGTGGCGGGCGCCTGTAGTCCCAGCTACTTGGGAGGCTGAGACAAGAGAATCACTTAAGCCCATGAGTTTGAGGTAGCTGTGAGCTGTGACGCTACAGCACTCTACCAAGGGTGACATAGTGAGACTCTGTCTCAAAAAAAAAAAAAATTGCTCCCTGCCACCATCCTGGCCTGTTTACACGGTGCTCTCCATTATCCTCTGCATCAGGAATCACAGGTGTGCTTGCCTAGGCCTGGCACCACCCTCACTTGTCCTTTGGCTGGCCGCAGTCATCAAGAGATGGTTCCTGATGCTGGGCCCAGACTGTGCTCATGACATCAGTCAGAAGTGCCCTCTAGCATCTTTGTATGCATCTTGATTTTTAAACCAAGTCATTCTGCAGAGCATTCAGTTTTGGCTGTGGTACCAAGAGAAAAACAAATCAAGACTATAAGCCACATTCTAAGCTGCTGTTTTTCTCTCTATCTTCAGGCAATGCTTTTACTGTATTTCTTCATACTTGAAATTCATTCTGCTATTTTAATATCAGGGTACAGATTTATAAGGGTGCGTGTTCCTTCAAGGTGCATAATTACTCTCATTCCGTTTGCTCATATTGCTACAGAATGCTATGTTATGGTGCTTTGGGTTCAGCAGGTCCAAGAAGCAGTGTGAAAATTTACTGCCTGGAACACAGTCTTATAAGAATGTTGCCAAATGACTTGGTATTAGATGTCACTTCTGCTCTTTTCTCTGTACACAAAATTGAGAGTTACCATACTGGCCTGTTAGGTCCACCGGGGTATCCCTCCTCCCAGGAAATACAGTATAAACTCTGTGCCACAGGGCGGATGCAACACAGCTCTCTGAAAGCAGGGACCTTCCTACCTACCTGGATTAGTTAGCCCTCAAAGAAAAATGGCCTTGGGTATAGACCAGTGGTTCTCAACCTTCCTAATGCCATGGCCCTTTAATATAGTTCCTGTGGGTCTCAACCCAAGGGTCGGAACCGCTGGTATAGACGGTAGCAGGATAGGAAACAGCTGTCCCTCCCTAGCCATTCCGCACAGAAAGCCCTCCTGAGGCAAAAAGAAAAAAAAAGCTTCTACCCACTTCAGAGCACCCTAAGCTGATTGTTCTTGCTCTCTCCCCAAGAGGCAGGTATCATGTTTGTATCATGTAAGATATTTCATCCAAGGACTACCCAAACTTCCACTAAATACCCCATCACTAGAAATCTGTTTTTAAAAGTGACTCAAATAAGGGATGCTTTCTGACCTTGGGTTTCTGTGGTCAGAGGTAGCCATTCTTGTGTGCACCTTACTCTGACTTATTCGTGGAAGAACTTGCAGTGGTGACTCTGTAATGGTAAAAGTTATGTTTCAGAAAATTCAGAGGGTTACAGATCAATAATCCTTTGGAAACTGGATGTCTTACTGGGTGCTAGAATGCAAATTTAGGTATTTATTGTCAGACAATGGAATTCATTGTTTTTTCAAAATCGGTGTTGAAATGTCATTGTCCAATGTGTTCACTTATGCAAAAACTAAATTGAATGAAGCAAAAAGAAAATGCTTTGTATATTTGTCATACCTTTTGTATTTCTTACAATAAAAATGTTGGTAGCAAGTAATAATAATAATAAAACAGCAACTTTAAACTGCTTTCTTGGAGATGAATTACTCTCCTGGCTATTTTTCTTTTGACTTTAATGTAAAATGACTATAACAGCAGTGAGTAACATTTCATTAAGTAGCAAGTTTTAGCTGAATGTGTTTTAAACTTTTAAAAGATTTGTTTAAAGTAAACAGCAGCTCCTTGCACTTAGAGTTAATTCAACAAATAGTCACAAGTAGCTCAATGCCTAGGATACAGTCTGAAAAATATGGTGTTAGGCAATTTTATCATGTTCAAACACCATAGCACGTACTTACACTAACCTAGATGTTAGAGCCTCCCACACACCTATGCTATAGCCTATTGCTCCTGGACTACAAATGTGCATCATTTATTGTACTGAATACTGTAGGCTATTGGAACACAGCGCCTCCTGTGTCTTGTTAAACCATAGAAAAGGTACAGTAAAAAAAATATATAAAGGGGAAAAAGTGGTGTGCCTGAATAGGTATCATAAACAGAGTTTGTAGGACTGGAAGTTGCTCAGGGTGAGTCAGTGAGTGTGTGTGAGGGCCTAGCGCATTACTGCACACTGCTGTAGACATTATGAACAAGGTACACTTAGGCTACACGAAATTTATTTTTTAATGTTTCTTCAATAATGAATTAACCTTAGCTTACTATAACTCTTTTTTTTTTTTTGAGACAGATTCTCAAGCTGTTGCCCTCGGTAGAGTGCTGTGGCATCACAGCTCACAACAACCTCCAACTCCTGGGCTAAAGCTATTGTCTTGCCTCAGCCTCCCAAGTAGCTGGGACTACAGGCATCTGCCACAACACCTGGCCATTTTTTGGTTGTAGCTGTCGTCGTTTGGCAAGCCTGGGCTGGATTCGAACCCGCCATGCCAGCTCAGGTGTATGTGGCTGGCACCTCAGCCGCTTGAGCTACAGGTGCTGACCCTATAACTCTTTATAAACTAATCTTTATAGCTTTTCGACTCTTTGTAATAATGCTTAGCTTAAAACAGAAACACATTTCACAGTTATGCAGAAATATTTTCTTTATATCTTTATTCTATAGGACTTTTTATTTTTGAAAATTTTTAATGTCTTTTACTTTTTAAACTTTTTGTTAACTTGTAAGACACAAACCCATTGACATAAGCCTACACAGGGTCAGTATCATCAGTATCACTGACTTCCACCTCCCCATCTTGTACCCTGGAAGGTCTTCAAGGAAAATACCCATGGAGCTGTCATCTCCTATGATAACAGTGCCTTCTTCGGTAATACCTCCAGAAGGGCTGTTTGACAGTTAACTTTATTTTTTTACAAAAGTAGAAGCAGTACATTCTAAAATAATGAAGAAAAGTATAGTAAATACATAAACCAGTAAACCAGGCCAAACATTTAAAATACCAATTCCAGTAACATCAAAAAACTAATGTAGGACAGTGCCTGTGGCTCAAAGGAGTAGGGCGCTGGCCCCATATCCTGGAGGTGGTGGGTTCAAACCCAGCCCCAGCCATAAACTGCAAAAAAAAAAAAAAAAAAAAAAAAATGATGTAAGCTCAGTGTCTGTAGCTCTGCAGCTAGGGAACCAGCCACATACACCGTGGCTGACAGGTTCGAACCCAGCCTGGGCCAGCTAAAACAACAGTGACAACTGCAACAACAACAACAAAAATAACTGGGTGTTGTGTGGACACCTGTAGTCCCAACTACTTGGGAGGCTGAGACAAGAGAATCGTTTAAGCCCAAGAGTTTGAGGTTACTGTGAGCAGTGACGCCACAGCATTCTACCAAGGGTGACATAGTGAGACTGTGTCTCAAAAGAAAAAATAAAATTAATGTAGTCATACTAGACTAGGGTGTGCTCCAAGACCAATGACTGGTATACTTAGTTCTTAATTAATTTATTTTCTGTTTTATTTCTAAATGATAAATCATAATTGTATGTAACATATATTTATGGAGTACAACATGATGCTTTAATACATGTTTGCATTGTGAAATGATTAAATCACATTAACAAATTTTATTGCTACTCTTTTAGCAATTTTGAAATATGCAATGCATTATTATTTACTGTTGTCACCACTCTATGCAATAGAGCTCCAAAACGTATTCCTTATTTCTAACTGAAATTTTGAACTCTTTGGTCAACATCTCATCTTTTCCTTCCTCTTCATCCGTCTCTTCTAGCTTCTGGTAACCACAGATAAACTATAGTAATTCAAAGGGAAAAGAAGAATCTGTTCAACAAATGGTTCTGGAAAAATTGGATATCTATAAGGGGGGGTAGGAAATGAATCTTTACCCTTACTCATAAGTGAGGTCATGTGCTATTTGTTCTTATGTGCCTGCTTTATTTCACTTAGTGTAAGTCTTCCAGGTTCATCCATATTGTTGAAAATCACAAGACTTCCTTTGTTTTAAAGCTAAATTGTGTATACACAGGCCACATTTTTTAAATTTTCACTCAATGGTGGACACCTAGGGAGCTTCCATCTTCTGTGAATAATGCCACAATGAATGTGGGAGTGTAGATATCTCTTCAGCATACTGATTTCAATTCCTTTGGATGTATACCCAAAGAAGTGAGATTGGGATTGCTGGATCATATGGTAATTCTATTTTTACTTTTCTGAGGAACCCCCATATTGTTTTACATAATGACTGAAGGAGCACAGTCCACTGCACCCTTGTAGGTGAATCGGTCTCATTTGTGCTCCTTGAAGTTACGAGATCCTGAGAAGGGACATTTCCAGTACTTGGGCTAGATGTGAGTTTTGGGGGATATTCTCCCCCAGCTCACATAAGTGGCTTTGCTGAAAAATGCAGGCAGTCACGCCTTTAAGGACAGAATATCCTGGAGGGCTCTCACCAGGTCATAGCTGGAGACAGAGCATCTGCCTCGGGCAATGGACCGTTGCACTTAATCCCCTACCTCTATTTACACAAAAACTTTCAGTTAATCATATAGAGAAGTAGGCATACAGAACAGGCAACCCAGCCCTTTGTGGTTCATCTCCATTGTTGTTTATCTCTAAACAAGATATTCTTGGTTTAGAAAGCTGTGTACGTACTTTACTGGATTAACTCTGATAAGGCATCTTTACCTTTTGTCTTCCTTGTTCTTGGATTATTTTTATCTGATGAGTTTGGGTATATAAGAATGTGAATAAGAATGGCCATTTGCTGCTGTGCCTGAGCGAGCCCCAGCCATCCCTTAATAAATCATTCATTTCATCTGCAGTGTCTGCCTCCGTGTCTCTGACTAGGCCAGTGGACAGCAACAATGACTGTACTAATCTGTACATTCCCACCAACAGTACACAAAGTTTCCTTTCCCCCCACACCCTTGCCAATATTTTTTATCTTACAAAATGGTATACAAATCAAGGAACACTGGTGGTCACCAGAAGCTGAAAGAAGCAAAGAGAAGTCGTCCTTCCCTAGAACCCTGGGACACCATGATTTTGGACTTCTAGCCTCCAAAACTGTGAAAAACGAAATTTTCATTGTTTAAGCTGCCCAGTCTGGTACTTTGCTGTGGCAGCCATAGCAATCCAGTACAGTAATTCAAAGGGGAAAGAACAGTCTTTTCAACAAATGATTCTGGAAAAATTGGATATCCATAAGGGTGGGAAAAAATAAACCTCAACCCTTACCTTATACCATGAAAAAAAATTAATTCAGGCCATGCATGGTGGCTCACGTCTGTAATTCTAGCACTCTGGGAAGCTGAGGTAGGTTGAGATTGCTTGAGCTCAGGAGTCCAAGATCAGCCTAAGCAAGAATATGTATGTAAACTACACTTTAATAAAGGAGGCATTTAAAAGAAAGATTAAAGATGTTCTCTTTCAAGGCTAACAAAAAGTCAACTTGAAATAATTGGCCAAGAATGTTTATAGTTTGTGAGTCACCTCAATAAGGATGGAGCAAGAGGAAATTTACAATAAAACTATAACCCCCTGATTCAGTAGAAGTTCTCATGAACCCCAGAAACTTTCCTTTCTGACTCATTTTATTTGGTAACTTCCACTGCCTTCATCCAATAATAGTACTTAACCTGGGGTTTACAAAGAAAAATTAAAGTGAATGACTGTTTCATTTTCATGATTCAAATTCTTTTTCATTTCCACCCTTGAAACTTAGTAACATACATACTAGTACAAGTAATGATGAGTGAGAGTTATTGTGTAAACTTTTCAGACATTTTCCTGGACATATTTAAGCATATATATGTAATATGTTGAATCTTATGAAATTGCCATTTACATAGATCAGAAATTGCCAAATATTGGCAACTTCATATGACTCAACCAACATATTCTCTCATTTATGTACATGCTACCGTTCTCTATATACTCATACTCTTTATAATTAACTATTTCTTTTAATAATATATAATGGCCATTTCCCCCATCGACACATATAGCTCTGCATCACTAAGTACCTGTATAATTTGCAACTGTATTGTATGTAACCATGCTTTATTTAACCAATTCCTTTGTGATGGATGTTTAACTTGTTTCTTGTTTCTTTCATTTATTTAAATATTTATTTATTTTTGAGACAGAGCCTCAAGCTGTCGCCCTGGGTAGAGTGCTGTGGCATCACAGCTCACAGCAACCTCCAACTCCTGGGCTCAAGCGATTCTCCTGCCTCTGCCTCCCAAGTAGCTGGGATTATAGGCACTTGCCACAATGCCCGGCTATTTTTTGGTTGCAGCCATCATTGTTGTTTTGGCGGGCCTGTGCTGGATTTGAACCCGCCAGTTCGGGTGTATGTGGCTGGTGCCTTAGCCACTTAAGCCACAGGCACTGAGCCTGTTTCTTGTCTTTTGTTCTCTTGGTTAATATAGTTGAATAATCACAACAGCTATTGTTTTCAAACATGAAAGCTCCAAGCTTCCATTGCTGGTTTACTGATGTGCCTACTGAAACAACAGACACTTGGGTTTGTGTGTTGAGTTTCTCTGTCCCTCACCATTGCTGAATCCCAAATACCCATACAACAATGAAAAGTATAGGAAAATCAACTATACTATTAAATCTGGATGTAGGCACAAGTTCACCCAAGTGTTTCTAATGTTAAATATAGCATCGAGTTAATATTTGTTATACAAGTTAAAAATCCCTGCAGCAGAGAATTATTATTGTTATTACTATTAGACTGTTACTATTTTCAGCCTTGCCTTTTATCTGTGCTGTTATGCTCTGCTTAAAAAGCTCTGCCCCGTTCATGACAACATGAATAAGTTTGGAAAAGATCGTGCTAAGTGAAATAAGTTAGGCACAAACACGGCCTGATTTCACTCATTCATGGAATCTTAAAAAGTTGAATTCATAGGCCCATTGAGGTGGCTCACACCTGTAATCCTAACTCTAGGATGCTGAGGCAGAAGAATGATTTGAACTCAGGAGTTCAAGACATGCCTAAACTAGAGCAAGACCTTGTCTCTACTACAAATATAAAAATTAGTCCAGTGTTGTGCTGGGTTTCTATATTTGGGAGGCTGAGGCTGGAGAAGCTATTGAACCCAGGAGTTTGAGTTTGAGGTTGCTGTGAACTAGGCTGATGCCATGGCTCTCTAGTCCAGCCCAGGCAACAGAGTGAGACCCTGTCTCAAAAAATTAAAAAATCGAATTCATAGAAGTGAAAAGAAGGGCGGCGCCTGTGGCTCAGTTGGTAGGGCGCCGGCCCCATATACCGAGGGTGGCGGGTTCAAACCCAGCCCCGGCTGAACTGCAACCAAAAAATAGCTGTGCGTTGTGGCGGGCGCCTGTAGTCCCAGCTACTCGGGAGGCTGAGGCAAGAGAATCGCTTAAGCCCAGGAGTTGGAGGTTGTTGTGAGCTGTGTGATGCCATGGCACTCTACCGAGGGCCATAAAGTGAGACTCTGTCTCTACAAAAAAAAAAGAAGTACCTCTGTGCATGGGTGGTGCCTGTGGCTCAAGGAGTAGGGCTCTGGTCTCATATATCAGAGGTGGTGGGTTAAAACCCAGCCCTGGCCAAAAAGCCACACACACACACAAAAAAAAAGAAGTGAAAAGAAAAATGATGGTTATCAAAGCCTGGAGGGTGGGATGGAGTTGGAGGGAATGGAGAGGTATTCATCAAAGAGTATGAAGTTTTAGATAGAGAAAAAGAGTAAGTTTGAGATGTCAATCATAATGTATTACAGTTGGGCATGGTGGCTCACAACTATCATCCTAGCACTCTGGGAGGCCAAGACAGGTGGACTGTTTGAGCTCAGGGGTTCAAGACCAGTCTGAGCAAGAGTGAGACCCCATCTCTACCAAAAAAGAAACAAAATAGAAAAACTAGCTGGATATTGTGGCAGCTGCCTGTAGTCTCAGCTACCTAGGAGGCTAAGGCAAGAGGATCGCTTAAGCCCAAGAGTTTGAGGTTGCTGTGAGCTATGACGCCATGGCACTCTACCCAGGGCAACAAAGTGAGACTCTGTCTCAAAAAAATAATAATGTATTACATATTTTAAAATAACTAAGTAACTTTCAAATATCTCACCATAAAAAAGATAGGTAAGCAAGAGGATGGATATGTTAATTGGCTTGATTTAATCATCCGACATTGTATACCTATATCAAATATCACATTGTACCCCATAAATGTATACACTTTTGATTTATCAATTAAAAAATAATAATTAACTTTTTATTTTATTTTATTTTTGAGACAGAGTCTCACTATGTCACTCTTGGTAGAGTGCAATGGCATCACAGCTCACAGCAACCTCAAACTCTTGGGTTTAAGCAATTCTCTTGCCTCATCCTCCCAAGTAGCTGGGACTACAGGCACCCATCACAATGCCCAGCTATTTTCTTGTTGCACTTGTCATTGCTGTTTAGCTGGCCCAGGCTGGGTTCCAACCCGCCAGCCTTGGTGCATGTAGCTGGCGCTGTAACCACTATTCTACAAGCGCAGAGCCAAAATATTAACTTTTAAAAAGGCATTTAGAAAAAAAAAACCCGCAGAATAAAATAAAACTTCCCTTGACATTCAAAGTCCTTTGCCTCCAGCCCCAGGGTAACTTTCGAACCTTGGTTCCCCTCTACCACTTAAGTTCTGTGATGCCATTCCTTTTACTTAGGCTGTTCCCTAGGTTTGGAATGTCCTTCCCTCTTAGCTCCTCTGTGGGAAATCTGCCCAGGATCACAGTCCACCTGAAATGCCACTTCTCAATCCTTTTTCACTGCCACCCCCTTCAACCCTCACCAAAGACAGTGCCATGTTGTAAGGAAAGCACATGCTTTCGTGTTATTTTTGTGTGTGTGCTTTTTAAAAATACAATTACATACAATGTAGTATGAGTATAATGTCTCTTAACAGGTCAGAGACAAGAGTTTGGGAGAAATGATTTTAAAGAATTTTCTTGGGCGGCGCCTGTGGCTCAGTGAGTGGGGCGCCGGCCCCATATGCTGAGGGTGGCGGGTTCAGGCCCAGCCCCGGCCAAACTGCAACAACAACAACAACAAAATAGCCGGGCGTTGTGACGGGCGCCTGTAGTCCCCGCTGCTCGGGAGGCTGAGGCAGGAGAATCGCGTAAGCCCAAGAGTTAGAGGTTGCTGTGAGCCGTGTGACGCCACAGCACTCTACCCGAGAGCAGTACAGTGAGACTCTGTCTCTACAAAAAAAAAAAAAAAAAAAAAGAATATTCTTGCTGGGCGGCACCTGTGGCTCAAAGGAGTAAGGCGTCAGCCCCATATGCCGGAGGTGGTGGGTTCAAGCCCAGGCCTGGCCAAAAACTGCAAAAAAAAAAAAAGAATTTTCTTGCATATAATGAATGTGAGTCCCATTTTGCCATCTTCCAAGAGTCCAGCAAAGATCCTAAGTCTGATCACTTACTTCCTAATGACCCTGTGTTGAGATGAGCCGAAGGGGTTGCTTTATCCAGATTTATAAATATTAAATATAATGTATCAGTCTCTGGAGCCCAGATCATCTTCCTTGAAGTTTCTGTACTGTGCTGACAGTATAACGACATTCCATGCAGTAAAGATGTCCGTGTGTATAATTTTCATTACCCTCACAAGCTTATAAACAGGCCCCTCGAAGGTAGGGATTTGTTTTGTCTTGGCATCCTGCTTCAGCTCCAGCTTCCAATCACTCAGTGAAACTCTAGAAAACAAATGTTTGAAAAATCAGTATGAAATGAATGCATAGATGATGGATGCACTTAAAGGCATATTTCATTAGCAGCGTCTAGGTCAGCGTCGTCTTTTTCCCCCACCAGACTATGCGAGTCCATGGCTCCTGGTCCTCAGTTTACCACTTGTGCACAGTAAGCGTTGGAATAATCTTGGTGAGTATTTCAGTACATCAAAAATAGGAGCGAGCAGAACAATCCAAGGACAAAGGGACGCAAGCCGTCTTGGTGAGGCTTGTGTGAAGTGTCCACCAGCCCCTGGGTGGTGAGAAAGAACAGGTATTCCCCGGAGCGACCGCCGGCGCCAGCCTGTCCTCCGCGGCGGTAGGGGGCGCTGTGGACAAGCGGGGCCGTCAGGTCCGCGCGGAGCCGCTCTCTGGGCGGAGAGGGGAGGCGGCAGACGGACCTGCGGCGGGCCAGCCTCGGCTGCCTCTCCGGCCTGGTTTTCGTCTGTTTGTGACTGTGCGTTCAGTCGGGCACCATGGGGAAGCGCGATAATCGAGTGGTGAGTAGCCGGTGGGAAAAACAGCGCGGCGATGTGGGACTCGGCAGCAGGAGAGAGGAATCCCTCGGCCTTCCCGGCTCGGGAGGAAGGCCAGTGGCGGCCCTCGGACTTGGGGCCCGGAGACCCTCCACTGGTGCCAGATGCGCGTGCGTCACGCACGCAGTTGGCGCCTACGGGTCCCCAACTCTCCTCTCGCCCTCCCGATTCCTCGTCCCCCATCCCGCTGCTGCTTCTGGCACTGCTTCCTGGCTCCCTTCCCTCCCGCACCCGGGCCCGCAGTGCCCACTGTTTAGAGCCAGAGGACTTGGGAGAAATCTGTTTACCCTGAGATGAATTGGCTTAATTTTACGTTTAATGAACTAGCTTTTTATTCAACAGTTGAGGGGGCGTGTTTGCGCGCGCGTGCACTAAAAGAGCCCTTTATGAAGTGATGACATTTTCTGTCTTCAAAATGTAGTTGTGTCGAAAATGTCAAGGAACCACTGAGACAGTGAATCCTGATTAGAAAGTTAAGGAATATTCTTTTCTCTTGGTTGTGAGTGAGACCTCGTTGTGGTATCTTCAGCGTCATAGAGTTGAAAGGCATTGTTCTGGAGCATCCTTTGGATTTGGGTGTTAAGAGTGGCCTTTTTTAATGCCCTTGGACCTTGAATGTTAGGAAATCACCTGATTGGGGTGTAGTTTCACACAGAGGCCTGAATTGTTTCTGTTTACTGGGGGGGAGTTTGGGTTTACACATACCTTTAAAATATTTGAAAAACAAGTTAGCTTTATTTGCGGGAACATTTTGATAACTTGTGCTCTGCTTACTACTTTGCTATCGTGGCACAGAATGTTCTGGTAACATTTTGTTTGCACTTAAAAGATTGTGGGATTGAAAACTTGAAAGAGAGAGATAAAAGACATAGATTGTCTAATTCAGTCTCATTGCATAGAGGAAGGGATGAGACTATTTAAACTGGAACCAAAATAATACACGCCCACATAAGAGAAAAACTCAAATCAATTCAAAGTGGGGGAGCGGGGAAACAGGGAGAGGGGAAGGAGACGGATGGGTGTGTTCCCACTTAATGGGCACAGTGTTAAAGGGTATGGCACACCTCTTGGGGGCGGGACACAATTATAAGAGGGACTTATAAACGCGAACATTGTAACCTATTCTCTGTACCCTCAAATTAACTTGAAACAGTAATAAAATAAACAAATAAAAAAATTGGAACCAAAACTTGGGTTAACTGACATTTATTATTTCTTTGTGTTAGGAAGATTACATTTCCACGCTTTTGGTTAAAGTATACCCTACTTTATTGTGATTATAGTCACTTTGTTGTGCTATCAAATATTGTTCGTTCTATCTCATTGTATTTTTGCACCCATGAACCATCCCCACTTTCCCCTTTCCCTGCTACCCTTCTCAGCTCTGGTAAGCATCGCTGTCCTCTCTTGTTTCTATGAGATCAATTGTTTTTAATATTTGGCTCCCACATCTGAATGAGAACATGTGAGATTTGTCTTTCTTGGCTTATTTTACTTAACGTAATGTTTTGCAGTTCTGTCCCTGTTGGAAATGGCAAGATTTTGTTCTTTTTGTGGCTATATAATATTCCATTGTTTATATGTACCACAATTTCTTCTTCTTCTTTTTTTTTTTTTTGGAGACAGAGCCTCAAGCTGTTGCCCTGGTTAGAGTGCCATGGCATCATAGCTCAGGGCAACCTCAAACTCCTGGGCTCAAGCGAGTCTTCTGTCTCTGCCTCCCAAGTAGCTGGTACTACAGACGCCCGCCACAACGCCCAGCTATTTTTTGGTTGCAGCCATCATTGTTGTTTGGCGGGCCCAGGCTGGATTCGAACCTGCTAGCTCAGGTGTATGTGGCTGGCGCCTTAGCTGCTTGAGCCACAGGCGCCGAGCCAAAGAGAATTTTTTTTCTTTTTTTTTTTTTGCAGTTTTTGGCCAGAGCTGGGCTTGAACCCACCACCTTCGGCATATGGGGCTTGGTGCCCTACTCCTTTGAGCCACAGACACTGCCCCACAATTTCTTTATCCCTTGATCCATTGATAGAAACTTAAATTGATTCCAAATCTTGGCTATTGTGAATAGTGTTGAAGTAAACATGGGAGTGTGGGTATCTTTTTTATATATTGGTTTTCCCTCGTCTAGATGTTACCCAGCAGTGGGATTGCTGTGTAGTATGGTAGTTCTGTTTTCAGGTTTTTGAGGAACTCCATCCTGTTCTTCACAATGGTTGCACTAATTTACATTCCCATCAACGGTGTAGGAGGGTTTCCCTTTCTCTACATCCTTGCCAGCACTTGTTATTGCCTGCCTTTTTGATAAATCCAGTTTAACTAGGATAAGATATCTTATTGCATTTTTGGTTTTGGTTTGCATTTCACTGATGACTAATCATGTTGAGCATTTTTCTTTTTCTTTTTCTTTTTTTTTTTTTAGAGACAGAATCTCACTTTATGGCCCTCGGTAGAGTGCTGTGGCCTCACACAGCTCACAGCAACCTCCAACTCCTGGGCTTAAGCGATTCTCTTGCCTCAGCCTCCCAAGTAGCTGGGACTACAGGTGCCCACCACAACGCCCGGCTATTTTTTGGTTGGAGTTTGGCTGGGGCCGGGTTTGAACCCGCCACCCTCGGTATATGGGGCCGGCGCCCTACCGACTGAGCCACAGGCGCTGCCCAATGTTGAGCACTTTTCTTTGTGTCCGTTGGCCATTCGTATGTCTTCTTTTCAGAAGTGTCAGTTCAGGTCCTTGCCTTTTTTTTTTTTTTAAACTCTGATCTTTTATTTTTTGTTGTTGTTGTTGTTGTTGTTGCAGTTTGGCCAGGGTTGGGTTTGAACCTGCCACCCTCAGTATATGGTGCTGGCACCCTACTCACTGAGCCACAGGCACTGCCATTTTTTTTTTTTTTAATTTAATTTTATTTTAGAGACAGAGTTTTACTTTGTCACCCTCAGTAGAGTGCTTTGGCATCACAGCTCACAGCAACCTCCAACTCCTGGGCTTAGGCGATTCTCTTGCCTCAGCCTCCCAAGTAGCTGGGACTACAGGCGCCCGCCACGACACCCAGCTAAGATCCTTGCCCTTTTTAAAATGGATTATTTGACTTTTTTTCCTGTTGAGTTGTTGGAACACCTTTTATACTCTAGTTATTAGTCCCTCCCAGATGGGTAGTTTGGGAATCACTTTTCTCATCCTGTGGATTGTCACTTCCCATTGTTGATTGTTTCCTTTATTGTGCAGAAGCTTTTTAGCTGGATGTGATCCCATTTGTCCAATTTTGCTTTGCTTGCCTGTGCTTTGGGGTTACTCAAGGAATCGTAGCCTAGAGGCGCAGACCAACGTCCTGAAGCATCTCCCCAATGTTTTCTTTTAGTAGTTTCATAGGTTCAGGTCTTAGATTTAAGTCTTTAATCCATTTTGATTTGATTTTTGTATATTGTAGTAGATAGATAAGGGTCTAGTTTCATTCTTCTGCATATAGATATCCAATTGTCCCAGCACCATTTACTGAAGATACTTTTCCCACTGTACATTTTTGGCACCTTTGTTGAAGATAAGTTCACTCTGGATGTGTGGATTTATTTCTGGGTTCTATATTCAGAACAGTTTTTTTCTTTTTTTTCCAGTCTCAACAGTTTAATTCTCAGGATTTGTAAAGGACTTTTAAGTTCATGATAGCCACGCCTTGTGCCTGTTGTTTTCCGAAAGTTTCCTTCATGTTCTTCTTTGTTACTTTGTGCCCTCTGAAATAGATAAAAATTTTTATCCTCTAGATAAAAATAGGTAATCAAAGTACCAAATGAAATTTAGCACATTGTGTCTTGAGCAGTTTTACTACACTGTTCTTTTTGTACCTGCCCACGTATTTATCCCCTTGAGCTCAATTTGCCATCCAGAGTTTCAAAAACAAAATCATTTTCTGTTACCCAAACTCAGGCAGCAGTTTGGAGCTACAGACAATTCTTTTACTTACGAATATGAATGTTTGATTTACCAGATCACAGTATTTAAAATGATTAAGTCACAGTGAGATTTGTCAAGAACTTGCATGATTTCCATATTTTAACTAGTGCTTAACTGCACACCCCCTTTAATGTTAGGAACATTATTTTTAGGCCAAGCTTGGTGGCTCATGCTTGTAATCCTAGCCCTCTGGAAGGCTGAGCCAGGAGATTGCATGAGGTCAGTAGTTTGAGGCCAGAACAAGAGTGAGACCCTGGTCTTTACTAAAAAACAGAAAAATTATTGGGGCATGATAGTAGATGGCTATAGTCCCAGCTTCTCAAGAGGCTGGAGGCAGGAGGCTTGTTTGAGCCCAGGAGTTTGATGTTATAATGAATTATTATGACTATCATAAAACAAGACAAATAAACAGAATATCAAGTGTTGTGCATGGAGCCTGGTACATAAGATGCAACTAAATAAATATTGCTGTTATGATTGAAATAAATCATGGAGTTATTTGGAGTATAACTAAGCAGACTGAGGATAGTGTTTATGGTTAAAAGCTTAAAAACCTTATTACTTCAGTGGTAGCTCATTTAATTGTACCATAAAGTGACCATAATTAGTGGTGCTAGCATGCAAATACTTTATTATTTTCCTTTGAGTAAACATAAGATAGGCTGGTATGTTCTTTGGGAAAGCAGTTTGACAGTAGACGTTAAGACACGTAAAAACATTAATGTACTTTTAAGATAAATGAGAATTTGTAGACTGTATGTATAACATGGTAAATATCACGGTATTTTAAAAAGTAGAATGGGTTGGGCATGGAGACTTGGTGCTGGCAATGTTAGTTCTTCAGGAGGTTGGGGCAAGTGGATGGCTTGAGCCCAAGCGTTCAGGGCTGCAGTGAACTATGATACTGCTACTGTACTACAGTCTGGAGGTTAGAGTGAGACACTAACATTAGAATGAAAAATTACCACCATCATATTTGTGGGTTTTTTACATAAGGACAATTAGTGTGGCAGTATTATGATTGAATTTTTCTCATTTTGTTTACCTTTATATCAATGTAATAATGTTTGTGTATAGTTTTGGGGGTTTTGTTTTGTTTTCTCTTATAAAAGCAATGTTATTTAAGCACTTTTCTCCAGGCTGGGCACAGTGGCTAACACCGGTAATTGCACAGCACTCTGGTAGGCCCAGGCAGGTAGATTGTTTGAGCTCAGGAATTCAAGACCAGCCTAAGCAAGAGTAAGACCTGTCTCTACTAAAAATAGGAAAACTAGCTGGGCGTGGCGGTGCATGCCGGTAATGCCAGCTACAGGGAAGCTGGGGTAAACCCAAGAGTTTGAGGTTGCTGTGAGCTGTGATGCCACAGTACTCTACCCAGTTGACAGAGTGAGACTCTGTCTTGAAAAAAGTTTTTTCTCCAGTGTAAGAATGATGAATGTTGATGTCTCCCTCCATATTTTGGCATACATGCATCCAGATCTTTAAAATTTTATAGTTACTTAATAAAATGGTTCTTTTGGCCAGGCAAGGTAGCTCACGCCTGTTATCCTAGCACTCTGAGTGGCCCAGGAGGGAAGATCACTTGAGCTCAGGAGTTTGAGACCAGCCTGGGCAAGAGCCAGACCCCTTGTATAAAAATAGCCTAAAAACAGGTTGTGGGTGCCTGTAGTTCCAGCTACTTGGGAGGCTGAGACAGGAAGATTGCTTAAGCCCAAGAGTTGAGGTTGCTGTGACTTAATGACACTAGGGCACTCTACTGAGGGCAATAAAGTGGGACTCTGTCTCCAGAAAAAAACCCGCAAACAATGTAATTTAGTCATTTGTACCCTCCTCTTAGTCTGAAATTTAAAAAAAAAATCACACAAAACATGGAGTATGAAAATGTTTGATTTTTATATCATACTTTCACATCTATTGTTCAAAATCAAAGTCTAATTGGAAAAAGATGAACTCTCCAAGTTACCTTGTTAGAATTTCAGAGAGTAGGCTTGGCATCTGTAGCTCAGTGGTTAGGGCATCGGCCACATACACCGAGGCAGGTGGGTTCAAACCCAGTCAGGGCCTGCTAAATAGCAATGACAACTGCAACAACCACAACAACAAAAATAGCCTGGTGTTTTGGCGGGCATCTACAGCCCCAACTACAACAACAACAGCAAAAATATCCTGGTGTTTTGGCGGGCACCTATAGCCCCAGCTACTTGGGAGGCTGAGGCAAGAGAATCGCTTAAGCCCAAAAGTTTGAGGTTGCCGTGAGCTGTGATGCTACGGCACTCTGCTGAGGGTAACATAATGAGACTCTGTCTCAAAAAAAAGAAAGAAAAGAAAAGAAAACAATTTCACAGAATGAAACATTTTACAAAGCAAATTCTGATGGTAGAAATTAGTGCTAAGATTCAGCCCAGGCCCACCAAACAACAATGACTGCTGCAACCAAAAAAAAAATAGCCAGGCATTGTGGCAGGTGCCTGTAGTCCTAGCTAGTTGGGAGGCTGAGGCAAGAGAATCGCTTAAGTCCAGGAGAGTTGGAGGTTGCTGTGAACTGTGATGCCACGGCACTCTACCCAGGGCAACAGCTTGAGGCTCTGTCTTAAAAAAAAGAAAGAGGAAAGGAAAGGAGCTACTTAGAGGGGGGTTATACTTTAATATATTTAACAAATCCCAATTTGATGGATATTTGGATGTGTTTGGTTTTTGCTATTTTAGAATTTAGTCCTGAACATCCTTGTATATATTTGCACTCTTTGGAAATAATTTTTATAATTTAACAACCTGAGACCAGTTAAATTGAACAGTTTATTTAAGAAAAAAAAAAGTTTCTACAAACAGAGGAAAAGGGTTCAGAATCTCCACCCACCCAGCCACCTGTTTTCAATGTGGGAAGCTGTATTTATAACAAAAAAACAGAAAGTAGTGTACACATTACCTGATTGGAGCAGATTCGTGTTTACCTAATTTGGGCTTAATTTGGCAGCCTTCCGTCTGGAATTGGCTGAGGGATCAGCTACTATGATTGCCTGAGACTCAGTTGCTTGGTCAAGAGGGTATAGATTTAGGTTGCAGCTTACTTACGTATCAAGCTAGATTGCAGTTCGCTATATATAGAGGCTGCTTTGGGCCAAATTTTGTTATGTAAGTATGGAAGCTGCTTTGAGGCAAACAGTTCAGTTTAACAATATTTATAATGCTTCTGTTGTACAAATGGTGAACTTAGCTTGCATGTTGTACTTCAGATTTTTAGGATTGCCAGTGTTGTTAGCTGTGCTAACTGTTCCTCTATTTCTTTCATTGTTTGTTGTACTTCCACACCAACTGATAGAAATGCTTAGCAAAGGGCACAGTGGCTCCCGCCTGTAATCCTACCACCCTGGGTGGCCAAGGCTGGTGGATTGCCTCAGTTTAGGAGTTTGGGGTTCCAGACCAGTCTGAGAAAGAGCAACACCCCATCTTTACTAAAAATAGAACAACTAGCCAGACATTGTGCAGGTGCCTGTAGTCCCAGCTACACCGGAGGCTATCAAGAGGTTCTCTTGAGCCCACGTGTTTGAAGTTGCTGTAAGCTGTGGTGCCAGAGCACTCTACCCAAGGCGATGGAGTGAGATTCTGTCTTCAAAAAAAATGCTTGGCAAGGTGGTTGGACAAAATATATATTTGAGGGCATAACTGTTTATGTAAAAAATAGAATTGTATGCTTCTGCTTTTAACATTGTATTTGATAACCACATCTGGCCCTGATTCTCTAAACATCTCTAGCATTAGGGGCTCTGGCGTTTGTACGTTTGTTGCCTTGAATTAAATTTGAGAGAACTGATTATGTGGATCAAGAGGTTGAGACTGAATTAAAGACCAGGTTTTATATCTGTAGCAAAGTGAATTTTAAACAAACAACACTTTAGCCAGATGGTGCACGCCTGTAATCCCAGCACTTTGAAAGGCGAACGTAGCAGTCTCAAGGATGACTTGAGACCATGAGTACAAGACTAGCCTGGGCGACATAGTGAGACCCTGTTGCAACAAAAATTAAAAAAAATAATTAGCTGGGCATGGTGGTGCATGCTATTCTGAAGGCTGAGGCAGATTGCTTGAGCCCAGGAACTCAGGTTACATTGCACCACTACACTCCAGCCTGGACAGCAGAGCCAAGCCCAGTCTCTAAAGAAAACATCTCTTTGCTAGACAGTAGCATTAACAAAGAAGGCTTTTTATTTTATCTCAATATGTTTTTGAAAAAAAATCTCTAAAATGTGTTTTTCTGTGATAGTAAGTTTAGTATAAAGAACATAATTTTTATTTTTTTGAGACAGAGTCTCACTATGTCGCCCTTGGTAGAGTGCGATGGTGTCACAGCTCACAGCAACCTCAGACTCTTGGGCTTGTGTGATTCTCTTGCCTCAGCCTCCCTAGCTGGGACTATAGAGGCGCCTGCCACAACACAATGGTGTTGTCATTGTCATTTAGCTGGCCCAGGCTGGGTTCAAACCCGCCAGCCTCAGTTTATGTGGCCAGCGCCATAACCGGGTGCTGAGCCTAAAACATGATGTTTAATAGATTTTTTATTGAACTAAAATACACTTAACAAAAATTACGATTTTTAACCATTTTTAAGTGTATAGTTCAGTGGCATCCCTTACGTCTATTAGTGTTGTGCAGCTGTCACCATTATCCATTTTCATCATTTCAAACAAGAGCCTCTTGTACCTATTAAACAATAAATCCTAATTTCTGCTTTTCCCCATTCTCTAGTAACCTCTATTCTAATTTCTCTATGAATTTGCGT
The DNA here is from genome assembly GCF_027406575.1 of Nycticebus coucang. Classification (NCBI taxonomy): domain Eukaryota; kingdom Metazoa; phylum Chordata; class Mammalia; order Primates; family Lorisidae; genus Nycticebus; species Nycticebus coucang. The sequence goes on from NC_069790.1 coordinate 58,561,694, forward strand.
TTTATAGGTACCTTATATAGGTAGAATCATATAGTTGTCCTTTTGTGTTTGGCTTGTTTCATTTAGCATAATGTTTTCAAGGGTCATCCAGATTGTCATATGTATCAAAATCTTGTTCCTTTTTAAGACTGAATTATATTCTGTTGTGTGTGTGTATATATATGTGCCACATTTGCATTATTTCCACTTTTTGGCTTTGTTAGTAAGGTTGCTGTGAACATTTGTATACATTTATCTGCTTGAATTCCTGCTTGCAGTTCTTTGGGGTATGTACGTAGAAAGGGAACTGCTGGATCGTGTAGTAATTCTGTGTTTAACTTTTTTGAACAACTGTTTTCTATAGCAGTCACACCATTTTACATTCCCACCAGGAGTGTGCAAGTATTCTAACGTCTCTGAATACTCACCAACCTTTGTAAGGTTGTAAGGTTTGGGGGGTTTTGATAATAGCCATCCTAATGGGTGTGAGATAACATTTCTTAGTGATTTTGATTTGTATTTCTCTTATGACTAGGGATGTTAAACATTTTTTCATGTTCTTTTTGGCTTTGCTTATTGGCCATTTACTGTATACCTTCTTCAGAGAAACGTCTGTTCAAGTCCTTTGCCCATTTTGATTTGGTTATTTGAGATTCCTTGTTGTTGAAATGTAGAGCTCTTTATACATTCAGGATATTCATCTCTTATCAGATATGTGATTTGCAAGTATTTTCTCCTATTTTATGAACTTTTTTTTTACTCTTTGTATAGTGTCCTTTGATGTACAAGCCGTTTTAATTTCAATAAAGTTATTTTTTGTTGTTGCCTATGTGTAATTTTTTTTAATGCATTTATAGTAGATCCTCTGTGAGTTGACTACCCAGAGCACTGTAAAAAACTGGTCCACATACAGAGGTGGTCAACATAAAGAAACTAGGCCTACTGTACTAATATGTACATGTAATGCATGTCCAGTCTGTGAAAATTAGGTCAACTCAAAGAGGTAGTCAGTGTAGGGAGGTGGTCCTCTGTGGAGGTTGTATTGTTATTTATTTATTTAAAGACAGGGTCTCACTCTGTTGCCCAGGCTGCAGTGCACTGGTGTGGTCCTAGTCCACTCTAACCTCTTAAGTTTAGGGCTCAAGAAATCCTCATGCCTCAGCCTCCTGAGTAGTTGGACTGTAGATATGCACTACCATGTCTAGCTAGTTTTTTAATTTTTTTTTTTTTTTTTTTTTAGAGACAGGGTTTCCCTATATTGCCCAGGCTAGTCTTGAACTCCTAGGCTCCTGCTACAATGTAAGCATTCCTCCTACATTGGCCTCCCAAAGTGCTAGGATTATAGGCATAACCCACCAGGCTCGGCCTGATTTAATTTTTGATGTTAGCAGTTTGTGAGTACAGTTGCCATTGGTATGGCACACAGTTATTTCCTGAGATAGAAGATGTAGTGAAATTGTCAATGAATTTAGAATTAGATCTTTTAAAACTTTTTTGGAATTGAGTTTCTTAATTTGACAGTAAGCATTGTTATCACCTTCACAGGGTTGTGGGGCTTTAGGAGAAAGCACTATAAAGCCATCAATAGGTAAGAGATATCATTATTTCATCGAATCTCTGGGAGAAAAACACATTTTCTATGAATTACTGGTATTTCTTATCGCAAATTTTTAAGGATTGATAAAGGATTAAAAAATTTTTTAATGAAAAGTTGATAGTCAAATTATGCATTTATAATAAAGATTATTAATATTTAAAGAGTGTTTGCATTTTTAATGGTTACTTTAATGGAATTAATTTTTGTTCTTTTTTCAAGGCCTATATGAACCCAATAGCAATGGCCAGATCAAGGGGTCCAATCCAGTCTTCAGGGCCAACAATCCAGGATTATCTGAATCGACCAAGGCCTACCTGGTATTTGTGAAATGATTTAACTATTTATAAGCTTTTTATAGACTTCTTAACGTTTATTCTTAAAGCCTTTATTGATTGCCAAGCAATTGCCAGATAATTTGAGTTTTTAAAGTAATATTTGATATATGCTTTCTTTGAACTATATCATCACACATATAATTGTAAAGCAACAGTTGAGAACCCACCAACCAATATAGCTAAAGCACTACTGTGTACTCTTTTCATCCCAGTGAAATCTCTATTCCCTAAAAGACCTTAATCTTGCAGTGTTCTAAGCTATTTAATAAAACAGTGGGCTTGAATAATCTTCATCTCAAAAATCTTATGAAGAGGTGGCTCACGTATAGAGAATATTTTGTAAATATTTAGTAAAATTCCGTCATGAATATTTTGTAAATAAAGGTATATTTAGCTACAATTTCCCATTTTCCCTATGTATGGCAACTTTAGGGGTGACTTTTGGGGCACCCTGTATGATAGGGAATTTTTCCTTTGAGTTAGTAGGAAGCAAGCTTGTCTACCAGCATACGTGAGTGAGTGCTGTTAACCATTGCAGCATACCAGAAAACAAAATTATCCTGAAGTATATTTTACCTTTGAAATGGGGCAAGGGAATGAACTTTAAAGGGGAAATGCCCTCACATTGGGTAATTCATAGAAGGAGTCACAGGAGTCTCAGTAGATAGTCATACTCATGGCAAGATTTATTACAGTGAAAGGATAGCAGCACTATCCTTAGCAGCACTAAGGGAAGAAGCACATGAAGCAAAGTCCAGGGGAGACCATGTTCACTCAGACTTCAAAGAGCCTTTTCCTAGAGGAATCATGTAAGATGCACTTAGTCCCTTACCTACCAGTAACGATAACACTGCTAGCCAATACAAGTTCATTAGAGGCTTAGTGCCCAGGGTTTGATTGAGTATTGATCAGCCTCTGTTTATCATGTACCCAAGTTCCAGATTCCCAGAAGGAAAATAGGTATTCACCCTAAACTACATTGTACAGATTAGGCACAGAGAGTTGTTCTGATCAGGGAATGGTAAGAAAACTCCAAAATCCAAGTTCCCAGATGCCCACCTGGGGCCTATCTGTGAGTAGGCATTCTGAGAATAAGCAGTCCAGGTGTATCAGCTCATCTCTGCACAACATGTCAGGTTCATTATAAAATGAGTGATTTAGTAATAGAATATAATAATTCAAATAGATAAACCTTAGCTCACTCTTAACACTGAAACTACCAGTTTTATGACTTAAAATGGGGGTACATAACTATCTTTTTTCCCAGGGTTGTTGAGCATTAAGTAAAAATTTATTGGGCAGCACCTGTGGCTCAAAGGAGTGGGACGCTGGCCCCATATACTGGAGGTGGCGGGTTCAAACCCAGCCCTCGCCAAAAACTGCAAAAAAAAAAAAAAAATAGAAAGAAAGAAAATTTATTTAAAATGGTGCTGGTTGTAAGCTCTCGTGTGTGGTTTAGTGTATTAGCTCTTGTGATACATATTTAGAAGAGGAATGATTAGTGCGATCTAATAGGCTTTATTATAGTTTATTTACATGGATATGACAAAGAAGTTTGAAATGTGTCAACTTTGGAATGGAAATCTATTAGAATGTTAAGAAAAGTTTAGTAAATATTGTGTTGCCTTATTTGTAAGCATGCATCTGATTTCAATTGCTTGAAATTTTATTTGTATTTTCTACTTTTTAAGGGAAGAAGTAAAAGAGCAACTAGAAAAGAAAAAGAAAGGTTCCAAGGCTTTGGCTGAATTTGAAGAAAAAATGAATGAGGTTTGTAAAAAGTACCTTTTAAAAAGACTAATATTTTTTCTTATAATGAAAACAAAATCATCTTTCATTTCATTTTTTAATAAACCAAGAATTTGGTGAAGGGGGGATATGTATTTTTATAAAATGTTATTATTATATGGAATACAGGTTTATATGTAAATATATGCTTTCTTTAAAAAGTAGATAATAATCCCAGCCTGTGAAGAGGGAGACCCTCTCTCTGCTAAAAATAGAAAAAATTAGCCAAGCATCATGGGGGTTCCTGTAGTCCCAGCTACTCAGGAGGCTGAGGCAGCAAGATTTCTTGAACACAGCAGTTTGAGGTTGCTGTGAGCTAGGCTGACACCACAGCACTCCAGCCTGGGGCAACAGAGTGAGACTCTGTCACACACATACAAAAAAAGGTAAATAATAACCATCTTATAATTTAAATGATCTAAATTACTTTAAGTTCTTCCCTGTGCTCCCCATCTTATCCTGGGATTTCCATAGTGATAGTGGCTTGTAGCTGTTTTCAACACTCACTGGTTTGTTATAAAAGATACAACTCAGGAGCAGCCAAATGAAAGAGATGCATAGGGTAAAGTGTGGGGGAAGGAGTATGGAGTCCCTTTTCTATGCCTTCTCAGACTTGCTAGTTTCCCAGCACCTAAAAGTGTTTGCCAACCCTGAACCTCTAATGGTTGCTTGTTTTGATTACAAACTTTTATGTAGTAGTTCAGCCACACTGTACACTAAATGAACTTTTACAGTCTGGAAAGAAAATCTAGTCATCTTTGTTGAAAAGAAAAAAGATATCAACCTCAGCAATAATACTTACTTCTTCTCTCACTGTAAGGTGGAGAACTCCCAACCTTTAATGGCCTCTTTGAAGGGAGCCCTTAGATGAGGGTTCCTCTGGTGATAGGGTCAAGGATTGGCACCTGGATATCTTTTTACTGTAATTAGAAACTGAGATGAGTGAAAGGCATTAGAGGATGGAAGGAAGCAAAGTTGTCTCTTGATATTAGGAGGATTAGAAGGGGACAGATAATTTCTGATGGTATTTGTAACCTTTTTTGCAGAACTGGAAGAAAGAACTAGAAAAACACAGGGAGAAATTGTTAAGTGGAAGTGAGAGCTCATCAAAAAAAAGACAGGTAATAACATTTTTAGTGTATTGCTATTCTTAATCTCAGGGTTGGATTTTTATAATAATGCTATATACTACTATTAAGAGATGCATTTGAAAACTCACATCATTTTGCTTAGACTTGTACTTTTATTTGTTTCCATTTAGAGAAAGAAAAAAGAAAAGAAGAAATCTGGTAGGGTGAGCAAAAGTTTTCCCTTTTTCTAAATGTTACAATTAAAAGCCTACAAAAAAGTAAGAATAATTTATTTAGCCTGTATACTTAAGATAAACTCTAGATGAGTTAAGGAGCCTAAATGTCCTTCAGTTGTGATGATGGGCAGTTTTGTTCTATCTAATAAGAAAGTGCCACTGTCTCTATAACCTAGTAACTTTTCTGTTGCTATTTAAAGAGGAAGATGGATGACCATTATTACCACATCTGTTGGCACTTTGTTGGGCTTTTTATGGGAGGGACTGACATTTTATATTTTAATATTTACAATTTATGGATACGGCATCTGTTTCTCCAGACAGTAGATTAATTTCACTAAGTATTTGAGAGACTTAGTAAAAGAACAAAATTCCTGCATCTCACAAGCTTTAATTGTTTTGTGCTTGGTCAAGTATTCATCTTCTTCTTCATCAAGCTCTGATTCTTCCAGCAGTTCTTCAGATTCTGAAGATGAGGTAAGCTTTTCTGATAGTGGTTCATGAAGTAATATCTCTATAATTTCTTGATATCAAAAGGAAACTCATTGTGAAATATCTGTTAGAAATGTTTATTTCCAGGTTTAGATTAATTATCTATAACTTAGAGTACGGACATGAATAAATCACTAGAATTTTTAATATTGGTAATAGTGTATTTTTTAGATTTTCAAATTTGTTCTTTTAAAAATATCTATAGAAGAAAGATTTAAAAAATCAAAAATGCAGGTGGTGCCTGTGGCTCAAAGGGGTAGGGCACCGGCCCCATATGCCTGAGGTGGCGGGTTCAAACCCAGCCCCCGCCAGAAACTGCAAAAAAAAAAAATCAAAAATGGAATTTGACTAGGTGCTAGGGATTACATGTGATTCAAGTCACTTTTTTTTATAAAATAAGAAAGTGGCATATTACAGTTTAAATATTATTAATAAAAACATATTTACAGGATGGTTCTTTCATTAAGTTTTGTTTGACATTAATAAAATACACAAATTATATTTTTGAAACAGAAAGCCAATGTTTTAAAAAATGTTTTATATAGGATAAGAAACAAGGAAAACGGAGAAAGAAAAAGAAGAACCGTTCACATAAATCTTCTGAAAGTTCCATTTCAGCAACTGAATCAGACAGTAAGGTAAAATTATTTAAATTATTAACACTTTGAATAGCAAAGACATTTAGTTCCTCCTGGCTTAAGTTGTTCTCGATTTAGAAATAAGATATTATCTTATTTTTGTTCTCTGTTTCTTAATTGATGTGCTTAATAATTAATAGCTTACATGTGATATTTGTTCATTCTCTAAGTACTTTCATATATATGTCTCCATGTCTCCACATTTTCATGACAACTTACATTATTTTCCCCATTTTCATAAAGATGTAGTAGTTCAGAGAAAAAACCATTTTGCTTAAGTAGTGTTTGAGTTGGAAGTTGGATTAATATCGTCTAATATCTGGTCTTGTTTCTTTTCTACTCTGAATTTGTTCTGTACTAACCAGAATTACTAGACACTGTTGGCTCTCAAATTTCAGTAATCATTAAAAAATGGCATGAAATTCATGACAAAATGATTCCTGGTTTCTATCTGCAGAGTTTGGTTTAGTCAGTCTGATAAGGCTGAGAAGTTTACATTTTCAGGCCAGGCACAGTGGCCTACACCTGTAATCCTAACACTCTGGGAGGCCACAGCAGGAGGATCACATGAGCTCAGGAGTTCCATACCAGCCCAAGCATGAGTGAGACCCTAACTCAGCTAAAAATAGAAAAAAAAAAAAATTAGTTGGTGTTGTGGCATGCACCTAGCTACCAGGGAGGCTGAGGCAAGAGGATTGCTTGAACCCAAGAGTTTAAGGTTGCTGTGAGTTAGGCTAATGCCATGGCACTCTACCCTGAACAACAGAGTGAGACTCTTGTCTCAAAAAAAAAAAAAAAAGGCTACATTTTCAACAGATGCCCCGTGTGATTCTGATACACGGGTGTCTGTTGACCACAATTTGACAAACATCGTACTAGGATCTCAGGAATCCAAAGCAAGCTATCTGGGTTTTATAGGGGGTGTGTGCTTGCCCCATTGAGATATCTTCTAGCAAAATATTAAATACTTGGTGTCTAGAAAGTACTCAGTAAATGTTGCTTGTCCTTCTGTTTTTTAAAGCAGAAGAGCCAGTTTCATAGTAATGACAGCTAACGTTTATTGAGCGCCTACTATGTGTTAGGCACTGTTTGAAGCACTTAATGTGTTAAATCATTTAACCTCAACAACCCTAGAAAGTAGTTATAATTAATGTACATTACCAGTAAAGTGAGTAAGGAAACATGAGTCCTGGGGAGATTAATAACTAGAATTAAGGGATTCAAAAGCAGAAATTATTACCTCCCCACCTAATAAGGAGAGTAGGGAAATCGGATTGTAGACATCTGAGCCTAGTGTGAATTAGAACTCCAGTATATGTGACCATCATAGGCAAAGATAGGCAGTGGCATAAAGTCGTATTTTAAGATAAACCATGATGGTATTAGAGATACACTGCCAGATAAATGAAGAAGCTTGTTTGCTTACAAGCACGTAAATACATAGCATACATTTCTCTTACTTTCAGACTAATATTCTGGGATTAGAGTAACCTTTTTTCATTCATAGAACAAATCACTTTTTTGGTGTTTTTGACCTTGTCCTATAATGCTGTATTCTTCATGCTTAAAATTCACATATATGTGTGTGTGTTTGTTTAGGATAGTTTAAAAAAGAAAAAGAAGTCAAAGGAAACAACTGAGAAAGAAAAGGTAACTATACTTTTACATTGCCTTAAGATAGTCTGTCATACAATCCTTAATTGATGTTAAAAAATTAACAAAATTCAGTGTAACCTGGCTTATTGTACCCTCAATGAATCCCCAATAATAAAAAAAAAAAAAAAATTAACAATACGTACCCTTTTAACTTAAGAGTATTTCTTTTGCTTTTATGGATTTTGTGTTGATTTAAGGATATTTTTAAAAAATTAACAAAATTAACAATATGTACCCTTTTAACTTAAGAGTATTTCTTTTGCTTTTATGGATTTTGTGTTGATTTAAGGACATTTTTAATTGGGATTTATTATTGAAGGTAAAAGATCAGAAGAGTTTTCCTGTGGAGAGTTTGAATTTGTATAGGTTAATGGATATTCTTAAATTAAAAATACAGAATAATGTAGATTGTACATTTTCTGTATTTTCTTAAGTCATTTTAAATCAGGCTCTTTTAATTAAAGTACATAAACTTCTGTTTCTAATAGTGTATAGATAAATGTTGAAAAATCCTTTGCTGTTATAAGTAGATGCTTTATCGTTACTTGTGACTTATCTATAGTTAATGCAGACTTTAAACCTGCCTAAATTTCTGGCTTACTTTTTAAATTGTATTTTCTGGTTACTAAAAGTTTAAAGAAAGCAATTACTAGTGAAAGAAAACTACACTGTATTTTACTCAGTCTTTTTCAAATCATTATATCATTTTTTAAAAGGCGAAGTGAAATTCACATAATGTATTATTGACCACTTTAAAGCTGTAGTTCAGTACTTAGTGGTATTTAGTGTTGTGCAACCACTATTACCCTTACCTATTAAATACTTCCCCTTTCTCCTTTCCCCCTCACTTCTGGCAACCAGAGGTGAGCAAATTTGAATCCTCTTTCTATGTCTGAGAATTTGCCTATTCTGGTTATCATATAAAAGCAGAATATAGGGTGGTGCCTGTGGCTCAAAGGAGTAGGGCACTGGCTCCATATGCCAGAGGTGGTGGGTTCAAGCCCAGCCCCGGCCAAAAACTGCAAAAAAATAAAAAATAAAAATGTATTTAAAAAAAAAAAAAAGCAGAATATGTGACTTTTTGCATCTGGCTTTGTTCAACTAGCCTTAATGTCTCCAAGTTTCCTCTAACTTGTGGCACATATCAGTACTTCATTTTTATGGCTGAGTATATTCCATTGTGTATATATAAATACATTGTGAATTGTCTGTCCATTCATTCCCTGATACACATTTGGCTTATACCTTTTGGCTATCATAAATAATGCTGCTGTAATAATGCAGACCTACAAATGTGTATACATTTCTGTGTGGACATACATTTTCATTTTTTCTTGGGTATACATCTAGGGGTGGTTTATATATCACTTTGTAAATAAAAATTCACTAGAACACTACAAAAAAAAGGAAACCATAATTCCAAGTATTTATGGGTAAGAAATGTATTAATATAATTTGCTATATTAACTCATGAAAGAAACGATACAATTATTGCAGTAGTTGCCAAAAGGATGTGATGTAATTCAACACTAATTCCTGATTTTCAAAACCATTATAAAATAAATGGTTACTCTGATGGTTTAAAAAAATTATGTATGTGTGAAAATGATTCTGGTAATATATAAATGTAAAGTACTAAAACAACTGAACTGCATTGTGATTTTGAAGTACTTTAAAATATTAGGTACAGAGTAATATATACATATACATGTATAATATAATAAATATCCATCTGTGGACCAGCTAGAGTTAATAGTTTACATTGCCTTCAAGTCATGTTTTAGTCTCTCTTTGAGGCAGCTGATCCTGAGATTGGTGTGCATTTTCCCCCATCCTCATTTATACACTTTTATTACATTAGTATGTGTTCATAAATGACATAGAATATTCTGTATTTTCAAAATGGTATCATCGTATTTCCTTCTGAAACTTTTTTTTTCACTCTAACATTACTGTTAACTTTTTTTTAATTTCAGCTTGCTTGTTCATTCTTCTTCGTTTGAAGTACTCTTTTTTCGTTGTTCAGTTTCTTCTTCCTCTGGTGATGCTCTTTCCCATTGCCTCCCCAGCAGCTGGGATTACAGATGCCCACCACAACGTCTGGCTGTTTTTGATGTTGTTAGTAGAGACGGGGTCTTACTCAGGCTCACTGCTGCTCATACTGGTCTTGAACCTCTGAGCTCAGACAATCCACCCACCTTGGCCTCCCACAGCACTGGGACTACAGGCGTGAGCTACCACGCCCGGCCAACTTTTTTTTTTTTAATTGTTGGGGATTCATTGAGGGGACAAGAAACCAGGTTACACTGATTGCATTTGTTAGGCAAAGTCCCTGTTGCAATCCTGTCTTGCCCCCACAAGGTGTGTCACACACCAAGGCCCCACCCCCCTCTCTCCTTCTCTCTCTCTGCTCTTCCTTTCCCCACCCCTCCCTCTTTCTTTCTCTCTCTGCTCTCCCCTTCCCCCACCCCCTTAATTGTCATTAATTATCCTCATCAAACTTGAGTACATAGGATTCATGCTTCTCCATTCTTGTGATGCTTTACTAAGAATAACGTGTTCCACTTCCATCCAGGTTAATACAAAGGCTGTAAAGTCTCCATTTTTTTAAATCTCTGAATAGTATTCCATGGTGTACATATACCACAGCTTGTTAATCCATTCCTGGGTTGGAGGGCATTTAGGCTGTTTCCACATTTTGGTGATTGTAAATTGAGCTGCAATAAATAGAATAAATAGTCTAGTGCAAGTGTCCTTATGATAAAAGGATTTTTTTCCTTCTGGGTAGATTTCCAGTAATGGGATTGCAGGATCAAATGGGAGGTGTAGCTTGAGTGCTTTGAGGTTTCTCCATACTTCCTTCCCAAAAGGTTGTATTAGTTTGCAGTACCACCAGCAGTGTAAAAGTGTTCCCTTCTCTCCACATCTACACCACCATCTGCAGTTTTGAGATTTTGTGATGTGAGCCATTCTCGCTGGGGTTTGGTAGTATCTCTTAGTGGTTTTGATTGCATTTCTCTAATAAATAGGGATGATGAGCATTTTTTTATATGTTTGTTAGCCATTCGTCTGTCTTCTTTTCTTTTTTTTTGCACTTTTGGCCAGGGCTGGGTTTGAACCTGCCACCTCCGCCATATGGAGCCGGCGCTCTACTCCTTTGAGCCACAGGCACCGCCCCATTCATCGGTCTTCTTTAGAGAAGGTTCTATTCATGTCTCTTGCCCATTGATATATAGGATTATTGGTTTTTTCCATGTCGATTAATTTGAGTTCTCTATAGATTCCAGTTATCAAGCTTTTGTCTGATTCAAAATATGCAAATATCTTTCCCATTGTGTAGGTTGTCTATTTGCTTTGGTTGTTGTCTCCTTGGCTGTACAGAAGCTTTTCAGTTTAATTGAATCCCATTTGTTTATTTTTGTTATTGTTGCAATTGCCACGGCAGTCTTCTTCATGAAGTCTTTCCCCAGACCAGTATCTCCAGCCAGAGTTTTTCCTATACTTTCTTTGAGGATTTTTATCATTTCATGCCTTAAATTTAAGTCCTTTATCCATCTTAAATCAATTTTTTGCGAGTGGAGAAAAGTGTGGGTCCAGTTCCAGTCTTTTACATGTGGATATCCAGTTCTCCCAGCACCATTTATTGAATAGGGAGTTTCCCCCAGTGTATGTTCTTGTTTGGTTTATCAAAGATTAGGTGGTTGTGAGATGTTAGTTTCATTTCTTGGTTTTCTATTCAATTCCAAATATCTATGTCTCTATTTTTGTGCCAGTACCATGCTGTCTTGACTACTATGGCCTTGTAGTACAGCCTAAAATCTGGTATGCTGATACCCCCAGCTTTGTTTTTGTTACTAAGAACTGCCTTAGCTATATGGGTTTTTTCTGGTTCCATACAAAACGCAGAATCATTTTTTCCAAGTCTTGAAAATAAGATGTTGGTATTTTAATAGGGATGGCGTTGAATCAGATTGGTCTGGAAAGTATAGACATTTTAACAATGTTGATTCTTCCCATCCATGAGCATGGTATATTCTTCCATTTGTTAATATCCTCTGCTATTTCCTTTCTTAGGATTTCATAATTTTCTTTTTATTTTTTTTGAGACAGAGCCTCTAGCTGTCGCCCCGGGTAGAGTGCCATGGCATCACAGCTCACAGCAATCTCCAACTCCTGGGCTTAAGCGATTCTCTTGCCTCAGCCTCCCAAGTAGCTGGGATGACAGGTGCCCACCACAACGCCCGGCTATTTTTTGGTTGCAATCTTTTGTTAGATATATTCATTCCTAGGTATTTCATTTTCTTTGAAGCTGTGGTGAAGGGAGTTGTGTCCTTAATTATCCTCTCATCTTGACTGTTATTAGCATATACAAAGACAACTGACTTGTGGACATTGATTTTATATCCTGAGACATTACTGTATTTTTTGATGACTTCCAGGAGTCTTGTGGTTGAGTCTTTGGGGTTCTCTACGTATAAGATCATGTCATTGCAAAGAAGGAGAGTTTGACCTCCTCTGCTCCCATTTGGATGCCTTTTATTTCCTTGTCTTGCCTAATCATATTGGCTAGAACTTCCAGCACTATGTTGAATAGTAATGGTGACAGAGGACAACCTTGTCTGCTTCGAGTTCTAAAGGAAAAGCTTTCAGTTTTACTCCAGTAAAATATTAACTGTGGGTTTGACATAGCTTCGATCAGTTTCAGAAATGTGCCACCTATGCCTTTACTCTTCAGTGTTCTAATTAGAAAAGGATGCTGGATTTTATGGAATGCTTTTTCTGCATCCATTGAGAGGATCATATGGTCTTTATTTTTGCTTCTTTTAATATGGTGGATAACATTTATGGACTTGCATATGTTAAACCAGCCTTGCATTCCTGGGATGAAACCTACTTGATCATGATGTATGACTTTTTTGATGATAAGCTGTAATCTGTTGGCTAGGATTTTGTTGAGAATTTTTGCATCTATATTCATTAGTGAAATTGATCTGAAATTCTCCTTTTTAGTTGGATCTTTTCCTGGTTTTGGTATCGGTGATGTTTGCTTCATAGAACATGTTGGGGGAAAATTCCCTCCTCCTCAATTTTTTGGAATAATTTCTGCATAGGAAAAAAACTCTTCCTTGAAGGTTTGATAGAATTCTGATGTGAAGCCATCTGGACCAGGACATTTTCTTGTTGGAAGCTTTTTTATTGTTTCTTTAATCTCAGTGCTTGAAATTGATCTGTTTAGGAGTTCTTATTTCTTCCTGGCTAAGTCTAGGGAAAGGGTGTGATTCCAAATATTGATCCATTTCCTTCACATTGTCAAATTTCTGGGCATAGAGTTTCTGGTAGTATTCAGAGATGATGTCTTGTATCTCTGTGGGATCATTTCTGATTGAGGTTACTGGAGATTTTACTTTTCTATTTCTAGTTAGTCTGGCCAAAGGTTTGTCTATTTTATTCTTTAAAAAAACCAATTCCTTGTTTCATTAATTTTCTGAATGATTCTTTTGTTTTCAATTTCATTGATCTCTGATTTAATTTTAGATATTTCTTTTCTTCTATTGGGTTTAGGCTTAGATTGTTCTTCTTTTTCCAATTCTATAAGATGGCTTGTGAGTTTGTTGACGCGCTCTCTTTCTGTTTTTCGAATGTGGGCATCTCAAGTGATAAATTTTCCACTCAAAACTGCTTTTGCAGTATCCTACAGGTTTTGGTAGCTTGTGTCTTCACTGTTGTTATGCTCAAGGAAGTTAATGATTTCCTCTTTTATTTCTTCCTGCACTCAACTATCATTCAACAGAAGGTTGTTTAATTTCCATGCCTTCGTGTGGGGTTGAATGTTTTTGTTGGAGTTGAGTTCCACCTTTAGTGCCTTGTGGTCTGAGAAGATACAAAGTAAAATTTCAATTCTTTTGATTTGGTTGAGGTTTGTTTTGTGTCCTAGGATATGATCAATTTTGGAGAAGAATGTTCCCTGGGGTGATGAGAAGAATGTATATTTTTTATCTTTGGGGTGGAGTGTTCTATATGTGTCTATCAAACACAGTTGTTTAAATGAGTTGTTCTTTAACTCATTGAAGTCCCTTATATCTTTTTAGAGGATCTGTCCAGCTCTGTAAGAAAAGTGTAATGTCCCTGTTATTGTGGTATTATAGGATATCATATTGCTCAGACTGAGTAAGGTATGTTTCAAGAATCTGGGAGCATTTAAACTGGGTGCATAAATATTTAGAATTGAAACGTCTTCTTGTTGTATTTTTCCCTTGACCAATATAAAGTGACCATCTTTGTCTTTTTTGACTTTAGTTGCTTTAAATCCACATGTATCTGAAAATAAGATTACAACTCCTGTTTTCTTCTAAATTCAGTTTGCCTGAAAAATTGTCTTCCAACCCTTAACTCAGAGTTTTAATTTGTCTTTTCAAGATAGGTGTGTTTCTTGCAGACAGCAAATGGATGGCTTGTGTTTTTTAATCTAGTCAGCCAATCTATGCCTCTTCAGTGGGGAATTCAAGCCATTAACATTTATTGAGATAATCGATAATTGTGGTAGTGTTCTATTCATCTTATATTGTGAGAGTCCATTGCTTAGTTTTATCTTTTGCATCAGTGTGGAAGTTAGGTTCTGTCCTTTAATTGCTGAGTTCTTACTTTGCTGTTGATGCATTGTGATGGTCGGTTTGTAGAACAGGTTGAAGTATTTCCTGTAGAGTTGGTTTTGTTGTGGCAAATTTCCTCAATGTTTGTATATCAGTAAATGATTTTGATTTCTCCATCAATTTTAAAGCTTAGCTTAGCAGGATATAGAATTCTGGGCTGGAAATTGTTCTGTTTAAGTAGATTAAAGGCAGATGACCATTGTCTTCTTACTTGGGAAGTTTGATTAGAGAAGTGTACAGTCACCCAGATGGATTTGCCCCTGTAGGTCAACTGGTGCTTACTCCTGGCAGCTTGAAAAATCTTTTCTTTTGTCTTGACTTTGGACAAGTTTATCACAGTGTGTCTTGGAGAAGCTCTATATGAGTTGAGGCGACCTGGGGTCCCATATCCCTCTGAAAGGAGTATGTCAGAATCTTTGGTGATATTTGGGAAATTTTCATTTATAATATTTTCTAGTATGGCTTCCGTTCTCCTGGGACATTCTTCTTCCCCTTCTGGGATACTTATAACTCGTATGTTTGAACGTTTCATAAAGTCCCATAATTCCGTCAGTGAATGTTCTGCTTTCTCTGTCTTCTTTTCTGCCTCTTTAACTATCTGAGTTATCTCAAGAACGTTGTCCTCTACCTCTGAGATTCCTTCTTCTGCATGGTCTAATCTGTTGCTCATACTTTCTATTGCATCTTTTAAGTTCTCTAATCGATTGCTTCAGTTCCTTCAGCTCTGCTATATCCTTTCTATATTCTTCATATCATTCATCTCTTACTTGATTCTGTTTTTGGATTTCCTTTTGGTTATTTTCCACTTTATCAGCAGCTTCCTTCATTGTTTCCATCATTTCCTTCATTATTTGCGTCATCTGTATTCTAAATTCCCTTTCTGTCATTTCTAACATTTCTTTATAGGTGGAATCCTCTGCAGTAGCTACCTCATGGTCCCTTGGGGGGTGCTCTGGACTGTTTTTTTCATGTTGCCAGGATTTTTCTGCTATTTCTTCCTCATGAGTGATTTCTTTTATCTGTTCCCTTTCCCTAATTTTCCTTTCACTTCCTCTTGCTCTTTTAAGTTGCTGTGCCTCTGGGCTAGGGTTTCAGTGAGTCCTTTTGGTACAAGACCAGAAGGATGAGAAGGTTGAAGAGCAGGAAGGGAAAAAAGGAAAGAAAAAGAGAAAGGAGAGGGGGTGGGAAGAAGAAAGGCACAGAAAGAGGGAGACAGAGCAATATAGGTGTACAGTAGGGTACATTGACCCAATCTTAAAAACTCCCAACCTCTGGGCGTGCCAGGTTGAGTGGTTCCCTTGAGGTCAGCAGCTCTTTGCTAGCCTGTTTGGACACAGTATCCCACCTCCACCAAGTAGAGAGGAAAGACAAAAATGCTATAAATCAAACCAAAACAAGCAAAGAGAAAACTTTACGGAATAAAATTGGGAAAACCAAATAATAGGGGTAGAAACACTGGCAGAAATGAAGTTCTAATTGTTAAAAAAAAAAGGCAACAATGGGAAATTATATTTAAACTAGAAAAAAGAAGAAAGAAAAAAGGGGAAAATCTATAGGGAAAATGTTGAAATTAGAAAACAAAACAAAAAAATAAACAAAAAAAAAAACCCAAAGCAGTATACATATCTTGCTGAATATTGTCTGGGCAACAGGTGATCTTCAGGGGTATGAGATGTTAAATCACAATGCTAATATGCCTGTAAGAGATGGAGACTGGAGGCCTCTGCTGATTTCTCAAACCCTGCAGGGTGGAGAGCCTAAATCTCTCCTCAGCCCTCTTAAAAGGCACTTTAAACTGCTAAACTTGGCTAAACAGAAGCTTTCCCAGGAAAGTACTTGTCGTTGGGATCACTCCTGAAGTGGCTATCCACTTACCCAGTGTGCCAAAACCAATCTCACTCTATGCCCCGGAGGGCTAAGGCTGCAAGGAGTGTCAGTCCCCGCCTTTAGGCTGCTCATTCACTAGATTACTCACTCCTACCCCATCCTTGCTGTGCGACCCTAAGGACAGCACTTGTTGGGGCAGTTCTCCCACAATGGCTCCTCACGGCCCATAGCTGAACATTATGAGGTCCATCTGGCTCAGTGGCTCCGTCTGGGGCCCTAGACAATGCTTAAAGTCCTCCACTCTCTCTCATGCCCAAGTTCTCCCAGGGTAGTTCAACTGAGTGCCAAGTCCAAAAAAGCCAAAACAGGCGGCACCTGTGGCTCAGCAGGAAGGGCGCCGGCCCCATATGCCGAGGGTGGCGGGTTCAAACCCAGCCCCTGCCAAACTGCAACCAAAAAAAAAAATAGCCGGGCGTTGTGGCGGGCGCCTGTACTCCCAGCTGCTCGGGAGGCTGAGGCAAGAGAATCGCCTAAGCCCAAGGATTTAGAGGTTGCTGTGAGCCGTGTGACGCCACGGCACTCTACCAAGGGCGATAAGGTGAGACTCTGTCTCTACACACACACACACACAAAAAAAAAAGCCAAAACAGCTCATAGGTAAGACCTCTCCAGTTTGCAATCTCACTGCTGCTATACTTACAGCTGCTGACAGGATTTGACTTAAGGAACACATGCAGACACTTGCCAGTTTTCCACTGCTTTTGTCCTCCTCATGGGGTCCAGAATTCTCTCACTGACTCCCTGTGTCCTCAAAGGAATGTTTATGGGCAGACCCCACCAGCCAGAGATGCCTAGAGTCTTGTCTCCCCAGACTCACCATGCTCATTTTCAAGGAAGCTATTACTCGGCCGCCATCTTAGATAACCTCCCATTACTCTTAACATTTATCCTTATTGATACTTTCATGTTCATTTCTTTTGCTTATACTCAGGACATTAATTCACCACAAATTATTTCTCCATTGTTCTGTTTATGCACTTCTAGATTGTTTTCATTTTTCACTAATGCAAACAATGTTGCAGTGGATATCATCCATTTTTTCTTTTCCACAAGTTATTGTTAATTTTCTAAGTTATTCCTTAGACTATAATTTCTGGGTTCATTAAGATGTGCATATATTTACCTTACATACATTTTGCTTCCCAAAGTGCTTGTCATTCATTTGCATTCTTGGTAGTAATTTATGAAAAGTACCCTTGTTTCATACTTGTCGACATTGGGAGACTTCATTTTTGCCAATTTAATGTGTGCAAATTGTTGAACTGCTGCTTTTTTTCTTTCACCATTCATATTTCATTTTCTGTGCATTGCCTAGTCATAGTCTTTGCCTGTTTTTCCATCTCACTGGGTTTTATCTTTCTAATTTGTTATTTTGGATACCAATTTTCCATATACATGATTGGCAGCTTTTAGTCTGCGGCTACTCTTAACCTGGTTTATTTATCTGTTATAATCACATAAAGGCTTTGATTTTAAGTCACATGATCAACATTGTTTTCAGCTCCATTATTAGTTTTTTCCATTATTATTTTAAATTATTCTGAAAGTGCTAGGTAATAAAAAATATAATGGAATAAAAAAAATCCCATTTATAATAGTATCCAAAAATTTATATGAAAATTTTAAAGAAGTGAGCAAGAGTTATTCAAAGAATACTGTATACATCTGTTCAGAGACATATATAAAGATTAAATAAATGGAGAGTCAAAACATCTTCCAAGATATGACTTGCCCTACCAGTTGTTAAAACATAGAAATGTTTTTATTAATACACTGTGGTACAGGTATAGGAATAGACAAGACAATGGAATAGTGTGTGGTCCAGGTAAAAATTTAATTATTAATATATGATAAAAGTAGTGTTTCTTGGGACAAAAATAACAATTTAGAAAATATAAAGCTAAACACTCCTTAAAAACAAATAAATTTCAGATAAGTCAAAGATTTAAATGTATAAAAATACAATTAGAGAAAGACAGGGTGAATATTTTTATAATACTGGGGTGAGGAAAGCTTATGCTTTAAAAAAATATTTTGCCCCCTGTAGATTTTAGAGCAGTTTATATTCACAGCAAAATTGAAAAGTATAGTTTCACTACACCTTTGGGCAGAGCGCAGTGGCTCATACCTGTAATCCCATACTCTGGGAGGCCAAGGCAGGACGATTGCTTTGAGCTCAGGTGTTTGAGACCAGTCTGAGCAAGAGTGAGACCCCATTTGTACTGAAAATAGAAAAATTAGTGGGCATTGTGGTGGGTGCCTGTTGTCCCAGCTACTCTGGAGACTGAGACAGGAAGATCACTTGAACCCAGCAGTTTCAGGTTATTATGAGCTAGGCTGATGCCATGGCACTCTAGCCTGGGCAACAGAGTGAGACTCTATCTCAAAAAGAAAAAAAAAAAAATACACCCCCTGACACCTCCCTGTCCCCTGCCCCTAGTCAACAATCCACACCAAAGTGGTACCTATGTTATAATTAATGAACCTATGCTGACCCATTATAATCACTCAAAGCCCTTGTTTACATCAGAGTTCACTCAGTGCTATACATTGCCTATAATTTGGCAGTGTGTAATGACATTTGTCCACAACTGAAGGGTCATATGGAATAGTTTCGCTGCCCTAAAAACTCTGTGATCCTCCTATCAGTCCCTCCCTCCCACCAAACCCTTTTCACTGTCTCTGTAGTTTTACTTTCTACAGAACATCATACCATCTTAATAATATAGGATGGAGGCTTTTTTTCTAGACTGGCTTCTTTAACTTAGCAGTATGCACTCAGGGTACTTCACGTTTTTTCATGGCATGATTGTTCATTTCTTTTAGTAGTGAATAATTCTCCACCTTTTTCATATATCGTAGTTTATCCATTCAGCTACTAAAGGACACCTTGGTTGCTTCCAAGCTTTGGAAACTATGAAAAAAACTACTATCCACATCACTATGCAGATTTTGTTTCAATATACGTTTTCAACTCATTTGTGAAAATACCAAGAAGTGTGATTGATGAATGATACAGCAGTAGTATGTTTAGCTCTATAAGGAACCACCAAACTCTCTTCCAAAGTAGATGTAATATTTTTCATTCCCTCCAGTAGTGAATGAGAAAAATTCAGAAGCTTATAACCATATATTTCAAATTCTGAATGGCAAAAAGAGATAGATTACCAAAATTAAGCTGTGGACACAGCTTAAATATTATGAACAGTCTAAGAAAAACTTTTAGGATTCCATAAGACAAAAACTCTTAATTAAGGAAGAAAAAACAGAACACATATATAAATTGGCAAAATAGACATTTGGACAATTCTAAAAGAAAATAAAAACTATACTCCACTTATCTGAGATTAGTATGATTGATAAGGAACATGATAAAGAAGTTTTTTGGTGAAGTGTGATTCATAAATGGGTGGTAAATAAGAAACAGTGTTGAGGGGTGGTAGGAGAGCAAGACTATCATTTGTGTGAAGGCTATTTTGGTCTTTGATTTGGTCTTTATTAGATGAAAATTTTGACTCACATGCCCTTCACTTCATTTTTGACTTTGTTTTTAATAGCAAAGAACCCATATGCCTGCCCTCCAGAAGTAGATGGGTTAAGTAAATTCTGGCATATACTCCAATGACTGTCAAAGGTGGCCATAAATGATGATGTAGTTGGCATGAAAAAATACTATTGGGTGAGAAGAGCAGGTTTCAAACAGCAAGTATTTATGTAAAATAGTAAACATACACAGAGAGAGATGTTTTCAAAATCTTAATAATGTTTAATGTCTGGTAGTAGGATTTGAATATATTTTCCTTCAATGAACATTTTCATTTTAACCAAAATAATAAAGCTGTTTGCAGAAACAAAATGAAATCGCCTATAATTGAACACATAGATAATTGCTATTTTATTTTCTACATGTTTTTATGTTTATGTCTTTAAAATTGGACTCACACTATGCAAAAGTTTTGTTTTCACTTTTTAAGTAAGATCTGTTCTTTTTATTTATTTATTTTTTTAAATATATTTTTTATTAAATCATAAACACATAGATCATGTATACATTAGTGCATTTATGGGGTACAGTGTGCTGATTTCATATAGAATTAGGAATGCTTACATCCCACTGGATAATATATACCTCATCTCGTTTAGTTAATTATTGTGTTAAGACATTTATACTCTATACTAATAGATTTAACATGTACCCTGTTTTGTTTTGTTTTTTTGGTTTTTTTTTGTAGAGATAGAGTCTCACTTTATGGCCCTCTGTAGAGTGCTGTGGCCTCACATAGCTCACAGCAACCTCCAACTCCTGGGCTTAAGCGATTCTCCTGCCTCAGCCTCCCGAGTAGCTGGGACCACAGGCGTCCGCCACAACGCCTGGCTATCTTTTGGTTGCAGTTTGGCCGGGGCCGGGTCTGAACTCAACACCCTCGGTATATGGGGCCGGCGCCCTACCGACTGAGCCACAGGCGCTGCCCCCTGTTTTGTTTTTTTGAGACAGAGTCTTACTCTGTCACCCTGAGTAGAGTATAGTGGCGTAATAGTTCACAGCAACCTCAAACCCTTGGGCTCAAGCAATCTTCTTGCCTCAGTCTTCTAAGTAGCTGGGACTACAGGCACCCACCACAACACCCAGCTAGTTTTTCTAGTTAGAGTAGAGACAGGGTCTTGCTCTTGCCAGGGCTGGCTTGAACTCCTGAGCTCAGGCAATCCACCTTTCTCCACCTTCCAGAGTGCTAGGACTACAGGTGTGAGACACCACACCTGCCCTATGCAAAAGTTTTATATCTTGATTGTTATGTGTAAGATTAGATGGTAAGCATTTTTTCCATTGTGTGGTTTTATTGTTTTTGTTATTATGATCTACTTTAGACATATAGGAAAAGTATATGGGGCTGGATGTAGAGGTCCATGCCTATAATCTCAGTGCTTTGGGAGGCTGAGATGGGAGGATGGCTTGAGGCCAGGAGTTCAAGGCCAGCCTAGGCCACATAGCAAGACCCTTGTCTCTACAAAAATTTTTTGAAAATAGCTGTGTGTGGTGGCATGTGCCTATAGTCCTATTTAGGAGGCTGAAGTGGGAGGATTGCTTGAGCACAGGATTTAGAGGCTGGAGTGAGCTATGGTTGCACCACTGCACTCTAGCCTAGGCAACAGAGCAAGACTGTAAAATTTAAGAAATACATTAATATATGGAAAATAATAAAATGATTGGCATATCTACTATGAAGCTCTAATCTTAACATTTTTGCCATTCTCGTTTGGGATAAACATTCTTAAAATACATGTTTAAGTCTCTAAGAACTTGTCCCACTTAATCTCATCTCCTTCCTGAGAGTTATTCATCTTTTCAGCATTAAACATTCTTAGAAATTAAAATATTTTTAAATATGATTTAACACTTTAAACACATTAAAGGAATTACTGTGTTGAAATCCTTTTAAATCATTGCAGACAATTGCCCATTGATTTTTTTCTGCAGGAATAAATCTGTCTGATCCAACCCTGGGTAGAAACAAAAGAATTAGAATACAAAGGACCCAAATCTTACACCAGCTACATGATCTCTTATGATTTTTAAAAGTTTATCTTGTATATATGTATATCTTGTATATATGTAGCTATTTCATTTCAATTTATTTAATAAAAGCATTGTTTCAAGTAAAGACTTGAATCCTGGTAAATGTCACTATTTTTAGATACTTCTCGAATAAGAATGGGTAATTTTTGTGATACTTAGAAGAATTATTAAGTAAAACTTAGAAATTGTATGGCATAGTGTAATGTTTTTGAATCAAGATACATGTATTAATATTTATTTTTCATAGGACATTAAAGGACCCAGCAAAAAAAGAAAGATGTGTCCTGGAGATAAACCTTTATCATCTGAATCCTTATCAGAATCAGATTATATCGAGGAGGTAAGTATACGATCAAATCCATTCAAGGGTAGGGAACCTTCGGCCTCAAGGCCACATGTTGCCCTCCAGATCCCGAAGTGCGCTTCTTGACCAAATTTAACCTTCACAGAACAAATCCTTTTTTATAAAATTTGGATTCAATCAAAAGGCCATAGTCAAGGATCCAGAAGCCCACGTGTATATAAAAAGAAATACTTCATAAATATTTGATTTAGTCACTTTTCTAGTATAAAAAGAAGAAATGAAAGTTGTTTCATTTCAGAATAAATCTTATATTTTTCAGGAAGATTATTATGACTTTTGATAACCATATTTTCACCTTTCCAATCTGAAATACTTGATTTTTACTGTACTGGTATTTTCTTTTTATTGTACCACCATACTGATTACATGAAAGAGGCTGTTAAAATGTGTAGTGTATTGAAATCCATCAATCCCTTTTGTGGTTAAAATGCATGTATAATAGAACCCCGCTCATACTATCTCAGTTTAGCTGATATCATTCTTGTTATTTGTTTTTGTTTGAGTTACTATACTATTAGGGGAGTAGAAAGGTGATGCGGTGGAGAAGAAAAGTTGGCAGGACCTCAGTTTTTATTACCTGTAAAATGAAGGAGGAGGATCAGTTTATCTTTATAGTCTTTTTGAACTCTGGCATTCCCTATCTTAGATTTTGTACTCTACTGAAATTAGAATTCATTCTTAGTTAATTTCAGTAGTATAAGTTATCATCTTTAAAGTATTTCTCTCTTGACCTTGGTTTCCTCGTTTTTAAAGTATGAGCCTATCATACGGGTCTCACACTTGCTTAGGCTGGTCTCAAACTTCTGAGCTCAGGCAGTTCACCTGGCTAAGCCTCTCCAAGTGCTAGGATTACAGACATGAGCCACTGTACCCAGCTAAGACATACTATCTTTTTTTTTTTTTTTTTTTTTTGTAGAGACAGAGTCTCACTGTACCGCCCTCGGGTAGATTGCCGTGGCGTCACACGGCTCACAGCAACCTCTAACTCTTGGGCTTATGCGATTCTCTTGCCTCAGCCTCCCGAGCAGCTGGGACTATAGGCGCCCGCCACAACGCCCGGCTATTTTTTGGTTGCAGTTTGGCCGGGGCTAGGTCTGAACCCGCCACCCTCGGCATATGGGGCCAGCGCCCTTCTTACTGAGCCACAGGCGCCGCCCAAGACATACTATCTTAAGACAAAACAAAATGCAGGCTGTGGCAAGTGCATGCCGTATGCCTTTTTTTTTTTTTGCAGTTTTTTTGGCCAGAGCTGGGTTTGAATCCACCACCTTGGGTATATGGGGCTGGTGCCTTACTCCTTTGAGCCACAGGCGCCGCCCCATGCCATATGCCTTTCAAAATTCATACACGGGTGTTGTCCTCAATGACATTGTTCAGAATGGTAGACAAGATTTAGTAAAGCTGTAAATGAAATAAAATGCAGTCTTCCCTATATTTATATGATAGGCATATTTGCCTTTCTGGGACATGAATTACATCTTAAAATCCTGCACAAAATAGTTTATATTTACAAGAAATTTACTTCCTGTATTATAAACAGATTCATTACATGAATGTTTAGCAGGCTATTCAAAAGTCACATAGGATGTACAGGGCTGTCCTGGACATTGCATAATAGCATCCCTTGTCTCTGCCTGGCTAATTCTAGATACAATACAGCTATTGTCACCCCCAGATATCATAATGACCAGAATAATGATTTGAATAATTTCCTAAGTGCTCTCTAAGAAGGCTGCTTCCCCTGTTGAAAGCTAATTGTCTCTAATGCGGGCTTCCTAATATTAATTACATTTTCATGTATTTGGATCATGTGTTTTTAGGTAGTCACTTAGCAAAACCACACAATTCATTATTTAGCCAATTTTTATACTCTAGTTTTATGCCATATTATCTTAATGCTGTATTATATTTGCTATATGATAAGTTTAATATAAAATTTCTTACATTAGACTTATGACATTAGTCTTAGGACTCATACTTTTGGATGTATAATATACATGGGACTTAGCAAGTTTCAGTTTAATATAAAACCACTGTACAACACTTAGAAAGGTTGAAAAAAAAAATTTTTTTTTGCAGTTTTTGGCCAGGGCTGGGTTTGAACCCGTCACCTTTGGCTATGTATAGGGCCGACAGCCTACTCCTTTTAGCCACAGGCGCTGCCCGAAAGGTTGAAATTCAATGTAAATGAAGTGATATTATTACTTAAAATGATTTTGAATAACAATTGGTTTGTACTGAGTACAATATATATAGAGATACCATTTGTGAGCACCATGGAATGAGAGAAATACCTACTAGACTGTAGGCATTTTCCCTTGAAGGTTATTATCTCCAGTTTATCGATGATGAAAGTGAGGTAGGATTTATTCAGACCATGATCTTATATCAGTGGTTATATGTTGTTGTTGTTGTTGTTGTTGTTTTCTACTATACCATACTGGGTTTTGTAATTTGTTTTTTCAGTGAAGAAAGGGAAGATAGTCTGGGCACAGTGGTTCACACCTATAATTGTAGTACTCTGGGAAGCCAAAGCAGGAGGATCCCTTAAGCTCAGGAGTTCAAGACCAGCCTGATTGAGACCTCATTTCTACTAAAAATAGAAGAAAAAAAAAAAAATTAGCCAAGTGTTGTGGATCCTAAGGCAAGAGGATCACTTGAACCCAGGAATTTGAAGTGGCTATGAGGTAGGCCAATGGTTCTCAGCCGGTGGGTCACAACCCACAGGAACTGTATTAAAAAGTCATGCCATTAGGAAGGTTGAGAACCACTGAGCTAGGCTGATGGCCACACCATGACAGTCTTGACTAGGCAATAAAGTGAGACCATCTCAAAAAAAAAGAAAAGAAAAGGGGGGGGAGGTATAAGAGAAGCATATAGAGATTTAAAAATCTTAATTTTCTTTCCTTTATGTATGAGTTTTTTTTGTTTTTTTTTTTGTAGAGACAGAGTCTCACCTTATCGCCCTTGGTAGAGTGCCGTGGCATCACACAGCTCACAGCAACCTCCAAATCCTTGGGCTTAGGGGATTCTCTTGACTCAGCCTCCCAAGTAGCTGGGACTACAGGTGCCTGCCACAACGCCCGGCTATTTTTTTGTTGCAGTTTGGCCAGGCTGGGTTTGAACCCGCCACCCTCGGCATATGGGGCCGGTGCCCTACCCGCTGAGCCACAGGCGCCACCCTATGTATGAGTTTTATTGGACCTTTGTTGAAATATCTTTTGAGTGTCAAAATGGTTTTTATGTACAAATTTTAAAGATGCAGAACATATTCGAGAATGAAAGAAAAATGCCTTGAGTTCAAATTATATGTTGAATTTCTGATCTCCACAAAATTTCAACTTTTTAGATACGAGCAAAAAAGAAGAAAAGCAGTGAAGAACGAGAAAAAGCAACAGCAAGTATCTCAGTGTTTTTATGTGACAATAGTATAGCTATTTTGGTTTAATATGAAATGTATCATGGTAAATCATGATTGGATTTACTGAGACCAAATAAATTTTTATTGGGAAAGATGCAGTGTCCAGCAGCTTTGCTTAATGAATAGAAGAAAGTTAAATTGGCTCAAGAAAAAGGAAGAATATGTTGGTAGCAAATTTCTGTTTCCATTTTAGTATTTTATTATTAGAAATATAAGCTTAGGCCAGGCGCAGTGGCTCATGCCTATAATCTTAGCACTCTGGGAGGCCGAGGCGGGTGGATTGCCTGAGCTCCCAGGTTGGAGACCAGCATGAGCCAGAGCCAGACCACCGTCTCTAAAAAAGAGCTGGTCATTGTGGCAGGTGCCTGTAGTCTCAGCTACTTAGGAGGCTGAGGCAAGAGGATCGCTTGGGCCCAAGAGTTTGAGGTTGCTGTGAATTATGACGCCACAGCACTCTACCAAGGGCGACAAAGTGAGACGCCGTGTCAAAAAAAAAGAAAAGAAATATAAGCTTAAACTTCTGACTTTCTCAAGCTATAATATGAAATATTAGATTGAGGTATGGTGATTTTCTCAGTTTTTGATAGGATTTACTTCCAAATCTGCCAGACCCACCCAATAATAACTCTAAAAGCTTCTCTAAGCACTAGCTGCAATGAAAAATAAGCAGGAAAATGAGAACAGTATCATTTGGAGTTCAGAGTAACTCATTCCCAGAATTTCCTTAGCTTCTAAAATGAGGGATCTTCTTGGATAAGATGGTATTGTATGATTCAGAAATAACATTTTGCATATAAGACCAGGGTAACAAATAAGAGACACTTTTTCTGAATGTGGAAGTAATTTGGGTGGAGACAACTGTGGTCTATACTTAAGGTTTATTCAGACACCAAATTAGCATTTGCATTCCTTCACTGTTTCGTTCTTTTGGCTAGTATATGTAGTATATAGGTGGAGCAAAAAATATACATACACATTTTAAGAAATAATTGAATTAAAATTTAATATTCATTATATACTGTTAACTTTTGTTATCTTGTGTATTGTACCTTTTATCTCTTGTAATTTCAGAAGTCAAATGTGACTTGAGTATTATGATTTTAATACAGTTTTTTCCCTTCTAAAAATGCATATACTTTTTTCCACCCTCTGTATTTATCCAGCGTTTTTATGAAGGCATTGTCCTAGGTTGTAGAGTACAAGATAGAGAAGAGTATGATATGTCAAAGAGTAATTGGGGAGGGGCTAGAGGAAACCTCTTTGGAGAAGTAAAATTACACTAAAATCTGATTTACAAAAAAGTGGCAACCAACCACATGAAGGTCAAAGGAAAGAATGTCCTAGGCAAAGAGAATAGGTAAAGACCAGTAGTGGGAATTAGCATGCTACATTGTGGAACTAGAGAAGGTAAGCATGGCCTACGCCTGGTGGGTAAAGAGGATAGCGTATGACAAGGGGGGGGAGTAAGCAGACGCCAGGTCACATGTTTGAGTTTTAATCAGAATAGCTGTTTTGAGGGTTTTTTTTAAAAGGTAACTTGAATATTTTACACTTTAAAAGCATTTTTTTGGAGAAGGAGATAATGAATGATGTTTTTTTTTTGTGGTTTTTGGCCAGGGCTGGGTTTGAACCTGCCACCTCCGGCATATGGGACCGGTGCCCTACTCCTTGAGCCACAGGCGCCACCCATGAATGATGTTTTTATTACAGTGGTAGTAATGAAGTTGAAATGACATGGAAGGATTTGAGATATTTTTTGGACTTAGATGGTAGGACTTGCTTGGTGCTTTGGACATGGAGATTGGAGTTAATGCAAAGAGCAGAATCAGTGATAGCTTAGTTTCTCTTACTTAAGCAAAGGACAGATTAGTGGTACCATTTATATTAGGATGGTTAAAAGAATTTGGAGAAGAAAATTAAGCATTTTGTTATAGTAATTTTAGATAGGCTACTAAACATTCAGGTAGAGCTGTTAAGAAGATACTTAAGAGTCCTGAGATCAAAGGGTAGGACTGGATATAAAGATGTGGGCATCATTAGTGTTTGAGTGGAATTCAAAGTGTGTGACTGGGAGAGCTTGTAGCAGAAAGCATGTATTGAAAAAAGAATGCTGAGAGCTTAGTACCATAAAGTGACAGAGGCGTTTGAAAGAGAAGAGGTTGTGAATAGTCCTCATAGATAGTAAGCTCTGCTGTTAATACCTATAAAGGTCTCCTCTCCTTTCTTGCTTTTTATTTTCTCCTCCTAAATCTCAACACTGGCAATGTAGTCTCTCATGTGGAACTACCTTTCCAAGTATCTATGATTCTAAAAGTTCTGCCTTCTATGGCAGAAACAGTCATAAGAGTCAGAGTCCAGCAAAACTCCATCTCCCCTTTATTCACTCTTAATTTAACTGCTTTTACCAGGCTTCAGTGGTATTTTCCTCTGACATCAAGCATCTGTTTTACTTAACAAAACAGACTTTTCAACTAGATAACAATATTTTGTACTAATTAGTTGATGTTAATTGGATTAGTGTCATCAGTCTGAGCTATACAAAATGTCTGTGTTCCTTTTTACTTAAAAATAGGAGAATTACGGGCAAGACTACATCTATTAAAAAAAATCAGATTTTGGGTGGCGCCTGTGGCTCAAAGGGGTAGGGCGCCAGTCCCATATGCCGGAGGTGGCAGGTTCAAGCCCAGCCCTGGCCGAAAACCACAAAAAAAAAAAAAAAAAAAATCAGATTTTAAATTTCTATTCTTTCTGAAAAGTGTCAGTTTATAATAGAAAGTTTTTTGTGTGTGTGTTTACTCCTTTATAATAACTAGCATTACTTTACCTTTAGAAATTATATAGCATAAAATATACCAATTGGTAGCATGACAATTGAATTTATTTTCTGCAGCAAATTTTATTAGAAGTTGTATTTTCATGCTTATGAGTTTTTCCCTTATCTTTTTGAAAATCAACAAGAACTCTTAGTCTTCATATAATACTAGTTTTGAGACATTTTTGAGAAATGTTTTGAGTAGTTTACTTGGTTGTGTGGATTGTTTGAAATAACTAGTACCTTATAAGTACCGTGATAAAGATATTTTTAATTTGTGTACTTTCATATAGTAATGTCTAACATAGAATTGTCTTTATAGGAAAAATCAAAAAAGAAAAAGAAACATAAGAAACACAGTAAGAAGAAGAAAAAGAAGGCTGCAAGTTCAAGTCCTGACTCGCCCTAACATTAAGAAAAAAATCAGGATTCCCTTATAAAAGAAAGTGCAATGTCTAAGGAAATTTCAACTGTGAAAACTATGACATATTTACTAAAATGCACGAATTTTCTTGTTTTTAGAATTATTCCTGGACTATTCAGTAGCCACTAAGGGTCCACTGTGTGAAAGGGCCATAATTATTGCCTGCTGCTTGAACATCTAGTTTTTCTCTTCCAGCTTGATGACTAACTCTGGGAGATAATACACTGCAGTTGTACTAGTGGTCGAGATATAGTATTTGGGAATAAAATTAATATTTTTGACTAGAAATGTCCAATGATAAATCAACAGAAATTGAATCTGGATACATCTTTAAGAGATAATCAGTAATGGCCAGAAGACTCTAGTTAAAATTTTTGAAGTAAGGATTATATTGATATTTTAAAATCCTTAGTCTGTAGATAGGCGCATTTTAATTTTTCCCCTTTGTATACTTTTTATTTACCTGGGGAAGGAGCTATTAGGGTTGGGGGGTTGGTTTGCTTCTCTTTAGCAGAATAGCGTGCCTTTGATCCTCACACATCCTATATTTGTGGACACAGCCATGTTTTACGGGGAGGTCAGAGTTGGATACCAGCAGTCTTACCCTTTACTGCACTTAGTGACATCCTTGGAGTCTATTGTATGCTGCTTTGAGTGAATTAGAGAAACAGCCCTTTGCAGCATGAGAAAGCCCCAGAAGGTCTGGGATTTACCTCCACTTCAATAAGACTGAATGTTTTTTAGTGTTAGAATGTGTTATGTCATTTGAATTAATTTTGATTCTACTTTGGCTTTAGAGAGGAATCATTTCAAATGGACACTGGTACTTTTTGAACTTGATAGCTAATGATTCTAAAATGCATGTTTTATACTATTAAGTTTAATCCAGTCAAGAAAATTTTATGTAACCAGTGATAGTTTCTTTATTTTTTTGTATGAATTTTGTTTAGGCTGCAATGTTTAGCTTTTGTTAACTCCTTACTTTACTGTTTTAAATTCATAGCTATGTTTAATGGCATATTTGCTACAATATTTAGCATGTAAAAAAGCAGGGTCTTGATTCTTTTTTTTTTTTAAACAGCTTCATATTGAAGCTGAGACTTACCATAAACAAGTTGAATGGTAGGCCTGGTATGCTGTGTCTTGTTATATAAAGCTATTGCCAGAATCTTAGTAAATATAATGTTTTAAATGTTTGTTGTCTTTGTATATTAATAACAAATTATGACATGTTAAATTTAAGTGAGAGTTAAACCTTATTGTTCTTCCTATGTCATATTTTACTAAGATTTTGTGCCTCCTATCTCCTGCTGAATTGTTTACTAGGAATGTTAAGAGGAATTGATAAATCATTTTCATTTTACAGTTTTATATAATCAGGTAGCAAGAAATGTAATTTGATGTACAATTTTGCCTGTTACAAGAGGGTGTGCTAATGGTAGTGATATATTCACAGAATGTGTTGGCATGACAGCAGGCTGAATAAACAGCTGTTTTACTGAAAAATAGCTGTGTTCTTATCAGCCACCTTTGGGTTGCAAGTAAAGTTAAAAGGTAAGCACTCCTAGGTATTAAATGGTAGATAAATAACACATATCCCGGAGATTTTTAGCTGTAAAGAGAACACATATCTTGGTAAGCTTCTTTAAATTTTTTGCTTGAAGTTGCATACTGTTTCCTAATAAAGATATTTATATGCTGTTTGAGTACACAGAAAATTTGCAGGATGTTTTGTATCTAGAATGTTTTTCAGAACTATTGCTCATGAAAATGCTGAAAGATGAGTTTATCGGATCATTTTTTGATCAGATTTGATATGAACATAGAAGTGTAGCCTTACAGATTAATCCAGTATGACAGCCTTCCAACAAAGTATGGAAAGAAAATTTGAAAGTATAGTATTACCAGTTATGTTTATTCCAAAATTATTACAGTGTGCAAGTTAATAACATCTTTCACCCTCCACCAAACCACCCTATTTTTTTAAATACCTCTAAGGCAGTTTTAAAAACAAGGTATGTTAGTTGGATAATGGTGCTGGGATAACTGCCAAAAATTGATGAAGTGTCTGGATAGAAAAGTTGGCTTTATACCAGTGCTGCCTTTGTGGTTATTTTGGAGTTTTTTGGTTGCCTTTAGTATATGTACGTGTTTTAAGTACCATAAGAATGTCTTTAAAAAAAAGGGGGGGGGCGGCACCTGTGGCTCAGTCAGTGGGGCGCCTGCCCCATGTACTGAGGGTGGCGGGTTCAAACCCGGCCCCGGCCAAACTGCAACCAAAAAATAGCTGGGCGTTGTAGCGGGCGCCTGTAGTCCCAGCTACTTGGGAGGCTGAGGCAAGAGAATCACTTGGGCCCAGGAGTTGGAGGTTGCTGTGAGCTGTGTGAGGCCATGGCACTCTACCGAGGGCCATAAAGTGAGACTCTGTCTCTACCAAAAAAAAAAAAAAGGATGTCTTGAATATATTTAAGTAAGGTACAGGTTCGTACTCCTTTGATCAAGATGTTCTGAAAACAGGGCGGCGCCTGTAGCTCAGTTGGTAAGGCGCCGGCCCCATATACTGAGGGTGGCAGGTTCAAACCCGGCCCCGGCCAAACTGCAACCAAAAAATAGCCAGCGTTGTGGCGGGCGCCTGTAGTCCCAGCTGCTCAGGAGGCTGAGGCAAGAGAATCGCTTAAGCCCAGGAGTTGGAGGTTGCTGTGAGCTGTGTGAGGCCAGGGCACTCTACCGAGGGCCATAAAGTGAGACTCTGTCTCTACAAAAAAAAAAAAAAAAGATGTTCTGAAAACCTGTTGTTTAATTTTCTGTCCTTTTATGGAGAACCATGGACTAGCCTCAGGGAAATCAAGTGGGAACAGCTATACACACCGAAGTGACTGGTTTCATGCTTTGAAAAATTTCCACTTTTTTTTATAACTTAAAATATATGAACATTCATCTAGTATTTCTTTAACAAAAGTTGGAAGAAATTTTTTAAATTGTATTTACCTTATTTTAAAACTTATTTTTATATTTTATTAAAAATTTAGTAATAATATAGTATCCTAAATTCTAAAAATTATTTTTGCCTTATCACAGTGAAGGCCAGCAGCTACAGACTAGAAGATGTTTCTCTGTCAGGATTTTACAGTAGACAAGACTTAGAATAGTTGGCATTTTGGCCACCTTTGGCTCTGTCACACCATGTTTTCCTTCCAGTCAGTCAGGACTAAGTTGGAGGGGTAAATGTGGGTAATTTCCCAGAGTGGATATCGTGAAAGGGTTCCTGGTTAGAGTTTATAGGAGATTATAACTTTTGAGGGATCTGTTTACAGCCTGGGAAATTATTTCAAATTAAAAAATAAAATTTTTATAATCTTAATGTATTCAAATGTTTTCAGCTGTAGAATTTGTGCCAACAGAGTATAAATGAACAATAAGATCACATACCACTTTAAGTGGTATTTAGCCCCAAAGAAAAGATAAATGAATTGCCATAATATTTCAGATTACAATATCCTAATGAAATTACTGTGTCTGTACTGAGTGATAGCAACTATTGTTGCATATTTTTCCAGTTACTTGAGAATGTTCTGTGGTTGCTGTGATGTTGCCATGGTCACATTCTGTGTTGAGATTAGAGTAGTGAACTATGGGATCAGTGTGGTCTCAGGATACCCAGGCTTGGAGCTAGGCTTTCTAGGAAGTCTGCTGTGTGTTGAAGCCACACTCAATATGGATGAGAAGGCTTTGAAGAAATCGGTGGAATCCATCAGTAAAGCTGTGAAGAGCCGTAAGTGCTGACCAGACTTCCAACATTGTCTGAACTTTTTTTTTTTTAAGAGACAGAGTCTCACTATGTTGCTTAGGCTGGTCTTGAACTCCTGGGATTAAGCTGTCCTTTTTTCTCAGCCTCTCGGCTTCCTGAACATCTTGATTCAGTGAAATAGAGATGTTAGTGGGAATTCTAGTTTGGCATTATGAACAAGTGCTTTTATAACCCTAAAATAGAGTCCCTCTATTTTATATCTCATATTTTGTTTATTTTAAAAATGGATAAGTGGGCCGGGCGCAGTGGCTCATACCTATAATCCTAGCACTCTGGGAGGCCAGGGCAGGAAGATCCCTTAAGCCTAGGAGTTCAAGACCAAGCAAAGTGAGACCCCATCCCTACTAAAAATAGAAAAAATTAGCTGGGCTTGGTGGCATGCACCTTTAGTCCCAGCTGCTTGGAAGGCTGAGGCAGGAGGATTGCTTGAGCCTAGGAGTTTGAGGTTGCTGTGAGTTAGGCTGAGGCCATGGCACTCTAGCCCAGACAATGAAGTGCAACTATCTTTAAAAAATAGGTAGAAAAGCAAGTGAACAATTATGCCTGCACTTACACAAAAAATACTTTAAATTTTAGATATTTTAAAATGTATTTGACTGTGTGGGAGGAATACTTTGAGAATTTACATGACATCCTAAATGCTAAAGGATTTTCTGCCAACCAAGGACTGATTTTATTATAGTCTGAATTGAAATTTAGTAAGAATTTTTAAGTTATAAATGTTTACTTTGACTTAAGTTTACTGTCACAAACCCATAGTGGCAGATGACTGCTACACTTCAGGAGATCAGTAGAGACATATTAGATGCTTTAAAAATTGAAGAAATAGCATGACAAGTGTTTGTTAAAGCTAATCAAATTTAAGAGATGTTTAAATTGTTTTTTGCTCTGAAAGATCTTAACAGGTAACTTTTCTAAGACATGACCACAAATAATCCTGGCTGAATTTTCAGAGAATGCTTTTAGTCATTAAGAAGTTAACTGTAGGGCGGCGCCTGTGGCTCAGTGAGTAGGGCGCTGGCCCCATATGCCGAGGGTGGCGGGTTCAAACCCAGCCCCGGCCTAACTGCAACAAAAAAAATAGCCGGGCCTTGTGGCGGGCGCCTGTAGTCCCAGCTGCTCGGGAGGCTGAGGCAAGAGAATCGCATAAGCCCAAGAGTTAGAGGTTGCTGTGAGCCGTGTGACGCCACGGCACTCTACCCGAGGGCGGTACAGTGAGACTCTGTCTCTACAAAAAAAAAAAAAAGAAGTTAACTGTATTTCAGACAGTTACAGTCTCGTAATTGAGCACTTTCATTTTTTCTTGTGTGACCTCAGTAAAATAGGCACCACCCAAAGAATCTCATTGTAGACTTAACTTTGTTTTCTCTTATTCTAGTTGGGATTTAAACAATCTAAGGTCCTCACATACTTCTAAAGCCCTGTCTTATCATCCTGCCATCATATAACCCTTAAAATCTATCCTGTAGCAAATGTAGTAAGAAATGTTTGCTGCTTTTTTTTTTTTCTTTTCCCTCAAAGAAATTGAGTCTTGCTCTTTGTCCAAGCTGGAGTGCTCTGGTGGGATCACAACTCACTTTAGCATTGAACTCCTAAGCTCAAGCACTCCTGCTTCAGCCTTCCCAGTAGCTGGGACTAGAGGCATGCCACACTACGCTGACTTATTTGCTGCTTTCCTAACAGAGCCTGGGTTTTATAACATCCAAAAGGAAATTTTGCGTACTTTTGAAATCTAACTGTCCTCATTCTAATACAGTTAATTTTTAGCAAGGTCTGTTATCCGTGTTCAATACCATACTTTGTTATTTGTAGGGAATTTCCAGAAATAGTAGATGTGAATATTTAGTAATCAGAACCATGTCTTATATAGTCTTATATATGTCTTATATAGTCTTCTGCAAAGAAGATACTTGTTTGAAAAAAGGAATAAATGACATTCCTTCCATTTTCCAAAATTTTGATCGAAAGTTCGGGCCCTGAATGCTTAAGGATAGCTGTCTACTCAAGATCTTAAACCAGGGTAACCAGGTTACTATTGATACTCTTATTTGCAGATAGCTAATGTTTGTTGAACTCTTTGTTGGTGAGACAATGTGCTAAATGTTTTATATTCATCTGTAAATTCTAGAATAGGCCAGGTGTGGTGGCTCATGCCTATAATCCCAGCACTTGGGGAGGCTGATGTGGGTGGATTGTTTGACCCCAAGAGTTTGAGACTAGCCCGCGCAACCTAGCAAGACCATCTCTACCCTATCCACCCCAAAATTAACCAGGTATAGTGGCGCCAGCCTATAGTTAGAAGTACTGGGGAGTCTGAGGCATGAGGGTTTTGAGCCTGGGAGTTGGAGGCTGCAGTGAACTATGATCATGCCACCACATTTCAGCCTGGGCAACAAGAGCAAGACTCTATCTCTAAAAAAACTATTTTTAATAAATAAATTCTCAAATCAAAATCAGTGAGGCTGGTGATATTTATCCCATTTTTGGATGAGGAAGCCAAGTTCAAGCTTAAAGTTACACAGCCTGTGGCCTTTCCTGGTGGAGGCAGAGTTGTGTACCCAAATAGTCTGATGCCAGAGCTTCCATTCAAATGTTAAAACATTTTATTTCTCAAATTAATCCTATGATCAGCATTATAGACAGCTCTCCTGGTCTTTGCTCTCCCAGAGTAAGTGCACAATGAAAATTAGTTGAATTTCATTGTATACAGTTATGATTTAATAAAAAAATTAAAAAAAAAAAAAAAAAAGAAAATTAGTTGAATTTAGCTCAGTAGCTGGGTCTTTACAGTTGAAACCAAGGTACACACTAACCTTCCTCTCGTGATTGGAATTTAGTTCCTAAGGGTTAGGAGTGGGGAAAGTGCTGGCTTGGCCTTCTCAAGAAGGGATTGTCTTATTTCTCTTGGTGTACCAAGTTCTAAATGTCCCATGTAGCACGAAGTTGATGTGGTTTTTCCTGGGCTTCTATTAGAACTTCCTAGAAGGGAACCTTCATAATTTGGTTCACGTTCAAACAGCTACCACTGCATGTTCTCAAACCCTCAGAAAGCCAAGTACCTTCAGTGACCTCATGTAGGAAATTTATTACCCTACCAAACAGTTCTTTCCATTATTTTCAGATTGAGAATATTTTAAATTCTAGAGTTAGCATGACTTCGACCTACTGCTCTCTAGAGCTGCATTCTAAAATGCGGTAGCCATGAGTCACATGTAGCTATTTAAATGTAAATTAATTAAAATTTAAAAAATGTTTTCTTGGTCACACTAGCCACTTTTTAGGGCTCAATAATCATATATGAGTGATAGCTACCAAATCAAACAGCATGAATAACAAAGCATTTATCATTTCAGGAAGTTTTGTGGGATGGTGCCACTCTTAGAGCCATGCACATAAATTTAGTTCCTTTGCCAAATAATAGACCTTAAATGTAGTGGGGAAGGCAGATAAATATTACCTCAGGGTGTAACAAATGGCTTCATAGATATATAAGCTATGTGTTCTTATAGGGCTTCACAACTTAATTGTCTGCTGTCACTGACTTGATAATTTTAAGTAATTTTCGAATAAGGGACCAGCATTTTCATTTTGTAGTAGGCCTACAAATTCTGTAGTTGACTCTGACCATTTACCTCTTACTCAAAGCACGATAGAAATATCACCATCAACAGAATCACCTAAAGGTTTGTGTTGAAAATACAGATGCCTGGGTTACCCTCTCCAAATATATTTTTAAAATTTCCAGAAATGGGGGCAAGTATCCAAATGTTTCACTTCAGGTATTCTTAACCATATTGAAGTGGAGAATTTAAAAACAATTTCTAATAATTTCGTGATTGATTCAACTGATCATTTTGTCAAGCAAACATCAGTGTACTTAGCACAGACCTAGATGGTACTACAGCTGCCTGGCTACAAACCTATACTGTATAGCGTGTTATTGTACTGGTGTACTCCAGGTAATTGTAACATAGTGGTAAGTATTTGTGTACCTAAACATTAAAAAGATACAGTAAAAAACATGGTATTATAATCTTACGGAAACACCATTCTACTTTCAGACCATCATTGACCAAAACTTCATCACAGCATGTGACTGTATTGAGAGCCTACCATTGTACTAGACAGTAATGGATATTGAGTTTATATTAACATGTTAAACAGCGCCTTTTGAATAAAAGTGCACAGTCAGCTGTGTTTGTCTATAATTACCAGCCTGCATTCTTATATATATGTTATCTATAAGAATTTTAATCTATCCCAGCTACTCAGGAGGCTGAGGCAAGAGAATCACATAAGCCCAGGAGTTGGAGGTTGCTGTGAGCTGTGTGAGGCCACAGCACTCTACCGAGGGCCATAAAGTGAGACTCTGTCTCTACAAAAAAAAAAAAAATTTTTTTTAATCTATATTATCTATAAGATTTTGTCAGATGCCTCACCAAAAATCCAAGTACACAATGAACTGCATCTCCCTGACCCACTCTTATAAGAGTTAGGGAAAAAGTTAAATCTAACACTGTTTGCACTTGTGAATCTACACACACTTCTGCCCTTCCGTCTTTGTGAGTTTTTAATATAGTTAATCATCTTTTATGGGTCTTGGATCTAGATCACATCTAGGCCCTCTAGTCTTATATTTGGCCTATGCTTTAGTTGGGAAACAAAATAATATAGGCCAATATGTGTGCATCCCTGGTTTCATATACATATGTTCAGTCTGCTGAGAGAGCTTATCTACATTTGTCAAAGCTGATACATTAACACTGGCACCTTGGTACTAATAATAGTATTACTACCTAATTGGATTTCAGCAATCCAGTATCCAGACTTTGGTTTCTAAATACCATTCTCCAATTTAAATTAACAAAAACAAAAAACAGGATTCCTTGAAGAAATAGCTGAAAAGGGATAATACAACATCTTGTAGCACCATAAAGCAAGGAAGTGTTTGAAAAGTAAAAAGATACCTGGGGGCAAGACATGATTGCAAGAGGGACTTTACCTAACAAATGCAATCAGTGCAACCTGGCTTATTGTACCCTCAATGAATCCCCAACAATAAGAAAAATAAAAAGAAAAGTAAAAAGATAAAAAGACGCCTGTAGCTCAGCAACTAGAGTGACACCCACATACATGAAGGCTGGCAGGTTCAAACCAGGCCTGGGCCTACTAAACAACAATGACAACTGCAGCAAAAAAATAGCCAGGCATTGTGGCGGGCACCTGTAGTCTCAGCTACTTGGGAGGCTGACGCAAGAGAATCACTTCAGCCCAAGAGTTTGAGGTTGCTATGAGGTGTGATGCTACTATACTCTATGGAGGGTGACATAGTGAGACTGTCCAAAACAAAAAAGGTAACGGGCCAACCAAAACTCCCAATGGCCAGAGCTCGAATATTTTGAGCAACTAAGTAACAGTATTGGTATGTGTCTTAGTCCATTCAAGCTGCTTTAACAGAATAGGCTGATAGTTATGAACAACAGAAATTTATTTCTCACAGTTCTGGGTGCTAGGAAGGCCAAGGTCAAGGCAAATTTAAGGTCTGATCACGGCCCACTTTTTGTCTTACAAATGGTGCACCTTGCTGTGTCCTCACAGTAGAAGAGACTAACTCTGAGGTCTTGTATTTTATAAGGGTCCTAGACGTAACTATGCCCAAAGGCCCCAGTATATGTGACTTTAT
This sequence comes from Nycticebus coucang, assembly GCF_027406575.1. Classification (NCBI taxonomy): domain Eukaryota; kingdom Metazoa; phylum Chordata; class Mammalia; order Primates; family Lorisidae; genus Nycticebus; species Nycticebus coucang. The sequence goes on from NC_069790.1 coordinate 58,600,109, forward strand.
ACTGGTATAAATAATTGAATAAATGGAAAAGAGAATAAAATCTTCCTTCCCTGGAACCAGAAAAAGGCATTAGTGGAGAAATTGCTGAAGTGCAATTAGGATCTATTGTTAGTAGCAAATTGCTAATGTTAATGTATCAGCTTTGACAAATGTACCATGGTTATGTAAGATGTTAATAACTTCAGGGAGAAACTGAGGGATGAGTATATAGAACTCTTTGTACTGTCTTTGCATCTCTTACCTAAGTCTAAAGTTACTCTAAAATGTTTTATAAACTGAATGTTATTAAATTATCAAAATTAGCATTAAAAATTATTCCAAATAAAGCATAGGCCAATCTCCAGTATCTCAAACCATTCACATCAATGACACATGATTTCTCAAATATCTTTAACATTGGTTTCTTCACCACATGCACAAGGTCTTTAGGTATAATGAAATGTGAGCTACATTGATAAAATGCGGAACAGGTTTGATTATTGCCGGCTGAAAATTGTATCTTAAATCCTTGACTGCTTTGTTGGACAACTTCATGGTATTTGACTCTCAGAGCAAATGATCTACATCTTCTCAGTCTTCTATTTTCACACCACTGCTGGTGCTAACGGTTCTACTCAGATAACATTCTTCCAGAGTTGAAGAGGCTTACTTTCAGGCACACGTTAATACACTATGTGTATACTCCATACAGTGCATCCACCCATACCTGAGCTTCCTCTTATTCTTCATATTCCAAGCAAGAAAAGAAATCTTGCCTAGTTTGGGTCCTTAGAGCAGCTGCATCCTTTGTATCACCTAGCTTTGTAAGCCACAGAGCCTCATTTCCACTGTACTCTGTTAAAAGTTAGAAAAATCCCCCTAGTTGTAGGATCATCTTTAGGAAAATAAGCTGCCACATTAGGATTTCCCATTCATAAAGTAGTTTCAAGAGTCTTCTGCCAAGATGGTTTTCCTTCAATGCAAGTACAATAACTTGGCAGCCAGTTTTTTTCGGTAAGCTCCCCGTTGTATGTAGAATCGTACAGGTCAGCCAGCTAGCCACGCCAAACCACCTTCACCTCAGAACCTGCCCACCTGCCTCCAGGCTGCCGCCTCTGGTAAATTGCCTGCTTCTGCCGTAAACCTTAGCTTAAATGATACCTCTTCTTTGGAGCCCTTTTTAATCTCTTTCTGCATCCCCCAAATTGATTATTTCTTCCTTTAGGTCACAAACAGCATCAATTTTAGTGCTTATGTAATACTTTGTTGCACTTCTTTTCATTATCTCTTGACCAAGTAACTCCCTTGAGGACAGGAACCATGGTGTATTCATTGCCTGGTTCTTGGGAGGCTCTTGATGCTTACTGGTTAAATACAAATGACCTTTACATTCTATTTCTGGACTTCATAGTTACAATGTGAAATTATATTAAGCAAGGAATCACAACAATCTAATTCAGTTCATAAAATAGTATTGGGCAACTGAAAGGGTGGACTTGCTAAAATAACCAAAAAAGGACAATTACAGGAAATTATCTAACTCATAGTCTCTCAGTAAGGACTAAGATCAGTCATATGTGCTTTCAATGTCTCCCTCTGCCTCTCATGCTGACGGGCAACCTGAGAGGACTCTACTTTCATGACATAAGAGAAGAGCTAAAGGAAATGTAAATTTTTAGAGCTATTGACTAAAAACTGCCTTTTAGAACTTGGTTGTTACGGCCTTGAAAAGTTCCTGAATGGCCAATGGAGGGCGCAAGCTACAGGTCTCACTTTCCCAAATTGTATGTTTAGGTCAGAATGCTGACGAGATCACAGTCACATGGTGATAAGCCTGTCCGCTGCTAAGAAGAGGAGTGATATGATAGCAACAGTTACCAGTGCCCTGTTAATTTGGCCACAGCCCTAAATCTTCACCCCATTTACAACCTCAAAATAAAAAGCCTGAGTACCTGATTCTGCCAGCACTCTCCTACCTTTCTCCCTTCTGTGTTGGCCCTTTTCCATCTGGAAGGGTAAAGTAGACTTTCTCTTCTTTCTATTCTAATCTTTGTCAGGGGAAAGTTTTCTCAAAATTCACATCTACCAGCCCACACTCTCACAGAATCTTTATAATCATGTATTCTTTATCAGGGGTCCTCAAACTACTCCCCGCAGGCCACATGAGGCGGTGTGATTGTATTTGTTCCTGTTTTGTTTTTTTACTTCAAAATAAGATGTGTGCAGTGTGCATAGGAATTTGTTCATAGTTTTTTATTTTTTATTTTTTTTTTTGGCTTTTTTATTTTATTTCGTTGCTTATTTTTTATTTCTTCACTTTTTTTTTTTTTTTTGTTGAGACAGGGTCCCACCCTATGCCCCTGAGCAGAGTGCGGTGGGCGTGGTAGCTCACCACAACCTCAGACTCGGGCTGCGGGCACCCGGCTGCCTCAGCCTCCGGAAGCCGCTGGGATTACAGGCGCTCGCCGCGGCGCCCGGCTGGGTTTTTCCATTTTTTCACGAGTCGGGGGTCTCACTGTCGCTCAGGCGAGTCTCGAACTCCTGAGCTCAAGCGATTCTCCCTCCTCAGCCTCCCACAGTGCTGGGATTACAGGCGTGAGCCACCGCGCCCGGCCATAGTTTTTTATTTTTTTAACTATAGTCCGGCCCTCCAACGGTCTGAGGGACAGTGAACTGGCCCCCTGTTTAAAATGTTTGAGGACCCCTGCATCGATCACTATCCCAGGAATCAATTCACTGCTTGGACCACAGCAACATATTTTCTATGTTGGCACTATTTCACTTGGTAATCTGTAGTCATCTTAAATACAATATCTAAAGTAATTCTTTCTCCCCACCTTCCCCACTGAAAAGAGAAAAAGAACCGGGAGGGGAAAAGGAAGGAAGCAAAAAGAAGAAAAAAGGAAAAATAGTAACCATATTTTGCTCCTAACTCTTCTAGCTCTTTCAAGTAATCTCTGATTCAAGACTTTTAGAGACTAAGGGAACCTCAGAGCATTCAGGATAAAACGTGAGTATAGGTGAGGACACTGAAGTATGAAGAAGCTGAATGGGGCCAGGCGTGGTAGCTCATGCCTGTAATCCCAACACTCTGGGAGGCTGTGGCAGGTGGATTGCCCTGAGCTCATAGGTTCAAGACCAGCCTGAGCCAGAGCGAGACCCCCCACCTCTGAAAATAGCTGGACATTGTGGTGGGCACCTGTAGTCCCAGCTTCTTGGGAGTCTGAGGTAAGGGGGTCACTTGAGCCCAAGAGTTTCAGGTTGCTGTAAGCTATGACACCACAGCATGCTGCCGAGGGCAACAAAGTGAGACTCTGTCTCAAAAAAGAAAAAAAAAAAAAGCTGTATGACTTGTCTCAGTTCTCTTAGCTGTTTTGGATAAGAAAATAGATGTGGAACCCAGAGGCTTAAGTCTAGTACCCCTAACCTACTAAGTCTAACCCCTTGGTTCTTAGTCATGACAATGCATTAGAATCACCTGTGCATTTTGTGAAAATAGCATTTTACTTAGTCTGGAGAGCTGGGCCTGTGAATGTGACAAAGCTGCAGATCTGATGAGGCATAAAGCCTTACTGGTTTTCTGCAGCCTCTCAGGCTCCCTCCTCAGTTTCTGCCCTTATTTCCACTTTGCTAGACTATACCCTAACCCTCCGAGGCCAGCATCCATGCTTCCATCTTTCTTCTTCTAATACAGTTTTGCCAAATGGATTTCCTTAAACTATTTTTACTGTCCCCCTAGTCTAAAATCTTCAATGGCTTAACCCAAAGATTCTGAACCCCCAGGGCATAGAAAAGTGAACTGAGCTCTTGTTTAAATTTTAATTTAAAATTTAAAACAGCTCAGTGCTGTTCCCAGTGGTTAGGGCACCAGCCACAGACACCAAGGCTGGCAGGTTCGAACCTGCCTGGGCCTGCTAAACAACAATGACAACTGCAACAAAAAAAATAGCTGGGTGTTGTGGTGGGTGCCTGTAGTCCCAGCTACAAGGAAGGCTGAGGCAAGAGAATCGCTTAAGCCCAAGAGTTTGAGGTTGCTGTGAGCAGTGACGCCACAGCACTCTACCTAGGGTGACATAGTGAAACTCTGTCTCAAAAAAAAAAAGAAGTTCTAATTCTTCCAATTGTTAGCAATTCTGACTTAGCAGATCTGGGGAAAAATCCTGGGAATCTGAATATTTAACAAGCATGGGGCAGTAGAAAGGGGGTTAATTCTCACACAGATGTTCCAAAAAAATGACACTATGAAACATACTCCTGTATTAAAATAAATGTTAGTTCTTCAACCAAGCGTTTGTGGCCCTCTACCATCAGCCCATCCTCTTCAGCCTTATTGTTTACTTCTTCCCAACTCCTATGAGCTCTCAATAAAGCATGTTGAATTTCAGCCCTAATTCTACCTCTTTCCTTTACTCATGTTGTCCCCTTTTCCTGGAATTCTTCACTTCTTTACTACCCTCAACATACTCCTCCCTGTATGAATATTACGCATCCTTCAAGGCCCGGTTCAAAGTCTCTGCCATGAAAATGGCCCAAGTCCTCTTTCCCATACTGATTTCTCTCCACAGATCTATGGTAGTGAGTGTTACATGACATAATTTAGCAGTAATATCTTGTCTTATCAGACTTCTGAGTGAGGCCCACCTTCACTGTGTAAGGAGCAAGTCATATTTCTTATCTGTCATCAGGGCACCTGACCTCATAGAAACAAAGTAAGCTGCTTAGTAAAATATATTTAATTATCTTGAATAACTCAATGATTAATTTGTATTTGTCTTTTTGTTTTACAGTCAAAAAAAGTGAAATAGAGTGTCTCATAAGACTTTTTCACCGCTTGGTGGGAGGAATTGGTGGAAGATTGGGCAACACTGGGCTAGACTGTAACACATTTCGAGCCATCCTGCACAGCATGTTTGGAATGACTGATGATATGTTGATGAATAGGGGTAAGAAGTCGTAAGAGACTAAAATGGGCCAGTCTTAGATATGTGTAGCAAATATGTATGTATTCAAATTTCATCAAAGACTTTGAATTTTTTCAATGCCACATGAGAAAAGCATAAGTCTGGCAAGTGAAGGGCTGCAAATAATAATTGGCTTGATTGTACGGATTATTTTTAATACAAACTCACTCAGAATTTCATATCTCATAGCTGTTCAGCTCTGAGAAATATACTAAACTAAATAAGCCAGCAGTACTGTTTTTTTGTTTTTGGTTTTTTTTAGAATTTTTTTTTTTTTTTGAGACAGAGCCTCAAGCTGTCACCCTGGGTAGAGTGCTGTGGCATTATAGCTCACAGCAACCTCCAACTCCTGAGCTTAAGCAATTCTCTTGCCTCAGCCTCCCAAGTAACTGGGACTATAGGCGCCCGCCACAACGCCTGGCTGTTTTTTTGGTTGTAGCTGTCATTGTTGTTTGGCGGGCCCTGGGCTGGATTCGAACCCGCCAGCTCAGGTGTATGTGGCTGGCGCCTTAGCCGCTTGAGCCACAGGCACCGAGCCAGTACTATTTTTTAAAAGATAAGCAGACTGTGACTTTTAATCATGATGCCTTTAGTTTTACGTGCTATAGACATAAATTATCAAATGGCTTCTTTTTTTCCCTAAAAATGAAGCATGTATCAGTCAGTATAAAAATGGTAGTGACTCATTATACTGGAAAAATCAAAGAACATATATTTAAAATAAGAAATTGGGCTGGGCGCAGTGGCTCACACCTGTAATCCTGGCACTCAGGGAGGCCAAGGTGGGTGGATTGCCTGAGCTCACAGGTTCAAGACAAACCTGAGCAAGAGCAAGACTCCCTGTCTGAAAATAGCTGGGCATTGTGGTGGGTGCCTATAGGCCCAGCTATTTGGAAGGCTGAGGCGAGAGAATTGCTTGAGCCCAAGAGTTAAAGGTAGCTGTGAGCCATGACACCAGCAGCTCTCTACTGAGGATGAAAAAATGAGACTCTGTCTCAAAAATAAATAATTTAATTAAATAGGAGATTATTTAATGTGATCCATCCAGTTAATTTCAGTAATACAAAGGGTGCAAAAAAATACGTATTTTAAAAGAGGAAAATACTGTTATTAAAATTGTAATACTCAGGCAGCGCCTGTGGCTCAGTCGGTAAGGCGCCGGCCCCATATACCGAGGGTGGCAGGTTCAAACCTGGCCCCGCTGAACTGCAGCCGGAAAATGGCTGGGCATTGTGGCGGGCGCCTGTAGTCCCAGCTGCTCGGGAGGCTGAGGCAAGAGAATCGCTTAAAAGCCCAGGAATTGGAGGTTGCTGTGAGCTGTGTGATGCCACGGCACTCTACCGAGGGCGATAAAGTGAGACTCTGTCTCTACAAAAAAAAAAAATGTAATACTCAAGTCACATTTGAATTCTTCAATTATAGGAGATACAACATGTAATATACAAGATAACATGTTATTGACGTTATATTGAGTATTATAATTTTAAGACAGATTTTCCCTTTCTTAAAATGTGTACACCTTTTTTGGCACCCCCTGTAGATTTTTAAATGTACACTTTGATGAGTTTCAACACAACTATGAAATCATCACCACAAATAATTAACATATCAATCATCTCCAAAACAGTAAATATTTTAACTTATTTTTGTATAATAATACTAAGATTTCATTGGTAATTTAAAAATAATGTATTTTAGGGGTGGCACCTGTGGCTCAAGGAGTAGGGCGCTGGTCCCATATGCCAGAGGTGGCGGGTTCAATCCCAGCCCCGGCCAAAAAAAAAAGAAAAATAATATATTTTAATAATTTACCTTTAGGTACTGTGCAGACATTTTAGAACAGAATTCCCGTCACTCTTTATAAAATAAAAATTACCACATTGATTAGCTCCAGTTTGTTTCTTGACTCATAGTAACTGTACAAAACATCACAAATGAAGGTCATCATTGCTCATGGAGAAGAATGACTCTCTTCTGACCAGGCATGGTGACTCACAACTGTAATCCCAGCACCTTGGGAAGATCCCTTGAGGACAGTAGTTTTAGACCAGCCTGGGCAACACAGTGAGACTTCATCTATACAATAAACAAAAAAAATCAGCAGCACATCTGTAGTCCTAGATACTTGGGAGGCTAAGATATCAGGATTGGTTCAGCCCATTGTTTGAGATTACAGTGAGCTATGACCACTTCACTGCCCTCCAGCCTGGGTGACAGAGGGAGATCCTGTCGAGACAGAGAATGAGAATGACTCTTGTTTTGTTTGTTTGAGATAGAGTCTCAAGCTGTTGCCCTTAGTAGAGTGCTATGGTGCCACGGCTCACAGCAACCTCAAACTCTTGGGCTTAGGCGATTTTCCTGCTTCAGCCTTCCAAGTAGCTGGGAGTACCAGCGCCCGCCACAACAGCTGGCGATTTGTTGTTGTTGTTATTGTTGTCGTCGTTTTAGCAGACCCGGGCTGGGTTCGAACCCGCTACCCACTGAGCTCCAGGTGCCACCGAGAATGACTCTTTGGTTTTTTGTTTGTTTGTTTGAGACAGAGTCTTGCTCTGTATTCTGGGCCAGAGTTCAGATGTATGATTATAGTTCACCTCAAACTCCAGGCTCAAGCAATCCTCCTGCCTCAACCTCCCAAGTAGCTGGGACTATAGCCTGTGCCACCATGCCTAGCTAATTTTTCCGTTTTTTATAGAGATGAGAGTCTTGCTCTTGCTCAGACTGGCCTCAAGTGATCCTCCATGCTCAGCATTCCACAGAGCTAGGATTACAGGCATAAGCCACTGCACCCTACCACATTTCTAGTAGTTTTGATTCTTTCATGAAGACTGAAGAAACCTTATGTTCCCATTAATATGAAAGAAACGTTTTTCTATTTATTCAAACTTATATTAATAAACTATAAAATAGCATTACCTTACAGTATACTTGTCCCTTCCTTTTTTTCAGTGTTTTTTGCATTTGACAAAGACAATGATAACTACATAAACGTTAAAGAGTGGGTTAAAGGATTATCAGTGTTTCTTCGAGGGACTTTTGAAGAAAAGCTAAAGTGTAAGATTTCTATATGTGATTATTGGCTTAGTACTATATATTGGTAATTTTTTATTTAGTGACTGCTTAAATATAATATTTCAAAATATAAAATCAATGTCCTCTATAGCAATCTTATACAAATAGTGCATGGCAGCTTAAAAAAAAACCAACAGGTGAAATGAGTGGAAGGATTATAAAGTAAAAGCCCCCAGGGGCCTCAACACTCCCTTCACTGATTCTGTATGCACAGTGTTACTTGGCTTAAGTCCCAGGCTAAGAACAGCAGCTAGGAGCCAGGGCTTGTGCTAATTCTGACCAGCTGGCAAGGCTGAGCTTTCTCAGGCTGCCTCTGGGCACAGGAGGAAATGGGCCTCACCATGGGCCAGTGCATGTGTTACATAGGGGCCATTCCTTATCTTTTCATCAAAGAAAATGTGAGGAGTTGATACATGACAAGATAAAGCACGCATTACCACCCAACATTCATACTTCCATGTTAGAGTTGGTTTAGATGACTGACAGTAGAGGGAAGTGAAGAGAGGGTAACAAGACAAGCCCCAAAGGAGGACAATATTCAGTGGCGCTGCCTACAGAAAAAGGAAGGTTATGAATTCCAAAGACAATAATCTTCCAATTTACAATTGTGCCTAGAATTTGCTCTGACTTGTACCATTGGGGTAATGTTCGTTTCCTATGCTTTACCCCTCTGGTGTCAAGAATTTGGATGAGGAACTCTGGAAAGAGAATAGGTACAATTTGTTTATTTGTTTGTTTCTGTAAAATATATGTATGTAATTTGGCATCTTTACCATTTTTAAGTGTATATTTTAGTGGTAAAAGATACATTTATATTCTTCCCCCCTTTATTTCCTCTTCCCCACTGCCCTTCCTTGCCTTTGGTAACCACCATCCTACTCTTTGTTTTCATGACATATACTTTTTCTTTTAGAGACAGAGTCTCACATTATCACTCTGGTAGAGTGCTGTGGCCTCACAGCTCACAGCAACCTCCAACTCCTGGGCTTAGGCTATTCTCTTGCCTCAGCCTCCTGAGTAGCTGGGACTACAGGCACCCGCCACAAGGCCTGGCTATTTTTATTTTTGTTTTTGCAGTTTGGCCAGGGCCGGGTTGGAATCCACCACCCTCAGTATATAGGGCTGGTGCCCTACCCACTGAGTCACAGGTGCCACCTGACATATACTTTTTCAACTCCCACAAATGAGTGAGAACATATAATATTTGTCCTTCTGTGCCAGGATTATTTCACTTAACGTATGGCCTCCAGGCTTGGCACCCATAGCACAGTGGTTACGGTGCTAGCCACATACACCAAGGGTTTGAACCTGGTCCAGGCCAGCTAAACAAAGACAACTGCAATAAAAAATAGCCGGGCATTTGTGATGGGTGCCTGGAGTCTCAGCTACTTGGGAGGCTGAGGCAAGAGAATTGCTTAAGCCCAAGAGTTTGAGGTTGCTGTGAACTGTAACACCACAGCACTCTACTGAGGGCAACATAGTGAGACTCCATCTCAAAAAAAAAATATGAGCTCTAGTTCTGTGCATGACAAGATTTCATTCTTTTTTTGTGGGTGAATAATATTCCATCATATATTTATGTATCTCATTTTTTTCATCTGTTGATGAGCATTTAGAATGAGTCCATATTTTGGCTATTGTGAGTAGTGCTGTAATAAATATGGGAATGAAGGTATGCCTTTGATACATTGATTTCCTTTCTTTCAGATATATACTCTATAGTGGAATTGCTGGATAATGTACTAGTCTTATTTTCAGTTTTTTGAGGACCTTCAAGGAACCATTTTAAGTAGCAATTTTCAAGGGAAAAAAGTGCTTAAAATGTGTAATTGCTTAAGAAAAGATTAGAGTTATATGTATGTGAGCAAATTTTTATCCCTTCTTGTTCTTCCACTTGAATTTGAATTTGGGACATTGAAAACAAATTCCTTAAAGATAACATTTTAAAAATTGTAGCAGAATATTTTCAATTATAAAATTTCTTTGACACTTAAAATTTGTTTCCTCCACTCTAATTTTTTGTGAGATAACATTTAAATATAGTTTCCACTTGAATTTGCTCCAATGTTCTTATAGAAAAGTCTCACAGAGAAGTGAAAAGCTAAGTTTCATGAATGTAAATTCTTGTAGTAATAGTAACAATAATACTCATTGAAAATGGTTGTGACAAATTGTCTTCCAACCCTTAACTCTGAGTTAAGGGTTTTTGTCTTTTGAGGCTAGGAGTGTTTCCTGCAAACAGCAAATGGATGGGTCGTGTTTTTTAATCCAATCAGCCAATCTGTGCCTCTTCAGTGGGAAATTGAAGCCATTAACATTTACTGAGATAATTGATTAGTGTGGTAGCATTCTACTCATCTTATTTGTGAAAGTCCATTGCTTAGTTTTGTCTTTTGCATCATTGTGGAAGCTAGGTTCTGTCCTTTAATTTCTGGGTGCTTACTTTGCTGGTGGTCCATTGTGATGGTCAGTGTGTAGAACAGGTTGAGGTATTTCTTGTAGAGCTGGTCTTGTTGTGGCAAATTTCCTCAATGTTTATATATCAGTAAAAGATTTTATTTCTCCATCAATTTTAAAGTTTAGCTTATCAGGGTATAGAATTCTGGACTGGAAATTGTTCTGGTTAAGTAGATTAAAGGTAGATGACCATTGTCTTCTGGCTTGAAAAGTTTCCTTAGAGAAGTCTGCAGTCATCCTGATTTGCCCCTGTAGGTCCATTGGTGCTTACTCCTGGCAGCTTGCAAAATCTTTTTCTTTGTCTTGACTTTGGACAGGATCATCACTATGTGTCTTGGAGAAACTCTGTGTGAGTTGAGGTGACCTGGGGTCCCATATCCCTCTTAAAGGAGTGTGTCAGAATCTTTGGTGATATTTGGGAAATTTTCATTTATAATATTCTCTAGTATGGCTTCCATTCCTCTGGGGTATTCTTCTTCCCATTCTGGGATGCCTATAACTTGAATGTTTTAATGCTTCACAAAGTCCCATAATTCTGTCAGTAAATGTTCTGCTTTCTCTCTTTTCTTTTCTACCTCTTTAACTATCTGAGATATCTCAAGAGATTTGTCCTCTACCTCTGAGATTCTTTCTTCTGCTTGATCTAATCTGTTGCTGATACTTTCTATTGCATCGTTAAGTTCCCTAATTGACTGCTTCAATTCCTTCAGCTCTGCTATAGCCTTTCTATATTCTTCATATCGTTCATCTCTTTTTTGATTCTGTTTTTGTATTTCCTTTTGGTTATTTTCCACTTTGTCAGCAATTTGCTTCATTGTTTCCTTCATTTCCTTCATTGTTTTCATCATCTGTATTTTAAATTCCCCTTCTGTCATTTCTAACATTTCTTTATAGGTGGAATCCTCTGCAGTAGCTACCTCATAGTCCCTTGGCAGGGTTGCTCTGGACTGGTTTTTCATGTTGCCAGGATTTTTCTGCTGATTCTTTCTCATGAGTGTTTTCTTTTATCTGTTTCCTTGCCCTGATTTTCCTTTCACTTCCTCTTGATCTTTAAGTTACTGTGCCTCTGGCCTAAGATTTCATTGAGTCCAGTTCTCCTCATGAAGGTCAGAAGTCTCTCACTTTCACTCTGTGTCCCCAAAGGGATGTTTCTGGGAGATCCCATCAGCCAGAGATGCCTGGAGTCTTCTCACCCTGATCTGTGATGTCCAGTTTCAGAAGATGAGATCTTTTATCTGTTGCTTCCTGAGCCAATTACTATTCTGTGGCTGAATTGAATCTATTCTGCTGAATTGAAATCAGCATCTGGAATCTCTTTTTTTTTTAAACATATTTTTTTTATTTTTTTTTTTTCTGGTTGCAGTTCAGCTGGGGCCAGGTTTGAACCCACCACCCTCGGTATATGGGACTGGCGCCTTACCGACTGAGCCACAGGTGCCACCCTGGAATCTCTTAATCTGTCACTGCCTTTGGCTTCCCACATATTTAAACTTTACATGGTATATCATTCTTTTTTTAATTTTTTTTGCAGTTTTTTGGCAGGGGCTGGGTTTGAACCCACCACCTCCGGCATATGGGGCCAGCGCCCTACTCCTTTGAGCCACATGCACTGCCCTGATATATCATTCTTTTTTTGCTTCAGGAACAAGGATTTTTGTCAGTAATACAAATGGCCAATTGGGAAGAAACCAAACACAGATACTAAGCTCTTCCAGCAGGGCCAGGTAAATGGAATCCAGAAGAAAAGAGGGGTTGTACTCTTATTTTCAGATACATGTGGATTTAAAGCAACTAAAGTCAAAAAAGAGGCTCATTGCCTGTGGCTCAAGCGGCTAAGGCGCCAGCCACATACACCTGAGCTGGCGGGTTGAATCCAGCCCGGGTCACCAAACAATGACAGCTGCAACCAAAAAAAAAAAAGAAATAGCTGGGCGTTGTGGCAGGTGTCTGCAGTCCCAGTTACTTGGGAGGTGGAAGCAGGAGAATAGCTTGAGCCCAGGAGTTGGAGGTTGCTGTGAGCTGTGATGCCACAGCACTCTACCCAGGGCGACAGCTTGAGGCTCTGTCTCAAAAAATAAAAAGACAAAGATGGTCACTTCATATTGGTCAAGAGAAAAATAAAACAAGAAGACATTTCAATTCTAAATATTTATGTACCCAATTCAAATGCTCCCAGATTCTTTTTTTTGAAAATTTTAAACATTTTTATTTTATTTTATTTTATTTTTATTAAGTCATTTGTACATAGATGATAAATACATTTATCCCATTATGGGATTCAATGAGTTGATTGTTTGTACAAATTGGAGTGCTTACAACCAGCTAATCAACATAGCTTTCACCCTATTTACCCAATTATAGCATTAAGACATTTGTGTTCTACACCTGATAGATCCAACTTGTACTTGCAATGTGTTCCACAGGTATGGTCCCCCTACTAACCCTCCCTCTATTACCCATCCTCCTCCCCACTCCTGTCCCTTCCCTCCTTCATCCTAGGCTATAGTTGTGTTTCATTTTTCTTTTTTTATTTTTATTTTTATTTTTCTATTTCTTTTCTGTGTTTCATTTTTCATATGCAAGTGTGAGTAATTATAAATTGGTTTCACAGTAGTACTGAGTACACTGGATATTTTTTTTCCATTCCTGAGATACTTTACTAAGAAGAATATTTTCCAACTCCATCCATGTAAACATAAAAAAGGTAAAGTCTTCATTTTTTTTAATGCTGCAGAGTATTCCATGGTATACATATACCACAATTTATTAATCCATTCATGAGTCTATGGGCACTTGGGCTTCTTCCATGACTTGGCAATTATGAATTGAGCTGCAATGAACAATCTGGTGCAAATATCTTTATTGCCAGATTCTTGAAACAGACCTTACTTAGTCTGAGCAATATGATATCCTATAACACCATGATAACAGGGAACTTTAACACTCCTCTCACAGAGCTGGACAGATCCTCTAAACAGAAATTAAACACAGATATAAGGGTCTTAAATGAGACCCTAGAACAACTGTGCCTGGTAGACGTATATAGAACACTCCACCCCAAAGATAAAAAAATATACATTCTTCTCATGCCCCATGGAACATTCTCCAAAATTGGTCATATGCTAGGACACAAAACAAACCTCAACAGAATCAAAAGAATTGAAATTTTACCTTGTATCTTCTCAGACCACAAGGCACTAAAAGTGGAAAGCCAACAAAACGTTCAACCCCACACAAAGGCATGGAAATTAAACAACCTTATGCTGAATGACAGTTGGGTGCAGGAATAAATAAAAAAGAAAATTATTAACTTGAGCATAACAACAATGAAGACACAGCTACCAAAACCTGTGGGATATGGCAAAAGCAGTCCTGAGAGGAAAATTTATCACTTTAGATGCCTACATTCGAAAAACAGAAAGAGAGCACATCAACAAACTCACAAGCCATCTTATGGAATTGGAAAAAGAAGAACAATCTGAGCCTAAATCCAGCAGAAGAAAAGAAATATCCAATATTAAATCAGAGATTAATGAAATTGAAATCAAAAGAATCGTTCAGAAAATTAATGAAACAAAGAGTTGATTTTTTGAAAAAATAAATAAAATAGATAAACCTTTGGCCAGACTAACTAGAAATAAAAAAGTGAAATCTGTAGTAACCTCAATCAGAAATGACAAAGGGGAAATAACTGATGAATAACTCTGAATACTACCAGAAACTCTATGCCCAGAGATTTGACAATGTGAAGGAAATGGATCAATATTTGGAATCACACCCTCTCCCTTGACTTAGCCCAGATGAAATAGAGCTCCTGAACAGATCGAAGAAACAATAAAAAAATCTCCCAACAAAAAAAAATGCTCTGGTTGGGCGGCGCCTGTGGCTCAGTGAGTAGGGCGCCGGCCCCATATGCTGAGGGTGGCGGGTTCAAACCCAGCCCCGGCCAAAACTGCAACAAAAAAATAGCCGGGCGTTGTGGCGGGCGCCTGTAGTCCCAGCTGCTTGGGAGGCTGAGGCAAGAGAATCACGTAAGCCCAAGAGTTAGAGGTTGCTGTGAACCGTGTGACGCCACGGCACTCTACCCGAGGGCGGTACAGTGAGACTCTGTCTCTACAAAAAAAAAAAAAAATGCTCTGGTTCTGATGGCTTCACACCAGAATTCTATCAAATCTTCAAAGAAGAGCTTATTCCCTTACTGCAAAAATTATTCCAAAAAATTTAGGAGGAAGGAATCTTCCCCAACACATTCTATGAAGCAAATATCACCCTGATACCAAAACCAGGAAAAGGCCCAATTAAAAAGAATTTCAGACCAATTTCACTAATGAATATAGATGCAAAAATTCTCAACAAAATCCTAGCCAATAGATTACAGCTTATCATCAAAAAAGTCATACATCATGATCAAGCAGGTTTCATTCCAGGGATGCAAGTTTGGTTTAACATATGCAAGTCCGTAAACGTTATTCACCATATTAATAGAAGTGAAAAGAAAGACCATATGATCCTCTCAATAGATGCAGAAAAAGCATTTGATAAAATCCAGCATCCTTTTCTTATTAGAACACTGAGGAGTACAGGCAAAGGTGGCACATTTCTTAAACTGATCGAAGCTATCTATGATAAA
The DNA here is from genome assembly GCF_027406575.1 of Nycticebus coucang. Classification (NCBI taxonomy): domain Eukaryota; kingdom Metazoa; phylum Chordata; class Mammalia; order Primates; family Lorisidae; genus Nycticebus; species Nycticebus coucang. Next base: position 58,615,205 of record NC_069790.1, read on the forward strand.
CCCACAGCTAATATTTTACTGAATGGAGTAAAACTGAAAACTTTTCCACTTAGAACTGGAATCAGACAAGGTTGTCCTCTGTCACCGTTACTATTCAACATAGTGCTGGAAGTTCCAGCCAATATGATTAGGCAAGACAAGGAAATAAAGGGCATCCAATGGGAGCAGAGGAGGTCAAAATCTCCCTCTTTGCTGATGACATGATCTTATACTTAGAGAACCCCAACGACTCAACCACAAGACACCTGGAAGTCATCAAAACATACAGTAATGTCTCAGGATATAAAATCAATATCCACAAGTCAGTAGCCTTTATATAGGACAATAACAGCCAAGATGAGAGGCTAGTTAAGGAAACAACTCCCTTCACCACAGCTTCAAAGAAAATGAAATATGTAGGAATATACCTAACAAAAGAGGTGAAGGACTCTATAAAGAAAATTATGAAACCCTGAGAAAGGAAATAGCAGAAGATATTAACAAATGGAAGTATATGGGCAGCGCCTGTGGCTCAAAGGAGTAGGGCACCGGCCCCTTATCTCAGAGGTGGCGGGTTCAAACCCAGCCCCGGCCAAAAACAGCAAAAAACAAACAAACAAACAAAACAAATGGAAGAATATATCATGCTCAAGGCTAGGAAGAATCAACATTGTTAAAATGTTTATACTTCACAGAACAATCTACAGATTCAATGCCATCCCTATTAAAATACCAACATCCTATTTTCAAGACTTGGAAAAAATGATTCTGCGTTTTATATGGAACCAGAAAAAAACCCATATAGCTAAGGCAGTTCTTAGTAACAAAAACAAAGTTGGGGGCATCAGCATACCAGATTTTAGGCTGTACTACAAAGCCATAGTAGTCAAGACAGCATGGTACTGGCACAAAAATAGAGACATGGATATTTGGAATTAAATAGAAAACCAGGAATGAAACTAACATCTCACAACCACCCAATCTTCAATAAACCAAGCAAGAACATACACTGGGGGAAAGACTCCTATTCAATAAATGGTGCTGGGAGAACTGGATATCCACATGTAAAAGACTGGAACTGGACCCACACCTTTCTCCACTTGCAAAAATTGATTCAAGATGGATAAAGGACTTAAATTTAAGGCATGAAATGATAAAAATCCTCAAAGAAAGTATAGGAAAAACACTGGCTGGAGATATTGGTCTGGGGAAAGACTTCATGAAGAAGACTGCCGTGGCAGTTGCAACAATAACAAAAATAAACAAATGGGATTCAATTAAACTGAAAAGCTTCTGTACAGCCAAGGAGACAACAACCAAAGCAAATAGACAACCCACCCAATGGGAAAGGTTATTTTGCATATTTTGAATCAGACAAAAGCTTGATAACTAGGATCTATAGATAATTCAAATTAATCCACATGAGAAAAGCCAACAACAACAAAAAGAAAAAAAGAAAAAGGAAAAAGCCAACAATCACATTTATCAATGGGGAAAAGAGATGAACAGAATTTTCTCTAAAGAAGACAGACAAATGGCTAGCAAACATATGAAAAAATGCTCATCATCCCTAATTATTAGGAAATGCAAATCAAAACCACCCTGAGATATCATCTAACCCCAGAGAGAATGGCCCACATCACAGAATCTCAAAACTCTGGCGTGGATGTGGAGAGAAAGGAACACTTTTACACTGCTGGTGGGACTGCAAACTAATTCAACCTTTTTGGAAGGAAGTATGTAGAACCCTCAAAGAACTCAAGCTAGACCTCCCATTTGATCCTGCAATCCCATTACTGGGCATTTTTTCCCATCTACCCAGAAGGGAAAAAATCCTTTTATCATAAGGACACTAGCACTAGACTGTTTATTACAGCTCAATTTACAATCGCCAAAATGTGGAAACAGCCTAAATGCCCCCCAACCCAAGAATGGATTAACAATCAGTGGTATATGTACAGCATGGCATACTATTCAGTGATTTAAAAAAAATGGAGCCTTCACAGCCTTTGTATTAACCTGGATGGAAGTGGAACACATTATATTTGGTAAAGCATCACAAGAACGGAGAAGCATGAATCCTATCTATTCAATTTTGATATGAGGACAATGAATGACATGGTGGGGGGTGGGGGAAGGGCAGAGCAGAGAGAGAAAGAAGGAGGAAGGAGGTGGGAGAAAGGAAGAGCAGAGAGAAGAAAGGAGGGAGGGGGGTGGGGCCTCGGTGTGTGATACACCTTGTGGGAGCAAGGCATGATTGTAAGAGGGACTATACCTAACAAATGCAATCTGTGTAACCTGATTTCTTGTCCCTTCAATGAACCTCCAACAATAAAAAAAGAAAAAGAAAGAAAATGGTTCTGACACTGAATGCAGCTGTACATGGTTGTACAGCATCACACTATAAAAAAACTTTCCTCCTCAAATCTGACTTCCTAAACATGTTTCGTATATATTTAAAGATACGTTTATTTGGGGATAAATACTACCTCTGGTAGGGTTGTGTTGCAAACTCATATGTATGCTATAGACTGGAGAAATTTAACAGAAAGACACAACTAATATGATAACTCTGGAGATTTATTCCTGACTTAGCTTTTGCTAAAACATTTAATGAGACTATAAACTCCACAAGAGCTCCATCACTACTGTGTTTCCAGGACCTGAATAAAGTCATTTATAGGATGAACAAGTGAACTTTGGTGCTTACACCATAGATGTCAGTCATGGAATTCACTCCAGAAAGAGGTTATTTGATAATTTTGGAGAGTGCAGATAGGCAGGCCCAAGGAGATGACTGGCTCACTATCCAAATATACTGAAGAATGTTCCTTTGCAGTGATATAATGAAGTGTGTATTTTGTTTTTTTATTATATGTAAGAAGAGAATCATAATATTGGTACAAATACAGATAGATACACATACATTTACACGTGTGTGTATATACACATTGCCTGATTAAAGGTTTAAAAAATTAATCTCTTTTATTTCAGCTTTATAATATTTTTAGATCTTCAATATATATTTTTTTGAGACAGAGTCTCACTATGTCGCCCTGGGTAGAGTGCCATGGCATCACAGCTCACAGCAACCTCTAGCTCTTGGGCTTAAACGATTCTCTTGCCTCAATCTCAATTAAAATCTGGAAATTTTAATATTTTTTTTCCACATCACAAGAGATATCTGGGTATCTTATAGTAAGAAATATAATAAAGAATGTTTCATTCCAAAATCTCTCTACTATGCAGTGGATTCAATTGATAATCGTATGATGTATAAATTGTTTTTATCCTTTGGTGTCATCTATTGAAATACAGAGTGTCTCAGTCACCATATATAGAAAAAATGAACAAACTCATGTTACATCTTATATATTTTTAATATTTAGATATCAATACGTAAAGATTTTGTGAAATTTTGTATGAATATTTTGTAAATAAAGGTACATTTAGCTACAATTTCCCCTTTCCCTACGTATGTATGTGCGGCAAACTTGGGGACACTTACTAAAGAGAAGACTAATGACGTTCTTATCCAAATCCTTTCAACTTCTTGTGCTTTAAAAGTCTGTTTTGAAGTTTATTATTTGGATGGAGATGGTTACATTTCTCGAGAGGAAATATTTGACATATTGAAGGACAGTCTACATCAACAAGCATCTGAAGAAGAAACTGATGAAGGAATACAGGAGTTGGTAGATATAACAATGAAGAAAATGGTAAGAAAGAAACACTGTGATGCATAATATTCAATCAAGTGGATGTTGAATAAAGCTCAAGATTTAAAAATGATTTATTTTCCTCCATGATGAATATAACCTTTATGAGGGCTGGGTTTTTTTTTTCCTTCTCTGCTCTATCCATTGCCTAGAACAGTGCCTGGCTGTTAATGGGTGCTTAATAAATACTTATGGAATAGCTGGATGACTAAATGAATCACTATACAAAATGGATGTTAGCAGGGTGCGGTGGCTCACGCCTACAGTCCTAGCACTGTGGGAGGCCAAGGCTGGTGGATTGCCTGAGCTCAGGTGTTCAAGACCAGCCTGAGCAAGAATGAGACCCCATCTCTAAAAAAAAAAAAAGCTGGGTATTGTGGCAGGCACCACCTGTAGTCCCAGCTACTTAGGAGGCTGAGGCAAGAGGATCACTTGAGCCAAAGAGTCTGAGGTGTCAGTGAGCTATGCTGCTATGACACTCTACCAAGGGTGGCAAAATGAGACTCTCAAAAAAAAAATGGATGCTAATATATTATTTTAACATATTTTACTATCAGTTAAAACTTCATTAATTTGGGAGGACACCAGATTCAATTCATGTGAATTGTATGCTACTCTATTTTTTCTTCATGACCTCACTCCTCCCATCCATCTAAACACTCATTACAATAAAATAACCTAATAAAAATAGTTAACCCTTACAGAGTGCTATGTATATGCCAGGCCTTCAGAGATGTTAATGTATTAACTCATTTTATTCTTAAAACAACCCTATGAAGTAGAAACTACTATGTATTATCTCCATTTTGCAGATGAGAAAACTGAAGTACAGAAAGGTTTACCCAAGGTCATCCCAGAGAATGGGGTGCAGAATTCATCTTTCAGTGAAACCTTTAGTATCTCCTTATTATGGACAACTCTGTTGAAGGTGTTTGGACCATGTTCACCCTTTTCTTACTATGACCCTAAACTGGATACTGTGAGGTTTTGTGAATCTAAGGCAGTCCAGGCCCAGCTCACCTACATTACTCTGAAGTTTAGGAAAGAAGTATCTGATGAAGAAATATCTGATGGGGGCTTCAGAGTCTCAGATTCAGCTATGCAGGATCTAGAATACCCTCTTCTTTTAGAAATGCTCTGACTAGCGACTGCTAGCGCTGGTAGAATTCTTAAGAGACAATATGTCTCCAACTACAACCACCTTCTTATTTTTATTTTTTTGCAGTTTTTGGCCGGGGCCGAGTTTGAACCCACCACCTCTAGCATATGAGGCCAGCATTCTACTCCTTGAGCCACAGGCACTGCTTTTTTTTTGAGATGGAGTATCATTATGTCGCCCTCGGTAGAGTGCCGTAGTGTCACAGCTCACAGCAACCTCAAACTATTGGGCTCAAGTGATTTTCTTGCCTCAGCCTCCCGAGTAGCTGGGAATACAGGCACCCGCCACAACACCCAGCTATTTTTTGGTTGCAGTTGTCATTGTTGTTTAGCAGGTCTGGGCTGGACTCGAACCTGCCAGCCTTGGTGTTTGTGGCTGGAAGCCAAGCCGATGCCTTGTTTCTTAATAGAGCAAATACACTTTTATCCTTTTTACCTGATGGACTCCCAAGTATTCCTTTGAAGAACAAGTCCTAAAAAAAAATTAAACTTGAAAATCAGTGCCCTATTGTACTTATCACAAAAGTAGCAATATAATAGTGGGCATCTTCTCTTTTTTGTTTTATATCTCCAGTTAAAGTACTTTAGGGGTAGGAATACACTTAATATATCTGAGGTAACTCAGATATGCCAATAATAGGAAGAAAGTAAGTTGCCTCCGTAAATAGATGACCTTTTGATTTAAATAAATAGTGCCTACAGAAGTGTGAACTTATAGTTTTACTTGGTAAAACCTATTAGCTATTTTCATGCAAAGTTTCAAACTACTCTATCATTTATCAAGTATTTATTCCTCTTTAGGATTATGACAAAGATGGCAAGATATCATTTGCAGACTTTGAAAAAGCAGTGAGAGAAGAAAGACTTTTGTTGGAGGTGTTTGGACCATGTTTACCAGAAACAAAGGTACAGTTACAAGTGCCAATAGCCCAAATCAGTTGAGGACTTCTTAAAATTTCAGGTTAATATGAGCGTATACACAATTAGGTTATATACATTGCTTTTGTAAGGTTAAAGTCTGTGTTGTAATTGTGTCCTTCACCCAGGAAATGTGCCATATACCGGTGCAATGTACTTGTCAGGTCAAAAATAAACCAACCCAGTTTGGCGCCCATAGCTCAACAGTTAGGGCGCCGGCCACATGCACCAGGGCTGATGGGTTCAAACTCAGCCCAAGCCAGCTAAACCACAGTGACAACTGCAACAAAAAAATAGCCAGGCATTGTGGACAGCATCTGTAGTCTCAGCACCAAAGGAGGCTGAGGCAAGAGAATAGCTTGAGCCCAAGAGTTTGAGGTTGCTTTGAGCTGTGACACCACAGCACTATACCGAGGGCAATAAAGTGAGACTGCCTCAAAAAAAAAAAAAAAAAAAGGAGGAAAGAAAAAGAAAGAATGAAAGAAACCAACCCCTTCCTCATATTTTAATTTAGTTTTTCTCTCATGTGAGCATGTAGTTGTTAATCCACTAGTTTCAAATTGGTTAGGAAGGTGTTACTTGCTAAACACTCGCTTCTGTGGGCCCAGAGCCCCCTGTTGGAGTTCAGACAGTTATAAAAGCTCAGACCTATCTTAGTGTTATGGGCCCCAAGACAACTCTACTATTTCAGTGACTATATTCAACAGACTTTTATTGAGACTAGCTGACAGCAACCTCAAACTCCTGGGCTCAAGCAATCCTCCTACCTCAGCCTCCCAAGTAGCTGGAACTACAGGCAAGTGCCACTAAGCCTAGCTAATTTTTTCTATTTTTAGTAGAGACAGGGTCTTACTTTGCTCAGGCTGGTCTTGAACTCCTGAGCTCAAGTGAACTACTTTATTCTTAGAAAGGGCCTTGCTCTGTTGCCCTAGCTGGACTGCAGTGACATGACCATAGTAGCTCACTGTTGCCTCAAACTCCTGAGCTCAAGGCATCCTCCTGTTTCAGCCTACCAAGTAGCTGGTACACCCTACCATGCTTAGCTAAGTTTTAAATTTTTTTGTAGAGAAGGGGTCTTGCTATGTTATTCAGGCTTAAACCCTACATTTGAATTGTCTGGAAATGTTGGTAAAATGGAATGTGTGGGCTTGTAGTTCAGCTGCTAGGGTGCCAGCCACATACACCAGACCTGGTGGGTTGGAACCCAGCCTGGACCTACCAAACAATGACAACTACAACCAAAAATAGCCGGGCATTGTGGCGGGCACCTGTAGTCCCAGCTACTTGGGTGGCTGAGGCAAGAGAATCTCTTAAGCCCAAGAGTTGGAGGTTGCTGTGAGCTGTGATGCCACAGCAATTTACCCAGGGTGACACAGGGAGACTCTGCCTCAAAAAAAAAAAAAAAAGGGGGGGGGGAATGTGTGAAAGGCAGGCTTTCAATTTGAAGAGATTGATGGGGCTCAGTGCCTGGGGCTCAAGTGGCGAAGGCGCCAGCCACCTACACCTGAGCTGGCAGGTTCTAATCCAGCCCAGGCCTGCCAAGCAACAGTGATGGCGGCAACCAAAAAAAAAAAAATAGCTGGGCGTTGTGGTGGGCGCCTGTAGTCCCAGTTACTTGGGAGACTGAGGCAGGAGACTCGCTTGAGCGCTGGAGTTGGAGGTTGCTGTGAGCTGTGATGCCACGGCACTCTACCCAGGGCGACAGCTTGAGGCTCTGTCTCAAAAAAAAAAAGAGATTGAGGGGTGAAAACAGTACAGATTAACGGACTGAACTGGCGTAACTACTCAGAACAGGTAACAGTTCTTCACCTGCTCCCTGAGAGATCATCTGTAGCTCAGTTATCTCCAGCTTTTTTTTTTTTTTGAGATAGAGTTTCACTGTTAGCCTCAGTAGAGTGCTGTGCCATCACAGCTCACAGCAAGCTCAAACTCTTGGGCTTAAGTGATTCTCTTGCCTCAGCCTCCCAAGTAGCTGGGACTACAGGTGCCCACCATAAGGCCTGACTATTTTTTTGGTGCCGTTGTCATTGTAGTTTAGCAGGCCCAGGTCAGGTTCCAACCCGCCAGCCCTGGTGTACGTGGCTGGCACCCTAACCACTGAGCGACAGGCACCAGAGCCACCAGCTTTGCTATTCAAAGTGTGGTCTGTGTACAAGCAGCAGTGACATTACCTGGGAACTTGTTCCCTCACCCTCTTCCCACCCTCTCCCCCTGAGTCTCCAAAGTATCTGATAGCACTCTCATACAGTACACAGTATATACGTGGTCATACATAGTACTCTCACTGCATACATGCAGTGTTTGTTTTTCTGTTCCTGGGATACTTCACTTAGGATTTTGGCTTGCATTTCCATCCAAGATGCTGCTAAAAACATTTCTTTTCTTTCTTTTGTAGAGACAGTGTGTCACTTTACCGCCCTTGGTAGAGTATGGTGGCGTCACACAGCTCACAGCAACCTCCAGCTCTTGGGCTTAGGTGATTCTCTTGCCTCAGCCTCCTGAGTAGCTGGGACTACAGGCACCTGCCACACCACTCAGCTATTTTTTTGTTAGTTTGGCCAGGGCTGGGTTTGAACCTGCCACCCTCGGTATATGGGACCGGCGCCCTACCCACTGAGCCACAGGCACTGCCCTATTTTTTGTTAAATCATAGCTGTGTACATTAGTGCAATCACCTGTACCCATTCTAAGATGCACCATAGATGTGGCCCTACCCATTACCCTCCCTCCACCAAAACCTCCCCCCTTCCTTGGCCCTTTCCCCATAGTCTTGTGCTATAGTTGGGTTATAGTCTTCATGTGAAAGCTATAATTTAGCTTCATAGTAGGGCTGAGTACATTGGATACTTTTTCTTCCATTCCTGAGATACTTTGCTAAGAAGAATATGTTCCAGCTCCATCCATGTAAACATGAAAGAGGTAAAGTCTCCATCTTTCTTTAAGGCTGTATAATGTTCCATGGTATACATGTACCACCATTTGCTAGTCCATTCGTGGGTCAATGGGCACTTGGGCTTCTTCCATGACTTAGCAATTATGAATTGGGCTGCAATAAACATTTTGGTACAGATGTCTTTGTTATATTGTGACTTTTGGTCTCCTCGGTATAAACCTAGTAAAGGAATTATAGGATCCAATGGCAGGTCTATATTTAGGTCTCTAAGTGTTCTCCAAACATCCTTCCAGAAGGAACGTATTAGTGGGCATTCCCACCAGCAGTGTAGAAGTGTGCCCTTTCCTCCACATCCACGCCAACATTTCTGGTTCATTATTTTTTATGGCTAAATATGATTTCATTGTAGACCAGAGGTGCCAAAAAATGTATCCACATTTTAAGAGATGTCACCTATGCATTACTTTTTGAAATTAATTGAGATATGGCAGAGATATGTAGTATGATGTTCGCACAAAAAATGGGGTTAATCAAATGAATGCTAGCGTCACCATACCACAGAAAGGACAGGCAAAGAAAACAGCAGACGCATGGTTGTCGTTCAAGGAACACAAGACCATTTTGAAGTGGTGTTTGAAACTTGAGAACGTCATGAAAGTACAATGACAACACAGGTGTCAGTATGCAGCAAAACCTCCAACACACCTAACAATTAATTGCATGTGTTTGTGGTAAGTTTGAGACACATGGTACTGATGTGCACAAGGGAAGATGTGGGAGGCCTCACACAGCAGCCAGTCCTACTTCTACTACAGTGTTGAACAGTTCACATGCTTGCCATGGAAGTCTACCACTGTGCATGACATAGGAGTAAGCAGAATAAGCAACCATTCTTAAAACAGAAAAATTTTGGAAAAGTTTTCATTCCAAGATTATTATAAGCACTGAGAAGTGAGCGCTTACCTCCAGAATTAGCCAGGACAATGGACAGATGAAGTGCTGCCACTGAGTTTCCCCCATGTTCTCCTGACTTAACACCCCTTGACCTCTACCTATCGGACTTTATAGGATGTGGTGCACCACAGAAAACCGGCCACCCTGGCAGTACTTCCTAATAGAACTGAAACACAATGCTCAGCAATACAAGTGGATACTTTGGTCGACGTTGCTCAAGTAATAGTTCTATGTATCAGAACTGTCCAAATACTGATGGCAACCACTTTGAGTACCTCTTGTAATTGCAGAAATAAAATGTGACTCATATTCATTTATCAGTATATGTTGTTACAATTTTAATATTTTTTTCCTTTCTTAAAATGTGTACACTTTTTTAGCACCCTCTGTGTATATACACATTTTCGTTACCCACTCACTAGTTGATGGGCACTTTTCTTTTCCCAAAGGTTTCTTTCATCATGATCAAATAGTGTGTATGTTGGTGGGGGTAGGGAGGAGTGCCAGCTTCCACAGGGTCACAGACCAGGAACCCATGTAGGCATGCAGAACCCTGTAGCAGCTCCTCCCTTTAGGGCTATCAGAGAATTTTTTTTTGAGACAAGAGTCTCACTCTGTTGCCTGAGGTTAGAGTGCCATGGCATTGGCCTAGCTCACAGGAATGTCAGACTCCTGGGTTCAGTGATCATCTTGCCTCAGCCTCCTTGAGTAGCTGGGATTACAGGATCATGCCACAATGCAATTACAAGAGGTACTCAAAGTGGTTGCCTGGCTAATTTTTTTTTCCTATTTTTAGTAGAGACAGGGTCTCACTCTTGCTCAGGCTGGTCTTGAACTCCTGAGCTCAATGGATCCTCCTACCTTGGCCTCCCAGAGTACTAGGATTACAGGCGTACTGAGTCTGGCCAGAGAACTTTTCTAAAAACTGTGGTATAATACACCTAATATAAAATTGACCATTTTAACCATTTTTAAGTGTACAGTTCAGTAGTTTTAAGTATGCTCACACTGTAATGCAAACAATCTCCAGAATGCTTTTTCTTGGAAAACTGATCCTCTTTATCCATTAAACTCCCCAATCCCTCCCCACAGCCACTGTGATCAGAATCCACATTTTAACAAGATCCTGAGGTGGATTCATAGCACCTTATAGTCTGTGAATCCTGATCTAGAATGTAATTTATTCTTTGCAATTCTATGTTTAGGTCTCCAATACACCTTTTACCTGAGATTTCAACAAAAAATAGATCTAAATACTTCACAAGAAAGTAGAGGCTAATCCCTTGCCTGCAGCTTCTTTTAGTATCATCCACCACTTACAGCCACCCTAGCAAATTTGGATTAGTACATCATGATAACTAAAGTTGGATCTTATTTACTGGCATGTTTGAATTCAACCAATGAGGCAAGCTGCCATTAAGGATAAGGAGAAGTTCTAAACAGACGCCATGTACAGCATATAGTATGGGCCTTCCCAAGTTGTTTTATCAGTCAAGTAAGTGGGAACAGTCTGAACACATGTGGATTTCAACCACATGGTCCACTAGCAGAGAAAAGTGTGGATATGCCACAGTAGTGGTAAAAGTCTACAATTTACAAATACTCATGTTTTTGATCGCAATAGATGAAGTAAATTCTTCTTAGAAGTTAAAATAGTAAGCTTCTAATTTCAGCTTTCTTCTAATACTTAATTTTTACTTTTTTACTTTACAGAAATGTCTTGATTTTGAAGCCGTGGCATTCAGAAACATCCTGACTTCTTGTTTTTGAATGTGAACCATTCAATACTTGTATGAAAATCAGAAACAGATCCTGGTTGTCTACCTTCATTTGTGTTGTAAAGTTTCTATATTTGCTTCAATTAATTTACAAATAGTTATGACAATGTGAGAGATAATGTTATATATGACACGAACAGTTTCTGTTAATATGAAATATGGATCAAAAATAAATGATTTTAGATAATAGTTTGAATGAAATTACAAAAAGGAGTGCATTAAAAAATACCAGCAGTAGAATCACTTGAAGTATTAAAATGATAGGTGAAAAATAAAAAATAAATATTCTCTTTAAAAAATAATTGACTTGCTGCATGCAATCTATATTCTTCTTCTTTGTTTACATGGAAGACTTGTATGGACATCTTCCAGCTTATCCTCTGGAGGGTTTGGAACAGATGAAATAACCTAGTTAAAAAAGAAGAAAAAAAAAAAAAAACCATTAAAACTTAGTTTTTCTAGAAGAGTAAATAAGTCGGCTGGGTGTGGTGGCTCATGCCTGTAATCCTAGCAATCTGGGAGGCCGAGGTGGGTGGATTGCTTGAGCTCAGAAGTTCGAGAACAGCCTGAGCAAAAGTGAGACTAAAAATAGAAAAAACTGAGGCAAGAAGATCCTTTAAGCCCGAGTTACAGATTGCTGTGAGCTATGATGCCATGACACTCTACCCAGGGCAATAGCTTGAAACTCTGTCCCCAAAAAATAAAGAGTAAATAAGCTGTTAAAAGAGGTAGGAGATATATCCAGTAGTTCAATCCTTACTATCACTTATTTCTAGGACAAGTTTTCACTGTGTTACCCAGGCTGGTCTAAAACTCCTGGGCTCACGTGAGTAGCTGCGACTACAGGTGCACACTATGCACATTGGCATCACTGTCAAGGCTGAGTAGGCCCAAGTTCAAGGCCCAGTATATAACCTAAGCACACAGCAAAGTTTTTTGTTCAAACATTGATGATAGTAAATTTCTAACACCATTTAAAAACACTGAAGGTAAAAAAGTAAACATAGGCTCTACTTTAACATTCCTTTCTAGATCTAAAGTCACTTGTTATTTTATGGATGCAGAGAGATATCTTGGTTTTGCATTCTTGAAACAACAATGTTTGATTTAAAGACATGGATGCTTGTGTGGTAGGTGGAATAAAACCTTTAGACAAGTAAGTAGAAAACAGTATGATCCTATTTCCTAGGAGAAAAATGAAAACCAAACACATCATCAGAACAAGTGGACAATAAGTTAAACCAGAGTACCATTTGCTTCATTTCAAATAGAAAATTATTAGAACAATCATAAATTTTATTGAAATTTCTTTTTTTGTTCTACAATTTTTGTATCTAGAATTTAGACTTCACACTTTTTTCCTGAAAATGCAATCAGCTCTGGCTGAGTGAATGTATCAATATTAATGTATCAATATGGCTCAGTTCAGCCAGAACTGAAGGAAGTAAAGGGTGCCAGCACAAGATGAAAAACTTAAGAAGGCTTAAGCATAAAAACTGTGCCCATGGATTTTAATTATTTTAAACAATTCCTCATCTTTAACCAGACAATAATTTTTCTGTAAAAAACGTACATAGAACAAATTAAGCTACCTTAGCCTCCCTGTTCACACTGTAAAATACGTGTGCAACTATGTGAACAGCACTTTCTGAAACCTTGGATTTATAGGTAATGGTCATGATCTTCAGTTTATAAAGTGTCTTTCAAAACCTAATGTAAATGCTAACTTTTATTTGTTTTTAGGAAATGGAAAATGATTATTCAACATTTTGAAAAATCTACCTAAATAACATAATCTAGGTCTAATTATTTAAGAAGTTTACATCTGGGCGGCGCCTGTGGCTCAGCGGGTAGGGCGCCGGTCCCATATGCCAGAGGTGGCGGGTTCAAACCCAGCCCCGGCCAAAAAAAAAAAAAGAAGTTTACATCTGAAGGGCGGCGCCTGTGGCTCAGTTGGTAAGGCACCGGCCCCACATACTGAGAGTGGCGGGTTCAAACCCGGCCCCGGCTGAACTGCAACCAAAAAATAGCTGGGCGTTGTGGCAGGCGCCTGTAGTCCCAGCTACTCGGGAGGCTGAGACAAGAGAATCGCTTAAGCCCAGGAGTTGGAGGTTGCTGTGAGCTGTGTGAGGCCACGGCATTCTACCGAGGGCCATGAAGTGAGACTCTGTCTTTACAAAAAAAAAAAAAAAAAAGTTTACATCTGAAATGTAGACTTGGAGGCCCAATAGAAATCTCACCATTTTTTTTTTCTTTTTAAAGATAGATTCTCACTCTGTTGCTTGGGCTGGAGTGAAGTGGTGTCATCATAGCTCATGGCAACCTCAAGCGAACTCAAACTCCTGGCGCAAGTAATCCTTCTGCCTCCGCCTTCTAAGTGGCTGGGACTACAGGAATGTACTACCACACCTGGTCACTTTTTCTATTTTTGGTGGAGATGGGGGTCTCCTCCTTGCTCATCATGGTCTCAAACTCCTGATCTGAAGCAATCCTAGGCCTTGCAAAGTTGTCCTAAGATTACAGGTGTCAGCCACCATGCCTGGTCTTTAACCACTTTGACTATGATGTAATCTGTAATAACTTTGAATTTAAGAAAAACAATTTATATTTTCCTGATCAATTCCGGCTCATATTTAGATCTAGGAAACTTATAAAAAAAAAAAAAAAAAAAAAGGAGGCACTGAGCTCCACTGCCACAGATTGTTTAAAGCAAGGATTCAGTACCAAAGCAAATAAATGTTAGTCAAATTCAGTTAATTCAACAGAGGAACTGTATGAAATAAAATCTTAAAAGTAAAAAAAAAAATTTATAATATTATAGTCACCACAATTCTCCATTTACTTTTTTTTAGTTTTATAGCCAAATTGTCTCCATAAACAGTTTTTTTAAGTGATCTTACCTCTTTAAGTTTATTCCGAATTAAATTTGCTGTTGTATTCAATGAGTCATCATGCATGTCCACTTTCGGTATGTCTGGTAATAGAGGCCCAATTATAACCTCATTTCTACTTGTGCCTGTTTCAAGAAAAGTTCCAAGTTTATGATCGTCTTCTCTCCTTCTTTTCCGCTCTTGAAGTTGTGTTGTCCTAGGCATAAATCTGTCAACTGCCTCTGAAGAAGTAATAGATTTTTGTGTAACAGAGCAGGCCACTGAGTTTTTAAAAGCGTTCACCTGCATTTTCTGCAAAGAGTCACTGTGGTTACAATGCTCCACTGTTTGATCACAGTTTCCACCATCCTTAGAGTCTGAGTTTGATGCTCTGTCCATGTGCTCTCTGGATGAACACGTACATTTTGAGGAGAAATAACATAAAGGCAATTCACAAGAATAAGGAAGACAAGGATTTGAGTTTCTTGTAGAAGCATTCAAAGCAGCTGCACAAAATCCAGACATCTCTGAATGGAAGTTTTGTCGAAAATCTTTTGTGTCTTTACGCTCCGCAACCAGTTTCTTCTTTGTCATGTAATGGTCTTTGTATTATAATATAAAGGTGAGGGAAAGAGAAACAAATAGTTCACTTACTGTTTTCATCATTCCAAAATAATACAACTTTGAAAACAAACATCAATTTAAAATGTTAACATTCTACTCAAAAAACTTTATTTTGGGGGCAGGGAATACATTCATAAATTCATACATCTGAAAGGTAAAAAGGATAATAAGGTATCTGGTATCAAGCTTCATCCTTTCCTTGCTCCCTACAGACCTGGTTTCCATATCCACTAAGTAATCACTGTTCTTTCTTACTTACCTGTCCAGTATATCTTATTTTTATCTCTTCCTACCTATATCTCTTTTTCTCCCCACTAAAAAAGGTAACCTATAATATCCATTTCTCTGCACCTTTGCGTTTTCCATTTAACTGTAGATCTTATAGAGTCTTTCCATGTCACAAGTAAAGCTTCTTTTTCCAACAGTTTCAGAGCATTTGACTACATGGATGTATCATGCTATTTAGTTTGTGTTTTTAGCTATTAAAGGAAGCAATATCCTGGGCCCAATTTTAGGGGCTACATAGGCCTCTTCCCTGGTCTACCCTCCTAAAGGCAGAATGCACCTCCAGAGTGGAATGTGGAAGGTATGGAAAGATGAAATTAGCTACATGTGGATGTTAATGTTAATACATGGGAGGTACATTATTGTAGTCTCTCTACTTTTGTATGTTTTAAAATTTCCATAGTAAGTTTTTAAAAAATGAGACTAAATATACAGATATACCAAGTAGATGCTAGAATGCTGCAGATGAATGGAGAGCTTGATGGACTGTTAGAATGGAGGCCAAACAAATCATAGTAACTACATCACACTGCCACTTAAGCCTGCAGCAACAGTGATTCTAATTCTTCGCAAGTCAACAAGCAAGGCAAAAAGGTCTTAAGAGGAGGGGAGCAAAGAACAAAGATAATGCTATCTTGCTATCACAGACACTGAGATGAATAACGCAAAAAGCAAGCTCTGGACAGAGACTCTAAAGCAGTGGTTCTCAACCTTTCTAATGCTGCAACCCTTTAATACAGTTCCTCACGTTGTGGTGACCCCCAAGCATAGAATTATTCTCGTTGCTAATTCATAACTCTAATTTTGCTACTGTTATGAATCATAATGTAAATATCTGATATGCAGGATGTATTTAGGCGACCCCTGTGAAAGGGTCATTTGACCCCCAAAGGGGTCGCAACCCACAGGTTGAGAACCGCTGATATAAAGACTTGGGTTTTAATCTCTTATTTTACTCCTAATTTATCTCTAATGATATAGGCCAGTTATAAACTTTCTGAGTCTTAGTTTCCTCACCTCTCAAAATTAGGACACAAATCAGATAATCTGAAAGGTCTTTCTCCAGACTAATACTTTGTAATTTCCTTTGCTACGCAAACATGCATGTTTTTCTGATGCCAGTTATTTAGGTATCTGACAAGTTAAAGTTAAATGTCTAAACATGACCAGGCATTCTCAACAGCTCTCTTGCCAGAATTTAGGTAAGTTTTCCAAGCTTGTGACTGATTACAGAAGTATGTGGGACATTCAGTCAGCTGGTCACAAGTAGAATTTTTCCATGACTAGCAGATGGAAACTATCAGCAAAGCATAATTGTTTTCCAACGGCTTCGGGTCAAAGGCTTAATTCCTTACTGGGACACAAGGCCCTTCATGATTCACTTAACTACTTTTCTAAACTCTCTCCCTGAAACCTCTGTACTTTGTTTATACTTCACTAATCATAGTTCCTTAAATACAAGATGCTCATTTATTTCTCCGATGTTTAAACATGCTGCCTGCATAACCTTTCTATCTCTTTGGAAAGACCCTTCAAGACTCAGCCAGTTCTCACATTCTGTAGGAAATTTTTTATGAACTAACATTTCTCCTTTCCCAGCCCAGATTATGCATTACGCTGCACAGAACCCTGTAGTTTATACTTATTGAATACTGTGATTATTATTTACTTGCTTCTCTTCTCACCAGACTGGGAATTGCATGATGGTATACCTAGCAGAGTGCCTGACATGGAGGGAACATTTAGTAACAGGCTTTCCATACCTTTATCTTTAGTAGTTCTTCCTATATATACCTTTCTTTCTTCCAGTTTTTTTCTAGTTTCTTCAACTGTTTCAAATTCTGGAGCATAGCATACATGAAGCAATCCTCCAAAGAAACTCTGTTCATCCATTTTTCTCTTGGCTGTCCTGAACAGAAATATGTGATAGCATGGTTTATTAATCTAGATTTACTTAGGATGAAAGTTTAATTTGTATATAACACATAGATACATGATCTAAAGAGCAAAGTCCAGCTTTGTTACATTATATACATCTTATGGACTGGTAATCCATATGCTCTGCTTGTGGATGGTATGATCGTACTGACCCAGTGTGTACCCTTAAAGCAGAAGTTCTCAACCTGTGGGTCGTGACCCACAGGAACTGTATTAAAGGGCTGCAGCATTAGGAAGGTTGAGAACCACTGCCTTAAAGCCTTCCCTTCCATTCCCTTTCCCAATGGTGTTAGTAGGTTGTGACCTAAGCCACCTAGACATATCCAGACCCTCTTTAACTAAGGACGCAACTGGTTGGCCTGAGGTACATAAACTGTGGTCATATAATAGAGCTTGTCTCTGTGTTAAGTTAAACGGTGCTTGAGAGTTAATTCATACCCATTTTAGCCTTTTCAGCAAAGTGTGTTTCTATACTGGGATTCACATATTTAAAAAATCAAATTAAAAACACTATAATTATAAAACTTTCGCAACTAAGCAGTGAGAAAATGAGAACATTATTTATTCAATAAATATTTATTGAACATCTATGACTGGCCAGGCACAATAAATTTAAGTACTTCTGTATTCAGGGATAATGATGAGTCTCTAACATACGCCAGGCAATGTCACAAGTGTTTCATTTGAATTAATACCTCACAACAACCTTATGATGAAACTGTAATACTGGGACATTCTGTAGCTGGCCATGCTCATACACTAATTTGTGCAGCTAGTATTCAAACCCAGATGTCTTACTCCAGAGCCTCCTAGAGTAGGTGCTGTGGAAAATACAAATCTGTAGCAAATATGCTTCCCAAACCATAGGGAGCTGTCAGGTTGGTTAGGGTAAGTGAGATCACATATAACAGCAGCCCAAGGGCGGCACCTGTGGCTCACTGGATAGGGCACTGGCCCCATATACCAAGGGTGAGTTCGAACCCAGCCCCGGCCAAACTGCAACAAAAAAACAGCCAGGCACCTGTAGTCCCAGCTACTTGGGAGGCTGAGGCAAGAGAATCGGCTAAGCTCAGGAATTGGAGGTTGCTATGAGCTGTGACCCCATGGCACTCTACTTAGGGTGATAAAATGAGACCCTGTCTCTTAAAAAAAACAAAAACCAGCAGCCTGAGAACAACATATGACCCCATAAAATCAAGTGCTTTGTGGTAGACTATGAGTTCTACTGATAGCATACAAAACATGAATTGTAATAGCCAAGAAAGGATGGGTCCCAGAGCAGATTAGTGACAAGAATAGGGGTCAACATAAAAACAGATTACAAAAAAAAAGCCATTACAGGGCAGCGCCTGTGACTCAGGGAGTAGGGTGCCAGCCCATATACCAAGGGTGGCAGGTTCAAACCCGGCCCCAGCCAAACTGCAACAAAAAAATACCCGGGTGTTGTGGCAGGCGCCTGTGGTCCCAGCTACTCCCGAGGCTGAGGCAAGAGACTCGCCTAAGCCCAGGAATTGGAGGTTGCTGCGAGCTGTGTGATGCCGCGGCACTCTATTGAGGGTAACAAAGTGAGACTCTGTCGCTACAAAAGAAAAAAAAGCCATTACAAACTTTAGCCTTATTGGAGCAGAGGGTCTGTTATATAACCTCAGTAGGTCTTTTACAGAAAAGCAAAAGCAAGCTTAACAGAATTAAACAACTTGTCCAAGGTCATCAAACCAGGAAGGAGTGGGACTGAAAAACTTACTCCAAACCCTATTTTTAATCCATCACACTACAGCACAGAAATTGCTAATCCTGTGATGGGATGGTGCTTTGGTAAGTTTAACCTTTAAAAAGACTGGAGGAACGTAAAAGTAATATAAGGCCATAGTAAGTTACTGGGTAATTTAGGTAGAAGGAGGAAAACCTGGGGCCAAAATGATAGTACTAGGAATGAAGAAAAGGAGGCAGGATGCTTAACTTGCATATTACCTTGCACTCTGTAAGTTCACAAACTTAATAAGATACACTTCAGTAAAGTCTTCTGCTGGGTATTCATCTAGAGCATTATACTGTTCAATTGCACCATATAGAGCAAATCGCTCCACCAATTCTTTCATCGCTCCCACTGCAGGAACTCCTTGTATTAATAAGTACCGAGATTCCAAATTTATTGTATATACCTAAAAGAAACGAAGACTCATTAAACTGTTTCGCAAATAAGCCTAGAATAAATCTGTCTCTGTTTTTAAAACACAGAGCTTTGAAAACAAAAAATAATCTGTTCCAAACCAGTCAGCAAAACCCCAAAAACAAAAATTTTGCTACTCCCTCTGGACAAAAAATAACATACTCCCCGTGGGAGGTTATCTAACTGAGGCATATAACAGAATATCTTCAGACGACATTTTTTTCCATAAGTTGAGTCTGCAGACGTTACTGGGAAGAGTCACTCACAAATACTGAGTGCTTACCACATACCAAGCAATACTACAAACACGGAAGAGCCAATGATTAAAAACAAACCCTGTTCTCCTGGAGTTGATCTTCTAATAGTTGAACAAAGGGGTGGTAGGAAACTCTGGTATTTGACTCGGGGTACTTCACGCCGTCTCCTTGAGATACATACCTGACAGCAGCCTTGTCAAGCCCTTATTTAGTTAGCCCGGCCTTGTGGCCACTTGAGCTTACATAAAGCTGCCGAGGATAGCGAATGAAACAAGTATCACTTTACCTTGACTGCACGAGGCCGTCGTCCCTCTCGGTATTTGGCTCGCGTGTCGCATACCTCCCTCTGGACGTGATGGTCAAATAAGCCCCCAAGCTGCCCGCCACCCGACGCCATCTTGCCCGCTTTGGTCAGCTCAAGAACAACAACATCCGCCTTGCTGACCTCCTGTTTATCCAATAAGAGAGCTGAATGGGTGAAAACGTGCCAGGATTGGCTGGAGAATCGACTGCGTCGGCTATCGTTTCCTGCGCGAGAGGACTGGGTGAACGAAGTGCTGCCTCCTAGCGTCTCGGCGGAGAGGTCCGGTGGGTGCCAGAAGCTAGTTTGTCCCATCCCCTACAAGCGCACCGCGAGAGGCGCAGCGGGGAGGGGGGCGGGGCCTCAGGGGGCGGGGCCGATCGATCTTTCGAGCTACGACTCCCTTGGCCTGCCCGGGCCGGGGTCAGCCGCAGCGATCGGTGGGCGACCCGGGACCGGTGCTTCTGGACCATGTGGGGTAGCGATCGCCCGGCAGGTGCTGGTGGAGGCGGGGCGGCAGTGACTGTGGCCTTCACCAACGCTCGCGACTGCTTCCTTCATCTGCCGCGGCGCCTAGTGGCCCAGCTGCACTTGCTGCAGGTAACACGCCGTCCCCGGGACGTCCTCTGCAGCCTCAGGTTGGACGAGACCGAGGCCTTTTAGGGACTTAGCGTCTGCTTGGGACTTTGTCCTCAGTGGGGGCACCGGCTGCCTTCAGGACGCCCCTGATCGGTGTAGAGTCCAGACTGAGGGCCCCTCGAGGGCAGGACCGTTCTGGGTAGAGTCCACTTCTCCCACCTGGTCTAGGACACCCCGGGCCGTTAACTTGTCTTACTCCAGGTCTTCTCAATCGGTGAAAATGGGCTTTGAAACGTCCTAATATTCTACCTCTGTATTCAGAAATACACTTTAGAGTGGAAAAGCTCTTGAGAAGTCGTTTATTTTTATTTCGAAAAATGTTTTACCTGCAGTCTATTTCCAGTTACCTGTGCTGCTGCTTTCTATACCTTAACAGGGATTGAGCACCACGTCCCATTAGCAGGAAAAGTTATAATGATGCTTCTTGCCAGCATCATTGGAACACAACTGAGGTGTGCTAAGAACGTGCGGTGGAATTCTGTATACCTGCACGTAATGTAGTCAGGATCACTGGAACCTCTGCGGTCTGCAGCCCGTCTGGACGTTGTGGGATCTCACAGTTATACCTACTAGGAGATACGGCATCCATATTTTCATAATCAAAAATAGAGGCACAGGGTCTCGCAAATTTGAGTGTGGGGACAAAGGGATAGGATATTTGAAATCTTACAAATCGGGGATAGTACCCACCACTGGCTAAGCCATGCAAGAAATATCTAAGTTTGCAATAATTTCAAGCATCTCATTTTTTCCACTTTAGCTATTTGACTGTAGTTATTTTTCTAGATTTTTTTGTCAATCTTTCAAAATAAATCAAATGCAGCAGAATCTTTTCTTTGTGTTTTTTTTTTTTTTTGTTTGTTTGTTTTTTGTAGAGACAGAGTCTCACTGTACCGCCCTCGGATAGAGTGCCATGACGTCACATGGCTCACAGCAACCTCTAACTCTTGGGCTTATGTGATTCTTTTGCCTCAGCCTCCCGAGCAGCTGGGACTACAGGCTGTTTTTGTTTTTTTTTTTAAACCTTTAAGTAGGTAATCTTTTGGCCTCGACAAGTTTCCTTAATGGCTAAAGAAGAATCAGTCACTGTCACCAAGTTCTAGGTAGAATTTGGCTCAGTGCTGTCTGGATGAACTTTGATGACAATTCAGATGAAATCTCATCTTTACATGCATCACTAGTAAAGAATTAGGTTGTCTTGATCTTTGTTTTAAATTTTGAGCCTTCAAGAAGTATTCATAAGAATTAATACATATCATATCATATCACTTTGAAATGTAAATGTATTCAGCCCTAGAATAAACTGTTTCTATTCACCTATAGCAGCAGAATATGCCAATTTTTCTTTCCAGTTATCAAAGTAATATACATGTCATCTAAAAAAATTGGAAAGCATGGAAAATTATTAATGGGAAAGTAAAAGCTACCCATAATTTCGGAACCTTAAGGTAACTAATACTGATAGTTTAGGTCAAATCTTCCAATTTTATTTTTAATCTTTACTTTTAACAGAAATGAGATCCTACCTACACCCATAGAGTTCTGTGTCCTGCTGTTTTTAAATAATGTTATGAGTGTTTTATTTTGTTAAAAAGTAATTAACATTTTAAACTGTTAAACAGTAGCCTAGCACAAGTTTGCCATAATTTTAATTGTTTGTTGTGATTGGCCATTTAGTTTGTACTCGGTTTTTAGACATTAAAAGTGATCCTATAATTATATTTTAATAAAATGTTAAAAATAGCACACCTTTGTTTATAAAATATTGTTTTCACTTCCAGTTATTTCAGATAAACTCCCAGAATTTATTGGGTTAGAGGGCAAAGAGAAAGCAGAAAAGTTCACAAGTTGGGAGTTAATAGGTTGAACTATTGTATTTGGGCTGAAGCATTGAGTACAAATACAATATAGATAATATAGTAATGGAACAATGGTTTTCTGGCCTGCGTAATGCTTACCTTGAAGCTTGTAAAAATACAGATGTGCTGGTCTTTCCTCAGACATACTACAGCAGAATCTTTCAGAGTAAGCTTCAGGCATGTGTAATTTTACTTTATTTTGGGACAGAGTCTCACCCTGTTGCCCTGGGTATAGTGCCATGGCATCACAGCTCACAGCAGCCTCACACTGTTAGGCTTGAGTAGCTGGGACTGCAGGCGTATACCACAGTCCCTGGTTAGTTTTACAGTTTTAATAGAGACGGGGTCTCCCTCTTGCTCAGGCTGGTCTCAAACTCCTGAGCTCAAGCAATCCACCAGCCTTGGCCTCCCAGAGTGCTAGCATTACAGGTGTGAGCCACTGTGCCCAACCTCATCTGTAATTCTAAAAATATCTTCAGAAAAAAAAAAAATCTTCAGGCTACTTAGATGCACAAGAGTTGAGACTCACTGTTCTAGAATCGTAAAATGTTAATGGTGGAAAGGACCTTAGTTATCTAGGGCATTAATGAATTTAAGGGAACTGGCACTCTTAGGCCAGTACCATTTCCATGCGGTTAATTTGCCTTCTTGTCTATCGCTTACCCTGTGAAATCCAGTTTAGCTTTCTGTCTGTTTCTTCTATAACCAATCTCCTTCCCTCTTCTGTTCTCTTACTCATGCCATTCCTCTAAAGCATTTTTACTCCTTCTGTACAAATTCTGTGCCTTTAAAAAGAGTGTAATCGTACCTCCTCCACATAGCTTTCCAATTTTCCTTTCCCCACATTTGTCTCCTTTTCAAAACATCACTATTGATTTTATGTAACAGTTCTCATTTGTTAAACTCTATTCTGTGTTTCAAGTACAGTCTTCTCTTGTTTGCCTAAATCTTTATTTCAGGATTGAGTAGCCGGTACATGCTTTAAGTTAGGATTTCTCAGCCTAGGCACTGTTGACGTTTTGGGCTGGATAATTTCTTGTTTGGGGGGCTATCCTGTACATTGTAAGATGTTTATATACCCTTGGCCACTATCCACTAGATGCAGAAACCACTTTCTTCCCACAGTTGTGACAACCAAAAATGTCTCCAGATGTTGTCAGATGTATACTCGAGGCCAAAATTGCCCCGGGTTGAGAACCACTGCCCCCACTCAGTAACCTTGTCAAGCCACTGGGCTTAGGACTTGCTATGATCTCAGTAGGGGGAAAAGATTCATATCCATGTTGAATGCAAACAAATGAACCAAACATTGCCACCCAGATATGGCCACACATTTTGTCATTTCCCTTGTGTTAGCAAGAGGTACATATCCTAAGGCCTTGGACCTGAGAATTCTAAGGCATTTCCAACCTAAGGTTTCATCTGAAGATTTTCTTTGTGATAATACTGATACCACAATTTGGGCTAAAGCAGATTATTCATATTGATTATTCTAATCAATTATTCATTGATTAGGTTAAACTCTTGGGACAGAGGTACCTTTCTAGCTATTTCTCCCCTCTACCTGAATAGTGAAGGACTCTGTGATTCAAGGTATTTTTCACATAAAAATGAACTCAGAACATTGGTCTGCAAAGGTCACTAAATCTAACTGAGCCAATTTTATGACTGTATTGAGCTAGTTACTATATTATAACCAAATGAATAATTGAAGTATTTTCCTATTTAATAAAGTTGATTTTTCATTTTATTAGTGAGCTAGTAAAGTTCTCTTTTTTTTTTTTTTAACATTTCAGGGTATAGTTCATATTTCCTTATTTAATGTCTCTGGTTTTAAAGGTTCACATGAAATAGGAGAATTGATCTGGATTATATCCAGATCACTGAATCTAGGGGGCTTGGTCACCTTTACACTTGTAGCTTCAGCTCACACAGTGACAGCTGAGATAGGAACTTAGGACTTATTTCTAATTGCAAATCTAGGGCTCTTCCTTCTTTATCAAACTGCACTCGAAAAGATTATGTGTCAGAACTGTTCTGGTGGACTGTTCTGTGAAAATTGTGAGAAAAATTATATTGCCTCAGAAGTGGCTCCAGTGTCCTTTTTTTTTTTTTTTTTTTGGCTGGGGCTGGGTTTGAACCCACCACCTCTGGTATATTGGACCGGCGCCCTACTCCTTGAGCCACAGGCGCCGCCCGGCTCCAGTGTCCTTTAAAACTCATTCTGTTTAAAGAAACATAAACGGTACCTAGTTTTGAGCTAGTAAAACTTCATGTACATGAATGAATTTGATAGTTAATATTTTAAATTAACATTGATAGAAATGGATGAATTTAATAATAAATACTGAAGTTTCCTCATGTAATAATTCTTGATGGCTATTAATCAAATATTTACTTTTTATTAAAAAAATGACATATGTGGCTCGGAGCCTGTGGCCCAAGTGGCTAAGGCACCAGCCACATACACCTGAGCTGGTGGGTTCGGATCCAGCCTGGGCCCGCCAAACAACAATGATGGCTGCAACAACAACAAAAAAAGCCAGGAGTTGTGGCGGGCACCTGTAGTCCCAGCTACATGGGAGGTGGAGGGCAGGAGAATTGCTTGAGCCCAGAAGTTGGAGGGTGCTGTGAGCTGTGATGGCACAGCACTCTACCTAGGGCGACAGCTTGAGGCTCTGTCTCAAAAACAAAAATAAAAACAAACAAAAAAATGACATATGTGTGAAAATGCTCCCAATGCAGTATTAAGTAAAGACAAACTTATTAAATTGTTCCTTTAGTATACAACTATGTAAAAAATTAACTTTCATATAGAATAAATAATTAGCAAGAAATGATAAAATTGTTCACATAATTGTCTTTTTCTGGAGGGAGTGTCAATTCTTTTTTTCCTTCCAAGTTTATATATTTCCCAAGGTTTCTATAATGAGTTTATAATTTATAATTTTTTAATCCTGGAAAACACTATTTTTAGTCTTTGGCCACAGATTTACACATTTCATATGATTGCTCTTTCAATGAGAATAAATTGTATATTTTGCTTTTTGAAACTTATACTTCCATAGTTCTATGAACCTTTAATATTATTCCTTAAGAAGCCACAGTATACAACATTTCTGGAAAGGACACACAATGCTATGAGTAATTATCTCTGAGAACAAGGACATGTCTTCACGCTTTACCCTTTTATACATTTTGTGTGTTTACCATGCGTATTTATTACTCTTCTAATAAATAAGTAGATAAATATGAGATTGTATAATCCATTTGGTTGGCGTTTCATAATTCTAAAGTCTATATGTTATTAAAGACCTTGATATATGTTTCTGATTCTGTACTTCTACATAATTGTTATATATATGGCTCAAAGGCTGTGTAAGTTCAGTGACTGCATGTTACCATTTTAAGTTCTGAAATGTTTGAATCAATTTATAATGCTATCCTAAGAATATAAGGGTATTAGTTTTACTCATTAGCATCACCAGCATTAGTTGTTGGAAATGAGTATGGGTTTTGAAATGTTAGGACAGATGTGGATAACAGAGAGCTGTCAACTGTCTATAGTACTCTTTGTGTGTGTGTGTGTTGCAGTAATAGTTTATTTTTATGTGGACCTTGAAAAATATGTAAAAACTTTAAAAACTTTTCGCCTCCCCTCTTCTCATGTGAATAGAATCAAGCTATACAAGTAGCCTGGGATCGCCAGCCTGCATTTTTGAGCTGGGTGGAAGGCAGGCATTTTAGTGATCAAGGTGAAAATGTGGCTGAAATTAACCGACAAGTTGGTCAGAAGCTTGGACTCTCAAATGGGGAACAGGTAAGTGCATCATATGATCACAGTAAGTTTCTTCCAACTTTATGTAATATAGCAAGGAAAATAAAAGTTAAGATTTTTTTTAGAGAAGGTGAGATCACACCTAATTTATATGCCATTATAGCTAGTCTAGGAGATTCAAGCTGACTTATTTATTGTTAGATCATTATCTTATAGTTTACCGTGCTCCCAACTTAATTTTTTATTTTACTGTGACTCATTTTTCAAGTCTTTAATTTTGTTTTTGATGTTATTTTTCTTTATGGATTACTGGGTTTTACTTACTATTATTGGACTTCGTTTCATTTGTTTCTGACATACTGTCTAATCTTCCATGGTCTTACTTGATTTAAAAAAATCAATTCTAGATGGAATTATTATTTTTTCATTTTTGGATTCCCTTATGCATTTAATGTGCTTAAATTGTAAACCCCCAAACTTAAAGACATGTATCTATTTTTGTTTTATGTTCATCAATTTATTCCTTTAAAATTTTTTAAACTATAGAAGTAATGTGTATTCATTGTAAGTATTTTACAATTGAAAGTAAAAAATGAGTGTTTGCCTTTTTCCCAACCCTAGCTTCAAAATGAATTTTTACTGTTTGGCAGGATCTCGCTAGATCTTTAGTATTTAACAAATGGGATTATACATATTCTCTGCAACTTTTACCCCACAAAATATATCAGGTACCTCTTTTTATATAAGACAGACAGTAAGCATTGAACCTTTCTCTATTGTAGCAGTGCTGATCTCCCAAAGAATCATTGGAAGAAACAGAAAGTGGCCTGGCTAGCTCAGGAGTCCTCAGTTCTTGGTAGACAGGAATTTCCTTGTGCTTCCTCAGAATCAGTCTCCTGTTCAGTAAGGAAGGTACTGAAAGGAATTTCATTGAGGAATCTGAGAAAGGCGCTCAGCAAAATTCTGCTGCAATCCACAAAAGCAGAGAGGAAGGGCTGGTTACTTAGAATATTTAACATGCCAAGTCTTTGAGGTCACTCCCTTAAACCATGGATATGCCTTTAAAAGGGGAACGGAAGCAAGATGGTGGACTCTAGCTTATTCAGACATACCAACATTGGTTTGTTCTGTAGAATAGAGTGAGAGGGTATTTACTTCTAGCTGTGAAGGATTTTACTTTTGCATAATTGTTCTTGATTTCTTTTTTAGTGTATTTTTCACTTTTCTGGAAACAGCATGGTTTGAAGTTATGAAACTAACAGTTGTAAAACATCTGGAAATAATGAGAGTGTATGTTAGATCAAACTGTGGCTTGACCACATTGTCATTTCTTCTTGTATTTTTTCCTTACATGTCTTCCTTTTAATGATTATCTTTATTGTTGCAAAATGTGTGTTGCGCTAGGTTGTATTTTTCTTTGTTTTATAATTAGTTGTGAAATAATTTTTCCTGAAATGGTGAGTATATCAAGGCCTAGCTAAGAATAAATACTTAAAATTTGTCACACAAAAGACTATATGCACACTCTCACACACCAAAAAAGATAAAAAGGTGACCTTTTATTTCCTAGGGATACATAAAATAAAAGCTTTGGCAATTAGTTTTAAATTTTCAATTTGTTTCTAGGTGTTTCTCAAGCCATGTTCCCATGTGGCCTCTTGCCAGCAAGTTGAAGTAGAACCCCTCTCTGCAGATGACTGGGAGATCCTGGTAAAAAAAACAAGATAAAATGATCTCATTTTAAAGTTCAAGTGCTTCAAAATATCTGTAGAGTTCTCTTTTCTGGACTTTCTTGTGTCTTCTGAGGTGGTTGGAGTTATAAGAGAGAATTGGTGGAGAGCTGATGTATGACATGAGGATTATAGAGACTGACATTGTACTGTGACTCCAGGTGTGCTAGCGCACACCTGTGATCCCAACCTCTCAGGAGACTGGGGTCAGAGGGTCACTTGAGCCCAAGAGTTGAAGGGTGCAGTGAGCTGTGATCATGCCCCTGCAGTCCAGCCCGCATGACAGAGTGGGACCCTGTCTGCAAAAAAAAAAAAAAAATTGTACTGTATTTGGGTTCCATGTTAAATGAGTAGATTTAGCTGTGTAAGATGATGAGTATGTTAATGTATTTCACTATAGTGCCCTTTTTATTATCTATTTGTATCCCATATCATGCTGTATACCTTAAATATACACAATGAAATTTATTTTCATGGCATGGACAAAATGTAAAGGGAGTTGATTTTTTTTTCTGTTGGTTCTAGGAGCTGCATGCCGCTTCCCTTGAACAGCATCTTTTGGATCAAATTCGAATAGTTTTTCCAAAAGCCATTTTTCCTGTGTGGGTTGATCATCAAACTTACATATTTATCCAAATTGGTAGGTGCTATGTCAATATCTGCTTTCATGCTCTACACCACTGTAGCCCTGAGTCCAAAGTAGAAATGAACATGTACTCATGAACTTTATTCTCTACACAGTTTCACTAATGCCACCTGCCACTTACGGAAGGCTGGAAGCTGACACCAAACTCCTCATTCAGCCAAAGATACGCCAAGCCAAGAAGAATGCATTTGCAAACACAGAGGATGCCTGTGGGAAATTTCATAATTATGGGGGATACCAAAAAGGAATGACAGAGGAAATTCCAACCAAGCAACTTCAGTCAAATACTGTACAAGTCATGGGATCTAATAAAACAGAATCAGAGATTTTGGTGAACTCATCATCAACCTCAGGCTTATGGACTATGATAGGAAACATTTTTTCTTTTGGATCTAAGAAAAAACCGGAGACATCCTGGGGTTTAACTGAGATTAGTGCATTCAGAAATGCACAGTCAGAGGTGGTTCCTCTAGATAATATTTTCAGAGTATGTAAATCTCAACCTCCCAGTATACGCAGTGCATCAGCAACGTCTGTCTTTCACAAACACTGTGCAGTCCATGTGTTTCCGTGGGACCAGGAATATTTTGATATGGAGCCCAGCTTCACTGTGACCTATGGAAAGCTGGTTAAGCTACTTTCTCCAAAGCAATGGCAAAGTAAAACAAAGCAAAATGTGTTGTCACCTGAAAAAGAGAAGCAGATGTCAGACCTACTAGATCAAAAAGACATTAACTCAGATCATAGTGAAGAAGCTGGTAAGGCCTGTGTGCTACAGGTAGTCTGGAATGGACTTGAAGAATTGAAGAATGCCATAAAATATACCAAAAGTATAGAAGTTCTCCATCTTGGGAAAGTCTGGGTGGGTGGAAGTTTTGTAAATTATTGGGGGGAAATTTTATGTTGCTTAAACTTCCTCAAAAGTATTAGTTAGAATATTTTGTATATAGGGCAGCGCCTGTGACTCAGTGAGTAGGGCGCCAGCCCCATATACCCAGGGTGGCAGGTTCAAACCCAGCCCTGGCCAAACTGAAACAACAAAAAAATAGCCGGGCTTTGTGGCGGGCGCCTGTAGTTCCAGCTGCTCCGGAGGCTGAGGCAAGAGAATCACCTAAGCCCAAGAGCTGGAGGTTGCTGTGAGTCCCGTGACATCATGGCACTCTACCGAGGGCGATAAAGTGAGACTCTGTCTCTACAAAAAAAAAAAAAAAAGTATTTTGTATATAAATTGAAAGCCAATAAGAAAGAAAGTATCGGGCGGCGCCTGTGGCTCAGTGAGTAGGGCGCCGGCCTCATATGCCGATGGTGGCGGGTTCAAACCCAGCCCTGGCCAAAGTGCAACAAAAAAATAGCCGGGCGTTGTGGCGGGCGCCTGTAATCCCAGTTACTTGGGAGGCTGAGGCAAGAGAATCGCGTAAGCCCAAGAGTTAGAGGTTGCTGAGAGCCGTGTGACACCATGGCACTGTACCCGAGGGCTGTACAGTGAGACTCTGTCTCTACAAAAAAAAAAGAAAGAAAGTATCTAAAGGTTCTGGGCTGGGGTGGGGGGGGCACAATTTTGCTTATTAGGGCAAAGCCCAAGTTCAGGTAAAGATTATGTATTTATGGCCAAATAAGCTTGGACAGTACAGGCCCAGAGAGGTCAAAATTACTTGCCTGACGTTGCATAGCTAATAAGTGATAGAACTAGGATTCAAGCCCAGACATATTGGCTCTGGATTCATGCTCAGCTCAGAGTGCCCTACAAAGCTTCACGGGTCTTAAT
The DNA here is from genome assembly GCF_027406575.1 of Nycticebus coucang. Taxonomy (NCBI): domain Eukaryota; kingdom Metazoa; phylum Chordata; class Mammalia; order Primates; family Lorisidae; genus Nycticebus; species Nycticebus coucang. The sequence continues at coordinate 58,645,466 of NC_069790.1, forward strand.
GTTTGCAGATTTGTTGCCAAGTTCTTGAAAGTGAAGAAAGAACTTGTTACATACTGGGGGAAATGCCCAGTGTAGAGAGAAATCCGTGGCATGAGATAACCTTCCTGCTCCCTGTGATGGCACCTGGGCTGGAATGCACCCAGGAATGGGTTAGCCTGTTGAGATCTGCTCTCTAACTTGAGTATAACTTGGAGAGGAAGTGGACAGGGTAACCAGTATTCTACCTCCTTATCCTCACCCCTCAAATATTAATGCTAAATGTTAAAAGTCTTTATTTCTCCCTCGTATTAGAATACAGGATGCATAATAGACTGGCCGTTACTCTGTTTCAGAAGATTAAGAATGGGCCTCAGTCCTTTCCAGCTTGTAAGGTTTCAGTTGGTGCAGTTAGTCTGATGAGTTTTCCTTTGTAAGTTCCCCGATGTTTTCACCTTACCGTTTGTGGGAGTTCCTCTTTCACATTAACTTTCATCAGGTTGATGGCTCTATGTCGTGTGATCGCCTCTTGACTATGACTCTCCCAGGAGTCTGTTGTACTTCTAGTACCTAGATGTCCAGATTTCTAGCGTGACCTGGGAAATATTCCTCAGTTATTCCCTCAAATAGGTTTTCCAGCCCTTGTGTATTTTCTTCTTCACCCTCAGGGATTCCTGTAATTCTTATGTTGGCCTCTTTACATACTCCCATATTTTTCATAGGCTTTGTTCGTTCCTCTTACTTCCCTGTTCTTTCTCCCTGACTAACTTGTTTAATTCAAAGGTTTTGTCTTGTAGGTCTGAGATTCTTCTGCCTGGTCTAGCCTATTCTTAAAGCTTTCCACTGTGTTTTCTATTTCCCGAAATGAACTTTTCATTCCAGAAGCTCTGCTTGATTTTTTTAAATAATTCAATTTCTTCAATGAATTTTTCTTTCATTTCCTGCATTGTCTTTGTGGTTTCTTTATGTTGGGTTTCTATTTTCTCTTGTATTTCATTAAGCTTCCTTACAATGCATATTTGAAATTCTTCCTTGGTCATTTCAATATTTTCATTTTGGGTGATTTCCATTGGTATGGAGTTATTGTGTTCTTTTGGGGGTATCCTTTCAATCTGATTTTTTTATATGTCTGGAGTTCTTTTGCTTATTCCTTCTCATCTGGAGAAGTTGTTGCTTCTTATTTTTGGATTTTCTTTTGTTTCTCTGTTAGCTTTAAACTGTCAGTTTAAGAGATACCACTACATCCTCAAATTCCGAATGTCAAATGCTGAACTCATTAAGATTCAGTTGGTACTGCCATTAGATGGACACATCCTCTTGTTTCCTTGAAATCATGTGGTGAGGATAGCGTGAAAAAGTCCTGATGGTCGCAGGCCTGGGAACCAAGTTGAGAAAGCAGTAAGAAGTCTGCACTTCCCTCTCTACTTTAAAGATTGAAGGGCCATAGGCAATGAGAAGTGACAATAGTTGAAATCAGATACTAAAACAGGCTTGACTTGAAAGATCAAAATAAATCACTTGGAGATATGACTAACAAATTAACATTGACTTGAGCCTTTATTATTCTGTGAAGTATAGTGGATTTCTTTAAGTTTTTAAGTCAGGATATGCACCTTAGAGTTTTTATTTTGTGCTTTTTTCTACCAAGAGAGTTGCCTTTATGACTTTCAGTGTTTATATTTGAGATGAGAAAAATTTTGAACATCCTTTATTGAGATAAAATTTAAAGTATATAATTCAGTCACTTTTAGTATATTTCAAATTTTACCCTTTGCCTTTTCGATTAAGTTTTTGTCTGGATTTAGTGGCACCTCCTGCACATTGACTGATGGGCTTTGGCCATTCCAGCTTTTTCATTGGCTCTCAGCTTTCATAGATGAAGACTGCTTAAAGATTGCAAATAACGTTTAATTTGACTGTAATTGTACTGTAGTTTAAAAGATGATTTTTGTGGATAGAGTCAAATACAGTTATTTAAAGCTCTAATTCTGAAGAATATGTGAAGGGAAGGAAATAAATCTGTGGGAAAATTTAAATATTTATGGTATAGTAGTATCTGCACATCCGTCTGGTTATATACTATTGCTATCGTCTGAATGTTTGTGCGTCCCCCCTCAAATTCATGAGCTGAAATCCTAATCTCTAAGGCAATGGTATTAGGAGATGAGGACTATGTAAGGTGAGTAGGTCATGAAGGTGAAGCCCTCATGAACAGGGTTAGTACCCTTGTAAGAGAAACTCAAGGGAGCTCATTTATCCCCTCCTCAATGTGGAATATAGCAAGAAGACCCTGTCTGTAAAGAGGACCCTCACCAGATGCCGTATTTGCTGGCACCTTCATCTTGGACTTCCCAGACTCTAAAACTGTGAGAAATAAATTTCTGTTGTTGATAAGCCACCCATTTTATTGTATTTTGATATAGCAGCCCAAACGGACCATGACAACTATGGGTTTCTGGGATAGCTTCTATAATTTCACCTGAATTCGTAGAATACGAATTATGCTATGAAATATTTCCCAATCAAGCTTTGAATATACTTAACGTTTTTGTTTATGTATTTTTAAATTTCAGATGCCAGATGACCTGATGAAGAGACTAAATATAGAAATGCATGCAGTAGTCAGAATAACTCCAGTGGAAATTACTCCTAAAATTCCCAGATCTCTGAAGTTACAACCTAGAGAGAATTTAGTGAGTTCAATATATATATTATGTCAAAATTCTCTTACAGGTGTTTTAAATTTTCTGGTTGCTTTAGCTGAGTGATAAGGATGTTGTACTTCTTTTTGATAGAAAGACAAAGAAGTCTTTTCTTAACATGTGTTAAGATATATATAACATAAGATATGCCATTTTAACCATTTTTAAGTGTACAATTAAGGGGTATTAATTACATTAATAATGTCATGCAACCATTACCACTGTTTTCAAAATTTTGCCATCACCCTCATAGAAACTTTATATTCATTCAGCAATAACCCCTCGTCTTTTCTCCACAGCCCCTGATATCCTCTAATCTATGTATTACTTCAAATTTGCTTATTCTAGATATTTCCAATAAGTGAAAGCACATATTTGTCCTATGTATCTGACTTAATATACTGAAAGTTCATCTATCTCGTAACATGTGTCAGAACTTTACTCCTTTTTATGGGTAACTAATATTCTCTGTGTGTGCCACTTTTTTTTGTACATTCATCTGTTGATGGACACTTGGGTTGTTGGCTATTGTGAGTAATTCCGCACACGTTGTGTGCAAGTATCTGTCTGAGTTCCTCTTTTCAGTTCTTCTGGTTATATGCCTAGGAGTAGAATTGCTGAATCATATAGCAGTTCTGTGTTTCATTTGTTCAAAAGCCAAAAGGTCTTTAATAAACGATAAATATATATGTTGTGCCAATGCAAATTGGATAATTTTGGCTTTTAAGGGAATGATATTTTTGCTGTACCCATGTAATTTTTAAAAATGTCTGCCTTGCTTCAATATTAATATTGCAGCTTTAAAGAGTACTAGACTGTTTTACTTTTCAACTCAGTTATTTCTTTGGAAACTAGTATGGTCAGGAAATGAGATATTGAACTTAATTTAACGATATTTTTAGGCCAGGCATCGTTGCCTCTTTTGCACTTTGGGAGGCCTATTTAGGAGGATCACTGAAGCCCAGGAACTAAAGACTAGCCCGAGCAACATAGTGAGATCCCGTCTCTACAAAAAATAGGAAAATTAGCCAGATGTGGTAGCACATTCCTGTAGTCCCAGCTACTGAGGAGGCTGAGCCAGTAGGATCACTTGAGCCTTGGAGTTTAAGATTGCAATGAGCTAAAGTAACACCACTGCACTCTACCCTGGGCAACAGAGTCAGATGCTGTCTCAGAAGCAAAACAAAACAAAATTGTTTTAATATAGTATTACCATTTGTATCAGTTTGAGTTAGCAGTTCCCACAAATTTTAAAAGAGAAAAATTACTGTTGTATTATATATTCAAGAAAGTGAACACACGCACATCCACACACAACTCCAAGCCTAGAATTGAGGATTTTGCTTTTCTCCTCTACAGTGGAGGGAAATGAGAGAGAATGGGGTTGGAGTGGGTATTGAGTGAGCCAAATTATGTTTTGTGTTTCACAGAAAAGGAGCATTTAAAACTCTTCCGCTTAACATAAATATTGCTCAGGCCCCACTGTACTCATTGTATGTGTATTAACTGTAATGTAAAATCCCAAATCTGTACCTATAGAATATGAAGATCATTCTCTGCCTTTGTTTGGAAAGATTTACATTTTATTAAAAGGATAAAATATAAAAAAAGACTTAAAGTTCAGATATGAGGATAATTCGTCATTATTCTTTTCTTTTCTCTGGCAGCCTAGGGACATTAGTGAAGAAGATGTAAAATCTGCGTTCTATTCATGGCTCCAGCAGTCTACCACCACCATGCTTCCTTTGATAATATCAGAGGAAGAAGTTATTCAGCTGGGAATTAAAGATGGTGGGTAAATTTGTTACTTTGACTTTTTTTAAAAAATACTTCTTTTTTTGCTTTATTAAAGACAGGTCTGACTCTGTCATCAGGCTGCAGAGCAGTGGCATGATTGTAGGTCACTGTAGCCCCGAATTCCTGGCCTCAAGTGATCCTCCCACCTCAGCCTCTTGAATAGCTGGGATGACAGGTGTGTGCCACCACACCTGGCTAGTTTTTTGGTTTTTGTAGAGAGGGGGTGCCCCAGGCTTGAACTCTTAGCCTCAAACGATCCTCCCACCTCAGCCTCCCAAAATTCTGAGATTATAGGTGTGAACCACTCTATCTAGCCAATCATGCATTTTTAATTGTTTTTCCAACCTGTGACACATATGAACAGTGAAATATGTAAAATTGAACAGTAGATTTTACATATTGAACAATGCCTTTAATTTAAATACATTTGACATTTAAACTGTTAAATTATTTCATCTCAGTTTCATACTAACTCTCCATTTACTACTTTCTTTTTAATAGGGTTGAAGGAGTTTTCTCTGAGTATAGTTCATTCTTGGGAAAAAGAAAAAGAAAAATATATTTTTCTGTTGAGTACCAATCTGCTACAGAAGACCACAATACAAGTAATTGCAAACCATTGGATATTTACTAAAACAATGCGCCATATGTGATTATTAATAAAGTATGAATTTCCTTTTAACACCTTGTATCCTGAAGTATGTTAGAAACCCACACAATAAGAGTAAGGAATAACTTGATTTAAAATATTTTATTCTATAATCTTTTAAAATTGTTTATGCAAATTATTTAGAGATGAATGTCTTAGCACAATAAAGCTTCAACAATAGAGTTAATTGTCTTAACTCGCAAATGGATTATGATTTAAAATTCTTCTACTATTGAAACAAAAGAAAACTTAGTTTTAAGGGTGTGATTTTAAAAATTTCTATTTTTACATGTAAGTTTGCCGAACATTTTTTTTGACAGTTCTTAGATTCTCAGCTTGACACAAATATTATCAGATCACTTTTCTTCCAGAAGTATTTTAAAAGTGGTCTTTTTAGAATATTATTTTTTAGTTAGGCTATTCATTCTTGTCATTATAGAATTAATAATGCTCTAGTTCAGAATTTCAGTGGTTTGTAACTAGACACTGTTTCTTTACTTTTAAAATATAATTGAAGCAATACAATTCAGAGAAAATACAAAAAGAGTAATTCTGACACAAATTATAATTGCACATAAAGATATATCTGCTAAATGTATTAAGCTGACTTTCTTTCTGTTTATTGACCATAAATATTTATGTTCCCTGGATGAATAAATTATTATTGTCAAGGGTGTTTTAAATAATTACCTTGCATGTATAATTTATCTATTCTCTCTGGCGTAACAGAATCAGCAGTTCAGTTTTCTGGGACCCTCAAAAAACAGGCAAAAGACATACTTTGAAATGTAAAACTGATTTTTCCTTGCTACCATAGGTCCTTCTAGATGCTATGGTAAAAGAAGAAAACAGTGAGGAAATTGACTTTATTCTTCCTTTTTTAAAGCTGAACTCTTTGGGGTAAGAAGTTATGGCCAAACTAGTACGTTTAAAACAGAGACGTGTTTTGACACTATGTCCGGCAGGCTTTTCGCGTGTAAATATTAAAGTGCATGTTAATGTCAATGAGTTGTCTTCCTAATGCATTAGTAGATATTCTTCCAAAGATTGTCTCTATCTTCACACCTCGTTTAGTATTGTAATTTGCCTAATCTTCTTAGATAACTACAAATCTAAAGCTTACTAGAAATTTTTCTTTGAGAGTTGATAATTTGCGATTATGTTGATTATCTAACAAAAAGTCACTAGGGGTATTTGTGTTAAGACAGAGTCTTTAAGGAGTTCTATTAGGGAAAAACTTTTAGTTACTGCATATGTTAGGAATCAGATTTGGCATTAATATTTTCATTGTCTTGCGTAAAAGAGAATTTCTAAGATTTTACTCTTTTAAAATTCATTAATTAGACTGAGAAGGAAAGTTTTAGCATTTTTGATAGCTGGATTTTATCCTGCTCCAGTCTTTTATCATGTAACAATTTGTGTATTTTGCAGAGGAGTGAACTCCTTAGGCAAAGCCTTCATGGAGCACATCACTCATAGCCTCCTGGGGCGCCCTTTGTCGCGGCAGCTGATGTCCCTTGTGGCAGGACTTAGGAATGGAGCCCTTTTACTTACCGGAGGAAAGGTGTGTACTTAAAATATGCTCACTGTCATGAATAACTTTTAATTTCTCTTTCTTTGGGTTTTAATCACATATTATATAGGGTTATTAATATGAGATATGGATAGCATTCATTTATTGACTTATATTTTTGTGTGCCTGCTATTAGGTATTGGGGGAATGATAATGAATTACTATATCAAAGGGTAACACTCTACCCAAGGGGATAAAAAAAAATGAAATTAAATGAGAATAAGTTTCATTTATCTAGAAAATTTATTTAATATTTATATTCCCTTCTATTAATATTTAGTGATGCATTATCTATTTTGAAAGGTAAAAATTTAAATATTAGTGATTGTTTAAGAAATTATAAAAAAATGAATTTTATGAGTATTTTATGTCTATGCACTGTAATGGACACTGGGTGTAGCCAGCTTCTAGCATATTACCAGTTTAAAGGAAGAGACTTATATTTCTGTAACACCTGCATATTCGGCCCAGCCTCTACAGTGAGGTATACTTATTGATTGAGGAGTCCGAATCTTGGTGGTTGCCACAATGACAGAAGATATTTCTGTGATTGAATATATTGCAAACTCTTATGAAAAATTATTTTCTAGGGAAGTGGAAAATCAACATTAGCCAAAGCGGTCTGTAAAGAAGCATTCGACTCTCTGGATGCCCATGTGGAGATAGTTGACTGTAAAGCTTTACGAGGTATGAATATGGTAACACACTACATGAATCCTTTCTTTTCTTTCTTTTTTTTTGAGACAGAGTCTCAAATTGTCACCCTGGGTAGAGTGCTGTGTGCTATGGCGTCATAGCTCACAGCAACCTCCAACTCTTGGGTTCAAGCAATCCTTTTGCCTCAGTTTTTCTATTTTTAGTAGAGATGGGGTCTTGCTTTGTGCTCAGACTGGTCTCAAACTGGTGAGCTCCAGCAATCCACCCCACCTTAGCCTCCGAGAGTGCTGGGATTACAGGCATGAGCCATCGGGCCTGGCCTACATGAATCCATTCTTTAGTAGAAAGATGGAAATGTTGTTATTAATATGATAAACACAAATATCATCTAATCTTTAATTTTTTTGTTTATTATACAGTGACTGAAATTTCTTAGAAATTTTAAGTCTTGGCCTTTCTTATGTTTTTGTTTTTGTTTTTGAGACAGAGTCTCACTTTATCACCCTTGGTAGAGTGTCATGACATCACAACTCACAGCAACCTCCAACTCCTGGGCTTAGGTGATTCTCTTGCCTCAGCCTCCCGAGTAGTTGGGACTACAGGCGCCTGCCACAATGCCCGGCTATTTTTTTTGTTGCAGTTTGGTCGGGTCTGGGTTTGAATCCACTACTATCAGTATATGGGTCTGGCACCCTGCTCACTGAGCCACAGGCGCCACCCTTTCTTACGTTTTGATAAAATTTCTAAAACTCTCCATATTTGATGGAGGCTTTTTTTTTCATAGCCAAAACTCACAGACCATATTCCTAGAAATGCCAACTTACACCATGCTGAGAAAGTATTTAGAATATACTGTAGTGGTACAAATGATCTCTAAATTACTATGGGAAACTGATAGAGTGATTGCCTTAGGGAAGGGAACACGGGTGGCTGTGGACAATGAGGAGACTTACAATTTCACGTAGTATCCATACTTTTGTATTTTTTAAAATTCTAGGCATTTACATTGTTAATTATTCAATTAAATTAACTCAAAATGGTTAGCTTTCCTCCCTTGGCTGCTACTACAGCATGGTCCCAACTAGTTTTTATACTTTCAATCTCATACCTGGTAAATGATAAGAACGGAAATAGCCTTTGAAAACTCATCACTTTATCTGCAATAATGGTGGTTTTCAGGCTCTGTCCATCTTTGAGTCCTGCGGGAAGCCTTAAGTGAAGACTTTACTTTAGATCTAAGTAACAGGAAGTCTTTATAAAGGCTTATGAATTTTTGTGTTTTCTATTCTTTGAAAGTTAACTTGGTAACTCACAGAAAGTTCAAAGCCAAATTTGTGATTCAGATATAGCAGCTGTGGGGTTTCTAGGCGACTACATTTCCGTTCAATTTTATCTGAATCTTGATCCTTTATTCTCATTTATGTTTTCCCACATCCTGTTTTTATTTAACTATTTTATTATAAGCTATTGGAAATTCTCTATAGAATGAGACTGGGTATAAATAAATACATAACATACAAAAATTATAATAGCAAATTCCTTTTTTAGTTTTATAAAATTTGGCACTTACTGAGTCCTCAAGAAGTGTATTGAACAGTGAGTGTATTGAACAGTGTTAGTGATTAACGAGTTAACTGGTATATTAAAAAATACATTGAATTTTCATAGTTAAATCAATATTGAGGCAGCACCTGTAGCTCAATGGTAGGGGGCCAGCTAAAGTAACAATGACAACTGCAACAAAAAAATAGCCGGGCGTTGTGGCGGGCACCTGTAGTCCCAGCTACTTGGGAGGCTGAGGCAAGAGCAACGCTTAAGCCCAAGAGTTTGAGGTTGCTGTGAGCTGTGATGCCATGGCACTCTATCTAGGGTGACAGCTTGAGACTCTGTCTCAAAAAAAAAAAAATCAATATTGAGCTTTTCTAATGCTTTCAAAAGGGCACCCTGAATTTTCCCAGCATTGGAATAACATTGAAACCATTTTATATCTCCTACATTAAGGAAAAAGGCTTGAAAACATACAAAAAACCCTAGATGCAGCTTTCTCAGAGGCAGCATGGAGGCAGCCATCTGTTGTTCTGCTGGATGACCTTGATCTCATCGTTGGACAGCCTGCTGCCCCAGAACATGAGCACAGTCCTGATGCTGTGCAGAGCCAGCGGCTCACGCATGGTAATGCATCCACTGCTGGCTTAAGATCCTTTCCTTTTGTTGGTTAGCACTTTTAGTCTTCATCACAAGTCTCTCTTCAAAGAATAGTTTTTTTTTTTTTTGTGGTTTTTGGCCGGGGCTGGGTTTGAACCCACCACCTCCGGCATACGGGACTGGCGCCCTACTCCTTGAGCCACAGGCGCCGCCCCAAAGAATAGTTTTTTTTATGTTACATTAAGTGTTGCTCTTGAGACCACTGGTAGCATTTTACAGCGGTTTTTTATTAACAAAATTGGTAGAGTAAAAACAGTACCCTACAATTCTGCAACTTCAGGGTTAGTATTGAGAGCTTTTCATTCTCTTTTATTTATTAGAAATTGTCTAATTTATAGATTGTTCATTTGACAAATATTTGTCTTCTCAAAGTCTAGAAGAAAGAAAATGGTTTGTGTACAGAATGATATAGTTCTGTTAATGGTGGCCGCCATGTATCACCTGCCCTTTAAGGGATGTTTAGAGAAAGTAAGTAATTTGACCAGGGTCACCAACTAGGAGGTGATAGGCTAGACTATGCTAAAAGTCTATACAAGGCTTTTTAGAGTAGTTTATAACTGTGCTGAGCTTTGGTAGATGCCAAGGAAGTAGGATTGCTTGAGGCCAGGAATTCAAGACCAGCCTGAACTAAACTGAAGGTGAGGTAGGGTAAGGAGTTATCAGGGAAGGCTTTCAAAGTAGTTTATAACTGAGCTAAGTTTTGATGGAGGAATGGAAATTAACTTGAAGGAGTTTCATGCTAATGAGGAAGCAAAAGAAGTGAAGTGTGGTCTACAGGCAAAGGCACAGAAGGACAAGACATCACGATATGTTGGGGAAAATACTCCACTGACTGGAGTTTACAGTGTGAAGAGAGGACTGGGGGGCAGGAGAGGTTGGAGAGTCTGGCAGTATTAAGCTGTTTCAAGGTTTTAAGTGCTGTAATAGATACAAAATATAACCACAGTGGCTTGGGTTATTATTAAACTAGTGTTAATCCCAAATTTTGAATTTTATAGGATCTGTAAAACTAGTGTGACTACTCTCAAACTAGACCTTAAATATTGGGTCTCTTAGTCTGGTGTTAAGGGAGTGCTGCAGCTCTCCAGGGCTGGACTCAACTAGGCACTGTTCATGCCTGTTTCAGTTCTGAGTTCACTTCAGATTTGATACCAAACGTGACAAGACCTGTGTACAAAGAGGCTGTTCAGGAAGTCATCAGAATATGAGCTGGATTTTGCTTAATAAACAGAAAACAATATGAAAATTGGTGACCCACTTACTTTATAAGATCTAGGAGTAGACGACCTCACTGTTGTGAGTACACGGTCTGAGTTTACAGTATCTCCTAGGCCTCCCGTAGAGCTTGGCCCATACCAGGTCCTCAAGTGATAAATCAGTGACTGAAGGGATGGACTAATTTTTAAAAGGCAGGAAGGAGCTATACCATACATAACTCCACCTTAAAGCTCAACCTGAGGGTATCATTATTTTTAATGAATGTATAATTTTAAAATTTCATGTTTCTTTTTCATGAGCTCTTACATGATACTGCTTGATTCCAGCTTTGAACAATACGATCAAAGAATTTATTTCCATGGGGAGTTTGGTTGCACTGATGGCCACAAGTCAGTCTCAGCATGCTCTACATCCATTACTTGTTTCTGCTCAAGGAATTCACGTATTTCAGTGTGTCCAACACATTCAGCCTCCTAATCAGGTAATATATTACTTATAAAGATATTGAAATATGTACCTTTTTATAGAAATTATTTATTTTATTAACGATTTATGGCTTTAACTTATGCTTCTATTAATGATCTTAAGAATATTTAAAAGTTAACATTTTAACTTTTAGAATTGGGTGGGTGGGATGTCTTATGTCTATAATCTTAACCTCTAGAGACCAAGGCAGGGGGATCACTTGAGGCCAGGTGTTCAAGACCAGCCTCAGCAAGAGCAAGACCCCATCTCTACTAAAAATAGAAAAATCAGCCAGGCATTGTGGCCCACACCTGTAGTTCAAGCTACTCGGGAGGCTGAGGCGGGAGGATCACTTGAGCCCAGGAGTTTGAGGTTGCTGTGAGCTATACTCTAAGCCGGGGTAACAGATAAGACTCTGTCTTGGGGTGGTGCCTGTGGCTGGAGGAGTAGGGCACCGGTCCCATATGCCAGAGGTGGAGGGTTCAAACCCAGCCCCGGCCAAAAAAAAAAAAAAAAGACTCTGTCTTGTCTCAAAGAAAAAAAAGAAAAGTTACCATTTGGTACATATTGTGCTAGAGGTACAAATTACAATTTATAACCGTCTGAAATATTAATATATATTTTGTAAGGAAATTATGTTTTTGAAAGCAATATTTCTTCTGAATGGGAAGGAAAAGTGAGAAATACAGATAGATGTTTTTTAAAAATATGATCAAACATTTTTTTTCTACCAGCACATATGGTCCTTGGTCCTCTTTGGGGATTCATGCTCCTGAGGGTTTTTATGGCAGAGAGCTGAAAGAAGTATGCTGAGGCATATTTTAAACTATTGTTTAAAATCTTCACCTAGCATCTACACTAAATATTCAGACCCTGTGTTAATTGACTTACTGAAGAACAAAAGTAATATACCTATTATTAAGTATAATAGTATGATAGTGATATTAGCCTTTGAATATGTTTTTAGAAATAAGTTTTATAATAACCAAAAAATGGATCTCTTTTTTTTGTTGGAGACAATCTCACTCAGTCAACCTGGCTAGAGTGCTGTGGCTTCATAGCTCACGGCAACCTCAAACTCTTGATTCATCCTCCCGAGTAGCTGGGACTACAGGTGCCCACCACAATGCCTGGATATTTTTTAGAGACAGGGTCTAACTCATGCTGGTCTCTCAACTCCTGAGCTCAAGGGATCCTTCTGCCTCAGCCTCCCAGAGTACTCGAGTTACAGTCATGAGCCACCACACCAGCCCAAAAAACTGCCCTTAAAGGAACCATATATCACTAAAAATCCTTCTCTCTGGAGAAAGAAATGGCAATCATTTATCAATGTGATTTTTTTTTTTTACAACTTTATCGAGATACAATTTAAGTACAATAAACTCACATTATTTAAAGTATACAATTTGATCCGTTTTACCATATGTATATATCATAAAAGAAATCAATCATCATCACAATTAAGACAACAAACATTTCTGTCACTCTTGGAAATTTCCTAGTGCCCTTTTGCAATCCATCCCTCCCCCACTTCATCCCCAGGCAACCACAAATCTGCCTTCTGTCACTATAGATTATGTCAACCTGATTCTTCAAATATATGTACTAAAATGTACAGTTGAATGAAATCATAAATTTGAATTTTGTGTTTTTTCTTTAGGAGCAAAGATATGAAATTCTGCATAATGTAATGAAAAATAAACTGAACTGTGATATAAACAAGATGACTGATCTTGACCTGCTGCACATAGCTAAAGAAACTGAAGGGTTCGTGGCTAGAGACTTTACCGTGCTTGTGGATCGAGCCATACATTCTTGTCTGTCTCATAAGAGTGTATCCAGCAGGGAAGGTATGTTTTACTAGCAGATCCTGAACCTGGAATCTGCTTTCTATTGGGGAAAAATGTAATTATAGTAAGGCAAGAATTAAATACATTCCATTGTAGTATTTGAATAAGTAGTCAAAAATTAGCGTTTGTAGGCTCAGCGCCTGTAGCTCAGTGGGTAGGGTGCCGGCCACATGTACTGAGGCTGGCGGGTTCGAGCCTGGCCCGGGCCTGCTAAATGACAATGACAACTGCAACCAAAAAATAGGCAGTGCCTGTAGTCCCAGCTACTTGGGAGGCTTAAGGCAAGAGAATTGCTTAAGTCCAAGAGTTTGAGGTTGCTGTGAGCTGTGACGCCAAGGGTGACCTAGTGAGACTCTGTCTCAAAAAAAAAAAAAGAATTAGCATTTATAGCTAAGATAATGGCATATATTTGAAATATGGCTACCAAAAGAGGTTTTGTTTATTTTTAAACAGAATTAGTTTTAACAACATTGGATTTCCAAAAGGCTCTCCGAGGATTTATTCCTGCATCTCTGCGAAATGTCAACCTGCATAAACCTAGAGACCTGGGCTGGGATAAGGTTGGTGGGTTACGTGAAGTTCGGCAGATACTTGTGGACACTATCCAGTTACCAGCCAAGGTACTTAAAAAAAAAGTAAATACTTACCCCCAGGGGAACCACTGAATCACTGGCTTTGGCTGTCTGTGCTTGCTTGCCCAATCTCAATTTGATTCAACAGGTATTTACTGAGTTGCCAAATAAATGTCCAGCACTATTTTTGGTGCTTCAGCAGGTTTTAAAAAGTATTTGATACATTCCTTGCCCCTAAGAATGTTAAAGGGATGCTGAGATAATAGTTACAGTAAATACATTGTGATGCAAATTTCATTAATTCTGTTTTGCTTGAATCATTCAAATTATCCTGAAGCAAGATGAACTGTCTGCTGGGATTTGAACAGAAATAGATAGAAATAAACTTGGAGGTGTAATAGTCACCGAGATCCACAGGACTGGTAGATTAAGCTAGATTTGCAGACTCTGAGAGTTCTAGCGAGGCAGAGTCGGCAGGCAGCATAGACCAGGCACAAGGCAGGGTAATGGGGGCAGATTTAGACTGTTTCTCAGAAGATAGGATGGTAGAATCTAGGAGATAGTGTGTTTTGAATGAGAGATCAGGGGTCCATGCAAATAGGTAAAAGGATATACATACAGGTGAGTAAGGACCAAGGACCTTGGTGATATGAAACTGGATGACAACTCCTGAAAATAGTGGCTGTGAGGGCATGGGATACGTTGAGCATAGCACAGGATAGGGAGTTGAAGCCTGTATGAGAGAACACAGATGTGAAGTAGGAGCCAGCAGGGTGTGACCCGATGTCAGGGCTGGCATCAATCATTAGCATCTGTATGCAGTCCATGGAGACCATGTGCATAGCTGCTGACTTTGGGCCTCGTTCAGATTAGAAGGAGGCAGAAGGGAGTTGGAACTCTGCCAGCAGGTGGAACAAGCAAGCATACCTAATAAAGGAGACCCACATATTGCTGACAGAAACCTCGTGTTTGGTTCACCTGTTCAAAAACTTCTCTTGGTGTCTGAATAGTCGGATTTAGAAGGTAATTGAGAAGCATTTAATCCCGTATTTAGCCTGGAGACTCTTGGGAAATTTTTACTGTCTTTAATTGAATATATTTAATGGACACAGCTGTCATAACTTGCCCCATTGAATTATACAAGTGTAAGTAATATTAATAAGTAATAATATACTTATTAAAAGATTGGGTTTTATGATTAGTTGCATAATTGTAATGAATGAATTGATTGGTTATACATTGAATTATAAAAGTGTAAGTTGATACACTTAGTAAAAGATTGGTTTTAATGTAGTACTTTTACAGTGTTTTTAAATGACAGGAAAAATGGAAAGAAGTTCCAATGTATTTATATGCATTTTATCTAGAATGTCTTCCATGGTTCACTTGGGGAAAATCTATGGCAGTTTCTTTGAGTTCATTTACTATTTTTAGCAGGAATTTTATTTTCTACTGTTATGCTTGCTGTCTATAAAGAAAGGTAGCATATGAAGCCAGGAGACAATCAAATTCATGCCCATGTAGGAGAAAAATTTGTTTCAATTCAAGTTAGGGGGAGGGGGGAAAGAAGGCTTTGGGGGTACTCTCACTTAACGGGCACAATGTAGGGGTGCATGGCACACCTTTTGGGTACAGACACAACTACAAGAGCGACTCTATCTAACAAATTCAAATATTGTGACCTGGTTGTTTGTCCCCTCACATTAACCTGAAATTTAAAAAAAAGGTAGCAATTATCACCATCTGAATACTTTTCTCCTATATATTGATCTTAGTCACTTCTGTTTAAACTTGACCTCTTTTTCTTATTTTTTTATGTTTCTCAGTATCCAGAATTATTTGCAAACTTACCCATACGACAAAGAACAGGAATACTGTTGTATGGTCCTCCTGGAACAGGAAAAACCTTACTAGCTGGGGTAATTGCACGAGAGAGTGGAATGAATTTTATTAGTGTCAAGGTTTGTTGTGCATATTATCTTTACTTTTTCTTTTTTTTTAAATTGTAGTAAAATTTACATAATGTGAATAACCATTTTAAAGTATACAATTTAGTGGCATTTAGTGCATTCACAAGGCTGTGCAGCCACCCCCTCTCTCTAATTTCAGGACTTTTTCATCCTAGTTCTTCTCATCCCCTGGCAACCATTAATCTGGTTTCTGTCTCCAGGGATTTGCCTGTTCTGTTTATTTCATATAAAAGGAATTATGTGGTATGCAACCTGTGGGCCTGGCTCCTTTCACTAAATGTAATGACTCATAGTTCATCTGATCACAGCGTTTATCAGTACTCGTTCCATTACTCAATATGACTGAGTAATATTCCATTGTATGTATATGCCATACTTTGTTTATCCATTTATCACTGCAAACGTTTGAGTTGTTTTCACCTTTTCAAAATACTTTTTTTTTTTTTTTAATGAGTTTTTTTTTTGTTTGTTTGTTTTTTTGTAGAGATAGAGTCTCACTTTACTGCCCTTGGTAGAGTGCCGTGGCGTCACACAGCTCACAACCTCCAACTCCTGGGCTTAGGTGATTCTCTTGCCTCAGCCTCCAGAGCAGCTGGGACTACAGGCACCTGCCACAACGCCCAGCTATTTTTTTGTTGCAGTTCGGCCGGGGCTGGGTTTGAACCCACCACCCTCGGTATATGGGGCTGGCGCCCTACTCACTGAGCCACAGGTGCCACCCTCAAAATACTTTTAAAGGGTACTATTTTTTTTAGTATTTTCAAGGGGTACTAGTAATTTTTGAAATACTAATTAAGAGGTACTAGTGTTTTGGTCAAATGGATATCTTGTATAGTAGTTAAGTCTGGGCTGTTGGTATGCCCATAACCAGAATAGTGTTCCTTGTACCCAACAGCAAAGTTTTTATCCCCTATTGACTATTATGTTTTTTCTACCTATTGACTATTATGTTTTTTCTAACTATTGACTATTATGACTATTATTGACATTTGTATACAAATTTTGGTGTAAACATGTTTTCATTTTTCTTTCTTTTTTTTTTTTTTTTGAGACAGAGCCTCAAGCTGTTCCCGTGGGTAGCAACCTCCAACTCCTGGGCTCAAGCGATTCTCTTGCCTCAGCCTCCCAAGTAGCTGGGACTACAGGCGCCCGCCACAACGCCCAGCTATTTTTTGGTTGCAGCTGTCATTGTTGTTTGGCAGGCCTGGGCTGGATTCGAACCCGCCAGCTCAGGTGTATGTGGCTGGTGCCTTAGCCGCTTGAGCCACAGGCACCAAGCCGTGTTTTCATTTTTCTTGCATGTAAACTCAGGAGTGGAATTGTTGGTGGTAGGGTAATTCTCTATTTAACTTTTTAAGGAACCACCAAACTGGTTTTTGTTTTGTGTACCATTTTACATTCCCACTAGCACTGTGTAGGAGTTCCTGATTTTCCACGTCTTCAACAGCATTTCTTGATTGTGGATTAGTCTCACATTTGGAATCTGGTGGGGCGGTGATCTGTTTATTAAAGTTGTATGAAATTGAGTAATGAACCACCTCTCTCACGGGGCTTATATATTCTTGCTTAAGGCAAATCCTCATGCATTGCGAACAGACTTATATTAATAAACAAATACTCAGATAAAAGGGCAAACTATACTTAAAGGCAGAAGGAAACCTAGAAGACCAGAGGCTGGAGACCATTCTGAGGCAGAAAGGTGGTTTTTATGGTTCTGTTACTTGCTGGCTATGTGTCACCCTTGTTGTGTCACACTTGGTCTAAGTTTGTTCAGGTGTAAGGTACTTGTGGAAAGTAAGGGACATGCTAGCAGACCGTTTTGGGTAACATCTCACACAGTCCACCACTAGTAGGTTAGTGTGGCCTGGCGCCTAGGATCTTAGCTGGACAGTTTTAGCACCCCAGTAATACTAGTTCACCAAAGGGTGATTAGATTCCCAGGTAAAGGAATCATATATTGTATCCTTATTCAAAACTGATTGATAATCCGAAAGCCAGCTTAATAGTTGGGTTTTGCCTACCCGCTTTTATCACATGGTCTTGTGAGCTGGATACATGGATAGCCTGGCAATGGTGGGGAAACACTAAAACTTTAAAATTGTTCTATCTTCCTTTTTCTTGGGGAAACCATGACTTTTCTTTTTTTTTTGTAGAGAGAGAGTCTTACTTTATTGCCCTCAGTAGAGTGCCATGGCGTCACACAGCTCACAGCAACCTCCAACTCCTGGGCTTAAGCGATTCTCTTGCCTCAGCCTCCCGAGTAGCTGGGACTACAGGCACCCTCCACAACACCCGGCTATTTTTTGTTGCAGTTCAGCCAGGGCCGGGTTTGAACCCGCCACCCTCGGTATATGGGGCCGGCGCCCTACCGACTGAGCCACAGGCGCCGCCCCATGACTTTTTATACTTGCGCTAGAATGTAGTTTCGCTACTTTTTAAAACATATAATTTTCAAGATTAAATCTTGTGGATTATTCCATTAGGGAGGACACTTATCCAGTCCCCCTTTAGGAAGCCTTGAAATTACAATTTGCGGGTGGCACCTGTGGCTCAAAGGAGTAGGGCGTTGGCTCCATATGCCAGAGGTGGCGAGTTCAAACCCAGCCCGGCCAAAAAAAATAAAAATAAAAACGAAATTACAATCTGGGCTGAGTTCTCAGTGGAAAGGTCTCAGCAGGACAAGGTGGATCCTGGGAGGCATGCTTCAAAGATAGGTTTCCTTCACTGACACCATTATGTTTCCTTGTTCCTATTATTTTACCTTAGTTATTGCTTGTAACCTCCTCTAATCCTGTAGTCCTCTGACCGTATTGAGGGAATGTAATTAAGTACTAATATATTAGTATTAGTAATATGTTCATAGATGTCTAGATGGCTGAGTATTAGAAATTTGTTATTTTGGTCACACATCCTGATCAGTATTTGGTCTTTTGGAAGTAGTGATTTTTCACTGGAGATTACTTTAGGACCTATTCATATTAAGAGATCCAAATTTAAGGAAGGACTATTCTCATTATTGATTTTGCTATATGTAGAGAAGCTCTTTTGAAAGTTTTTCAGTTGCATTTCAGGAAAGATGATGTATTTTTCCACTCTTGTCCAAGTAAATTGGTTTCAGTAATTGAAGATACTAGCTAACGTCATATGTCTCTACATATTTTTTTTTTTCTTTTTAGAGACAGAGTCTCACTTTATCGCCCTTGGTAGAGTGCCATGGCATCACAGCTCACAGCAACCTGCAACTCCTGGGTTTAGGCGATTCTTTTGCCTCAGCCTCCCGGGTAGCTGGGACTACAGGCACCTGCCACAACGCCCGGCTATTTTTTTGCTGCAGTTTGGCCGGGGCCAGGTTTGAACCCACCACCCTCGGTATATGGGGCTGGCGCCCTACTCACTGAGCCACAGGCGCCGCCCATCTCTACATATGTTTTTTGTAATCTCCAGAGATTTGAGATAGATGGGACTTCGTCTCTAAAATTTTTAAACATTCATTTCTTCATTCAACAAATGATTATTCAGTGCTCACGTGGCAGGCTCTGTTTCTGGCATTGGGAACTTAGCAGTGAACAAAACTGCCCTTTTGAGTTTATGTTTTACTAGTGGAGACGAGCAAATAGACACATGTAACATATAATCTGTCAGGATCAGATGGGGAGAAAAGCAGGGAAGTGTGGAGTAACTGGTGTGGGTCATCGATGGGGTTGTCTGGCAAGGTTTTTCTGAAGATTGGCAGAATTCTAAATGAAATGAAGCAAGAAGCCATGAGAATATCTGGGGACAAATGTTCTAGGCAGAAGAAATACCAAGTGTAGAACTTGTGGTATGATATTTATTACAGCACATATTGCTTTTAAAAATGTATTTAAGAGGCATTCATTTAATCATAATAAAAATTTCCATGGATTTATTTAGACTTAGTAAAAAATCAAAGTTATGTTTTCTTTTCAAATAATTTCGTTTTATCTCAGCTCTAATTTTATTTTACCTAATAGGGGCCAGAGTTACTCAGCAAATATATTGGAGCAAGTGAACAAGCTGTTCGGGATATTTTTATTAGGTTGGTTGCCTATGTGTTTTTTTTTTTAAATAACTATTATTACCATTCAGTGCTTTGGGGATTTTTATGAAGAACTGATGTGTGAAACCTGTGAATTATTAATAAATTAGAGCAGCAGTTCCCAACCTTTTTGGCACCGAGGACCAGTTTCATGAAAGACTATTTTTCCATGGTGAGGGAGTGTGAGTCTGCAAGCAACTGATTTGTTGTGGTCTCTGTGCACTTAAACCCCTCTGCTAATGATAATCAGTATTTCAGCCACCCCCCAGGGCAAGTATCACCACCTCAGCTCCCCTCAGATCATCAGGCTTTAGATTCTCATAAGGAGCATGCAACCTAGACCCCTCCCAAGCACAGTTTATGGTAGAGTTCATGCTCCTGTGAGAATCTAATGCTGCTGCTCTGACAGGAGGTGGAGCTCAGCGGTGATGTGAGTGGTGGGGCGTGGCTGTAAATACTATGTACAGATGGAGCTCAGCTCGCCTGCCTGACTGCCCAGAGCTCAAGCTGTGATGTGAGTGGTGGGGCGTGGCTGTAAATACTATGTACAGATGATGCCTGACTGCCTGCCCATAACTCCTGCTGTGTGACCCAGTCCAGGTCCACAGCCAAGGAACAGAATTAGAGGAAAAGGATTCTGTCGTACCAAGTGCTACTTAAATATAAAACATTTTAGATACTACATTATGGAAATTATTTAGTTTTATATTTACAATGGAACTATTCATAAGTGATTATTCAGAGAATTCTCAGTAGGTCCTTATATGAAGCAAATAATTACCCCAATTTATCTCTAATTTTTAACATTTCTAAATTACTTTTTTCCCTAATTCCTAATTTGTCTCTTATAAATCAAGATTCCATGTGGCCAATTTAATTATAATAGAGTATAACTATTATGGCATATACTATATAAAATTGCATATGAATACAAAAGATAGTATTTTTTTTGTTTTTTTGGGGGGGCCGGGGCTGGGTTTGAACCCGCCACCTCTGGCATATGGGACCGGCGCCCTACTCCTTGAGCCACAGGCGCCGCCCCAAAAGATAGTTTTTAAAGGAGAAAATATTTATTCAAATGTGATGGCATTATGGGGAATTTTTTTTTTTTTTTTTGTAGAGACAGAGTCTCACTTTATGGCCCTCGGTAGAGTGCCGTGGCGTCACACAGCTCACAGCAACCTCCAACTCCTGGGCTTAGGCGATTCTCCTGCCTCAGCCTCCCGAGTAGCTAGGACTACAGGCGCCCGCCACAACGCATTATGGGGAATTTTTTAATTGAAAAGTTATTTTGTGAAAAAAAGTTACTTTGTTCCATTCTTCTAAAAATGTTATTATAAAAGTATGTAATTAAGAGAATGTATATAGCCAGACGCGATGGCTCGTAGATGCAATGGCTCACACCTGTAATCCTAGTACTTTGTGGGGAAGATAGCTTGAGGCCAGGAGTTCAAAACCAACCTGGGCAATATAGTGAGACCCTGTCTCTACAAAAAATTTAAAAATTACCTGGTCCTGGTAGCATGTACTTATAATCCTCACTTCTGTGGAGTCTCAGGCAGGAAAATCACTTGAGCTCAGGAGTTTGAGATTACGATGAGTCATGATCGTGCCACTGCACTCCAGCCTGGGTAATAGAGACTCCATTGCCAAAAAATTAATTAATTAATATATTTGTATATGTATATAATTACTTTGTGATCTGAATTGTCTGAGATTATTTAAATGTGAATTTAAATATTTAAATGTGAAATGTTGTTTATTTTTCCCAGAGCACAGGCAGCAAAACCCTGCATTCTTTTCTTTGATGAATTTGAATCCATTGCTCCTCGAAGGGGTCATGATAACACGGGAGTTACAGACCGAGTAGTTAATCAGTTGCTGACTCAGTTGGACGGAGTAGAAGGCTTACAGGGTAATAATTATAAATACGGAAATACACTGTTATAACAAAATGTCACCAGGTTTTAGAAAAAAAGTGTTCTTTTTCCTTCCAGGTGTTTACGTATTGGCCGCTACTAGTCGCCCTGACTTGATTGACCCTGCCCTGCTTAGGCCTGGTCGACTAGATAAATGTGTATACTGTCCTCCTCCTGATCAGGTGACAATTTCATATTTAGAGTCCAAAACCCAACAAATGCTACACTCTTTGCTTGTGAACTTTACTTCTGCCAGGTAATAGCAATTGTCCTTAGAAGACCAGCTTTCTTAGGCAAAGGCTTCAATCACTGTTTGCTCAAAGCATAAAAAGATTCTGAATTAGATGCAAAGCCTTTCTTGCCATTTCCATGCTAAGTGAAAACTTTACAATCCTTCAATGTTGGCTAATTGGAAAAAAAGGGCAAGAAACCTTTGTCCACATTCTGTGTTCAAAGATCACACCCTCCATTATCCTGTCAAAAAACTCTGATACAGAATCAAGCATATGAACAGTGAGCATGTGCAGGTTTCATAGAGATATGATTTTCAACTGTTTCTAGCCCTATGTTGTTCCAAATCTTGTTTTCAAATTTAGAAACTAATGAATAAATGAATGAAAGAACAGATAAACAAATAAACAAAGGCATAAAGTATCTGGATATATGTCACATGCAGCTATAACTTAAATTATTTTGATTTTCCTTTTGAAATGTTTTCTTGGCACACTTGCCCAAATCTAGAGAATAAACACTGTCTGAATAAGAATTTTTTACACTGAATAGTTAAGAATGTTGATTTTCATTCATTTTACTACATCGGTTCTTTCTGTTAAGGAAAAATTTCCAAGGAAAATAAATAATAGACTGGTGGTACCTTTCTCAACTTAGTTGTAAAGTTTTATTAGCTATAGAAAGTTAATGTATAAAAAAAAATCATAAAATATGCAGTTGAAGATAGTACTTAATTTTATTTTTCATTTTTTAATTAGTTAGGTTTTTTTTCCTTCAGGTGTCACGTCTTGAAATACTAAACGTTCTCAGTGACTCTCTGCCTTTGGCAGATGACATTGACCTTCAGCATGTGGCGTCAGTAACTGACTCCTTCACAGGAGCTGATCTGAAAGCTCTCCTTTACAATGCCCAATTGGAGGCCTTACATGGACGGCTGCTCTCCTGTGGACCCCAGGTAAGTTATATGATAAGATTGTTATTATGACATTTTATGAGTGATAAGAGTAGTTCAGTGTCAAAATTTCAACCTTAAAAAAAATACTACTTTTTAACAAATTTGAGAAACTATATAAAAATTAAAGTTGGCTGGGTATGGTGGCTAATGCCTATAATCTTAGCACTGTGGGAGGCTGAAGTGGAAGATGCTTGAACCTGGGAGTTGATGGCTGTAGCAGTGAGCTATGATGATGCCACTGCACTCAAGCCCAGGCAGTAGAATAAGACCCTGTCTCAAATAAAAAAGAAAACTTTAAATTTCCCATTAGTTGAATGTTCTGTAGTTGGAATATATGGATTTTTAAGAGAGTTGATAATCATGATGAGTTTGATTACCTAGATATTGGCAAAATTATGTTAATATTTGAAGGGATATTATTTAATTTGGGATATGTCCTCATCATTCTTTGATCACTTCCTTGTAAGATAACAGTAAGAGGTTCTTGGTTTATCTTGTACTTTCTGTACCCCGACCTTAGGATCAGCTTTTTCTCTAAAGATAGTTATTTTGATTTGAATATTTATAGTGTATAATTTGAACTCTGTTACATCATAGCCTTTACCATATGTTTTCTAGGAATTATTTTTCTGTATACTCCTCCTCCTCACATTCATTTTATTTTATTTTTATCTTTTATTTATTTATTTTTTTTTTGAGACAGAGTCTCACTTTGTTGCCCTCGGTAGAGTGCCATGGCATCACAGCTCACAGCAACCTCCAGCTCTTGGGCTTAGATGATTCTCTTGCCTCAGCCTCCCTAGTAGCTGGGACTACAGGTGCCCGCCACAATGCTTATTTTGTTGTTGTTGTTGTTGTTGCAGTTTGGCCGGGGCCAAGTTCAAACCCACCACACTCACTATATGGGGCTGGTGCCCTACTCACTGAGCCACAGGCACCACCCAATATTTTTATCTTTTTATTTTTTGAGACAGGGTCTTCCTCTGTTGCCCAGGCTAGAGTGGTATCATCAGAGCTCATTGCAACCTCAAAGTCCTGGGTTCAAGTTATTCTCTTACCTCAGTCTCCTGAGTATCTGGGACTGTAAGCACTAGCCATAATGCCAGCTAATTTTTCTACTTTTAGTAGAGACAGGGATCTCACTCTTTTTCAGTCCGGTCTCAAACTCCGTGGCTCAAGTGATTCTCTTGCCTTAGCCTCCTGAGTATCTGGGACTATAAACACCCTCCACAACACCCAGCTAATTTTTCTATTTTTAGTAGAGTCAAGGTCTTGCTCTGGCTCAGGCTGGTCTTGAATTCCTGGGCTCAAGCAGTCCTTCCTTTTCAGCCCCCAAAGTGCTAGGATTACAGGCATGAGCCACCACACCCAGGCTCTCTCAAATTTTGTTGAAGATGTTTACCAGGCTAAAACTTTCTAAATCAGATGCTCCCAGGTTTTTGCTATTTATTTTGTCTATTTAAGTTATTTTTTCCTTGTTTGTAGAGTACTCTATAATGAGAAAGTACTCTATGACATGCTTAATTCATCAATTTGGAGTAGAAAATTATGAGCTGAAAGGCACAGGCGTGAAAGTGAAATCTAGAGGTCTGAGTCCTAGCTTTGTAAGCAGACTTTCTGGGGAGAATGGTTGGCAAATTATTTATGCTTTCCATCTTGTCTCTCCTTATTTATTTATTTATTTTTTTCAGACAAAGTCTCACTGTCACCCTTGGTAGAGTGCAGTGGCGTCACAGCTCTCAGCAACCTCCAACCCTTGGGCTTAAGCAATTCTCTTGCCTCCCAAGTAGCTGGAACTACAGGTGCCTGCCACAGCGCCTCGCTATTTTTTTTTGTTATTTTTTTATTTTTTTATTAAATCATAGCTGTGTACATTAGTATGATCATGGAGCAGCATACAATTGGTTCATAGACCGTTTGACACATTTTCATCACACTAGTTAACATAGCTTTCCTGGCATTTTCTTAGTTATTTTGCTAAGACCTTTACATTCCACATTTACTAAGATTCACATACACCCTTGTAAGATGCACCGCGCCTGGCTATTTTTTATTGCAGTTGCCGTTGTTGTTCAGCTGGCGTGGGCTGGGTTTGAACCTGCCAGGCTGGTGCATGTGGCTGGTGCCATAACCACTGTGCTACAAACACGGAGCTGTCTCTCCTTATTTTAATAAATTTTTACCATGTGCCTCAAAACCACTAGAAAATTAATAAGAACTTTTTGAAAAATGCCTTCAGTCTCCTTGTATCGCCCTGTTAGAATGGTGTCTATGTGTATTATTTATTTCGGAGTTGTGAATTATTGTGATCTTTAAGCTAATTGTCCTTCTGTATATTTTAGGATGGAAGTTCCAGCTCTGATAGTGACCTAAGTCTATCTTCAATGGTCTTTCTTAACCACAGCAGTGGCTCCGATGACTCAGCTGGAGATGGAGAATGTGGCTTATATCAGTCCCTTGTTTCTCTAGAGATGTCTGAGATCCTTCCAGAGGAATCTAAATTCAATATGTACCGGCTCTACTTTGGCAGCTCGTACGAGTCAGAACTTGGAAATGGAACCTCTTCAGATCTGGTATCTTGTGCAGTCATTACACAGTTCTGAAGTAAAAAGCTGTGTGTTGGTGTAAAGTTGGACAGTGATTTGGCTCCTAACTAGCCCCACATATTCTTTCTGGCTGGTTGGTTCTTCAGTAAAATAGCCTTGTTTTTCTTACACACACTAATGAGTAATTTTCATTCCTTTTTAAAATTTTTCAGACAGGGCTGAGGGCAAAGGGGAACCAAAGGTAGTGAGGAGTGGGTGGTTGTGGTTAACCTTTGCTTTTTGTCAGGTTTGTCTCTCCATTAGTGATGTTTAAAATAGATCTTTAGTAGCAGATCTATTTTATAGTAAACTTAAATTTTATTATTACAGAAAAGTTGAGGATCATGAGAAATTTGATAATGTCAAAGATCTCTGACAATAAAATGTTCATCTGTTTGTGATAGTTTCATGGAAAGTATAAAGGAAAATGTTTAGATTAAATGTGAGCAGTATCACTGTTCTACTAGCATTTAACCCATTCCTCTTCTCAATTAATAGTGGTTCACTGTTACTTCATTGCTACATATTACAGTTTTACACATATTTAGTTACATTTTTCTTGGTTTTCATACATTTACTTTATTGATTCAGGTTTTAAAAATATAAAAGTAATTTATTTTTATTCCCAAGAATAGCAAGGTAGTGTTTCAATTCTAGTTTTTAATTCTGTTTTCTATCTAGAAATATTCTGGGACCTTAATATAACTTTATTTACTGAAAACTAAGAGTAAGGCACATTTTGAATTCAGAGACAAGCAAATTAATTGTTAATGGAAATTCAATTTTTACTTCTGCACTCCTAAAGTTTTGGGTGTTTAACTCATAGCTACTACACTTCTTTTAAATTTGCTTTTCAAATAGTCAAAATATTATTTTTTATTTTAAAAAACAACTTTAGGCTCAGCACCCGTAGTACAGTAGTTACAGCGCCAGCATTAGTGTGTTGGGCATTAGTGTGTTAGATTTAAGTAACAAAGCAAAAAAACAAAGCCTGCATTAATAACAGTTTTCATTTTATGGTAGTTCTATAGCATAGATACCAGTGAACCTTTATAGAATATGAACATTTAAACTTTATTAATTTCAGTTAATTGAAATGTGAATGTAACTATGTTAAAGTTTTATTGCTTAAAATTTTTTGTTTTTATCTTTGGTAAACACATAGTTTTTTTCTCTCTTCTTTTCTATTCCCTCCCACACCCCTCCCCAACCCCCCCGCCCCCGCCTGTCTTTCTTCTTTCTTTACTGTAATTAACCACGCAGAGCTCACAGTGTCTTTCTGCACCAAGTTCCATGACTCAAGATTTGCCTGGAGCTCCTGGGAAAGATCAGTTGTCACAGCCTTCGATGTTAAGGACAGCTTCACAAGAGGGCCACCAAGAACTCACCCAGGAGCAAAGAGATCAACTGAGGGCAGATATCAGTGTCATCAAAGGCAGATACAGGAGCCAAAGTGGAGTATGACTGTTTTTTTTTTTTTTTTGGTAGAGACAGAGTCTCACTTTATGGCCCTCGGTAGAGTGCCGTGGCCTCACACAGCTCACAGCAACCTCCAACTCCTGGGCTTAAGCAACTCTCTTGCCTCAGCCTCCCGAGTAGCTGGGACTACAGGCGCCCGCCACAACGCCCGGCTATTTTTTGGTTGCAGTTAGGCCGGGGCCGGGTTTGAACCCGCCACCCTCGGTATATGGGGCCAGCGCCCTACCGACTGAGCCACAGGCGCTGCCCGGAGTATGACTGTTTTTCTCCACCATTATAATTGTTGAAACTTCTTAAAAATTGTTGTTCTTTTTTATATGTATTTCTTTGATTTGTAAAAGATCTATATAAACAAGAGACCAAAACACACTGACTCAGTCAAACCGTTGTTTGTTTCCTCGCTCTCAAACAATTTTTAGTTACCCTATGAGAAAGGAAATGTACTGACTCTTGAAAAAGCTGCTACTTTTTGTATCACACCCCTGTGTTAACTTTCTACTAATTTCCTTTTTCATTTAAGGGGGATGAATCTCTTAACCACCCAGGACCAATCAAGACCAGTCTAACTATCAGCCAGTCACACTTAATGACTGCACTCAGTCACACAAGACCATCCATTAGTGAAGACGACTGGAAGAATCTCACTGAGCTGTAAGTACAGATTCTGATTTGGAAGTAGAGGTATTATGACAGTTGACATAGTTATTCACATAAGCCTTTAAAGTTCTTTCTTTTTTTTATTTTTGAGACAGAGTCTCACTACGTCCCCCTCAGTGGAGTGCCACGACATCACAGCTCACAGAAACCTCCAACTCTTGGGCTGAAGTGATTATCTTGCCCAGCCTCCCGAGTAGCACCTGCCACAACGCCCGGCTATTTTTTTGTTGCAGTTATCATTGCTGTTTAGCTGGCCTGGGCTGGGTTCGAACCCGCCAACTTTGGTGTATGTGGCTGGCACCGTAACCACTGTGCTACGGGCACCGAGCCTGAAGTTGTTTTTTAAAATAAAAAATAATATTTTGACTATTTTAAAAGCAAATTTAAAAGACATGTCGTAGCTATGCATTAAACACTCAAAACTTTAGGAGTGCAGAAGTAAAAATTGAATTTCCATTAACCAATTAATTTGCTTGTCTCTGAATTATTTATAAAGGGCTATTTTAATGTTAGCAACTTTTTTCTTTTAATTACAAAACTTTTTTGACATAATTTCATAATCTATGAAGTGACGATGACATTGCTATGCTACAATATTAATTTTTGGACATTTAAATTATTTCCAGGCTTTCATTATTTATAAGCAATGTACTAATGAACTTTCTTGTAGCTAAATGTTTTACATATCCTTAATTTTTTCACTGGGTTGGAGATAGAATTGTTGTATTACAGAGTGCTCACCTATTTCAAGGCTTTTGAAATGTGTTGCCAAACTTCCTTCCAGAGCACAGTACGATATGAGTGCCAGTGCTGCTGCACCCTCACCAGCACTGATTGTTGCGGTGTTTTCTTGAACCTGTCCCATTGGAGAAAAATTTTATCTTGTTTAACAATTTATATTTCTTCTATTAAAACTAGATAGAAGTTTTACATATATATATATAATATATATATTATTTTTTTTTAATTGAAATAAGAGCCTCGGTGGTGCCTGTGGCTCAGTGAGTAAGGCGCCGGCCCCATATACCGAGAGTGGTGGGTTCAAACCCAGCCCCGGCTGAACTGCAACCAAAAAATAGCCGGGCGTTGTGGCGGGTGCCTGTAGTCCCAGCTGCTTGGGAGGCTGAGGCAGGAGAATCGCGGAAGCCCAGGAGCTAGAGGTTGCTGTGAGTCCTGTGTACATCATGGCACTCTACTGAAGGCAGTAGGGTGAGACTCTGTCTCTACAGAAAAAAAAAAAAAAGAAATAGGAGTCTCACTATGTCACCCTCGGTAGAGTGCCATGGTGTCATTGCTCACAGAAACCTCAAACTCCTGGGCTCAAGTGATTCTCTTGCCTCAGCCTCCCAGGTAGCTGGGACTATAGGCGCCCGCCACAACGCCCAGCTATTTTTTTTGTTTTAGCAGGCCCAGGCTGGGTTTGAACCCACCAGCCCCGATGCATGTGGCTGGTGCCCTACCCACTGAGTTACAGGCACCACCCTGAAGAAGTTATGATTTTTTAACATTATCCATTGTTATTTGTATTTTGTCTTTTCTAACTTGTCTCTTCAGCTCCTTTGCTCCTTCTTCTATTGGAGGGCAACTTAAAAAACTTTGTAAAAATTCTCTAATTTCTATTATAAGAAATATTTTCTAATTGGTTATGTTTTCCTTTCATTCTTAAAATATAATTTTGTTTACAAACACTCCATTATCATTTGTTTTGTAGTTATAATATGAACATATATTAAATGCCATCTCTCTTACCTTTTTTAAGGTATGAAAGCTTTCAAAATCCAAAGAAGAGAAAAAATCAAAGTGGAACAATGTTTCGACCTGGACAGAAAGTAACTTTAGCATAAAATATACTTCTGAATTTTTTGAGGTGGGGGGAAGAAGATGGGTTGTCTCTACATTATAACAGTAAAAAATGGTGTCTGTAAATTTCTCTTTGATTTAACAAATTTGTTCATCTGTAAAATCACAGCTTGGTAAATTTACTAGGATTATGTAATGATCAGGATTATTTAAGATTAATACTCTAGAATGAAGTTTGTATATTTATAACAGATTCTGTATTTTATTTCCTATAAATCTGTGTTGAAATGAAATAATGTTGGCCAAATGGTAACACTAATTTATTTCTCCTTTGAAGGAAAGACAATAGAAAATGTAATTAAGTAAATTTCTTGGAACTCACAGTTGCATATTCAACATCTTTGCAGCATTTAACAGATTTTTCTGCTTAGCAACTTCTTGACTGCTTTGGAAAATAACTAATTACCTACTGATCCAATTATCTCTTCTTATTATATCAGAAAATGGAAAATGTACATACATTTCAAATGAATTTAATTACCCCCTCAACCAGAAAAGACATCACATCCCCCTAATATGCTACATCTATCTCCAAATCCATTCCTCTCCTGGTTCCAGCAGGATTTTATCTTGATATTCTCTAATCTGTGAATTAAATTGTAAAGCTACCATCAATACAAACTGTGTATCTAATAACTAACTTTGTGGTACCAGGGTAGAGGAAAAGAGAAAGTTAATTAAAATATACAAGTGTATATTAAAAGTTAATTAAAATATACAAGTATTTGTATTTAAAATATAAATATATAAGACAGAGATGACTTATAGTTAGTGACGCTTACCTCTTCTGCAGGAAATAGGAGGCCATAGTTGATATTTTTTATTTCTCTATTACTTATTCCATGTTCCTCTGACTTCAAGCATCGCATCATTGGATTGGAGAACTTTTCTAAGTGGGATTGCCTGAAACCTTCATTCCATCTGACCCGTCAGTAGGCCTGTCTGTCTAAGGTTGCATCTTCCATTAAATATGCTCATTGGCCAGTATGGTCCATGAGGTTCTAGCTATACTTCCCCCATCCATACTCCATGGTTACGTCAACTCTGTATTCCTTCACTAGAATCAGTTTACTCAGCCAGCATCATAACCCTCCCCCTCCAAATCATTGGAATTATTGCTATGTTCCCTAGTAGAACCATTCCTTCTTTGGTTACCTCCAAACCAGCAAAGCCCAGAATCACAGGGGATGGAAACAAAGATTTTATGGTGTAAAACTGAGAAGTGCTATTCACCCTTGCACTTTGGTTCTCAGATCCTTGACTTGGGCATTGTCCCTGCTTCACAGTGTATACTAGATACACTGCATCTCATAGAGCAGTGCCTGGGCCTCAGAAAGAGTTGTCTCCCCAGAAGTCCAGTTATTGCAGGTTGATAGGTGTTTATGTTGGTGAGTTTCGTAGGTAGTCACTGCTTTACTCTTGTCACTGTAAAGTGAGTTTCACAATCAAAAGCATAAAAGCTAACATAAAAGCATTTAGTAAGTGCATGAAAGGTATTCACAGAAGTTTGGAAGATGGACAAAGCAAATAGAATTCCAGTATATGTCCCCTCCGCAGAGGACGAATTGCTGCCTCTTCCGTGATAGAAGGAGGTCAGATGTAACCAACCTGCTGCCAGGCTCTACCCCTAGCAGGGGTGTCCAGCCTTTTGACTTCTCTGCACCACATTGGAAGAAGAGTTGTCTTGGACCACACATTAAATACACAAACATGAAGGAAAGCTGTGAGCAAAATAAAAAAACTTCATGCATAATTTTTGTGATATCCATCATCACAGATAAGCAAAGAAGTCCTCACATAATCCTCATGTGGCCTACGCCTGCAATTGAACACCCATGGTTGGTCACTGCTACTGATAAGCATGATGTCAGGATAGCCAGGCAGCCAGGTCAGCCATGCTGAGGGTATGTCCACCTTATGGAAGCCACACGGGGACTCACCATCCCTGCCACCTGGACCCCTTTGTGTATGTGTTTAGTAAACAAGTACCAGGTAGCTGGAAGAGAAGCTGATTAACATTCATAGAGAGGTCATCTAGGCCACCTGATTATTAGAAGCACTAGGACCTTTAACTGAGCCTTCACATGGGACACAAGTGTTCTTCCTCTATGGGCCCATCCCAAGACCTCTGGGCATACCTTTCCCCAGACCTCACAGCCAATTGTGCTCTTTCTAAATTTCTGACTATCTAGTTACCAGCCACTATGAGTCTGCACTGATTATTGTATCAGCCACCTCTCCCTCCCGATAAAATGGAAGAAATATGTTGCTCAGAAATCCTGTTCCCTTGGAAGATTTCCTATCTCCACTGTTTGCCAATATAGCAGTAATGCCTTCACTCTGAAAAGCAGGTCACGGTGTAATTCTGGGTCTCCAGGAACTGGTGTTAGTACAGACTTGTCTCTGATGAGTCCCAGGATAAGTGGTTTTGTGAGTGGCCTTGGCTCCTTTGGGAAAGACTTAGAGAAAAGAAGGTTTCTGGCAAGAACTTACAGCATTACTGCAGGGCTTTTTCCCTGAGATACCTGGTTTCTTCATTCTTGGTCTGACATAGGCCTGAAAATTGGGTGCAAAGCCATGACTATATTGTGAAGACTCAAATCAGGCATTTGTTAGTAACAGGAAGACCTTTGTTTTTTCTTGAGATGGAGTCTTACTTTGTTGGCCTGTATAGAGTGCCATGGTGTCATAGCTCATCCTCAAACTCCTGAGTTCAAGTGATTACCTCCTAAGTAGCCCCCACCACCAGGCCTGGCTAGCTTTTTCTATTTAGTAGAGATGGGGTCTCACTCTTGCTCAGGCAGTTCTCGAACTCCTGAGCTCAAGCAATCCACCCACCTCGGCCTCCCAGAGTGCTGGGATTACAGGCATGAGCCACCTCGCCTGGCCAAGACGTTTTTCTTTCTTAATTTCATATTAATATGAGGGTACAAATGATTAGGTTACATCATTTACATTTCTAAGGTAACAGGAAGACTTGTAAATTGTAAGAATCCAGTAGGATCCTTGCTCATGTACAGTATTTTGTTCTTAAGGGCACCACACTTAAGCAGCACTGAAGATGCCTGAAGTTCAGACCACGGTAAATAACGTGCTGGCTTTACTGCTGGTCGTGGTACTGGGCCTTTCACATGCCAGCCTGACCTCTGCCACCACAGGAGCCACACACCCCCACTACAATTAGCCCATTTCTATTGCAGCATCTCCCATGTGCATCCTGATGTTGAAGATTCTATAGATAAGCTCATTCAACATCCAGTCCAACACCATCTTCCCGGCCTTCCATCAGAAAGGGAATCACTGAGTCACATGATCTCTGTTGCAGCCACATGTGACTATTTGACACAGAGTTGGGCAATGAGTGTAGGTAGAAGTCCCTGGCGAAGGCTTCCTTTGTGGAATGAGGCACAATGCCTGCAGATACAGCCACCATCTTGCAAATATGAGGGTGAAAAACCACAGGCACCTGATGGTAGGACAAGAAAACAAAGGATCCCCGTTGTCTGATGGCATCACTGAGCTGACATACCAGACTGAATGTCTTACTCCTAGATTTTTTAATGCCTGAGACAGATTAGGCCCCTTGTTTACTTCTCTGAGAAGAGCCCAGAAGCAATCTCCACACCAGATGACATCATCCAGTTGATGTGTCTCAAAGTCGGCCCATCCTTATACTTCCAGCTTCCCCCAAACCCCACATAAGATCAGCAGTCTGCTCTGCTAAGGGAGCTTGGGCCTGACTGGCATAGCTCTCCCTGACCATATAGCAAGCAAATTCTGCTTCGTATTTTAACTTCAGGTATTGAGTTGGGGCTGGGGATGGGAGGATCCTTTGATCCTAACCTGAAATCTAGCCTGATTGGGGGAACATCCAGTAGAGCCCAGATTATCAGTTTACTGGAATTTTCAAAATTTTATTTTATTATAATTTTTTATTACTATACCCAATGCTATCAGTACAGGCAGTCCCCAGGTTACAAACAAGATAGGTTCTGTAGGTTTGTTCTTAAATTGAATTTGTATGTAAGTTGGAACAAGTACATTGACCTATTACCTGTAATAGCCTCCATTTGTAAGTGCATGATGTATATCAGTTGAACGTTTGTAACTTGGGGACTTACTGGAATAGCGTCTGTTTGTAAGTACGAGTTGTATATAAGTCAGATGTTTGTAAGCCAGGGACTACCTGTACTATATTGCAGATTTTACAGGACCAGGTTTTTGTCTGCGCTGCTCCCTGTAGTAACCTAGAACAGTACTTTGCACTAGAAATCACTCAGTAAATAAATAATATTTGTGAATGAATTTTTTTCTCCACTGAAATTAAGATAATCTTTTGAATAAAGAAGAAAGATGTTAAAGACAAATGAAAATGGAGGCCACAAGCCAACCACGTGATAAAAACTTAAGTCATCCCAAGTCACTGGAGTAAAAGTTGAAGAGGGAGATGGCATTTAGAAATATGTTCCATTGTTGAACAACGAAACAGGGATGATGAAATGAGATAATGTGTATGAACATGGGCACAAAGCATGGGCCAGTTCATGGGGGAGGAATTAGTAGAAAACCAGTGTCCCTTCCATACAGAATTTCCTCTTGGCTTTTGTAAGTAGAGAACCTCTTAGACTGTTAAGCCACAACAGTAGCCCCAAGTGTAGTGGTACAGGTTATGCCTTCCTCAAAGATTCCTGGGGGAGTTGAGAATGAAATCCAAAAGGCCAGGTACAGGTGGATTGCCTGAGCTCATTGCCTCTGCTCAAATACAAAACAGAGTTTGCTTGCTTTATAGTAGGAGAGAGCTCACACCTGTAATCCTAGTACTCTGGGAGGCCAAGGTGGGTGAATTGCCAGAGCTCATGAGTTCAAGACCAGCCTGAGCTAGAGTGAGACCCCATCTCTAAAAAAAAAATAGCCAGGCATTGTGGTGAGTGCCTGTAGTCCCAGCTA
The DNA here is from genome assembly GCF_027406575.1 of Nycticebus coucang. NCBI lineage: Eukaryota > Metazoa > Chordata > Mammalia > Primates > Lorisidae > Nycticebus > Nycticebus coucang. The sequence continues at coordinate 58,679,790 of NC_069790.1, forward strand.
TTCCGGAGGCTGAGGCAAGAGGATCACTTGAGCCCAAGAGTTTGAGGTTGCTATGAGCTGTGATGCCATGGCACTCTACCCAGGGCAAAAAAGTAAGACTCTGTCTCAAAAAAGAGAGAGAGAGAATGGAATCCAGCCTCCAGTCTCCATGGTGCTCTGTGCTCTAGTTTGGATCTTTTTTTTTTTTTTTTTGGCAGTTTTTGGCTGGGGCTGGGTTTGAACCCACCACCCCAGTATATGGGGCTGGCACCCTACTCCTTGAGCCACAGGCAGATCTTGATCAACCCAAATGGCTGCCATTTTGAAAATTTCACAAAGGTACCAAAAGTACTGAGAGCCTGAGTCAAAATTTGACCAGCTTCCTTTCTGTTCCAAATTTAGGAGTAGCACTGTAAGGATTAATATGAATTAAAAACAAGATGCTTAATTCCACCTGTTGAAAATAAGGCAAGAAATTTTCCTCCCTTCTCTTACATATCAGAACATTAGCTTAGAAAACTTTTAAGTACTTTCTCAGTCTCTTTGACATACGTATTTTTTAGAAACTAAATAAAACTTTTTTCATTTTTATGACCTAGGAATGTTTTTCTCAAGGCATGGGCACTCTGTCTTTGAAATATACACATCAGGAGATAGCACACCTCTCCCAGTTTCTGTGGGAGGCCTTAGCAGCCTTACTTCAGCAGGCACCTTGCTCCAAGTTGTAAAAGTACTTCCTGTCATAAAGATTTGAGTTTGCAGCTCAATTCACAATAGCCAACCGAAGTGCCTGTCAACCCGTGAATGGATTAATAAACTGTGGTATATGTACACCATGGAATACTATTTAGTCATAAAAAGATGGAGACTTTACATCTTTTGTGTTTACCTGCATGGAATTGAAGCACATTCTTCTTAGTAAAGTACCACAAGAATACAAAAACAATTGGTGTCACCAGTAGCTCAGTGGGTAGGATACCAGCCACCCAGGGTGGCAGGTTCGAACCTGGTCCAGGCCAGCTAACAACAATGGCAGCGGCAACAACAATAAAAAAATAAGGCAGCGCCTGTGGCTCAGTGAGTAGAGCGCCAGCTCCATATACCGAGGGCGGTGGGTTCGAGCCCAGTCCTGTACAAACTGCAACAAAAAAATAGCCGGGCATTGTGGCGGGTGCCTGAGGCAAGAGAATCGCCTAAGTCCAAGAGCTGGAGGTTGCTGTGAGCTGTGACGCCACAGCACTCTACCAAGGGCAACAAAATGAGACTGTTTCAAAAAAAAGAATAGAAAAGCAAGAATCCAATGTACTTAATTCTAATACGAAACCAGCAGATAAACAACAAACACAATTATATTCAAGTGGGAGGAGGGGAAGAAGAGAGAGGGGAATGGGCGGGAGGGTGGGGGATTGGTAAGCTCTTACCTGATGGGTACAAAGAAAGGATATAGAGCACATCCCCTGCACGAAAGGCTCAAGTACAACCTGAACTTTACCTTAGAAATGCAAACGATGTAACCTAATCATTTGTACTCTCATATTAACCTGAAATTAAAAAAAAAAAGATTTGAGTTTGTTTTTACACCATCCCCAAAGTTGATTAGATAACATAAATGGTCCCCTCAATTGCCAGGTAAAGTTAGGATGAACTGTGTGTGACCAATTGTGTTGTCAATTTCTCTTAGTTTAAACTAATTATTGTTTATCTTGAAAACATACGTGATGGGTTGTATATGGTGGCTATATAAAAGCGTGAAATTTCCTTCTATTTGTAATCTCTTAGCAAATTGTGATATGCTTCACATTCTGGTTTGATGTTGACTCAATAAAACTGTTTCTTTTCTCTACTACCTTTGTAGAAAGGATTTCTAGGTTAAGAGAAGATTCTTTTAAAAATTATATTTCTCCAACAGCAGCTTCACCCTTTATTCTAAAATGGCTGTCTTTTTTACTCACACCTTTGCTATGCATGAAAAATATTTAAGATATAATGATGTTTTTGTTATAAACCTTCCTCTCACCGAGCTTTGGCTAAACAGGTGGCTCACAGAAGTTAGAGTAATTGTTATAGAAATAGTGAAGATGGGCTTATACCTCTAATCCTACACTCTGGGAGGCAGTGGCAAATGGATTGCTTGAGCTCAAGAGTTTGAGACCAGCCTGAGTGACAGCGAGACTCCCCTAGCTGGGCGTTGTGGCCGGTGCCTGTAGTCCCAGCTACTTGGGAGGCTGAGGCAAGAGGGTCATTTGAGCCCAAGAGTTTGAGGTTGCTGTGAAGTATGACACCACAGCACTACCCAGGCTGACAGAATGAAACTGTCTTAAAAAACACACACACACACACACACACACACACACACACACACACACACCCAAAAATGAAGTTGTTACAAAAAGTTGAGGTTATGATTGCAACTTTTCTGTCATGCCAATCTGTCATGTTGGATCAGAAACACAGGTTAGTGATTCCCACTTCTTTTATAGAAAGAAAGAAAGAAAGAGAGAGAGAGCGAGAGAGAGAGAAAGAAAGAAAGAAAGAAAGAAAGAAAGAAAGAAAGAAAGAAAGAAAGAAAGAAAGAAAGAAAGAAAGAAAGAAAGAAGAAAAAGTGAAATCATGTAAATTCAACCATATGCAGGAATTTTTTTAAAAAATAAAATTTAGGTCGGGCATGGTGGCTCATGCCTGTAATCCTAGCGCTCTGGGAGACCAAGGTGGGTGGATTGCTTGAGCTCAGGAGTTCGAAACCAGCCTGAGCAAGAAAGAGATCCCGTTTCTACTAAAAATGAAAAACTGAAGCAAGAGGATCACTTGAGCCTAAGAGTTTGAGGTTGCTGTGAGCTATGACCACACAGCACTCTACTAGGGCGACAAAGTGAGACTCTGTCTCAAAAACAAATAAATAAAAGTAATAAAAATAGAATTTAGATTTTAAATTTGCATTAGATTCTTTGGGACACAGTACTGTTATTTCTCAGAGTAGCATTTCCCCAATTTCTTTTGGATTCTATGTAGGGCAGTTTTGCAGTGACATTATAGTGCTGGTTCCATGATACTTACTTTGCTTCTTTAGGCCTCTGATTCCCTTTCTGTAAAATGAGGGAATTCGATTAGATGGTCTGTAAATGTATATGAATCTTTGAAAAGCCGTTTTCTTCATTTGGCTCATGAGCCACAAACACATGTGTATCTATGATAATTTTGCACTTAACTCAAAAAACTAAATCCTGGGGCGGAGCTTGACCGGGCAGTTCTCTCACAATGGCTCCCTGCGGCCCAGCTCAGCAGCTCAGTCTGGGGCCCCCTAGACAATGCCCAACATTCTCCCACTCCTGCTCAAGCTCTCCCTAAGGCAGTTCAACTGAGTGCCAAGTCCAAAAACACCCAAACAGTTCACAGCTTTTCAAGAAATCCTGTCTTCTAAGCTAACCCTAAAGCTACCTTTCTGCAGAAATTAGACTCAAGAGGAATCTTCAGCCCACAGGGACAAGAAAGCTGGTCCAACTCAGTGACAGAAGCTAAAAGCTGGGCAGAGCAGAACTCACCAAGAAACAGAGCTGCGATTTCCAGGGACATCCGGGCTGGTGAGCTGCAGTTATCCTCAGAAAGAGTTTTAAGATGGGCTGGTGATCAGTAGAGACTGATCACTTCAGGGTGCAGTGGGAGGAGCTGGTGAACCCCTGGACTCCAGTAACAGATTAAGGATCCATCCTGAGGTTTGAGTCTTCAGTCCTGAGTCCTGTTCTGCCCTGGACATGCTAGAAGCAAAGGCACAGTCCTCCTGGGCCTCCTGTTCCTTGCCCACAGCATAAGGATAATCATACTTGTATCTCACAAATGTTCTGAAGAATAAGGTCAAATTTTTGATAACCTTCGAGTTTTGTAAAAATAATATCATAATATTATGTTGTCACCTACTCATTACTGATGTTATCATTATATTGGATTTTTTTTTTTTTTTGCAGTTTTTTTTTTGGCGCGGGCTGGGTTTGAACCTACCACCTCCGGCATATGGGGCCGGTGCCCTACCCCTTTGAGCCACAGGCACCGCCCATTACATTGGATTTTAAGCTCTCCTTTTGTCTTTGGATTTTAAGTTCTCCTTTTTAGAATACCTTGGCTGATTAGCCCCCTGATACTTTAGTTATTCCTGGATTCTGTTGCCATTTTTGTTGCTGTTTGAGAGTTTATCTATTTTAACCTGCTTGAATAAACATTTTTAATTCTTAATAAAAAAACAAACAAACAAAAATCCAAATCCTATTTCCTCGAAGCGTTCAGCGTGGAAGCCCAGAGCGAACTCTGGCGGCGCCGCGCGGCGTCGCTGGCCCGACCCAGGCTCTCCGCGGGCCCTCCCCGCCGGTCTCCTGCGGCCGCCCGGTCCGCTGACCCCCGCAAGGTCAAGCGCCCCGCAGCTGCAGCACTCCTGCCGTTTTCTGAATCCCCAGTGTCTTTCTAGACTTTTATAATCCAAGACACAGGACTTATGAGCACTATTCTAGGTGGAAAACCAGAGATGAGACAGGGAGTCCAAAAGCTCGAAGTTGGACGTGACCTTTGCGGAGGGGACCCGCATGCAATGTGGCTACGGGTCTCAGCCATCTGACGCTACAGTTTGTCCCATAGAAGCATCAGATTAGGAGACATAAATCCCCAGTGTATAGAGTTCGTAACTGGATCGCACCTCTCCTGAGCTCTCACGCCCTTATTTCCAGTCACCTAATGGATACAGGAGTCTCTGGGACGCCTTAGAGTCGTCACGTCACTAATCAGAACAGAAGCAACAGGTGCAATCGCCTGGAAAGAACAGCTGATTTTTCATCTCCCACAAAGTGACGCTTATGTCTTCCTCGGCCACCCTCCCTCATTCTCTATTTTACAAATGATTATTAGGTTTCATTGACTTTATCTCCCTTATTTTTTCCGGGTGGGGACTACAGGGGCTCACCGAGCGCAGTGCAGTGACGCCATCGTGGCCCCCTGCAGCCCGGGGCTCCTGGGCTTCTCCCGCCTCAGCCCCAGAGCAGCCAGGACCACAGGTACGACACCGCGCCTAGCTATATATACATATATGCATTACAGAATGGACCATTTTAACCATTGTTAAGTGTACAATTCAGTGTTAAGTGCATTCATCACGTTATTCAATGGCACTACCATTTTCAGAACTTTTTAATCACCCCAAATAGAAACCTTGTACCCATAATATTCCTCTCTCCCTTCAGCCCTGGTGACCTCTATTTTGTCCTTATGAATTTGGCTATTCTGGGTAATTCATATAAGTGGAATTATTCAATATTTGCCCTTTTGTGTTTGGCTTTCTTTTTTTTCTTTCAGAGATAGTCTCACTTTGCTGCCCTCGGTAGGGTGGTGTGGTGTTACAGCTCATCACAGCAACCTCAAACTCCTGGGTTTAGGCGATTCTCTTCCTCAGCCTCCCAGGTAGCTGGGGCTACAGGCGCCTGCCACAACGCCCGGCTATTTTTTTGTTGCAGTTTGGCCAGAACTGGGTTTGAACCCGCCACCCTCGGTATATGGGGCCAGCGCTCTACCCACTGAGCCACAGGCGCCACCCTTGTGTTTGGCTTTCAAGGTTCATCCCTGTTATAGCACATCGCAGAATTTCATTCCTTTTTATGGCCAAATAACATTTCATGGTGTATATATATATGTTTCGATAATCCATTCATCTGTCAATGGACATTTGTGCTGTTGCCATGTCCCCTGGTTAGCTGGACTGCTGTCCCGGAATACCATAAACTCATAAACTGGACAGCTTAGCCAGCAGACACTTATTTCTCACAGTTGTGGAGGCTGCAAAGTTCAAGATGAAGGTGCTGGCAGCTTTGGTTCTAGTGAGACCTTTGGTCCTGGCTTGCAGACAGCCACCTTCCGGCTATGTTCTCACACAGCGTGGAGAGTTAAGAAGGCTTCGGTCTTTTTTTCCCTCTTCTTATAAGGACGGTAATCTCATTATGGAGGTTTCACCCAAACGACCTCATCTAAACCTAATTATTGCCAAAGGCCCTTCCTCCTGATACCAGCATCTTGAGGTAGGGTAGGCAGGGCTTCAATATATTTATGGACATATTTACTGAAGCGGGGAGAGGGAAGGACACAAACATTTAGCTCACAATACCAGCTTTTGACCTAGGTATTTATTTTAAAATAGCATTTTTTTTCTTATATAAGTAGTGAATGCTAGTAATACAAAATTGAAAATGTATGAAGAAGAATATAATGTCCCTGGCCTGGGTAGAGTGGCATGGGGTTGGTGGTCCCCATCTCATAGCAAAGCAACCCCTTGATTATCCCAGCTTAGCTTTTGGTCTGCGCCCATGTCTGGGTCATGTCTTGGACAGATGAAAAGAAAAAAAATTGTAATGAAAAAGAATATAAAATGCACTGTAATTCCAACTATGTCAATTGTGGACATTTTATTTCCAGTTTTCTTTACATGCATGTGTGTGTGTGTGTGTGTGTGTGTGTGTGTTTTCTACCAATTTAAAATCTTTATGTAATTTTGAGTCTATTTTTTGTATCAAATATATATATTTTTTTTTTGGCCGAGGCTGGGTTTGAACTCACCACCTCTGGAATATGGGGCCAGTGCCCTACTCCTTGAGCCAAAGGTGCCACCCTACATTGAATATTTTTATAAGCATTTCCCCATGTTACTAAACATTTTTTTGTAAACAGTACCTCTGATGATGCATAAAATTCCATTACAAACATATCAAAATTAATTTTCCTATTGTTGGATCTTTAGATTGTCACTTTTTTTTTTTTTTTTTACTATTTTAAACAATACTGGAAATGACTTTTTTTTTCTGGAAATAACTTTTTTTTTTTTTGTAGAGACAGAGTCTCACTGCGCTGCCCTTGGTAGAGTGCTGTGGCGTCACACAGCTCACAGCAACCTCTAACTCTTGGGCTTACGCGATTCTCTTGCCTCAGTCTCCCCAGCAGCTGGGACTACAGGCGCCCGCCGCAAAGCCCGGCTATTTTTTTTGTTGCAGTTCGGCCAGGGCTGGATTTGAACCCGCCACCCTCGGCATATGGGGCCGGCGCTCTACTCACTGAGCCACAGGCGCCGCCCCTGGAAATAAATTATTTTATTTATTTATTTTTTTTGTGGTTTTTTGGCCGGGGCTGGGTTTGAACCCACCACCTCCGGCATATGGGACCGGCGCCCTACTCCTTGAGCCACAGGCGCCGCCCAGAAATAAATTATTATTATTATTATTATTTTTTGTAGAGACAGAGTCTCACTACTTTATGGCCCTTGGTAGAGTGCCTTGGCATCAAACAGCTCACAGCAACCTCCAACTCCTGGGCTTAAGTGATCCTCCTGCCTCAGCCTCCCGAGTAGCTGGGACTACAGGCGCCCGCCACAACGCCCAGCTATTTTTTGGTTGCAGTTTGGCCGGGGCCGGGTTTGAACCTGCCACCCTCAGTATATGGGGCCGGCGCCTTACCAACTGAGCCACAGGCGCCGCCCGAAATAAATTATTTTTAATGTGGATTTTTCTTTTTGTTCTTGTCTTATTTATTATTATTATTGATAAGATGTATTAAAGGACATTAGAACTTTGTGAATCTCATACAACTTTAGGACACATACTAATAACATGCTTATTTAAATATAAGCCAAAGAAAGTTAAACGTTATTCGGTATTTGACAATGCTTCCTGTATGGATTTTCATATACCAAATAAGGCTGCTATGTAGCTCTTAAATTTTCAGTGGCTATAATATTTAGAAAGCTAATGCAAGGTCAGAAATTTGATTTTGAAAAGTTTGTCAAATATTAAAGGTTTATAACATTTATTGTCATAAAACACTTATTTTCATAAAGTACGATCTCAAGCTACTATAGAATAGTCATTTTTTCAGCCAAAGTGATAAACATTTCAAAAAGCAAAAAATATTACTCTCATAACTTTCATGCTTATTTAGTTTTAATAATTTGAAGTATTTTTGAAACTTTTGAATTAGGCAAATTATTTTTCCAAAAGCCACTTTTCTATGTCTCCTTATAAACTTTTTTCCCAAGAAAAAAAATCTACGTGCATTTTTTTCCTTCTGTGTATATAATTGTTTCTCTTATATTTGGTAGTTTTTTTATTTGTTTGTTTGTTTGATTGTTGGGGATTCATTTAGGGTACAAGAAGCCAGGTTACACTGATTGCATTTGTTAGGTAAAGTCTCTCTATATTTGGTAGTTTTGATTACATGCATTAATTATAATATTAACTCTTAGTAACTCTTACTTTTAATCTAGCGAGTTAAAGTAACTTTGTGTTGTTATCAGTCCCTAATTGTATTAGTATGCCTAAATATATTTAGCTTTCTCTCTCTCTTTTTTTTTTTTACATATACACGTTTATTTGGTTTTTGTCCGTGTTTTATATCTTCTTAGAATGGATTCCTAGAAATGGAATTATGGGAATAAAAGGTATGGAAATATTTTTAAGATTATTGATACACACTGCCTTTCCAAAAGGCTATGCTAATTTACATTGCCACCAGCTGGATGGGGTGTCCTCTGTGCCTCTGAGATGGTTCCTACTGGTCTCTGCTCTGGAATTCACAGCCTGTGTGGGCCCCTTTAGTTGATCTATGTGACCAATAACATAGGGCAGAAGTGATGGGATGTTACCTTTTCCAGAGTAAGTTATAAAAAAGATGGTGGTGTCTGTTTTGGGACGGGCATGTGCACCATGAGGGATCATTTGCTCTGGGAAAAGCCAGGCAGTGAGCAAAGCCAGGGAGAGGTCCACACAGTGAGAAACTGGGCCTCCTGCCAACAGCCACAAGAGGGAACTGTTTCTCCTGTTTCATTGCTTTTGCTTTTTGATGTACACAAACTTTGTTTATCATCTAATCTCTCTTTCCCTATATACTCTCCTTCCCTACCTTTTAATTAAAAAAAAAAAAAAAACTTACCAAATTAATACATATGTATGGTAAAAAGTCAAATAATTCTATATATAGAATTTTTAGAGTGAAAAACATTATAGAATGTTTACAGGGCAAAACAGGGGTTCCCTGCCTTCTCCTTCAGTCTCAGTAACTGTCTCGGGTGGAATTTGATCAGAGAAACAACCACTGGGAGCAGGATCTAAGAAATTTTATGTGATTGTGAGAGCTCACTGACCGGTCTATGGAGGGCTGTTGCTTCTGTGTTTGGAGGTGAGGTCTTAAATGAGCTGGGCCCACCGAGAAAGGAACAAGAGACACACCCTCACCAAGTCTCCGCCTCAGATGACACAGGTGATCTGCAGGAGAAACTGTGCCCTTACCTGGAGCTAAACGTGCACCTGGCCCAGGAGTTGCTGAAGCTACAGTCACTCCTGAGTTCTTTCCCAGAATCATGGCGTGAACATAAGAAATTAATGAAATCTTTGCATTTAATTTCTGAGCTGATCATTTAGCTCCCTTGCAAAAGTTTAAGAACTACTATTTATATAATGTTCCATATATGTATGGGGCTAAAAACCAGTGGTCCCTCACCACCAGTTGGACAGTGTACAAATATGTGTGCATGCCCTTTGTAGAAAATTTGGGAAAATACTGAGAAATATAAAGCGGAAAATAGTAGCTATAGAAAACCTCTGCTGATGCACTAACATTCTGGGAGTATTTTGTTTGTGGAATTGATTTTTTTGTTTGTTTGTTTTTTTCCCAGAGGCAGAGTCTTACTCTGTTGTCCAGGCTAGAATGCAGTGGCATGATCATAGCTCACTGCAGGTTTGAACTCCCGTGGTCAAGGGATCCTCCTGTCTCACCCTCCCGAGTTGCTGGGACTACAGGTGTGCACCACTTGGCTCAGATCTATATTATACAGTTCTATTTCTGCTTTTGTTCTCATATATTGTGAACCTGTCCCTTATCACTAACAATTTTCATTTCGGATGCACACACACGCTGTATTTTATCTAAACATTCCCTTCCTGTTGCTCATTCAGGTTTCCTCCTCCCTGGCATTGACCTTCCCCAGGCTTACATTTCTTAAGGGTGGGAGGTACACTCTCCTACAAAAGGTATGGCTCATGGCTAGGCACTGTGGCTCATGCCTGTAATCCTACCACTCTGGCAGGCTGAGGCATGACAATTGCTTGAGCTCAGGAGTTCAAGACCAGCCTGAACAAAAGTGAGAGCAGTCTCTACTAAAAATAGAAAAATAGGCAGGCATTGTGGAGGCTGCCTATAGTTCCAGTTACTCAAGAGGCCGAGGCAGCAGGATTACTTGAGCCCACGAGTTTGAGGTTGCAGTGAGTTATGCTAATACCACAGTACTATAGCCTAGGCAACAGAGTGAGGCTCTGTCTCAAAGAGAAAAAAAAAACAGGTATGGCAGAGACATCTGGTGTGAAGGAGCACATTTTTTTTTTTTTTTTTGCAGTTTCTGGCCAGGACTGGGTTTGAACACGCCACGTCCAGCATATGGGGCCAGTGTCCCACTCCGTTGAGCCACAGGTGCCACCCAGCAGCACAGTTCTTTTTTTTTTTTTATTGTTGGGGATTCATTGAGGGTACAATAAGCCAGTTACACTGATTGCAATTGATAGGTAAAGTCTCTCTTGCAATCATGTCTTGCCCCCATAAAGTGTGACACACACCAAGGCCCCACCCCCCTCCCTCCATCCCTCTTTCTGCTTCCCCCCCATAACCTTAATTGTCATTAATTGTCCTCATATCAAAATTGAGTACATAGGATTCATGCTTCTCCATTCTTGTGATGCTTTACTAAGAATAATGTCTTCCACTTCCATCCAGGTTAGTACGAAGGATGTAAAGTCTCCATTTTTTTTAATGGCTGAATAGTATTCCATGGTATACATATACCACAGCTTGTTAATCCATTCCTGGGTTGGTGGGCATTTAGGCTGTTTCCACATTTTGGCGATTGTAAATTGAGCTGCAATAAACAGTCTAGTACAAGTGTCCTTGTGATAAAAGGACTTTTCTCCTTCTGGGTAGATGCCCAGTAATGGGACTGCAGGATCAAATGGGAGGTCTAGCTTGAGTGCTTTGAGGTTTCTCCATACTTCCTTCCAGAAAGGTTGTACTAGTTTGCAGTCCCACCAGCAGTGTAAAAGTATTCCCTTCTCTCCACATCCACGCCAGCATCTGCAGTTTTGAGATTTTGTGATGTGGGCCATTCTCACTGGGGTTAGATGATATCTCAGGGTTGTTTTGATTTGCATTTCTCTAATATATAGAGATGATGAACATTTTTTCATGTGTTTGTTAGCCATTCGTCTGTCATCTTTAGAGAAAGTTGTATTCATGTCTCTTGCCCATTGATATATGGGATTGTTGGCTTTTTTCATGTGGATTACTTGCCCATTGATATATGGGATTGTTGGCTTTTTTCATGTGGATTAATTTGAGTTCTCTATAGATCCTAGTTATCAAGCTTTTGTCTGATTGAAAATATGCAAATATCCTTTCCCATTGTGTAGGTTGTCTCTTTGCTTTGGTTATTGTCTCCTTAGCTGTACAGAAGCTTTTCAGTTTAATGAAGTCCCATTTGTTTACTTTTGTTTTTGTTGCAATTGCCATGGCAGTCTTCTTCATGAAGTCTTTCCCCAGACCAATATCTTCCAGTGTTTTTCCTATGCTTTCTTTGAGGATTTTTATTGTTTCATGCTTTAAATTTAAGTCCTTTATCCATCTTGAATCAATTTTTGTGAGTGGGGAAAGGTGTGGGTCCAGTTTCAGTCTTTTACATGTAGACATCCAGTTCTCCCAACACCATTTATTGAATAGGGAGTCTTTCCTCCAAGGTATGTTCTTGTTTGGTTTATCGAAGATTAGGTGGTTGTTAGTTTCATTTCTTGGTTTTCAATTCAATTCCAAGTGTCTATGTCTCTGTTTTTGTGCCAGTACCATGCTGTCTTGAGCACTATGGCTTTGTAGTATAGACTAAAATCTGGTATGCTGATGCCCCCAGCTTTATTTTTATTACTAAGAACTGCCTTAGCTATACGGGGTTTTTTCGGGTTCCATACAAAACGCAGAATCATTTTTTCCAAATCTTGAAAGTACGATGTTGGTATTTTGATAGGAATGGCATTGAATATGTAGATTGCTTTGGGAAGTATAGACATTTTAACAATGTTGATTCTTCCATCCATGAGCATGGTATGTTCTTCCATTTGTTAATATCCTCTGCTATTTCCTTTCTGAGGATTTCATAGTTTTCTTTATAGAGGTCCTTCACCTCCTTCGTTAGGTATATTCCTAGGTATTTCATTTTCTTTGGAACTATGGTGAAGGGAGTTGTGTCCTTAATTAGCTTCTCATCTTGACTGTTATTGGTGTATACAAAGGCTACTGACTTGTGGACATTGATTTTATATCCTGAAATATTACTGTATTTTTTGATGACTTCTAGGAGTCTTGTGGTTGAGTCTTTAGGGTTCTCTAAGTATAAGATCATGTCGTCAACAAAGAGGGAGAGTTTGACCTCCTCTGCTCCCATTTGGATTTCCTTTATTTCCTTGTCTTGCCTGATTGTATTGGCTAGAACTTCCAGCACTATGTTGAATAGTAAAGGTGACAAGGACAACCTTGTCTGGTTCCAGTTCTAAGAGGAAAAGCTTTCAGTTTTACTCCATTCAGTAAAATATTGGCTGTGGGTTTGTCATAGATAGCTTCAATCAGTTTTAGAAATGTACCACCTATGCCTGTACTCTTCAGTGTTCTAATTAGAAAAGGATGCTGGATTTTATCAAATGCTTTTTCTGCATCTATTGAGAGGATCATGTGATCTTTATTTTTGCCTCTGTTAATATGGTGGATAACGTTTATGGACTTGCGTATGTTAAACCAGCCTTGCATCCCTGGGATGAAGCCTACTTGATCATGATGAATGACTTTTTTGATGATAAGCTGTAATCTATTGGCTAGGATTTTGTTGAGAATTTTTGCATCTATATTCATGAGTGAGATTGGTCTGAAATTCTCCTTTTTGTTTGGGTCTTTTCCTGGTTTTGGTATCAGATTGATGTTTGCTTCATAGAATGTGTTGGGGAAGATTCCTTCTTCCTCAATTTTTTGGAATAATTTCTGCAGTACAGGAATAAGCTCTTCCGTGAAGGTTTGATAGAATTCTGGAGTGAAGTCATCTGGACCAGGGCATTTTTTGGTTGGAAGATTTTTTATTGTTTCTTTGATCTCAGTGCTTGAAATTGGTCTGTTCAGGAGCTCTATTTCTTCCTGGCTGAGTCTAGGGAGAGGGTGTGATTCCAAATGTTTCTCCATTTCCTTAACATTGTCAAATTTCTGGGCATAGAGTTTCTGGTAGTATTCAGAGATGATCTCTTGTATCTCTGTGGGATCAGTTGTTGTTTCCCCTTTATCATTTCTGATTGAGGTTACTAGAGATTTTACTTCTCTATTCCTCATTAGTCTGGCCAATGCTTTATCTATTTTATTTATTTTTTCAAAAAAACAACTCCTTGTTTCATTAATTTTCTGAATGATTCTTTTGTTTTCAATTTCATTGATCTCTGATTTGATTTTGGATATTTCTTTTCTTCTACTGAGTTTAGGCTTAGATTGCTCTTCTTTTTCCAATTCCATAAGATCTCTTGTGAGATTATTGATGCGCTCTCTTTCTGTTTTTCGAATGTAGGCATCTAAAGTGATGAATTTTCCTCTCAAAACTGCTTCTGCAGTATCCCACAGGTTTTGGTAGCTTGTGTCTTCATTGTTGTTCTGCTCAAGGAAGTTAATGATTTCCTGTTTTATTTCTTCCTGCACCCATCTGTTATTCAACAGAAGATTGTTTAATTTCCATGCCTTTGGGTGGGGTGAAGCATTTTTGTTAGAGTTGAGTTCCACCTTTATTGCCTTATGGTCTGAGAAGATACAAGGTAAAATTTCAATTCTTTTGATTCTGTTGATATTTGTTTTGTGTCCCAGGATATGATCAATTTTGGAGAGTGTTCCATGGGGTGATGAGAAGAATGTATATTCTTTATCTTTGGGGTGGAGTGTTCTATATGCGTCTATCAAGCACAGTTGTTCTAGGGTCTCATTTAAATCTCTTATATCTTTGTTTAATTTCTGGTTAGAGGATCTGTCCAGCTCTGTAAGAGGAGTGTTAAAGTCCCCTGTCATTATGGTATTATCAGATATCATATTGCTCAGACTGAGTAAGGTCTGTTTCAAGAATCTGGGAGCATTTAAATTGGGTGCATAAATATTTAGAATTGAAACATCTTCTTGTTGTAATTTTCCCTTGACCAATATAAAGTGACCATCTTTGTCTTTTTTGACTTTAGTTGCTTTAAATCCACATGTATCTGAAAATAAGATTGCAACTCCTCTTTTCTTCTGAATTCCATTTGCCTGAAAAATTGTCTTCCAACCCTTGACTCAGAGCTTTAATTTGTCTATTGAAGCCAGGTGTGTTTCTTGCAGACAGCAAATGGATGGCTTGTGTTTTTTAATCCAGTCAGCCGATCTATGTCTTTTCAGTGGGGAATTCAAGCCATTAACATTTATTGAGATAATTGATAAATGTGGTAGTATTCTATTCGTCTTATTTTGTGAGAGTCCATTGCTTAGTTTTATCTTTTGCATCAGTGTGGAGGTTAGGTTCTGTCCTTTGGTTTCTGAGTTCTTACTTTGCTGCTGATCCATTGTGGTGGTCAGTGTGCAGAACAGGTTGAAGTATTTCCTGTAGAGCTGGTCTTGTTGTGGCGAATTTCCTCAATGTTTGTATATCCGTAAATGATTTGATTTCTCCGTCAATTCTGAAGCTTAGCTTAGCAGGGTACAGAATTCTGGGCTGAAAATTGTTCTGTTTAAGTAGATTAAAGGTAGATGACCATTGTCTTCTTGCTTGGAAAGTTTCATTAGAGAAGTCTGCGGTCACTCTGATGGATTTGCCCTTGTAGGTCAACTGGCGCTTACTCCTGGCAGCTTGCAGAATCTTTTCTTTTGTCTTGACTTTGGACAGGTTCATCACAATGTGTCTTGGAGAAGCTCGGTTAGAGTTGAGGCGACCTGGGGTCCGATATCCCTCTGAAAGCAGTGTGTCAGAATCTTTGGTGATATTTGGGAAATTTTCTTTTATAATGTTCTCTAGTATGGCTTCCATTCCTCTGGGGCATTCTTCTTCCCCTTCTGGGATTCCTATAACTCATATGTTGGAATGCTTCATAAAGTCCCATAATTCTGACAGTGAATGTTCTGCTTTCTCTCTCTTCTTTTCTACCTCTTTTACTATCTGAGTTATGTCAAGAACTTTGTCTTCTACCTCTGAAATTCTTTCTTCTGCATGGTCTAACCTGTTGCTGATACTTTCCATTGCATCTTTAAGTTCCCTAATTGACTGTTTCAGTTCCTTCAGCTCTGCTATATCCTTTTTATATTCTTCATATCGTTCATCTCTTATTTGATTCTGTTTTTGGATTTCCTTTTGGTTATTTTCCACTTTATTAGCAGTTTCCTTCATTGTTTCCATCATTTCTTTCATTGTTTTCAACATGTGTATTCTAAATTCCCTTTCTGTCATTTCTAACATTTCTTTATAGGTGGAATCATCTGCAGTAGCTACATCATGGTCCCTTGGCGGGGTTGTTCTGGACTGGTTCTTCATGTTGCCTGGAGTTTTCTGCTGATTCTTCCTCATGAGTGATTTCTTTTATCTGTTTCCTTGCCCTAATTTTCCTTTCACTTCCTCTTGCTCTTTAAGTTCTCATGCCTGTGGACTAAAGGTTACAGGATCAGAAGGGTGAGAAGGTTGAGGAGCAAAAAAGGGATGAAAGAAAGGAGGACCGAGTGATAAGAAAAAAAAGAAAGATAGAGAAACGAGAGGGGGTGGGGATAAGGAATATTGACAAAAAGAAGAGAGGCACAGAAAGAGAGAGACAGGGCAATATAGGTGTACAGTAGGGTACTTTGATACAAGCTTAAAAAAACCCCACCTTCTGGGGTTGCCCAGTTGGGTGGTTCCCTTGAGGTCAGTAGCTCTTTGCTAACCTGATCAGACACAGTACCCCACCTCCACCAAGTAGAGAGGAAAGACAAAAATGCTATAAATCAAACCAAAACAAGCAAACAGAAAACTTTACGGGATAAAACTGGGTGAAAAACCAAATAATAGCGGTAGAAACACTAGCAAAAATGAAGTTCTAGTTATTGAAAATGGCAGCAATGGGAAATTATAATTAAACTAGAAAAATTGAGAAAGAAAAGGATCTGTATGGAAAAGGTTGAAATTAAAAAACAAAACAATATCAACAACATCAAAATAAACAAAAAAACCCAACCAAACCAAAAAAAAAAAAAAAAACACACCCCAAAACAAAGCAGTATGTATATGTTATTAAATATTGTCTGGGCAACACGTGGTCTTCTGGGGTATGAGATGTTAATCACAGTTCTGATACGACTGGAGGCTGCTCATTTCTCAAACCCCAGCAGGTAGACACCCTAAATCTCTCTTCAGCCCACTTAAAAGGCACTTTGAAATTTTAACCTTCTGAGCAGAAGCTTTCCCAGGAAAGTGCTTGTCGCTGGAATCACTGCTGAAGTGGCTATCCACTTACCCAGTGTGCCAAAACCGGTCTCACTCTGCCCCTGAGGGTTAGGGCTGCAAGGCGGCTCAGACCCCACCCTTAGGCTACTTGGTCGCTGGGTTACCAGCTCCCACCCAATTCTAGCTCTGTGACCCTGAGGGCAGAGCTTGCCGGGGCAGACCGCTCACAATGGCTCCCTGTGACCCACAGCCAAACACTATTAGCTCCGTCTGGCTCAGCGGCTCAGACTGGAGCCCTAGACAATGGCCAAAGTTCTCCGCACTCTCGCTCAGGCTCTCCCCAAGGCAGTTCAACTGAGTGCCAAGTCCAAAGACACCAAAACAGTTCACAGGTAAGGCCTTTCTGGTTTGCAGTCTCGCTGCTACTGAACTTACAGTTGCGGGCGGGTTTAGACGGATTGAACACACGCGACCACTTGCCGGTTTTCCACTGTTTTAGTCCTCCTCTTGGGGTCCAGAAGTCTCTCGCTGACTCCCTGTATCCTCACAGGGGTGATGATTGGCAGATCCCACCAGCCAGAGATGCCTGGAGTCCTATCTCCCCAGACTCACGGTGCCCAGATGCAAGGAAGCTATTACTCGGCTGCCATCTTGCTCCCCCTCCCCATTCTTCAGTTTTTCTAAAATCTATTTATTGATAAAGAATCTATCTGCTCCATTCTAAGTACTATAATATTGTTTTTTGGTTTCTATTTTAAAAATTTATTATTTTTATTTATCCATTTTTAACCAGTTTCACTCTATCACCCTGGGTAGAGTGCTGTGACATCATAGCTCACAGCAACCTCAAGTACTTGGGCTTGAGCAATCCCTCTTGCCTCAGCCTCTCCAGTAGCTGGAACTACAGAGGCCCACCACCATGCCCGGCTAGTTTTTCTGTTTTTAGTAGAGAAAGGGTTTCACTCTTGCTCAGGCTGGTCTCAAACTCCTGAGCTCAAGCAATCCACCTGCCTTGGCCTTCCAGAGTGCTAAGATTACAGATGTGAGCCACTAGGCCTCGCCTGGTTCTCTTTTTAAATATCATTTTTGGGTAGAAAGCACTAAATTGTTTAAATGACATAAAATAATTCCAAAGCAAATACATAGTGAAAAATACATTTTAATCCCAAAAATTTGAACACTGGCATTTACAAAGTTATTAACCATGTTATTTACAATCAGTTTTACGATAGCACCTGTGAACAGAGAGATGACTATTCACATGGAGCTACCTTCAATTGCTTCTTTCTAACTCACAAACACTGTGTAGAAATAAGGTAACACTTAAAGCTACTATAGCTCAAAATCATCATGATCCACTTTGATTCTGACAAACCTACCTGGGGATGAAGAAGGTTTGTAATCAACAAATTAAAACTGTTGATGACTGTGCTATAAAATCCTGTGGTTTGGGAGGAAGCTTCCTTTTGGCTCAAACAGTGAAGAGCAACTTTCTATCAAGATCAACTGAAAGAGTCTGTTTTTTTCTTTCCTTCTTTATTATTATTATTTTTTTTTTTTTTGCAGTTTTTGGCCGGGGCCGGTTTGAACCCATCACCTCTAGTATATGGGGCCAGCACCCTACTTCTTGAGCCACAGGCGCTGCTCTAACTGAAAGAGTCTGAATGCCTGTTTGTGACAAAAGAACTAGATGAAAGTTTTTAAAAACCTAGGCTAATAAAATCATTGACAACTTTCCTTATGCTTAAAGCAGCCAAAAGTCTGGCACAACATTTTCTAGATGAGAAAATGAGGCTGTGTGGCTTCATGATAGATTCTGTTGGTCACAGAAACATTTTATTTGATTAAGCATTTGGTCTGGAATGCAAACTTTAATTAATATATTCTTCTTATAGAAAAATACAATCCATTTTATGACTTTCTAGAAATAAATTAGGGGGGGAAATAGACACTACTTGTTCCTAATATCTCCCTGGAAATGACAGTCTTGCTGGAGAAGACATACACATATAGAATATAAAATTTAATTTCAAAATATATTTCATGCTTGTCTACTTTTAATTTTTTAAGTAGTTATAAATAATCTAATCATTACTAGATAGTAGGGAAAAAACTTCTTCCATTTAAGAATTTCATTAAAGAAGTATGTGGCATGTCCTGTAATAGTACAAATACAAAATAACTGGAAATTCAGTTTTAATTTGTTAATTACAAGTGATTAGCAACCGTTTCCTTAATAGTTATTGCAGGAGTAGGTCCAACATGAGTCCATATGTAGCCCTTCTCTGGTCTGGTGGGAACTGTGGGGAACGGTGATGACCGTGACTTGAAATACTCAGAAGGTGCGTGACAAACAAATTCCAAGTATTCCATCTTCCTTGGAAGATCTTCCTCTGGCCCTAGAAGGGAGCCAATGGAAAGGTTAAACACATTTTGGAACATTTATATCATTTTCGGAAAATGATAAAATTCCTAAAGCCTGGGAGAGAACACCCTAGGGGTGACCTGACATTAGCCCTCAAAATGTGCATTACTCTGAAATTATTCTCCATCATCCTTTCTTCTTCTTTTACTTACAGGGGTCCTCAAACTTTTTAAACAGGGGGCCAGTTCACTGTCCCTCCGTTAGAGGGCCGGACTATGGTTTAAAAAAAAAAAAACAACCTATGAACAAATTCCTATGCCCACTGCACATATCTTATTTTGAAGTAAAAAAACAAAACGGGAACAAATGCAATCACACTGCCTCATGTGGCCTGTGGGCCGCAGTTTGATGACCCCAAGGCATATGACATGCTCCCCAAAATAATGACTCCACAGAGAAAGGATTCTAAAAATAATACTGAACACTTCTATAGTGTTATTATGTGCCCACACTGTTCTAAGTACTTATGTATATCAATACTTTGAATCCTCATAACACTGAGGTAGGCACTATTATTATTTCCATTTTATACATGAGGAAAGTGAGGCAAGCCAGATAAAGGACCCTGCCAAAGTCACACACAGCTGGTAAGTGGCAGGGCTGTGTTCTGACCTCCAGACAGGGATGAGCATCAGAATCTGGGGATTAGGAAGAAGAGGTGGGAGAGGAGCCCTGGAGGTGATCTGGACACATCACCGCCTCTGCCAGGACTCTAACCCACAGATTAGGCAAGTGAAGGTCCACTGTTCTTTATATTTATCAGCAGAAAACCACAACTGTTTGGTCATGTAACAACTTGATATGTAGGTGAGAAAAACAGCAGTATGCTGCTTGTCCCTGGAGTTCTCTCTAAAAAAGAGAAATTTATATGTTTTTTTCTCAGGATGCAAAAGTAAGGCATGCTCACTGCAGAAAGACTGGAAAGTTCAGGGTAACTTTAAAAATCAGAATACTTTCACAATTCTATTAGCAGTAACTTCTTGTGAGTCTACATCAAGAATTGTTTGTACACAACTTTTGGAAGCATTGAAATCAACAAAAGCACAGTGGCTGCCATTCCCTATACGATATGCTATACGAGGTCTATGACGGCACGTGTGGCATGCAGAGCGATGCATACTGAGGCTCTAAGATTTTAGAAATAACTGGAACTGTTCTTTCAGACATTATTTTTGAATATATTTTTATAAGTAACCTAAATAACTTAGTTCCTGAGCAATAAATTATTTTAGTACATAATTTGGGAAAATCTTATCCATATCACTTTTTAGTAGGTATACATTGCTCTAACTTAAAATAACTGGTAGCATTCAAACTCCAGCTTTAAAAAATGTCTCTCACATTTTCTGTAAAACTCTTTACCTTTTTTGGAGGACAGAGTCTCACTTTGTCACCCCTGGTAGAGTGCAGTGGCTTCACTGTAGCTCACTGGAGTCTCAAACTCCTGGGCTCAAGTGATAACTCTTCCCTCAGCCTCCCTAGTAGCTGGGACTACAGGCATGCCATCAGGCCTAATTTTTCTATTTTTAGTAGAGACAGGTCTTGCTTTTGCTCTAGTTGGTCTAGAACTCCTGAGCTCAAGCGATACTCCTGCCCCAGCCTCCCAGAGTCCTAGGATTATAGGCGTGAGCACCATGCCCAGTCTGTTGTGACATTTTTATACAGGTACACAACGTAAATTAATTGAATCAGGGTAATTGGGGCATCCATCGTGCCAGACATTTAACATTTCTTTGTGTTAGGAACATTATAATTCTACCCTTTTAGTTATTTTAAAGTATACCCTACTCACTTTGTTGTGCTATCAAATATTGTCCACTCTCTATTTTTTTATCCATTAACCATCCTCACTTTATGCCCCCCTCCCCACCTCTCATAACCATCTTTCTACCCTCTGCTGTTGTTCTCACCTATATGTATCAATTGTTTTTAGTATGAGTGAGAACATGCAAGATTTGTCTTTCTGTGCTTTGAAGCCCTAACTTCTCAGGTGATAGTAATTGGAGATGGGACCTTCAGGAAGGTAATGAAGGTTAAATGAAGTAAAAACATGGGGCCCTAATCCAATAGGACTAACGTCCTTATAAGACACCAGAGAGCTCTCTCTCCAGGTGCACACTCTGAGGAAAGGCCATGTTAGGATATAGCAAGGAGGTGGCCATCTACCAGCCAGGAAGAAAGCCCTCGCCCAGAAACCAATTTTACCCAGATCTTCTTCTTAGACTTCAGCCTCCAGAACTTAGAAAAAATAAATTTCTGTTGTTTAAGCCATCCAGTCTGTGGCATTTTGCCATGAACGCCCAAGCCAACTAGTACGTTCTTTTATATAACACTGCAGAATTAACTAAGTTCAAGAACCCACACCATTTGCCAAACCCACCTATGATGTAGGATGCGGGATCAAACTGGTCTCTGGGGCTAGAGAGAGTGGGAATCAGCCACGTCAGCGCCGCACTCTTCTCACAGTACTGGTCCTGGATGAAGCCCCGGATCTGAGCGTAGTACGGCTTTCCATCTTGTTCATCAATCACAGAAACAACATCACCAATCTGGTAATATACTCCCTGAGGGAAATAAAAGATAGTCCCATATTTAGAACAAAAATAGAACAGTACTACAGTGATGAATGAAACTTCCTTAATATGAAAGCAAGTTTTCAAGGTAGTCAATAAAAGGTCTTAGAGATGGTCTAATATATATATATTTTTTATTTTTTATTTTTGGGATACAGAGTCTCACTATGTTGCCCTGGGTAGAGTGCTGTGGCATTGCTCACAGCAACCTCAAACTCTTGGGCTCAAGTTATTCTCTTGCCTCAGCCTCCTGAGTAGATAGGTATCATTTATATTTTTGATGCCAATTTCTGAAGTTGTTTCACCTTTGAAAAAATTATATACATACACACATGTGATTATATGATAATTTACATCTGGGAAAAACATTTGTTCATTATTTTTATTTTATATCACAGCAATATTATCCCTACTTTTAAAAATGGACTATAATTTTTTTAGAGCAGTTTTAGGTTTGTAATAAAATTGAGCAGAAGGTACAGCGATTTCCCATATGTGCCCTTCCCCATCCAGGCTTAGCCTCCTCCTTTGTCAATCAACATCCTCCACAGAGGGTACACTTGTTACAACTGAGGAACCTGTGCTGACACAACACTATCACACAAAGATGACAGTTCACGTCAGTGTCCACTCCTGGTGCTGTATATCCTGTGAGTCTGGGCAAATGTATAATGATATGCATACACCATTACAGTATCATACGGAGTAGCTTCACTGCCCTAAAAATCCTCTGTGCTCCATGACTATCCCTACCTTGTTAACCACAGTCTTGATGCTGTGACTTGCTGTAAGCCGTATGAGACAGAGACTGCAGCTGAGGCTCCTTTATCAACTCAGCAGTCTTTGTTTTTTTTTTTTTTTTTTGGCCAGGGCTAGGTTTGAACCTGCCACCTCCAGCATATGGGACCGGCACCCTACTCCTTGAGCCACAGGCGCCACCCTCAACTCAGCAGTCTTTTTCTGTACTGCCTTGAAAATCTGTGCTTACCTGGTAAAAATGTACTCTACACATTTCCCTCCCTAATTATCCATTCAAAGAAAATGAATTGAAACTGAAAGAAATGAGAGAAACTCTTCAGATCATCATCAGTCTTCAATTTGCCATCCATCTCCCAGACCCATTGTTTGTCTCTTCTACTCCCCATTCAGTTTCATATCCTCCTAAGAGACAATACTGGTACTTCTGGCATCCAAGGCTTTGTGTTTTATTCATTTCCTGCTCCACTGTATACCCAACTAATCTGTGTATGTCCTGTGTTTAAACCTTCCTGATGCCTCTGCTATCCCATGTCCTCTTCCCTGATCTTGAACTGGAGATAACCTCTCCTTTGAACATCCACAACAGCTGACTGAAATCTTCATGATGCTCAGCACTTCCTTAAATGAATGTAGTTGTCAGAAGGCCACACTGTCATTGACTGTGGGGATACGTACTTCATCGCTGCTGCCCCAGAAGCAGGGCCTTTGCAGTAGGTAAAGCTTCAGGGGTGTGTACATCACCCATAAAAACGATTCTGAAGAAGTATTTCCAGTAACTGAGCTGCAACATGAGCACCTGATAGGCCAGGAGTTTCCCCTGGAGGATCTTATCCGTGTGTCTGAAGTGACTGTCACCCTGGATCACTCTGAATAGGTCTAATTAACGCAGGTCATGGTCCACTAATTGCTGGCTCCTACCCATCACCAGGTGGTCCTTCCTCCCAGCTACTACCCCATATTTCTATTTTATTTATCACATTAGTAGTTTGCATTTATGTTTTGCTTTGTCCAAATATATCACAGGCACTCAAACATATGCTGAATAATTATTACTCCGAAACACAGAGTAGCATGCAAGTGGTTAATATGCTAACACCTTAGCACCATTTCTGGACTTAATCTGGAAACTGCACATTTAGCTGTGAAGGTAACACACAAATCTGAACATGTGATGATCATCTTTACTATTCACTAAGTACCTACTCTGAAAAGTGCCTGACAGATATGAGTTCACTTGACCCACTGAGGTAGTTACTATTCACCATTCTACAGATGAAAACATTAGAGAGGTTGGTCCCGATCACACAGCCAGTGACAGCAGGAACTGAACCCTAGGCTTAGGCTCTGGTACCAGACTACCTCACTCTATGACATGCTGACTATATGACCTTGGACAAGTTAATAAACCTCTTTGTATCTTACTGTCCTCATCCAGAAAATGTGGATAATATCACCACCTCACACAGTGGACTGAATGAAATAAAGCATGTAAAATGCTCAGTGCCTGATCCACAGCAAGCTCATACTAAATTTTAGCCATTTTATTACTGACAATTTATGAAATGCTGGAAATACAGGAGAGACATCTGCCTGTGTACAGATTGTTTTTGACTATACAGGTTGTAGGCTAAAAAAATAAAAACGTGGGCGGCGCCTGTGGCTCATGAGTAGGGCGCCGGCCCCATATACCGAGGGTGGCGGGTTCAAACCCAGCCCCGGCCAAACTGCAACAAAAAAATAGCCGGGTGCTGTGGTGGGCACCTGTAGTCCCAGCTACTCGGGAGGCTGAGGCAAGAGAATCGCTTAAGCCCAGGAGCTGGAGGTTGCTGTGAGCTGTGTGATGCCACGGCACTCTACCGAGGGCGATAAAGTGAGACTCTGTCTCTACAAAAAAATAAAAAAATAAAAAAATAAAAACGTACACTTAAGGGCATAATCACTTGCTTTCCCAGGGTCTGATCAACTTGGATCAGGTATAAAGTACTAACTCACACCACCTCCCCCTAAGTGGCAGTTTACACCCACAAGCACCAAACAGCCTTGAATGGCTGCTGCCAGGCCCAGAGGTTTTTCTGTTACAACAGCTCCTTTCCTAAGACTTCCAGTTTAAAAATAACAGTATGTCACTTCTCTCAATGAAGCATCAGATGTCCATGGGCTTTGGCCCCAGGAAACCGGACCTTCTCCTTCTTTTCTGAAAACATCTTGGATTCTCTCACCATGGACTTCCAGTAAGTTTCAATCCCCAATACTGCCCCTATACCTGTCATCTCTGCTTAAAGGCGTTTTAGAATCTCTGGGCCTACTTTGCCCATTAAACATCCCAGCTTACATCCTCTGCTAGTCCCAATCCTACTTCTGTCTTCCTAACCCTTCAATGCCAACACATTGACTAAGATAGCTTAGTTTTTCATGGCTCCATACTATACATTAGCATTTTAAGAACAATCTCCACAATCTACAGTAAAAAAATACCCAAGCCTCTCATATCACATTTCAGTAGGCAACTCCTCCTTCCATCCCAGTTCTGGGTGAGACAGTTACATTTGGGGGAAAATAGTTTAGAACGGACAAAAAGCATAACCACACCTTATACAAATATGGAATAAGAGACCTTTAGAATAATCCAACATTTTAGCAGCACATTATACAATAGGCCCAATTCTTTCTTCAGTAACTCTATAGAAGCTTACCTTGTAGAAGATTGATTCTGCAGTGATTATGGTGGACACTGACTCTGGAGCTTTGATGGGCTATGAAAAAACAAAAGTAAAAACATCAGCACATTCATAGTACGTAAGCATGCATAGGCATTTTCCCAGCCCTATCCAAGAATTCAGTCATTTGAGAAATGTTAAAATTTGTTGTTTGGTTTTACAAAGTGAAAAATTATCTCCTTGAAGACATTTCCTATTTCAATTATGGAACTGCGCCACTCCACATCAATTTTTTAGCAATCCTGAATTAAGGCTTTAGGAATTTTCTTGGGAGTTCTTTGAAATTTGCCATCTTCCAATAATGGCAAACTTTGAAATCCCTTCTAAATCTGCAATATACCCTTCTGTGCCACAACGTAGTGGGTAGGCCTCTCCAATCTGTCCTACTTGAGACCAGCTTTGAAGAAAGGGGTTGCAGAGATGATGAAATAACTGCAGATAACACAGTCCATCATACTTAAAAGGAATATATGTGATACAAATAAAAACAAATGAATATTTAACATGTTTTGTCTGGTCAAATGTCTAAATTACAAAAACCTCAAATTAGGGATAACTATTCTCAGTTAAGACTCTGTCATCTGCACAACAGTCTACTGCAGGGGCACTCTGTATTTTATACATATAAATGAATATGTCCATCTTCAGAAACATCACTTGCTAGTGAATGAAACAATCCTGTTCTGAAAGGAAAGAATATCATACTGAGGCTTAAAGGAGATAGAGTATTGTCCACTGTCCTCTGTGTTTATAGGAACAGTGAGAACTTACTGCAAGTAAGTACTTTGACTACCTCCTGCACATCCTTCAATAATAATCTTTTTTTTTTTTTTTTTAGAGACAAGAGTTTCACTTTGTTGCCCTTGGTAGAGTGCTGTGGCATCACAGCTCACAGCAACCTCCAGCCCTTGGCCTTATGTGATCCACTTGTACCAGCCTCCTCAGTAGCTGGGACTACAGGAACCCACAACACCCGGCTGTTCCTTTTGTTGTTGTTGTTGCAGTTTGGCCGGGACCAGGTTCAAACCTGCCACCATCGGTAAACAGCGCCAGCACCCTACTTACTGAGCTACAAGTGCTGCCCTCCACAATCTTCTTATTGCAGAAAAGATAAAGAAGGTTTAGCAAAATTTTTAATTCTTCTTTTTTTTTGTTGAGATAGAGTCTCAAGCTATCGCCCTGGGTAGAGTGCTGGGGCGTCACAGCTCACAGAAACCTCAAACTCTTGGGCTTAAGCAATTCTCTTGTCTCAGCCTACCAAGTAGCTAAGACTACAGGTGCCCACCACAACACCAGGCTATTTTTTGGTTATAGTTGTCATTGTTGTTTGGCAGGCCTGGGCTAGATTCGAACCTGCCAGCTCTGGGGTTATGTGGCTGGTGCCCCAGCTGCTTGAGCTACAGATGCCAAGCCAAAATTTTTAATTCATATTCATCAAATTCATAATCCATTTTCTGGGCCTATAATAATAGAAGAATATGGGATGATGAGTTCCAGTATTATTATTTAATTAGATCTTTAAAGAATGAAAAAAAAAAGTTTGGCAGGTATAGCTGGCCATCTAAAGAACCATAATCTCTCTTCTTCCTTGGAATAGAGAACCCAATAAAATGGGTTTAAGGCTGATGTTTCTTTTAAATTCATATTTATATTTTCAAGGGGGGGAGCTAAAAAAATAGAAAGGGTATTATTAACTTTATAAACACTAAGTCTCTTGCAATAAGAGCTCTTTCCCTTTGGTGAGTCTGGACCACTCCCCAGCATACTGCAGAAGTTTCCAAGGGAAGACTCCACATTCAAAGGTGAGAAAAGAAGGCAGCAGCAGGACTCACTATACACAGTCATTACAGTAAGAGGCGTTGTTCATGATCATCTTACATTTTTTAATTTAAAAATATGTCTTCTCCCTTTTCCTTTAGTAGAAACTTTCTTTTCAGCAGCTGGAGTAGATTTGTATTTAGTGTTTCTGAGCCGAGCAGACCTCCTGTGAATTTCCTGCTTACTCTGTTACGTAAACAAAGAACAAAAAGAGAAATAAAAACTGTAGAAAGGTTACTGTCCCAATACAACCATCTTACATGGATCCCAGAGTATGCACTTTATAAGGTCATTTAATGAACACTTATGCTGTCATTTAAAACAATGACATAATATCCTACTTAATAACATGATACATAACAGAAATAATCTTTATTAACAGGGAAAAGGTCCAGGGCCTACAACATCGGCTGCATGATCCTGTTTACGACTGTGTGGGTACTGGTCTCTTGAGATGCCTGGTTGCTCCTACCCCAAATATTATTACAATGGGGCAATTTCTGAAGGGCTTTTAAGTTTCTTGCTTCTTTATACTCTGAATTTCTCACAATAAAAAGAGATGCTTAGGAATGGGCCAACCAGTGCAGCCTTCCTCAGGCGGTGAGGAGGGGCGTCCAGGTCCCGCAGGGGCAGCGCGATCCGGGACGCCCGCGCCCGGACAGCCTCCGCGCGAGGGAGCTCACCTGCTTGGCGCCGCCGCCCCCGTTGCTCTGCGGAGGGGTGGCCGAGGTGCTGGCGAAGGTCGCCGCGCCGAAGCCGCCGCCGCCGCCGCCGCCGCCCCCCGTCCCGCCGGCCGCCCCTGAGCCGGCGCCCCCGCCGCCCGCGCCGCCCCGGCCCGTGCAGTGGTGGCAGAGGATCTCCCCCTGCGGGCCCTTCTTCCACATGGATGACGACGTGGTCTTGCAGACGCTGCAGGTGGGCTTCAGGCCCAGCGGCATGGTGGCCGGCTCGGGCGGCCCCCGCGGGCGCAGAGACACGGGAATGGCGGCCGCTGGCCCGGCCGCCCGCTGGCCGGCCTGCCTCTCCCGGCGACAGGAAGAGCGGCGAGGCGCCGAGCGGTCCGCCCAGGGACTGGGCCGTGGCCGCTGCCCCCTGGAGGCGGAAAGCGGGTCCCGCCGGCTCCGCACCCAGCCCCAGCCCCAGCCCCGGGAGGCTGCGGCGCCGGGAGGCGGAGCCAGGGCGGGGCGTGCCTGACCGCGGCCGCGGAGGCTTCCGTCGGTGGGCGGGGCCACGCGGGCCGCCCGACCGCCTGACCGGAAGAGCAGTACCCGCAGTCCGGGCGCTCGCTGCAGTTCCGCTAGCTGTCGCTTAGGGGCGGGGTTGTCAAACTTTTTTGGTTTACGGAGTAGACATGCCAGGTAAAATATAGGATGCCCAGTTAAGGTGCATTAAACATAAACAACACATCATTTTTTAGCATTAATGTGACCGATGGAATAATTGGAATAATCGTTGTTTGTCCAAAATGCATGATTACCTGGGCGTCCTGCATTTTTATTTGCTCAATCTGGCATTTCTATTCAGGACTCCTGTACACTCTTAAAAACTGTAATTTAGGCTCTGTGCCCGTGGCACAGTGGTTACGGTGCACAGCGCCAGCCACGTACACCGAGGCTGGCGGGCTTGAGCCCGGCCGGGCCAGCTAAACAACAATGACAACTGCAACAACAACAACAAAATAGCCGGGTGTTGTAGCAGGCACCTGTCATCCCAGCTCCTTGGGAGGCTGAGCCAAGAGAATTGCTTAAGCCCTAGAGTTTGAGGTTGCTGTGAGCTGTGATGCTCCAGCACTCTACAGAGGGGTGACATAGTGAGACTCTATATTGTAATTTAGACACTATCTCTCGAAATATTTTTGCTTATGTGGATTATATCCATGAACATTTATGTATTTGAAATAAAAATGCAGTTTACAGTCTAAAATGTCAAGAGGACACTGCTTAGTCATTGGGTCACGTCATTAAATATGCCAGTAAGAAAATGAGAGTGGAAAAGGCAAATAACTGGGTTAGCATTGTTGGAAAACAATTTTGACTCTGAGGACTGCCTGCGAAGGTCTTGGGATCCAACAGTTGACAACCAACTGAACTAGGAAGGCGCTTGATTTGAAACCAGATGGCTTCTATTAATGTCCCCAGTCAGAATGGGCCTAGCTGGAGAAACGGGACTCTCCTCAGCTTCACTGGGTAGAGCAGTGGGTGCAAACCCTCTTCATGACCCTGAGTTATCTAGACTTGGTATCCTAGGACAGATAGATCGTGATGAATATCTTGGGTTGGGGAAAGAAACGTGCATTAAATGCCTGTAGCGAAATCTCACTTAGTGCTGATAACAACCCTGGAACGAGGTACTATCCCTGTTTAACTGTTAATCAGTCATCACTGGAGTACTGCAGTTTGGACTGGCTGCCATCACAGCACCTGCTCTTGGCACCACCTCTTGGCTTTTGATAGCCTCCAGGGGCGTGGCTCAGTCTTCCTGGCTCTAAGTCTAAGTTTCTGCAACAGTAAAACAAAATGACTTTCGGCCAGGCGCGGTGGCTCATGCCTGTAATCCCAGCACATGGCAGGTCAAGGTGTGTAGATTGCTTGAGCTCACAGATTCGAGATCAGCCTGAGCCAGAGTGAGACCTCATCTCTAAAAATGGCCAGGTGTTGTGGTGGGCACCTGTAATCCCAGCTACTCCGGAGGCTGAGGCCAAAGAATCACTTGAGCCTAAGACTTTGAGGTTGCTGTGAGCTGTGACACCACTGTACTCTACCGAGGGCGACAAAGTGAGACGACTCTGTCTCAAAAATAAATAAATAAATAAATAAATAAATAAAACAGTAGATAAGATTGTGGCCTAACAGCTTCTATCCGTCTTTATTTTCTTTATAAAGCCTTGCATGGATGTAAAAATATTAAATAAAATTTCTATATTCTCTCTTGTTAAGCTGTCTTAATGCTAATTTAATTCTCAGGTCCAGCCATAGAACCTAACAGGATAGAAGGAAGTTTTTCTTCTCCCACAATGCACTCTGTGAGGAAATGTAGGTACTGAGTTCCAGGCTCCTTAATGTATCTGTCTGGCTAACAGAATGCCTCTCCCTGCACCTCATCTGCAAGTTGCTCTCTCTCATTCACTGAAAACTTCCACTCCTAGCTCACCAGCTCCCTGTCTACTACAGGACACTGTTCTGGGTGAGGTCAACATTCACAAATACAGTTGTCCCTCAGTATCTGTGGTGGTTTGGTTTCAGGATCCCTTAGGAAAACAAAATCCACACTTGCTCAAGTCCCTTATTTAAAATGATGTAGTATTTGCACATAATCTCTAGATTACTTATAATACCTAACACAATGTAAGTCCTATATAAATAGTTGTTACACTGCATTATCTTTTCATTTCATATTTTTATTTTGGCATTGTTCTTTTGCATTTTTATTTCTTCGAATAATTTCCATCTGTGGTTGGTCAAATCTGTGGCTACCACAGGATGACAGTATAACCACCCAACACCCAGCATCTCCAAACCTCCTCATCCCACTCATTTTTTTTTTTTTTTTTTGAGACCAAGTCTCACTTTGTCGCCCTGATGGAGTACCGTGCTGGGCTTAAGTGATTCTCTTGCCTCAGCCTCTCAAGTAGCTGGGACTTCAAGCGCCTGCCACAACACCCAGCTATTTTGTTGTTTTTGTTGCAGATGTCATTGTTGTTTAGCTGGTCCTGGCTGGGTTGGAACCCACCAGCCTTGGTGTATATGGCTGGCCCCATAACCATGTGCTACGGGTGCTGAGCCTCATCCCACCCAGTTCTATCTCTTGTCTTTGTCAGTTCCTAAGTCCTGGCTGGACTCTGTAATCTTCTGAGATCATTGGGAAGATTTATATATCTTTTCTTATAAATTTGCTATAATCTTTCAAAATGAAGTATAATGCACATAACTGTAGAGTATACATCTCATATGTGTACAGCTTAATTATCACAAAGTAACCATACCTGAATAACTGAATCAAGAAACAGATGCCCAAACCATAGATTTTGTAAATTCCCTTTATTAGGTTAAGGAAATTTCCTTCTATTTCCAATTTTGTTATGAATGTGTAGGATTTTTTTTTTATAAACTTATTTTATTTTATTTATTTTATTTTTTTATTTTTTTTGTAGAGACAGAGTCTCACTGTACCACCCTCGGGTAGAGTGCCGTGGCGTCACACGGCTCACAGCAACCTCTAACTCTTGGGCTTATGCGATTCTCCTGCCTCAGCCTCCCGAGCAGCTGGGACTACAGGCGCCCGCCACAACGCCCGGCTATTTTTTTGTTGCAGTTTGGCCGGGGCTGGGTTTGAACCCGCCACCCTCGGCATATGGGGCCGGCACCCTACTCACTGAGCCACAGGCGCCGCCCGAATGTGTAGGATTTTATCAAATGGTTTTATCTATGAGATGATCATCAGCCTTTTTTCCCCTTTTATTAATGTGTGAATTACACAGATTCTGAGTGTTAAATTAACATTGCACTTCCTGGAATGAACCCAACTTGGTCATGATGCAGTATCCTTTTTGTGTATTGCTGGGTTTGGCTTAGTAGTATTTTGGAAGGCAACTATGTTTATCAGTGCCATACTTATTTACTACTATTTTGTTTAAGATTTTTACATCTATGTTCATGAGTGACATGGGCTTGTAATTTTCCTTTCTTGTATCTTTGTTGGGTTTCAGCATCAGACTGTGTCACCCAAAGTTAAAGACTTGGATTTTATTTTGAATGATACAGAAAACTATTTGAGTTCCTTTTTTTTTGAGACAGAGTCTCAAGCTGTCTCCCTGGGTAGAGTACCGTGGCTTCACAGCTCACAGCAACCTCAAACTCTTGGGTTTAAGTGATTCTGTTGTCTCGGCTTTTCAGGGGACTACAGGTGCCCACCACAATGCCCAGCTATTTTTTGTTGCAGTTGTCATTGTTGTTTTAGCTGGCCTGGGCCAAGTTTGAACCCGCCCGTCTCAGTGTATGTGGCTGGCGCCCTACCCACTGAGCTACAGGCGCCACCCTATTTGAGTTTCTTACATGTGCTGATGTGGAAAAATCTCCTGTACTATTAAGAAGAAAAGAAAGCAGATTATAAAACAGTGTACAGCATAAGAACATTTTGTGTAAATTGAAAAGTTTTGTGTGTGTGTTGCCTTTTCATAGTCATTATAACTAAAACTAACAACTGTTGACGATTGATGTCAACAGAGTGATGAAGGAGGGAGATTTGTTCATTTTGTACCCTTTTGTATTGTTTGACATTTTTTAAACACATGCACCCAAGCATTCATTACTTTTATTAGAAAAATAAAAAGAAGAGACAGTATCAAATAGGAAAAGAGGAAACAAAAGCAGGTTTTTGATCCTAAAAATCTTTTCTTTTTTATTATTATTTTTTTTTTATTAAATCATAGCTGTGTACATTAATGTGATCATGGGGCACCATACTCTAGTTTCATAGACCATTTGACATATTTTCATCACACTGGTTAACATAGCCTTCCTGGCATTTTCTTAGTTATTGTGCTAAGACGTTTATATTCCACATTTACCAAGTTTCACATATACCCTTGTAAGATGCACCGCAGGTGTAATCCCACCATCCCCCTCCCTCTGCCCACCTCCCCCCCCCTCCCTTCCCTCCCTTTTTTTTTTGAGACAGACTCTCAAGCTGTCACCCTGAGTAGAGTGTTGTGGCATCATAGCTCACAGCAACCTCCAACTCGGGCTCAAGGGATCCTCTTGCCTCAGTTTTTCTATTTTTAGTAGAGATGGGGGTCTCACTTTTGCTCAGGCTGGTCTCAAACTTGCGAGCTCAAGCAATCCACCTGCCTCAGCCTCCCAGAGTGCTGGGATTACAGGTGTGAACCACTGCACCTGGCTGACCCTAAAAATCCTCTCCCAGCTGGAGGCAGGGATGCACAGTAGATAGTGCCTGGTTCAATGACTGACAACTGGACCTTCTTTCCAAAGCTCAGTTCCTCATCTATCCGTGAGGATGAGATTCTGTCCACCTCAAGGTGGTGTGAAGACTGTCTGTTAGTGTGCTTGGCACACGGTCCGGATTCAGTAAGTGAGGCTTCTCCATGCAGCCGGAGCTACAGACTCACAAAACTCTTGTGCATATGCAGCGGCGTGTGTGAAGACAGATAATGGCTATAAGTCAGAGAAGGTGACTGGGGGTCAAATCAGAAGATGAGGGAAATGGGTCAGAGAAAAGAAAGAACTCAGGACTCTCCTGTTCCCTTGGCCTCAGGAAGAACATGGACCATAGTAGGCCAGGCCAGGGCTGCCTGAGGTGCTGGGGAGAGATCTCAGACTAACACAATATCTCAGTCCATTTGTGCTGCTAAAACAAAATACCTGAGACTGGGCAATTTATAAAGAACACATCTGGAGGCTGGGAAGTCCAAGATCAAGATGCTGGCAGGTTTGGTGTCTAGTGGGGGCCCATTGCTCATAGATGGTGCCATCTATGTGTCCTCATGTGGTAGACGGGCAGAAGCACAAAAGGAGATGATGGTGGAGAGTTCTTCCAGCCATGTTATAAAATTACTAATCCCAGCTGAGGACAGTGGCTCATGCCTGTCATCCCAGCATTTTGGGGATGCCTAGGAGTTGGAGATCATCCTGAACAACACAGCAAGACCCCACATCTTTAAAAAAAATTGCTTTGTGACCCTAACACTCTAGGAGGTCAAGGTGGGTGGATTGCTTGAACTCAGGAGTTTGAGAACAGCCTGAGCAAGAGCAAGACCCTGTCGCTACTAAAGAAAAAAAAAAAAGGAAAAATTACCCAGTTGTTGTGGCAGGTGCCTATACTCCCAGCTACTTGGGAGGCTAAGACAGGAGGGTTGCCTGAACCCAGGAGTTTTGGGGTTGCTGTGAGCTAGGCTGATGCCATACCACTCTAGCCTGGCAACAGACTGTGTCTCAAAAAACAACAACAACAAAGATTGGTAATCCTATTTGCTCAGTCATGAGAGTTGTACTTCATGACTCAATGTCCTCCTAAAGGCTCCTGTAGCACAGCTCGGCTCCTGTAGCACAGTGGATACTGCACTGGCCACATGTACCAAGGCTGGTGGGTTTGAACCCAGCCTGGGCCTGCCAAACAACTGCAACAAAAAAATAGCCAGGCATTGTGGTGGGTGCCTGTAGTCTCAGCTACTTGGGAGGCTATGGCAAGAGAATCACTTAAGCCTTAGAGTTTGAGGTTGCCGTGAGCTGTGACACCACGGCATTCTACTGAGGGCAACATAGTGAGGCTCTGTCTAAAAAAAAAAAAAAAATAGAAAAAGAAAAGAAAGAAATAAAGACTCCATTTCTTATTATAGTGACAATTAAATTTTAGCATATGAATTTAGAGAACCCATTTAAACTATAGCACACAAAGAGAAAGATCCTCAGTCTGGACCCAGAGGACATTTTCAGTTGGAGCACTTGGAGACAATTTGGTACACAGGGAATGTCGAAGAAAATCCTGGTGGTGATGGGTGATGGGTGATGGGTGTGTGTGTGTGTAAGCTGTGACCACAGAAACAAATAATTCCTAAGGTCTTAAAATTTACAGTAAGGGAAAAGAATGATGCTAAATTCCCCAGAGGACTGTCAATGTCAACATGCAGTCTAATTTGCATGTTCATTAATTAAAATTCTTAAGATTGAAAAACAGAGCAAAAGCATAAAATATATCCCAGGACTATTTTCAAAGCGATCATGTTCACCATATTTGTGAACGTGATCTGCTCTCACGTTCACTCCCGCTCTCTGATGAGTCTGGGCGGAAGTGGTTCCTTGACCAGGCACGCCCTTGTCTTGGATATCTTGGGAGACACGTCACTGAGTCTTTACCTGTCAGTGAGGATAATAGAACATACCTCACAGGGTCAATGTGAGGATTAAAAGAGTTAGTACATGTGGAGTTGTAAACAACTTTGAGATCTAGTAAGTGCTTGATTAATGTCCATTATGAGGTTGGTAAGAAAGAAGGAAGAGTTGGAAGAAGCGTTTCTTCTGACCAGATTGTGGTCACCAGTCGTACCCCGACATGTAATCCTGTGAATCATGTGAATTATATTTTGGAAAAAGATCACTCAGGATATTCTCTCTGCCCAGAATGTGCTTCCTCCCAACTCTTCACACCTAATCCTAACCATCTTTCGAGAGTCAGCTCAGACCCACGCCAGAAGTTGCGTTCTCCTTCCTCTAACTCCCCAACTTTGAGTGGCTGTTCTTCCTATGCTCTTCCCCCTTCTGCCTTAGGTATCACTGTGTGTCTCCTCCCACGGGCTATGAGCATCTTGAGGAAAGGACTTGTGCCTTTTTCCTTGTGTTTCTTCTACTTTCCCACTCCTTGCCCATAGTAGATGCACGCTAATTAGTGGTTTAATGAGTAGACACCTACTTCAACCAGCCTTTTCTCAGCCACAATCTCCACTCGGGAGGACTTTCTACTCCCACTTCTCTCCCTGACGAGAAACTCGGGAAAGGGGGCTCATCGTAGTAGCCACCACCTAGTCATCAGACTTCTCTCACCAAATTGCCTGAATCAGGCTCCTCCACGGCTCCCCAGTGGCCCGAAGCCCGCGAGTAGCAAGGTCTCTCTCTGTGCCAGGCATGGGAGACACCAATATTATCTTTTTTTTTTTTTTGAGACAGAGTCTCAAGCTGTTGCCCTGGGTAGAGTGCTGCGGTGTCACAGCTCACAGCAACCTCCAACTCTTGGGCTTAAGTGATTCTCTTGCCTCAGCCTCCTAAGTAGCTGGGACGACAGGCACCTGCCGCAACGCCTGGCTATTTTTTGTTGCGGTTGTTGTTGTTGTAACTGGCCCAGGCTGGGTTCAAACCACCAGACTTGGTGTAAGTGGCCGGCGTCCTACCCACTGAGCTATGGCTGCGGCAGCCAATATCATCATTACTGAGCAGGAAAACCAACAGCCATTTTGATCACAAATGAGTCATACTTATTTGAAAGAATTGCGAGGGGTCTCTGATGGGCTGCCCTGGTGAATTTTCATGACCGTTTTCCTCCTGCGTGGTCAGGGCACACCACATCTTCCGGTGGCCTCTTGCTCCCTGACATGGAATTGGTTGGGAGGTTTGGTGTAGGCCTCCCTAGTCTCAGCATAGAGTGCACTGGCATAGCTGTTAGGCCAGAATGAGGCTGGGCACATTGGGCTTAACTTAGAGACCCTCTCCTAAGCTCCAAGTGCCCCCCTCCAACTGCCACCCCTCTAACTGTCGCTCAGAACCTTGCCT
Source organism: Nycticebus coucang (assembly GCF_027406575.1). Taxonomy (NCBI): domain Eukaryota; kingdom Metazoa; phylum Chordata; class Mammalia; order Primates; family Lorisidae; genus Nycticebus; species Nycticebus coucang. Next base: position 58,715,834 of record NC_069790.1, read on the forward strand.
CAACCCCAGCACCTGCCTGTGCTTTGGACGACGGCTGGCTCTGGAGCTGGGAGAGCTTTCTGAGGACCAGGTAAAGCTTCCCTGGGTGATTCAGGCACCAGCCAAAAACTATTTACCTTTGGTTTTTCTTTCTGTTTTTGAGCACTTTGAAAATTTTGCTGCCTCTCCTCCTTCTGATTGCAGGTCACTAGGCAGGAAACTAACTTGGTTATTTGAGCATCTTTTAAATGCTTCTCAGCTTGTTGTGAAAACTGCTTTCCTCGGAGGAGTGCCAAACTTCACCAAAAAGAGACATATTTCTTTTTCTCTTCAAAATGTAAATATCTTTTTTGTTATTATATAAGTAATAAATGCTCATTAGAAATACACAATTCAGGGGGTGGTCACCAACTGGGCGGTGTTAGAGATAATCATATTAACAGTTTGTAGCATTATTCCAGTCTCTAGGACTGCGTATGTAAACCATGAATTCAGCTTTCCTAAGTAGTATTCTCTAAGCTTACTTTTTATTTTTGTTTTAATTTTATATTAATATGAGAGTGCAGATGATTAGGTTACATTGTTAGGTAGAGTCCTAAGCTTTTTAAATTCAAAAGTGTGTAATAGTGAACTTTCCACATTAATCCATTATATTTGTTTTTTTTCCTATGCCAAATTCACTGTTCCCCTGCTGATGGATATTTAGACTGTTTTAAATTTTTGCAGTTACAAGGAATGAGGCAATGAACTTCTTTATACATGTATTTTTCCTATTTGTCTAAGTATGTTTATGGGAAAAATTTCTGAAATGTGGCCGGGCAAAGTGGCTCACACCTATAATCCCAGCACTCTGAGAAGCACTCTGCTTGAGGCCAGGAGTTCAAACAGCCTGAGAAAGAGTGAGATCCCATCTCTACTAAAAATTAGCCGGGCATTGTGGCAGGTGCCTGCAGTCCCAGCTATTGAGAAGGCTGAGGCAGAGGGGTCGCTTGAGCCCAGGAGTTTGAAATTGCTATGAGCTAGGCTTACTACCACACTCTAGCCTGGGGCAACAGAAAAAGACTATCTCAAAAAGAAATTTTTTTTTTTTTTTTTTTTGCAGTTTTTGACCGGGGCCAGGTTCGAAACCACCACCTCCGGTATGTGGGGCTGGTGCCCTACTCCTTTGAGCCACAGGCGCCGCCAGCAAAAAGAAATTTTTTTTTCTTTTTCTTTTTATTTTTTTTTTTTTTTTTTGAATGGTGATAACTTTTAATAGTTTTATAGTGACAACATACCAATTTTCATATGTGTACATACATTTAAATAGACCATAAATACCCATATGGCAGAATATCTACCTCTTGGCAGAAAAAACATCTTTCCAACTAAACAGCCTTAATACTGAGAAAAACAAATGTGAGGTAAGTTTTCATAAAAAGTGACTATACCCTATATTATTTTTACTGTAAAAATTCAAGTAGTTATAAAATCCTTGTCTCAAAACTCAAAAATGGAACTGTAACACACATCTTCAAATGAAACAATATTTTGATTATAAATAGATAAAATAAATAGTTACTTCTGCTGAAATTCAATCATGCCATTATTTTCATGTATGTCTATATGGGATTTTCATTGTGAATAAGAAATACCTGTCCCTTTTTAAATCAAAGTATATTCTAATTATGAAAATGTTATTTCTTTTAAAAGATCGCTTTTCATAGGATACACACTGATTAGTATTTTAGTTTTTAGGAACATCTTTAGAATGAGTACTGGCCTTTTAACTGCATCAGTTGAAAAGTCAAATTCTATTTTTTTCATTTTCCCTAGTTATCCCAAATCCTCTTTTCTCATGTTCAATGTGCAGGACTTTTAACTGGCACCAAGTAGTCCTCCTATAAAACCCAATTTTTTCAAAGTAATCTTCCAGTTTTCCACTTTCCAATTAACCCCACGGAACACATTTAATGAAAGTCATCTGAACAGAATACAATTTGAATCAGAACAAATTAACTTATTTTACATTATGTAGTGACCTATGCAATCAACATTCAATAACATTCAGTGTTCTCAGAACGAAATTTGTCCTTTTAACAAGACAATATATATAAACTAAATAGTATACAGTGCTCTGAAGTTGGCACTGAAAAGTAAAAAAACAAAAACAAAAAAAACCCGACACTGAACTGTTTCTTTCAGCCTTAATGTTATTTTCAACTCCTTTTATACCAGGCTGGGCAATGACCTTCAGCAAAAATAACAGAATAATTCTCTAACTAAAAAGTGTTGTTTTCAAATAAACAAAGTAGTTCTACAATGTTCTCACAGCCCCAAAAATGACATATGAAAACCCCCCCACAGAAATTCTTCTGAGGTATTCCATCTTCACTTCTCAAGGGCATCCACAGCAAGTGAATGCTCCTTTTCACTCCTCAATTACATGCAATGAGACCTCTCTTCGAATTTATGAAATTTGTACCACTTGCACCTATTGTGGGAAACTTCCCTTTCGAAGGAGTCCCCTTATGCACAAGTTTTTGTTGCAGTCAGGTTCCTGAGCAGAAGAATTTGGTTATCAGATTCAGAAGTTTCTGCCGAAAATTCAGTTTGTCTCCCAGTCTCCTGAGCTGAGCAGCACACTCCTCTTCCAGCTCAGTGCGCGCGGGGCTCGGTTGCGCGTTCTTACGCGCCTTCTTCCCGGCCATCTCCGCAAGTGCCGCCGCGAACGCTGCTGCGGATGCCGGGGTCTCAGTCTCCCAGCCCGAGCACCTCGGGCGTCTGCAGGATGCGAAGTGCGCGCGGGCAGCCGGGCGGGACCGGGTGGCGGTACGGGAAAACCGAGAAGCACGAAGCTACCAAACGCACAGTCGTGCCGGGAACCTCTGAGGTCCCCTTTTTTTTCTTTTTAAATGTAACTGTTGGATCTAAAGTAATACACATTTTGAATTTTGATAGATGATGCTAAATTGCCATCTGCCAAAAGTTAATGCACCCGAGGGGCTATCCCAGGGCTACCTTACCCACTAGTCACAGTAGGCCCAGGGCCCAGGGTCTGTGACGGTTTTAGGAGTCATGAAAGTATTATAATTTTTTTTTTTTTTGAGACAGAGCCTCAAGCTGTCGCCCTGGGTAGAGTGCCATGGCATCATAGCTCACAGCAACCTCCAACTCCTGGGCTCAAGCGATTCTCCTGCCTCCACCTCCAAGTAGCTGGGACTACAGTTGCCTGCCACAACGCCCGGCTATTTTTTGGTTGCAGCCATCATTGTTGTTTGGTGGGCCTGGGCTGGATTTGAACCCTCCAGCTCAGGTGTACGTGGCTGGCACCTTAGTCACTTGAACCGCAGGCACCAAGCCGAAAAGTATTAGAAATTTTTTAAAAATCAGAAGGAATAATAGAATTTAATAATAAATATATAGTATATAATGAATTTAGCCTGGATTATATGCATTTTAATACCAATGCAGTCATAAAATATAATTTTTTTAAAATTCTTTTTATTGTTGCAATTTGGCCAGGGTTGGGTTTGAACTCACCACCCTCAATATATGGGGCTAGCACCCTACTCACTGAGCCACAGGCACTACCCCATAAAATATAATTTTTAATAGTTTTGTGGAAGAGGGCATGAGGGCAAATGTGTACAAGGTCAATGAAAGTCATAATGTAGCCCTGGAGTATCTTCATACCCTTGCAACTCTGAGAATTATCTTTATAATCTTTGCCAGTCTTTTATGCAAAAAATGACATCTCACTATTATTTTTACATGCAATTCCTTGTTTTTTTGTGCAGTGTTGTCTCCTCCTAAATTTACTGACCATTTATTTTTTATTTATTTATTTATTTTTTTTGTAGAGACAGAGTCTCACTTTATGGCCCTGGGTAGAGTGCCGTGGCCTCACACAGCTCACAGCAACCTCCAACTCCTGGGCCTAAGCCATTCTCTTGCCTCAGCCTCCCGAGTAGCTGGGACTACAGGCGCCCGCCACAACGCCCAATTTTTTCATTGCAGTTCAGCCAGGGCCGGGTTCGAACCCGCCACCCTTGGTATATGGGGCTGGCGCCTTACGGACTGAGCCACAGGCGCCGCCCATTTACTGACCATTTAAATTGTCTTTATGAATTGCCTGTGTATGTTTTCTCATCCTTTTACTAGGTTGCCCATCTTTTCCTCCTTAAAGTTCTTTTTATGGTATAGCTAACTACTGGACATATCCTCTTGACAATTTTGCATTTCAGATTTATTGGTATCCTTTGTAATGGCATCTAAAGTGTTCCTATACTCCACATCTGCCAAGCATTTCTTTCACGGTATCATTCTTACAAAGGTTTATGTAAATATTCTTGTATCTTCTTATAGAATATCTGTGGCTATTATCAGTTTTGATAATATTTTTAGTTCATCTGGAATGCATGTTTGTCTAAGATGTGAAGTACCTATTAGACTCTTTGTTTGCCAAGTACATAGTTAATTGTTCTAACACTGTGGGACAAAATTTGCAATTCCACCTTTATCAGATATTAAATTCTCATATAGATGCCATTATTGAATCTCTTCCAGCCTACTGATCCCTTTATCTCTTGCCACAATACTACCACAATTTTAATTATAAGGTTCTGTGACATTTTGATTTCGGCTAAAGTGTACCACCACCCCTTCCCCTATAATCCTTTTCTTTCACTTTTTTTCTTGATTATTCTTATACATTTGCTCTTTCTGATAAACTTTAGAGCTACATTTTCAATTCATTCCATCTGAAGGATTTTCAAAATTCAGAGATTAATCTGAGGGGCATCTTTACCACACTGCACTCGCTTCTCCAAGAGCCTGGGCCCAGGCCTGGGGAACCTGTGGCTTCAAGGCCATTATGTGGCCTTCAGGATCCTTGAGTGAGGCCTTTTGACTGTATCCAAATTTCACAGAACAAATCCTAGTCCTAGCACTCTGGGAGGCCAAAGCAGGTGGATTGCCTGAGCTCAGTGTTCAAGATCAGCCTGAGCAAAGTGAGACCCCATCTCTACTAAAAACAGAAAAACTAGCTGGGCGTTATGGTGGGTGCCTATAGTCCCAGCTACTCTGGAGGCTGAGGCACGATTGAGTATTGCTTAAGCCCAAGAGTTTGATGTTACTGTGAGCTATGATGCGATAGCACTCTACCCAGGGCAACAGAGTGAGACTCTGTCTAAAAAAAGAAAGAAAGAAGGAAGGAAGGAAGGAAGGAAGGGAGGGAGGGAGGAAGGAAGGAAAGAAAGAAAGAAGAAAAGAAAAGAAAAAAAGATTTATTCTGTGCAGTTTGGATTTGGTTGAGGAGCTGCACTTGTGGGTCTAGAGCAGTGGTTCTCAACCTTCCTAATGCCGCGACCCTTTAATACAGTTCCTCGTGTTGTGTTGACATAAAATTATTTTTGTTGCTACTTCATAACTGTAATTTTGCTACTGTTATGAATCGTAAAGTAAATATCTGATATTCAGGTTGGTCTTAGGCGACCCCTGTGAAAGGTTGAGAACCACTGGTCTAGAGTGCTAAATGTGGCCGTGAGGCTGCAGGTTCACCTGTTTCCAGTTGGCCTTCAGCCTGTCCACGCCTTTGCCATCTCGGAAGTCTTCTCCTCAAACTTCTGTGTGGCTGTCGGTGCGACAGGCAGCCAGCAGCAGGGGCTTGCCTGAGTCTTCATGTTCCCCAGGAGATAACAGAGACCTTTCGATTTGCCATGTTGCCAACCAAATCCATTTAGTTGTGGTTTTCTAAGAACTGTGTTGAGCCTGGAAATTGGTGTGGCAAAGCTTGCCACCACCTCTCATCTGATTTCTAGTCTCTTTCCTTCCATTTTGGCTTGCTCTGGGCCATTCTCCTCCTTGTAGCTGTAGTAGTCTTTCTGGGCAGACCCTAGTGGTCCCCTGCTAGAAAACCCGCAGTGATGCCCCATTGCACAAGTTTCCTGCTGTTACAAATTACAGTGGACCTAATGTCTTTAAACAACAGATTTATTATCTTACCCTTCTGAAGTCTAAAACCAGTTTCACTGGGCTAAAATCGAGGTTTCGGCAAGGTTGCATTCTTTTAGGAGGGCCCATTTCCTTGTATTTTCTGCCTGCGTTCCTTGGCTCATGGCTCCTTCTTCCATCTCCAAAGACAGCAACTATGTAAATCAGACATCTGCTTCCACTGTCTTGTTTCCTTCTCTCATTCTGTCCCTCCTGTCTCCCACATGGAAGTATGATTATAAGAACTCCTGTGGTTGATGGGGCCCACCCAGATAATCCAAAATTATCTCTCCGTCTCAAAGGCCACTTAATCACGCAATGTTCCTTTTGCCATGCAAAGTAACATACTGACAGGTTCCCAGAATTAGAATGTGGAATCATGGGGGGACCTTATTCTGCCTTCCATCCCACGACCTTCCGGATAAAGTCCACACTCCTTCACTTGCCTTGCCCATTCCCAGTGAGGTGTCCGCACCACCTCTCTGTCTAATCTCATTCCTCCTTCCCCTGGAACTCCCTGCTTCACCTGTGCAAACTTCTTTCAGTTTCTAGAACCTCTTGTCTTCCTCAAGTCCTGATCCAGGTTGGTTCTTCTGTCTGGGAAAACCTTCCCCCACCTCTTCACTTGACTAACTTCTACACAACTTATACCTATGGCTTAAACCTTGCTTTCTCTGGGAGCTTTTGATAACCTCTTCTATTCCCTACAAATTCCTCCGGACTTTATTAAGGGCTGTGATGTCATCCTCCAAAGTTCCTAGCTTGCTTAGATTGCTTTTCATGGTATTGCTTGTTTGAATAGCCTGTCTCCCACAGTGTAAGCTCTTTAAAAGGCTGAGACAACAAGGGAAGCTCCATGCTTGGAGCTCATTAGCTCCTTATAAACTGATATATTATAAAAAATATTAATTTCACAGGGCTGTGCCTGTAGCTCAGTGAGTGGGGCACTGGCCACATACTCTGAGGCTGGTAGGTTGGAGCCTGGCCTAGGCCTGCTAAACAACAATGACCAACCGCCATTATTTGCAACCAAAAAATAGCCAGGTGTTGTGGCGAGCACCTGTAGTCCCAGCTAGTTGGGAGGCTGAGGCAAGAGAATCGCTTAAGCCCAAGAGCTTGAGGTTGCTGTGAGCTGTGATGCCACAGCACTGTACCGAGGGCGACATAGTGAGACTCTGTCTCATAAAACAAATATATTAATTTCATAATAGAATGTGAATTATTTTACTCTATTTGCCTCATTTTAAAAGTATTTGTCCGTCATTCATTTATTAAGCACCCCCTTGGTAAGTATTGAGACAAGGCAGTTAAAATTAAGAAAAAAATCGTCTGACTATTACGAGGTTGCTAAGCTTGCAGAGTTATGATCTTAAGGACATGAACAACAATTCTCTCCTTCCAGGAAAATGGACTTGGAGGTTAGTGAACCAATAGACTTTAGTTCTGGAGATCATCAATATCTGGTTCGGAAAACAGCAGATCAAAACCCCGATTCTAAATCTGGTCGGCAAGAACCACGGTCCTCAGCTGAACCCCAAAAAACTCAGCATAAGCCACTAACAGAAAGCGCTAATGAGCGGTTGAATACTTTTGTGGTACAAGTTTTTGATGAGCCCAACACAAATAACAGCAATGAAAATTTTCCCTCTGCATTCACTGAGGCAGCAACCCGCAAAGGTAAGCATAAAGACATTTGTTTTTTTATAAGAGAAAAGCAGATGTTCTTTTTTTTTTTTGTAGAGACAGAGTCTCACTTTACCGCCCTTGGGTAGAGTGCCGTGGCCTCACACAGCTCACAGCAACCTCTAACTCTTGGGCTTACGCGATTCTCTTGCCTCAGCCTCCCGAGCAGCTGGGACTACAGGCGCCCACCACAACGCCCGGCTATTATTTTGTTGCAGTTCAGCCGGGGCCGGGTTTGAACCCGCCACCCTCGGTATATGGGGCCGGTGCCCTACCCACTGAGCCACAGGCGCCGCCAGAGCAGATGTTCTTTTAAAATGCTCCCACAGGGCGGGTTGTCAGGAAGATTTAATTTTGTTTTTAGTTTTTCCTAGTCATGCTTTATCATGAAACATTGGTATAGACTGCCCCCAAATTGTCCAGGGCATTCAGAAATTCATAATAAACATATGATAAACAATTTTTGTGCTTTTAAAAAGGGGGATGTGAGTTCAGTGCCTGTGGCTCAGAGGAGTAGGGCACCGGCCCCACATACCAGAGGTGGCAGGTTCAAACACCATCCCAGTCAAAACCCGCAGGAGAAGAAAAATATTAAATAAATACATAAATAAATAGGCTGGCGTGGGGTGGGGTGGTGGTGCATAGCACAGTGGTTAAGGCACCAACCACATCCACCAAGGAGGCTGGCAGATTCGAGCCGGTCTGGCAAGCTAAACAACAATGACAACTGCAACAAAGCAAAAATAGCCCGGTGTCGTGGTGGGCTCCTGTAGTCCCAGGTACTTGGGAGGCTGAGGCCAGAGAATCGTTGACGCCCAGGAGTTGGAGGTTGCTATGAGCTGTGACACCACACCACGGCAATCTACGGAGGGTGACATAGTGAGAGTCTGCCTCACCAAAAAAAAAAAAATCAAATAAATTAAAAAATAAACGGGCGGCGCCTGTGGCTCAGTGAGCAGGGCGCCGGCCCCATATACGGAGGGTGGCGGGTTCAAACCCGGCCCCGGCTGAAGTGCAACCAAAAAATAGCTGGGCGTTGTGGTGGGTGCCTGTAGTCCCAGCTGCTCGGGAGGCTGAGGCAAGAGAATCGCGTAAGCCCAAGAGTTAGAGGTTGCGGTGAGCTGTGTGACGCCACGGCACTCTACCCGAGGGCGGTACAGTGAGACTCTGTCTCTACACACACACACAAAAAAAACAACCCGGCGGCGCCTGTGGCTCAGTGAGCAGGGCGCCGGCCCCATATGCCGAGGGTGGCGGGTTCAAACCCAGCCCCGGCCAAACTGCAACAAAAAAAATAGCTGGGCGTTGTGGCGGGCGCCTGTAGTCCCAGCTGCTCGGGAGGCTGAGGCAAGAGAATCGCGGAAGCCCAAGAGTTAGAGGTTGCTGTGAGCCGTGTGACGCCAGGGCACTCTACCCGAGGGCGGTACAGTGAGACTCTGTCTCTACAAAAAAAAAATAATAATAATAAATAAATAAATAAACAAATAAATATTAAAATCAATCAAATAAAGAAGTAAATAGTCACAAAAAAAAAGGGGGATGTGAACTCATTATTGAATGTAACGTGTTCTTTTTTTTGAGACAGAGTCTCACTCTGTTGCTCTTAGTAGAGTGCTATGGTGTCACAGCTCACAGCAACCTCAAGTTCTTGGGCTTAAGCGATTCTCTTGCCTCAGCCTCCCAAGGCGTCTGCCACAACGCCTGCCTTTTTTTTTTTGGTTGTAGTTGTCATTGTTGTTTGGCAGGCCCGGGCTGGGTTCGAACCCACCAGCTCTGGTGTATGTGGCTGGCGCCCTCGCTGCTGAGCTACAGGTGCTGAGCCGTGTAAAAAGTTCTTACCTACCATAATAGTGGCTTAAGTTTAAAAAATTAATAATTCTGGCAGGGCGCAGTGGCTAACGCCCGTAATCTTGACACTCTGGGACAATGAGGCCGGTGGACTGTTGAGCTCAGGAGTTTGAGAACAACCTGAACGAGAGAGAGACCCAAAGTCTACTAAAAATAGAAAAACTAGCCAAACGTGTGGCAGGTGTCTATAGTTCCACCTACTGAGGGCTGAGTGAAAAAGTCAAGCAGGCGTCCTCAAACTGCGGCCAGCGGGCCACATGAAGCCGTGTGAATTGTATTTGTTCCCGTTTTGTTTTTTACTTCAAAATAAGATATGTGCAGTGTGCATAGGAATTTGTTCATAGTTTTTTTTTTAAACTATAGTCCGGCCCGCCAACGGTCTGAGGGACAGTGAATTGGCCCCCTGTTTAAAAAGTTTGAGCATGCCTGGTTAAGAGGATGGGAGAGGGAGGGGCAGAGAGGGGGGAGGATGGGTGGAGGGAGGGTAATGGGAGGGACCACACCTACAGTGTACAAGGGTACATGTGAAATTAACTAAGTGTACAATATAAATGTCTTAATACAACAACTAAGAAAATGCGGTGAAGGCTATGTTAACCAGTTTGATGAAAATATTTCAAATTGTATATAAAACCAGCACATTGTACCCCACGATTGCATTCATGTACACAGCTATGATTTAATAATAAAAAAAAAAGTCAAGATGATCACTTGAGCCCAGGAGTTTGAGTTTGCTGTGAGCTATGATGCCATAGCACTCTACCTGGGGCAACAGACTGAGACTCTGTCACTATATATGTGACACATAAATATATATATTAATTCTAATTCAATATCCTAGGTATTAATCCTGTGTAAGTTGGGAAATACAGTCAGCAGTAAGTAATAGAAATCTAGAAAACTGTGGCTTAAATAAATGAGAAGTGTTTTGGTTTTTTTTCTCATGAAAGATGAAGCTTGAGGGTAGGTAGCTCAAGGCTAGTCCTGTAGGTCCTGGGTGTCCACTTTGTCATCCTTAGGCCTTTTTAGGGACTAGACAACTTGCAGGTGGCCTATGAGCTTTGAATCCCCTTGCTGTGGCCCTCACGTTCCATCCTGTGACTGGAAAGATGCTTTTGCCTTTGAGATAAGAAAGGAAAAGGCAAAGAAGCTCCAAAGGAGGGCTGCAGCGCCTACAACTCCAATGGGGTGCCATTCATGGACAGGTGTCCTGAGAGCCAGATCAGACTTCTTTTCAGAGGCATTCCCAGGAACCACACCCAAGAGTTTTCAATGACATATCACTGACCCTACTGGTATCACATGACCACCTCTATTTGTAGTTTTTCGGTTGGGCCCATTGCCACCTTTGTAAGATCTAGGTCAGATAGTGAGGAAGTCAGGGAGAATTGATAGTTACTTAAATAGCAGTTGGCTGGCTCTGCCACAGATACCAAGCCTCCATGCGGTGTTATGCAAGAGGAAAGTTATTGCATTTCGTTCTTACGATCACTCTGTAAATGAAGTTGTCATATTGCCATTTTTGCAGATGAGGAAATGAGAAGGTACTATTGAAAAATATGTAAAGCCTCCTCACCAATGTTAGAGTTGGTTATTTGTATCTGCTTCTCCTGGAGGGCAAAGGCTGGGCTGTTCCCCTTTTTAGAAATTACCTAATAAGGCCGAGCGAGGTAGTTATAATCCTAGCACTCTGGGAGGCCGATGTGGGTGGATCACCTGAGCTCAGGAGTTTAAGACCAGCCTGAGAAAGAGTGAGACCCTATCTCTATCAAAACTAGAAAAGGTAGCCAGCCATTTTGGCCGGCACCTTTAGTCCCAGCTACTCAGGAAGCTGAGGCAAGAGGATTGCTTGAGCTCAAGAGTTTGAGGTTGCTGTGAGTTTATAAGGCCATGGCATTCTACCATGACTGGTAGTATGACTGAGTGAGGCTCTGTCCCCACCCCCAAACTAATTAATTAAAAAAAATAAGTAAAAATAAAAATTACATAGTATATAAGAAAATGAAAGTACTGTGGGGAAAAAAGAAAAATTGTAGCAAGATAATGGATTAAGAATTATGGGTGAGGGCGGTGCCTGTGGCTCAAGGAGTAGGGCGCTGGTCCCATATGCTGGAGGTGGCGGGTTCAAACCCAGCCCTGGCCAAAAACCAAAAAAAAAAAAAAAAGAATTATGGGTGAGCCAGCCATGGTGGAACACACCAGTAATCCCAGCTACTTGGGAGGCTGAGACAGGAGGATGGCTTGAGTCCAGGAGTTGTGGGCTGTAGTGCGCTATGCCAATCGGGTGTCTGCACTAAGTTAGGCATCAACATGGGGACCTCTGGGGGGCAGGGGCCATCAGGTTGCCTAAAGGAGGGGTGAACCCACCCAGGTTGGAAATGGAGCAGGTCAAAAAACTCCTGTGCTGATCAGTAATGGGATTGCACCTGTAAATAGCCACTGCACTCCAGCCTGGGCAACATAGCAAGACCCCATCTCTTAAAAAGAAAAAAAAAAGAATTATGGGTGTTACAATTTCTAAAAGCAACTTTATGGAGATATAATTTACAAAGTATAAAATTTTAAGTGTACAGTTCAGTGGGTTTTAGTATATTTCCGGAGTCATTAAGCCATCACCACAATCAACATAGAACACTTTTATCACTTCAAAAAGAAATCCATCCCCGGGCAGCACCTGTGGCTCAGTGGGTAAGGCGCCGGCCCCATATACTGAGGGTGGCGGGTTCAAACCCGGCCTCGGCTGAACTGCAACCAAAAAATGGCCGGGCGTTGTGGCGGGCGCCTGTAGTCCCAGCTACTCGGGAGGCTGAGGCAAGAGAATCGCTTAAGCCCAGGAGTTGGAGGTTGCTGTGAGCTGTGTGATGCCACAGCACTCTACCGAGGGCCATAAAGTGAGACTCTGTCTCTACAAAAAAAAAAAAAAAAAGAAATCCATCCCCATTAGCAGTTACTCCCACTTGCCCTTCCCTCTCCCTACCAACTGCTAATCTACATTCAGAAGACTCTATGTCTGTGTCTCTTCTGAACATTTCCTATTAATGGAATCATGCAACATGGGGTCTTTTGTGAATTTTTTCCTTCACTTAGCATAAGGTTGTCAAGATTCACCTGTGTGGTAGTGTGTCCGTACTTCATTCCTTTTTATGTCCATATAATATGTTTATCCAGTCATCAGTTGATAGACATCTGAATTGTTCACATTTTTAGGTTATGAATAATGCTGCGATCAACATTCATATTCAAAGTTTTGTGTAGTCATGTATTTACATTTCCCCTGACACCTAGGACTTGCTGTATGTGATAACTCTATGTATCACCCTTTGAGGAACTGCCAAACTTTTTCAAAGTAGCTGCACCCTTTTACATGCAACCAGCAATGTCTGAGGGTTCCTGTTTCTCCACCTTGTTGTCAACACTTACTATTGTCTGTCTTTTGGATTATAGTCATTCTAATATGGGTGAAGTGGCATCTCATTGTAGTTTTGATTTGCATTTCTTTTTTCATTTTGAGTCAGAGTCTCACGTGTCATGGCCTTAGCCTAGCTCACAGCAACCTCAAGAGATCCTCCTGCCTCAGCCCCCTGAGTAGCTGGGACTTAGATGCCCACCACATCCGGCTAATCTTTCTATTTTGTAGTAGACACAGGGCTTTGCTTTGGTCAGGCAGGTCTTGAGCACCTGACCTCAAGCACTCCTCTTGACTCAGCCTCTGAGGGTGCTAGAATTACAGGCATGAGCCACCATACCTGCTCTTTGATTTGTATTTCCATGATGATTAATGGTGTTGAACAGCTTTTCACATGCTTATTGGCCATTCATATGTCTTTTTTGGAGGAATTATGTGCTCAAATCCCAAATTATGTGCTCAAACCCTTTTGGCCACTTTTTAAAAACACAATCCATTTTATTTTCTCTCATGATTCTGTGAGTTCCCTGGTTTAGTCAGGCAATCCTATACTTGTCTTCATTGGGCGCCCCCATCAGTTATAATCAGATGGTGGCTGAGGCTGCTATGTAGCCATCCTGATTCCACGACATGCTGGCAATTGTTGATTTTGACTGTCTTCTTGTAGATTGAGCTTTTCCACTACACAGCAGCTGGTTCCCAAGAACTGTGCCAGGTGGACAAGTCCCGACGTATAAGCAATTTATCAAGCATCTGCTTGCATCACACTTACAAATGTTCTGTTGGCCAAAGCAGGTCATGTGACCAAGCCCAGGGTCAATGTTAGAGGGCACTATATAATCTTTGCTCATTTTTTTTTTTTTTTGAGACAGAGTCTCACTATGTCACCCTCAGTAGAGTACTGTGACATCACAGCTCACAGCAACCTCAAACTCTTGGGCTTAAGGGATTCTTTTACCTTAGCCTCCCAAGTAGCTGGGACTACAGGCACCCACCACAATACCTGGTCATTTTGTTGTTGTTGTTGCAGTTGTCATTGTTGTTTAGCTGGTCCTGGCTGCGTTCAAACCCGCCAGCCTTGGTGTATGTGGCTGACACCATAATCACTGTGCTACGGGTGCCTAGCCAGCTTTGCTCATTTTTAAATGTGTTATCTGTCTTTTTGTAGTTGAGTTGCAAGAGTTCTTTATATATTCTGAATACTAGTCCCTTATTGGAAGTCCCTTATTGAGAACCCTTTGTAGGTTTTCTTTCACATTATTGGTTGTGTCATTTGAAGCACAAAGTCTTTACTTTTGATGAAATCCAATTTACCTGTTTTTAGTTTTGTTGTTTGTGCTTTGGTGTCATATCTGAGAAATCAGTGCCTAATTGATGCTTATGAAAACTTACATCTATTCTTTCTTCTGACAGTTTTATATTATGTATTTATGACCATGATCCATTTTTCATTAATTTTTATGTACAGCATTATGAAGGGATCCAAATTTATCCTTTTTTATGTGGATATCCAGTTAGTCCAGTACCATTTGTTGAAAAATTGTTATTTCCTTGGGAAATTGTTCTGGTACACTGGTTAATAATCAGTTGACCATAAACAGAAGGGTTTACTTCTGTACTCTCAACTCTATCCCATTGATCTCTCTATGTGTCTATTCCTACAAGGCTAAGTCTCACTTAATATTTATTCTTTTATGGTCCCTGCTAAATAGTAGATGCCAAATTCATGTTAGCTAAATGAATAGTTTGGCGTAGGCAACATATCTTTGGGAATATGTGTTCTGATATTTTGATTGAGATAGATCAGTCCCATTGCTATGTTGTCATACTTCCCCCACACAGAAATTGCCCAACAAAATGATGGAGTTGGGTGGCACCTATGGCTCAAAGGAGGAGGGCGCTGGCCCCATATGCTGGAGGTGGAGGGTTCAAAACCAGCCCCGGCCAAAAACTGCAAAAAAAAAAAAAAGATGGAGTTGATGATCCCATAAGTTAACTGAAGCAGCATGATTTCATTTTTTCCCTTTTAAATTGGAAGAAAGCCACAACAAAAGTAAATTGCCATTACCAGTGACATATTCAGAGGGCCCCAGGAAAGCCAGGGAAAGCAGTAGGAAATAAGCAAAAAGATACGCCACTGGCTTGGCACCTATAGCTCAGTCGGCAGGGTGCCAGCCACATACACCAGAGCTGGCGGGTTCAAACCCAGCCCGGGCCCGCCAAACAATGACAACTATAACCAACAAATAGCTGGCGTTGTGGCGGGTGCCCGCGGTCCCAGCTACTTGGGAGACTGAGGCAAGAGAATCGCTTAAGCCCAAGAGTTTGAGGTTCCTGTGAGCTGTGACGGCACAGCACTCTACAGAGGGCAACATAGTGAGACTCTGTCTCAAAAAAAAAAAAAAAAAAAGGAAAGAAAGAAAAGAAATGCCACTGTACTGTGCACTGTGCTTTGTCCTGTTTTTCACTCGGAACTCTTTAGTCTTACTAATAAATCACCACGTTGTCTGCGTTGTCTGGTTTCTGCATCAGTAAGTTGAAGACAGGAGAGTTACTAAGACAGGTGGGGAGAGAATCTCTACCAACTCTCTGCAGCCTAAGTCTGTCTTGAGAGAGGTGAACTCTCTACCTGCAATCTTGAGGCGTTGCTGTTGCACATTCCATGAAGGGGTGTAGTGTAGCTGGATCCCTAGTGATGTGCCTGGATATCTTAAGACTTTCAGATCATTTTTCATCCTAAGGAGGATGGGGTGTGCATAATAAGAAGCTAAATCAGGCCAGGCAGGGTGGCTCACACCTGTAATCCTAGCATTCTGGGAGACCAAGGTGGGTGGCTGAGCTCCCGGAGTTTGAGACCAGCCTGAGCAAGAGTGAGACCTGTCTCTGAAAATAGCCTGTTGTTGAGATGGGTCCCTGTAGACCCAGCTTCTCAGGAGGCTGAGAGGCAAGAGGATTGCTTCAGCCCCAGGGGTTTGAGGTTGCTGTGAACTATAATGCCACAGCACTCCACTGAGGGCTACAGAATGAGACCCTGTCTCAAAAAAAAAAAAAGTTAAATCTTTGATTTGTCTTGAAAATGTTGAAGCTGCAATGGACAAACCCTCAGATCTCTACTAAAACATCTCTGATGATCCTGAGTGTTCTCTAAGAGCTCTGCAGAGCTGTATTTCTGATATTTCATTTGATGACTGTACTCTAGCACTGCTTTTCCCATCCTCAAAAACTCAGAGAAAAAATTCCTTCCACTGCATTTCAATAATAGGTAATTACATTTGTATTTTTACTTTCACATACTGTGTCATGAAAATAATGTTTGTGTTTTCTCAGCTTTCATTACAAAAGTGTTCTTCATCCTGTCAGTTCAGTTGTTGGTCACTGTAGCAATTATGAGCGTGTTTATTTTCTGGTAAGTCTTTATTATTAACATCAAATTAAACATTAAGTTGTTAATGTTAATTGTTATTGAATCAGCTTGATTTAATTTTGATCATTTAAAAATAATGCGTCTCTTTTTTCCTAGTCATTCATAGGAGATAATATTTCTATAGATTTGTTTTTCTGAGGCATTTCTTAGATCAAAGTGGTGGTAGATTACCAGAATTTAACTTCTGAAGCCAAGAACTTTTTCTTGCTTGTATTTAGGGTATGATTTTCTTTTCTTTTTTATTGAAGAAAAGGCATACAAATGTATTTAACGTACATACAGGGGAGAGAATCACTGAGTGATTACTACACTATTTTTTTAAAATTTCCCACGTGGCACCTGTGGCTCAGTGGGTAGGGCGCCGGCCTCATATACCCAGTGTGGCTGGTTCGAACCCAGCCCCGGCCAAACTGCAACAACAACTAAATAAATAAATAAATAAATTTCCCCGAGCTATTTCCACAGATAAAACTGGATAAAACCAGCTGGGCATGGTGGCTCATGCCTGTAATCCTACCGCTTTGGGAGGCAGAGGCTGGTGGATTGCCTGAGCTCACAGTTTTAAGACCTGAGTCTGAGCCAGAGCAACACCTCGCCACTAAAAACAAACAAACAAACAAACAAAATAGCCAGGCATTGTCTTGGGCACCTGTGGTCCCAGCTATTTGGGAGGCTGAGGCAAGAGAATTGCTTGAGCCCAAGAGTTTGAGGTTGCTATGAGCTATGACACCACCGCACTCTACCAAAGGTGACAAAGTGAGACTCTGTCTCAAAAAAAAAAAAAAAAACGGATAAAGGGGAAAGGGTTGGGTTATAGAGATGCTGGAACACTGTTAAATTCAAGAATTGTTTCAGGAACCGTGATTCACCACTGCTTATATCCATCCCATGAAAATCTACATTTATGAAACAAATATATGAGAAATTAACTTCTTTGGCTTCTAGCACATATCAATCCCAGTATTTTTAAAAATGAAAACCTTGCTGGGTATGGTGACTCACCCCTGTAATCCTTCACTCTGGGAGGCTAGATGAGTGAATCCCTTGAGCTCAAGAGTTGGAGACCAGCCTAAGCAAGAGTGAGACCCTGTCTCTAAAAGTAGCTGGGCATTGTAGTGGGCGCCTGTGGTCCCAGCTACTTGGGAGGCTAAGGCAAGAGAATCACTTGAGCCCCAGAGTTTGAGGTTGCTATAAGCTGTGAAGCCATACCACTGTACACAGGGTGGCAAAGTGAGTCTCTGTGTCTCAAAAATACATACATACATATATAAAATAAATGAAAATAAAAACCTTCACCAGGACATTTGCATTGACCCAGATATGACTTAGAATTTCTTATGAATATATTTATTTTAAGAAAAACAGTATTTAGGGGCAGCGCCCGTAGCTCAGAGGGTAGGGCGCAGGCCACATACACCCATGCTGGTGAGTTCAAACCCGGCCTGGGCCAGATAAAAGCAACAATGACAACCACTACCACCAACAACAAAAATAACCAGGCATTGTGGCAGGCCCCTGTAGTCCCAGCTACTTGGGAGGCTGAGGCAAGAGAATCGCTTAAGCCCAAGAGTTGGAGGTTGCTGTGAGCTGTTATACCACAGCACTCTACCCAGGGTGACAGCTTGAGACTCTGTCTCAAAAAGAAAAGAAAAGGAAAGAAAAACAATGTTTCACTATTTCATTCCTCATGTGTCATGAATTACATACATTTCTCCCTTTATTCTCATGATGTTGCTTTATTTCTACTTAAATATCACATTAGTTAGCAAAATACACTATTTGCTATGTAAATTTATAGTAATTTTTTTTTTAACAGGAAAGATTTAAGAGTGTGGGTACACAAAACCTCCTGGATTTTAATTCTAATTCTGTAAGTATTACCGGGTTTAATAAAACATGGTTTTTCTACTGGTTATTTAATGCCTGAAATTCTTTTACTATTAAAAATGAGGTGAAAGAGGGTGGGTGCAGTAGCTCACACCTGTAATCCTAGCACTCTAGGAGGTCAGGAGTTCAAGACCAGCCCAAGCAAAAGTGAGATCCTGTCCCTAATAAAAATAGAAGAAAAAAAAAACCACTAGCTGGGTGTGGTGGTGCACACCTGTGGTCCCAGCTACTTGGGAGGCTGAGGAAGTGATCCAAATTTGAGAATTTGAGGTTGCTGTGAGCTATGATGATACCCCAGCTCTCTACCCAGGGTGACAGAGTGAGACACTGCCTCAAAAAAACAAGAAAAGGAAAAGAAAAACATTTTAAAAAATGAGTTAAGAGACCAGGCTCAGGGGCTCACAACTATAATCTTAGCACTCTGGATGAGGCAGGAGAATTACTTGAGCTCAGGAGTTTGAGACCAGCCTGAGCAAGAGCAAGGCCTTGTTTAAACTAAAAATAGGAAAACTAGCCAAGCATTGTGGCAGGCACCTATAGTCCCAGCTACTCAGGAGGCTGAATCCAGGGGATCACTTGAGCCTGAGTTTGAGGTTGCAGTCAGCTACAATGATGACATTGCACTCCACCCAGGGCAACAGAGACAAAGTTATAACATTCCTGAAATGTAAGATTATAGGGATGGAAGACAACCAAATTAACTGTTGCCAGGACGTAGGGTTGAGTGTATGTGTGGTGGTGTTACTATTGTCAACCTAATGGCAGAGAGAGAGGCTCTCCTAAAGAACAGTGCATTGGGGAGCGGCAGAAGGATTGCAGTTGGGATACATGAGCCACGGAGGACCACAGGTGTCTGCAGAGCGGAGGAGGTAAGGAGAAACCTTTTAAAGACAAAGAGGAGAGGTTCAGGTAGGCTATTTAATTTATTTATTTCATTTCATTTTATTTTTTTGTAGAGGCAGAGTCTCACTTTATCGCCCTCGGTAGAGTGCCGTGGCGTCACACGGCTCACAGCAACCTCCAACTCCTGGGCTTAGGCGATTCTCTTGCCTCAGCCTCCGAGTAGCTGGGACTACAGGCGCCCACCACAACGCCCGGCTGTTTTTTTGTTGCAGTTTGGCCGGGGCTGGGCTTGAACCCATCACCCTTGGTATATGGGGCCGGCACCCTACCCACTGAGCCACAGGCGCCACCGGCGCCACCCTATTTTATTTATTTATTTTTTTTTTTTTGAGACAGAGTCTCTCACTACGTTGCCCTCCGTAGAGTGCTGTGGTATCACAGCTCACAGCAACCTCCAACTCTTGGGCTTAAGTGATTCTCTTGCCTCAGCCTCCCAAGTAGCTGGGATCATAGGCGCCCACCACAACGCCCGGCTATTTTTTGGTTGTAGTTGTCATTGTTGTTTTGGTGGGCCCGGGCTGGATTCCAATCCGCCAGCTCCGGTGTGTGGCCAGCTCCTTGAGCTACAGGTGCCGAGCCAGGTAAGCTATTTTAAAGCAGAAATCACAGGTCACCAAGGCTTGTGGCAGGAGCTGGTGGAGACAGCCCTCATGAAGCAAGTGTTTTTGTGAGAGCAGCTTAATGGGAATGCTATGTCAGTGAGGAATTTCTCATGATACATCCCGTTACAGACACGTGCAGGATGTGCAGGCCAAGTCAGCATGTCTTGTGGGTTTTGAGTGGTCCTTGTAAGTGTTCTTACCTTGGACATATCTGAGACACAGCAGTGTGAGGTCTCGTCCTTCATGACCTTCTGGCTCCACTTTGGGTCAGACCTAAGTGGCTCCTTCCTGGCATCGGCAATTTCTACTCCAGAAAGGGGTAGGGTAGCACAAGGGAGGGTCTTTTTTGATGTTTTCTTGATCGAATAATTCTGAATCTTGATTGCAGTGGTGATTACATGTATCTACACGTAGATTTCCATCACGGTTCTACAGCACAGAGTAATACATACATACTGTCCCAAGGTCAAGTTACTGGTCTGGGTGTTGTACTATAAATTCATAAGATGTAACCATTGGGGGTTACTAAGTGAAGGTTTCACAGGACCTCTCTGTCCCTTTACAACTTCCTATAAATCTGTAATTATTTCAAAATAAAATTTTTTTTTTTTTTTGTAGAGACAGAGTCTCACTTTATGGCCCTCGGTAGAGTGCCGTGGCATCACACAGCTCACAGCAACCTCCAACTCCTGGGCTTAAGCGATTCTCTTGCCTCAGCCTCCCGAGCAGCTGGGACTACAGGCGCCCCCCACAACGCCCGGCTATTTTTTGGTTGCAGTTTGGCCGGGGCTGGGTCTGAACCCGCCACCCTCGGTATATGGGACCGGCGCCCTACCGACTGAGCCACAGGCGCCGCCCCTCAAAATAAAAAATTTTAAATGCCCCATAGATTATCTGTGGATGGCAGTGAGTAAAGTTAATTTTAAAAGCTAAAAAAGAGGTAAAACTAATAATTAAAATTTTTGTTTACTTTATAATACTTAATATGAGTTAACATAATGATATATATATCTGTATCTATACTGACTTATCTTAGTATAATATAGCATGTGGTATAGTCACCGGAAGCAAATAACACGTGTTTTTAAATTATTCTCCAGCGTAGCATATATTGTGGTAACTATTGTACTTGCTTGCTGTGGGCAACTCCGCCGCCAGGTGCCTGCAAATTACATTCTCCTGGGATTGTTTGTAAGTAACCCTTGTTAGCACCTGTTCTAGGTCACCTCTGAAACATATTTCTTGCATATTATTAAATTTATTCCTTTAATTGTGGACACTCTTCCTGTGGTAATACAAGCAGAAATTATTTGTGAAACATTTTCTTGGTGGAATTCTGGTTATAATGATGTAAAAAAACTTACAAGACAGCATCACACCCTTTTAGTAAGTTAAAGAATTTGGGGATCCTGGGCTATTGCTTTGTGCAAACAGGAAGGCCACGTGGAGGGAACCCACACGGAGTCTGGGCTACCTTTCAGGAACAGTTAACCTGACAGTTTTTGGATTTCTATCAGTCTAACAAACACATTTTATTACAAAAGTGGAGTCCATATCTAGTTCCCAAACTTGCATGTAAGCAATGAACATTTTTTTAATTTTATTTCTATTTCAAGTCCCATGGGGAGCAGAAACCATCTTGAGCTCAGCTCTCCCTTATTTCCATGACTCATGTCTCAGTGCTTTTCCAGCACCAGAGAGTTGGAGGCTGGGAGGCTTCTGGTCCTCGGCTGTCCTCACGGTCCTGGTTTCGGGTTCCTGGTCCCCCAGGGCCTCATTGTGATGGCATCCACCCATGAGGCCTCACCACTTCTGCCCGTTGTCTGCTGTCCCATCGGAGTCACAGAAGACTGTGTGACTCCTTTTCTTATGGCACATTCTTTTCTGCATTGCCCGTAGGGACTCTAGGATCTTGCCAGCTCTCAGCAAAAGCTCCCAAACTTTCTAATCCTGCAGGGAATCTGAATTTCTATCATTTTACCCCGTTCCCCAGGGCTTAGCTCCCCAGAAGGTTGCAGGTCTTTTCCTCATGCAGGGACTCACCTGCGTCTCAGAGTCATTCTCTCACCCTTGACTCTTTCTCTCTCACTTAACAGTCGGGCCACCCCTCTCTCCTCACAGAGGCCCTGGTCTCCCTGAAGCTGATAGTAACTCCTAGGGTGTTTTGCTCCTCCTGAGAAATCCCGCAACTGTCCCAGCATGATTTGGGATAGCGTCAGCTAGTGACTCTTTTGAGAGAGTTTGTTTTTCTTCCCAAAATGCTTCACATGAGCATCTTTGCATGTAAAGATTTACTTACCAATTGGCTCTAAATCAGATTTGAGACAGCTAATAAAAATATCCACAATATAAGAAAATAAGATAAACTTAATGGGGAAATCTGGTAGAAGGAAAAATAGGGTAGGTAAATATAGTGGTTAGTACAGTGTGCAAAAAGCATAAGTGTCCTGTACACCTGAAAACCCAGGATTTGGATCCTGGTGCTCTCCCAGCAAGCAAGAGCGCGTGACCAGCGGTGAGGTTCTCTGCGCCCAGTCCAGGCAGGTCCCTGGCGTTTTCCGTCCTGAGGCTGGAGAAGACTGGATGTCTGCGGTCCAGATTTGGACGTTTTCTCTCCTACCAGTCCCTGTGCTGAGAGAGTGCAGACCCCGCCAGACAGAGGGACACGGGGATCCTGAAGCAGAGGCTGTGGTGGCAGCTCCAGAGGGAGTGCCTTCTTCCCAGGAGGGTTTGAATTTCTTCTTTTAAAATTTAAAGTGGCTTTAATGTTTATTACAAGAAGAGATAAATTATTGGTTTCCAAGGGAGCTTCATCTTTGAGGTTTTGCTGTTTATCTCAAAGCAAGTAAAAGCTTAAGAGAAGATAAATTATAGAGGGGCATAGAATTAGTTATATTTTCTAAATTTAAGGCCGTGTCTAACAGTTCAGAAATATATGGGAACAGGTATTTTAGAAAATGAGAGAAAAAAGGAAAACACTCATATGCACTGAAGAGAGGTTTTGTCCCATAGCATTTTGCCCCAGAGCCTGTTCTGAGTTTTGAAGTTATCACACAGGTTTGACGTATAAGCCACCTCCTGCTCACTGTCCCCCTCCTCCGAAAACCACAGCAGGTTTCCAGCCTGGAACGGCCCCTACCTCCGCTTCACCTTAGTCTCTTCCACTTACAGACCCACAACACTCATGGCACAGTCACACGTGCCGCACACACACCACACACGACACTCATGCCACAGTCACACGTGCCGCACACCCTTACACACACCACACACACAACATTCATGCCACAGTCACACGTGCCGCACACACACCACACACGACACTCATGCCACAGTCACATGTGCCGCACACACACCACACACAACACTCATGCCACAGTCACACGTGCCGCTCACACACCACACACGACACTCATGCCACAGTCACACATGCCGCACACACACCACACACGACACTCATGCCACAGTCACACATGCCGCACACACACCACACACACCACTCATGCCACAGTCACACGTGCCGCTCACACACCACACACACCACTCATGCCACAGTCACACATGCCGCACACACACCACACACGACACTCATGCCACAGTCGCACGTGCCGCACACACTTACACACAACACACACACAACACTCATGCCACAGTCACAAGTGCCGCACACACTTACACCACCCACGACATTCATGCCACTGTCACACGTGCCACACACACTTACACCACCCACGACATTCATGCCACAGTTGCACGTGCCGCACACACTTACACACACCACACACACAACACTCATGCCACAGTCACACGTGCCGCACACACTTACACCACACACGACACTCATGCCACAGTCACACGTGCCACACACACTTACACACACCACATACACCACTCATGCCACAGTCACACGTGCCACACACACTTACGCACACCACACACACAACACTCATGCCACAGTCACACGTGCCACACACACTTACACCACACACGACACTCATGCCACAGTCACAAGTGCCGCACACACTTACACACACCACACACAACACTCATGCCACAGTCACAAGTGCCGCACACACTTATACCACACACGACACTCATGCCACAGTCACACGTGCCGCACACACTTACACCACACACGACACTCATGCCACAGTCACACGTGCCGCACACACTTACACACACCACACACACACTCATGCCACAGTCACACGTGAGCACACACACCACACACGACACTCATGCCACAGTCACACGTGCCGCACACACTTACGCACACCACACACGACACTCATGCCATAGTCACACGTGCTGCACACACTTACACACACCACACCCACAACACTCATGCCACAGTCCCACGTGCTGCACACACTTACACCACACACGACACTCATGCCACAGTCACATGTGCCGCACACACTTACACCACACACGACACTCATGCCACAGTCAAACGTGCTGCACACACTTACACACACCACACACACAACACTCATGCCATAGTCACACGTGCCACACACACTTACACCACACATGACACTCATGCCACAGTCACACTTGCCGCACACACTTACACCACACACGACACTCATGCCACAGTCACATGTGCCGCACACACTTACACCACACATGACAATCATGCCACAGTCACATGTGCCGCACACACTTACACACCCACGACACTCATGGCATAGTCACACCTGCCGCACACACGACACTCATGCCACAGTCACACGTGCCGCACACACTTATACACCCACGACACTCATGCCACAGTCACACGTGCCGCACACACTTACACCACACACGACACTCACGACACAGTCACATGTGACGCACACACTTACACCACACATGACACTCATGCCACAGTCACATGTGCCACACACACTTACACACGCCACCCCCCCACTCATACCGCAGTCACACGTGCCGCACCTACTTACACACGCCACACACATACTCCTTTCCTGTGCTACTGGAGCTGGAGAAACATGGAACAACTGAGCTAGTAGGAGAGGAAGAAAATTGCCTGTGAGAGGAAGGGTTGGATGCCAAAGTGCATCGTTAAAATGTCATTTGCTCGTGGATCAGACACGCCTTTTTTCCTATAGTGCAGGTCAGAACAGCCTACTTAGGTGAATTTAACAAGGTGGAGAATTGGGCAGCCTCCACTAGGGTTAGGCAATCCAGCAGGGTGATCCCAGATGATCAGACTCTCCAGGACCCCAGTCCCTTCCCAGCCTCTACTTTGGGCCACCATTGGGCGTGGGCATTCACAGCCTGCTGCTGCCTGGCACTTGGGATAGGAAATGCCCTTGTTTCTACTTGGTGAGACTGGGGAGTTCTTTCCTGGCTCTTCCCATGGACCAGCGGGTCTGCTGGGGATCTGCATTTCTCTGACAGAGCAGCCAACAGGCTCAGGGTGTTGCATACAGCTGCACCAGCCCAGGCCTGACTGTGGGCCAGGGAACAACCTTGGTCCATTTGGGTCCTACCCTCTGGCCTGACTGGCCACTGGGCAGCCTGCTTTCTCCTATGGTCCCCTTGTCCCTGGCTCCTGCAGTGGGGAGAATGTTCCAGCCCTCCTTCCTCCCTAAGCCAGATCTCTTGGCATGTGGCTGAAGGTTGTCACCCAAGCATTGCAGAAAGTGTTAGGACCCAAACTGTTGCTGAAGTGTCCGTAGACACAGCATTTCCTTAGATAAAATGTTAGGGCTGCATTGATTAATGACAATATAGTGTACAAAGGAACTTTTTACCTTGGTTTCCACATTCATAATCATATATATTTAATTCACTGTATATGTTAAAGTTACTATTGTGTTCAAAGGAATTTTTACTAATAAAAGAATTTTCTCATGTCAGTCCCAGGGAGAATATTATGGGTTGTTCAGCTCTGCTATTCCTTTCCCATGATCGCCCTGTAGCTGTGAGCGTCAGGGCAGTACATACCCTCACCTGCTCCCTGGCCATGTTTGGCCTCATGCCTGGAGAAGCAGGCTTCTGATTTCTTGTGAATTTTGTTTTTAGACGATTCTTCAAGGTCTGATGCTAGGAATTGTGACAGAGTAAGTCTTTGATACACATTTCCTTTGATCTGTGTATGCTTTTCTTTGAATGTATGTGAACAGTAATCACAATCTCTGCTTTTAGTTTCTATAATGTCAATGAAGTATTGTGGGCAACAGCAGCAACCACTCTGGTGACCCTGTCACTCACTTTATTCGCTCTACAAACAAAAGTACGTATTATTGAAACAGCTTTCTGTCACAAGGGAATGTGCTAGATGTGTCCCTCTGTCCCTCCCAACCCACTTTCTGCATTCCTTGGGGGCTTTGTCTGTCCTGTGGCCCTCACCCCTTGTGGCCCTCTTGCCTTGGGCTTTACAAGGGCTTTGGCCAATGGGAAGTCCGAGGTGAAGCCTGGGGGGAGGAAGAGGTGTTTATTCCCATGGCATACCCCATCTTCCCTGCCCCCAACATGTTCCTCTTAAGCAGGACGTGTCCCTTATCAAAATTCACTGTGTCTTGAGGGGGCCAACTCAACACTGCCCCCTCTCCTTTCCCCTTTGGGCCCAGGGCTGGTGACAGCTCTCTAGCTACCTGCCTGGCTTGCTGCATGACCCCCTGTGCCCCTGCGGACCCTTTTATAGATGGTTCCTTTATAAACCAACTCGCCTGAGATCATCCTATTTGATCGTGCAGTGCCATCCGTCTGTTCCCTGCTAGGACTCTGACAGAGACAGGGACTTGGAAAATTAAAAAGTTGTACAGTTCACCAGGGCTCACAAGCACCAAGATTTCCCAGAGAACACCCATCATCATTCAGGATTGTTCCTGTTAAACTGTGAGCTGAGCCAGAGTTTCTCTGGCCATAAGATGTTCCTTGAGATTTGATGGGGGCATTTTTCTGCAGCCCTCCTTATAGCTCTGGTCCCTTTCCCTTAGTAAACAAAAGTCAGTTTAATAACTTACCCAGAAAGAAGTGTATTTCCAAGTTGTTTCTCAAGTCACACTGATGCTGCTGGTTTGAGAACCACACTTAGGCACCTAGTATTTTAGAGTATTCCCTTAGTGTGTTAAGGGCCGGGGACAAAAAGGGGAGATAAAAGAATTTAGTTTAGTTTAGTTTTTTTTGAGACAGAGCCTCAAGCTATTGCCCTGGGTAGAGTGAAGTGTTGTCACAGCTCACATCAACCTCTAGCTCCTGGGCTTAAGCGATTCTCTCGCCTCAGCTTCCCAAGTAGCTGGGACTGCAGGAGCCCACCACAATGCCTGGCTATTTTTTGGCTGTAGTTGTCATTGTTGTTTGGCAGGCCCAGGCTGGATTCGAACCTGCCAGCTCTGGTGTATGTGGCTGGCAACTTAGCCATTTGAGCTACAGGTGCCAAGCTGGAATTTAGTTTTTTTAGTTTTTGTTTTTGAGACAGAGTCACACTATGCTGCCCTTGGTAGAGTGCTGTGGCGTCATAGCTCACAGCAACCTCAAACTCTTGGGCTTAAGAGATTCTCTTGCCTCAGCCTCCTGAGTAGCTGGGACTACAGGCACCTGCCACAACACCCAGCTATTTTTTGTTGCAGTTGTCATTGTTTAGCTGGCCCAGGCCGGGTTTGAACCCGCCAGCCTTAGTGTATGCAGCCCACGACGTAACCACTGTGCTATGGGTGCCAAGCCAAGATAAAGGAATTTATTTATTTATTTTTAGAGACAGAGTCTCACTTTGTCGCCCTCAGTAGAGTGCTGTGGAGTTACAGCTCACAGCAACCTCCAACTCCTGGGCTTAGGCGATTCTCTTGCCTCAGCCTCCCGAGTAGCTGAGAGTACAGGTGCCCGCCATAGTGCCTGGCTATTTTTTTATTGCAGTTTGGCTGGGGCCGGGTTCAAACCCACCACCCTTGGTATATGGGCCAGCGCCCTACCCACTGAGCTGCAGGAGCCACCCAAGATAAAGGAATTTAGAAAACGCTCTTGCAAGAAAATATTTTTTGCTGTATAATCCATTTTTATTTTTTTTAGGCCAGAAGATGAGTATCTTCTTTTAAAACAAACAAACAAACACAACCCTAATTGCCTCAGGCTGATTCGGGTTGCTAATTTATAAAGACAAACAAAAATATTATATTAATAAATTTCAAAATTACAGAAGAGTCATTAGCAGTTATTTTCAAAAGCTTAGTACGTATTTTTTTTTATTACAACATATGCATTTAAATGTAAAAAGGATACCCAGTTAACATCTTGGTGTAGTTCATTCCATTATGTTTTCTATACACCTGCTTTTAAAAAATATGAGCAGTATGATCATACTACGTATACAAATTTACATCTTAACTTATTCAATGTACCTTTTTATTAGGGAAAATTTCATATAAATACAAAAATAGTGTAAAGAACTCCCATGTCCATTATCCAGTTTAAAAAATTATCAGCTCATGGCTATTATAATTTTATCCATAATTCTACATTTTTCTCACTCCTGAAGCAAATCCCCATCAATATAGAGCTTTTTATGGAGCATTTTTTGGTGGGTGGGGCTAAAGGATTTCCAGGGTTCTCTGAAAGGGTCTGGGTAAATGATTAGCAATGAGCCCTTGTCTGTGGGATGGAAGATCCGTCTCTAAATGCCCTGAAACTCCCTATAGATGATGATTGAGTTGTTCAGATGCTGTTTCTGTTTCCTCAGTGGGATTTTACCTTGCTAAATGGAATGCTGTTCGTTGTCTTCGTTGTATTTTTCATCTTTGGAATTATCATGATATTCGTACGAACATATGTAAGTGGGATTTCATTTAGAAACCTCAGAGAATTGTTAAAAACACAGGTGAAGGGCTGGCTGTGTTAGTCTGAGTCCTCTGAAAAGTAGGCATGCAGTTGGGTTAAGCAAGCAAGGATTGTTTTTTACCAGAAGAAATGTCCGTGAGAAACAAGGAAACAAGGGGGTCAGCCCTGGGAGGTGGAGGCGGAGCTCCCAGGGAGGCTCAGCAAGACCTCCAAGAAGCCCCTGAGCTGAGGCCAATTGTCAGGGTGGTCTCCAGTCTCCCAGGGAGAGCCCTGCTGATCCCAGCTGGTACCTAACAAGTGGAAACCTGGCCCAAGCAAACAGCAAGGGGCGGCCCAGCTCAGCAGCTGAGCCCATGGTCAATGGCACTCCCTTCCCTGTAGCTGAGGGCCTCTGAGGCTGGTGGTCTCTATGGTCTCTATGGCCACCCAATGAAGCAGGGAACTGGGACGAGAATCCCGAGCTCCTCCCTAGACAGCTAGCCTTCTCCCAGAGGGTGATAGGGGAACCCCACACAAGGCAGGCCAGACTTCTCTTGTAATGGAGTGGGAGAGGCAGCCTTGTTTAGCTTTTTCTGACAGCAGCCTAGAGGAGGCTCCTTAATTTCTAATTCTAACTTTTTTCTTTGTTTTTTTGTTTTTGGCCGGGGCCAGGTTTGAACCTGCCACCTCCGGTTTATGGGGCCGGTGCCCTACTCCTTGAACCACAGGCACTGCCTCGGCCTATGTATTTTTCACAAGGCATCACGTTTAATTCTCACAGCATTCCCGAAAAGTACATACCTCATCTATTTTATAGATAAGCACATAGGCTCAGAGCAATTAAGTACTTCCTCTGAGTCCCTCAGGGAATGAGTGGCTGGGATGGCATTGAGGTCCAGTCTGTGTGACTCCAGTGGCCACACTCTTCCTGCCACATTGCACTGTGTGGGGGCTTCTGAAGGGCTGTGGAGAGTGACAGGCACAATCTGGCCCTGGGATGGAGGCCCTGTTAGAAGGCAGGTCCACGGAGGGCTGGCCTAGGGCCTGTGACCCCTTTGGCCAAGCCCCACTTGGCACAAATGCTGAATCATCAGGCTTCTTTGGCAACAAGTAAGCTTGTGATGTGATCTTCAGACATACATATAACCAATAGTTCTGACGGAATTGGTTCACCTTCATGAGTGACCACACACAGGCTTACAGCTAGGGACGTTCTATCTATATTTTAGCAACAAACTCAAAGGCATCACAAAGATTTGCCTTAAAAGACCGTGGCCTTCCATGTATTATTATTAATGGTAGCAGAGATATTGTAGATAATAATAATACTGCAAGTATTTATTATGTGGGTTCCAGTATCATTTAGGTGCAGTTAAGAAACTGTTTCCTATTAGATAGGTGGAACTTTTTTTCATGAATATCTCTAATCCTCACTCATATGTTTAAATGGACCGCTCTGATAAGAGCCTAGTCCTGAATCTACGTGCTTACTTGACTTTGGCAATTTTAAATCCTCTGAGGGACTCCAGTTATAAGGTGTTTCCTTGCTATTAGCTCAGTCTGAAAATACATGTCTCCCACTGGGTTTTGATCTTCCTTCTCCACCAAGAGGCTTTCTGTCTTTGGTGAGAGCCAGGAGTGCTGTGCCCATCCCTCTCAGAACCTCTTTCTCATCCTGAAGAGTCAATCTCAGATTTTTCTCAGGGGTTGCTCACCACTTCCTATCCTCTTCCCACACAAAGCCAAACCCTTTGGCATTTAGACCAGTCCCACATTCTGATCAGGGCTGTTCTGGTTGCAAGGAGCATGCCCTGCTCAGAGGGAGGCAAAGACCCAGAAGGCAAAGACCCAGAGAACCTCGTGGAACTCCCAGGTGAGAAGAAGAGCTGGAATTCCCAGGAGCAGAAACCCTCCTTTCCTTTCCGGGGCTGAGTTGACGGGCCATCTCTGCTTATAGCAACAACAGCTCCAGCACTGGCTAATGAGACAACAGCCTCTGAAAATTGATTTCTGGCTGACTTGGTTCGTCTGTTTAAGCCCAGTCACATAACAGAAGCTCCTGATCAATCAACAGACTCACTGTTTTGAGAATGGCTATGTGGTCATGGCAAAAGGTGAAACATGTCTAATACTTTCTATTAATACTTGCCCTTCCACATATGCGATCTCTAGCACTTACTTGCTGAATGTTAGTTGATATTGGCAAGATTAGTCTTCATTTGCTTGCTCATTGGAATTGAGTGAGTACTCTTGACTGTGTTCAAGAGAAGATTAATTCCCTCGAAGATCTAGCTTTCTTAATATTGGGTCTTCTCTGAGAGCAGTGATCTAAGTGAAGCTTCTCATGGCTGCAAATCTTGTGTTCAATGTACTGTTGTGCTTCTTCTCCCTGCAGTGGTTGCACCTGCTGTATGCTGGAATCGGAACTGTGATTTTCTCATTAGTAAGTGCATTTCTCCCTTTCTTTGATAAAGAAAGCAGAAAGAGGGATGGAGGGAGGAGGGTGGGGCCTTAGTGTGTGTCACACTTTATGGGGGCAAGACATGATTGCAAGAGGGACTTTACCTAACAATTGCAATCAGCGTAACTGGCTTATTGTACCCTCAATGAATCCCCAACAATAAAAAAAAAAAAAAAAGAAATTAAAAAAAAAAAAAGAATGCGGTATGAGCATTGACAAGCTCTTTTGCTAGCTCTGGAATTACATGGGGTCAGTAATGTACTGAAGTCCTCCTATGACTCCCACTTTTTTTTTTTTTTTTTGAGACAAGAGTCTCACTCTGTTGCCCTGGCTAAAGTGCTGCAGTGGAGTCACCATAGCTCATAGGAACCTCAAACTCCTGGGCCCAACTGAACCTCTTGCCTCAGCTTCCAGACTAGCTGGGATGACAGGCACCCGCCACCACGTCCAGCTAGTTTTTCTATTTTTGGTAGAGACAGGATCTAGCTCTAGCTCAGGATGGTCTCAAACTCAATTCAAACAATCCACCTGTCTCGGCCTCCCAGAGTGTTAGGATTAAAGGCACAAACCACCACTCCCCGCCCAGCAACACCCTCTTAAAGGATCATTTTTGAAATCACCACCCTCAGGAAAGCTCAATGGTTTTCATGATCCACGAAAACACCACTTTTCTTGTAAGGGGCAATATTTAAGAAGAGAATGAAGCGTGATTTTTGCAGCAGGGCTGTGGCTTCAGCCCTCGCCTCAAGACCAGTTCCTATTCTTTCACAATAGGAACTTCTCACAGGGAACTGTTGGGGGCTGATGCATCTGAGAACCCTCTTCCCTACCATTAAGTCCCATCTCTTGCTATTATATCTTTAAGACTATTTTAAGGCATATTTTATTTAAAAGTAATACATGCATGTATTTTAAAATTCAAACAAAGAAGATTATAAAATGAAAATAAAAATCTACCTCTTATCCCTTTCCCCAGAAGTATGACCATTAACCATAGAATTTTTCCAAAAATTCTATTTTTTTTTTTTTTTTTTGAGACAAAGGAGTTTCTTACTGTTGCCCAGGATAGAGTGCTGTAGTGTTATAGCTCACAGCAAACTCCTGGGCTCAAGAGATTCTCTTGCCTCAGCCTCCTGAGTAGCCGGGACCACAAGTATGCACCACTACTCCCAGCTAGTTTTTCTATTTTTAGTAGAGATCAGGATGTTACTCTTGCTCAGTCTGGTCTCAAACTCCTGAATTCGAGGGATCGACCTCCTTGGGCCTCCCAGAGTGCTAGGATTATAGGCATGAGCCACCGCACCGGTCTTTTCAGAATTTCTTTACACATATGCACCATCTCTTCTTAGCAAATGTAGTGATACTATGTATAAGGTTGTACCTTTGCTTTTTCACTAGAAAATAATGGTCTCTACATGTCGTCAGATCTGGGCCTAATTCTTTTAGAGGGCTGCATGGAATCCCATTTTATACTTCTATCATGTCACATCTTACAGGGTTTATCTTCTTAACTTTGTGTTTTGAAAGTTTCCAAACATATCCTTAAGGATGGAGAGTGGTGTAAGGCACTTTGTATATTGTCGCTAAGCTTAAAAACTGTCCACATTTTGCTTCCTTTTTATTATCGTTGGAATTGTGTCATATCTTTTAAATGTTAGAAAATTTCACACCAGGAGGTTAAAGCTAAGTGTGCATATTTCAAAAAAAAAAAAATTTTTTTTTTTTTTTTTGGGAGACAAGAGTCTGGCTTTGTTGCCCTTAGTAGAGAACCCTGGCTCATAGCTCACAGCAACCTGAAACTCTTGGGCTCAAGCAATTCTCTTGTCTCAGCCTTCCGAGTAGCTGACCCAATAGGCACCTGCCACAACATCCAGCTATTTTTAGAGATGGGGGTCTTGCTCTTGCTCAGGCTGGTCTCAAACTCCTGAGCTCAAGTGATCCTCCCACCTGGGCCTCCCAGAGATTTCAGTTTTTTTCATTTCTTGTCTTGTTATCAAAGGAACCGATTGGTGATCATTTACCTTTATTTCTATGCTCTCAGATGTGTGTCCTGATGCTTGCCGGTGTATCTCTTGTTTCTGTTTTAGGCATAGTTTATTTCCATACAAAGGATGTTGGTGTTTCTGCTGCCTGTTTGCATGCAGAGCAAAGACTGTTGGAGACTCAGGCAGGTCTCCTTAACAGGCAAATAGTTGGGAGGAGGAAATTGGATTGGGGGTGTGTGCATGCATGCCTAACCACCAGAGCTATGGGGGTGTGAGGCAGGGTGCCACGCTTCCAAATGCTCCCAAGAGGCCAAGTCCCGGCTGGGGGTTCCTTGTGGGCTGGCTGTGTCTTGGGTGGTGTCTGAGTCCTGGTCCTTCTTGGTCCCAGCTCTTCTCTCTCTCCCATTTTCCCACCTGCCCTTGAGCACATCACTTCTTCTGAGAAGCTACAATTCTAACTATCCCATCCATGTCTGCGAAATGACTGAGTCGTTATTCTCTCTTATAGGAAAAAATAAGTGAAAGTCAAAGATTTATGAAGGGGAGGGAGAGGGAAAAGCTCCTCCCCATGGGAGTTAGGACACCAAGGTGATGGAAACTAGGAGCAAAGCTGGATGCTCAACCACTGGGGCCTTTTTGTAGACTGACCAACTGTCCCAGTTTCCCTGTGACTAAGAGGTTTCCTGAGATACCCAGAATTCTTGGGACACCCAAAATTCCTGGAGAAATCAGAATGGGTGGTCATTTTAGCTCTTTTTCTTCCAAAGGTGCTGGAATGAGACATAGGGAGAAGGGGGTTGGAGGAACTCAGTGGTTCAGGTGAGGCACTGCTTTGGCATCCACCAGGCTCAGGTCTAATTCCTTTCTCTGCCACTTGAGGCTCAGCTAAACCTCAGCTACTTCATCCCAGGTTGTTCCCACATTACACAAGACAATGTGTACAATGAAACAAGTGTGAGGCAGCCCAGAATGTGCCCGATAACTCTTATCCAGTTCCTTCCTGCCCTTCCTCCTCATTCATAGGAGCCCAAGCAGGAACCAGGAGCCCAGGAGAGCAAATATCTGAATTCCTTGGGGTATGTTTCACTGAAGCAGATGTTGTTCTGCGATGGATTATTCTAAACAATCTCTAACACAATGTTGATCTGTCTGGTGGCTTCTGTCTCGAGTCAGGATAAAAGGGATTGTACTTGTTGACTCTTTTTTCGTCCTCAAATGCCTCGTGTTGTCAGGGTCTGTCATTTTGCAAAAAATACCAGGATGAGAGAGGGCTCTCTGACTTTTTTTTTGGAGACAAGAGACTCATTTTGTGATCCTGGGTAGAGTGCCATGGCATCATAGCTCACAGCAACCTCAAACACTTGGGCTTGAGCAATCCTCTTGCCTCAGCCTTCCGAGTAGCTGGGACTACAGGTGCCTGCCACAGTGCCTGGCTATTTCTTTTAGAGACGAGGTCTTGCCCTTGCTCAGGCTGGTCTCGAACTCCAGAGCTCAGGCAATCCATCCACCTTGGCCTCCCAAAGTGCTACGATTATAGGCCTGAGGCACACTGCACCTGGCCTCTCTAACCTTTTTTATCTTGCTGTTGAGGAACTCGTAATTTCACCTACTGCAGCTGGGCTAAAATACTGATGCTGGGAGTTACTCATAAACAAATGTCCTCTCCTCCTCAGCCTGTTTTGGATGGACTGACACCATCATCACAAATCCATCCTCAAATGGCAAGTTTTACTGTCACCCAAATCTCTGAGAATCCAGAATCATTATTGTGTGTACTGTCTTTATTTTTATTCTTTGTTCAGTAAGGACATGGGGAGAGGAAGTCAAAAACATAGGGCATTTTATAGCTTTGTCCCCCTGGTCTACATTGCTGATGAAAAGCACAATTTTGTTTGGATTTGGAAAGCAAAAGAAGTCTCCCGACGTGCTTCAGGAGGATGAAACACCTGCTTTTCTACATAGAGCATGTATTTGGGGACATGGTGAATAACTGAGGTGTAAGGATAAGACATTCAGACACAGACTGACTTTTTGCAGTATTTTTCTTGATGCTAAAATGTATGATTTTAGTAGTTAATTTCTCTTCCTTTTTTTCCAAGTACTTGGTGGTGGATGTGCAGCTCATGATGGGAGGGCACCACCGTTACTCCCTGAACCCTGAAGAGTATATTTTTGCTGCTCTGAACATCTATTTGGACATTATCAACCTTTTCCTCCTTATTTTGCAATTGATTGGTGGCAGATAGTAAAGCCAAGGCTGGCTCATGTGGAGAAGAGGAAGGAAGGACAACACGGACATGTCGCCAGGCTAAGACATCCAGCTTCAGAAGCCCTTTCATTTAAAGAGAATTTAAGAATACTTTTTATTTTGTCAAATGAAACCTAGTGTTCAGTAGCTGTAGCTGTTATGTTTTTAGTTCTCTGGGTACATAGTGAAACTTTCTGGGGGACATTTTTGATATCTGTAAATTCAAAAGATGAGTATTATAATTACAAAGATTTGTGAATGTCCATTACTTAGTTGAAGTTTTAAACAATATCTTTCCTCATGAATAAAATTGATTATAGAAACCTTCATTTAATTCTCTTCTCTTGATTTGTACTTTCTATGGGAATATTTTTGGCATCTGATTTTCATTAGTGTCAAATAAACCAAAGAATTTTGCTTTTCTCCTGGATTCTATCATCAGACTGGAGAAAACAATATTATCTACCTGGTAGGGGTTAAAAAAGATCAACCAAGTTAATGGACTCAAAGGCCCAGGACAGAGCATTAGCTGCTATTATCACAGTTCCAATGATGCTTCTG
The DNA here is from genome assembly GCF_027406575.1 of Nycticebus coucang. Classification (NCBI taxonomy): domain Eukaryota; kingdom Metazoa; phylum Chordata; class Mammalia; order Primates; family Lorisidae; genus Nycticebus; species Nycticebus coucang. The sequence goes on from NC_069790.1 coordinate 58,751,557, forward strand.
GGCTTAACTAGAGAACACCTCCTCTCACTGGCCTCCTTCGAAGCCACATAATAGCCTTCATTTTTATTTTTAATTGTGATAAAGTAAAAATAGCATAAAATTTACCTTTTAAACCATTTTTTAAGTGTATAGCTCAGTAGTGTTAAGTCACAACCGATCATCAGAACTCTTTGAGACAGTCTCAGTTGTCTTCGGGTTGAGTGCCATAGCCTCATAGGTTGCAGCAACTTCAAAATCTTGGGCTCAAGTGAAAACAGGGAATGATAAACTGGCAGGATTTGGGGAGCTAAAGCTCAGGGTTAGACAAACAGAATTAGGGGCCATGACAATTTGGTGAGATCTGAGGCTGTGAGAACAGAGGAAATCGCCAGGAATGAGAGAAAAGGAAGGAGCACCCAAAGGCCAAACTCTGGGAATGTCCATCATTAAGGAGATGGAAGGAAGAGAAAATGTCTCGGTCACCAAAGTAAGAACTACGAAGAGTGACAGGCAGCATAACATCACAGAGGCTGGTGGACTTTCAGGAAGGTGTTGGCGAAGTACAGCTGTAATTCACTTTGGGCTGTGGTGTCCCTGGTTCTTGAGGATGCATCCCCAAAGGTCAAGGCACAGTAAAACAAAGAACAAGCCCCCTAGATTTGACAACACCATGGTCACTGGCTCTGAGGGGCAGAGAGGACCAGACTTCACTGAGGCAGGAGTGGCTGTTGCAGAATGAGAGGCCACACCCTGAGGGAAGGACAGAAACAGCAGGGAAGACCAAGGTGGTGCTTTTTCTTTTCTTGTTTTTTCCAGGACAGGAGAAAACTGGGGAAATGTTTAAAAACAGAAGGAAATGAAGGTGTTAGAAACTGGGAAAAATCAGAGTGGGGAGAGAAGGAGACGGCTTTGGAGAGGCCAAGGGCCCTTTTCTTCTAAAACTGGAGGGAAGGACTGGCCCAGTCACCTGGGGCAGCCTCTTTTGAGGCTGAGAAGACCTTATGCAGAGGAGGCAGAGGGGAAGGCGTTCTGTGGCTGGCGGCTTACATCTCAGAGAACCCGAGGAACTTTGACCCAGCTGCCCTGGGCAGTGGATGAGGGAGGCAGCTAGAGAGGACTATGATAACTTCCCCCTGCATTATCTTTTTTTTTTTTTGAGACAGACTCATTTTGTCATCCTTGGTAGAGTGCCATGGCATCATATCTCACAGCAATCTCAAACTCTTGGGCTCAAGTGATTCTCTTGTCTCAGCCTCCCTATTAGGTGCCAGCCACAACATCTGGCTACTTTTAGAGGCTAATCTAGAACCTGTGAACTCAGGCAATCCCCAAGTACTAGGATTGTAGGCATGAGCCATGGCGCCTGGCTCCCTCCTGCATCATCAAAAGTATTGGAGGGAATAAGGCAGTGAGTTGATGGAATTTACAGATCTCAAGTAAAACATCTGAATGTACAAGCACTATGCACATCCCCAGACATATGACAGGTTGATTTACTTGTTGCTTCTGTTGCCCTATCTCCTCTACTTTCTGGTTATGATAATTCTCAGATGGAGATTCTAACAGAGTTTCATACTGTGTTTATAATCTCATTACTACAAGCAAAGATCTGCAATGTGGGCTTAACTTCTAAAATGTGAGCATGTAGAAGAAAAGGGGACTTTAAATCCACTCGGCAAAAAAAGTCTCGGAGGACTCGCCACTGCTGCTATGTCTGGATATCTTGACAAACACTTCTGCACATCCACCTGCTCCAGGTTTTAGTAGTGAATTAATTTCATACAAGGAAGCAAATTCAATTGGGAAGCTTACGTTTTGCATTTTCTCCTTGGCATGGAGGAAATCATACATGTGCAGTGACAGAGACATCGGACAACTGCTTTCTTCACTGTTTGCTGTCCCCACACATTAGGCATTTCTGTTGTCTCAGCAGTGTTTCCAACCACATGTAGCCTATTGAGTGAGGTGAGTTTGGCATATACCACAGTCCTGGCTAATTTTTCTAATAGAGATGGGAGACTTGCTCTTGCTCAGGCTGGTCTCGAACTCCTGAACTCAAGTGATCCTTCCACCTTAGCCTCCCAGATTGCCAGGATTACAGCCACCACACCCAACCTGCTTAGTTTCTAAGAAACTACCAAATCTCAAAATAGACCTTCCATTTGATACCACAATCCCATTACTAGGCATCTACCCAGAAGAAAAATCATTTTATCATAGGACATTTGCACTAGACTGTTTATTGCAGCTCAATTTACAATCGCCAGGATGTGGAAATGACCCAAGTGCCCATCAACCCAGGAATGGATTAGTAAACTGTGGTATATGTATACCATGGAATACTATTCAGTCTTAAAAAAAAGATGGAGACTCCGTATCTTCTGTATTAACCTGGACAGAGTTGGAGAACATTCTCCTTGGTAAAACATCACAAGAGTGAAAGAACGAGTATCCAAAGTACTTGTTATTAATGTGAGACCAGTAGACAAACTAATACGTGCCCACCCAAGAGAAAAACTCAATTCAAGTTGGGGGAAGTGGGGAAAGGGAGGGGGATTGGTGTACGCCCACCTAATGGGCACAACGTAAGGGTCTATGGCACACCTCCTGAGGGCAGGAGACAACTACAACAGGGACCTCACCTAACACAAACACTGTAACCTAATCATATGTATCTAAAAGAAAAAAAGTGATCAAATTGTTTTCCAGGGTGGCTGTACCATTTTATATTGTGTTTGGTGGCTGCAACAGGCAGGTGGTGATGTTGTGCTGGGAAAGACTGACTTGACTGCCCTGAAGTCTTCAACTAAAGCAGTGATTTCTTTCTCCTCTTGGGATTCTATCTTGTTTCTGCTGGACTACCTGTGAGGGGTACAGACAGGTTGGGAGAATACCTCATTATCACTTCTGTATACATGACAGCCCTTGTAAGGGAGAATAGCATCGATGATTATGAGACAGTTAAGTGTGGGCACAGAACACATCAATTCCATTACAAATTCAAATGTGGAAGTAACATTGAATAGCCCAAAGGAGCCGGAGAATGGGCACGCGCCACAACACCCAGCTATTTGTAAGATAGGGTCTCCCTCTTGCTCAGGTTGGTCTCGAACTCCTCAGCTCAGCCAATCCACCTGCCTCAGCCTCCCAGAGTGCTAGGATTACAGGCATGAGCCACTGCGTCTAACTATTGTCAACTACTTCTGTGGCAGTGATGGCTTTCGCATCCAGAGAGAACCAGGGCCCAGGGCCTTCTTTCTCTTCCTATGTATAAGGCCACATTTTACCCTGAAGTCTTTGGCACCTTCTGCCACTCCTGCACCCAGCACCTTGTTCTTGGTGCTGGGTTGGTTGGCTGTGAGAGCAGCCTGTGCTGCACTTTCAGGCAAGTACATTTACTTTTACTTTTTTGCATTTACTTTCACAATTGAATAGTGTTGAGACTGCCTATGGCTTAATCAAGTGCTCTTCTAATGTTTTCAGCCTACCCAAAGCTATCTAAGAGCAAGGTTCTTATTTCTATACCATTTCTTTTATGTCTGGGGACTGACTCAGCAGTCACAGCCACACTGTGTTTCAAGGGGGGCCTCAGGAACTGCTGATCCCTCATTACATCATGAAAACATTCCTTCCCCTGCCTGCGGGATTAGCAATCAAGAAACCACTGGGACAGCTTGTTTCAATCCTACCTCTTGTCCTAAGGCTCTGAACATTACTTCAACTCCTGTTTTTTCATAGGTAGGAATAGTGGGAACTCTTAGTTTCACCCTATAGCCACCACTTGGGTGAGAGCATTTGTTACAAGATCCCAGGGAATCTTACATTCTGAAACCTGGCCAGTGTTTCCGTTCCTAGAAAATTATTTTTGTCAGTCTCCTATCCTCATTGTCAAACCTGTTGGGTCAAGTTGGGAAGTGTGGGTACGCCTCTAATCCTAGCACTCTAGGAGGCTGAGGCTGGTGGATTGCTTGAGCTCATGTACTCAAGACCAGCCTAAACAAGAGTCGCACCCTGTCTCTAAAAAATAGCTGTGTGTTCTTGGGGGTGCCTGTAGTCCCAGCTACTTGGGAAGCTAAGGCAAGAGGATTACTTGAGCCCAGGTGTTTGAGGTTGCTGTGAGCTATGACACTACAGCACTCTACCCAACTCTGTCTCAAACAAAACAAAACAGAACAACAAAAAAGGTAAGGTCTAGGATTTCATTCTATCCTACTTAAAAACCAGTAAGTTAGCCTGTTGTTACGGTCTCATGAGTGCTGAAGACTCCTGGGTTGGAGGAGCATGCAGAATGAACATCAGCATATTTGTGGCAGCTCCCCTTATCTCCAGTTCCCCAGGGGCAATGCAATGGGTCTGGACGGATACCGAGCACACAGCAGGTTCTTGTTACACCTTGGTTGAATATTGTGAGAAATCCACCACTTTTATAGCAAGCAGTTAAGCCTATTCCTTGTCCTCAAGGTTACTGTTTATGTAAATCTTGAGCAATGACTCAGGTAAAATTGTTAACTTGGACTTGCATTCTTGGCACACCCAGTAAGAGTGTTGTGTGCTAACTGCACAGGCACTCAAGAGGCCCAAAAAGACTGAATGTCTAATATCACCATTTCTGAGCTTTGGCTTCATCTTCTCTTTGTATTTGTCTCAATAAACTGATGCCGCATGTAGGTTAGGCCCTTGGGCAATAAATGCTTAATAATAGCTGGCCAAGAGATAACTGCCTGATCAAGAATATCATTAAACTGCAGTTTCAAACACTGAAGAAAAATAATTCCTTCAAAAGTTAGGGCACCACTTAGTTTGTGAGCTGTCAGTCCTAAGTGGAACTGAGAGGTAAGGAAGACATTTCTGGTCTTTCTTTTTCCTCCCTCCCTCTCTTACAGTACTGTCACCTATGCTGGAGGACAATAGCTCAATCATAGCTCACTACAAACTTGAATTCCTGCACTCAAGTGATCCTTCTTCCTAGCCTCTTGAGTAGCTAGCATTACGGTACACACCATCGTATCTAGCTAATATTTAAAAAAAAAATTTTTTTTTTTTTTGTAGAGACCATGTTGCATAGGATGGTCTCAAACTCTTGGGCTCACACAATCCTTTCTAAGTGCTGAGATTATAGGCATGAGCTACTGCACCCAGCCTGGAGTCCATCTTGCTTTAATAACCACTGACCCCTGCCAATTCCTAAACTAAGGACTGTCAGTAATACTAGTCTAGAAAGAGATACTTCTATATTTCTAGAAGGCAATCTATTACTCTGGTGAGGTTATAACAACTGACAAAGCAATAAATAGAATGTGGCTAAGGACAAGACCCAGTAATTCTGTCTGTAGCACAATGCAGAGATGAATCTGTGACTTAGCCCAAGAGCAGAGTACATGAAACACTTTTTCCTAGGAGTTATTTCAGCCTTTAAAACACCCCCAAATTTTGCCTTATCATTTAATATTTAGATTGTATGGTTTTATTATTCAGAGACGGACCAGCCATAATGGTTTTTAAATTATGACCAAACTTCAATAAGTCTCAGATTTTAATTTGCAACAGTAAGTGACAAATATCTGAGAACAAAATGAGATCAAAGATTGCAATAAAGAACAAAAATGAGATCAAAGATCGCAATAAACAACATTTGGAATAATTCAGCATATGAACATTAGTAGTTGAGCTTCAGACCCACACAATGGAAGACATAAATAAAAACGACATGACTCCAATTACCACTGGCAGATCCTGTAGAGCACCAGTGGTCCTGGAACTTGTGTGTGGGCACTAAAGTTCAGATGTCAAGGTTTGTTTGGTAATTCAGAACTGGTAGAGAAAGAGTTTTTATTCATATGGCATAATTTTTTTTCCTTTCCTAAGCAATGTCAAAAAACATATCTTAAAATTTAATTTTATTTGTGTTTCTATTAGAGATTTCAAGGAAAAGCCATAATATTCTTCTCCAGAAGGATACAATGATTAAAATAAAATGAACACTGTAGTCATGTTTAACACACTGTCATGCAGTGGTTTTTTTTGGTTTATCTTTTGGGTATAAAATGCTAAGTGGTCTACTGCAAATATATTAGGCACTAATCAATTACATGTAAGAACCAAATTGATCTTATCACTTTGGAAGGGATTTAATCTGAAAAAAAAAAAAAACAGTTTCTGACTTGGTTAAAACAAAGTCTACAATGTAATGAGACAAAATGGAAGTAGTTTAAGTAATAAATGTTTAATCAAAGAACTTTACATATTATTAACAGCATTCATTTGGCCAAACATCTACATGTTTGTAGAATCCTACTGTATATAAAGTGGGAATGTATCAAGTATAGACTATGAAAGTGCAAATAACAAGTCAAGGTTAGATTAACTTTGTTTTTTTTACATTATAAAATTAACCTGTTTACAAAATAGGCTTTGCCAAACTTTATTACTGAATTGTAAAGTCAATGACTGTGTTGTTTTTAAAATATGTACCAAGGAAATACAAATTGGATAATGATCATTTTCATGCTCAGGAGAGAATAGCACAGAAACAAAAGATACTGCACAAGGTGCAAGGAAACCAGAACCCACCCGTGTGCGCCACCTTCACCCAGAGCACTCCTCACCTCACTGCAGCTTCGCAAGACGCCTCAAAGGTGATGCAAAGACTCTTTCTATTGAAAAATTACAACTTGGACTAAAAACTTATTGGTGTTGATGTTTTTAATCCAAAATAAATTTGTAAAAAAATCCTTTCATGGACTATTACAGTTTAATATACAGTAATACACTGTAGATAAAGTTACGATTTTCCCCCACTAACTTTAATAGGAATTTGATACCAACGTTTCTGATAGTTGGAGAAATAAAAACTAACGTGGATCTTTGATATCCCTGGCATAGGAGCTATTTCCCACACAGTTTATCCTAGGAAAATCTCAGGAATATTACATACTCTAATATAATGTCCTAGCCATATTAATTTGAAGTAAAAAGCAAGGTTTGGGAAAAAAGTAATCAAAAACCATAATCACAACCCATGTGGATATCAATACTAACATAACCTTTTATCCAGCCCAGGACTTGCCTGTACAATCTCAGCACTGAAATTTTGGTATTTGTAGATTTCTGGTAACAATCAGACAAAATATTAAATGGAGTGCTGCACTTATCTATTTTGCTTATGTTATGCTAATTTTGATAATATGTAAGTAAAACACCCATTCCAACTGTTTAGTCTAGTTTTAATTACACACTGTACCATTGTATCTTAATTACAACTAAGACCAGTATTTTCTTCACAGTAAGACACTAATAACTAGGAAGTTGATTTTTTCAACACTAAACAGTAATCACACAGCAAATGAGTATTGTGCAATAGAACAAACACGTCAGCATTTGCTATTTAGGCAAACAAACTGATCGAACATTTAGTTGTTATATTTACTGTAAAGGCAAGGCCATGGGTGGTTTTATGGAGGTCTTTGCAATTCATAGCATAGTTACTTCAGAAGAGACATTGAAATTGGAGTTACTCACTTATTTAACTGGCAACTATCCATTTAGGTGAGGCAAAGGCACGGTAACATGTTGCGCAGGATGTTTTATTGAACATTTTAATAATTGTGGGATTTACTATCACTCATGAAAACTCCACTGTTGCTATTTTATAAAACTCTTACCATTAAAAGTAATTGCACCCATTAGTAATTAGAATGCACTGTAAAATTGTGAAAACAAAGAACTATGATTGCACTTTCAATAAAGTGTCTCTTAAAATACAGCACCGCTGTTGCTAATCAACTGTATTTTAATATTAAAATAAACTGTTTTTAACAGCAGCATTAGGTTTAGTTAACTTAAGCTACAGGCTACATTTATTTAAATGCAGTCTCCATGGCAACGAAACCCCATTAAATTCTGGAATATCACTGCTACTGAGTGGCACCTTTTACTCCCTGGAGAATGCTGACACTGCCCTGGAGCACTCTAGGACACTGCACACCTAAATGCCTTGTTAGTCAGCGTGAAAGTCAGAGTTTGGCACAAGTGGACTGTATATAGACAGGGAATGAAATCTCTGATTCATGTGAAAATTAAAACTAATCACACTGTGGTAGATGCAGCACTAAAGAGAAGCCTTGGATACCTCAATTCACATTGCCCAGACACAAAGGAAGGACGTTGTGGAAGAGCACGAAGAGATTGAGGACACATGTTACTAGATCTGTCCAAAATGAAATTCTAAAATGAGGAGAACTTTTTTTTGAAAAGGAAAGCCACCCAAAGATTAGGGAGCAAGCCTTTAATTTAAATGCTGAATTTAAGTATCTTCAACTCTAGGCTAAACAGAGGACTGTGTTTTTGTTAGAATATGGAACATAACCTATTTCATTTGTGTTTCTCGCTCTCTCCAGCTCGTTTTTGTCAGCAAAAAAGGGAAAAGCTATCTAATTAAATAGAAAAGAAATTCCCTGTAAGGTTAAAATTGAAAATAAAGCTACCATTCATGTGAACTCCTCTGTATTCAACACTAATGTCAGTGGTTTATTATTGAGTTGGAATTAAGTGAATCGAAGTCTCTATCAAACATACTCCACTTAGCATACATCTGTACCTGCAATTGTTTTACAGTCCAGATATTTGCGGTTCACACTAAATGTACTTGTTCAAGCCAGTCACTTGAGGTTTGAGGTGTCTGACTCGAAACATCTGAACTGTCCCCTTTGTTGGCTGCCTCATTACCACTGTCACCAGCTTGAGACACTGCTTCCCCAGTCAAAATATTTTCTTCCAAAGGGTTTTCTTCTATCTGGGTTCCTCTACCTTCATTGACACTAGCATCTTCAAACACTGAAGCTTCTTCTGGTGGCACCAGTTCCACATCCCTCACACCTTCTGACCCATCTTTGACACAGGGGAGCTGGGAATCTGCACTGATTTCTGTAGTTGCTGGAGGAATCAGAGCAATACTCTGAGGGTTCATGTCATGAAACCAAGCCATGATATTTCCCAGAAGATTGTCATTGATGTTGGGGTCTTGGCCAGCTGATTCGGGGTCACTGGATGAGGGACAGAAATCACTTCTTGCCTCACTGAGTGGGTGTGAACTCAGGGTGTCAGTTGAAAATGGGTCACTTTCTGTTCCTAGTCTTAGGAGGCTGTCACCAAGTTCCAAAAGCTCAGAGCTACTCAAGGCAGCCCGAGGGCTATCTGTATTCCTGGAGACAGAGTCCAGTCTGGAAGGTAAAGAAGTGCCTATAGCTCCTAGGGATGCTTCGTTACTAAGGAAGTCTCTAGTTTCTTCATCGATGGCCAGCCCCGACTCTTGCAGTGATAACTGTATTGCAAGAAGTATATTGGGATCATCTTCATCCAAGGAACTCAGAGCCTGGGGTGACAGTAAGTAAAACCACTTTAAAAGTTGACTAAAGGAAAAGATTTAACCCAATCAGGTTTACAAATTTTCCTTTTCCAAAGTTACCTCTACCTATATAAAATTATTTAATCTCCTCAGATCTTAACTCTAATTTTCTCCTTGATCATGCTAAAGAAAAAAAAAAAAAACAACAACAAAACATTCCCTAAGATAAATCTGAAATACAGGAATCTATTTCTGGAGCACATCTTCAAAACAAAGATTTTAGAATAGAAAGAAGGAAAAAAAACAATAAAATAAAAAAAGGAAACCACACTAAACAGAGAGAAGCAAAAGCATGGGCAATGAGGCTGCTCAGAAAGGCTACCTGAAGAGAGTCCTGGTTTTCAGAGCGACTGGCAGGGGTATAGTCACGCAGGGAAGAGCTGTGCAGGACGCTCATAGATGCAGAACTGACCACTGATGTGCCAGGCCTGCGGCTGCTGCCACCCTCTGGGATATCTGTGTCAAAGCAATTGGTACCAGAGGCAATTTAGTGACACATAAGGCTTATTCTTTTTTCCCCATACATCTTGTTATTTTTAAATTGGCAGTTTTTCTTTCAGTGGTGGTGAAAACCTGTGTTCACAGGTTTACTTAATCATTCTGGGATTTCTCACCCACATCTGTCTCACCATGAGCAGTGTATATATCCAAATACTATCACTTCAAATCCATGACTTCTTTGCATTTTTGCATGCACTGTACATGCTTCATAAATGCAAGTGCGACTATGCACTCTTTTCTTTTTGGATTTCTTAAAATTAAAGTATTTGGGGCTTGGCACAGTGGCTCATGCTCCTAATCCTTAAACTCTGGGAGGCTGAGGTTGATGGACTGCCTGAGCTCAGGAGTTTGAGACAAGCCTGGGCAAGAGTTTTTATACTAAAACCAGAAAAACTAGCTAGGTGTTATGGCGGGCACCTATAGTCCCACTACTTGGGAAGCTGAAGTGAGAGGATCACATGAGCCCAAGAGTTTGAGGTTGCTGTGAGTTATGATGCCACGGCACTCTACCCACTCTGTCTCAAAAAGAAAAAAAAAAAAAAGAAGAAGAAAAAAAGTAATTTGGAATTGCAATCCTAAAGAACAACTTTTTAGGGGTGGCGCCTGTGGCTCAAAGGAGTAGGGCGCCGGCCTCATATGCCGGAGGTGGCAGGTTCAAGCCCAGCCCCGGCCAAAAAAACTGCAAAAAACAAACAACAACAACAAAAAAAACCCCAACTTTTTATTCTCATAGAGTCTGACATTATAGTTTGAATTTCTTTTAATTCAACACTTAAAAAGTTAAATAATTAATATAATTTACCTCTAATACAAGAAATTCTTTCTCATTTTAAATAATGTCTACAGGAGAACTAAGGCTAGGAGGAAAATACAAACATAATAACACTACAATTTCTTGAATGCTTACTAGGTGGCTTTTTTTTTTTTTTTTTGAGACAAGAGTCTCATTATGTTGCCCTGGGTGGAGTGCTGTGGCGTCACAGCTCACAGCAACCTCAAACTCTTGGGCTTAAGCGATCCTCTTGCCTCAGCATCCCAAGCAGCTGGGACCACAAGCACCCACTGCAATGCTGGCTATTTTTTGGCTGTAGTTGTCATTGTTGTTTGGCAGGTCCACTAGCTATGGTGTGTGTGGCTGGCGCCCTAGCTGTTGAGCTACAGGTGCCGAGCCTACTAGGTGGTTTACATGTATTATTTAATTTAATGCTCACAATGAGCTTATGAAGTGGCACTATTATTATTGCTTTCTTAAATGAGGATACTGAAGCTTAGATCGGTTAAGTGACTTGACTAGAGTCACACAGCTTATGTGCAGCAGAGGTGGGGGTCATAAACTCACGCAGATTTGACTATCACCTCTCTGTTCCTAAACTCCCTGGATTTCTGTATCCTGTGACAAGAGAAGCATCTCTATCTTTCCTATATATCTCAATGACAAACTCTTCCACAAACATTTATATCTGCCAGTTTTAAGAATAAATTCAGGAGAACTAAGAGATTAAACCATACTCAAACCAAGAGCTTACCTAAAGTGCTTTCACTTGGCTCATCAGGGTCTGGAGGATTACTAAGCAGACTGTGCACATCTCCTCGACGGCGCTGTTGTCTGTGCCTCCTCCGATACTGAAATTCAGCATATTCCTGCATAAACCAAAGGTTATAAAATACAGGAGAGCATGCACTTTTGCAAATGCAAATTAAAAAACTACACACTTTTTTTCAAGGTGAAAAAATTAGTGATTTTATATATATATATATATATATAAAATAAAATCACTTAGCTTTAGAAAAAGAAACGGTTTTGTCATGCCAAGGAAATGGAAAAGGCAAAATGGAAAAAGAAAATTTTTAAATAGTCACTACAATTGCCTAGATAAATTGGGAATACTTGCAAGCCTCAATTCTAGATTATATGACTGATGATTAAGAGTCTTATGACCTAAAATTATAATTAATACCACAATCATTTTCTAAGTTGGGCTCTTCCTGGAGGTCTGGTTTTTAAAAAGTGACTGTAACATATATAATAGAAAAGGAATAACAACAACAACACAAAAGAACACACACTGTGAAGTTTTTGCCAGACTACTATATTTTCTATTCTTTGGGACTACAACATACCACACTCCCAAGATAAATGACTACAGTAAGAGAAAAGTATTAGATTAACTTTAAAAAATATGATATTTGGCTTCCTTCTTATACTAGCCAATATGTAGTGCTATCCGTAACACAGGTAGGAGAAGTGTTTTCCATTTACCACATGGGAAGAGCACAGACTTAGATGCCCTGAGTATATTTTATATTTGTGACAACAGTTTAAAGCTCTTTTGCTATTAACAGAGGCTACAAACTGGGATTACCTGCTATTACCCGGGTACAAATGTACCCAGTTTTAGTGACAGGAGAAAAGAGAACAGAAGAGAGGCCACGGCGCATGACACCAACATAAAAAGGCTAATTTTGATAATCAACAGAGACTCTTCCAGGGATAAACACTAAGATACTCAGGTTTATGATTACCCATTTATCCCAGAATATTTGATATGCTTCTATTGTAAAAGTACTAAATGAAGATAAGTTTGTATCACAAATAAAACTTTCACATCATACCACTCTAATTGAATTTAAACTATTTCATCTAAGTAGTTGGAGTCTTAATAAGAGGTTATCAGATTAAAAATTAATGAGTGAAAGATACTCCAAGTGCCCTGAGGATTATATTAATTATTTAAGTTGCTAAGCCAGGGCATTATTTCCTCTTTTCCTGGAAATCCATGATCTCAAGCTGGTTGACTTATTATGTATCATAATGCCTCAAAGGTCCACTGAGGAGCACCACATTTATTAGAGATAGATGGTCTGGAAATTTTTATTTGAATTCAGGGTTTTGATAATGGAGAATTTGCCTACTTTGTAAACTTGATACTGGTACAAAGTATTATGAATTACATAAACTATTATTGACCATGGATTAGAAATAATTCCACTTTAAGAAAATTACACAGTTTAAAAAGAATCGAAGGAAAATTGATGCACGTCTATTATGATAGAAAACCCTCAGATGGCATTCTCCCACAATGCAACAGGCTTGAAAAAATCGTTCTCATAAAATTAATCTGAATATTCCATGGACTCCTAAGATCTTCAAATAAGCATATAAAATGACTTTAGTTAGATGCTCCAAGTGGTTTAAGAGTGTTAAGACTACAAAGAATACTGTCAAATTTTAAGATACATAGGGGAAAAAGTTGCCAGAAGTTTTTGTTTTAAAGAATAATTATTACCACTTATTGAGCCCCAATTTTGTCACTTACTGAGATCTTTAAAATCTCCAGAATTTCCATGGGATACTATCATCCACATTTTAAAGATGAGAAATTAAGGAAGACCACACCCCTAAAATCTAATGTGACAGAGCTAGAACTTGAATTCAGATGTCCCTCAGACTTTAAAAGTATGCTCTTTCCACTGAGCAATACTGCCTTTAAAATGGCATAAAACAAATATTGATGCTTGCCACTGATACATTCAATTTAAAATAAAGAGAAGGAATTAACTTCATTGAAACAACAGAAGTTCAACCAAAAGGCTATTGGAGGTTGGTACTAATTAAAAAAAAAAATCTTTACATCAGATAAATGTGCCAACATCATAACAAGGCTTGAGGGAGGTATGAAAACTTATGAACTACAAACTACAAAACAATCTGTAAGCTTATTTTTTCCCTCACAGTCTATAGTAAGACACAGAGCTATTATTTAAAAATATAATTTTGGTGTTACTTGATATACATATGCAGAATTTGTAAGTATGGTAATTCTTTAGATTTGCAGTAAGGTTTACATAAAAGCTTGGTGTTTTCAATGTGCCAAAGACTTTAATGAAAATGAAAAGTGTGGCGGCGCCTATAGCTCAAGCAGCTAAGGTACCAGTCACATACACCAGAGCTGGCAGGTTCGAATCCGGCCCGGGCCTGTCAAACAATGACAACTACAGCCAAACAATAGCTGGGCATTGTGGCAGGCACCTGTAGTCCCAGCTATTTGAGAGGCTGAGGCAAGAGAATCGCTTAAGCCCAGGAGTTTGAGGTTGCTGTGAGCTGTGACGCCATGACACTACCCAGGGCGACTGGCTACTGTAGCTTAAGGCTCTATCTCAAAAAAAAAAAAAAAAGTGATGGGCGGTGCCTGTAGCTCAGTGGGTAGGGCACTGGCCACATACACCGAGGCTGGCGGCTTTGAACTTGGCCTGCGCCTGCTAAACAACAATGACAACTGCAACAAAAAAAGTAGCTGGGAGATGCGGTGGGTGCCTGCCATCTATTTGGGAGGCTGAAGCAAAAGAATCACTTAAGCCCAAGAGTTTGAGGTTGCTGTGAGCTGTGATGCCACAGCATTCTACCCAGGGTGACAGCTTGAGACTCTGTCTCAAAAAAAAAAAAAAAAAAAAAAGGTGAGTTAAATAATTTTTATAAAATTTATCGATTCATAAAAAAAAATTTAGTGACAGTTATATTAATAGGTCCTTAATGGTTAAGGACAAACACTTCAGGATTCCTAAAGTTATCATCAGAGCCAAAAAACTACAAGATGATACCTATGTGATCATGTTTACTTTTACTAAACACTGCTGCTCCTCTGAACTACTAAAATCTTCAGTACTTTTTTTTAAATAATTGAAACTTGTTTATTCTTCTTTCGGGTGAAAGTTTTCTACAATATCCCCAAAGCTGCAATTGTATTTATAACATAGAAACAATCAGTATAGGATCAGATAAAAAAAAAATTCATTATTCATTTTAAAATAAAAATTTCATTAATATATTAAAGCATTTTTGTAATTTAAATGAATTTAAAATTTCCATGAGGCTCTAGATATAAGTGGTTTCTCAAATCAGTATTTTCTTGTATATATATATATGTATATATACCTATACAAAAGGCCATATGATTGCAAGTATCCCTAACAGCTGAAAAAACAAAATATCTGATTTAAATAAGCCATAGTCATGTCTGGATAAGAATCTATTTCACAATCCTTCAATAAAGGTTTCATCATTTGTCCCACCCCTTTCCAAGAATTAAGTTGAAGGGTTATCATAATATAAGCATCAAATGGTACATTTTGTTTTATGAAGAACAAGGATGGAGAAATGGAAGTAGGGAGAACTGCTAAAACCATTTAAAAATCAGACTCAACAGACAGTGGCAATTTAAATCTCAGAAAACAGTTATGTAATTAAGATTTTTCACTCTATCTTATTTTTATTTACCACAACTGTTATTTGCAGTGTATTTTAGATCATATATATAATTCATTTTTATATCTATCTATATATTTTATATCTATCTATCTATCTATCTATCCATCTATCTATCTTTCCAAATTTTGTTGTTGTTGTTGTTGCAGTTTTTGGCTGGGGCTGGGTTTGAACCCGCCACCGCCGGTATATGGGACCGGCGCCCTACTCCTTGAGCCACAGGCGCTGCCCATCTTCTGTATCTTAAAATGATAAATCAATAACAACAAAAAACCATATAAGAAGAGTGAGAAAGTCTTAAATGGAAGCAGAAAGCAACTAAGCAAAGCGTTTCTTTCTGCATAAACACATTGTTTATTAATTATGCTAATTAATGTCATATTACTAATGTCAAGTTTTCCACCTTAGCAACTGATTATAAATCAATTCCCTAAGGTTGCTGCAGTAACTTTAAAAAACTGATTATTTAGGTTTTTAATAGCTTCAGATTAAAACAATGTAACAATTAGAAATGCATTTCTAATAAATAACATGTATGTCACTACTAACAAAATAGAAGATATTTTCCAAAAATTTATGCTGTAAATTTTCCTTAATTCTGATTGTTCAATAATTAAAAACCCTAGAAGTGGAATGCATTTAACAATGTAATGATACTTCAATACATTATATAGCTAAATGTAGGTTCTGTCGAAGCATTTTTGTTACAAAAGAAAGAGAAAGCATTGCTGATAATCTCAGTAGGATTCAGAACAGATGAGGGTACAAACGCAAGCAGGGCTGCACTAAGGAAAATACAAAAAACAAAACCAAAAAATGCCCCCCCACAATCAATTACCTCAGGTGATGCAAATCCTAAATATTCCCAATCCCATGTTCCACCAGCAAAGCTACAAAGAAATTAGACATACCATTTGATTTATTATCAGTACTACAAAGTATACACAATCAGACCCTTGCCCTTTGAACATTACTTTTAATTCCTCTGCTTTGAACTTACTTAATCAAAGTAGACCAACTATTACAATGTAATTAAAGTTATACTTTTATTATTTCTTTCAAATTCTAGTGCCTTTATGTTTGTGTAAAATGGTGAAAAAAATGAAAATCACCATGTTATAAAAAAGTATTTTGACCACTTGTTTTTATTTTATAATAAAAAATTACTTATAAAAATTAATGTAAAAATTGGTTCAAACTTCTAATGCTTATAATTACTATAAATAAAAAACTGTTTAGATTTATAATGGCTGAAGTAGCGTAAATACATGAAATAAAACAACCAAAACTCAACTGCTCTTTAATGGATAAATTTGGATCAATTAAATAACTTTACTAATATAAGATTTCTCATTTCTTCACAACTTAACACTAAAATACAACCATAACAAGTTGGCAAAATTCCCAAATTCTACATCATGTTTATGACTGTCATATTACTACATGTATTACATATTTGAAATGATGAATTAGAATACTTTTTGAATTATGAGCTCACCTAAAATGTGAAATTAATGTAGCCTAATTTAGTCTGTGGAAGTACACAATGACAAATAAAAAAATAACATGAAAAGAAATAGCGTTGAGGAAAAGAAAAACACCAAAAGAAGTTAACATACTTTTATCAATTACCCATATTTTAGTTATAAGTGATTTCTGGGAATATGAACCCTCCTTGGATAAAATATAAAACTGGCATTTGTAGCTACAGCTAAGATGATTTCCACAGAGCACACATCATTTTTACCTGCGCCTTGGAGCTTCTGGTGAGTCTGCAGGAGCAACGCCCCGAGCCACGGATGCCAGGAATTCTTGCCTCTTCTGCTGTACAAGGCATGCTGCTTTGATGATCTTATGGCGCGGTGTGCGAAGGTAAGGCCTATTGACTTTTTGGGCAAGGTCTTCAGTGACCATTTCTAGGTCTGTCTACAGTAAGAGGAGTTAGCAAAAGGGATGACAGGCTGAATGGGTTAGTCAATAGCAAATCCAGATTCTATTTGGTTTCTCAGTTAAATCTAACTCTTTTGAAGTCAGAAATTAATGCTAATTGAAAACAACTTCCTATTGATCATGTTTTCTACTTTCCACATTTATTCAAAATTATAAAAAAGAAAGATCATATACGAAGTCATTTTAAATTCAGGACAGTAACAATCATTTGATAGAGATTTATAGCAAGGTAGTTGGTATAAATTACAAAGTAGAGAGTAGAGCTGCTGTCTATAAGGAATTTATAATTTGTCTGTGTGAATAAAACTAACACATTTCAAGGCACTTCGTAAGCAAATACATGCTGCTGTGATGCTGACTATATATAAATGCTAGGTCAGGTGCAGTGGTTCATGACT
Source organism: Nycticebus coucang (assembly GCF_027406575.1). Lineage (NCBI taxonomy): Eukaryota > Metazoa > Chordata > Mammalia > Primates > Lorisidae > Nycticebus > Nycticebus coucang. Next base: position 58,769,051 of record NC_069790.1, read on the forward strand.
GTAATCTCAGCACTTAAGAAGATAAGAGTTGGGAGGATTGCTGAGGCCAGGAGCCTAAGACCAGCCTCGGCAACAAAGTGAGACCCTGATGCCTGTAATTCTAGCACTCTGGGAGGCTGAGGCGGGTGAATTGCCTGAGCTCATGAGTTTAAGACGAGTCCGAGTCAGAGCAAGACCTCGTTTCTAAAATAGCCAGGCACTGGGCGGCACCTGTGGCTCAGTGGGTAGGGCACCGCACCATATACTGAGGGGGGTGGGTTCAAACCTGGCCCCGGCCAAACTGTAACAAAAAAATAGCTGGGCATCATGGTGGGCGCCTGTAGTCCCAGCTACTTGGGAGGCTGAGGCAAGAGAATCGCCTGGGCCCAAAAGTTGGAGGTTGCTGTGAGCTGTATGATGCCACGGCACTCTACCAAGGATGATAAAAGTGGGACTCTGTCTCTACAAATAAATAAATAAATAAAATAGCCAGGCATTGTGGCAGGTGCCTATAGTCCCAGCTACTTGGGAGGCTGAGGCAAGAGAATCACTTAAACCTAAGAGTTTGAGATTGCTGTGAGCTGTGATATGACAGCACTCTACCAAGGGTGACAAAGTGAAACTCTGTCTCAACCTCCCCCCCCCAAAAAAAAAAAAAAAAAAAAAAAAAACAAAGTGAAACCTCCGTCTGGACCAAAATTTAAAAGTTAGCTGGGTGTGGTGGTATGTGCCTGTAGTCCTCACTACTTTGGGAGGCTGGGATAGGAGGATTACAGTGTGCTATGATTATGCCACTGTACACCAGCCTGGGCAACAGAGCAAGACCCTGTCTCAACAAAACAAAACATGTGAAGGAAGGCAAAACTATTGAGATTGGGGTTTGATCTGGAAGGCTTTATGGAGAAAATTAATATTGAGCCTTGAAGAAAATGTAAGATTTAAATTAGCAGAGGAGGTATACTCTGGTTTCTCTTCAGATCGCACAAATCTTTCGCCTTTTAAATTAGCAGAGGATGGTTTAAACAGATGACATGAAAATTGTAACAAGAAAACTTGGTGGCTGCAAAAAGGGAGGAATGTACAATGAAGTTATTTAGCTATGGTAACATCAGATGGCTTAGGTGTTTTTGTTTTACAAATACTTTAAGTTTTGAGTTATACTATTAAAATAAACTGGTAAACAGCAACTTTATCATCTAGTATGTAATGTCATTTGTTTTATTTATGTATTTATTTTTTTTAAGAGATGGGCGGGGGCGGGGGGGTGTCTCACTATGTTGCCCAGGCTGGAGTGCAGTGGCTTTTCACAGGTATGATCCCACTACTGATCAGCATTGGAGCTTTGACCTGCTCTGTTTCCGACCTGGGCCGGTTCACCCCTCCCTAGGCAACTTGGTGGCCCCCTGCTCCCAGGAGGTCACCATATTGATGCCAAACTTAGTGTGGACACCCAATTGGCATAGCGCATTACACCCCAGAACTCCTGGACACACACGATCCTCCTGTATCAGCCTCTTGAGTAGATGGGATACAAGTACCAGCCACGGCACCTAGCTAGTTTGTTTTATTTATGATGATAACATCCTAATTACATAATCAGAAATAGGTCAGATTTCAGTTTCAAACAGTTTAAAACAAAGAAATAAATGCTGTAGAAAATGTTTGCATACCTCAGAACTCATTCAACCTAAACAGTCACTAATTTAAAAATCAAGAAAATTTTAATTAATTAATTAATTAATTAATTAATTTTGTAGACACAGAGTCTCACTTTATCACCCTCAGTAAAGTGCCATGACATCACAGGACTCACAGCAACCTCTAGCTCTTGGGCTTATGTGATTCTCTTGCCTCAGCCTCCTGAGCAGCTGGGACTACAGGCGCCCGCCACAATGCCCAGCTATTTTTTGGTTGCAGTTTGGCCAGGACTGGGTTTGAACCCGCCACTCTCAGTATATGGGGCCGGCACCCTACTCATTGAGCCACAGTGACGCCCGAAAATTTTAATTTATTACTGTTAACTTTTCTTTTATCTAAAAAACGTTTTAAAAATGAAAGTAATCACGGGTGGCGCCTGTGGCTCAGTTGGTAAGGCGCCGGCCCCATATACCGAGGGTGGCGGGTTCAAACCCGGCCCCGGCCAAACTGCAACCAAAAAATAGCCGGGCGTTGTGGTGGGCGCCTGCAGTCCCAGCTACTCGGGAGGCTGAGGCAAGAGAATCGCTTGGGCCCAGGAGTTGGAGGTTGCTGTGAGCTGTGTGAGGCCACGGCACTCTACCGAGGGCCATAAAGTGAGACTCTGTCTCTACAAAAAAAAAAAAAAAAGAAATCAAAAAATGTTTCTTAAAAAAAAAAAAAAATGAAAGTAATCACAACTAAATTAAATAAAACTTAATGGTTACGAAAGGAGAAAATCTGTTTTTCATAATAATTGCTACCATTTAAATGTAATTTAAAAAAGATATCTTACTTGCATTAATTCAAAAATTTCTTTCTTTGTGCTTTTAGGTTCCAAGAAAAATCCATATGGGTAAGAACACTTGAGAATGCGTCGAGTTTTTAAGAGCACATGAACTGCATCTTCAATGAAAGTGGTATCTGGACAGCCTCCTTCAGCTATAAAGTAATTGAGGCACAGTAAAATGTCTTTGCAAATATGCTATTATAAAATTAATTAACTATGTCTTCTTTTAAAAAAAAAGAAAAAGAAAAAAAGAAGAAACTGAAGTAGCTGTAGAATACGTATTTGAACCAATTTGCAAACCTATATAAAACACTCATTTGTGACATATACCTGTTTACAAATGTAGCACTTGCCCCAGCACCCAAGGAGCACTGATGGAAGCCAGGAAGAAATGCCTACTCTCATCGTGGATTCTATTTTCACCCACTCCGGATAAGCTAGTCAATCCAAAGGTTTCATTCTTTATGGTTTTTCAGATTATCCCTAGAGAAACCTTGCGGCTTAAGAATTAGAACAAATGCCTCTTTGCTATGTTGTAAAAAAATAATAACTATAATTATGCTTCTGCAAAAACAACACTAACATACAACATTTTGGGAAACACGTAGATAACTAATGCTAGCAAATAAAATACTTCAGGGAAAGAAAAGGAGGAAGAATGAGGAATAGAGAAGAAAAAATTGCCTTATATTTGAGATCCTTCCTTCAAAAATATCATTATAACATTCTAGTTTTTTGCTTAACTGCAGATAAACAGAAATGAAACGAGAATCTCTATTCATAAGTACTGCTGAAAATCATATTTTTCTGCATGCCTACAGAAAGAAACTAAATATGTATATATACAAACTGATACGCAGATCACCCTAAAACTTCTGAGTAGACTCCATCCCTAGGATTAAAACAAAACAAAACAAGAAAACTCCTCTTGTGACAAATGTGAGAATTCATCAAGTTTTGTTTTTTCCTTTCCAGTTGTTGTATGTTTTAATTCTTCGTCATATTTTACTACACTGAAAGCTCTAGAATGTTGAACAGAAACAGTAATTCATATCTATAAATATTTACTGAAAATTACTGTATCATTAACAGTTCTTAACACTAATGATATATTAGTGACCAGGCAAAAATCCCTGATGAAAAACTGCAGAACTTGTGAGGGTTTTCGCCTTTCCATTTACATTGCAGACAATACTTCAAAAGTTTGGTATTTGGGCAGCACCTGTAGCTCAGTGGGTAGGTTTCTGGCCACATACACCCATGCTGGCAGGTTCGAACCCGGCCTGGGCCAGCTAAACAATTTATATATATTTTTTGCAACAACAACAAAAACAAAAAAAATAGCTGGGTGTTGTGGCAGATGGCTATAGTCCCAGCTACTCAGGAGGCTGAGACAAGAGAATAGCTTAAGCCCAAGAGTTTGAGGTTGCTGTGAGCTGTGATGCTAGAACACTCTAACCAAGGGTGACAGAGACTGTCTCAAAAACAAAAACGTTTATTTGTGTGAGATAGTTAATATGAGTAATAAAGCCTAAGAACTAATAATAAACAAGGAGACTAGCAGCTGTTGATACTCTCCACCACTCTACTTCATTTAATTTATGGTGCTATATTAATTAGGGAATTATCCTCATGGAAAGGATGCTAGTACTTAATCTTTTTATAAATTTGAAGAAATCCAGGTATAATTCATCACATTTTTAAGCTTTAAATGTACCATCTAATTAATCTAATTAATAACATCTAATTATTTTAAAAATGTGACTTATTTCTTTTCTTTCTTTTTTCTTTTTTTGTGGTTTTTGGCAGAGGCTGGGTTTGAATCCACCACCTCCAGCATATGGGACTGGCGCCCTATCCCTTTGAGCCACAGGCGCCACCCAAAAAATGTGACTTTTTAAAAGAAACATACCAGACCCTATAATGTGTGGTCATTGTGGGATATTATAATCTAATGGTATAACCAATATTCAATCTATGCTTTGGGATATTCTTTTGAGACAGAGTCTTACTTTGTTGCCCTCTGTTGAGTGCCATGGTATCATAGATCACAGCAACCTCAAACTCTTGGGCTAAGGTCATTCTCTTGCCTCAGCCTCCCAAGTAGCTGGGACTATAGGTGCCCGCTACAATGCCCAGCTACTTTTAGAGATGAGGTCTCACTCTGGCTCAAGCTGCTCTTGAACCTGTGAGCTCAGGCAATCCACCCACCTCTGCCTCCCAGAATGCTAGGATTATATGCGTGAGCCACCACGCCTGGCCCTGGGATATTCTTTTGTAACTTCCAATTTAACATTCACAAGTTAGTCCCTTCTTGTTTTGACCCAAAGGTCATTATTTACTGTTGAAATGATTTCTTCCACAACTGTACCTGACTTCTCCATTAGGCTGCTAATGCTACTCTGCTGAATTTTAGTAAGAATCTTTGAGTATTTAGTGACATGACAATTGGGTAGCAAGTGCACCTTGCTCTTTTGACTGCCGTTTAGGGCCCATCTACTTTTTCCAACATTGTAGAACATCAGCAGTGGTACCGAGCAAAATCATGATGTGTTTTTATCTGGTAAGAGCACAGGCATTACAGGAGCAGGCTAAGCACTAGGGAGAAAATCCAATCACAGATGAGTAGGCTCAGCTGCACTCAGGGCTCCAAAGAACTCAAAACATGACCAGAACAAACTAATGGAGGTAAGGTATTCCTTTTGCAGACGTCCTCAAACTGCAGCCTGTGGGCCACGTGAAACGGTGTGAATTGTATTTGTTCCCATTTTTTTTTTTTACTTCAAAATAAGATACGTGCAGTGTGCAAAGAAATTTGTTCAGTTGTTTTTTTTTAACTATAGTTCGGCCCTCCAACGGTCTGAGGGACAGTGAATTGGCCTCCTGTTTAAAAAGTTTGAGGATGCCTGCTTTTTTTTTTTTTTTGTAGAGACCGAGTCTCACTGTACCGCCCTCAGGTAGAGTGCCGTGGCGTCACACAGCTCACAGCAACCTCCAACTCCTGGGCTTACGCGATTCTCTTGCCTCAGCCTCCCGAGTAGCTGGGACTACAGGCGCCCGCCACAACGCCCGGCCATTTTTCCGTTGCAGTTTGGCCGGGGCTGGGTTTGAACCCGCCACCCTCGGCATATGGGGCCGGCGCCCTACTCACTGAGCCACAGGCGCCGCCGAGGATGCCTGCTTTAAAGGCTTAACCTACCAGTGAAGTGACGTAAGCATAGAAAGATACATTAATGTTAATTTTCCCACACATCACTTATAACTTACTTTCTTTGAGTGCTCTACTCAATTGTTCCATCTTTTCTTTGGCTGTTTTAAGAAGGCGTTGTTCTAACTAAAGGAATAGAAATAAATAATGTAAACCATTCTCTTTATTCAGAACAGTGTAGTTCAGCTCTCTGAAATGATTTGGTACATACCTGATAACTATGCTCATGGTTTTTAAATCTTGTGTAATAGTGCATAAATCTGTCAAGTTCTTGAAATCGTTTGTGTTTTTTCTCAGCCTAGGAAGCAAAAGTCCATAAAATGATCTTTTTCATAAAAACTATTAAAGTTGTTGTTTTGGGGGAGAATCATTGGAAAATTTTATTATTAATAGGTAACACTGCACTCAGATTTGTTGATTATTTTATTGAGAGAAAATAATAACCAATACATTTCCAAGCCTCCCAGAACAATCTTGTATTTGTATTCTTTATGACAAACCACTAAATCCATATTCCCAGAGTCAAAAGCAAACAGATTTTCAGTGTTTTACTACATAGCTAACTGTAATGGAATGAACTGTGTCCCCAGTAAATTTGTATGCTGAAGCTCTAATCTCCAATGTGACTGTATTTGGAGAGAGGGCCTATAAGGAAGTGGTAAAGAATAAATAAGGTCATAAGGGTGATGGTCTACTTCTGATAGGGCTGGTGCCTTTATAAGAAGGGGAAAGGATACCAGGGGCCTCTCTCTCTTTCTTGGCCATGTAAAGACACAGGGAGAAGGGGACCATCTGCAAGCCAAGCGCATCAAGAATCAAATTAGCTAACAGCTTGATCTGGGATTTCACAGCCTCTAGAATCATGAGAAATAAATTTCTGTTGTTCAAGCCCCCCGTCTATGGTATATTGTTATCACAGTTGAGCAATCCATGACACTTACTGTATACTGTATTGTTGATATTATGTTAAAATTGGTTTTAAGTCTTTACAGAAGCAGCCTGGGTGGGATATATCAAACTTTTCATATCACAGAATTAAAGAAAAAAAAAACTTAAAAGGAAAGAAGCTCTCAAGATTATAGAGCTGTTTTGTTTAAATTAAAGGTAAGTACATTTAATTTAATGCTTCATTAAGATGAAGATATAGGAAATGAAGAGACTTGAAATACTGTCAACAGCATCATGTGCCTTAGAGTGAGGCTATGGCTTCATCAGTTCTGTTTACCTCCACGGTCATTTCCTTGGACTGCTCCTCCACATGCTGAATTACTTCATAGCGAGTACATCTGTAATAACCTCCAGTGGAAGAACTATGTTTTTTCCATTCTTCTAGGCAAATCCAGCAAAAGTCATATTTGCACTTCAAAAGAAAACATACACATAAACATTTCCTCATGTTAATATACAAATTATTTTATGCTTTATAGCCAACAAATTTGTAATGATTAAGTAATCCTGCTGTGTAGCCAGGAACAAATCTTCTCAAAGACATACCCTCTTTCTCTTATTTCATCTGGAGACCTTATCTGCATTGGAAAGATGTGGCAATAGTTTAAAATTATTTAAATTTAAAATCAGGATAAATTAATTGCAAATCACAATATTATGAGGTGTTCACAAGGAATCATTAAAAATATTAATAAGAAATTCTTTCCAAATAATAAAAACAGATACAAATGTTTCACATTTAGGTATGTGATAATCTGACCTTGGTCTATAAAAGCTCTACCAGTCTAGCTAAAATATTTCTAGTAACTTTGACAAACTGATTTTGAAACCAAAAGATTAAAAGATCTCTAAGTACAATAGCTGTTTCTCATTTAATGAAAATTTAACTTAATCACCACAATAATTATACAATGCCCAAAATAGAAGCATTCTAGTATGAAAATACATCCTTTTATGCTTACAGATTGGCCTGTGTTGTCGTCTGGTACTTTTATGATTTATTTATTTTTCCCTACATGGCTGCCCAGTTGTTCTAACACCATTTATTGAATAGTTTATGTTTCTCTACTGGTTGAAGATACCATCTTCACCATATTAAATTTCCATGTATCTGTGTCTGTTTTCTGGGTTTCCTTTTTATTGTTTCATTGATTCATCTTTACATTCATCTTTACATCTGATTCATTTTACATGTGCTAGCACCATACTGTATAATTACTGAGACTTTATATTATGGCTTAGTGTGTGACAAGGCTAGCTCTCCCTTACTGTTCTTATTCAGAGTTTTATTAATCACTTTTGCTTTGTTTTCCCATTTGAACTTTTGAATTAGTTTACTTAGATACAGAAACAAAATCTGTTGATAGATTTGTTGGCATCTTCCTATGTAAGAACTTGGCTGTCTTTCCATTCATTTGTCATATTTGTGTCTTACAGAGGGTTTAAATTTTAATTTACTGATGTTTTTCAGTATATATTCTATCTGGTTGTTGCTGGTAAAAATGAAGGCTTCTATTTTCTGCAGAGTACTATAGTATAGTACTACTTGACTTTTTGTTGTTTTAGTAGTTTTTTAGTTGGTTCTTGTGGGTTTTCTAGGTATACAATTTATGTCATCTACAAAATGTAATAATTTTATCACTTCACTCTTAATTTTTATGTCTCTAATTTCTTTCCATTATCTAATTATGTTGACTGGTTATCTTCAATTCAATGTTAGTAATATTGGTTATGGAAAACATTCTTATTTTTTGAGTTTAATGAGAGTAACTTTAGTGTTCCTAGTAGGGATGCTAGCTTTTAGACCAATTTATTTTTGTCATACTAAGGAAGAATCCATTCTATTCCTATTTCTTTGAGTGTTTTTGTAAAGAATGGTTGTTGATTTTTCTGTCAAATGCCTTTCAGCATCTGTAGGAAATATGTAATTTTTCTGCTTGGAGGTATGAATAACACAAGATACACCATCAGCTTTCCTAATACTGAATTATTCTTGTACAGATTTAGCATCTTCAATCAAAAAACCCAAAATGCTTCAAAATTCAAAACTTGGCAGGTGCTGACATGCATTTAGAATTTTTGAATTAGAAATGCTCAATGAGTCTAATACAAACATTCCAAAATTCAAACAAATCTGAAATCTGAAATACTTCTGTTCCCATGAACTTCAAATAAGAAATAGTCAACCTATATTCTTGGAATAAATTCTACTTGGCTAATTACTCTTGAATGTGCTCTGCTGTATTATGTATACTAATATTACTGCTTTTTCCCAACTCTAGTATCTTATTTAGGACTTCTGCATTGTCACATATAAGTAAGATTAACCTACAGCTTGATTTTAATTTTTATAATCTTGTCAAGTTGTTTTTAAGGTTCCATTCCATTTTCAGATTATGAAAATAATCTAAAAGTTAAAACTTTTTTAACTTCTAAGAACATATAAATAACATTGAAATTACCTGCTTCTTGAAAGTTAGAAAAAATTCTATTGTGATGCTTTAAAGATTAGTGGGGAAGATGTTTGAAAAACTTTTTTCTTATATGAGAATAGGTTTATTTGCATATTCTACCTCTTCTACAGTCTTTTTTGTTTGGAGACAGAGTTTTAGTTTGCCGTCCTTGGTAGAGTGCTGTGGTGTCACACAGCTCACAGCAACCTCCAACTCTTGGGCTTTAGGTGATTCTCTTGCCTCAGCCTCCCGCGTAGCTGGGACTACAGGCACCTGCCACAACGCCCGGCTATTTTTTGTTGCAGTTTGGCCAGGGCCGAGTTTGAACCCGCCATCCTCGGTATATGGGGCTGGTGCCCTACTCATTGAGCCACAGGCGCCGCCCTCTACAGTCAGTTTTAATAAATTATATTGTTTTAGAAAATCAATTCATTTAAAATCCAAGTTCAAATTATCTTGAAAAGTTGTGCAAAGTTAGTCCTTATTATTTTAGTTTGCTTTGTTTCTCTGATTGTAGGTATACCTTTTATTGCACATTACTTGCTTGTGCTTTGTAGACACCAATGTTTTGTTTTACAAATTGTTTGACAAACCTGTCTTAGGTAAGTCTATTGGCTATTTTCCTAACAGTATGTACTCACTTAAAAGAAAAAAAATCAATAAATTTTTTATTTTTATTATTATTTTTATTTCAGAGTATTATGTGGGTACAAATGATTAGGTTACATTGTTTGCATTTGTTAAGTAAAATCCAAATTGTAGTTAAGCCCTTCACCCAGGAGGTAGGCCATATACCCCTCCACAGTACACATTAGGTGAGAGCTAAAAACAATGGTTAGATGCCACCAAGTAGGTGGCAATGCCTTAATTGAATGTGAATGTCAAGCCCAAAGGCCTCTTCCATCCTTGTCAAGGGGAATGCTAACCTTTTCCTTTCATATAATACCACTATGTGTTCACTTTGTGTCTCTGTGTCACATTTTGGTAATTCTAACAATATGTCAAACTTTCTCATTACTATATCTGTTACAGTGATCTGTGATCAGTGATCTTACTATTGTACTCGTTTGGGGATGCCATAAACAATTCCCATATAAGACAGTGAGCTTAATCAGTAAATGTGTGTGTTCTGTTTATCCCACTGACTGGCCACTTCCCTGGCTCTCTCCCTCTCCTCGGGCTTCCATATTCCAAGACACAACGATATTGAAATTAGGCCAGTTAACAACTCTACAATGGCTTGGAAGTGTCTAATTGAATGGAAGAGTCATACATCTCTCACTTTTAATCAAAAGCTAGAAATGATTAAGCTTAGTGAAAGAAAGGGATGTTGAAAGCAGAGACAGGTCAAAAACTAGGCCTCTTGTGCCCAACAGCCAAGTTATGAATGCAAAGGAAACATTCTTGAAGGAACTTAAAAGTACAACTCCAGTGAATACACAAACTATAAGAAAATGAAATCACCTTAGTACTGATTTGAAGAAAGTTTTAGTGACCACGGAATCAGCCACAACATTCCCTTAAGCCTAATATTCTTCTTATTCTATGAAGGCTGACAGAGGTAAGAAAGCTACAGAAGAAAGGTTTGAAGCTAGCAGAGATTGGTTCATGAAGTTTAAGGAAAGAAGCCATTTCTATAATATAAAAATGCAAGGTGAAGCAACAAATGCTGATGTAGAAGCTGCAGCAAATTACTTGTATTTAGCTGATAGATAACTGATGGAAGGTGGTGACGCAAAACAACAGATTTTCAACATAGATGAAATGCCTCCTATTGGAAGAAGATGTCATTCAAGTCTTTCACATTTAGAGAGAAGTCAATATCTAGCATCAAAGGTTCAAAGGTGATAGGCCGGACTCTCTTGGTAGGGGCTAACACAGCTGGCAACTTTACAGTTGAAACCAATACTCATTTACCATTTTGAAAATTCTAGCCCCCTAAGAAATATGCTAATTCTACTCTGTGATCTATCAATGGAACAATAAAGCTTGTATGACAATACAGCTATTTACAACTTTTACTAAAGATTTTAAGCGCACCGTCAAGATGTAGTGCTCAGAAAGATTCCTTTCAAAGTGTTACTGCTCATTGACAATGTACCTGGTTACCCAAGAGCTCTGATAGAGATACACAAGATTAATGTTGTCTACAGGCCTGCTTATATAACATCCATTCTGCAGCCCACAGATCAAGGAGTCATTGCTATTTTCAAATTTTATTATTTAGAAATACATTTCATAAGGCTCTAGCTGCCTTAGTGCTTTCTCTGATGGATCTGGAAAAAAGTAAATTGAAAACCATCTGGAAAGGATTCACCATCAAGATGCATTTAAGAAAGAACATTTGTAATTCATGGGAGGAGGTCAAAATATCAACATTAACAGGAGTTTGGAAGAAGCTGATTCTAATCATTGAGGACTTTGAGGGGTTCAAGACTTCAGTGGAGAAAGTCACTGCAGATGTGGTGGGACGAGCAAAAGAACCAGAAAGAATAGATTCCGAAGATGTGACCGAATTGCAGCAATCTCAGGATCAAACTTGAATGGCTGTGGAGCCACTTCTTAGAATAAGCCAAGAATATGGTTTTTTGAGATGGAATCTGCTCCCAGTGAAGATGCTGTAAACAGTGTTGAAATAACAACAAAGAATTTATTATATAAATTAAGAGACTACATAATTTCACTGATAAAGTGGCAGAGTTTGAGAAGACTGACTCCAATTTTGAAAGAAATTTTACTGTGGGCAAAATGCTATCAAACAGTATTGCACACACAGGGAAATCTTTCGTGAAAGGAAGGGTGAATTCTTGGCACTACAGATGACATTAATTGTTTTCTTAAGAATTGTCACAGCCACTCCCAATCTTCAGCAAACCAGCACCCTTATTGGTCAGTGCCACCAATACTCATGTTAAGATTCTCCACTAGTAAAGTCATTATCACTTGCTGAAGGCTCAGATGATTGTTAGCATTTTTAGCAACAAAGTTTTGTAAATTAAAGTATGTACATTTTTTAGATGTGATGTTATTTCACACGTAACAGACTACAGTGTGGTGTAAACATAACATTTACATGTACTGAGAAACCAAACAAATGTGTGACTCACTTTATTGTAATACTTTCTGTGTTGTGATATTTGGTTTACTGCAGTGGTATGGAAATATCCTTGCCTATATTTCATTTATTCCTTATATTCTGTATTTGAACTTCCTAACCTTCATTTTTTTTTTATTATGTTAGTTTTGTGGTTTATCTATCCTGTTTTTCTTCAGAAAACCATTTTTTGGATTTATCAGTTGCATTATTTTTCAGTTTTTAACTCACTGATTTCTGCCTTAAAGATAAACCACCAGTTCCCTTCTTGTTTTTAAGTTTGTTTTCCTAAATTTGAGTCATATCCTTAAATTCATTTCTTATTTTGTATTGTTTTAAGGGAGTAAGACTGTGCACATTTCTGAGCATTGCTTTAGAAAGGGCCCTCAAATATGATAAAGTTCATTATCCTTGTTTTCTAGAAATTCTTTAATTTCCATTTTTGCTTCATTTTTCACTCCAGAGTTGTTTGAGAGAGTAACAATTTCCATGTAAGAAGATCTTTTTATTATTAATGTTTATTTTATTCTCTTATGATGAGAAAAATGTTGTTTGTATAATTTTCTATTTTTTGGAATGTTATCAAGGTTTTGGTAATCAATGATCAAGTTTTTGTGACTGTTCCTTGGGCATTTAAAAAGATGGCACAGTCCACATTTTCGGATACAGAGTTTGTATACACGGCAATCAGATATACCTTAGTAATTATAGTATTTAAGTCTTCTATATTTTTACTGATTTGTTTGCCTGGTATATCATGGACAGAAAAATTAATAAAGTATTTGTTTGCATGTGTTCCCTTCACAACATGTACTTGGACAATAAATTGTGTACTTGGTTTAGGCTCTGACAGTATTAAATTATTTTTCTTTTCGGTGTAAGCAAACTTTGTATCTGATATAATACAAGTATCTTTTTTCCAGGCAGCTTTATTGATTTCTCAAAATTAGTGGCAAAACGTTTTACAAAACAGCCAAATATGACAATTCTTGGTGGGAAAATACAGAATTTTAATAACTTTTATTTTTTAGTTGTAGCATATAGTTTTACACAGTCAGATGAAGAAAAAGTATACTGTTAAGTGACTTAAACTACTATTTAAGAATGCAAAATTTAAATAGTTCATGCAAAATCATCTTAAGGGAAATGAACAGAGTAAGCTGATTTATCCTTAAAATAAATCAGTTTTCTTTAGAAGACCAAATCTGTCATTCAACATCTTTGATATCAGAAAGTATTATAAAAACTGCCTACTGAATCATAATCAACACTGAGGCATGAAAAAAGAAAGGCATATTATATTTCAGTCTTTTTGTTAGAGCTGGATTCAATTACACATGACACGTTATTCTACCTACACATTATAAAATACTCAAAGTATACAATTTTGTTGCAGTAAGGATATTTACTTTTCAGTTTTTATTGGTCAGTGAATGTACTCAGAATGTATGTTCAGTAAGGCTTACTATAATACACTTACACGGTATGTAAGTAATTGTTTCTTTTAAATGAAATAGAAGCTTACTTTGTTTAAGGCTAGATTGCCTAATACCATCAGCCTGATGAATTCATGAAAATATTAATTTACCTAATATTTATTTATTTATTTAGACAGAGTCTCACTGTGTCACCCTTAGTAAAGTGCTGTAGCATCACAGCTCACAGCAACATCAAACTCTTAGGTTTAAGTAATTCTCTTTCCTCACCCTCCCAAGTAGCTGGGACTATAGGCACCCGCCACAATGCCTGGCTATTTTTTTTGTTGCAGTTGTCATTGTTGTTTAGCTGGCCTGGGCCAGGTTTGAACCTGCCAGCCTCGGTGTATGTGGCTGGTGCCCTACCCACTGAACTATGGTTGCTGCCCCAATACATATTTATTAAGTATTTACTACTGGTAGGTGTTTGATTCTGTCTCAGGAGCCAAAATTAGCCAACTGCTAATTTTTATGTTTAATCTGTATTTCTTTATATATCTAGGTAGTCTATATCAGATTTTTCCAAAGAAAAAAATCCAGATACGGATGTTGGAGAAAAAAGCATAATAGAGGAAATAATTTTGGTCCAATCTGTAGCTGAACTAACAAGCACTCCTGAGTATTTTGCGCACACTACTGCACTAGCTTTCCCTTTCTACCTCTTTGGGAATCCTTATTATTGCCTCACTAAGACAATTCACCTATAGTAATTTTGTAATAATATAGACTTACAAATTAATATATATTAACTGACATTTATTTGCAAATAATAATAATAATAATCATTAAGCTTAAAGATTAAAATGTACACAATACTTAGAAGATGTTAATATATTTTACTGGAATCTTCTTCATATTTAGGTTTCTTTTACATTCTAAATTAGAAATAATTATGCTGTCCTTTCAATAATTTTAAATAATATTTTTAAATATGAATGACATTCCTAATGAGAAAGGAAAAAAAATCAGAATATCATTATAATTTTAAAACAAAAATGTTCAAAAATATAGCATGGAATAATAAAATATTATTAATAACATTCCAATATATATTTGTTTTAAGCACACAGTAGTTCCTTGCTGCACAACTAAGAAATATTATATTTCCTTTCTAGCCTTTGAGCCTCTAACAGTCATTATTTATATTAATTATTTTTAAGCCAAGTGGATCTCTGGTATTTTTATTTTCAATATGGTAATTAGCTACTTATTCAATTGATAATTTCATTAGTAGACTTCAAGTCTGGCCACTGCTTTGGGTTCCTATGTTAAACACAATTGTCCCTTGGCATCTGTGGTTGGTATGGTCCAAGGACTCCCTACAGATGCATAGCAAAATCTGCAGGTGCTTAAGTCCCTAATATAAAATGATGCAGTATTTGTATATTACTATGCACATCGTCCATTATACTTTAAATCATCTCTAGATTACTTATAATACCTAATGCAAGGTAAGTGCTATGTAAATAGCTGCTATAATATATTGTTTAGGGAATAAAAAAAAGTCTGTACATGTTCAACATGGAACTTTTCACTTTTCATTTCAAAAGTTCAACATAACTTTTTTACTGAATATTTCTGATCCATGGTTTGTTGAATCCACAGATGCAGAATCCAAGAATACAGAACCCACAGATAAGGAGGGCCAACAGTGTAGACATCCAGTCACAGACATGTTTGAGATTTAGACTTGGGAACTGCCTGGGTCTTGGTTTGGGTCTTGAGTCTATCCTCTGTGCTCCAAAATCAGCTTTGCAAGAGAACTCTAAGTGCAATGAGTTCCGCTCCTGCAGCCTTGATCTTCTGAGCTCAAATGATCCTCCTGCCTCAGCCATACAAGTAGCAGAACTGTAAGTATGTGCCAACACACCTAATTTTTTTTTTGGAGACAGAGTCTCAAGCTGTCACCCTGGGTAGAGTGCAACCTCCAAATCTTGGGCTCAAGTGATCCTCTTGCCTCAGTTTTTCTATGTTTAGTAGAGATAGGGTCTCACTTTTGCTCAGGCTGATCTCGAACTCGTGAGCTCCAGCTATCCACCCTATTCGACTTCCCCGAGTGCTAGGATTACAGGCATGAGCCATTGTGCCTGGTATAACACACCTAATTTTTAAATTTCTTTTTTTTTTAACAGATGGGGTCTCTTCATTTGCTATACATATTCCAGAATACATAAAGCAAATTGTGTATACATACACACACACTCAACTCTCTTAAGACTCTCACTGGGGAAGGTGACTGGCAGAGGAACCAGGCATTTCTGATCTTCTGGCCAAACACCATAAAATACCTATACTTTAAACATTCAATGTGAGTATAAAATTTAGTAATACAAATCAACATTTAATGTTATTCAACAAACAATGGAAAATGCACTCTTCCTAGAACTTATCTGAAACTCAACAAGATTTTTTTGTTTACAGCTTTTCTCCCTTGAATGACAAAGTATATTAAGATTCCAACTGCAAAGCATGCAAAATCCTCTTTAACATCTTACCTTAGCACACTGCATGTGGTTGCAGCCTTCATTCTTCTGTATTGGAGACTTACAGTTTGCACAGGGCTTGGAGTTAGTTAACAACCAGAGACAATTGGCAGCATCCTCATAAGCTTCACTAACTCCCACAACTTTTAAAAATTAAGCACAAACACAAAAATAAATGATTTTGGAGGGGGGGCACTCCAGACTTTTCTTTGCAGGCTATCTTTCAATTTTAATTATATATTTATTTTCCTATTAGGGTCTATGACAAAGTTTTAAAGCTGTTTTATTTTGAATAGCACAATTATAAGAAGCTCTATTTCAAAAGCCTTATTTGTGAAACCTGGTTTAAAAGAGATTTCTACATAAACTTGCATGCAAATAAATGGAAAGAAAAAAATCTAAAATTAAAAAAGTGCAATATTCCTCTCTTTAAAATAACTATTATTAAAAGAAAATTATAAAAAGAATAGTTACTTTAGACAATAATTTCTTTTACAGGCCAGCTATAAACATAATTATCAGAAACTCTTCATTATAATAAAAAACATAACTATCTTTCTTATCCATCATTATTTTGGATAAACTTAAAATAAATCTGATGTGACATATCTAAAACTAAATTTATTATTTCCAAACCCACTCTTTTGTCTGTTCCCTGTCCTGACAAATGATAGGATCATTTATCCAGTGCCAGTCTATGAAGAGTATAATATTTAACACCCTCTTCTTGCCTTCACTTAAGGCACCTCCCATTGATACCACCTCTTTCTCTCTCATATCTGTTTCTCTTCTATTTCTAGTTCTTATTGCTTTAGCCAGGGTCCTCCACACCTTTTGCCTAGACAACTAAAGCACAGAAAACCAATCTATTTCGCTAGTTCCTTTACCTTCTCACCCGCAAATGTACTGCCTGCACAGTGATTTTTTTTTCTTTTTTGCAGTTTTTGGCCAGGGCCAGGTTTGAACCTGCCACCTCCGGTATGTGGGGCAGGCACCCTACTCCTTTGAGCCACAGGTGCTGTCCAGCGCATTGAACATTTTAAAATATCTGATCTGAGAAACACCTCCCCAAACCTGAGGATGGCCAGCGGCAATCGTGAAAAACAATCATGAGGCGAAATCAACAGAAAAACTCTGGCAATATGAATAGTCAGAGTAGATCAACTCCCCCAAGGATCAATGGGGCAGACACAGCACAAGATCCCATGCACAAACAAATAGCTGACATGTCAGAAATCGAATTCAGAATCTGGATAGCAAATAAGATCGAATTAGAATTCCAAGCAGTAACTGAAAAGATATCTCAAGAATTCAACGAATTCAAAGACCAAATGACCAAAGATTTTGACACATTGAGACAAGAAGTTGCAGCCCTCAAAGATCTGAGAATCCCTCAGTAACAGAATGGAGCAAGCAGAAGAAAGGATTTCTGAGACTGAAGGCAAAGCTTTCGAACGCTCCCAAACGCTCAAAGAGGAAGAGAAATGGAGGGCAAAAACAGATCACTCTGTCAGAGAGCTCTGGGATAATTCGAAGAAAACCAATATTGGTCTTATAGGGATCCCCGAAAGCAATGAAGTGACTTCACAAGGCACAGAGTCTCTTCTCCATGATTATGAAGGAGAACTTTCCAGACATGCCAAGAGATTCTGAAATTCAGATAGCAGACAGTTTCAGAACTCCAGCACGACTCAACACAAATAAGACATCCCCCAGACACATCAATCAACTTCACTAAAGTTAATATGAAGGAGAAAATTCTGAAAGCAGCCAGATGAAAGAAAACCATCACGTACAAGGGCAAAAATATTAGAATAACTGCAGGTCTCTCTGCTGAAACCTTTCAAGCTAGAAGAGGATGGTCATTGACTTTTAATCTCCTAAAACAAAATAATTTTCAACCCAGGATCCTATACCCAGCTAAACTGAGTTTCATTTATGACAGAGAAATTAAATACTTCAATGACATTCACATGTTGAAGAAATTTGCCATAACTAAACCAGCTCTCCAGGATATTCTCAGACCTATCCTCCATAAAGACCAGCGTAATCCTCCACCACAAAAGTAAACCCACCCAGAAAATTTTGATCAAATTCCAACTTCCACAGTCACAAAAGGATTAAAAATGACCACCGGACTCTCGAAAGGCTTATCAATACTCTCAATTAACGTGAATGGTTTAAAGTGTCCTCTAAAGAGGCACAGGTTGGTTGACTGGATACGAAAACTCAAGCCAGACATCTGCTGTATACAAGAATTGCATCTTACATTAAAAGACAAATTTAGACTCAAGGTGAAGGGATGGTCATCTATACTCCAGGCAAATGGAAAGCAGAAAAAAGCAGGCGTTGCAATCCTATTCGCAGACGCAATACGCTTTAAACAAACGGAAATAAGGAAGGATAAGGATGGACACTTCATATTTGTTAAAGGTAATACTCAATATGATGAGATTTCAATTATTAATATTTATGCACCCAACCACAATGCACTCAATTTATAAGAGAAACTCTAACAGACATGAGCAACTTGATTCCCTCCAGTTCCATAGTAGTTGGAGATTTTAAGAACCCTTTAGCAGTGCTGGATAGATCCTCCAAAAAGAAGCTAAGCAAAGAAATTTTAGATTTAAACTTAACCATTCAACATCTGGATGTAACAGACATCTACAGAACATTTCATCCCAACAAAACTGAATACACATTCTTCTCATCATACTCGAAAATCGACCACATCCTAGGCCACAAATCTAACCTCAGCAAATTTAAAAAAATAGAAATTATTCCTTGCATCTTCTCAGACCACGATGGAATAAAAGTTGAACTCAATAACAACAGGAACCTGCATACCCATACAAAAACATGGAAGCTAAACAACCTTATGCTAAAGGATAGATGGGTTATAGACAAGATTAAGAAAGAAATTACCAAATTTTTGGAACAAAACAACAATCAAGACATGAATTACCAGAACCTCTGGGATACTGCAAAGGCAGTCCTAAGAGGGAAGTTTATAGCATTGCAAGCCTTCCTCAAGAAAACAGAAAGAAAGGAAGTTAATAACTTAATGGGACATCTCTAGTAACTGGAGAAGGAAGAACACTCCAACCCCAAACCCAGCAGAAGAAAGGAAATAACCGAAATCAGAGCAGAACTAAATGAAATTGAAAACAAAAGTATTATACAACAGATCAATAAATCAAAAAGTTGGTTTTTTGAAAAGATCAATAAAATAGATAAACCTTTGGCCAACCTAACCAGGAAAAAAAGAGTAAAATCTCTAATTTCATCAATCAGAAATGGTAACGATGAAATAACAACAGACCCGGGCGGTGCCTGTGGCTCAGTGAGCAGGGCCCCATATACCGAGGGTGGCGGCTTCAAAAATGGCCCCGGCCAAACTGCAACAACAAAAAAATAGCCGGGCGTTGTGGCGGGCACCTGTAGTCCCAGCTTCTCAGGAGGCTGAGGCAGGAGAATCGCCTAGGCCCAGGAGTTGGAGGTTGCTGTGAGCTGTGTGATGCCACGGCACTACCGAGGGCGATAAAGTGAAACTCTGTCTCTACAAAAAAAAAAAAAAAAGAAAGAAATAACAACAGACCCCTCAGAAATTCAAAAAAATCCTTAACGAATACTACAAGAAACTCTACTCTCAGAAATATGAAAATCTGAAAGAAATCAACCAATACCTGGAAGTACACCACCTAACAAGACTTAGCCAGAATGAAGTGGAAATGTTGAACAGGCCAATATCAAGTTCTGAAATAGCATCAAAGTTCTGAAATAGCATCAACTATACAAAAATCTCCCTAAAAAGAAAAGCCCAGGACAAGATGGCTTTACGTCAGAATTCTACCAAACCTTTAAAAAAGAACTAGTACCTATATTACTAAACCTCTTTCGAAATATAGAAAAAGAAGGAATATTACCCAACACATTCTATGAAGCAAACATCACCTTGATCCCCAAACCAGGGAAAGACCCAACAAGAAAAGAAAATTATAGACCAGTATCACTAATGAACATTGATGCTAGAATACTCAATAAGATCCTAACAAACAGAATCCAACAACACATCAAAAAAATTATATACCATGACCAAGTAGGATTTATCCCAGGGTCGCAAGGGTGGTTCAATATACGTAAATCCATAAATGTAATTCAGCACATAAACAAAATAAAAAATAAGGACCATATGATTCTTTCAATTGATGCAGCAAAAGCTTTTGATAATATCTAGCTCCCTTCATGATCAGAACACTTAAGAAAATTGGTATAGAAGGGACATTTCTTAATAGAGGCCATCTACAGCAAACCCACAGCCAATATCATATTGAATGGAGTTAAATTGAAATCATTTCCACTTAGATCAGGAGCCAGACAAGATTTCCCATTGTCTCCATTGCTCTTTAACATTGTAATGGAAGTTTCAGCCATTGCAATTAGGGAAGAAAAGGTGATCAAAGGTATACACATAGGTCAGAAGAGATCAAACTTTCACTCTTCGCAGATGATATGATTGTATATCTGGAAAACACTAGGGATTCTACTACAAAACTTTTAGAAGTGATCAAGGAATACAGCAATGTCTCAGGCTACAAAATCAACACCCATAAATCTGTAGCCTTTATATATACCAACAATAACCAAGCTGAAAAAACAGTTAAAGACTCTGTTCCTTTCACAGTAGTGCCAAAGAAGATGAAATATTTGTATACCTAACAAAGGACGTGAAAGATCTCTACAAAGAGAACTATGAAACTTTTAAGAAAAGAAAGAGCTAATGATGTTAACAAATGGAAAAACATACCATGCTCATGGCTGGGAACAATCAAAATTGTTAAAATGTCTATACTACCCAAGGCAATATTTAATTTTAATGCAATTCCTATTAAAGCTCCATTGTCATATTTTAAAGATCTTGAAAAAATAATACTTCGTTTTATATGGAATCAGAAAAAACCTCGAATAGCCAAAACATTATTTAGCAATAAAAACACAGCAGGAGGAATCATGCTACCAGACCTGAAACTGTACTATAAATCGACAGTGATCAAAACAGCATGGTACTGGCACAAAAACAGAGAAGTAGATGTCTGGAACAGAATAGAGAACCAAAAGATGAATCCAGCTACTAACCGTTATTTGATCTTTGACAAGCCAATTAAAAACATTCAGTGGGGAAAAGATTCTCTATTTAACAAATGCTGCTGGGTGAACTGGCTGGCGATCTGTAAAAGACTGAAACTGGACCCACACCTTTCACCATTAACTAAGATAGACTCTCAGTGGATAAAAGATTTAAACTTAAGACATGAAACTATAAAAATACTTGAAGAAAGTGCAGGGAAAACTCTTGAAGGAATCAGCCTGGGTGAATATTTTATGAGGAGGACTCCCCAGGCAATTGAAGCAGTATCAAAAATACACTACTGGGACCTGATCAAACTTAAAAGCTTCTGCACAGCCAAGAACATAGTAAGTAAAGCAAGCAGACAGCCCTCAAAATGGGAGAAAATATTTGCAGCTTATACCTTCTATAAAGGTCTAATAACCAGAATCCACAGAGAACTCAAATGTATTAGCAAGAAAAGAATATGTGATCCCATTTCAGGGTGGGCAAAGGACTGGAAGAGAAACTTCTCTAAAGAAGACAGACACACTATCTACAGAAAAGCTGATGAAAGGAAAAGCTCATCATCCTTAATCATCAGAGAAATGCAAATCAAAACTACTTTGAGATATCACCTAACCCTAGTAAGAGTAGCCCACATAACAAAATCCCAAAACCAGAGATGTTGGCGAGGATGTGGAGAAAAGGGCACACTTCTACACTGCTGGTGGGAATGGACACTAATATGTTCCTTCTGGAACGATGTTTGGAGAATACTTAAGAGACCTAAAAATAGACCTGCCATTCAATCGTATAATTCCTTTACTAGGTTTATACCCAGAAGACCAAAAATCACAATATAACAAAGACATCTGTACCAGAATGTTAATTGCAGCCCAATTCATAATCCATTGCTAAGTCATGGAAGAAGCCCAAGTACCCATCGACCCACGAATGGACTAGCAAATTGTGGTACATGTATATATACCATGGAATATTATGCAGCCTTAAAGAAAGATGGAGACTTTACCTCTTTCATGTTTACATGGATGGAGGTGGACCATATTCTTCTTAGCAAAGTATCTCAGGAATGGAAGAAAAAGTATCCAATTGTACTCAGCTCTACTATGAAGCTAAATTATAGCTTTCACATGAAGGCTATAACCTAATTATAGCACAAGACTATGAGGAAAGGGCCAAGGAAGGGGAAGGGAGGGGGGAGGTTAGGGAGGAGGGAGGGTAATGGGTGGGGCCACACCTATGGTGCATCTTAGAATGGGTACAGGCGATACTTACTAAAGGCAGAATACAAATGTCTACATACAATAACTAAGAAAATGCCATGAAGGCTACGTTGAACAGTTTGATGAGAATATTTCAGATTGTATATGAAACCTGCACATTGTACCCCTTGATTGCACTAATGTACACAGCTATGATTTAACAATAATAAAAAAAAATAAAATACAATTTTTGAATGTGGGGAAAAAAAGAAAAAAAAATCTTTTAATTAATTCTCACTGACTACAAGAAGTCTGGTAAGTTTCTCTCACCCTCTCTCCTCAATCAACCCTATACTCTTCATCTTCTTAAACGTAATTTATTCTACTATAATTTGAGATCTGCAATCTTAAGGAATGCCATGACTTTTAAAGTCTAACTTTAACATTTTATATCTCCCCTAACCCACACCCATAGAATTAGGGACTGGAAAGAGTTCTGGAAGCCAATAAAAAATGATTTTTTTTTTAAATTTTGCATTTCAGAATGCACGGTGGTTTTGTTTACTTTTCTAGTTCTCACTACACTGGGAAGCCCTACATTTTCTTTATTGAAAAGACATACGAGAAAATCAGTTTAGTATCACTGAATGTGGCCCATCTAATCAAAGCCTTGACACTTTTAGAATGGAGGTGGAGTTAAGTGGCTAGCCCTACAGTCTAAAGCATGGGACTTCCTTTTGAAGTTCAAAAGGAAAAGTTCTGTTAGGTATGGTGGCTCACACCTGTAATCCTAGGACTCTGGGAGGCGGAGGCACGCGGACTGTTTTAGCTCAAGAGTTTGAGACCAGCCTGAGCAAGAGTGAGACCTCATCTCTAAGAAAAAATAACTGAATGTTGTGATCGGTGCCTGTAGTCACAGCTCCTCAGAAGGTCAAGACAAGAGGATCGCCTGAGTCCAAGAGTTTGAGGTTTTTGTGAGCTATGATGCCACAGCACTTTACCCAGGGTGAGAAAGTAAGACTGTCTAAAAAAAAAGGAAAAATTACCCAATTCTTAGTATTAGCCCCTTGAAGAGGAAAGGGACGAAGATTTGGGTTAACTGACCCCCTTGGAAGTGGTGCTGTACATGAACTGGAGGGGCTGAGAACTCGGAGCAACCCTTTGATGGAGCCTGTGAGAGCAGGTTTGGGGTTGTCTTACTGAAAGAAACCCCAAGTGCCTATCTACTTTAAGTCTGTACCAACAACAGAACAGCACTAGTTTTTATTTCCACATAGTAAAGAGAAATAATAGCAGGCATGAACGGATCAGACTTCACTGCAGTCCTAAACCCAGTTGGTAGATGATTTGAGTAAGATGTTGGTGAGGAAAAATGCTCAAATAATTTGGTAGAAGACAGGTGTTTCAGAAGGAACTTAGTATACTTAATGCTAATGAGGTCAAGCTGTGAAGGCAGTGCTGTTTACAAAGGGTACTGCTATAAAACCTTATCAGTAATATCTCATTCAATGGTTCTCAACTTTTCCTAATGCTATGATGTATTTTCATTGTTACAAAGGGATCACGATTCACAGGTTGTGAACCGCTGATCTAATTTTTGTTTAAAACTAGTGGCCTTTCTCCTCCCTTCAGCATCAACATTATTTTTAGCTCAGAGGCTCTAACATATTCTTATGATCCTTATTGTTCATTGTTATCATAAATAAAGCACAAAGCAATCAAAACAAAGCAGCTGTGTAACTTGCAGCATAACAGTTTTTTTCTCCCGCTCTTGGAGAGGATGCTAGCTCCCAACTGCATTCTAACAGATGGCATGAATTAAATCATATATAGGAAATAACCAACTATTACTATAAGAACTTGTGTTGGAGAAAATGCCTTCACTTCCAATACTCTGAACATGCTTATTTCAAACATCTGTCCCTTTGTACATACTGTTTTTATTTTATTTTTTTGAGACGCTCTCAAGCTGTCACTGTCGGTAGAGTGCTGTGGCATCACAGCTCACAGCAACCTCAAACTCTTGGGCTTAAGTGATTCTCTTGCCTCAGCCTCCCAAGTAGCTGGGACTACAGGCACCCACCACAATACCTGGCTATTTTTTGGTTGTAGTTGTCATTATTGTTGTTTGGCGGCCCGGGCTGGATTTGTACCCACCAGCTCTGGTGTATGTGGCTGGCATTCCAGTTGCTTGAGTTACAGGCACCGAGCCTGTACATACTGTTTCTAACATCTACAATACCTCATTGTCAATCTATCTGATGAGTTTTTTCTATTCCAACTGACTTTGAAACTCTTACTTTCACTTCAGCTACATGTCTATTATTCTTTGATCTTCTTTTCTTAATAATATAGTGTGCTTATATCTCTTTGTAAGAAATATTAATTTCATTTAATGAAGTATTAGAATGTAACAAAATCTAAAATCTATTAGTAGAATCAACATGTATGCAACTGCAAACACAGTTGCCTTTAAGGACTGAATTTTTAAACAGATAATCTGAATTCCATTCAATAACCACTTATTATGTACTATGAAAAAAATGGGTCTAAAAATTTTATAGATTGAACATCATTTCACAGAAAATATAGTCATTCTTGCTTCTTACTCTGATTAGATACAATATAGGCATTTAAGTACTTAAAAACAGTATTTGAATTTTTATGTGGAATTAATTCTTTGAACTGAATTCAGCATATTTTCTAATACTCTTTCTCATTAATTAGATCTTATCACTCCTTTTGAGGCTCCTACTTCAGACTTTGGAAAACTAAGCATAAGAGAGAAAACTATTTCACAAATCTATAAATTTGATTAAAAATGCTATGCCTTTTTTTGCATAAAGTGCAAAGTAAAAGTGCTTATGATCCAAAATAATGTGCAAACTTGAAACAGCACTTAATCAGACTTTTCTTTTTTGGAGTATCATTTTTGTTTAGTTGTTTTTGTGTTTTGTTTTGTTGTGGGATAGGGTTTTTCTCTGTTGCCCAGGGTGGAGTGCAGTGGTATGATCACAACTCATTGCAATCTACAACTGCTGGGCTCATGTAATCCTCCAGCCTCAGCTACCTGAGTAGCTGGGACTTTAGGACTATGTCCAACTCATTTTTTTGTATTTTGTAGACATATTATGCACTCAAATTTCTGGCCTCAAGTGATTCTTCCCTTAGCCTCCTGAAGTGATGGGATTATAAGGTATGAGCTATTATACCCAGCCTACTTTTGTATATTTAATGATGGTGTCCTACTTTAGTATTATAGTTGGTGTACTACTGTTCACGTTAAGCCTCATCCTAAATTTCACAAACTTAAGTGACCATTAATATTAATAGTAACCTACTGGTCACCATCTTTCAGTGTGGAGGACACAAGTTAGTACAGTAAGAAAAGTTTGGTATTTTTTAGCAATTAGAGACCCACTGTTTCTACAACAACAAGTCTGGTCTGGCCTGAGAGAGCATCACCCGGCTCCAGGAACAAGACACCCATCCGTGTTCTCAAAATGGGGGATCCCGGTTCCACAGCCTGTGAGGACCCTGGATTTTACCCTACTTGGGACCCCTCACTGTAATCCTCCTATTATTAACCATTGCCCTTTACATCATTTAAGTCCTGTCCTTATTTATTCAAGACATGGTAAAAAAGGTGTCAACCACAGTTGCTACCCAATTTCTATTACTCTTCCAATGTATCCTAAACCTGCATAGTCCTACCAAAATCTGATTCATTCCAATGCAGACAACTTATACCCTATTCAGCCAGAAGCAGTTTCTGAAGACTGACCATGACCCATCGCCCCTTTTAACAAGAGTCAGGAATGTTGGACGACTACCAGTCCCCCTACCAGCAACCCCCATCCTGAACCCGAAGGGCCTAACTAGCCCCACACCAAAGGTCTGTGTCTGGAAGGACTCTATCCATGAGAATCTTCCAACAGGCATTGGAATCTATCCACCCCTATGGCCCTATATAAAAAGAGGCCCCCAACCACCCTTGTTGGAGATGCCATTTTTGCCTTGCCTAGGTGGGTCTCTGATCTCCCTTCAATAAACTTGGCCTGAACCTTTCTGTTCTTGGTCTTGCCTCTGGGGTGCTGCCACACCACCTTTCAGTTTAGAGATTCACACCATTCTTCTTATCAGGCACGTGTCCTGTGTCAATCAACCCAACCTAAACATTAGTTTCCGATAAAACAGGATCACTAACATCAACTTTATAACATTTTTGTGAGGAACAGAGCTATGTATGTATAAAAATCTCAGTGACAGTAGGTATAAAGTATATAATATAAGTAAATTTATAGAATCACATAATAATAAGAAATTAACTTGTATTATTCTTTATTGGAAGCTCTTAGGGAAACAAGAAGCTTTCTCTCACTATAGATCATACAGTATTTCCCATGAAGTACAGAAAAGCAAGTTGGTCCACCCTACAAAAAAAAAAAAAAGAGAGAAGGGCTGTAGGGGGAGGGTTAAATGTGACCCCTTTTACTCCATTTTCTTCAGATTAAAGTTAGTCTATTAGAAATATGGAACTTGTTCATGATTCCTCCAGGTCAAAACTCTATGATCTCCAAAAGGATGGTGGTTAGAGGTGTGATATTTACATTGGAGTGCTAACATTAACAAACTTGAAAACCTCTTCTTTTTTTTTTTTTTTTCAGTATAACTAAGAGAAATTTTATGTAGGAAGAGCAAAGAGAAAATTTAGAGCACTTTCAGAGACTTTTGCATCACTTGATGCAAGTGATGGAGAAAAGGTGAAAGACTGAAAATCTCTTAATTAAAGACTAAGACAAAAATCACATTATCTTTTGACTGCTAGTAGGAAATATGTAGCATAGCTATTTAAAATTACTCTTACGTTCTTCTGGTTTCATTTCAGTTATTTTTTGTAGCCAATTTTTCCATGTTTGGCAGTCACAAGGCTCATGTGCTTCACCAAGGCATTCCCTAAAGAAGAAAACACAAAAAAGGCAATTAAAAAATATTTTCCATCAATATTAAAGAAAAATACAGTAGAACCTCCATAGTTGAACACCACCCTATATTGATTACCTCAAGTGGACCTAATTTTCATAGACTGGACATACACCACAAGTACGTATCAGTCTTAGGCCTAGTTTCTTATGTTCACCACCTCTGTATGTTGACCAGTTTGTTAAGTCCTTTGGGTGGTTCTAGTGTAAGGGGAAAGTACTCTGCCAATTTTAAAGTTGGAAAAACTAAGGCACAGTGGCAAATCAGAGATGAAGTACTTTAAAAAAGGAAGTGAAAATGTGATTCCAAAGCTTGATACCATCAGACTACTGTTTTAAAGTCAGTATGAATAAATATACTGATAAATTCATTTATACATTTCAAAAGATCTAAATAGATTAGCTGATATTTATAACTTATTTTTGCATGCCTTAAGAGCTATGAAACATTTTAATTAGGTTTTAGTCTCTCTAATATTTTAAATTCTTGCTACTGAAGGTATGTTCCCATGGCTAGCAGCATTGCCATTACTGAAGAAGAGCAGGTCCCATGAGACTTGTAGATTAATCCGTATTTTGTCACAATTAGCACATGACCCTTCTTCATTTTAAAGTTTGAGAAGCACTGTTTTAAGTCACATTCTTGCAGTTGTAAGAATGGTTGGTCTTTACAGTGAAATGACAGAGAAATTACTAAGTCATAGTTTTTCAGTTACGGCTAAGAACGGACTTGTCTCTCTCCATCTCTGCCTTCTCTTGCTAACAGGGACCCTATAGAGTTCTATTTTCACAAACCAATGAGCAGCCCAGCAGACAAAAAGGAAATGTAAATTTCCTTTACAGTTATATACCTAGTAACTAAATCAGCCTTTTAGAATTTGTTCCCATAGCTTTAAGTTGTTTCTAAAAAGCTCAGGAGCACGTCTGGTGCCTGTGGCTCAGTGAGTAGGGTGCCGGCCACATACACCAAGGCTGGCAGGTTCCAACCTGTCAGCACCCCTGACTTGCTGAACAATAATGACAACTGCAACCAAAAAACAGCTGGGTTGAGGCGGGAGCCTGTAGTCCCAGCTTAAGGGATCTCTTAAGGGATTCTCTTAAGAGAATTCTCTTAAGAGAGGGATTCTCTCTCTCTTAAAGAGAATCCCTTAAGCCCAAGAGTTTGAGGTTGCTGTGAGCGAGCTCTGGATAGTGAGACTCTGTCTCAAACAAACAAACAAAACAACAACAACAAAAAAAAAACAGGCCTCAAATTCTCCCTAAAATGATATCTCAAAGCAGAATCAACAACAGGATCCGAAACACCTACGGTATCTGTCTGCAGTAGAAAGGCAGAGGATACAACACTCACAGTGCCCTGAGAATTTGGCTATAATTTTTTCTTCTCTGCCCCCCTTAATTTCAACAGCTTCATCTTGCTGTGGGCATTCTCCTTTTCTTTCTTTGGGATGATATGCTGTCTCCCTGCTCCCTTTTCTCCCTCTCCTCCTTTCTCTTTCATTCTCTCCTTCTAAGAAGACAAAGTAAACGTTATACTTTCATATCTTGGTCTAGGTATGGATCTTGGTCTAGAGAAATTATTTTCTCGTCCCCTGAGCACTTACTTTCCACCTTAGCAGCAGTTACTTTTACCTCTGCATATGCAGTTAACAGCTAACACAACCCAATTTACTTTTATTGGAATTTGGCAAATTTTTATTTAAATAATTAAAAACATCAACTTATTTATAACTCAATTTTTATTATTTCTACAGCTATATAAAAAATCAAACACTATCAATGAATCCCCAACAATAAAAAAAAAATCAAACACTAAAAAGGCCCTAAAGCCTTTATGAATTGCTCATTTTAATCCAATATAATGCTATCTTGTGTAGTACAAAGGTAATTAATTATTCCAATAATAAAAATACATCATGTTGGGGGAAAGAAAAAAACACTCTGCAGGTGACATCATCATCATCATCTCACCTTAAATAAAGATCTTATTTGCAAAGGTTAACCTTATTAAGAAAACACACTGGCTGACTCAGGTAGAATCTTACAAACTAAGAGAATAATACCTCACCATATTAATAATGTACCAACACTATTATTTCATTAGGATGACTATTATTAAAAAAGAAAAACTCAGAAAATAAGTGTGAGTGAGGATATACAAACATTGGAACCTTTGTGCACTATTGAAAGAAATGTAAATGCTAATGTAGCTGCTATTGAAAACAGTTTGGTGGTTCCTCAAAGTTAAACATACCATTTACCATGATTCAACAATTCCACTCTTAGGTATGTACTGACAAGAACTGAAAACAAAGAATCAAACTTACATACTAATGTTCTCAGCAGCATTATTCACAACAGCTAAAAGGTAGAAAACAACTCAAGTACTAGTCTCTTACAGCCATCTGATCTTTGATAAACCCAACCAAAAAAAAAAAAAAAAAGAGAGACAGAACAACTCAAGTGTCCATCATTAGATGAATGGATAAACAAATTGTGTATGTGTGGTGAGTCAGCATGTACATTATTCAGCCATAGAAAGGAATGTATTCTAATACCTGCCACAATATGGATGAACTCTAAAAATATTTTGGATTCTACCTACATTAAATATATAGAATAGACTAAATTCATAGAAAAAGTAGAATAGTTTGAGTACAAGCAGCTAGAGGGAGGAAAAAATGGGAAGTTACTGATTGATGGTTACGAGTTTCTGTTTGGGATCATGAAAAAGTTTTGAAAATAAATAGAGGTGGTGGTTGTACTGTGAATGCAATTAATGCCAATGAACTGCATATTAAAAAATAGTTAAATGGTTAATGAGTTGGGTAACACATGCTGTAGTCTCAGCTATCCTGGAGGTTGAAGTGGGAAGATCACTTGAGCCCAGGAATTTGAGGCTGTGGTGTGCCTGCACTCCAGCCTGGGGAACACAGTGAGACTCTATAGAAGAATTAACAACAACAAAAAAACAAAAACAAAGGAAGTGGATACAAGGGGTCTTCAAAATGTTTATGAAAAATGTGTATTATCAAAAACTGTGAGGATTTCAAATTTTTTCACACAAAAATAAACTCATACTGATTTATTAAAATATATCCGAATAAGATCTAGTTTAGGATAAGGCATCTGTTTGAAAAGAGCCCCTTTTAGGGCAACATGAATTCTGCTAAAATTGAAGCAAGAACAAATATCAAATGATGAAGCTTCACATGTTTTGCAAAAAGTTTATGAAAACAATGCCCTAGAGAAACCAGCAATTTACAAATGGGTAACTCGTTTAAAAGGAGAAAGATGATGTTGAAGATGTAACTTGCAGCAGCAGACTACGCACATCAATTTGTGAGGAAAAATTTTTTATCCATGCCCTAATTAGAGAGGACCAACTATTAACAGCAGAAACAGTAGCTGACACCATAGACATGTCAAATGGTTTAATTTACACAATCTGTCTGAAAAACTGAATTGAGAGAAGGTTCCATCAATGGGTGCTGAACCGGTGCCCAGATCAGCTACAGATAAGAGCAAAGCTTTCAATGACAATTTTATATAAGTGGGATCAAGATCATGAAGCATTTCTTTAAATAATTGTTAAAAGGAGATGAAACATGGCCTTATCAATACAATCCTAAAGATGAAGCACAATGAAAACAATGGCTATCAAGAGGTGAAAATGGTAAGTGGATCTGTTAAGAGCAAAGGAAAGGTCACAGCAACAAGTTTTTGGGATGTTCAAGGCATTTTATTTGTTGACTTTCTGGAGGGCCAAAGAACAATAATATTTACTTATTTTTTGAGGACATTAGCCAAAGCTTTAGCAGAAAAACACCCAAGAAAG
Source organism: Nycticebus coucang (assembly GCF_027406575.1). NCBI lineage: Eukaryota > Metazoa > Chordata > Mammalia > Primates > Lorisidae > Nycticebus > Nycticebus coucang. The sequence continues at coordinate 58,800,311 of NC_069790.1, forward strand.
CTTTATCAGAAACACTTTCTCCACCACGACAATGCTTCTGCTCATTCCTCTGATCAAACAAGGGCAATTCTGTGAGTTTCAATGAGAAATCATTAGGCATCCACAGTCCTGATTTGGGTCCTTTTGACTTTTTGTTTTCTAATCTTAAAAAAAATCTTTAGGCATACCCATTTTTCTTTGGCTAATAATGTAAAAAAAGACTGCATTGACATGGTTAAACCCCCAGGACCCTCAGTTCTTTAGAGATGGACTAAATGGTGATATCACTGCTTACAAACATGTCTTGAACTTGATGGAGCTTATGCTGAGAAGATTACATTTTTTATCTGTTAATTCCATTTTTTCCGAGAACTTTTTGAAGTCTCCTCATGTATTAATTAGACTCACTTTAAAATCAACCCTACTTTCCAGAAATGTAAGGGATATCTGTGATAACTGTTAAATTTAATTTGGCACACATACTAGCATAATCTAGAGTAAGAAATATGCCACAGATCTAGGAACAGTATTTCCATATGGTGTTTGAGAATACACGTGGGAATGCAGAATCTACATTTCTCACAACTCTTTAAAAATAAAAAGTCTGTTTATCACATATATCTTAATAAAGCTGAAAAAAAGTCTTGATGTACAAAATACCCTTTATATATATGCAGTATAAGATTTTTTTCTCTTGAGGAATAAACACCATGTTCAATATTCTTTTTCTAGTACAATCAATACTAGCATACATTTTCTGACCATAAAAAAAGGAAAAAGTCATGGGGGAAAAAAGCTGATGTTTTCAAGTAGTCTGAAAAAAAACGCCACTTCCTCAAAAGGTCATACTTGCTTATCAGTGTGTGGGCTCTTGGAGGCTGTGTTCTATGACAGCAACAGGTTTTCTTTTCTAGAACCTCTCAAGAAGATACAGCCCTGACACTTTCTTGGTTCCTAGCCCAATCAGCAGAATTACTTCATGGTGTTACAACAGGTTGGCACAATTTCTACTAGTTTCCAAGGTGAAAAGAAGCTTATAAATAAAGGAGATGCTACAGAAATGATTGTAAATTAAAAAGGTTGCCATTTAATACTATAAGCTTGAACCTATCCAAGGTATGCAATGCCATTAGACATAATAGGTGAATGACAATCTGGATTATCAATGCAGGGAAGAGAGGTTATTCTGAGAAAAGTAAGGAAGATACGGGAATGCTATATTCCTGAGGAACGTTTTAACCAATGAATGGTGGCAAGTATTCTAAAGGATCTGGTATCTGTTGTTGAAACTGCACCTGTTGGCCGGTGCCTGTGGCTCAAATGAGTAGGGCTCCGGTCCCATATGCTGGAGGTGGTGGGTTCAAACCCAGCCCTGGCCAAAAGCTAAAAAAAAAAAAAAAGAAAAGAAAAAAGAAAAAGAAACTGCACCTGTTGCTGGTAAAAGATCACAAAGAAAAATGTATCTAATCTTATGTCCTCAACCCAGTTCAAATATAACTGGATGGTTAACCTAACAACAGATCAATGAATGGCTCTTTCCTTGAAAATACGTCAATATGTACAACTGTTGTCAGGAATATACAGGTTCTGAAAAGGAAAAACCTTCCGCTCAAGTTTCAAGCTTCATTATTACTCGATGGAAGAAATTCCTATCAAGACGTTGGTAACTTCAGTTCAATGGCATTTCAGAACATTAGTGAAAAATTCCGAGTGACTTAAGTCCTCAATTTTAGGATTCTCCCCTTTAGCTAACATGTTTGCGTATACTAGACAATGTTCTAAATACCTTACATGTTCTTACATTTAATTCTCTTAACAACTTTTTGAAATTGGTAGTATCTGTCCCTACTTTACATGTACAGACAGTTTTGGTAACCTGCCAAAGGGCATACAAGTAGTGAATAAATGAGCTAAAATTTGAAGCTAAATTGTTTGGCTCTGGAACTAGCACTCTTCATGTTGATACTGTCTATATCAGATAAGAAGGCATCTATTTTATTGCTATATCATTATAATGCTAGTTTAGTGGCAGAGCTAAGTCTCAAATGCAGGTCCTGTGTCTCCCAGATTTATGTTAATCTGAGCTCTACTGAAATTTGATAAAATGAATTCTTAAGGAATATCTATTCAGGTGGGTATGCTACTCTGTACAGAGTATACATGATATTTAAATAAAGTCCTACAAGAGAACTACCAAATACATAGCATCATGTTTTAATTTCTGCTGTATTTTCTGCTAGTTGGCAGAACTCTGATACTTAAAATAGCTAGTTACTGCCAATGTGGAAAACTCTTTTCCTCGTAACTAGACATATTAAGCTAGGAGTTTAAGACTGATTTGCAAGAGATGATGCAATACTGGTGTTAGGTCCACAAATAAGGATTATTTCATCTATTTTACCCAGGGGACTCTTGGAGACGCTCTTTGTCTATGGAGATGGAGATGAAGCATGAAACTACTGCTTTTGATTCAATTAAGATTCATGATCCTAACAAGGGAATAGATGTTAATCAAATTTTTATCAAAAAAAATTTTTTTTTATCGTGGGTACCAAAGAAAACAGAATGAGCTGATGATAACTTTAATGCAAAGAAGCTCACTTTCAGACCTTCCCCCAAATACCTGACCAGTCTGTTACTGCATTCTGATCCAGTGGAAATCTTAAGTGGACTAGAAACTTGATACCACAGTATCATAAGTTTCTCAACTTGTGAATCACCACTATTCAAACCTACTTATTAGGGTTCAAATTTCTTAATGGTAGTGACATCATTTTGAAGGCTTCTTTACATAGTTGCAGCAAATAAACTTTACATTGCTAGGTGACAATATTAAAAACCTCACCATATTATTATTTAGACTATTCCTGCTAATGCCAGTGAGTAACTCTAAAATATGTTTCACTGTCTATTGATTTATAAGAGGAATTTCAAGTAAGTTTCTCAGTTTCCAGACCTGAGGACATTCTAAACTAAGAGAGGTGAAAAATGACCATTCTACCAGATGAAATTCCAAATATTCTCTTGACAGATGAAGATTTTGGTGGCCAAGAAGTATTTGTTACAACAAATCTTTGAAGAGTTGTCTCAGAGAAAATGTACTTTGTGTCAGTTTATAGGGAAGTTACATAGTAGCATATTTTTTAAATACAAAAACAAACATCCCACTTAAGACAAAAAATCAAGGACAAAGGTCACAGTTCAAGTCACCTTTCATAGGGGTAGCCTAAGACCATCCTTCATATCAGATATTTACATTACGATCCATAACAGTAGCAAAATTACAGTTATGAAGTAGCAACGAAAATAATTTTATGGTTGGGGGTCACCCCAACATGAGGAACTGTACTAAAGAGTCGCGGCTTTAGAACCACTGATCTAAAGTGTATCCATGTATATGCAATAATTCTGGAAATGAGCAAAAAAAAAAAAAAATACTATTTTTTTTGATCATCTAACTAACTAAAATAGAGCAGTTTAATTGATTCTACTCTGAATAAAGCAGAATGTTGATGGCTGACATAGTCAAACGAGTACACAGAGTTACAAATCCTCTCCTGCATTGATTTATCAGCAGTCCATACTTACTACACACTAAAAATTAAACAAAGCTCAAGACACAAAAAGCCTAAAGTCTTTGGTTTCTAAATAGAACTGTATATTAGAATTTGACAGATTTTTCTTTTTTAAATTAGAGCCTCACTTAAAAATCTACTAAATTAAAATCTTACTTTTTGGGGCCCTGGATAAAAATTTAAAAAGTGATGCTTAGTAATTCTGGGTACCCCTGGTTAAGAATCACTACTAAAGACATCTGGCTCAAGCAGCTAAAGCGCTAGCCACATACACCTGAGCTGGCGGGTTCGAATCTAGCCCAGGCCCGCCAAACAACGACAACTACAACCAAAAAATAGCCAAGCGTTGTGGCAGGTGCCTGTAGTCCGAGCTACTTGAGAAGTGGAGGCATGAGAATCACTTGAGCCCAGGAGTTGGAGGTTGCTGTGAGCTGTGATGCCATAGCACTCTCTACCCACAGCGACAGCTTGAGGCTCTGTCTCAAAAATAAATAAATAAGTAAAAAATAAAGACATCTATTTTAAGAAGAGAAGTTAAACTAAATATTTTGTAATCCATGGTCAGCAGTTGGGTGCTAAGTGCTGTTAAGTTAGTTTAAGTGGGCTTTAAAATCAAATAGCTGAGCTCTACTACCATTTCTGTTATTTCCTAGTTGTATAACTTTGGGGAACTTCTCTGTGCCTGAGTTTGCATATTTGCAAAATTGTCGGGAGAATTCAATATTTAACAAATAAGCATATGACAAATAGGAACTATTATTACTTATTAGACTTTTTTTTAATTAAAAGGAACAATACCAAATATACTACATTCTGATTCAAGATACTAAGTCTCTTTAAAAACTGTTAAAAAGGTGGCTAGGCTGATTTCAACTTATACTAACCAGCAGAAGAGGTGTCCTTTTCCACAATCCACAGCAGGAGCTCTCAGCAATGGGAAACTGAGGGTATCAGATCCAGATGTATTTGACCCTTGTTTTGTTAGTCTGACTGCTCTCTCACAGCCTGGAGTAGGACACCATTTAATGGCAGGATTATTTTCAACAAAGGCCTGTTTAAATATCAATAACAGAACATAAAATGAATTCTAATACAGAGCGTACCTTTATGATGTTTTACTTTACTTTAAAGCAAAATAAATAAGTAAATAAATAAAAAGAATGAAATAAAATACAAGCTGTTGTCAGTCTTAAACACTACTTAAAATAGTATTGGAAAATACTGAAAAAAAATTAAGGAGAAAGTGGCAACTAACTCTGTAATGACATGATTTGTAAATTTTTTTATTAGATCATAACTATGTACATTACTGCACTTATAGGGTACAATGTGCTGATTTTATATATAATTTGGAATGTTTACATCAAACTGGTTAACACAGCATTCATCTCACTTATTTAATTGTTGTTTAGACATTTATACTCTATTCTTAATATATTTGACATGTGCCCCTGCAATATGCACAATAGGTGAGGTCCCATTGATTACCCTCCCTCCACCTGTCCAATGCCCCCTCCCTTCACCCTCCTCTTCTCTCCTTCTTTCTGAGGATTGTTAAATTTTTTAATTAAAAAAAAAATTTTTTTTTAATTTGAGACAGAGTTTTACTCTGTTGCCCTGGGTAGAGTGCCCTGGCATCACAGCTCACATCAACCTCAAACTCTTGGGCTCAAGTGATCTTCTTGCCTGAGCCTCCCAAGTAGCTGGGACTACAGGTACCCGCCACAACACCCAGTTATTTTTTCTATCTTTAATAGAGATGGAGTCTCACTCTTGCTCAGCCTGGTCTTGCATTCCTGAGCTCAAGCCATATACCCGTCTCAGCTTCCAAAAGTGATACTAGGATTACAGGCAAGAGCCATCATGCCTGGTTGTTGATTTTTAAATTTATGTGTATATATATATATTTTTTTCCTTGAGACAGAGTCTCACTCTTGTTGCCCTGGCTAGAGAGCCATGGTGTCACCCTAGCTCATAGCAACCTCAAACTCTTGGGTTCAAGTGATCCTCCTGCCCCAGCCTCCCGAGTAGCTGGGATTACAGGTGCCTGTCACAATGCCCAGCTAATTCTGCATTTTTAGTAGTAGAGATGGAGTCTCACTCTTGCTTAGGCATCCCTTGAACTTCTAAGCTCAAGCAATCCTCCTGCTTTGGCCTGCTAGAGCGCTAGGATTGCAGGTGTGAGCCACTGAGCCCAGGCTATTTATGTATTCTTTAATCTTATACAAATCCAAATGACAACAAAGACGAATGTGATTATTCAGTCAGAAAGTGTGTAATTTAAAAATGTTTACTTAGCCAGGCTCAGTGGCTCATGCCTATAATTGTAGCACTCTGGGAAGCCAAGGAGGGAGGATCACTTTAAGACTAGACTGAGCAACCGTGAGATCCCCCATCACTACAAAAAGCAGAGAAACATGTGCTTGTAGTCGCAGCTACCTGGGAGCCAAGGCAGGTAGATCCTTGAGCCCAGGAGTTTGAGGCTGGAGTGAGTTAAGATGAGACCACTGCATTCTAGCCAGGGTGACAAAGCAACACTTTCAAAAAATCCAACCAAACAAAAAACCTCAATTTTCTCACACAATGTGCTCTTTTCTGATAAAATATAACTTGAACTTGTGTGTAATTATTTGTTATATTACAATAGCAAATTTCTAAGTGGTATCCTAATAATACATAAAAATCAATATTATAATACCTTCTAGGTTAAATAAGCTGGGCTCTTATTTGGAAATGCACATAATAGCATTTAGACCAGTGGTTCTCAACCTTCCTAATGCCGTGACCCTTTAATACAGTTCCTCCTGTTGTGGTGACCCCCAATCAACTTTAATTGTTGGTTAAAGTAGCAATGAAAATAATTTTATGGTTGGGAGTCACTACAATAGGAGGAACTGTATTAAAGGGTTGTGGCATTAGGAAGGTTGAGAACCACTGATTTAGACTAAGAAAAATCTTCACAAGGCAGTTAAAATGTAACTTTTAAATCACATAAAAAAGAAATTAACTTGCATGTACTTCTAAATAACTCCTGAATGAAGATAAAGACAAAATAAACATTATAATTCATTACATAAAACTATTACTTGGAATAAAAAACAATCTATTTCCTAGTTCAGAATCTTTTTTTTTTTTCTTTAAGATAGAGTCTCATGATGTCACCCTGGGTAGAGTGCTGTAGCATCATAGCTCACAGTAACCTCCAACTCTTGGGCTTAAGCGATTCTCTTGCCTTAGCCTCCCAAGTAGCTGGGACTACAGGTGCCTGCCACAACACCTGGCTACTTTTTGTTGAAGTTGTTTAGCTGGCCTGGGCTAAACCTGCCACGCTCAGTGTATGTGGCTGGCAGCTGAACCTGCCACCCTCAGTGTGTGGCTGGTACCATAACCACTGTGCTACAGGCGCCGAGCCCCTAGTTCAGAATCTTTATTTCTCAATATTTTACAGTATTTAAGAGTACAAAATGTAATGTCTAATTTGAACATTATCTTGATCAGTTATAAAAGTGCAAAAGGAAAATTAGTGATAGTTCTGAGCAATAATTTTATCTTTTGTAAATGACTAATACTTAAGCCTTTCACTTTTCCTGTTATTATAATAAAATAAAACTTTAGTTTAAAATGTTAATTAATGTCACCATTCCTTTATGGAACTTTTCTGAGAAACTAAAGTTAAAGCCCATTATTTTGTGTTTTTGAAAATAAAAAGAGTAATACCTGTTACAAAGGTTTAATAAATTAAAATTATGGAAATCAGACAGATAACTGGCAGCATACCTTAATATCAAACTGTAGGTATCTTTTGTCCATCTCCTTTGAAACTACACTTTCTATAATATCCACAGGCACAAGCTGGAAGCAATCATATGCAGGGCAGAAAATGTTGTGAGCTTCGCCTTCTTGAATTTTCAGATTTAAAAACCTATTAAAATTATCAATTGACAGCAAAAGGGCAAGAATATAAGTTATGTGTAGATTATAATTTTTTCTTTATGATGAATTTTGTTAGACTATAATTAAAACAATACTAATAAAGCACAGAATGCAAAGTGCAATACTTATTACCCACTGAATCATTCATTTTATATATGGATATATATGTATACATATATATAGACACACACACACACATACACCAATATGTTTTATGTAATTTTACATGTTTTTGCTTTGCTTTACCCTCTCCAAAAATTTGAAACAACATTTTTATTTAACATTAAAAATTCAGACATGAATGGTTTGGAAAGGTCATATTTAATTCTCAATATTCTATACCTTTAAACATTTTTTTTTTTTTTGGGGAGAGAGAGTCTCACTTATTTGCCCTGGGTAGAGTGTCATGATGTCATAGCTCACAGCAACCTCAAACTCTTGGGCAGGGGTCCTCAAACTACGGCCCACAGGCCACATGCAGCCCGCTGAGGACATTTATCCGGCCCGCCAGGTATTTTTGCCACCCTGCCTGTCCTATTTAGCAGTCGACTCGTCCTGGGCCGCAGTGCGCATGTGTGGAATGTGCGCCAATGCTGGGAGACTCCACTCCTTCTCTCTGTCTCTCCCGCCCCTTCTTCTCTTTTACTCTCCCCGCTGGGTGTTTTTTGCTGTCCTGCTCAGCAGCCCACTCATCCCGGCCTGCAGTGCGCATGTGTGGAATGTGCCCCACACTCTCCGACTCCACTCCTTCTGTCTCTCGACTCCTCCTCTCAGTCTCTGATTAATTGGAGGAGTCGCCAGGTTGCTTGTGCAGAGCCTGCTGCTGCCTAAGGACTGAGGTAAGAACAAGTTAGAATTTATTTATTTATTTATTTTTGAAGTTAGGAGATTTTATTTTTTATTTTGCAGTTAGTAGGGCCTCTTTTTTGTGGTTAAGGGGGGCCTTTTTTTCTCCGAAGTTAGGAGGTCTTTTTTTTTTTGCAGATGGGGGCACCTTTTTTTTTTTTGAATTTAGAAGAGCCTTTTTTTTTTTTAAGTTGGTTAGCTGGTTGGGGGTTGTTTCTAGGGGGGTTGCATCATAGTGATAATGCAAATAGTCAGTGCTCAGTGCTAATGTAAATTGTCAGTGCTCAAGAGATAATGCAAATGGTCAGAGCTCAGAGGTAATGCAAATAGTCAGTGCTCAGTGGTAATGATAACTGTAAATGCACAGTGTTAATGCAAATTGTTAGCACTCAGTATTAATGCAAATTGTCGGCAGTGTTATCGCAAATGGTCAGCAGTCAGTTTTAATGCAAATGGTCAGTACTCAGTGTTATCGTATGGGGGCCCCAAACTGGTAATTTGCCTAGGCCCCATGGGAACTTAATCTGGCTCTGCAAACAGTCAAGGAGTAGAAAACCCAATTTAATTGACAGTAAGTGCATTTATATTCTGATTGCTGTTCAGTTGTGTGTGATGTTGTATGTTGTGTGCTATGTAAGCCCCGGTTCACACTGTTGTGATCTCTGAGCAGCGCAAGTTCAGCCATATGCTTGTAGGGCTGAACTCGCATTAGATTTGGAAGAAAAAAGGCATACGTGCCTTCTTTTTTCCTGCAGTGGAATCTGATTGCATGGGTCTTCTCACAGATCGCAGTGTGGTTCTCACAGGGTAGTGTGAACTGGAAAGGTGGTGGAGGACCCGGCTCTGTAATCGTGCTAGTTCCTGAACTGCACCAGTGAGAGCCTGAGGTAAAAGCGGAGTTCTACCATATGGGCACTGGCGAGGCTGAAATGATGTGGACTGCCAAGGCTGCATTGATGGGCAGTGCAGACTATATGTGTCTGTGTGGGCAAACTTATTGCTGGTATATTATTTTTGGAGCACTGTGTGTGTGTGTATATATATATATATATATATATATGTATGTATGTATGTATTTTACTAATAGCAATTTGGAATCCCTAGGAAATAATGATATCAAGAAAGAGAAAAATTGACTCGGAGTATAGGATATTCAAAGAACAGTGGACTTATGATTACTTTTTCATGCAGTACAAGGAAAGAGCTGTGTGTTTAATATGCCAGAATATAGCATCTGTGTTCAAAGAATACAATTTGCGTCAACAGTATCAAACTCAATATAAAGATAAATATAATTGGTTGGAGAAGTGATAAAAGATAAAATATTAGAACTGAAATATACATTGACAACTCAGCAAAATACTTTTGTGAAGCAGAAACAGCTAAATACTTCATCATTGCAAGCAAGTTTTCAAGTTGCCAAGCTAATAGTGTGTACTGGCAGACCATTTGTGGAGGGAGAATTTGTTAAAGAATGCCTTCTTTTCTGTTGCCAAAGAGATGTCTCCAGAGAAGGCTGATTTATTTAGTACAGTGAGCCTTTCAGGACCCTCAATTATATGAAGGATTGAAGAAATGGGAGAAAATTTGCATCAGCATTTGCAAAACTCTGCAAAAAAACTTTCCTATTTTTCCTCAGCACTCAATGAAAGTAATGATGTTCGTGATTCTGCACAACTTCTAATTTTTATTTGTGGGACAAATGACTATTTCGAAGCCACAGAAGAGCTTGCTGCACTGCAAAGCATCAAAGAAAAACTACAGGAGAGGATATTTATGAAAAGGTTTGCCAAACTGTGAATAGTTTGGAGCTGGACTGGGCAAAACTAGCCAGTGTGACAACTGATGGTGCTCCTAGCATGGTGGGGGTTTTTTTTTTTTTGGCATAAAAATATGGAACGCTTCACGAATTTGCGTGTCATCCTTGCACAGGGACCATGCTAATCGTCTCTGTATCGTTCCAATTTTAGTATATGTGCTGCGGAAGTGAGCATGAGCATGGTGGGATTTAAGAAAGGAGTAATTGGGCGACGCCTGTGGCTCAGTGAGTAGGGCGCTGGCCCCATATGCCGAGGGTGGCGGGTTCAAACCCAGCCCCGGCCAAACTGCAACAACAACAACAAAATAGCTGGGCGTTGTGGCGGGCGCCTGTAGTGCCAGCTGCTCGGAAGGCTGAGGCAAGAGAATCGCGTAAGCCCAAGAGTTAGAGGTTGCTGTGAGCTGTGTGATGCCACGGCACTCTACCCGAGGGCGGTACAGTGAGACTCTGTCTCCACAAAAAAAAAAAAAAAAAAAAAGAAAGGAGTAATTGCTCGCATTAACCAAGAGATGGACAAACATAACCATTCTCATCCAATAGCCATACACTGCCTCATTCACCAACAAGCGCTGTGTAGTAAATCACTGAAGTGGGACTCTGTTATGAAAACTGTGGTATCTTGCGTTAACTTCATTAGAGGTAATGCACTAAACCACAGACAATTTCAAGAATTTCTGTCTGAGCTAAATGTTGCCTGTGAAGATGTTCTGTACCACACAGAAGTCTGTTGGCTGAGTCGAGGGAGAATTTTGAAACATTTCTATGACCTACTTCCACAGATTACAGCTTTTCTGCTTTCAAAAAACAAAGAAGTACCAGAGCTCAATGATGCAGAATGGAAATGGCACCTTGCCTTTCTGACAGATGTAACAGAGCTACTCAACAGTTTCAATGTGCAACTTCAAGGAAAGGGGAAGCTCATCTGTGATATGCAATCACATGTGAAAGCATTTGAAGTAAAATTAGTCCTCCTCATCAAACAAGTGAAAGAGGAAAATTTCTGCCATCTCCCCACAATTCAAAGTCTGTTAGCAGAAAATACATTGGCTGCATTCCCAAATAAAACATTGTGGATTCACTGGAAAAGTTGCAAAAGGAGTTCCACTTTAGATTTAAAGACCTTCATCTCCATGAACGGGACATACAGCTTTTCTGTAACCCATTTTCTATTGACATTGAAAATGTGGATACAATTTACCAAATGGAACTGGCTAACCTGCAGAATTGTGACTCTCTGAAAGATGCATTCAAGTCAAGCAGCCTTCCTAATTTCTATGCATCTCTCCACTCTGAGACATATCCTGCCTAATCTCAGGAACCATGCACTCAAAATGGCAACCACCTTTGGCAGCACTTATGTCTGTGAACAGACTTTTTCCAGAATGAAACATCTGAAATCTCCAACCAGATCTAGACTAACTGATGCACACTTGCATCACTTGTTATGACTAGCAGTGACAAATATGGAACTCAACATTGACTATATCATTAGCCAAAAGCAGGCCCACAGTTCCCATTGAAATCCCATTGAAATACAGTAAGTTTGTTGATTTAACTTTACTTGTTCTTCATTTTAAATATTGTATTTGTTCCCGTTTTTTTTTTTTTTATTTCAAAATAAGATATGTGCAGTGTGCACAGGAATTTGTTCATAGTTTTTTTAAAACTAGAGTCCGGCCCTCCAACAGTCTGAGGGACAGTGAACTGGCCCCCTGTTTAAAAAGTTTGAGGATCCCTGCTCTTGGGCTTATGAGATCCTCTTGCCTCAGCTTCCTGTACAGCTGGGACTACAGGCCCCCACCACAGCACCCAGCTAGTTTTTCTATTTTTAATAGAGACAGGGTTTTGCTCTTGCTCAGGCTGGTCTTGAACTCTTGAGCTTAGTCAATCCACCTGCCTCCCAGAATGGTAGGATTATAGGCACCTGGCCCAATGGTACAGAAGTTAACCATACACAATTCAAGGTATTTTAGGGTGGCATTAGAGCATTACTTTTTGAAGAAAAGGTTTTCCCCTTATATTCAGATGAATATTAAAATGAGTTTTATATCCTACTCTAGGTATACTAGTTGAGGTAGTAAAGAAAAGGCATTCCATAAAGTGGCAGGAATCTAGCCCAAGGTTAGAGTGAGTGGTTAAGAGCAAAGTTTTTGAGTTAGAAAACTCCAGGTTGCCGCCAGCAAGTTATATGCTCTTAAGTAATTTATTTAACTGCTCTAAGCCTCAGTTTTACCACATGGAAAATGGAGATAATAGTATGTACTTCGCAGAATTGTTAAACAGATTATATATGTGAAAAATCAGCCTGGCGGGCGGCGCCTGTGGCTCAAGGAGTAGGGCGCCGGTCCCATATGCCGGAGGTGGCGGGTTCAAACCCAGCCCCGGCCAAAAAAAAAAAAAAAAAAAAAAGAAAAATCAGCCTGGTGCCTGGCATAGCATAAGAATTTATAAATTTTAGCAAGGATTACTATGATAATTGTTGTTTAATACTGCCTATAGAAAAGGAAGAAACAAACTTTTGAAGTGAAAATTATTGTATACTGGATTTAACACTTAGACCTAGAAAAAAAAATGGAAAATGATGCAGTTAAATCACAACTCTGTAGTCATCACCGTCAACAATTTGATTATTCCATTGACTATAATATCTTCATCCTTTGGTTCTCTCAGTCTCTTAATGCCATTACACTTAAAAAAAAAAAAAAAAAAACCCTCATCAAGACCTCATCATACCTACTCCCTTTGCTCCATCGTCTTCTTCCAGACCCTTATGTTGGCACTTCATAGAAAACAAGAGTTCCCATCCGGTAGTCCTCTGTACCACACCCCAAACCTAGCAGTATCTTTAGTGTTAACTTTAGCTATCTCTGCTATTCCCACTCACTCTACTGAAAGAGGGCTTGCTTTTTTACTCCCAGGCTAATCCTCAAATCACCTTGCCAGCTCTGGTACTTAACTATCCATTACCCTAACCTTTCTCTGTCTAATGCCTCTTATCTTGGGCAAGATAAGAGCCCTTATACATGCTCAAGTTTTTCGCACCTGAAAACACCTGTGTGAGGCCAGATTTTCTTAATATATGTCAACCAAAACAATATATTACAACAGACTGAATACAGAAAGCAGTATCTGCTTTCCACTAAGCTAGATATTAAAGAGATTTGCAAAAATGTAAGAAAATGCCAACCTTCTCACTAAATTATTTCGGAAATAGCTATAATTCATAGTAAATGTTATTTATGTTAACATTTGGGTTTGTTATTGTTAACTAAATTAATAAATATTGACAAATTTTTCAGTATTAACTTCTAATATAGTACATATGGGTACATATAAAACATATAAACAAAAACTCTTTAAAATCCTCAACAATTTTTAAGAGTATAAAGAGGTCTCAAGACTACAATTTAGAGAACTGTCAACTATAGAGTTCCCTTGAAAGGTTCCATAATAGGAATCCTTTCCTTTTAGCTATGAATAGGTTCCCTGGAAAGTTGGATATAGTTTTTAATATTTATAGCTCCTTATGAAAATGCAGTTTGCTTAGTCTGACTTACGACATGATGTTTCGAATTAATTTATGTATTCTGAATATAGCAGAGTAGATTTAATCCTCTCTGGGGAATTAAATGATAGAACTGAGAAAACCTCATTGAAAACAGGATCATTTTCCAGTTAACCATGTTATTAATTCTCATCAAGATATAATTTTATACTAAATTTATTTGTGGAATGTGGACTTGATGAGTGTCAGTGAAAGATAAATCTGGGACAAACTACCCATATTTTTACCTTGTAGGTCAGCTTCACAGATGATGGCATACATAGGTTCTCTCTGCTTATTACAATGCTTAGGAAGATAATTAAATAAATAACACTTACTGAGTGATTACTATGTGCAAGGCCTTGTTTTAAGCACTTTACATATATTAAGTTGCTTAGTAAACTGACAATAAACCTATAAAGTACCTACTATTATCACCATTTTATAAATAAGGAATCTGAGGCACAGGCAAGTTACCACTTACCCAAATCAACATCTAATCAATAGCAGAGTTGGAATTCACAACCCAATGGTCTATTATATCCAGAACCTGAGCTTATATCTTTAATAGTAGGAAAGAAATTCTATTGTAGGTAGAAAATAATGACTCCCTTTTATTTAAGCTGTTGGTATAGATGTTTTAAAGTATTTGGCTGGACTAATGAGATAAGGTCTGGAAATAAGATAGATTGAGGGGCTTTCAAATTGTCTGAGGACTTTTAAAAATTCTTCCTCATTTTTTAGACAAGGGCTTCTTTTTCTATATGCCTATAAAAGACTGATATTAAAGATAATTCTATAAACACATGTATCACTCAACATGAAACTTGTCTTACTGGTGCTTGATTTGATAAGGATTGGCAGCAGTGGATAGAAGAATTCTAGGAAGGGTGGAAAGGCACCAAGGAAACTAATAGTTAGATCTTCCAAATTTAAATCTTACCACAAACTTCTCATGGCTAGTTGTGATAAGTATGGGAGATGGTTCCTGTGATCAAAGTTAGGTGAGGAATGTCAATGAAGTTAAAAAAAAATTCAAGTAAATCCCTAGGGGACTCAGTTTTCACATAGAAACCAAGACCAACACTTAACAATTTTAAGCTAAATAGAGTAACTGGGATATATTTTATGCCTCCAGAAAGACTGCTATCCACTCTCAACTCTGACTCTTACTAATTAGTTTACCTATAACAGCTACACTGATTTGATCCTATCTAACTAGACTCAAAATAGAATCCAGTTATGTTTTAAAACAACCATATACTCCTATTTATTCTGACTTTTTTAAAAATTATTTTTTATTAAATCATAACTTTGTACATTGATGCATTTACAAGGTTCAGAGTACTGCTTCGATATACAATGTGAAATGCATATATTGAACTAAGTAACACGTCTATCATAATTATACTCATTTCTTAATAGTCTTGAAATGTACCATTGCATCATGCACATTAGGTGAGGTTCCCCCCAAATTCTGACTTTTCAAAAAGCAGAATTTTGCCTCATACTCCAATTTGGAAACAGACAAAAAAAAAAAAAAAAATACTGAAAATGAAACTAGAATAAGTGATCAGTGGTTTCCTACATATTGAGGGGTAAGGAAAGGGAGATAAGAGATCAAAAAAGGCAGAAGAGATTCAAGAGGAAATTGTTTTTTGTTTTGAAATGAGGAAACTTTTGAGAATAACATTTATGTTCATTATCTTTATTGTGGTGATAATCTCAAGAGTATATACACTGTGAAAACTTATCAAATTATTTATTTTAAATGTGTCTTTTGATATATGTCAGCTGTCCCCAACAAAGCTGTTAAAACAAAACAAAACAAAACAAAACAAAACTTGCTCAGGTTCTTACTCTCTCACCTACATAACGTTTCTTAGCTCCCTACACTTGCTACCCAATATTCCATGGAAAAAAGTTTAAGAACTTCTGATTTTTAAGATGTCCTTAAATACTGATGATGTACTTCACTTAGGTCATCAAACAATAGACAGCTATGTATGTACACAAAGATAAAATAATATTATATTATTCATCATACTGATCTTTGTTTACAAGAAGTACATTAGGGCAAAGTTAATGGATGGTGAGAAAGTATAATTCTTGGCAATGTAATGAAACATAAATATGAGAAGCAAATAAGTTTTCCATTTGTAATATATACCCAACCATGTCTAGCAGAGATAATTAACTTTAAATTCATTAAAAAAAAAACAAAAACATTCACATTCTTACCGATTTTCAAGGCTTTGGTGCTTCTCACAAAAACTCAGAAATAGCATAAAAACAAATGCTTAAAATCTCTGGGATATAAGACAGAAAATGATTCTTGATATTTAGGTGCAGGTTTGAAATTTACATTAGACTTACTATAAATTAAAATAGTAAGGAAAAAAATAGTAAGGAAAATCATTTATATATGTGTGTGTATATATATATGTATATATATAATTTAGCTCTGTTCTTTCAGTACCTATGTCAAATTAAGTAGCATTAACTTAAATAGCTGGGACGTTATCAAAATAAGTAATACAAAAATGCTCTTCCTTAGTAGTAAAGTACAATATATTTTAGTGTAAACCAGAGACCAATAGAAATAATCCACATAATTAAATATTGAAAGCAAATAATTTTATTACCAAATGAGGCGGTTAACATGCAGTAAGAGATTCTAAGATGCTCATATACTCACGACTCCCAACATCCTCTACAAAAGTCATGTCCACAGGGCATATCCACTGGGTCTTCAAATACAGAAATACTGCACATACAAATGTCACACTGAAGAAGAAGAACAATGATTTAAATAGTTATGCTTTGAAGAGAGAACAATACATTCATATTGTTCATTTGTTTAAAGGCAAAAGTACTGTAATTATACATTTTAAAAGTGTTTCAAAGTGTTATGGACAATTAAAGTTAGTGTGCCTCTGAATAACAAATGTCATGACTACATCATTTATAAACTATTGTCAGATTTAAATGTTTTAATGTAAAAGTCAAACTCTTAAGTTCCAAATTTATGTATTAATCAGCAACTATACAGTTGTAAAAAGAAGTATAAGAAACAAATTATTATAATCTATTCAGGTTCAGATTCAATTCCATGTTGCAAAATAACCACTTCAATGTCATGTCCTTTATTCTCTACTTACTCTTGAAAAGTTACAAGAACATAGTGTATGGGTGTGGTGGCTCATGCCTTTAATCCCAGCACTCAGGGAGGCCGAGGTGGGCAGATCACTTGAGCTACCAGTTTGAGACCAGCCTGAGCTACAACGAGACCCCT
Organism: Nycticebus coucang; assembly: GCF_027406575.1. NCBI lineage: Eukaryota > Metazoa > Chordata > Mammalia > Primates > Lorisidae > Nycticebus > Nycticebus coucang. The sequence goes on from NC_069790.1 coordinate 58,817,302, forward strand.
GTTTCTAGAAATAGCCGGGTGTTGCAGCAGGCACCTGTAGTCCCAGCTACTTGGGAGGCTGGGGCAAGAGAATGGCTGGAGCCCAAGAGTTTGAGGTTCCTGTGAGCTGTGAGGCCACAGCACTCTACCAAGGGGGATAAAGTGAGACTCTGTCTCCAAAAAAAAAGTAAAGAAAATTTACAAAAACATAGTAACTTGTTTTTTTTGAGACAAAGTTGTATTATGCCGCTCACGCTAGAGAGCTGGAGCATCACAGCTCATAGCAACCTCAAACTCTTGGGCTCAAGTGATTTTCTTGCCTCAGCCTCCTGAGTAGCTACAGGTGTCCGCCACAACATCCGGTTATTTTTTTGTTGCAGCTGTCATTGTTGTTGGGCATGCCTGGGCTGGATTCGAACCTGGCAGCTCCAGTGTATGTGGCAGGTGCCCTTAGCCGCTGAGCTGTAGGCGCTGAGCCAGCAGTATTGTTTCTTAATAAAAAGGAAACATTTACTACGGAAATACAGATAGATGACAAACTCCAAAAGTTTTACTGGAACAAATACATAACTATTAAAAACTGTAAATGTTTAAAAATTAGTAGCTTTCAAAAAATTATAAAAAATACTATCCTTGGGCGGCGCCTGTGGCTCAGTCGGTAGGGCGCCGGCCCCATATACCGAGGGTGGCGGGTTTAAACCTGGCCCCGGCTGAACTGCAACAACAACAAAAAAAAATACCCAGGCATTGTGGCAGGCGCCTGTAGTCCCAGCTACTCGGGAGGCTGAGCCAAGAGAATCGCTTAAGCCCAGGAGTTTGAGGTTGCTGTGAGCTGTGTGAGGCCACGGCACTCTACCGAGGGCCATAAAGCGAGATTCTGTCTCTACATAAAAAAAAAAAAAAAAATACTATCCTACTTTTGGTTTAAAGTGACTATTACAAACTCAACTTTTAAGAATATGTTGTATTTAAAACTTTAAGCAACTGGAGTTTTTATGTGATAATACTGTAGATGTTTTCCCCAAACTTTTAAGTTTTCTGTTTTGAAATGAGAAACGAAAGCCTTTTATTTTTCAATCTATAGTTCAGAGATCACAAAATTATTATGATAATAAATATTTATCCAATATTAAAAAAAAAAATAAATCCGGGGCGGCGCCTGTGGCTCAGTCGGTAGGGCGCCGGCCCCATATACCGAGGGTGGCGGGTTCAAACCCGGCCCCGGCCGAACTGCAACCAAAAAATAGCCGGGCGTTGTGGCGGGCGCCTGTAGTCCCAGCTACTCGGGAGGCTGAGGCAAGAGAATCGCTTAAGCCCAGGAGTTGGAGGTTGCTGTGAGCTGTGTGAGGCCATGGCACTCTACCGAGGGCCATAAAGTGAGACTCTGTCTCTACCAAAAAAAAAAAATAAATCCTTAAAGAAGGGCATAGGCAATGGTACATTTCAAAACTATTAAGAAAAGAGTATAATTGTGATGGATGTGTTAATCAATTCAATGTAAGCATTTCACACTGCATATCAAATCAGTATACTGAATCCCATAAATGCTTCAATGTACACAGTTATGATTTAATAAAAACAAACAAAACAAGACATAGGATTTTATCACAAGGACACAAACAGAGGCTCCCTGGTTAATATTAAATCATTTAAAAGTTAAAGCCTAAAAACAAAACTATGAGAAGTACAGTGAATACCATACCAAACTGGTATCTAAATCCCCAGGAGATAAACTGATTTCATCTGGAGAGGTGACCGATGAGCGTGTAGTCCTTGGCGTTCTTGGGGAAGGGAGTGTGTCCCAGGCATTATACCCGCTTGGTGGAGGAGTTGGCATTTGAACACCTGATCGTTGGCAGCAGTTCTCTGGATTGGACATCCAAGCTTCAAGTAATTTCTCTCTGTCCCAGTCTTTAAGGAAAATAGAAGGGATATCTCTCAAAAAATAGAAATATAGTGATGTTTTAAAAGTTTCATAACAACAAAAGAAACAGTAAGGATAAATCAAAAAGATAGAGGTCATCTAAGGAAAAAGGTACTTACATAAAAGTATTAATTGCAAGTGAGTATCTATGTTATTTTTATTATTTTAAAATTTAAACCTCTTTATAACCTACTATAGCTAACGACCATATCAATATCTAAGAATATGGTCAAAATTCCCAGTAACTTTTACTAATAATCAAAACAGGTGACTCCTATCACTTTCAGAATTTACTAATTTTTGTGGATAGGTTTAATTACAAAGGGAAAAAAAAAATCTAACAACTGAAAAATTTACTTTTTCAAGAAAAATATACAATTTTACGATTGGCCTCACTGGTATCGATTTGTAAAATGATTAGGTATAAATTCTGTATTATACCTAATTGAATCAGGCTTAACTAAAAGCAATTACCTTCCTGCTGTGAACACTTTTAAAATAGCCAAATGAAACTAGTGTTAAAATGTCCATAGCCTTAAAAGTCTACATTTTTAAAGACAACAAACTAATACATCCAAATATTTTCCATAGTGTTTACATACATTATCTCATTTATTTCCCCCCAGCAAACACTTCAACCACCATTTAGGTAAAGAAACCAAGACACAGGGAAGTTATATACCTTGCCCAAGCTCACACAGAAATTTGAAAACAAAAGCCTGTGTTCCTTCCACTATCACATACTATTTCTCAAAAGTATTAAAGGGTGAATTATTTACTGTGGGCCTATTCTATGAGGTTTACACCTGAATACAAATAACTGTGTAATTTTTGTACATAAGATTTTATTCAACTATATTGTCAATGTATTTGGTGGTTTAAGTCATACTAAAATGACTTAAACATGCAATGAAGTTAAAAGAAGTTTATTTCCAGCTAAGGACATGTAAAGGGTACAGAAATGTAACAGAGACTTAAATAGTTCTGTGAAGTTGTAGTATAGGATGCTGTGGTTTGAGAAGGTGGAAAACAAAATTGGAAATAGGGGTCATATTACAAAGGGGGAAAAAATCTAACAACTAAAAAGAACTGCATACGTATGAATTCCAGAAAATGTTGCTAAATGGACCTCAGAATTCTAACAGGTCATTACTCACTAATTAAGATCGGGCCTGTATGAAATAATTCACTTTCTGTGGTACTGCTGATTGTCCCTCTAAACTCTGGGCAATTCCAATACTGCATTACAGACCTAACTTTGCTACCTATGACAAATTTATAAGCATATATAAAGCAGCCATTTACATTTCTCATAAACAGCTCTGACTTCTGCTTCTAAAACATATGGCATAAAATTTGGCAAACCTACTAATTTTATCAGTAAAAAAACACCTTAATGCAAACCTTTATAAAATGCATTCCTTTATTTAAACACACATTTATGGAAGGATTGCTAAAGATGAGAGTACTAAATAAATGTTTTCTCTCCCTGGGATGTCTTGTAAAAATCACTTTTTAACCTGACTACTTTTTTGTTCTGCTGGCATCATATAATATCTTTATGTTTTCTTAAAACTTGACTGGCATGCAGATATTTGATAATATCACGAAGACAGGTAAAAGTATCCTTTCCTTTGTTTTTTTTAATAGCTATCTAGAGATTTGCAGTATGTTAAGCAAAATTAATTTGAAGTCCATGTTCACAAAAAGTCATCAATTTCAGAAGAGAGTAATGAGTAAATTGCTTAAATTCCTTATGTCTTACTTTCTCATCTGTTAATTGGGGATAATTCCTAACTGTCCTATAGATTGCATAAAAATTAGTGGAAGTAATACAGGTAATATGACTGAAATAGTCAACTATCTTAAATTGTACACAAACTTTACGAACACGCTGTACACACAAGCACCAGAAATCAAGGCTTTAGCTAGAGGAGTTTGATGAGGGAGCATGAACTACTTTGCAAACGTAAGAAACAGTGTTAAAGAATAAATAAATAATGTCCAGGGAGCAAAAGAATCAGTTTTTCTAGGCTAAAAAAATCTTTATTAATAATCTTATCTTGTCCCTTAGAGTAAAGCTTTGGTTAGGAAAGAATGTGAAAAAAAGGAGATGGCTTTAGCCCTTTGAAGAATGACAGACTAAAATAAAGTTTAAAACAACAAAAAAACTTTCTGTTAAAATGAGGTATAATTTAAGTCTGAATTATCCTACTGAAGATAGGGTAGCAACTTTAAGGAATCCTGTTTAAATGGTGGCAAATCACTTAATTAAAGTGCTTCATTTGGATTATCTTCTTTTACTTGCAAATTATGAATATGGGGCGGCACCTGTGGCTCAAGGAGTGGGGTGCTGGTCCCATATACGGGAGGTGCAGATTCAAGCCCAGCCCCGGCTAAAACCACAAAATAAATAAATAAATAAATAAATAATGAATATGTTGACTAAAAATACACTTTTGAAAACACAATATAAAGATTTTATATTCAGGCAATTAGAAGGGAAAGTTAAAGGAGGCTATAAAAATTGATGTAACCTTTACTTTTAAGTAAGGCTAGAACTATATATTCATTTTTTAAAAATATTTTTAATATATTTTTTTTTTTTTTAGAGACAGTGTTTCACTTTGACGCCCTTGGTAGAGCCATGGCGTCATAGCTCACAGCAACCTCAAATTCAGTCCTGTAACTGGGACTACAGGCACTAGCAACAGCGCCCAGCTATTTTTAGAGACAGGGGTCTTGCTCTGGCTGGTCTCAAACCTGTAGCTCAGGCAATCCACCCACTTCTGCCTCCCAGAGTGCTAGGATTTCAAGTGTGAGCCACCACACGTGGCCCAAGACCTTTGATAGGAAGCTCTGGCTAGCCATTGCTATCTAGCCCTGCAAGAGAAGTATAGTTTCTACTAAATGCACATTACTTTGGCACCATTGTAAAGTCAAAAACTTATAAGTTGAATCATTGCAAGTTGGGAACCATCTATTATTTTACATAAACAGAATATTACACAAATTTTATCTCCTTTTGACATCCTGAATATCTCTTCAAGTAATCTAGCTTAACATAACTTCTTTTTAATGACTACATATTAACCCATTGTGTTAAATAATTTCTGTGTCATGATAATATCACAAAGACAGGTAAAAGTATCCTTTCCTTTGTTTTTTTTTAATAGCTATCTAGAGATTTGCAGTATGTTAAGCAAAATTAATTAATATATATATAGTGGAACATATATAAAATTCCACTATACATATATTGTATATATATAGTATATATATTGTGTATATATTTTGTGTGTAGTATATATATATTGTGTATATACATATATAGTAGAATTATATATATATAAATATATATAAAGTGATAGTTCACTGCTGTTTTAATTTGCATTTTATTGACAATCAATGAATTTAAACAACTTTTCATGTGTTTTTTTGCCATCTGGATTTGCTCTTTTGTGACTTACCTATCCATATCCTTTCATCATTTTCCTGTTAGGTTATTTACTAATTTCTTGTCAATCGAAAGGTCTTTTTATAAATAAATATTAAATAATATTGTTTCCAATTCAAAATTTTGCCTCTTTAAGGTATTTCTACAAAAAACATTTTGAAAAAAAATCACTATACTTTAATATGCTTACCTTTTTTTTAGCTTTTTGCTTTTGTCTTAGAAACTCAGGTTTTCCTCTGTCCTCAGTTATTTACATGTAAGTCTCCTAGAACTCTTTGCGTTAATTAATTTTACATTCCTCATCCTTTCAATATAATTTTTTTTTTGTATTATGACTTAATTCAGGTGGTTAGACCATATGAGCACTATTTATTAAATTATCTATCTTTTTCCTACTGAATATAAATAGTATAATATAAGAATATTCTATGGAAGGGAAGACTATCATCTCTACTATAAACTAAATTCTTAAGTATTATAAATTGGATTCTGTATTCTGTTTCAATGGTCTAGTTGTCTATATTTGTACAAGTACCATACTGACTGAATTACAGTGGCTTATACCATGTTCTAGTTTGGTAAGGCTAGTTCCTTTCACTGGAACTGAATGAGTACACCTGATCTCTCTGACTCCCCAGGAAACCGAGAAGGAACTAAATAGGTAGGCATAGACCTCTTATTTAGACCTCAGTTGGGCTCAGAGCACAAGCAGACAGCTACAGAGGAGGTGTTGTCTTGACAAAGAAAAATAACAAGAAGAAAACCAAACAGAACAGTTAACCAGTGAAATGTACAGCTCATCAAGGAGGAAGATGGGAAACTAAACAAATAAAAAATTAGTAAGAACATTAAAGAAAATCAAGATTAGCAAAAAAGATTTCTTGGGACAAAAAGTCACAATTTTAAAAAATCAGTGGTAAAATAAAAAGAATGCTCCCATTTTAGACCAGTGGTGAAGAACAAAGCAAAAGTAAAAAAGAACATTTACCAAAAAACTCCATAATTTTTCTGATGATTAAAATAATATATATGTAAGGCTGCCCTGGAGGCTCATGCCTATAATCCTAGCACTTTGGGACGCTAAGGTGGGCAGATCCCTTGAGCTCAGTAGTTGAAGATCAGCCTGAGCAAGAGTGAGACCCCCTCTCTACTAAAAATAGAAAAACTAGCTGGGCATTGTGGCAGGCAACTGTAGACCCAGCAACTCAGAAGGCTGAGGCAAGAGGATTGCTTGAACCCAAGCTTTTGAGGTTGCTGTGAGCTATGACACCAGGGTATTACCTAGGGTAAGGGAGTGAGACTCTATCTCAAAAAAAAAAAAAAAAAAGACAATGCATGTCATTAAGCCCTCATTATAACAAGAAAAAAAAAATCCACCACAAATCAAACCCAAGGAAAGTGAAAGATGCTGATAAAGGTAAAAGTAGAAACTATATGTTAGGAAATAGAAAAAATATAACCTATAAAATGCAGGAAAAAGACAAAATCTATGAAGTGAAAAATAAGAAAAGCTAAAGAAATAACTAGTATAGAAAACTCAGATATGCTCTTTGCAAATGAAAATGAGATACAGCAATATGCAGAGAGATAATCAAAAGAATTGTAAGAAAATACAGTATCTTTCAAAGTGTAAACTTTTATCAGTATAGAGCTGCTACCTTGTTTGTGATCTCTTATCTTCATTACTCAGCCCAGAGTCTAGTTCAAAGTATAGACTTGATAAATACTGCTTGAAAGAACAAATGGATGTAAAACCACATACCAATATAATTAACATTTGGATGAAGTAGATAGTGTTCTAGGAAAATTGTAAATGCCTAAACTAAAGAACTCAAGGAAAGGTAGCAAAAAGCATGGAAGAAACTAAAGAATATAATCATGTTTTTCTTTAGAAAGTATAGGTCTCCGATGGTTTCATAAGCAAGTTTTTCTAAATTTTCAAGTAGCAATGGATTCTTGTGCCTTTTATGAACATAAAGAATGAAAAAAAAATTCTTAGATATTTTTAAAAAGCTGTTATAAAAACCTGAAATGCCAAAACTCAATACTCCATTTATAAAACAAGTCTTCTTATTTCACACTAACAGTACACATAGTTGGTCAAGTAGGATGAAGAATTATAAGATGAAGAGTTATAAAAATAATTATGTAGGCATACCTCAAACATTTACAAAACCTGTAAGTTTACTAATTCTTTTTATGTAAGACAAAGGCCTTTTCTTCTGTATCATTATGCTTCTATTTCCTGTTTCTTGCCTAAATTGTACCTACCAAATATATTGTCTATAATTTCTCACTGTTTCTTTAGAACAAGGTTTAAAAGACATTATGGTAGCAATCTGAATGCAGAGGTCTTGATTTTTATGATTTCTCCCTTCCTTTTTAGTTGTTTCACTTACATATACTATCAAAGCTATTTTAAAACTAACTTGCCTTTATCAAGGCTATCCAAAACATCCAACTTACTTGATTTCAACAAATACTATATTTTTACTCATGTTTTATCAGTAATGGTCCATGTAATCAAAGTAAGATGCACAACTGGGATAATCAGGTTTGATAAGTGACCCTAGGTAAGCATGCAATTCAAGCCAATTGCATGGGGATGTTGAAAAGGATCCTGCTAGCCAGGAGGAGCACTTAGTCTATTTAACAAAGAAAATCTTAAAAGTTTTAATTTAGTGTTGGTTAACAGAGCATTTACTATTTTATAATGTCAAAATCTAACAAAAACGTTAGGAAACCAAATAAAGCTTGATATATTACCCTAAGACCAAATATGCCTTATTACTGGAATATAAAAACAGTTGAATGTTAGGAACTATAATTTATAATACCAATGCACCAAAGGATAAAAATTGGTATTATCATTTTTTAAAAGATCTGGTAAAAGTGAAACATCCTGAGGCTGAGGCAAGAGTTTGAGGTTGCTATAAGCTATGACACCACAGCAGTCTACCCAGGGCAACAGTGTGTGTCTCCAAAAAAAAAAAAAGAAATTATTTTCATATAGTATTGAGAAATTTATACTATACATGATAGTTATAGCATAAAGGATGGGGCAATGGCCTTACACATAGTTGCAAGATGCTTACATTTTATGCGAAGTTGTATTATTTTAATTCTTAATTTATACTGTAAAAAGACAAGATTGTACAAGGTACACAATAGTCTAGAGAGCAAACGTTTTAATAAATACAAAGGAAAATAGCTAAAAGCCCAACAGACAATTACAATAAAATTCTAAAATTATTTAGTTAATTCAAAAGAGAGCAGGTAAGTTGGAACAAAAACCAAAAGAGAACAAAAAAAATAGTGACATGGAATACCTAAATGGAATCATAGCAACATTTACATTAAACATTAAATGGACTAAACAGTCCAATGAAAAAGGAGAGGGTATCTGAATGGATGAACAAAACAAGACTCAACTACAGGGTGTCCCAAATGTCACCCTGTATACATGTATATATACATACATTCATACTTTGGGAAAACAGCAAATTGTAGCTAAATGTACCTTTATTTTAAAAATATTCATTACAAAGTTCTAAAAAAATCTATAAAACATTTCTCTATGTGTTGATATACAAATATAAAAAATATTAAATATGAATAATTTTACTATGTACGGTGATCTTTGGGATGTCCTCCATATGCTACCTATGGAATATACAAATAGCTTAAGAAAGCTAAACTGCTATATTAAAATCAGATAAAGAAAAAGAATAGGAAAAAGGAGACATTTCATGATAAGAAATACATCAAAAAGATATCATCATAAACATGCACAAGCTTAATATCAGAGTTTCTAAATACATTAAATAAACTTAACAGCATTGAGGAAACATATACAAATCCACATTCATAAATGGAAATTTTAACATCCCTCTGTCACGAACTGATCAAATAGTCTTTAATTTTTATTAGTAAAGACATGGACATTTAAACATCATTAACCTTAATTCACATTTATAGAACATTACACAAAACAATTGCAGAACACATTCTTTTCAAATGCATGTGATATAGTCCTCAAGACCATATGCCAGGCCATTAAATAAGTCTCAACAAATTTTAAAAGACTAAAAACTAATAAAATTGAAGTGGTGAAAAGATATCCATAAAAATCACAAATATTTACAAATTGGTCTTCAGTGGAGAAATAAGAGTTGTCTTAGGCCACACATTAAATACACAAACACAAATGAAAGGTAAATCACAAAAAAAAAGTCTATGCATATTTTCCATGATGTCCAATACCACAGACAAGCATAAAAAGTCCTCATTAAATCAACATGAGGCCTGTGGACTGCAGGTTGGATAACCCTGGACTCTGTATCATCCTAAATAATAGATAAGGCAATAAAGAAAGAGAAATTTTACAATATTTTTAAATGAAGGATAAAGAGAATATAAGATAAAATTTTTGGCCTCAACAAACACTAAAAAGATATGAATGATAACTCACAAAAAGAAATGCAAATGTCCAGTAAGTTGGTCAGCAATGCACTGATGCTAGGTACTAGTCCAGTGTTCTTCAACCTTTTTTAACCTCACAGCACACTTGAACCTATAGTTAAACTTTCATGACACACTTAAATTATGTTGATCCAAAAAAAGAGTAAAAAAAAAAAAAAAAGAAATTATTGTGCTTTGAATTTCTTCGGAAAATAATTTAATTAATGATCTTTAAAAGTTTTCATGGAACACCTAAGATCTTCTTCACACAGCACACCAGTGTGCTGCAGTGTATCAGTTAAACATCACTGGTTTAGGCCAGGTGAGGTGGCTCAAGCCTGTAATCCTAGCACCCTGGGAGGCCAAGGTGGGTGGATTGCTTGAGCTCAAGAATTCGGAGACCAGCCTGAGCAAGAGTGAGACTTTGTATCAACTAAAAATGAAAAACTGGGCGGGAGGTGGGGTGCGGGGGCGACAAAATGGCTGACTGAAGCCAGCTTTCCACAGAGGCTCCCGTCCAGAAGTAGAGTTAAAAGGACAGAAATTTAGCAAGTAACCTGGTAGATTAGAGCTGCACCAACAGAGAAGGTTGAAGAATGCACATCAACCCCGCTGAGGCAAGCTGCGACCCCAAGGATACAAATAAAAGGTACGAAATCCATCACCAAATGGAAGGGAGTCCCCTCCCCCATGAGAACGACTTGGAGTGCCCCACAAACAAACGAGCAGAGTTCAAAGGTCCTCCCACTCCACTCCACTGGAGAGACCCTCTTAAAAACTGGACATACCTCCCTGACTAGGGTGCCACAGCCTTCTCCTGCCAGGCGTAAAACTGTACAAAACTGTATATATTCTCTACCTGCAATTCTGAGCACCTAGCACTCCCCTCCACTCTCACTCTAAGGTCTGGAGGCCTGGCCCCCAGGAGTCCAGATTCTTGAGTGTTTTCTCGAGAGGTAAGGACGGGGCCTGAACTGCTGCTGATCAGTGCTGATTCTGTGGAACGGGAGTGAGGAGAGGACGGTCGGCTGAGAGGGAACCACATTGAAGCGGCGGTGCCCCGAGGTGCAGAGCAGCAGCCAATTTTGGAAACGATAGGGCTCACTCCCCAATATTCCGAAGACACACCCTCTGTCTCCCTGGGCAACCAGAGGAGGCTGGGCATCTTCCCAGGTGGCAACCACCGCAGAACAGATCTGGGATGGAAATGCAGGCCCCGTGAGTAAAGGGTTTGCCTGAAGCGGTACCGGCCTAGGTGGAGCGCAGGGACTAGAAAATGCATGCGCAGAGCTCGGAGATTCCCAGGGCAGGGCTGACCCAGAGGACCGCTTTACTGAGCCTAAGATGCACCCAGTCTTCAAGGGATTGTCAGCCTATAGACAAAGGAAGGCAGGAGACTAGAACTGACAGCTAACTGAATACAAACCTGCAGGAGCAAAGACAGGGCCTGAGGCGTAGGCTCTGGGAACTCAAAACAGCTTCTCTTCTGCAGGGGAATTTAGCAGGGACAGAAACAAATTCCCGCAAAGTTGTTCTGTTCTGTTCTGTCAGTAACATCAATCAGTGGCGGGGCTGGAACTGAGTGAACAACACCCAGCCTCCATCAAGCGCCCATGGTTGTCAGGCCTTACCTCCCCCTGCTGGATAGACGCAGAGCACAGCAGCCTGGCTGAGCAGAAATAGATTTCCTTGTGATTCAGGCAGGTGCAAACCCCTGGAGTATCTGTTCACTAGAGGCAACTGGGTCACAGCCCTATGGGGCTATCAGTGACTGGGTGTGACAGAGGTGCACGGTGGGGAAAGAAGCATCAACCTTCCCAGACTAATCTATTTGTTGCGTGAATCCTCCTGACTTCACAGAGCACCGGAGCAAGTCATATCTGAGTTGTCACCAGACCCCTGCGATCCAGTTGCCACAGACTTTTTAAAATCCTCGAACTGAGCCAGATGCTGACTGAGACAATTGATTTGGGCCTTTTGAACTGAGCCAACCGCCCGAGGACAATTCAAGTGGTGCCCTGGGTGTGTGGTGTAGGAAGGTTTGATTTTACTTTTCCAATTGTTACCTGTGGGGGGCGTGGTGACTTAATTGCTGGTATTTCTCCACAGTTGAGACTTCAACCCAGAGTAACTGTTTCACTAGGGTCAAAAAGACACCAGCTGAATATAAGACAATACCACATAGCCCCACCACACCAAACAGGTCCCCAGTTTCTCAGGTCATAGCACTGTACGGGTCCTTGACAAAGCTCCAGGGGAAAAATCAAACGGTGTAAAATAATCATGGGGCGGAATCAGCGGAAAAACTCTGGTAACATGAATAACCAGAATAGATCAACCCTCCCCCAAGGACAGATATGGCAGATGTAACTGAAGATCCCATTCATAAACAGCTGGCCGAGAAGTCAGAAATTGAATTCAGAATTTGGATTGCAAACAAGATTAATAGAATGGAGGGAAATTTGGAATTAGAAATTCGAGGAGAAATTCAAAAGTTGTCTCAAGAATTTAACGAATTTAAAGACAAAACCACCAAAGATTCTGACGTACTGAAGCTAGAATATGCAGCCCTCAAAGATCTGAAAAATACAGTAGAATCCCTCAGTAACAGAGTAGAGCAAGCAGAAGAAAGGATTTCTGACATAGAAGACAAACCCTATGAATGCTCCCAAACTCTCAAAGGGGAAGAGAAATGGAGAGCAAAAACGGATCATCTCTCAGATAGCTCTGGGATAATTCGAAGAAGGCTAATATCCACCTCACTGGAATCCCTGAAAGTGATGAAGTGGCCTTGCAAGGCATAGAGGCCATTCACCATGAAATTACGAAAGAGAATTTTCCAGACATGCCAAGAGATTCTGAAATTGAGATAGCAGACAGTTTCAGAACCCCAGGAAAACTCAACCCAAATAAGACATCCCCAAGGCATATCATAATCAACTTCACTAAAGTTAATATAAAGGAGAAAATTTGGAAAGCAGCCAGACGTAAGAAAACCATTTCCTACAAAGGAAAGAATATTACAATGACTGCAGATCTCTCTGCTGAAACTTTTCAAGCCAGAAGACGGTGGTCGACTTTTAATCTCCTAAAGCAAAATAACTTTCAACCCTGGATCCTGTATCCAGCTAAACTGAGTTTCATTTATGATGGAGAAATGAAATACTTTAATGACATTCATATATTGAAGAAATTTGCCATAACCAAACCAGCTCTTCAGGATGTTCTCAGACCTATCCTCCATAATGACCAACCCAATCCTCTACCACAAAAGTACACTCACTCAGAAACATTGGCTCAAACGCCAACGTCCACAGTGGCGAAAGGATTAAAAATGTCCACTGGACTTTCAAAAAACTCAATAACCAAAATTGTACCAGACTTATCAATATTATCCATTAATGTGATGGCTTAAACAGTCCTCTGAAGAGGCACAGGTTAGCTGACTGGATACAAAAACTCAGGCCAGACATTTGCTGCATACAATAGTCACATCTTACCTTAAAAGACAAATATAGACTCAGGGTGAAAGGATGGTCGTCCATATTTCAGGCAAATGGTAATCAGAAAAAAGCAGGTGTTGCAAGTCTATTTGCAGACACAATAGGCTTTAAACCAACAAAAGTAAGGAAGGAAAGAATGGTCACTTCATATTTATTAAGGGTAATACTCAATATGATGAGATTTCAATTATTAATATTTATGCACCCAACCAGAATGCGCCTCAATTTATAAGAGAAATTCTAACAGACATGAGCAACTTGATTTTCTCCAGCTCCATAATAGTCAGAGATTTCAACACTCCTTTGGCAGTGTTGGATAGATCCTCCAAGAAGAAGCTGAGCAAAGAAATTTTAGATTTAAACCTAACCATGCAACATTTGGATTTAGCACACATCTACAGAACATTTCATCCCAACAAAACTGAATACATATACTTCTCATCAGCCCACGGAACACACTCCAAAATCGATCACATCTTAGGTCACAAGTCTAACCTCAGTAAATTTAAAGGAATAGAAATTATTCCTTGCATCTTCTCGGACTGCCATGGAATAAAAGTTGAACTCAGTAACAACAGGAATCTGCATACTCATACAAAACATGGAAGTTAAATAACCTTATGCTGAATGATAGCTAGGTCAGAGATGAGATTAAGAAGGAAATTGCCAAATTTTTGGAACAAAACAACAATGAAGACACGAATTATCAGAACCTCTGGGATACCACAAAGCCAGTCCTAAGAGGGAAATTTATACCACTGCACCCTTCCTCAAGAGAATGGAAAGAGAGAAAGTTAACAACTTAAAGGGACATCTCAAGCAAGTGGAAAAGGAAGAACATTCAAACCCCAAACCCAGCAGAAGAAAAGAAATAACCAAAATTAGAGCAGAATTAAATGAAATTGAAAACAAAAGAAGTATACAATAGATAAGTAAATAAAAAAGTTGGGTTTTTGAAAAGGTCAATAAAATAGATAAACCTTTGGGTAATCTAACCAGGAAAAAAAGAGTAAAATCTCTCATCTCATCAATCAGAAACGATAAAGACGAAATAACAACAGCTTCCTCAGAAATTAAAAAAATCCTTAATGAATATTACAAGAAACTTTATGCTCAGAAATATGAAAATCTGAAGGAAACTGACCAATACGTGGAAGCATGTCACCTTCTAAGACTTAGTCAGAATCAAGTGGAAATGTTGAACATGCCAATATCAAGTTCTGAAATAGCATCAACCATACAAAATCTCCCTAAAAAGAAAAGCCTGGGACCAGATGGCTTCATGTCAGAATTCTACCAAACCTTTAAAGAGGAACTAGTACCTGTATTACTGAACCTCTTCCAAAATGTAGAAAAAGAAGGAAGACCACCCAACAAATTCTATGAAACAAACATCACCCTGATCCCCAAACCAGGAAAAGACCCAAAAGAAAATGATAGACCAATATCACTAATGAATATAGAGCAAAAATATTCAACAAGACCCTACCAAACAGAATCCAGCAACACATCAAATAAATTATACATCATGACCAAGTCGGTTTTATCCCAGGGTCTCAAGGCTGGTTCAATATACATAAATCTGTAAGTATAATTCAGCACATAAACAAATTAAAAAACAAAGACCATATGATTCTCTCAATTGATGCAGAAAAAGCTTTTGATAATATCCAGCATCCCTTCATGATCAGAACACTTAAAAAAATAGGTATAGAAGGGACATTTCTTAAACTCATAGAGGCCATCTACAGCAAACCCACAGACAATATCGTATCGAATTGAGTTAAATTGAAATAATTTCTACTCAGATCAGGAACCAGACAAGGCTGCTCATTGTCTCCACTGCTTTTTAACATTGTAATGGAAGTTTTAGCCACCGCAATTAGGGAAGAAAAGGCGATCAAAGGTATCCACATGGGGTCAGAAGAGATCAAACTTTCACTCTTCGTAGATGACATGATTGTATACCTGCAAAACACCAGGGATTCTACTACAAAACTCTTAGAAGTGATCAAGGAATACAGCAGCATCTCAGGTTACAAAATCAACATTCATAAATCAGTAGCCTTTACATATACCAACAATAGTCAAGCTGAAAAAACAGTTAAGGACTCTATTCCATTCACAATAGTGCTAAAGAAGATGAAATATTTGGGAGTTTATCTAACAAAGGACGTGAAAGATCTCTATAAAGAGAACTATGAAACTCTAACAATAGAAATAGCTGAAAATGTCAACAAATGGAAAAGCATACCATGCTCATGGCTGGGAAGAATCAACATTGTTAAAATGTCCATACTACCCAAAGCAATATACAATTTTAATGCAATCCCTATTAAAGCTCCACTGTCATACTTTAAAGATCTTGAAAAAAATAATACTTCGTTTTATATGGAATCAGAAAAAACCTCGAACAGCCAAGACATTACTCAGAAATAAAAACAAAGCAGGAGGAATCGCACTACCAGACCTCAGACGATACTATAAATTGATAGTGATCAAAACAGCATGGTACTGGCACAAAAACAGAGAAGTAGATGTCTGGAACAGAATAGAGAACCAAGAGATGAATCCAGCTACTTACCGTTATTTAATCTTTGACAAGCCAATTAAAAACATTCAGTGGGGAAAAGATTCCCTATTTAACAAATGGTGCTGGGTGAACTGGCTGGCAACCTGTAGAAGACTGAAACTGGACCCACACCTTTCACCATTAACTAAGATAGACTCTCACTGGATTAAAGATTTAAACTTAAGTCATGAAACTATAAAAATACTAGAAGAGAGTGTAGGGAAAACCCTTAAAGAAATCGGTCTGGGCGTGTGTTTTATGAGGAGGAACCCCCAGGCAATTGAAGCAGCTTCAAAAATACACTACTGGGACCTGGTCAAACTAAAAAGCTTCTGCACAGCCAAGAACACACACTGTAAGTAGCAAGCAAACAGCCCTCAGAATGGGAGAAGATATTTGCAGGTTATGTCTCTGACAAAGGTTTAATAACCAGAATCCACAGAGAACTCAAACGTACAACTAAGAAAAGAACAAGTGATCCCATCGCAGGCTGGGCAAGGGACTTGAAGAGAAACTTCTCTGAAGACAGGCGCACGGCCTACAGGCATATGAAAAAATGCTCTTCATCTTTAATCATCAGAGAAATGCAAATCAAAACTACTTTGAGATATCATCTAATTCCAGCAAGATTAGCCCATATCACAAAATCCCAAGACCAGAGATGTTGGCGTGGAGGTGGAGAAAAGGGAACACTTCTACACTGCTGGTGGAAATGCAAATTAATACATTCCTTTTGGAAAGCTGTTTGGAGAACACTTAGAGATCTAAAAATAGATCTGCCATTCAATCCTATAATTCCTCAACTAGGTATATACCCAGAAGACCAAAAATCACATTATAACAAAGATATTTATACCAGAATGTTTATTGTAGCCCAATTCATAATTGCTAAGTCATGGAAAAAGCCCAAATGCCCATCGATCCACAAATGGATTAATAAATTGTGGTATATGTACACCATGGAATATTATGCAGCCTTAAAGAAAGACGGAGACTTTACGTCTTTCATGTTTACATGGATGGAGCTGGAACATATTCTTCTTAGTAAAGTATCTCAAGAATGGAAGAAATGGAAGTATCCAATGTACTCAGCTGTACTATGAAAGTAATATATAGCTTTCACATGAAAGCTATAACCCAGCTATAAACTAAGAATAGGGGGAAGGGGGAGAGGAAGTGGAGGGAGGGGAGAGAATGGGCAGAGGGAGGGTTATTGGTGGGATTACACCTGCAGCGCATCTTACAAGGGTACATGTGAAACTTAGTAAATGTAGGATATAAATGTCTTAACACAATAACTAAGAAAATTCCAGGAAGGCTATGTTAACCAGTGTGATGAAAATGTGTCAAACGGTCTATATAAAACCAGTGTATGGTGCCCCATGATATAAAAAAAAAAAAAAAAAAGAAAAACTGAGGCAAGAGGATTGCTTGAGCTCAGGAGTTTGAAGTTGCTGTGAGGTATGACGCCATGGTCCTCTACTAAGGGCAAAAAACTGAGACTCTGTCTCAAGAAAAAAAAAAAAGAAAGAAAAGAAAATCACTGGTCCAGTCTACCCCTCAAAGCATTTTTTCTAGAATGAGTTCATAAACTCAATTTTCCAATTTGGTATTAAATACCTCACTTGTAATTAACAAATGCAGAGGTTTAATTAAAGGCATATTATCTGAGCTTTAATTTCACTGTCAAGAATTTATCCGAAGTAAATAAACAGACAGATACACATGGATGTTAGTCACAGAATTATTTATAACAGGAAAAAGAAAAAAATAGTGCAACTAATTAACAATGGAGTACTATATGTTTATATACATTAGAACCTCCATAGTTGACCACCTCTCTACATTGACCACCTTGTTATATTGACCTAATTTTTATTGACTGGACATGTACCACGTGTACAAATCAGTACAGGAGGCTTAACTCCTTATGTTGACAACCTATGTATGTTGACCAGTCTGTTGTAGTCTGTTGGAGGGTCAATTTACAGAGCTTCTACTGTAGTTGTTTTTTTCCTTTATCAAAAAGTGATACAGGCTGGGTGTGGTGGCTTATGAAAATCAACCTAAGGAGGTGGTCAGTGCAGCAGGTAGTCAACTAAGGAGGTTGTACTGTATATAACTTTTATACACAAATTAAACACTATATGCTTAATTTTTGTCTTATCTCTATAAATACTGTTCAGCACAATTTCTGTTTGTCTCTATCATATCAGTCTACTTAGAAAAATATTTACTGAATACATTTTTATGTTCCATGCACTATGTCAGACAGTGTGAATAAAATGACAGGAAAAATCAGACACAATTCTTATCTTCAAGGAACTTACAGTCTAACAAGGAGAAAGACATTAGCAAAATAAATGCCTGAACAACAAAAGAAAAATAACCACTGTCAGAAGCATTATGAAGGAGAGGTAGAAAATCCCAGTCAGGGGTGTCAGAAAGGGCAACCCTGGGGAAATGCCATGGAGTGAACATCTACAGGATGAGAGAGAAAGGACAAGACATGTTAGCCAGATGTAACACAGGATGTTCAAAGGCCTTGTGCAGGAGGGAAGATGGCATCCTTGTGAAATTAAAAAGGTCAATGTAGCTGGAACATGGAGACCAGAGGGGAAGCACGCCATGTGAGAAGAGGATGGAGAGACAGGCAGGGGATCAGCCAGGCAGAACTTCTCATAAATACTCTGAGAAGTTCATAGTATTCCTTCAGTTTAGGAATGATAGGAAAACAATGAAAAGTAGAGATTCAGAATAGGAAGGAAAAGTTGTCATGGTTAGATATGAAAGATTATTCTTTGCAACATAAAAACTGGCTAGGGTAAGGATGGAAAGAAAGTAGACCAGACAGGAGGCTATTGTGGAGTCTAAGCGAGAAATAATGGTAAATAATGATAGGTAGTGGCAGTGGAAATGAATGTAGAAGAAATTTAAGATATGGGAGGTGAAACTGACAATTCAGGAATGATAGGATGG
The DNA here is from genome assembly GCF_027406575.1 of Nycticebus coucang. Classification (NCBI taxonomy): domain Eukaryota; kingdom Metazoa; phylum Chordata; class Mammalia; order Primates; family Lorisidae; genus Nycticebus; species Nycticebus coucang. The sequence continues at coordinate 58,836,177 of NC_069790.1, forward strand.
GAAAGGAAATATCAAAGTTAGTGTCCCAGATTTCTGCCTCGAATACCCAGTTGGTTGGCTGGTACTGCTATTTATGGAGTAAGAGATTGCCAGAGAACCAGGTACAGTTGGAAGAGCATGATTTTAGACATGATGAGTTTAAGGAGCTTTTGAGATACACTGGAAAGCTTTCAAAATGGCAGTTATATATGGTATGAGGTATGAAGGCTCAGAAGAGAAGTCTAGTCCAAAGGGAGAAATCTATACTTACAAGACTTGCCTTAGGAGAACACATTTCCTAGGAAAAAAGCAGAATAAGAGGAGAAAATATGGAATATCAATGTTTAGTTGACCAAGACAATGACCCTCTAAAGGAGTTAAAAACAATATCTCAATATAAATTTATACTAAGCACAAGCAATTTGCTTTGGGTTCATATTTTGTAAATTTCATTTATTTTTCTCATTAGGTAGCATTCAAATTGCATAAATTACTTTTATTACTGGAGGAACAATGCCCAGAGAATGCCCTTTGTTTTCCCAATAGTACAGTCCTCCTTAAAACTGAATTGCTAGGTGGCACTTGTGGCTCAAGGAGTAGGGCGCCAGCCCCATATACTGGAGGTGGTGGGTTCAAACCCAGCCCCATCCAAAAACTACAAAAACAAACAAACAAAAAACCCAAACAACTGAATTGCTATATTTCTGCCTTCTGCTTTGTCTAGATCAACATCATTACCTGAGGACTAAATTTGACAACAGATGTATAATATTCAGATCATTTTCTTCTGTAAAGCTGAATGAATGCTACCAAGGATATATAATCCATAAATCTTTGAAATAGTTCAGTTTAACAGATCTGTTTTAATACAGCCTGTCCTGGCTTTAAGAACAATTACAGAAAACTGTAGCTCTGTGCACTAACATCATTTATCTCTGTAAAATCTTAATTTGATTTTCAAACATCATTGATGATATTTAAACAAAATAGAAGAAATGCTCATTTAAAAACCTGCATTAGGCTTGGCGCTTGTAGCTCAAGTGGCTAAGGCGCCAGCCACATACACCAGAGCTGGGGGGTTCAAATCCAGCTGAGAATTGTGGCAGGTACCTGTCGTCCCAGCTACTTAGGAGGCTGAGGCAAGAGAATCACTTAAGCCAGGAGTTAGAGGTTGCTGTGAGCTGTGAGGCCTTGGCACTCTACCCAGGGTGACAGGTTGAGGCCCTGTCTCAAAAAATAAATAAATAAATAAATGAATACTTGCATTACCCTCTATTTTATGCCTTAATAGGGGGATTAAAAATAGAACAAACATTTTAGTAAGTTATCACAGAATAGACAAATGCCAAGTAGGAAAACTTAGCTGGATTTCACCTTATTGGAGTTTGTTCCTATTATGTGAAAGAAGTAATTTAGGGAAATATCAATGGAACAAAAATGAAGTTGATCACTTAATAATACTTAATGGTACAATATATAAAAAATAAGGATGAAAATGTTTTTAATTATAGGTAAAGGTGGACAAAGAGTCCATGTGATACTGTAACTTATGAGTTAAGATACATTATCTGACTCAATACAGATACCTGTGGCAGAGATGCCTACCTGTACAAAGCAATGTTGTAGCATACAACTGTTATTTGCAGTTAGGTGTAGCCACATGACTGAATTCTGGCCTACAGAACATGCGTAGGACTGATATACGCCACTTCCAGGACTGGCTCCTAAAATTTCCCACACTTATCTTCTATCTCTTTTCCTTTTCTTACTGACTGACTGGAATGGAGATAATCCCCAGGTCAACCAATGAAGTTATACTGTTTCAGATGGCAATGTCTTGGTCAGTTAGGATCCCTGAATGACTGTGTGGAGCTGAGTCCTTGTTGTACCTAATGTAAATGGAAATGCTGTGTACTAGTACACAATTAAGAAATGTTTGCTGTTTTAAACCTACACTTTCATTTCGGCAGCCAGCCTACCAACTGCTACCAACTGTGATAGTTGGGGAGTTGATGACAGAACTCTCCAAAGATGCATAGCTTCTAGCTTCTACTGTTCTGCCAGCTCTCTACATTGTATGTAAATGCATACTCTACATTTAAAAAGCATCTTATGAACCTTACCTTAAAGCAGTGGTTCTCAACTTTCCTAATGCCAAGACCCTTTAATACAGTTCCTCGTGTTGTGGTGACAAATGGTTGGGGTTCACCACAACATAAGGAACTACATTAAAGGGTCACGGCATTAGGAAGATTGAGAACCACTGCCTTAAAGAAATGCAATTTAAGGTATTTTGTATTTCTGTATAACTCTTTATATTATGACTCTTAATATTATTATTGGCTAAAAAGAAAATATTTTGTCCTTATATGATTTTAAAAGATATTCAGAATTTCTTTTTTTTTTTTTTTGTAGAGACAGAGTCTCACTTTATCACCCTCGGTAGAGTGCCATGGCGTCACACAGCTCACAGCAACCTCCAACTCCTGGGCTTAAGCGATTCTCTTGCCTCAGCCTCCCGAGTAGCTGGGACTACAGGCGCCCGCCACAATGCCCGGCTATTTTTTGGTTGCAGTTCAGCCGGGTCTGGGTTTGAACCCGCCACCCTCGGTATATGGGGCCGGCGCCCTACCGACTGAGCCACAGGCACCGCCCAAAAGATATTCAGAATTTCTAAATTTGATTTTTGACCTAGGTCTAAATTTTTTTTCATAGAACATATGTCAAAGTTTACAAAGATGATAATAGAGAATTATAATTTTATAACAAAAAGGTACATTTAAAAAACATAACAACGGGCGGCGCCTGTGGCTCAGCGAGTAGGGTGCCGGCCCCATATGCCGAGGGTGGCGGGTTCAAACCCAGCCCCGGTCAAACTGCAACAACAACAAAAAATAGCCGGGCGTTGTGGCGGGTGCCTGTAGTCCCAGCTACTAGGGAGGTTGAGGCAAGAGAATCGCGGAAGCCCAAGAGTTAGAGGTTGCTGTGAGCCGTGTGATGCCACGGCACTCTACCCGAGGGCGGTACAGTGAGACTCTGTCTCCACAAAAAAAAAAAAAAAAAAAACATAACAACATTTCTGATACCTATTCATTCCATAACTATTTCTGATGGATTAATATGTTATATATGGTGGAAACAAACAAAGAAAAAACATTAAAAACTGCCCACGAGGAGCTCCAAGGTTAATATACAAGGAAATAAAGAAGAAACGGTATGAAGAAAGACGGCCCAATAGAAACCTGTGATTGTTCCTCTGACAATGACAGAAGCAAAGTCAGGCGAGTGATCATACTATTTGGTTTTGACATTATATCATGAAAAGAGGCACTAAAAAAGGGTGAAAGATAGTTTTGCATTGCCTATGCCATCCCTCCTCCATCCCTTGAGAGTGCTACCCAAGAGAGAATCTGTGCAGGTGGGGGTGGGGAGAGGAAGGAAGAGCGAAGCGATTGTAGGACTTCACACTGAAACTAAGGGCTTCCCTGGCACAGGGGAACATAGCACAGGGTAGAAATCATGTTGCTCACAGAGGAAGCACTTAGACCAGCTCTGCCAGAGAAAAATCCTTTACCCAGAAACCCATGTTCTTGGTAGTTCCACAACTGGCTGACACAAAGATACCTGGGGCCTGGAATAAATTCAAAAGGCAGTGGGACCCCGAAGCTGCAATCCTTAGGCAATTCCTGTGGCTGTGCTGACTCAGAAACAGTAGACATGGGGTGCACATAACCCAGTGAGACATTGGAGGTGGCAGACAAGCCAGTACCTGTTGATAAGAGTCAAATAGAGGGACTCGCCCAAATAGAACTGATTCACCCAAATAGAATAGACCTGCCCAAATGGAATATCCCACCCAGGAAAGAGGGAATGTACCAACCCCCACCCTTCTGACCTTTTAGGTATGAAGGTTAAGAAGAGAAGTCTAGTCTTAGTGACTTCCTTCTCAAGCTCAGCTAACCTGCACCCCAGTGGAATAAAGGTTGACGTTGCCCACACAGAACCTGGACTCCATTTCCTTTCATTTCACTTTTCAGAATAATCTTTTATTTTTGGTCTTTGACCTCTCAATCTGTGTCAGCCCACATCCCAACCAACTACATATAGGCAGTGCTGCTCGGGGAGTCTTCTACTTAAGGAAAGGAAAGGGAAAAAGACAGAATGGCTGAGTGGATTAAAAAAAAAAAAAAAAGCCAACTATATGCTGTCTTTAAGAAACACACTTCACCTATAAAGACACAAACAGACCAAAAATAGAGAGACAGAAAAACATACTCCATGCAAATGGAAACCAAAAAAGAGCAGGAGTAGCTATACTGCTATAATATAAAATAGATTTCAAGATAAAAACTGTAAAAAGAGACATAAAAGGTCATTACATAATGACAAAGGGGTCAATTCAGCAAGAGGATATTTTAATTCTCAATATGCATCCAACCCTGGAACAAGCAGATAAATAAAACAAATATTATTAGATCTAAAGAGAGAGATAAATCCCAATAAAATAATCATTGGAGACCTCAAACACTCCACTTAGACATCAGACAGATAATTCAGACAGTAAATCAACCAGGAAACATTGTATTTAATCTGCATTACATATCCAATGGACTTAACACATCAGACATTAACAGAACGTTTCATCCAACAGCTATAGAATACATATTCTTCTCTTCAGCTAATGGATCATTCTCAAGGACAGACCATATGTTAGGCCACAAAACGGTTCTAAAAAATTAAAACAATTGAAATCATACTATTTTCTCTGACTACAAGGTTAATCAACAAGAATACTAAAAAATATATAAATGCATAAAAATTAAATATTAGAAGAGATTAAGAAGGAAATTAAAAAATTTCTCAAAACAAATGAAAAGGGAAACACAACATATCAAAACCTACAGGATATAGCAAATGCAGTAATAAGAGGAAAGTTACAGCAATAAGTGCCTCATAAAAAAAAGAAGAAAAGCTCCAAGTAAACAACCTAATAATACATCATAAAGAACTAGAAAAATAATAGCAAACCAAACCCCAAACTCATAGAAGAAAAGAAATAATAAAGATCAGAGCAGAAATAAATGAAAACGAAACAAAAAACAAAAACAGAAAATCAATGAAATAAAAAGTTGGTTTTTCAAAAGATAAACACAATTGACACAACTTTAGCCAGAAACATCAAATAAATACAAATAAAAAATCACAATAAGATATCACCTAATTTCAGTGAGAACGGCTCCTATTAAAAAAGTCACAAAGCAACAGATTCTGGCGTGGCTATGGAAAGAAAGGAAGACTCATACACTGTTAGTAGGATTGCAAACTAGTAAAAGCTCTATGGAAAGTAGGATGGATACCTCAAAGAGCTAAAAGCAAACCTACCACTTGATCCAATCCCACTACTAAGTATGTATCCAAAGGAAAAAAAATTTTATGAAAAAGAAAGACACTTGCATTTGAATGTTTATAGCAGCACAATTCACCAATTGCAAAGATGTAGAAACAAGTGACCAACAATAAATGAATGGATTAATAAAATGTGGTACATGTATACCATGGAATACTACTCAGCCATAAAAAGTGGTAATCTAGGAGCTAAAGGCTTCACTACTAAATTCACCAAGCATTCAAAGAAAAACTAATAATAATGCTACTATTCAAAAAAAAAGCAGAGAAGGGAATATTCCCAAATCCATTCTAAGAGGTTTTTATCATCCTGATACCAAACAAGAAAAAGACACAACAAAAACAGAAGACCATAGGCCCATATGAAAATAGATGCAAAAATCATCAACAAAATATTAGCAAACTGAATTCAACAACACATTAAAATGAGCATTTATCATGATCAAGTGGGACTCACCGAAAGGATGCAAGGATAGTTCAACAAATGCAAATCAATTGTGTGATCTATCACATCAACAGAACAAAGGACAAAAACCATATGATTATGTCAACTGATACTGAAAAAGCATTTGATAAAATTCAACATCTCTCCACGATAAAACTCAACAAACTGGGTATAGAAGGAACTTACCTCAACATGATAAAAGCCATATATGACCCACAGCGAGCATCATACTGAATGGGGAAAAAATGAAAGCCTTTCCTCTAAGATCTGGAATAAGATAAGGATGTCCACTTTCACCACTGTTATTCAACATAGTACTGGAAGTTCTAGCTAGAGCAATCAGACAAGAGAAAGAAATAAAGAATTTCCAAATTGGAAAGGAAGAAGTCAAATTATCCTTTTTTGCAGAGGACATGATCTTGTATCTAGAGAAACCTAAAGACTCCACCCAGGAACTGATAAACATATTTAATGAAGTTGCAAGATACAAAATCAACATATAAAAAAATCAGTTGCATTTCTACATGCCAATAGTAAAAAAATCTGAATCAAGAAACCAAGTTATAACAGTTTATAAAATGAAGTACCTAAGAATAACCAAAGTGAAAGATCTCTATAATAAAAACTGTAAAACATTTTTGAAAGAAACTGAAGAAGACACAATAATTTGAAAGATATTATTCCATGCTTGTGAACTGGAGAATCAATATTGTTCGAATGTCCATACTACCCAAAGCGATCTACAGATTCAATGCACTCTCCATCAAAATACCAATGAAATTCTTCACAGAAAAAATAATCCTAAAACTTATATGGAATCCATAAAAGACCCAGAATAGCCAAAGCCATCCTGAGCAAAAAGAATGAAACTGGAGGAAGCATATTACCTGACTTCAAATTATACTGCAGAGCTATAGAAACCAAAACAGCAGGGTACAGGCATAAAAACAGACCCATAGACCAACGGAACAGAAAAGAATCCAGAAACAATCCACACATCTATAATGAACTTACCTTTAACAAAGATGCCAAGAACATACACTGGGGAAAGGACAATCTCTTCAATAAATGGTGCTGAGAAAACTGTATATCTTTATGGAGAAGCATGAAACCAGATTCTTATCTCTTACCATATACAAACATGAAATCAAATTGGACTAAAGGTTTAAGTCTAAGACCTCAAACAACTATAGGAAAATATTGGGGAAATGCTTTAGGATATTGGTCTGGGCAATGATTTCTTTTTCTTTCTTTTTTTTTTTTTTTTTGAGAGAGTCTCACTTTGAGGCTCTTGGTAGAATGTTGTGGTGTCATAGCTCAAACTCTTGGGCTCAAGTGATTCTGTTGCCTCAGCCTGCCAAGTAGCTGGGACTACAGGCACTCGCCACAATGCCTGGCTATTTCTTTTCTTTTTTTTTTTTTTTTTTGAGATATAGTCTTATTATGTTGCCCTCAGTAGAGTACCACGTTGTCACACCTCACAGCAACTTCAAACTCTTGGGCTTAAGAGATTCTGTTGCCTCAGCCTTCCAAGTAGATGGGACTACAGGCGCCCACCACAATGCCTGGCTATTTTTTTTGTTGCAGTTGTAATTATTGTTTAGCTGGCCCAGTCCAGGTTTGAACCCACTAGCCTGGGTGTATGTGGCCGGCAACCTACCCACTAAGCATGAGCGGTGCCTACTTTTCTTTTTTTATTTATTGTTTGGGATTCATTGATGGCACAAAAGAATCTGATTGCATTTGTTAAAGTCCCTCTTATAATTGTGTCCTGCCCCCAAGAGGTGTGCCATACACCATGACCTCCACATCCCCCTTTCCTCCCCTCTCCTTCATTCCCCTATTCTACCCCTTGTATTACCTCATCTATTGCCTTCATATTAGAACTGAGTACATTGGATTCCCTTTTCTTTTCTTTCTTTTTTTTTTGAGACGAGAGTCTCACTCAGTTGCCCGGGGTAGAGTACCGTGATGTCATAGCTCACAGCAACCTCAAACTCTTGGGCTGAGGTGATTCTTTCGCCTCAGCCTTCTGAGTAGCTGGGACGATAGGTGCCTGCAACAATGCCCAACTATTTTTTTTTTAGAGATGAGGTCTTGCTCTGGTTCAGGCTGGTTTCCAACCCCTGAGCTCCAGCAATCCACCCGCATCTGCCTCCCAGAGTGCTAGGATTATAGGTGTGAGACACTGCAGCCAGCTTAGTAAATTGGATTCTTGCTTCTCCATTCTTCTGATACTTTACTAAGAAGAATGCATTACACCTCAATCCAGGTTGATAAAACGCCCAGCTACTTTTTAGAGATGGGGTGTCACTCTTGCTCAGGTTGGTCTTGAACTTGTGAGCTTATGCAATCTGCCTGCCTTGGCCTCCCAGACCACTAGGATTTACAGACATGAGCCACTGTGCCCAGCTGGACAATGATTTCTTGAGTATAACCCCAAAGCACAGGCAATCAAAGCAAAATTGGACAAATATGATTACATCAAACTAAAAAGCTTCTCTACAGCGAAGGAAACAATCAACAAAGGGAAGAGATTCCCCACAGAATGGAGAAAAATATTTGTAAATTACCCATTTGACAAGAGATCACTAACCAGGATATATAAGAAGCTCCAAGAACTCAACAGGAAAAAAATCAAATAATCCAATGAAAAAATGGTCAGAAGACATGCCAATGGCCAACAGGTATATGAAAAAAATGCTTAACGTCATTAGTCATCAGAGAATGGGAAATCCTAGTACATGGTTGGTGGAAATGTAAATTAGTGCAAGGCTATAGAGACCACTATATAAGTTTCTCAAAAAATCAAAACTAGAACTACCATATGACCCAGCAATCCCACTGCTGGGTATATATCCAAAGGATAGGAAATCAGTACATAGAAAAGATACCTGCACTCCCGTATTTATTGCAGCATTATTTATAATAGCCAAGATTTGGCATCAACCCAAATGTTCATCAATGGATGAATGAATAAAGATATTGTGATACATATACACAATTAAATATTATATAGCTACAAAAAAGAATGAAATCCTGTCATTTGAAACAACATAGATGAAACTAGAGAACCTTACGTTATCTGAAATAAGATAAGCACAGAAAGACAAATCTCACATGGGAACCAAATATAAAAATAATTGGTTTCATGGAGAAAGAAGGCAGAATGATGGTTACTAGAGGCTGGGAAGAGTAGCGGGGATGGAAGGATAAGGTGGGGATGGTTAATGGGTGCAAAAATATAGATGGACAGAATGAGAAAGATTTGACAGCATAACAAAGTAAAATAACCAACAGGGTAGAATTGGAATGTTTCTAACACAAAGAAATGATAAATGCCTGAGGTAACAGGTACCCTAATTACCCTTATTTGATTAATTCACATTGTATGCCTGTATCAGAACAATACATGTACTCTATAAAGACATACAATTAAGCCACAGCACTCTACCCAGGACGACAGCTTGAGGCTCTGTCTCAAAAAAGAAAAAAAAAAAAAAAAAAGATATACAATTATTGCCTACAATAATTTTTAAGTAAATAAAGAAACTGAAACATTCTATTTTAAGTATGTTAGACATATATGCATGGGATATAATAGACATAGACCTTCCAACAGGAAGAATGCCAATGTAGTCACTGCTCTATAGACTTGCACTAATTTACATTTCCACTAACAGTGTGCTAGGATTTCCCCTTTGTCTAATCCTTACTAGCAACTGTTATTGCCTGGCTTTTTGACAATCATTTTAACTGGGGTGAGATGATATCTCATTGTAGACTTGGGGAGACATAGTCAGAAAATGTTTTCTAGAAGAGGTGATTTCTATAAGTTGGAGTGGGTGAAGAAATGGGGAGAAGCCTATGTCATGATGTCTATTAAAACAATCTGGATTATTTTAAATCTGTGAATAACCAGTGAAGAGTTTCCAGCAGAGGAACGACTTGCTTAGATTTGCATTTTAGAAAAATAATGGCAATATGAACAAGTAAATAAGAGAGAGAGAAATGGCAAAACTGGAGACTAGGCTCAGGACACCACAGTTTAAAATGAAATAGTTAGAGCTGGAATTTACATTAGTGTCAGTGGGTATGGAAAGAGCTAGAGAGAGTTGGAAAAGGCTGAGAAATATTTAGGAAGAGAAATGATGGGACTTTGGCCCAACAGAATAGAGATGGAGGAGTAAAGTATGGCCTTAGAGTTTGTGGCTAGGAAAATTAGGTGACTATTGGTGTCTACTAATCAAGAAAGTGGGAAAATGACAAGTTCAGCTGTGGACATCCTTACATGGAAGTTAAAATAATAAGTAAACATTTAGAAATATAGTACTTGCTTACAGTTCAGGGGTTTTTGAAACCACTGATTTCAGCAGATAAATATGCACGGCAGTGTTTCTCAGAGAGTAGTCCATGTGGTAGGCCTGTATACAACACATAATTTTTATGCCTCACCCCACACTTAATGATTTAGACCAGGAGTTCTCTAACTTTTTTAACAGGGGGCCAGTTCACTGTCCCTCAGACTGTTGGAGGGCCGGACTATAGTTAAAAAAAAAAAAAAACTATGAACAAATTCCTATGCACACTGCACATATCTTATTTCGAAGTAAAAAAACAAAACGGGAACAAATATAATCACACCGCCTCATGTGGCCCGCGGGCTGCAGTTTGAGGACCCCTGATAAGACTCTCTGGAGTTAGTAGTAGGAATCTATGACAATTTAGACTGTGGGAAACATTAACATTGGAGCAATATTTACCCAATTATTAATAGTGGTGGTCAATGGAGGAGATTTAAGTTTTCTTTTGATCAAAAGAGTATATAAAAATTTTGGAAAGTGGCATTGTATAGATACAGATGTATAGTTAAAAAGGCTAGAGACTCAAAATGACTAAAATAGTCATTTACTATATTCTTTTTTAAATGTATTTTTAATTTTTTGTTAATTCAGCATTTACCTTTCTCTTTAAAAACACTTTCTAAATAAGAAAATACTTTTCTTTGAAATTAGCCAATGTCAAATATCATGTGTACAATGAGAGTCCAACCTAGCATGTGACAACTCCCAGAATGTCTGATTTAAGAATAATAGAAAGCTTAGAGCAAGCTGAGTAAAGATGGTTATGTTTAAAAACAGAAAAACCAAAAAAACCCTTAAGAGAGACAGTACATTCCTGAGTTGACTCTCTTAATTTTACCTTGTACATTTTATAGGGAAATATATATTTTACATAAAATATATACAATTGATAATACTAATAGCACCATTCTTAGGTATTTAATTGAGCTATAACCATTTTTATATGAATGACTTCAGTAAAAATTACTGACAAAACCAGATCAGGATTATGAATTTCAATGCCCAATCTCACTCAAATTGGACTCACTTGTAAAAGGACACACTCTATAAATTGATTTAGTAGCTCAATCTTTAAAAAGAACTTTCTAATGTATCCTCTTTGATTCATAGCCAGTTTATACTTTAAAATACAAAATTTTACAAGGACTTGAGTATTGTAGTAACCACTACACAAAAAACAATTTAGGTTTATTTAAGAAACCATTTTGTTTCATATTAAAATACAAAAATAATCATATTTAACTCTGAAAAGCTTCCGAAGGCATTCACGTTATCAAAAGCATAAAACATTTTTTCTTTCATTACCGTGAGCTCGAAGTAAAGCTTCAGCAGTAAACAGAGGAGCCTGAAGCATGTCTGCAGTTTCCACAATAAGCATATCTTTCAATCTACGAAGATCTTGAGGCCTTAATCCTTCATATGGCTTCAAAAAGAAAAAAAAATAACATTAAATTGGCCATTATACTCTTAGAAGTATCAAAATACCTATAACAAATATATAGTTGGCACCCATATCCATGGTTTTGTAACTATGGATTCAACCAACCATGGTTTGAAAATACTTGGGGAAAAAAATGGTTATGTCTATGCTGAACGTGTATAGATTTTTCCTGTTGTTATTCCTTAAACAATACAGTATAACAACTATTTTTTATTTTGCAAATCAACTGGTTGTGAATGCATGTGTGTTCATTTAGGGAAGGATGTAGCCACTGAATTATCAAACATTTACACTTACTAAAAAGTTCTAACAGTCAATATGCAGCACTCCTTTTTTGTTTTCTTTTTGGATATTCTTTTCTGCTTGTTTTTTTCCCCAATGAATCATAGATTTATTTTATCAAATTCCAAATAAGATATAATTGGGATTGCTAGTGCGATTATATGATACCTTAATATTAATATGGACAAAAGTGACAATACCATATTATATAGACTTCTCATATATACATCATTTCTCTATTCAGCTAAGTGTTAATGCCCCTTTGTTTTCTTCCTACATGCACTGTATCATCTCAAGGTTTTTATTCCTTTGATATCCTTGCTGTGCTTTTAAGAAAAAAGATATAAAGAATAAGACACATTCCAAATCAATTACTGGTAACATTTTGCCAGACTTGTTTCGAGTCCTTTTTAAAACCAAAGAAGCAAAAATGTATAAAGCTAAAATAATCTGTGACATGTTTTCCCCATTCTATTTCCTTAATCTCCTCACTCTTTGCCTATGGCAATCACTATTAGAAATTTGATTAAATGCTGTCATAATACTATGACATAACATTATATAGATTACTAGGCAATTTGCTTTGTTATTTTTATTCAATATTATGCTTTTATCATTAATATTGAATACACATATCCATTTTAATCCTTCAGATATAGGTAACAAGCTTATCATAGTAAGCACAGAACTAAACATTGAGTATATTGGTAAAGTTGCAGTGAACTGGCTCTCAGACATAGTGTAAATGAAAATAAAAATTACAATATCATTTAACAAACCAGCATTATATATCATGAGCCTTAAAGTAAGTCATCTTCTGACAAAGTAATTTTAGTTGTAGGCCATCTATCCTAAAGTATAATCACAAATGTGGACAAAATCTGTTATCTGCAATGTTACTTATAAAAGTAAAAAAATGCAAATAACCCAAATATACATTAAGGAATTTATAGGACACTCACATGTTAGAATAATCAGCGTTATTCAAAATGATTTTCACGATGAGTTTGTAAAAATTAAGAGATGTTAAGGAAAAATCTCTATTGGATATAATATATATAATATCAAAAGATAAAATATGTCAAGAGAAAAATAAAAGGTAATCCTGAAATATGTTATAAACATTATCTGAAAGGGGTTGAATAATATTTAAAACTTTCATTCTGCTTCTTTTTATGAAGAGCATGTTTCTACAATAAAAAAATTCATGGATGTTAAAGAGATACCAGTAGTGGTAGTATACACAGACAGTCTATACAGCTATTCCTTTTTAAAATGATGATGCAGACTTTGTTAAATACATTTCATATCATATGGCATTAATAGCCTACTTCACTTATATATACATTCAGCTATATTGCTGTGAATCTCTCCATACAGGAATTCCACGACCTTAACTAGAAAAAGAAATGGATCCAGGTGCACTTGTAGACCCAGCTACTCAAGAGGCTGAGGTAGGAGGACTGCTTAAGCCCAGGAGTTCAAGGCTATAGTGCGGAGTGATTGTGCCTGTGAACAATCACTGCAGTCCAGCCTGGGCAATATAGCAAAACCCCATCTCTTAAAAAAAAAAAAAAGAACTTTAAGCTGTTCTGTATGGGAATATCATGAAATAAAAGAGAAAGAAGCACTGCAACTTAATCCAAATTATCCTTAGAAAAAGTCTCATGTATAGTTTGCTTTTAAGCTAATTTATGATACATATTTTTCCTTGCAAAAACCTAATAAGCCCTTTAATGGTTAAGTTTGTACTACTTGTTCCAGTATAAAAGTTATACACTATGAGGCTGGGTGTGGTGGCTCATCCCTGTAATCTTAGCACTCTGGGAGGCACAGGTGGGTAGATTGCCTGAACTCAGGAGTTCGAGACCAACCTGAGCCAGAGGAAGACCTTGTCTTTAAAAATAGCTGGGCGCCTGTAGTCCCAGTTACTCGGGAGGATGAGGCAAGAGAACTGCTTAAGCCCATGACTTTGAGGTTGCTATGAGCTGTGATGATACAGCACTCTATCAAGGGTGACAAAGTGAGGCTGTCTCAAAACAAAAACAAAAACAAAAAAGCCCTGAAAGTTATACACTATGTATATCTTAGCTTCCAGAAAATGGGTTCCAAATCCAGACTTGGGGTTGCAGGTACTTCTCTTTGCCTTAGGAATAAAAGTAAATATTTGATATTCCCAGTGGTAGCATTTTTATATTTCTGGGTCTTATTTCCTAAATGTTCTTTTTCAGATTAGCCATCATCCTACCTCATTTATGTTGAGCCAAATAAGTAAAGAGAAAAGGGTAAATTTAATGATTCCATAGATTAGTGTTATCTGGAAACTGAAAGTGCAAGTAACTAATGAGGGGAAATTAGCTTTTGTTGAAATTTTGACATAATATATGCAAAGATTTGATTTTACATATATTAAGAAAGATGGTTTAATATAAAGCAATCTGTACAGATCCAGTTTTTTAAAATGCATGCAGTTTTAAACTTAAACAGTTAACACAGGAAGAGAAATAGTGCTTAAAGGACAAAGATATATTGCCTTTATGGACACATAACATAGTCCCTTTGGATCTTCATGACAGAACTGTAATTAGGTCACGTGAAGTATTTCAATGCATTGCTCAGTCCTGAGTGTATACTAGTTCTCTCTTCTGTAGAAAGGATTAAAATGAAGGTGCTTTTTCTCTTTCCTGTTACAAAGATAAACTGCTTCTAATTTCAAGATTAAACACAAACCAGCAATGATCTTCAGAGCAGTTAGTACCAATAAAAAAAAAGAAAAAGGAAACTAAATTAAGAAATAATGAATGAAAGTACCTCTTTTGGATCAGTGCATACTATTGCTACCAAAAGACCACTGAAATGTGAAATAGCCTAATACAAACTGCACTACTTTGATATCATGTATAAAATGATAGTTATTTTCAAAAAATTATTCCAGAAAGGCTATGATACAAAGGAGTTATGAAAGTATTTGTTTTTACTATGTTTTTCTATAAGAGAAAATAGTCTCTTCTATTCTCCTTTACTGCCCCAACTGTATAGGTAAAACATGTTCACTGAGACAGATAGACAGACAGATAGATAAATAGAAAAGAAAAAAAAGGAGAGAAAAGAAAGGGTATTTATTTACCCAAATGCACTGGTAACTTAAAATTTTAAAAGATGTGAAAAGACATGCAGGGGAGCTGAGTATAATCCCAATTTCCCTTAATAACATTCTCTCATTAGCTGATCCCTGGGCTTAGCGCAGGGCATTAGAGGGAAAAAATTAGCTGGGAAAGTCTTCCGGATTCCTAGACTCTTTTCTTCATTTCAGTTTCCCTTCTCCTTACACAAATGATTTTGCCTGGGCATTAAGACCTAGGCTATCTGCACGCTGACCTAACATGAAGGCAGCTGCTCTTGTAGTGCAGGGGAGATTTAAACCTACTAAGGAGGGCAGGTGACTTTGACAACATCCAACATACAGGTTTCTTGACAGATAAAGAAACTTGAGCCTTCCTGAGTAATAGACTTGGGAGGGGAAGGGAGATTCTTTAGATGAGTTTTTACAGGAGAACATTGCTTGCTTCTTCTTTCATATACTCAGAAGTAGTCACACAATTCTACTCCTACAGTCTGACCCCTATGCAGGTCTAATACTCACTGGATTTTATGTTCTTTGAGGATTTAAAAACTGAACATACTCTTCCCATTCATCACTTTAATACATCACCTAGTTTTTATTTCTTTAAAGCAGTTACCACTCTTGGAGATTGTATGTTCACCTACTTTTTAAACTTACGTGTTTTTCTCTCCTTGCTGTAGTATAAACATCTAGAGGGCAGGTTCTTATCTTTGTTTCTATATGTTACCTCCAAATACCTAAAACAGTGTCTGGAAGACTAGTCATCCATAGATTTCTTAAATACTGGGATTAAGAAGTGAATTTTACCCATTTGTAAACTAATCATTTGGAGAAAAGGATAAAATTGAGATGTGTTAAAAAGAAGTTATACAGAGAGTTACACACTGTCTGGATCATTAACTGAATAAAAACTTCAGCTAAAATATACACTTTAGGCCAGGCGTGGTGGCTCATGCCTGCAATCCTAGCACTCTGAGAGGCTACGGTGGGCAGACTGCCTGAGCTCCGGAGTTCAAGACCAGCATGAGCAAGAGCCAGATCCCATCTCTAAAAATAGCTGGGTGTTGTGGTGAGTGCCGGTAGTCCCAGCTGAGGCAAAAGAATCCCTTGAACCCAAGCGTTTGAGGTTGCTGTGAGCTATGACACCATGACACTCTATCAAGAGCAGCAAAGTGACAGAGACTCTGTCATAAAAAAGATAAATAAATAAACAAACAAATTAATTAATGAATAAAATATATACTTTGCTTTCAGAACAGAAATTCTAGAAAGTACCTAATTACATGACCTCATATATACATATAGTAGGCCATGTAAAACCATGAGAATAGGCAAAACAATCCAAAAGTCAAGTAGGGTCAAAGTAGAAGGTAAAATAATAATGTTTTTTTTTTTTTTGCAGTTTTTGGCCAGGGCTGGGCTTGAACCCACCACCTCTGGCATATGGGACCAGTGCCCTACCCCTTTGAGCCACAGGCACTGCCCGGCAAAAAAATAATTTTAAAGAAAGCACCGCTTTTTTCAAAAACTGAAGTAAAACTAAAATAACACAAAATTAACCACTTCAAAGTGTGCAATTCAGTGACATCTAGTACATTTGTAATGTTGTGTAACTGCCGCTTGTATCTAGTTCCAAAACATTTCATCACTCCAAAAGAAAACCACATACAGAGTATTCCTCCCTCTCCCCAGTCTCTGGCAATCACCAGGGTGCTTCCTGCACTATGGACTTATCTATTCTGGACTTTTTATGTACCTAGAATCATTCAAATATGTGATATTGTGTGTCCGGCTGCTTTCACTTAGTGCAATGTTTTCAAGGTTGATGCATATTATAGCATTATTACTACTTCATTCTTTTTTACAGCTGAATAATATTCCATTATGTATATATATTTCATATTGTTTATCCATTCATTAGTTAATAAATATTTAGGCTGTCTCACCTTTTGCCTAGTATGAATAGTGTTACTATGAATATCTGTGCAGAAGTATGAAAGTTACTCTTTACATTATGAAAATAGTAGATAAAAATAATCTAATATGTATTAAAAACAAAGTTAGAAAACTAGAAAAAATGTAGGGGCATATGAGTATAACATTAGCATGTTACAAATTCAGACGACAAAAAAATACTCAATATTCTCTAAGTGAAAAACTTAGGATATAAAAAAATACACAAAGGTCTCATAGAAAGCATTAAGAAAACACAATTCATACAAAATGAGCGAATGAAAAGTCAATTCACAGAATAATCAAAGAAATAAATTAAAACAAGGTACTATTTGTCCTAACTGGCAGAAAATAACAGTGATACATATTTAAATATTTAACAAGAGTTTAGGAAAAAGGAACTTCTAATATATTACTGGAAAAAAAAGTAAATTAATATAATCCTATGGGATGGCTTATGAGCATCTGTTGAAGTTCAAAATATTATGATCCATCAAACCAATTTCTAGAAATCATACAGGGAATATACATTTAAAATGTTGCATAAATGCAGTAATAATGATGATATGATAATCAGTATTATAGCAGCATTTACCTAACACTTAAAGTGAGCTAGACACTGTGTGAGCATATATAGATATGTATTAACTCATTTATGGATCACTACAACCTTAGGAGGTAGGGGCTATTATTATCCCTATTTTAAGAAGGGACTGAGTTGGAGAGTTTAAGTAATCTGCTCAAAGTCACATAATAAGTCAGTATTCAGGCCAAGATATGAACCTGGTCAGTATGGCCCTAAAATCCTTATTTTTAACTGTAACAATGTCATAATATATATCCAATAGGACAAATACTGTATAAAAGATAAAAATATCTGAATGACTTAAATGTTCAGCAGTAGATAAATCGTTAAAAGATAAAGGTTTTTCTTTTCCTTTTTTTTTTTTAAGACAGAGTCTCACTCTGCCACCCCGGGTAGAGTGCTGTGGATACATAGCTCACAGCAATCTCAAACTCTTGGGCTAAAATGATCCTCATGCCTCAGCCTCCCAAGTAGCTGGGACCATAGGCGCCCATCACAATGATGGGGTCTTGTTCTTGCCCAGGCTGAACTCCTGAGCTCAAGCAATCCACCCACCTCAGCCTTCCATGGTGCTAGGATTGTAAGCGTGAGCCACCATGCTCGGCCCCTAAAAGATAAAGATTACAGTTCTGACTTAGGAGAGAGATTCATGATATATTAAGTTGAAAAACTATCTTAGCAGAGCTCAATGCATGATATAATTTTCCTTTTTACATTATGAACTCAATATGTATTATATTTGCCTAAGTCTGTTAGTATATACAAGAAACTGTTCAGTAACAATATTCATTATAAACTTCAGGAAATGCACCAAAATAGAAAAAAATAATAGTGAAGCAAATTACCACAATGACCATTTTTGTATACTTTGATCTTCTTCCTATATAGTATTAAATTGTTACTACTATATCAAACTGTTCTGTATCTTTTTAAAATTTAATATAATAGTGTATTGTAGTTATGTTAATTTAATTTCAATTTTATATCTATTTATAAGTATGCAACGACTATTACTTTCTTTTTTTTTTTTTTGAGTCTCACTATGTCACCCTCAGTAGGGTACCATGGTGTCACAGCTCACAGCAACCTCAAACTCTTGGGCTAAAGTGATTCTCTTGCCTCAGCTTCCCAAGTAACTGGGACTACAGGCACCCACCACAAAGCCTGGTTATTTTTTTTGTTGCAGTTGCCATTGTTGTTTAGCTGGCCCAGGCCAGTTTCAAACCCACCAGCCTCGGTGCATGTGGCTGACGCCATAACCACTGTGCTACAGGAGCTGAGCCTTGACTATTACTTTCTGATTTAATTACAGATTAAATTATAGATTAAATTAAAATTCTCTAAATGTGTTAGAGAAAAAAAACCAAGTAGTCATAAATGTCTTTTAATTTAATTATATTAACATTATTTTGGAAGAGCATTGTTCAAATGTTGTCTTCTGACTAAATGACTATATTAATTATTACATTAATAATTTCTGTTTGACTTAAGATCACAGACTATCAAAAGATGGCTGGACCTGATGTGAGAAGAATCAAGTTCAGGTTACTTTGACCCTGGCAAATTATTCAACTATTTTCTAATTTACCTTTCTGATTAAAAAACCGAGGGTAAGATTCCTGTATGGTTTAAATAACCACATGAAAGGACTAGTAAAATGCCTAGGACACACAGAGGCCCACATTCTACGTGTACTTAATCTGAATAAAATTGCCTATAACACAACCTAACTAAAGAAACACAAAAGGTAAAAAAAAAAAAGGTAAATTTCAATTTCAAGAAGCTTAGTTCATTTGGTCATATGTAGAATACAAAAGCTCAAAAATTGCTGGAAATTAATTGAAAACATAAAACAAACAACACGATTGTTTTTCTAAACACATATAAACCAACAGTTACATAATTTGTTTTAGAATCAAGTTACCACTGAACATTGAGGAATCAGAGTCATTTGGGGAAGAAAACATTTGCTGTGTTGTAATTTCTTTAAGAAGTATCTATGAATGTCTGTTTTGTGTAAGCAGTGTGTCAGACACTGGAAATGTTCTTTTGAGTAAGACAGATATAGCCTCCATGAAGTTGACAATCTAATAGAAAGGCAATAAATAAATAAACAAACAAATACATAAAATAATTATAACATGCTAGTTCCTATAAATGGGGTACAAGGTTTCAGAAAGATAAGAAGGATAGGTTTTGAGATCTATAGGTTTTGAGGATAGGTATTATACAGCAGGATGATTATAGTCAATAATAATGTATTGTATATTTCCAAATAACTAAGTAAATTTCAAATGTCTTATCATAAAAAATAGGTGAGGCATTTGATATGTTAGGTTAATTTAATCATTCCATATTTCACACATTTCAAAACATGACACTTCACCCCATAAATGTATAAAATTATGATCAATTAAAATAGTATTAATATAAAAAGGCAGAATTTAAAAAATAAAAGAACGTCATTATAGTAAAGAATAATGGAAAGTGAAACACAAGATTGTTTCTCCCAGACAGCCAGAAAAACTGGGAGAAGAATGCAAAGGGAAGACCAAGTGCAAAAAAAAATGCTTTGGTGTAGTCTAGTTATTATAATTAAAGCAGAGTGTGCTGGAAAAAAAAGAAGGAAGGAGATAAGTAAGGAAATTATTACTGCAGCTCAGATAAAAAGGGTGGTGAGAGTCTAGGGAGGTAGGAGTAGAGATTAAAAAGAACAAATGAATTCAGGTTCATATGTATATTTTTGGAAGTAAAACTGACGGATTCCCTGACTATTTGGATATGATGGCTAAGGAGATGGGAGGAATCAAGAATCCTTGCCACATTTATGCTTGAGTAACTCAACGGACAGAGGTGATGTTTACTGACCAGAAAAGACTTAATGGAAAACCAGAAGAGAATGTTCTCCCCAAAGCCATGCCAAGAGTATTTCACTAAGAAGTGACTAATTATGTCAAGTACTGCAAAGGAATTCAAGTAAGATGAGGAGAGAAAAGCACCTACTAGATTTGCCAGCATGCAACTCTGGGACAAGTGCAGTTCCATCACAGTAGAAGGGAAGAAAGTCATACTGCAGTAGGCTGAAGAGTCAATGGAATGTGAGGAAGCTGATATGTATAGATAACTTTTAAGTTTTATTTCTCTTATAGGAAGATCAGAGATACGAGGCTACAACTAATGGGAGACAAAGAGAGGGCTGGGGAAGGGTAGTTGATGGTTTTGTTTTTTGTTTTATTTTTTAAAATGGGAGTTACCAAAGTATGTTTGTTCATGAGACCAATCCAGAGGAGAGAGTGAGTGATGAACAGGAGTGGAGC
Source organism: Nycticebus coucang (assembly GCF_027406575.1). Taxonomy (NCBI): domain Eukaryota; kingdom Metazoa; phylum Chordata; class Mammalia; order Primates; family Lorisidae; genus Nycticebus; species Nycticebus coucang. The sequence goes on from NC_069790.1 coordinate 58,857,074, forward strand.
CTAAGAGTAGCAGTAATGAACAGGATTACACATTAGCACTTTTATTTATATGTAAGTGAACATACTCACATATGTCAGAGAAAAGATCCTCCAGCCTAGGTTTTCTGAATATATTTATATATATATGGCTATGGATATGACAGGTTATTTAGCAAAGTACAAAAAAGACCAAACTGAGTTTTAATGAAGAAAAAATAAACTCTCATATAAAATCTAAAATCATCACATATAATTCTTTTATTTTAAAAAACTGACCTCTCGTTTGTCTAATGCAGCATATTCAGCTTCTATTTCTTCAGCCTCGGGATCCCGGGAGAATACCATTTGAGATTCCAGATTGAGGGCCAAATCTTTGTGGTGTTGCTTTTCAGCACAATCACAAGGAGTGTCTTTATTTTCATTCTCAGCAAACAAGTCTCCTCCATGTTTTACTAAAAGCTAAAAAAGTTTTTTTCAAAAACTTGCAACCACAGATTTAAGTGACAAGTTATTTCATGCTATATTTTTAAAGCATTAAAAATATAATAAAATTAGCATAACAAAAATGCACTAATAGGTATAGCATGTATTCAAAATGACAGTAAAAGATATTTAGATACCAGTGGCTTCTGATTTTAAGTAATCCTTTTTCTTCAGTAATACGAGTTCTTCTGTTTAAAAACAACAATAAAAATAGCAACCCCCGAAATAATTCCTCAAATTTAAGAAATTCTTAATCATTTTGTTCAACAAAAATAAAGTTTTACTTAAAGATGGGAAAAGGTTATAATTAGTCAATGCTTTAAATGTAAAAGTTTCTTATAATTTCTATAAATTTTTCTTAAATAAGAATACTGCTTGCTGATACTGTTGCTTTAACCACTAATAACTGGATATCCTGACCTACCAGACAAAGGTTTTCACTTGCATTATTCGTTATCCAGTGTAACACTAAAATGAAATTAAGATAAACAGTCACTGACTGTCTTTAATATTCCCCAAATAAGTGATAGGAATAGCTATTTATAGTCACAGTGGGAAGATAGTCTATCAAGCAATCTCTCTTTGGCCCAAAGAAGTCTTGCCTCTGAAACCACATGGAATAATCAGTTGGCTTGTTCACTGATAAGGTTTCTGCTGGCTTTACAGAAGTTAAATATGTTGTTACTAAGGGACAGGTGCAAGCTTTCTTCATTACGTCTGCAGAGACATTAGGAAGGGCATGAACAATATGATGGTCATATCTAGGACAACTCTAAAGGACAGCCTGACAACTAATCATAAAGATCATTTCATGATTATGAATTATTTCACATTCATCATAATATACAACGGTCATCATTCACTGAGTGTCTTCTCAGTGCCTCGCGCTATGCTAATAACTTTAAACACATTCACATTTAATAATAACAGCCCTGAACTACAGGGATAATATCTCAGAAAAATTAAGATAGTTTTTAACCATGACTAGATGCTATACTGTCTCATAGTATATAGGCTGATCACATAAATTGAAGAAGTCAAATGCGTCCTACTTCCATCTTGATATGGAACTCTTATTTATGACCTAAATGTAAATATTTTTTAGAGATTTTCATTTTGAATGAGGGTTAATCAAAATGGTAGCTTCTTTTCACTCTCTTCCAAATAATTTTTATCTTTTCTAACAAACATATAACCCTCCTATAAAGTTTTTTGGACATTGAATCCTTCTGGTCCCCCTACTGACATCCTAAGAGTTCTGACAAATCAAGGAACTTATATCAACGCCAGGTCTGGAAGCCACAAGCTACCTTGGTGAGCCCATTGGATTTGACTTAAGCTTCTTGCTCTAGGCCAGAGGTATGCCTCAGAGGTAAGATGGCTTAATATTTTAAGTGTAAAAATAAGTGAACAAAAACACCCCTAGAATATAAAATAATAGCTTAGAACATTTACTATCTGGCCCTTTACAGGAAAGTATTTGCTGAGGATAGCTCTAAGCGGTCATTGTGGCAGCCACCTTCCACAATCTGAGGACATGTTTTATCAGCTGCTATTTACCCTGTAGAATCTTTAGTCTAGCTGTAGTCTGAGCAACAGTAGTGTCACTTGGGAGTTTGTTAGAAATGCAGGTTCTCAGCCTTACTACCCAATCTCTTTGTACCCCAGGCCTCTGAATCAAAGTCCAATTCTGATCTCCAGGAGAATCTTTATGCTCATCTGTGAATGAGAAGCAATGGGACCCTACCAGTATGACTAAGGAAATGAATATATTTGTATTACCCTATTCAATATTGGGGGCTTGTAGCAAGTACATACATAGACTTACCACGCAGGATCTATTACCATTTTTAGCCTCTCTGCTTCACAGGTTATCTAACACCTAAATATGAAATAAACTATTTTTTTCTGACTGCTGCAGAACTAAAGAGATGACTTTATTCTTGGGTTCTCTGTTTAGTACTATGGAAAATGGTTTCTAAATTGCACACTGAGATAGCTTTCAAAGTTATAATTTGATTCACTTTCATAATAGATACTACCATAAAGGGAAACCAAATATTAGCAAACAAGACCAACCATCTTTAACTTAATTATTCCCTTACCAAAAGGAAAGACAACAAAATATAAGAACTTGTGCCCTAAAAGAATCTTTGTGAAGGGAACCTTGTTAAAAGGATATGGTAGTTCCTTTAGGAAAGATGTTTAGAGAACACTTAGAGATCTAAAAATAGATCTGCCATTCAATCCTATAATTCTTCTACTAGGTATATACCCAGAAGACCAAAAATCACATTATAACACAGATATTTGTACCAGAATGTTTATTGCAGCCCAATTCATAATTGCTAAGTCACGGAAAAAGCCCAAGTACCCACTGATCCAGTAATGGATTAATAAATTGTGGTATATGTACACCATGGAATATTATGCAGCCTTAAAGAAAGATGTAGACTTTACCTCTTTCATGTTTACATGGTTAGAGCTGGAACATATTCTTCTTAGTAAAGTATCTCAAGAATGAAAGAAAAAGTATCCAATGTACTCGGCCCTACTATGAAACTAATTTATGGCTTTCATATGAAAGCTATAACTCAGTTATAACCTAAGAATAGGGGGAAGGGGGAGAGAGAGGAGAGGGAGGGGGTAGGATGGGTGGAGGGAGGATGATTGGTGGGATTACACCTACGGTGAATCTTACAAGGGTACATGTGAAACTTAGTAAATATAGAATATAATTGTCTTAACACAATAACTAAGAAAATGCCAGGAAGGCTGTTAACTAGTGTGATGAAAATATGTCAAATGGTATATAAAACCAGTGTATGGTGCCCCATGATCGCATTAATGTACACAGCTATGATTTAACAAAAAAAAAAAAAAAAAAAGGATATAGTAGAGTATAGCCTCCATCCATTGGGGGGTGGGGGGTGGGGGGTTTTAAAAATGTATGTGAGGAGAGGGGATGTGTGTGAGTCATTGTTTAGGGTCACTACCAAACACTCTTAGAACTTGGGTAAGACTAGTCATCCGTCTTCTGCAAAGAGTCCCCTCATGAGTTTGATTTGGAGTTGGGGGAAAGAATATAAAGATCTGTGTCTCACTGCTATAATTTGGCAACTATAGAGACTCGTAATCAATGATCAATGGTAGCATTTGTTTTGACAATGAAAATTTGCCTGTATGGAACCTTTGACATGGAAGCTAGCTAACAACAACATTGTCTGACATCGAAGGGGAATGTATTAAAAGTACCTGAGCTTTGCTGACTGTTGGGGCATAAGGTCAGGAACACCAGTAAGTAAAAGATGTATTAGGTAGAGATACCGGTTAAATTGTTGCACATCTGGTGTATTATTTTGATGTAAGAGAAAGTTACATCTGGTTCTGAAGGGATAGATATTAATACTTATTAAATGCTTCAACCAAAGCATCCTAACTATCATTTTCCTCACTCTCAAGAACTCAATAGGACTTTATATTTTATTCAAAATAAAAGTTTTTAATCTGTCTGGAACACTTGGTGGTATAAAAAATATTCCATCTCAAAATAACATAAAATTATCTCTAAGCACATTTGTTCTTCTATGCTACCTTTCTTTCCATTCATAATTCCAGAGAAAGAAGGGTAGGGGTAAAGAAGGACTTAGAGGTAAGTCCTAGTTGTTAAGACAAAACCCACGCCACTCCTTTGATACAATCTACATGGCTGGTGACTCTGGGTAAGCCATTTCACTGCTTTGTCTCAGTTTACATAGGTCCATCTGCAAATTATGGCTTATAGATGTGCAATTTCAAGAAAAGATGTTTTGGTTTGGTTTTTTTGCAGTTTTTGGCCAGGGCCGGGTTTGAACCCACCACCTCTGGTATATGGGGCTGGCGCCCTACTCCTTTGAGCCACAGACGCTTCCCAATTTCAAGAAAAGATGTATAATGGGATTATTTTTAAAGTCTGTTCTAATTCTAAAATTATCATTTCATCATGTATTCCCTCTACCTCCACTCTGACTTCCTATTAGTTCCTGCTACAGGGGCCCTTTATCTTAATCCTGCTATCCTTCCAGTTACTTTCCAAATAATTTCTCTCTCAGTCACATTTCTCAAATTAGTGATTAATATACACTGTCTATTTCTGCAGCAAATGACTCAATTACTCTCAGCAATCTTACTTCTACCCAGACCATTTTACTGAAACAATATTCTGGAAAGTCATTAGTACCTCTTAATTCTCAAATCCATCAACCTTTCTCAATCTTCTTTACCTTTCTACCTCATGTCACACAACTGACTACCTTCTTTCCTTAAAATTCTTCTCTTGACATCTTTCACATTGATCATCTTGGCTTTCTTCCCACTTTTTCTGTTTCCTTTATAGACTCCACTTATTTTCTTTTTTGTTCTCATCACCTTTAAACATAGGCATTCTCTAAATCAATGCTGGGACTTTAACTGTTATTTTATCTAGAAACCAAAGTCTTTTCCTGGGATCTCTCATCTATACATTATCTTGCTTTAGTTGTCAACTCTTGGTAGATGACACTCAATTCTAAATCTATATTATTTATTCCCTAATATTTAGTTCTAATTTTCAATGGTTTGTCTACTTCAAGTGGAAAATCTAAGACCTCAGTCTCCATCCTTCTAAATGAAAACTCAATTCACCCTTTAGTCCAACCAATTCCTTCACTTTATTTTACTTTTCCAATGTTTGTTAATTGATAGCAGGCTTCAAAGTCACTCAGGTTCAAAATCATACCCAGTTTACCTAAAAATAAATTAATTTTACTCATTTTAGACATGATAGCACATTATTATAGAAAATGTAGGCAAATCAAAGAGAGAAAATGATACTATTCAAAGATAGCTCATTACGGTCCTTATTAACACTTTAAAGCTTCCATCACTTTTTTTTTTTTTTTTTGAGACAACCTCACTATGTCAAACCTCGGTAGAATGCCGTGGTGTCATAGTTCACAGCAACCTCCAACTCTAGGGCTTAAGTGATTCTCTTGCCTCAGCCTCCCCAATAGCTGGGACTACAGGCACCTACCATAATATTAGCCCAGCTATTTTTTGGTTGGAGTTGACATTGTTGTTTGGCAGGCCCACGCTGGATTTGAATCCACCAGCTTCAGTGCATGTGGCTGGCGCCCTAGCCACTTAGTTATAGGCACTGAGCTGCTTCCGTCACTTTTAACCTTTCTCTCCCTTGCTTTCTTGTATCAACTGATCTAGTCACAAAATGCTATCAGTTCTTCACAATGTCCCTTATATCTGCTTCATTCTTTCCATCTCTAATACCACCACACAAATCGAGGCACTTTATTAGTTCACATCAGAAATAATGCAGTAATCTTCTCACTTCTATCATTCCTTCTAATATGCTGGTTCTCAACCATAACTGTCTACTGGCATCATCTGGAGAACTTTAAAATTCCAATGTGTAGGGTCCACCTTAGAAATTTTAATTTTATTGGTTTGAGGTTTCTGTCCAGCCACACTTAGAACCCCTATGCCAGCACAATAGTTTCCCAAACTATCATCCGGGTAGCTTGATACTCATATTAGGTGTATCTGGAGAGGGAACTGTAAAAGGCATGTACAGTTTTTACAGATGATTCCAACGCAGGTGGTCCATAGATGGATGTTCTAAGCTAAGGCTCCTCAACTATGTAACTATGAATCACCTTGGGATTTTGTTAAACTACAGATTCAGCTAGTTTGGGATGGAGCCTGGAATTTTGCATTTCTAACAAGTTCCAAGGTGACTGATGCCAATGTCCACCTGGAGAAGACTGAGTAGCAAGCCTTTAAGAAACACATTGTATATCAAATCATCATATTGTACTCCATAAATGTACACAGTTATGATTTAATATAAATTAAGTAAAAAGAAAAAACAAAAGACACAAAAAGAAACCCTGCTTCAAAAGTAGCCCTCTCAAATCTATCCTACATTACAAACCATTAAGCTAATCTTACTCTACTTGCTTTCATAATATCATTTCTCCAATAAAAAATTTTCAGTGGCTCTATTTTCTATAAAAGAAACACCAAATTCTTGACCTTGACATTTAACAGTTCCTGCTTATGGCTTCTATTAACCTTTTAAGTCATCTGTCTTACTATTCCCCCACAAAACACTTCAATCTTCATGTGCTTGAGACCAATGCTTCTCAAACTTTCACATTCAAAAGAAACACCAGCAGAACTTGCTAAAACATTTCTGGAATTTACTCTCAGAGATTTAGTTTTGGAATGTGGAGGTCTGGTTGGCCTAAAAATTTGTATTTATAACAAGTTGCCAGAAGTTATTGATACTGCAAGTTTGTGATCCTTATTTTTGAGTGGCCTGCTCCAAATATAGTAGAACCTCTGTTAGCCCCGAGTCTATAACAAACTGGTCAACATATGGAGGTGGTCAACATAAAGAACTCAGCCTACTGTACTGATAGGTACATGTGGTGCATGTGCGGTCTATAAAAATGAGATCAACTTAAGGAGGTGGTGAATGTAGCTAAGTGGTCAACTACGTAGGTTCTACTGTATTATACTGAAATCCCAACCACTCAAATCTTACCACTACCCATGAAATCTTCTAGGATATGTACAATCAAAGTTATCTCTCTTTCTCTTCAATACTTACAACAGTCACTGCCTAAATATTTAATATAGCCCTTAACATTAGAATATTTGGGGAACAATAAAGAGATCATAACTCCCTTAATTAAAAATTAGATGGCCTGGCACAGTGGCTCACACCTATAATCCGAGCATTCTGGGTAGATTGCTTGAGCTCAGACATTTGAGACTAGCCTGAATGAGGGTGAGACCCCCGTCTCTACTAAAAATACAAAAACTAGCTGGACGTGGTGATGCATACCTATAATCCCAGATACTCTGGAGGCTGAGGCAAAAGGATTGCTCAAGCCCAAGATTTTGAGGTTGCTGTGAGCTATGATGTCATAGCACTCTACCCAGGGTGACAAATTAAGACTATCTCCAAAAATAAATACATAAATAAAAAATTAGAAAACTGAGGCCCACATAGGCAAAGTTACTAGGTTGCTGAGCTCAGACTGTAATTCCTGTATTCTTTTCAGTTTTAAAATTCTAGGTGCTAAAAACATAATATAATTTGGGCAGCATCTATGGCTCAGTGAGTAGGGCAGTGGCCCCATATACGGAGGGTGGAGGGTTTGAACCTGGACCTAGCCAAACTGCAAAAAAAAAATAGCTGGGCATTGTGGTGGGCGCCTGTAGTCCCAGCTACTTGGGAGGCTAACGCAAGAGATTCACCTAAGCCCAAGAGCTGGAGGTTGCTGTGAGCTGTAATGCCACAGCACTCCATCGAGGGCAACAGAGTGAAACTGTCTCTGGAAAAAAAAAATTAAAAAAAAAAATAAAACAATTAAAAACAAAACATAATATAATTTAGGTAAAACTTATCAGTCTGACCTGTGAATGGTTGTTATGACTTTTCAATGAAGTGTGGAATGCTCTGATTACTGCAAAGTGTCAAATAGCCCTGTGCCTATAAAGGAAAAGTGTGACTTACCACCTTTGGTTTTTTAGTGACCTCTATTTGATTTGATAATAAGTAGCTACATTTAAAACTCTGAATAAGCAAGTATGGCATGGGTGCATAAGAAATACATAAGAGAACATTTGCTTTGAAAAAATCCTTTTCACTAATAGTGAAGGATTACCTAAAACAACAACCTCTGTCACATCCACCATTTATAGACTCACTATCACAGGCCAAGCATTAATAGAAATAAAATGAGGCCTAATCATTGGACTTATTTTAGGGAAGTCTCCCAAACGAAACCCATTATCACTCTGCAAAGACCATTTCTATTTCAAAACCTCTCAGCAACTAAGAAGAAAAAAGTGCATTATTTAGTAATTTTTGTAAGACTTAAGGTGTTCTTTTTTTTGTTTCACGTTTTAAAAAGAGACAAGTTCTTGCTTTGTCTCCCAGGCTGGAGAGCAATGGCATGACCAAAGCTCACTGCAGCCCTGGGACCAAATGATCTTCCTGCCTCAGCCACCTTAGTAGTTGGGACTATAGGCATGGACCACCACATCCAGCTAGTTTTTCTTATTTTCTCTAGAGACAGAGTCTTGTTATATGGTCCAGGCTGGTCTCTAATCCCTGGCCTTAAACAGTCCTCTGACCTTAGACTCCCAAAGTGCTGGGATAATAGTTGTGAGCCACTGCACCTGGCCTAGCTTTATATTTTAAAATCTGGAGTTTTAAAAAAAACAACAATAAAAAAAATAATAAAATCTGGAGTTTTATTTTTATGTACTGGGTACCATGCCACAGTATTTTTTAAGTACTTTGTATAACTAAAGCATATAGGACTTGTTACATATCAATAATGCTATTTCTATCTTTTAAAATAAGCTTTTGAAGTATGGAGTCATCTTTGCTTTCATTTCCCACTTCTTTGCATTGTGGAGTGTACACTGCAAACTACAAGCCAAAATCTAACCTGCTGCCTGTTTCTGTGTCTCTCACAAACTAGAAATGGTTTTTACATTTTTAAATGGTTGGAAAGAGGCAAGTAAATATTTCACAGCATGTAAAAATTATTAGAAATCCAAATGGTGATGTCCATAAAGATTTATTAGAACACTACATTCTCCTTTGTTTATGTAGTGTCTGTGGCTATAATGGCAAATTGCTTAAAATAATTACTATATGTACAGCTTCAGGCTATAATGGCAAATTGCTTAAAATAATTACTATATGTACTTTTACCTCATACATAACTCTGAAAAATTAATATTCATGAAACTCCAGATTTTCTACTTAAGCAAGTTCTTAAAAATATATCAAAAAGAGGATATGACATAAAGCACTTGGTATCACAAAGTGGCCATAAAAATAAAAAGGAGGAACTAGCCAAACGAGACAAGGAAGAGCTCTCCTCTGCCAATGGCTGGTGAGAATTTGACACAATAATTAAAAACAGTCCAAGGTGTATCCAGGTATCAAGACTGGATGTGGGGATAATAGTAGCACCATCAGTCAAAAGTAGTATCAAGAATCAAAGTCCTAGGCAAGTCTCTAGTGGGCAGAAATGGAGAAAGTACAATTCTGGAAATGCTGAATTTGAGAGACTGTTGGAATATAAATGTGAAGAAGTTAATCAGGCAGCATTACAGCATGAAAAACTTCTGGAATCGGGGTTAGGCATGATAGACACAGGTACCAATGCAATTCTACAGTGATACCTTCACACATGGAGGCTCCCAAAAGAACTCTATGATTAAAGGATTTTAATTTTATGTTCTGTTTCTCTGTGTATGTGTGGTAGATGCTTATTATAGAACATAATTATTAACGGGAGATGCAAATGATAACTTCATCAACTCTATACTTAGATAAAGATACACAATTATTTTCAACTAGAGAGGACCTATTTTCATGAATGGAAAATCCTTAAGAGTTAAAAAACAAGTTGGCTTTAATCATGGGGAAAACATAACCTCTTTAGTCTTAAAAAAAGACACTGAAAATGGGATATATTTTACTGCAATAACAGACCAAAAGAAAATAAGTGCTAAAAGGGGTCTTTGAGATGATTTTTTTTTTTTTTTGTAGAGACAGAGTCTCACTTTATGGCCCTCAGTAGTGTGCCGTGGCCTCACACAGCTCACAGCAACCTCCAACTCCTGGGCCCACGCGATTCTCTTGCCTCAGCCTCCCAAGTAGCTGGGACTACAGGCGCCCGCCACAACGCCCGGCCATTTTTTGGTTGCAGTTTGGCTGGGGCCGGGTTTGAACCCACCACCCTCGGTACATGGGGCTGGCGCCTTACCGACTGAGCCACAGGCGCCGCCCAAGATGATTTTAAGATTATCTATTTCCACTACCCAAAAGGAAACTTACAATAGCTAAGTAATACATGCAAGATCCAACAGATAGTCATGGTGAGGACCAAGATTAAAAACCAGTGCTCTTTCTACCATGCTATAATCTTTCAGTTTTATGAAACATTAATAAATATCTGGTGACAATCTTTTAATTAACCTAAATCTTTGTATCATGCTTGATTCAGCATTATGAAAATTAGGAATCATTGTACAAACGTTAGGTTAAAATATTATTCTTACAGCTGAAGACTAAAACCAATGATGCAGAGAAATAAGTTTAGGAAAAAATATAGGGTATCCAAAGGTCACCCCTAAAGTCACCACACATGGGCAAATGAGAAACTGTAGCTAAATGTACCTTTATTAACAACATTTTACAAAATAGTTACAAAACATTCTCTATGCATGACCACCTCTTTGTAAATTTTTGTAATAAATATTTTGTAAATAAAAATTTTGTAATAAATATTTTGTAAATTGTACATTTAGCTACAATTTCTAATGTTCTCCATGTATAGCAACTTTAGGGGGGACCCTTTAGATACCCTGTATTTAAATTACACATGATAGGATGGTGCCTGTGGCTCAGTGAGTAGGGCGCTGGCCTCATATACTGAGGGTGGTGGGTTCCAATCTGGCCCCAGCCAAACTGCAACAAAAAAATACTCAGGCATTGTGGCGGATGCCTATAGTCCCAGCTACTCAGGAGACTAAGGCAGGAGAATTGCCTAAGCCCAAAGAGCTGGAGGTTGCTGTGAGCTGTGACACCACAGTACTCGACTGGGGGAGACAAAGTGAGACCCTGTCTCTTAAAAAAAAAATTACACATGATAGTAAACTTGGTAAGAGAAGTCTAAGCCTTTCCTCACTGAAGTAGTATGAAATCCCCTGAAACTAGAGTATTCTATTTTTCTAGAATACTAGAATTTTAGTATTTTTCTAGTATATAATTCTAGTATTCTAAGAACTAATTACATGAGGGTATGCATTTTAATGTACAGTCAGCCCTTTGTACCCTTGACTCTGCATCCATGGACTTCACATCCATAGATTCAACCAACTACAGATTGCAAATAATTGAAGAAAAAAATGGATGGCTGTGTCTATATAGAACATTTACTTTCCTTATCATTATTCCCTAAACAAAATAGTACAATAACAATTTACATATCACTTACATTGTATTAGGTATTATAAGTAATCTAGAGATGATTTTAAGTATATGGGAAGATATGTTAGGTTATATAAAATACTATACCATTTTATATAAGGCATTTGAGCATCTGTGAATTTTGGTATCTGAGAGGGCAGAGGTTGGCCCTACAACCAATCCCCTACAGACACTGAAGGATAACTGTATTTATTTTATACACGCACACTAGAAAACACATTAAGGCCTCTGGAAATAAGTTAATATATGATTTCCTACGAAATTCTTCTAGTTTAATTAACAGTAAGCATAATCAAAAATCACTGAGGGCCTATGACTAGGGAAGAATATAGTTAAATAACTATAAGAGATTAAAAATAAATCTATGTGGGTAAAATGAAGTGCTGACATTTGTTAATGAAAAACTAGAAAAAATTTAAGGGCTGTATTTGGAATGTTTTACATTAAGTCAAGGAGCTCTTCTAAATATAGAAAATGAAAACAGTCAAAAATGGCATGATTTATGTAATGTGATTTGCTGATAGATCAACAACTAACACACACATTCACATATACATATCAAGGAAATCATCAGATCTGTCAGACAGTACAGTATAAACCAGGTACTAAGCTCCCTCACTGAGCAAAAAATAATGCTGGTAAAAACATCACACTCAATTTTTTGAACAATTTAATAACCCGTGTCTTTGCAAACATACTTCAAAATCAACAACTACTAAAACAATGCTTAGAGAAATTTTGGAAGCAAGATATTAAGGCAATTTAAGACCATTATTTCTACTATCAGGAATAATCTATTTTCTACTCTTACCCACTTAAGAAATGCAATGCACTCCCAGTAATAATGGTGACTCACTAAAGCAGGGATTCTTCCACAGGAGGGCATTGAACAGTATGTAAAAAAACCTCAGGAATTCTGCTATTAAGTCTCGCCCTCCCAAATCATAGGACAGTCTTCTACCATACTGAATCAACAGAAAGCATTACTGCCAGTGGCAGTAGTGGCAAAGATGACAAAGGAAATGAAATGACAAAGATTCAAAGAGATTAACAAGTACTACAAATAATAGCAGTAAACAAAAGACATGATCACAAGCATTGTGGAAGTGAAAAGAATTGACATTTCTTCAGATATGCCAAAGAAATCATACAAGTGGCTATAATCTTTTAACATGAATAAGAAAATAGACCATCATATTATTGGTATATTAATCGATTTACAAATATAAAGTATATATACATGAATAACCTTAAGGAAATATGTTTTCTGGTATGTGGTTTAATCTGATTAGGATCATTGCTTTTCCAATAAAGGTATACATCTTTAGAAGTGAAGATGTTCTGTAATACAGTCTAAAATTCTCCCCCCACATACTTAAATACATCTTCACAACAAAATAATTTCTATGAGCTATGTATGGACTGACATAAAATTGGTAGCTGAGAAAAACCCATTCTGTTGTATGTATAGCAGTGATGATACTATATGGAGTATGGATTTCTTAGCTTAAAGATCCCATATTATATGGGTAATTTTATCTTAGCCTGTGGTTCAATAATTCATACATGTAAATAATATGTTATAAATTTATATATGAAATACATATGGGAATTTTAAAATAGCATGTATTCAGGAATACTTTAATACAAGTTAAACAGATAAATAACACATTTTAAAATTATAAGATTTTAAAAGATCCCAAAATAAGGTATTCATTAAAATTTATCTGTTGCGTAGTACACTGATCAATTCAACATAAGCATAGGTCCTAACTGCCAAGATTTGTCATATCCAATATGTATAAATTTTATAAACTGGTTATCAAAAAAAGCAGACTGTATCTCCTCTAAAACTATTACTTCCAAGATGACAGTACTGTATTGATAGCCTTTATCTTAGGAGATGTTAGCAAGTTTTTAATTGTTCTTGATTCCATTTTATTTCAATGGCTAACTGCTTAGTTGTGGGGATCCTCCCCCCCACCTAAACAGTCTACCTTCAAAATAAAACAATGAAACAACTTTATTTCAAAAGGGGACATGGTTCTTTCAGAATGATGAAAGGGGCAATAATGACTAGCCAAATTACTAAGGAAGACAAACACCATTATATATTATCAACACACAAATTTTACAATGAAGAATATTAAAAAAAAAACACAAAGTTTTACCTCTACACAGGCTTTCATCCCTGAGGCAGCAGCATAGTGCAGGGGTGTGTTTTTTTTGTTATCAACAGCATCGATAGCTGCTCTCTCATATTCACCCTGGTCAAGTTTTGCTCCTTTCCATCTTAAGATCATCTGCAAACAATCTGCTCTTCTGAAATCATCTTCTGCCGGGCGTGCTAAGCGAGGATGAAGGGCTCCTTCAGATATCATAATTTGAGGTCCCATACACAACAAATGCATAGATGTTTCATTGTGCACATTCCGTTTATTTGGATTACCATCTCTACCAAAAAGAAAAGTCCTAAAATGAAAAAGGGAAGATGTATGAAAATCACAAAAAATAAATTTAAAAAATAAGCTCCACTTCTAATTGATAATCCAATTTCTACTGAAGTGTTGGATTTACAATAGGTTGAATGATTAATTCTTATAGTTCTAAAAAACTCTAAGAACAATACTAAGAAAAATAAATTTGAACATCTTTACTGTACTTGCTAACAACAGAGGAGGGAAACAGGAAGACAAGAGAAATGGAAGTGGGGAAGGAAAAAAAAAGAAAGCAAAGTGGCAATTTACAGATTAGTATGTCAATTACATAATTGTCTTTGGGTATATTAAGCACCTCATACCAATTTTTTTTCTTCTTCCTTTACTGCTCTGCTGCTTTTTCTCTCGTGTATGTACTTATTTAATTAGGAGGGTGACAACCAATATAAGGATAGCAAGTAATGTCTAAGTTTGAGACTAAATTTTAAATGTGGAAACAATTTTCTTTACTTGAAGCTCCTCAGCTAGCCTTTGAAATAATAAGGCATATATTTATACAGTATCTTAGTTCATTTAAGCTGCTATAACAAAAAATACAACAAACTGGGTAGCTTATAAATAATATACATTTCTCACAGTTCTAGAGGCTGGGAAGTCTGAGATACAAAGATGCCTGCAGATTAGGTGTCTCGGGTCCATTGCTTATAGACGCCTTCTCACTATGTTCTCACATGGCAGAGGGGGCAACACAGCTCTCTAGAGACTCTTTTATAAGGGTACTCACTAATCTCATTCATGAAGGCTCTGACCTTATAATCTTATCACCTCCCAAAAGTTCCACTTCCTAATACCATCATGTTGAGGGTTAGGATTTTAAACGTAGGAACTAAGGGGTGAGGATGGGGGACATAAACATTTAGACCATAGCACATAGTATAATACTTTCTGGGAGAAGTTAAGTTGTGTTTAATGCTAGAAGATGAAGATCTAATTACATAGTGGTAGCATTTACCAAAGATAGGTCTATATGAGCTGACTTAACTATTGCCAAACTCAGACCTAAGAGCTGTGCCTAGCTACTAAAATCTTCATGAGCTATGGTCACAGGATTAATAGTTGAACTAATTCAGAGGCTACAATAGGATATTGCAAAGTGGGATGGAAAAGCTCTGCTACAATATGGTTAGCCTATACTCAAAAAATACACAAATACCAGAATCCACAGAAAACTCAAAACATATTAGCAAGAAAAGAACAAGGGATCCCATCTCAGGCTGAAAAAGGAACTTGAAGAGAAACTTCTCTGAATAAGACAGGTGCACGGCCTAAAGACACATGAAAAAATGCTCATCATCCTTAATCATCAGAGAAATGCAAATCAAAACTACTTTGACATATCATCTAACTCCAGTAAGATTAGCCCACATCACAAAATCCCAAAACCAGAGATGTTGGCATGGATGTGGAGAAAAGGGAACACTTCTACGTTGCTGGTAGAAATGCAAACTAATATGTTCCTTTTGGAAAGATGTTTGGAGAATACTTAGAGATCTAAAAATAGACCTGCCATTTGATCCTATAATTCCTCTACTAGGTATATATCCAGAAGACCAAAAATCACATTATAAAAAATACACAAATACACTATGAAATAATGTGCACACAAATCCCATATCTGAAGACAACTGCCTGCATTTATTGTGGAGAGCTGAGACCATAAGGATTCCTATATTCAACTGCATAACAGCAATGGGAAGGGAGGAGAGCTAAACACTAAAACCTACCTACATGTGGATTGGTTTAGGATAATTTAGCTTGGAACACACGGCTCTGACAGAAAAGAAACTGAAACATACTGGCATGGACTATTCAATTTGAATAAATTAGCCTAGCTGGTATGAAAAAAGGCTAGAAAGTCCAGCCTAAGACAGTAAAAGGTCCCAGGCCACTTTTAAAACAGTAACTCTGGATCTCTCCTGCTCTTACCAAGACTCAGAGAGCTCGGCAGTACAGCCTTTCAAAACTAGCATGTCCACAGCAGGAACAAATGAATTATTACTATTTACTTATGATAAGCAGGCCAGTTCTTCATATGTCCATTTCCCAAAGGCACAATGCAATTATAGCACTGGGCTCTACGCTGTAAGGTAGGCAGAATAACACCACTACTCCAAAGATGTCCAGTCCTAATACCTGACCTGTAAGTATGTTACTTTTCATGATCTAAGGAACTTTGCAGACGTGATTAAATTCAGAATTTTAATGGAAGATTATCCTGGATTATCAAGGTGGGCCCAGTGTAATCAAGTATCTTTACGAAAGAGATGAGAAGATGCTATGATGCTGGCTTAAAAGATGGAGGAAGGGGCAATGAGACAAGAAATGCAGGCAGCTGTTGGAAGCTGGAAAAGATTGGAGAAGGGATTTTACCAGTGGCCTCCAAAAGAAACAGCCCTGCCAACACCTAACGTTTAGGTCAGGGGGACCATTATAAGATATCTAACCTCCAGATAACATAATTTATGTTATTTTAAACCTCTATGTTCATGGTAATTTTTGACAGCAGCAATAGGAAACTAATACAACAAGGAACCCTGAAAATGACAATCTGAGGTCTTATATGGTAAGGCTTGTATAGCTGACCCTCTTCCCGCTGGAGATGGATGGGGGAAAACATATCCAAGTATAAACAAATTCTCCTAGAGAAAGATTCTTGGTTCTTATCCTTTGTAATGTAAAATATGTCTCTATAGGAAAGATAAGACTAACTTTCTTTAGGTTTTACAATTTAGGGAATGTCTCCACGGTTCCAGGGCGTTCATCCATTCTTCACCCCCTTCATCAATAAATGTTTTTCTCATAGGAAGTACATCTCTCTGGAGTTCTCAATCTCTATTCAGTCATAACTTAAGTTCCAAGGGTCATCTTTTAGCCCATGTCCCAAGCTTTAGTGTAATTTACTCAGATTTTTTCTACAGCTTCATATAACCTTTATGGTCCCCTAATGCCTGCAGCACACTCCGCTATTTTGTTTCCCAGAAACTGATTCAGTTCATACAAGCCAAGACTATTTAGAAGCTTCTTTTTTTTGTAGAGACAGAGTCTCACTTTATTGCCCTTGGTAGAGTCCTGTACCATCACAGCTCGCAGCAACCTCCAGCTCCTGGGCTTAGGCGATTCTGTTGCCTCAGCCTCCCCAGTAGCTGGGACTACAGGCGCCCGCCACAATGCCAGGCTTTTTGTTGCAGTTTGGCTGGGGCTGGGTTTGAACCCACCACCCTCGGTATATGGGGTCGGTGCCCTACTCACTGAGCCACAGTGCCACCCTAGAAGTTTCTTTACACAAAGCTCCCCTCCGCAGTTGAGCTGGCTACTCCTTTATCTTCACGTAACATTCTAATTATAGAACTCATTTTTATCATAGTTACTTTCTTACACATATGTTCTTTTCTCTAATTAGTTTATAGGCTTCTGAGGCAGGGCCTATATTCTATTCTTTCATGAATTCTCAGTGTAGTATCAGATACGTAGTAAACTCATGCTATGATTTTAGACAAATGAGCTGGATACATATCAAACATTCTTGATCAATATCAGTGGCACTGGATTGGTGATTCTACAGCCAACACTCTAAATCTCTTGAGCTGATAGGGTACACAGGTCAAGAACATTTCATCTAGTACCAGATTGCTAGCTTCTAATACCAGTTGTCATGTTCTGAGTGACCTTGGGAAAATTATACAATAGCTCATAACAATTAATACATACCCTTTGACCAAGTAAATCTATTCCTCAGATTTTTTATCTTTTTTATTAAGACACAGTCTCATTCTGCATCCACACTACAGTGCCATGGTATCAGCCCAGATCACAGCAAATCTCAAAATGCCTGGGTTCAAGCAATCCTTCTCTCGCCTCAGCCTCCCAAGTAGCTGAATTACCTGCCATCATACCCGGCTAATTTTTCTATTTTTAGTAGAGACAGGATCTTGCTTTTGCTCAGGCTGGTCTCGAACACCTGAGCTTAAGGGATCTTCCTGTCTCAGCCTTCCAGAATACTGGTATTATATGTGTGAGCCACTGCACCCAGCCCTTAGATTTTATCTTAATAAAAATAAATTTTCTTTTAAGGCACAAAAACCTAGGAACAATGACATTTAAATAATAATAACATTTAAAGCAGTGTTACTTTAAATAGACATTTAAATGTGTGGTAGTAAGAAAAATGGAAAATATAAATCCTTCTGTACCTACATGAATGCTTATAGCTAAGTGGAAATATAAAAACATGATTTCAGAACACCCAGCTAGCTCAGTTGATAGAGCATGACAGTTTAAGAGTAAAAACATGATTTCATTTCCCTTCACAATCTTCTGAATATATGTATCTATGGATTAAAAACTAGTTAGGAACATGAACTCAATCTAGTAAAGGAAACAGGAATATGAGTAATTTCGTTTATATAGCCATTATGTTGCTTAACAGTTAAAAATAAATATTCCCTATGTCAACTGCTGACAAGACTCACAATTATATTTCTCTGTATTTATTACTGGATTATAGTAGATACAAAAATTAAAATCTACCTTACAAGTGCAACTAATACCTCTTCTAAGATGCATTATCAATCAAAAAGATTTTATTTTCTTAAAAATTTAACTAAGAAAGATATTATTATAATTAATTCAGATTCTGAAGTAGTCTGTACAACCATATTTATCCAGCACTTCCTATCTCCATTTCCAAAGTATCAGTTTCTCTTTTAGTTTGTTTAAGAAAGTTCAGGTTCTTATCACCATAAAATTTAATGTAAGTTGAGAGGACATCAGTTAATATGGAGAGATCTTTCTTTCTTTCTCTATCATATTAAACATCTCTAGATCCTTTCTGACACAGGGAAGAGAAAGTGAGACACTTCTGCAAATGTTTTCATATCCCATCTGTCAGGCTCTGATTAAATAAAACAAACTCATAAAGTATATTATTCTGAACTTAAAGTATCAAAATTGCTTCTTAATTCATATTTTCTCAGGAAAAGATTATCAAATTTATTAAACACAGTACCATACCAGTATAAATATTTTGTGTTAAAACTACTTATAAATTTAGATATTCAACATTTATTAATTACATTAGAAGTTTTCTCTCATCTGTTTAAATTCAAAATAGATTCTTCCTTAGGTTTACTTAAATGTATAAATGAAATTGTGAGTGTGTGTGTGTGTGTGTGTGTGTGTGTATATAAGCTTTAAAACCCTTTCTGTAACTCTGTTAGTAGTTAGGGAATGTATTTGCCTATGTGCATATAAGATTAATTCTGGAACAGGAATAGGAAAAATAGCAGAGAAAGAAAAACATTTATCTATGGGGGTAAAATCTACCCCTTTCAGTTGACCCTAATAATCCATCTAGGAGCCATGTGCTTTTTCTAGATTATTTCACTGTTAATTTTCAAATAGCCCATTTATAGCCTTTACCTGTATTTCTTCTACATTGTCCACTTTAATATGATCCTATTCTTATCATTATCCTGAAGTTTCAATCTCTCTTATAATCAGGAATTTCTTAAGAGCTAAATTCTTCCTCACTGTATTTAATTTTTGTTCTAAACTTTGAACTACTGTTTCGTTTACAACCTGACTTTTCTATTACCTGGGTTTCCACAAGCACCCACGTTTTCAACAACCCTCTTAATATTTTTTAGTACAACTTCTCCTTCACCCATGATGATTGGCTCTACTTCCTACCCCCTTTATTGGAAGCAAATTTCAGTTCTTAACTCCACTTGCTTCTCCATACATATTCCCTTATTTCAGACGGCACATTCACTCTCAAAGCCATTTCTTTTTCAATGGCTTCTGTGAATAATTTTGTAAGTTGTGAAGTATGATCAGAACGTAAATGACAAGCAGTGGTGGCAGAATCATGGTTTCCCTCAAAGGATTGTACTACAGGTTGAGTACCTCTAATCTGGAAAGTCGAAATGCTCTAAAATCCAAAACTCTTTGAGTACTGACTTGACCTTCAAAAGCAACGCTATTGGAGCATTTTGGATTTTGAATTTTCATTTGGGATACTCAGATGGGTAAGTACAAGGCACATGTTCCAAAATTGAAAAGACCAAAATCTGTAACACTTTTAGTCCCAAGGAAAATAAAGGGATATGTAGCCTATAGTACTTCTGTAACAATTCTTAATGCTCTATCACCTTATGTGACTTTTCATTTGACCTCTAGACCATATTCTAACATCACAGGCTTCTTTCTCCTACACCTCATTTCACTATCTCATACACAACTAAGCTCCCTTCAAAATAAATCTTTTTACCCAGAGCCTCAATCTCTTGAAATAACCCGAGTCTTATACTCCCAGCCAATAACCTATATTACAACTTCAGTTTCTTTAAAAAATCTTTTATGCAACAAATATTGATGGAGCACTCACTATTTACCAAATATGATTTTAGGAGTTAGGGATAGTGAAAAGAAAACAGATTAAGTCCCTACCCTTATGGGATTTGCATGCAAGAGAGTGGGGTGGGAGAAGAAACCTGCATTTCAATTCTTTGAAAAGAACTTAGTAGCTCCTGCAATACAAAAAAAAAAAAGTAAAGAAATAGAAATCAATAATTGGAAATTCTGTTTTAACTAAGCCACAAAGCTACAGGCCTTCAAATTGTAAGTGCTCCAATAAAGACAGGCTCTAATAAAGATTTTATATTTTATTTCTTCTCAAAAATAAGCACTTTATTTCCAATGAAGCAAAAGAAACTATTCTATAGAAAATACAACTAATAAATTAAATATTCCAATTAGAGAGTGGTGCCTGTGGCTCAGTGAGTAGGGCGCCGGCCCCATATACCAAGAGTGGCAGGTTCAAACCTGGCCCCATAGCTGGGTATTGTGGCAGGCAACTATAGTCCCAGTTACTCAGGAGGCTGAGGCAAGAGAATCACCTAAGCCCAAGAGATGAAGGTTGCTGTGAGCTGTGATGCCACAGCACTCTACCGAGGGTGACAAAGTGAAACTCTGGTCCAAACAAACAAAAAAATCCAATTAGAACATGGCCTTTGTGCTACATTAATCATGAGTATGGATTTAGTTTCCCATAAAAGAAAACAGTGAGGTATGATATAATATAAACACAGGGCAGTTGGTTTGAAAGAGAGAGGGATGCAAGCTAGCTGTGAACTCTTCTTTTACCATATTATTTTTGCCTAACACAAAAAGAAAGTGATTCCTGAATTACAAGTAACATAAAGTTAAAAGAAACAGAAATTAAATCAAGGCCTTACCTACCTTTGTCTATACATAATATGCTATATGTTAGGATTCTATCCAAGCTCAGATAGAGGGTACAATGTAGTGAGAGAAAAGAATCGCAGATAACATGAGACAAGAGAAAAAAATAACATCAACTGGCCAGGTGCGGTGGCTCACGCCTATAATCCTAGCACTGTGAGAGGCCACCACAGATCACCCAAGCTTAGGAGTTCAAGACCAACCCAAGCAAAAGTAATACCCCATTTATACTAACGAAATTAGAAAAAAACTAGCCAGGCATAGTGGCAGGCACCTGTAGTCCCAACTACATGGGAGGCCAAGGAAAGAGGATTGCTTAGAATTTGAGGTTGCTGTGAGCTATGACACCATAGCTCTTTACCCAGGGTGACGGAGGAAGACTCTGTCTCAAAAAAAAAAAAAAAAAAAAGAATTAAGCAGGGTTAAATATAGTAAAATAGTTTAAGCTACTAAAAACAAATAATTAGAGTTGTTATTTTACTTGATGCAGATGAGTAAATGCTTTTTATCCTTATTCTACATGACATAAATATGTTAACTGTTAATTCTTTATTCTAAAATAATCATTGAAAATAATAACCTGAGGAGGAAGGCAAGATGGCTGACTGGAGCCAGCTTTCCATAGAGGCTCCCATCCAGGAGAGTTCAAGGACAGAAAGTATAGCAAGTAAGCTGATGGTTTGGAGCTGAGCCAAGAGAGCAGGTTGAAGAATGCACATCAACCCTGCTGAGCCGAGCAATGACCCCAGGGATACAAACAAAAGTTACAAAACCCATCTCCAAGGGGAGGGGACAGCTTGCAGTATACTTTTTACAAACAAGCGAGGAGAGTTCAAACACCCTCCCATTTTACCCCATGGGAGAGACCCACTAAAAACCGGACCCCCTTCACCTACTAGGGTGCCATGGCACTCTCCTGCCAGGCATAAAACTGTATATATTCTCTACCTGCAATTCTGAAGTCCCAGCACTCCCCTCCACTCTCACCCTGAGGTCTGGAAGCCTGTCCCACATGTAGTCCAGATTCTTGGGCATTTTCTCAAGAGGTGTGGAAGGGGCATGGGCTGTTGCAGGTTTGTGATGATTCTGCAGGACAGGGGTAAGGAGAAAACAGTGGACTAAAGGAACCATTCCGGAAAGGGAGAGGTGGTGCTCCCCCCCACCTGACCCTGGCACAGAGCAGCAGCGGCAGCAGCGGGAACAATAGGGCTCACACACCTGGGGATATTTGGGAAGGACACTCCTTTTCTCTCTGGGCAACCAGAGAAAGCCAGGCATCTTCTCCAGTGGCAGAAACTGGCGGAATAGATCTGGGACAATAACGCAGGCCCTGTGAACAAACGGTATGCCTGAAGCAGGACTGGCCTGGGCGGAGCATAGTAGGAGGGAGAATTAAAGACGAATGCACAGAGATGGCATACTCTCGGGGTGGAGCTGAGCCAGGACTGCTTTAGTGAGCCTAAGAAACACCCGGCCTTCAGGGGATCATAGCTGAGACAAAGGCAGGAGGGAAATCGAAAGCTGAGTGTAACCTCTAACCGCACCCACCCCATCACAGACTGTAGGGGAAACAGAAATACCAGCTCTGGGCAGCAGCACAGAACGGACCTGAGTCACGGTTTCTGTGAACTCTAACATCGCCTGCTTCACAGGGGAATATAGCCAGGACAGAATCACAAATTCTGTGCAAATATAAGTGTCAGCAACATCAATCATGGGTGGGGCTGGAACTGAGTGAACCCCCACAGCTCCCATTAGCCACCTGAGGTTGTCAGGCCTCAGTTTCCCCTGCCAGATGGTGGCAGAGTGCAGAAGCCTGGCTGAGGAGGCATAAGATCTCTCTGTGACTCAGGCAGATTCAAACCCCTGGAGTACCTGCTCCTTGGAGGGAACTGGGTCATAACCCTGCAGGGTTACCAGTGACTGGGTGTGATAGAGGTGCAAGGTGGGAAAGGAGGCATCAACCTTCCCAGACAAACTCATTTGATGTGGGGGTCCTTCTGACTCCACGGAGCACCAGAATGAGATACTGGAGCTGCCAACAGACCCCTGATATCTAGTTGCCAGAGACCTTTTGAACTTCCTCACTTGAGACCGGGTGCTGACTGGAACAATTGATTTGGATCTCTTGGACTAGACCAATCACCCAAGGACTATCCAAAGTGGTACCCTGGGTGTATGGTTGTGGGAAGGTTTGATTTTCCCTTTTCAGTTGTTGCCCGCGGCGGGCGGGGTGACTTAATGGCTGGTATTTCTCCACAGCTGAGACTTCAACCCAAAGTAACTAATTCACTAGGATAGGACAGAGACCAGCTGAAAACAAGAGAGAGCCACTTAGCCCCACCACACCAAGTAAGTCCCTAGGTCTCAGGCCATAGCACTGCACGGGTCCTTTGCAAAGCTCTAGGGGAAAAGGTACAAACACCAGTCATAGTTCTTAGGCAAAGGGCTGGTTAATCACTACTTCAGGAACCCCCAAACCCAACTCCACCTTATCTGCTAATCTAGCCAAATGGTATAAAATAATCATGGGGCAAAATCAGCAGAAAACTCCAGTAACATGAATAATGAGAGTAGATCAACTCCCCCAAGGAATGATATAGCTGATACAACTGAATATCCTATTTATAGACAAATGGCTGAGATGTCAGAAATAGAATTCAGAGTTTGGACTGCAAATAAGATTAACAGCATGGAGGTAAAGTTGGAATTAGAAATTCAAGGAGCAATTCAAAAGTTGTCTCAAGAATTCAATGAATTCAAAGACAAAATCACCAAAGATTTTGACAAACTGAGACAAAAATTTGCAACCCTCACACATCTGAGAAATACAGTAGAATCTCAATAACAGAATGAAGCAAGCAGAAGAAAGGATTTCTGATACTGAAGACAAAGCTTTTGAATGCTCCCAAGCACTCAAAGAGGAAGAGAAATGGAGAGCAAAAACAGATCACTCTCTCAGAGAGCTTTGGGATAATTAGAAGAAAACTAATACTCGCCTTATAGAAATCCCTGAAGGTGACAAAGTTGCTTCGCAAAGCACAGAGGCCCTTTTTCATGAGATTATGAAGGAGAACTTTCCAGACATGCCAAGAGATTTGAAATGCAGATAGTTTCAGAACCCCAGCATGACTCAACGTGGAATAAAACAACTCCCAGACATATCATAATTATCACAAAAGTTAATATGAAGGAGAAAATTCTGAAAGCAGCCAGACGTAAGAAAACCATAACTTACGAAGAAGAGAATATTAGAATGACTGCAGATCTCTCGGCTGAAACTTTTCAAGCTAGAAGAGGGTAGTCATGGACTTATAATCTCCTATAACAAAATAACCTTCAACTCAGGATCCTGTATCCAGCTAAACTGAGTTTCATTGATGATGGAGAAATTAAATACTTTAATGATATTCACATGTTCGAAGAAATTTGCCAGAACTAAACCAGTTCTACAGGATATTCTCAGACCTATCCTCCATAATAATCAGTGCAATCCTCCACCACAAAGGTAAACTCACTCAGAAAGTTTTGATCAAATTCCAACTTCCAGGGTGGCGACTGTGGCTCAAAGGAGTAGGGCACTGGCCCCATATGCCGGAGGTAGCGAGTTCAAACCCAGCCCCGGCCAAAAACTGCAAAAAAAACCCCCAAAATTTCAAATTCCACAGTGGCAAAAGGATTAAAAGTGTCCACTGGGCTTTCAAAAAACTTGATACCCCCCAAATTCTACCAGGCTTATTAATATTCTCCATTAATGTGAATGACTTAAATTGTCCTCTAAAGAGGCACAGGTTGGCTGAAGGGATACAAAAACTCAGGCCAGATATCTGCTGCATCCAAGAATCTCTTCTTACCTTAAAAGATAAATATAGACTGAGTGTGAAGGGATGGTCATCTATATTTCAGGCAAACAGAAATCAGAAAAAAGCAGGTATTACAATTTTATTCACAGATACAATAGGCTTTAAACCAACACAAGTTAGGAAAGATAAGGATGGTCACTTCATACTTGTTAAGGTTAATACTCAATATGATGAGATTTCAATTATTAATATTTATACACCCAACCAGAATGCACCTCATTTTATAAGAGAGACTCTAACAGATATGAGCAACTTGATTTCCTCTAGCTCCACAATAGTCAGAGACTATAACACTCCTTTAGCACTGTTGGATAGATCCTGCAATAAGAAGCTAAGCAAAGAAATTTTAGATTTAAACCTAACCATTCAATATTTGGATTTAACAGACATCTACAGAACATTTTCTTCCTAACAAAACTGAATACACATTCTTCTCATCAGCCCATGGAACATACCCCCAAATCGATCACATCTTAGGTCACTCGTCTGACCTCAGCAAATTTAAAAGAAGAGAAATTATTCCTTGCATCTTCTCAGGCCACGATGGAATAAAAGTTGAACTCAGAAACAACAGGAATCTGCATACTCATACAAAAACATGAAAGCTAAATAACCTAATGCTGAATGATAACTGGGTCAGAGACAAGATTAAGAAGAAAATTACCAAATTTTTGGAACAAAATGATAATGAAGACACGAATTATCAGAACTTCTGGGATACCGCGAAGACAGGCCTAAGAGGGAAATTTATAGCATTGCAAGCCTTCCTCAAGAGAATGGAAAGAGAGGAAGTTAACAACTTAATAGGACATCTCAAGCAACTGGAAAAGAAAGAATATTCCAATCCCAAACCCAGCAGAAGAAAACAAATAACCAAAATTAGAGCAGAATTAAATGAAATTGAAAATAAAAGGATTATACAACAGACCAATAAATTAAAAAGTTGGTTTTGTGAAAAGGTCAATAAAATAGATAAACCTTTGGCTAACCTAACCAGGAAAAAAAGTAAAATCTCTAATTTCATCAATCAGAAATAATAAAGTCCAAATAACAACAGACTCCTCAGAAATTCAAAAAATCCTTAATATTATAAGAAACTTTATTCTCAGAAATATGAAAATCTGAAGGAAATTGACCAATACTAGGAAACACACCACCTTCCAAGACTTAGCCAGAATCAAGTGGAAATGTTGACTAGGCCTATATCAAGTTCTGAAATAGCATCAACTACACAAAATCTCCCTAAAAAGAAAAGCCCAGGACCAAATGGCTTTACATCAGAATTCTACCAAACCTTTAAAGAAGAACTAGTACCTATACTACTAAACCTCTTCCAAAATATAGAAAAAGAAGGAATATTACCCAACACATTCTACAAAGCAAACATCACCTTGATCCCCAAACCAGAGAAAGACCCAACAAGAAAAGAAAATTATAGACCAGTATCACTAACATATATTGATAGAAAAATATTCAACAAGACCCTAGCAAACAGAATCCAGCAACACATCAAACAAATTATACACCATGACCAAGTGGGTTTTATCCCAGGGTCTCAGGCTGGTTCAATATATACAAATTTATAAATATAATTCATCACATAAACAAATTAAAAAACAAAGACCATATGATTCTCTCAATCGATGCAGAAAAAGCTTTTGATAATGTCCAGCATCCATTCATGATTAGCAACACTTAAGAAAATGGGTATAGAAGGAACATTTCTTAACTGATAGAGGCCATCTACAGCAAATCCACAGCCAATATCGTATTAAATGGAGTTAAATTGAAATCATTTCCACTCAGATCAAGAACCAGGCAAGGCTGCCTATTGTCTCCACTCCTTTTTAACACTGTAATGGAAGTCTTAGCCATCGCAATTAGGAAGAAAAGGTGATCAAGGGTATCCATACAGAGTCAGAAGAGATCAAACTTACACTCTTCGCAGATGATATGATTTTATATCTGGAAAACACCAGGGATTCTACTACAAAACTCTTAGAAGTGAACAAGGAATACAGCAGCGTCTCAGGTTACAAAATCAACACTCATAAATCTATAGCCTTTATATATACCAACAATAGTCAAGTTGAAAAAACAGTCAAGAACTCTTTTCTGTACACGGTCGTGCCAAAGAAGATGAAATATGTGGGAGTTCACCTAACAAAGGACGTGAAAGATCTCTATAACGAGAACTATGAAATTCTAAGAAAAGAAATAGCTGAAAATGTTAAGAAATGGAAAAACATACCATGCTCATGGCTGGGAAGAATCAACATTGTTAAAATGTTCATACTACCCAAAGCAATATACAATTTTAATGCAATCCCTTTTAAGGCTCCACTGTCAGACTTTAAAGATCTCAAAAAAAAAAATACTTCGTTTTATATGGAATCAGAAAAAACCTCAAATAGCTAAGACATTACTCAGAAATAAAAACAAAGCAGGAGGAATCATACTACCAGACCTCAGACTATATTATCAATCAATAATGATCAAAACAGCATGGTACGGGCACAAAAACAGAGAGTTACATGTATGGAACAGAATAGAGAACCAAGAGATGAACTTAGCTACTTACCGTTATTTGATCTTTGAAAAGCCAATTAAAAACGTTCAATGGGGAAAAGATTCCCTATTTAACAAATAAACAAATTTAAATGATAAAGATTACATTAGAGAGTAATGAAAGATTAGGCTACCTGTGTCAAATGAAGGCAGAAGAGAATTTGCAAAGCCAAAGAGAATAATGAAGACAATAAGGCAGTGTTATAACTTAATCAAGATAGACCATTAAAAGGCTATACTTTAGGAAAATTAATCTTTACATGAGATTATAAAAGGAGCATAATTGCAAAAAACCCATTCAGGAGCCAAATACTTTAAGTATTAGGGACAGGGGTTAAGACTAAACTAAGCTTGAGGCAATGGGAATGGAAAGAACTAAATCTAGGAGTAAAACTTAGCAAACTTAGTACCAGGTTAGGAAAAGGAGAAGACTAAGTCAAGGATGACTGAAGACATTTAGGATCATAGAGATAGACATAATAAACATGACTGAATTACCAAGGATACCAAAAAAATGTATACTCATTTTAAGCCATTATCTATGTACTACTTTTCGAAGTTGAAATGAATTACTATATGACAGAGTTAATCGAATGAATGGCAGTGTCACCATGCCACAGTCAGGACAAAGAAAATGGCAGAAGCATGGTTGCCATTAAGGAGCACAAGACCACTCTGAAGTGGTATTTGACATTTGGAGAACACCGTGAAGTACTACAACAATGGAGGAATGAGTATACAACAGAACCTCCACATGCCTAACAAATGTGTGCGTTCATGTAAGTTTGAGATGCATGGTACTGTGTGTGACGTCCATAAGGGAAGATTGTGCAGAAGGCCTCGCACAGCAACAAGTCCTGCTTCTTCTGCTGTGGTATCGGAAAAGAATACACATTCACCATAGAAGTGTATCAAACAATGGGCATGCGAGACAGGAGTTAGCAGAACAAGCATAACAAAGCATTCTTCAAACAGCAAAATGTAACGTTTTCATCTCATGATTATAACATGCACTAAGATATCAGAGCTCACCTCAATAAGAATTTTCTAGTACAACGGATAGGATAAAGAGGTGCAGTTAAGTTTCCCTCACACTTTTCTGACTTAGCACCCTTTACTTTTACTCATGGGGGATGTTAAAGGATGTGGTGTACCACAGAAAACTGACTACACTGGTGGTACTTCAGGAAGAAATTAAACAGCAGGCTCAGTGATACAAATGGACACTTTGGTTGACATTGCTCACGCAGTAGTTCACTGTAATCAGAAGTGTCTGAATGCTGATGGCAACTACTTTGAGCATCTGTTGTAACTGCAGAAGTCAAATGTCTTCTTTGTTATGCTTGTTCTGAAAACATGTATTCATCTTTTA
Source organism: Nycticebus coucang (assembly GCF_027406575.1). NCBI lineage: Eukaryota > Metazoa > Chordata > Mammalia > Primates > Lorisidae > Nycticebus > Nycticebus coucang. The sequence continues at coordinate 58,886,138 of NC_069790.1, forward strand.
TTATTGCTATACATTGAGTATTACAGATTTAATACCGTTTTTTCCTCTCATACATTTTTTGCATTCTCTGTATACTGCATGTTAGGCAGCATAATAAATATATAACACATTGATTAGTTATCCTGTAAGTTCTGTGAAATAAATGTCCATTTTACAGATAAGGAAACTGAAGTCCACAGTGACTAAGTAACTTGCCTTGCTAATAAATTGCTGAGGCAGTTCTGAAACAGAGGTTGACATGACAATAGGGATTAGAAGTTGTGGTTAAAGCCCAAAGCCTACTGTCATCTACGTGGGCAACAAGCTTTACCACTGTGAGAGTTCTGATGAATTGTTTAACCTTACTGTGCTCCAGTTTTCTCATATAAATAATAAACTACTTCATACTACTTTAAGGAGGAAGATAATACATGTGGAGCCCTATTAATAGAAAACAGTGAGCCATCAAGAAATACTTACCACTATTATCAGTGCAATATGCTGGTGTCATTAACATAGGGAAGACGCAATTTTGAAATGGAAGACAGAATTTCAAACAAGCGAAGCTGGAGATGGCTTCTAAGTATGTATTTTTAGATAAATGAAAATAAAAGATAAATGCAAAAAATGAGGTAACAAATACACATAGAATTCACAGTATGCTTGATAAGTCATAGGGCTCAATCACCTACATTCTTTATGGAATTTTTCTCATTCACAAACCCTGACTTTAAAAATATTTCCTAATGTATAGTACCAGCTACTCGGGAGGCTAAGGCAAGAGGATCACGTAAGCCCAAGAGTTTGAGGTTGCTTTGAGCATGGCACTCTACCGAGGGTGACAAAGTAAAACTCTGTCTCAAAAAGAAAAAAAAAATTTTCCTTATGTAATGATTTTGTAAAACTTCTACTTACTCTAAGAAACTATGCTAGATGCCAGAAGTGAAAAAGGAGATACCTAAAATAAATTTACAATAGAGGGAGACAGGGAGAAGATACACAAAATTGTAAAATACAATGAAGTATGTATGAGTAAGGCAAACAAATGAAAAAGAGCTACAAAAGTTAAAATTTGGGTTGTGTCAATCTAAGATAGATGTGGCATGCACAGAACCTTGAAGGAAGTGAGGGGAGTACAAAAGGGCTGAGGAAACTCCAGGCCAAGAGAGCAGCAGGATGTGGCAGACTGAAAAATCATGGCATATTGAGGGCTACCAAAAAGAGTAGCTTAATTTGAACAATTTGTATACTGAAGAAATAGAAAGAAGACTGCTAAGATTTTGGTCAAGTTCTAAAGAGCTTTGAATACTAATTTTAAAATCATATTTCACAGTATAAGCAAAGCAGTGTTTTTCTTTCTCTTCTAGCATCAGATTTCTATACCTGCATAATCTACTTGTAAAAAAAAATCAGTTTTTTAACTACTGCTATATCCCTCTTCCTTTTATTTTATAAGCTAGCAAATATCAAATGTAATTCCCATGGAATTAGGTGAAATCTTCATTCTAAATATATTTGCTATATCACTAATGCATTCTTATTGAAGAAATATTTTTTAAAGTTCCTTAATACTTCCAGTTTTAAGAAAATGTCTTTCACAGGTGGCGCCTGTGGCTCAGTGAGTAGTGCACTGGCCCCATATACTGAGGGTGGCAGGTTCAAACGCGGCCCCAGCCAAACTGCAACAAAAGAATGGCTGGGTGTTGTGGTGGGCACCTGTAGTCCCAGCTACCCAGGAGGCTGAGGCAAGAGAATTGCCTAAGCCCAGAAGATGGAGATTGCTGTGAGCTGTAACGCCACAGCACTCTGCCGAGGGCGATAAAGTGAGACTCTGTCTCTAACAACAACAACAAAAAAAAAATGGGTGGCTCCTGTGGCTCAGTGAGTAGGGTGCCGGCCCCATATACTGAGGGTGGTGGGTTCAAACCCAACCCTGGCCAAACTGCAACAACAAAAAAAATAGCCAGGCGTTGTGGTAGGCACCTGTACTCCTAGCTACTCGGGAGGCTGAGGTAAGAGAATGGCCTAAGCCCAAGCCCAAGAGCTGGAGGTTGCTGTGAGCTGTGATGCCACAGCACTCTACTAAGGGCCATAAAGTGAGACTCTGTCTCTAAAAAAAAAAAAACAAGAAAAAAAAGTTTTGCTTTTAGAAGTCTTTTCAAGTAACTGAACCCCATTAAAGGAAAGGAAACTCAAATCTGATCATGACTATATAAGGCAAGTGCACTTGTTTTTCAACTTAAAATAGCTAATGAAAGCTTAGAATTTTGTATTTGGCACCATTTCCTGTAACCTTTTGATAGCTGATGAATACTTTTCTAGAATTGAAATGCTGTGTAAGTTAAATACTATGCTATTATAAAGAATTCATGCTATGAAACATATTGAGGATCAAAATATATTTATACCACCAAGAATATGTGAACTGACCTCAGTATTAAAACTTTTAGTCTGGCTGGGCTTAGTGGCGCATACCTGTAATCCCAGCTATTTAGGAGGCTAAGGCAGGAGAGCTTTAGCCCAGCCATTTGACACCGGCAACAGAACTACACAGCAAGATCCCTGTCTCTAAAAGATTTGTGGTCTAATTAGGTATTATAAAGAAAACCATACTAAATTGTAATAAAGAAAATCATAGCTAATAATTTAGGCATATCCAGTTTTAGAACAGTAACTTATTACAATACCTCATTATGCACATAGGCCTGGATATATTTTCAAAGATTATAGTTCTTTTTTTCCCTTTTACCAATTTGTTACCAATTGGTTTACAGTAATACTTACCCTAATATTCTATTCATTCCATGTCTAGCAGCATAGTGTAATGGAGTATTGTGCTGGTAGGGTTCCCCATAAGATGTGTTTGGATCAAGGGATTCTTTTAGCTGAGGGTTGTTTTCATATATTTGGCAGGCCAAGTTTTCATCACCATTGATGAGTGCTTTACGGAATTTGGTGGTTGTATTTCCCATGTTTTGTTCTGTTTTTTCTGACAGGCAGTTGCGGCACTTTCTCCCTTCCCCCTTCAGCCACTTCTTGAATGCTTCTGCAACATGGTTCACATTCTAAAGGACGAAAAGATATCTAGATTGTAAAGCAATAATTACAAAGCAATACCATGAAAAGTCAATCACACAATTAAGAACACTAATAAAACCTGGGAAGCATACGTAAGAAAATTATCTACATTAAATTTGCCAAATTTATCTTAATATTAAGCCATAAAAATCTCACATTTTTAACACTGTCAAAATTAACTTCTTGTTAAACTGTTATAGTTTCTCACACAGAGATTGCTATGGTTTCCCAGGCTGTACCTTGCATATCTATATATATGAGGTTTTTAATTTTCCATTTTTCACAAGAGCAGGAAATGAGCTTGGAATTAATTTTGTGATTGAGTACACTTAAATTTCTATGTTAATCACGTATAAATCTTACTTAGCCAATTTGTGCTATAATGAAAAATGTATGAAACTACTCAAATAAAAAATGCAGAAAGTGTTAAAATGCAATAAAGGAAAAGTGTAACTGCTCAGTACTTATCATATCTAAGAAAAAGAGTTAAAATGTAAATATATAAGACAGCACAACTCACTCATACTCAGTCACAGCAAACTAATAAAACTGATTATCCAGAGAACAATGGAAACAATGAATATTCTACCTTTTAAGATCATTAAGTTTCTTTCGGCTACAAAAAATATAAAACAAGACTGAGAACATCAAATATTTATGCATACTAAGTTTGAAAAGAAGTTATAATAATGATCATATGGGCATTTACTACTGAAACAATGTGAGGTGGGTGAGGGGAAGGAAACAAATGAATTTAGTGTTTGAAATAACTTATTTGCCTACACTAGCTATATGATTTTAAGCAAGTTAATCACCTTTCCTTATCAAAGAAAATGACCATTTCTTCTGCTGTGAGGATAGTAACAGCTACTTTGTTTAAAGTACTTTGCATAGTTCTTGGTTAATGTTCAATAAATGCTAGTTTTGTTCTATTCCTATAAATGTTTCTAAATCTATTCTTGAACTATGACCAAAAAACAGCATATGCAAGGCCGATACAGAAAATAAAAAACACCTATGCAAGAAATGGAGTTCAAGCTCTCTAACATTGGACTAACAAGAGAAAACTAAAAACAGGCTGGGGCCAAATAAGGAACTTATATTTGAACTGAGAAGAACAAATAATTAAATGCTTTTATTCAGGGCAATAATATAATTATTTCATGCTTTAGAAAATTAACTATAGTGACTTTATAGAAGATAGAACAGAAGAAGGAAAATTTAAGAAGCAAAGAATACAAGAATCTATTATCCAGTTAATTCAGAGGAAGGCTAGACACTAAAATGTAGCTTAAAAAAAAAGCTTAAAAATAACATAAATGCTACTCAATCTTTGTACATTGTGATTCTCAACCATGGTTGTATACCATAATAACCTAGAGAACTTCAAAGAGTTATACTAGTCAAGCTAAATCCCAGGCCAATTAAACCACTCTCCTGGGTCACACCCAGGCATTGGTATTTAAGTTCTTGGGCAATTTCATTGTACAGACACTACTGTGTAAAAAGCTCCTGGATCTCTCCAGCTGAATATCAGGGTGAGACATCTGTCAAGCCTATCTGTAGGCTGAGAGATAGCAGCACATTAATAACCAATTTGGGTTGGTTATTATGGGTTTTTTATTTTAAATATACAAATACATATGTACAGTAGAAATCTTTAAAGGTTGGTTATTATGGATTTTTTATTTTAAATATACAAATACATATGTACAGTAGAAATCTTTAAAATATGAATCAAGAAAAAGGACAAAAAAAACCTTATTGTCTTATTTACTGAAGGATAATCACTGTTAGTATTTTGATAACTACCCTATTTATATTTGTGTGTGTATATATTTGTATGCATACATACACTATAAATACATATACATTAACTGAATTATACCACTTAATTTTTAGATTTTTATTTAATTTTTCAGAGATTTGAACCTTTGGCCTAAAGACTACTTTTATTATCTCATTTTGAATAAGAGGAGCAAATCATTCCCTCCCACATTCTATATTTATCACAAATACACTACAGGGATTTTTCAGGAACAGCCTGGATTTACTTTATTTTATATTTTTGTTTTTCATTATTCTTAGTGAAATAACTTATGTTTTGTTGTACTGTTCCAAGCAAGTAATGGTTTATTAATCTTAATAAGAACTCCAGTTATTTTTATCTATAAACAAATACAGAGAATTATTATGTGGGTTCTAAAAGGTCTTTCCTAAGGATTTGGAGACTTTCAGTTGTTTTGTTCTTATCTTTTCTGACAGAATAAAATTACAAATGTTTTCAGAATTGTGGATTAGATTAATACATAACACATTTTCTTTGATTTACATGATCACTTTAGTAAAATGTTCTACAAGAAAAATGATTTATATCTAAGATGGGAAAAAAGAAAATATCTGAGAAAGCTATAACCTGGGGTACTTGCTTAAAATAACAAAGATAACTCTAAAAAAATCAGTAATACTCTCAATGTACATTAAATATTATTAATTATGTTGAAAGCATAATGACACTGGGAAGCTATTTTGTGGCTTTCAGTTATTTTCAAGTCTTTCTTTCTCTTTCCCTCTCCAGGGTCTCCCTCTGTCACCAAGGCTGGAATGCAGTGGTGCAATAATAACTCACTGCAGCCTTGAATTCCAGGGCACAAGAGATCACCCTACCTCAACTTCCTGAGTAAGTCAGGACTACAGGCATGTGCTCCCATACCCAGCTAATTTTCTTTTTCTTTTACTAGAGATGCGAGTCTCCCTATGTTGCCCAGGCTGGTCTTAAACTCCTAGCCTTAAGCAATACTCCTGCCTGTGCCTCCCAAAGTACTGGCATTACAGATGTGAGACACTGCACTAAGCTTCATTTTTCAAATGTGACCAATAAACCTGAAAGTCACCAGGAAACAGTCATGGTTCCATTCTCCTCAGATTTATCCTCACAAGACTTGTCTACAAATTTGCCAGATGTGTCTGTTCTTTCACTTTTTCCTAGCCACAAGAAGGAAAAAGTTGCTTGAAGTGACACTTCCATCCTTTGTTTTCATCAAAATCTTAAGTAATATTTCTCTAACTCTGAGATAAATCTATGTATAGAAAGCTTTATGAAGCAATTAATGATTATCAAAGAGGCAAAAATAATTTATTTTGGGCATCTAAATCTTTACAAGAAAACCTGGGCAAGAACTCATATTCTTTGACTAGTAAAGCACAGCACTTATAAAGTATTTAATGAAAAACAAAACAAAACAAAGAAAAATGTAGCCTGCCTCCGCGCCTGTAGTACAGTGGTTATGGCGCTAGCAACATACACGGAAGTTGGCAGGTTCAAGCCCAGCTTGGGAGGCTGAGGCAAGAGAATCGCTTGAGCCCAAGAGTTTGAAGTTGCTGTAAGCTGTGACGCCATGGCACTCTACCAAAGGCAACATAGTGAGACTGTCTCACACACACAAAAGAAATGTAGCCTGACTATAGAAAGCTATACTCAATTTCTGATTAACCTTTAATTGAGAATAGCTGTGTAATTCTAGCTTTAAATCTTTGTCTCCCAACTTCCCCATTCATAGATTAATAATCTGCAACAAAAACTCAGGTGTGCTGAAATTAACAAACTACTCCCAAAAATCTTTTACAGAAGATGAAGTTCTTTAGAAATAATAACCCACTTCTTATCTGTCTGTTTCCACAAAAGGCAATTATTTTTAGCTATGGACTCTAGTTGTTGACTTAAAATAACTGGCTTTCATTTTTCCTCTAATTAGATAGATAACATACATACATAATATACATATATACACATACACACTCAATTCACTGTTCTGCAATTATCTGAACTATTGATAAGAATAACAATCTTAGGCTCGCACCTGTGGCTCAAGCGGCTAAGGTGCCAGCCACACACACCTGAGCTGGCGGGTTCGAATCCAGCCCAGGCCCACCAAACAACAATGACAGCTGCAACCAAAAAACAGCCGGGCATCGTGGCAGGCGCCTATAGGCCCAGCTACTTGGGAGGTGGAGGCAGGAGAATCGCTTGAGCCCAAGAGGTGGAGGTTGCTGTGAGCTGTGATACCACTGCCCTCTACCCAGGGTGACAGCTTGAGGCTCTGTCTCAAAAAAAAAAAAAAAAAAAAAATCTTAAATCTACAACTAAAACTTCTCTTTAGCCAGTATAAAAACAAGCAGAAAGTTCATTCAACCCCAGCAGGTTCCAACACAAACCCATCCCACTCTAGGTAAAAATCAAAGAGATGAGTTTCTAAGAAGATTCCAGAAAGCTCAAAGTCCAAAGAAATGCTCTAACAGATTCTGAAATAATATTTAGAGAAAAGGAGAGGATGATTAAAAAAGAGACTCTGTAAGAACTTTCAAGGGATAAGGCAATGAAAATTAAGAATAGAAGAAAAAAGGCCAGGAAAAGTCAATACACTATAGCAGACCAGAAGCATGTGAACAAATAATAAATACACTGAGCTATGAACTCTGTTTACTCACCTATTCAACATGCATTTATTGACCTATGGTGATTTTGTCTTGGTAGCAAAATCACCCAGAGGTGACTGCATCTGGCCTTAGGGAGGGCAAGGCCAGTGTGAGAATTTTAAATGTTCCCCAAGTAATTATAATATACAAGTCAAATAGAACCACGGACTAGTTTTGAAACTATGCTAAGCCAAAGAGACAGGCATGAAACGTCACAGTGAGAAGCAATTTAGTAGGAGTCAAATTGTTTCTATTTTACCAAGTAACTTAACTTCTTTAAATTGTTTCTTCATCAGTAAACACCACTATTAATACATACTTTCTTCAGTCAAAAAATACAAATGAACAGACAAAAATCATGGAATCTATGGTGTTTACATGTATACTCTAGCACAGGTATATGGACAAATATTGTAAGGCTTTGATTTTATTCCGTGTATAACAAGGACTCATTGTAGCTTTTTTGGTTTTGCTCTTTTTTTAGGTCTTACTTTAATATTTTTAGTAAAATTTATTTAAGATTTATCAATGTTGATATAAAAAACAATAGTTCAATTCTTTATATTATTGGGTAGTATTCCATTGTATGGTAGTACCACGATTTGTTTAACCATTCACAATGTTTCATCATCTTTGAGTAATAAAATGCTGTTGCTGATTCCAGTGCAGGGCAATTATTAGTAGCTCCCATAAAATTCACACACAAGTTTTGTCTGAACATAAATTTTCATTTCTCTTGAGTAAATTTTCAAGAGTACAATTGCTGGAATACGTAGTAAGTCACATGTTTAATTTTAAAAGTAACTACCGTCTTGTTTTCCAGAGTAGGCATAGCAGTTTTCATTTCTAGCAACCATATGTAAGAGTAGTTTCTGTGAATCCTGATTAACATTTGGAATTGTGAGGGTTTTTTAAGGTGGATTTTACTCCCAATTTTTGGTAGGTACTCTAAAAGATATACAGTGGTATTGTGTAATGGTTTTACCTTCCATTTCCCTAGAAACTAGTGGAAATAAATGTATTATGTGACAAAATTAATTAATTGAAGAAAGAAATCTTTTTATTTATTTATTCCTTTTATTTAGGTAATTTTTTTTTTTTCAAGAAGAGGTCCTGCTCTGTCACCAAAGCTGGAGTATAGTGGAGTGATCATAGCTCATTGCAACCTTGATTGCTTGGGCTCAAGGGACTCTCCTGCCTCAACCTCCTGAGTAGCTGGGACTACAGATGTACATCCAACTAATTTTTTTTTTTTTTTTTCTAGAGACAGGGTCTTGTTGGTCTCAAACTTCTGGGCGCATGTGATCCTCCTATCTCAGCCTCCCAAAGTGCTGGGTTTAGATGCATAGGCCACCACACTTGGCTTATTTCTTCCTTTTTAATCTTCATGGCTTCTATTTCTTTTTCTTACCTTTCTACATTAGCTAGATGATTTTAAGATTCGTGGGGAAAAGTTTAAGAAACAGGATATTCACACAGATTCAAAGCATCACCCTCCAAAATATCACATAATTATAAAGTAAAAAAATAGCCATTTTGCATTGGAGAAACAAGGGAGATAACACCTTAACCAAGTGATCAAAGCTAACACATTGATATCCTATACCTCAATCTGATACATTAAAAAAGGTATATTAAGTTTTATAGCATTCTTGTAAAAGAATACATAACACTAATCTAAATATGAGAAAATATCACACAAACTCAAAATAAGAGACACTCTACAAAATAACTTATCAATACACTCCCCAAATGTCAAGGCCATAAAAGACAAGAAAAAACTGTGTAACTGTTCACAGGCTAGAGGTGACTGAGGAGACATGACAAGTAAATGCCACATAGTATCCTATCTTCGATTCTGGAATTTAAAAAAGGACATTAATGGAAAAGTGGTGAAATCTAAATAAAGTGTAGAATTAATAATATTGAACCAATAGTCATTTCTTCATTTTGATAACTGAAATATGGTTATAAGCAAAGTGTTACCATTAGGGTGAAGGGTAGACAGGAACTCTTTGTACTATTTTTGCAACTTTCTGTTTGTAACTTACATAAAATATAAGTAGTAAAAATATTTTCTAGCTTCTATATTGGGAAAGGACTATAGACAATCATGAAAAGAAATAGGAAAGCAACCTGGAGACTACTAGGGTATTCCAAGCAACAGATGATACTTTCTTGGACCAGGACTGTGGCAACTGAAGTGTTGAGAAATGTTTGGACTATAAATATATTTTAAACAGTACTTACTCAAACAGTGTTTATGATTTATACTCAAATAGTGTATAAATATAGGTTATTAGTCACGCAACAAAATAAAGTAACAAGTGGGATAAAATAAGAGCAATTATTCACAAATCCTTGAAACATGTGATGGTCACTGGAAAAGAAACAGAAAGGGCACTCTAAGAAAAATCAGTGCTATTTACTACTATTTTTGGGCATGAAATGTCTTATGAAATGTCTTAACCAATGGCATTAAGAAGTTGGGCCATGCACAAATCACAAGGTCCAACAGCACTTCTAGGTTAGATTTCTCTATTTTGGGGGGAGGGGGATGGGAATTGAGGAAGAAAGAAAACGGTTTAAAACTCTGCTGCCGCCACACAGCTCTGGCGGTTCCTGTGCTACCTCCTGCCCTATAGATCTGCTCTCACGCTTTCTATGCTGCTGTCCAACCCCACACCTTGGCTTGATGGCTCCTACACCAGCTCCAGGCTTTCACAACTCTGTCCATGAAGTTTCTATGTGGCTGGCCTGGCCCCACTGCCCTGGCTCCAAGGCTCCAGCTTGCTGCCAGGCACGTAGATAGGCCCCTGAGTTCCAGCGTAGCTGGTATGCCCAGCAGGTCCTAGCTTGAAGGCTCCACCACTACCTCTGGAACCATGGTCTAGTGCCTGAGTCTCCTGTGCTGCCTCTGGAACACGTAGCCTTGCCCCACAGCTCCTACCAACAACCTTGAAGGAATCACCCTCAAGGTCCAACATTCCACCAGGGACCTGCTAGCCTTGAGCCAACACTGTACCAGGACCCAGTTGGAACCATCTAAAGAACTCTGGCAACAGGAAAAAGCAAGTTAGTTCAACAAACCCACAAACCCAAGGGATCACGGTGGATCAATAGCAATGGATGCCAACCAAAAGGAAATTGCTCAAATGTCAGAAATAGAAATCAGAATATGGATGGCATAAGAAGAATAGAATTGAAGAGAAAATTGAAAACTACCACAAAGAAACCAAAAATTTATTTTAGCACATCAATGAAAAATATGAAAAAGTCATTAAAGAGCTAGACAGTATAACAAAAGATACAACAGAACTTAAAGAAATGAAAGAGTCATTGAGAGGATTTTAAAATAGAGCACAAAGCTTAAGCAACATGCTAGAACAAGCAGAACAAAGAATCTCAGACAAGGCTTTTGAACAAACCTAGTAAGTCAAATCACTAAATTATGATCCATCACATAAACAGAAGCAAAACCAAGACCAAATGATCATCTCAATAGAGGAAGAAAAAGCATTCAATAACCCAGCACCCTTTCATGATAAAAACCCTTAACAAAATATGAATACAAGGAACATACCTCCAAATAATAAAGCCGTTTATGATAAACCCACAGCCAACATCATGCTGAGTGGGGAAAAGTTGAAAACATTACCCCTAACAACAGAAACCAGGCAAGGGTGTCCAGTGTCACCACTAGAAGTCCTAGCCTAAATAATCAGGCAAGAGAAAGAAATAAAGGATATCCACATCAGGAAAGAGGAGGTCTAACTATCTTTGTTCTCTGGTGATATGATCTTATATTTAGAAAATCCTAAGGATTCTATCAAATGGCTCCTAGAATTGATAAAGAAAATCAGCAAAGTCTCAGGGAAAATCAATGTACACAAATCAGTAGCATTTCTACATACTATTAACAGTTAAGCAGAGTCACATCGAAGACTCAGTACCATTTACAATAGCTACAAAGAAAATAAAATACATAGGAATTTACTTAACCAAGGAGGTTAAAGATCTCGACAAGGAGAACTATAAAGCACTGATGAAATGTATACCAGGGAGGGAGAAGGCAAGATGGCTGACTGGAGCCAGCTTTCCACAGAGGCTTCCGTACAGGAGAGTTAAAGGACAGAAGTTTACCAAGTAACCTGATGGATTAGAGCTGAGCCAAGAGAGAACGTTGAAAAACACACATCAACCCTGCTGAGGCAAGCTGTGACGCCAAGGATACAAACAAAAGGTACAAAATCCATCGCCAAGCGGATGGGAATCCCCTGCCCCATGAGAATGGCTGGCAGTACTCCATACAAACAAGCAAGCAGAGTTCAAAAGTCCTCCCATTATATCCCATGAGAGAGAGACCCTCAAAAACTGGACCTACTTCCCTTACTAGGGTGCCATGGTGCTCTCCTGCCAGGCATAAAACTATATATATTCTCTACCTGCAATTCCCAACATTCCCCTCTACTCTCATTCTGAGGTCTGGAAGCCTGACCCCCAGGAGTCCAGATTCTTGGGTATTTTCTGTTTTTCTTTTTTGTTTTGTTTTGTTTGGTTTGGTTTTTTGTAGAGACAGAGTCTCACTGTACCGCCCTTGGGTAGAGTGCCCTGGCATCACACGGCTCACAGCAACCTCTAACTCTTGGGCTTACGCGATTCTTTTGCCTCAGCCTCCCAAGCAGCTGGGACTACAGGTGCCCGCCACAACGCCCGGCTATTTTTTTGTTGCAGTTTGGCCTGGACTGGGTTTGAACCCGCCACCCTCAGCATATGGGGCCGGCGCCCTACTCACTGAGCCACAGGCACTGCCCATTTTGGGGTATTTTCCCAAGAGGTGTGGACAAGGCATGGACTGCTGCTGGTCAGTGCTGATTCTGCAACATGGAAGTAAAGAAAGGACAGTCGGCTGAGAAGACAATCACACAGGAGCAGCAGTACTCTGAGGCACAGAACAGCAGCTGCAGTGGCAACAATAGGGGTCACACTTGGATATTCCGGAGTCATACACCCTGTCCCTCTGGGCAAGCAGAGGAGGCCAGGCATCTTCTCTGGTGACAGCCACAGGCAGAACAGATCTGGGACAGAAATGTAGGCCCCATGAGTAAAGGGTCTGCCTTAGGCAGTACCAGCCTGGGCAGAGCACGGGGACTAGAATACACAGGCACAGAGCCGGCAGATTCCCAGGGCAGGGCTGACCCAGAGGACTGCTTTCCGGAGCCTAAGATGCACCTAGCCCACAGGGGATCATTAGCTGAGAAAAGGAGGGCAGGCAGACGCTGGAAATGACAGCTAACCGTGCTGCTCCAATACAAACTGCAGCCAAGACCGGGCAGCGGCAGAGACAGGGCCTGAGTTGCAGGTTCTATGAACTCAGTGTCTGTTCTGTCAGTAAAATGAATCAGGGGCGGGGCTGAAACCAAGTGAACAGCCCCAGCCTTCATTAAGCACCCAAGGTTGTCATGCCTTACTTCCCCTGCCGGATAGTGGCACAGAGCAGCAGCCTGGCTGAGGAGACATAGATCTCCCTGTGATTCAGGCAGGTGCAAAGCCCTGGAGTATGTGCTCATTGGAGGCAACTGGAGTATGTGCTAATTGGAGGCAACTGAATCACAGCCCTGCGGGGTTATCAGTGACTGGGTGTGACAGAGGGGCAAGGTGGGAAAGGAGGCATCAACCTTCCCAGACTAATCTGTTTGCTGGGTGGGACCTCCTGACCTCACGGAGCACCAGAGCAAGTCATATTTGAGTTGTCAGCAGACCCCTGCAGTAACCCCTAGTTACCGGAGACCTTTTGAACTCTCCCACCTGAAACAGGTGCTGAGTGAGCCATTGATTTGGACCTCCTGAACTGTGACAATCACCTGGGGATTATCCAAGTGGTACCCTGGTTGTGTTGTTGTAAGGTGGCTTGATATTCCATTTCCAATTGTTGCCTGTAGGAGGCGGGGTGACTTAATTGCTGGTAATTCTCCATAGCTGAAACTTCAACCTAGAGTAACTGACTCGCTAGGGTAGGACAGAGACCAGCTGAAAACAAGACAGAGCCACTTAGCCCTACCACACCAAGCAGGTCCCCAGTTTCTAAGGCTGTAGCACAGTACGGGTCCTCAGCAAAAAAACTCTGGTAACACGAATAACCAGAGTAAATCAACCCCCCCCCCCAAGGAAAGATATGGCAGACGCAACTGAAGATCCCATTCATAAACAGTTGGCTGAGATGTCAGAAATCAAATTCAGATTTGGATTGCAAACAAGATTAACAGAATGAAGGAAAAGTTGGAATTAGAAATTCCAGGAGCAACTTAAAAGTTGACTCAAGAATTCAACGAATTTAAAGACAAAAGCACCAAAGATTTGGACACATTGAGAAAAGAATTTGCAGCCCTCAAAGATCTGAAAAATATAGTAGAATCCCTCAGTAACAGACTAGAATAAGCAGAAAAAGAATTTATGATATTGAAGACAAAGATTTTTAACGCTCACGAACACTCAGAGAGGAAGAGAAATGAAGAGCAAAAACAGATCATTTTGTCAGAGAGCTCTAGGATAATTCGAAGAAAGCTAATATTCTAGGATAATTCGAAGAAAGCTAATATTCGTCTTATAGGAATCCCTGAAAGCAAAGAAAGTGGCTTCGCAAGGCACAGAAGCTCTTCTCCATGAAATTATGAAAGAGAATTTTCCAGACATGCCAAGAGATTCTGAAATTCAGATAGCAGACAGTTTCAGAACCCCAGCACGACTCAACCCGAATAATACATCCCCCAGGCACATCATAATTAACTTCACTAAAGTTAATATGAAGGAGAAAATTCTGAAAGCAGCCAGATGCAAGAAAACCATAACCTACAAAGGGAAGAATATTAGAATGACTACAGATCTCTCTGCTGAAACCTTTCAAGCTAGAAGAGGGTAGTCATGGACTTATAATCTCCTATAACAAAATAAATTTCAACCCAGGATCCTGTATCCAGCTAAACTGAGTTTCATTTATGATGGAGAAATTAAGTATTTTAATGACATTCACATGTTGAAGAAATTTGCCATAACTAAACCAGCTCTCCAGGGTATTTTCAGACCTATCCTCCATAATGATCAGCACGATCCTCTACCACAAAAGTAAACTCACTTAGAAACTTTTCATCAAACTCCAACTTCTGCAGTGGCGAAAGGATTAAATATGTCCACTGGGCTTTCGAAAAACTCGATACCCAAAATTCTCCCAGGCTTATCAATATTCTCCATTAATGTGGATGACTTAAATTGTCCACTAAAGAGGCACAGACTGGATGACTGGATACAAAAACTCAGGCCAGATATTTGCTGCATACAAGAATCTCTTCTTACCTTAAAAGATAAATATAGACTCAGAATGAAGGGATGGTCGTCTATATTTCAGGCAAATAGAAATCAGAAAAAAGCAGGTGTTGCGATTCTATTTGCAGATACAATAGGCTTTACCATCAAAAGTAAGGAAGGATAAGGACGGTCACTTCATATATGTTAAGGGTAATACTCAATATGATGAGATTTCAATTATTAATATTTATGCACCCAACCTTAATGTGCCTCAATTTATAAGAGAAACTCTAACAGACATGAGCAACGAACGTGATTTCCTCCAGCTCCATAATAGTCAGAGATTTTAACACTCCTTTGGCAGTGTTCGATAGCTCCTCCAAGAAGAAGCTGAGCAAAGAAATTTTAGATTTAAACTTAACCATTCAACATTTGGATTTAACAGACATCTACAGAACATTTGATCCCAACAAAACTGAATACACATTCTTCTCATCAGCCCACGGAATATAGTCCAAAATCAATCACATCTTAGGTCACAAGTCTAACCTCAGTAAATTTAAAAGAATACAAATAATTCCTTGCATCTTCTCAGACCACCATGGAATAAAAGTTGAACTCAGTAACAACAGGAATCTGCATACTCATACAAAAACATGGAAGTTAAATAACCTAATTCTGAATGATAGCTGGGTTATAGACGAGATTAAGAAGGAAATTACCAAATTTTTGGAACAAAATGACGATTAAGACATGAATTATCAGAACCTCTGGGATACTGCAGTCCTAAGAGGGAAGTTTATAGCACTGTAAGCCTTTCTCAAGAGAATGGAAAGAGAGGAAGTCAACAACTTTATGGGACATCTCGAGCAACTGGAAAAGGAAGAACATTCAAACTCCAAACCCAGTAGAAGAAAAGAAATAATCAAAATTAGAGCAGAATTAAATGAAATTGAAAACAAAAGGATTATACAACAGATCAATAAATTTAAAAGTTGTTTTTTTGAAAAGGTCAATAAAATAGATAAACCTCTGGCAAACCTAATTAGAAGTAGAAGAGTAAAATCTCTAATTTCTTCAATCAGAAATGATAAAGGCCAATACTAACAGACTCCTCAGAAATTCAAAAAATTATTAATATTATAAGAAACTTTATTCTCAGAAATATGAAAATTATGAAGGAAATTGACCAATACTTGGAAGCACATCACCTTCCAAGACTTTGCCAGAATCAAGTGGAAATGTTGAACAGGCCTATATCAAGTTTTGAAATAGCATCAACCATACAAATTCTCCCTAAAAAGAAAATCCCGGGACCAGATGCCTTAACATCAGAATTCTACCAAACCTTTAAAGAGGAACAAGTAGTTATATTATTCAACCTTTTCCAAAATATAGAAAAAGAAGGACTACTACCCAACACGTTCTATGAAGCAAACATCACCCTGATCCCCAAACCAGGAAAAGACCCAAGAGGAAAAGAAAATTATAGACCAATATCACTAATGAATATTGATGCAAAAATATTCAATAAGATCCTAACAAACAGAATCCAGCAAAGCAACACATCAAACAAATTATACATCATGATCAAGTGGGTAAGATCCCAGGGTCTCAAGGCTGGTTCAATATACGTAAATCTATAAATATAATACAGCACATAAAGAAATTTTAAAAAGGACCATATGATTCTCTCAATTGATGCAGAAAAAGCTTTTGATGATATCCAGCATCCTTTCATGATCTGAACACTTAAGAAAACTGGTATAGAAGGGACATTTCTTAAACTGATAGAGGCCATCTACAGCAAACCCACAGCCAATATCGTATTGAATGGAGTTAAATTGGAATCATTTCCACTCAGATCAGGAACCAGACAAGGCTGCCCATTGTCTCCATTGCTCGCTAACATTGTAATGGAAGTTTTAGCCATCGCAATTAGGGAAGAAAGGCGATCAAGGGTATCCACATAGGGTCAGAAGAGATCAAACTCTTGCTCTTCGCAGATGATATGATTGTGTATCTGGAAAACACCAGGGATTCTACTACAAAACTCTTAGAAGTGATCAAGGAATACAGCAGCATCTCAGGTTACAAAATCAACGTTCATAAATCGGTAGCCTTTATGTATACCAACAATAGTCAAGCTGAAAAAACAGTCAAGGACTCTATTCCATTCACACTAGTGCCAAAGAAGAGGAAATATTTGGGAGTTTATCTAACAAAGGACGTGAAAGATCTCTATAAAGAGAACTATGAAACTCTAAGAAAAGAAATAGCTGAAGACGTTAAGAAATGGAAAAACATACCATGCTCATGGCTGGGAAGAATCAACATTGTTAAAATGTCCATATTACCCAAAGCAATATACAATTTTAATGCAATCCCTATTAAAGCTCCACTGTCAGACTTTAAAGATCTCAAAAAAATAATACTTCATTTTATATGGAATCAGAAAAAACCTTGAATAGCCAAGACATTACTTAAGAAATAAAAGCAAAGCAGGAGGAATCACAGTACCAGACCTCAGACTATACTATCAATCAATAGTGATCAAAACAGCATGGTACTGGCACAAAACTGAGAGGTGGATGTCTGGAACAGAACAGAGAACCAAGAGACAAATCCAGCTACTTACCATTATTTGATCTTTGACAAGCCAGTTAAAAACATTCAGTGGGGAAAAGATTCCCTATTTAACAAATGGTGGTGGATGAACTGGCTGGCGAACTGTACAAGACTGAAACTGGACCCACACCTTTCACCATTAACTAAGCTATACGCTCACTGGATTAAAGATTTACACTTAAGATATGAAACTATAAAAATAGTAGAAGAACGTGCAGGGAAGACTCTTAAAGAAATCGGCCTGGGCATATATGAGAAGGACCCCCTGAGCAATTGAAGTAGCATCAAAAATACACTACTGGGACCTGATCAAATTAAAAAGCTTCTGCACAGCCAAGAACACAGCAAGTAAAGCAAGCAGACTGCCCTCAGAATGGGAGAAGATATTTACAGGTTATTTTGCTGGTTTAATAGTTTAATAAAGGTTTAATAACCAGAATCCACAGAGAACTCAAACGTATTAGCAAGAAAACAACAAGTGATCCCATCTCAGGCTGGGCAAGGGACTTAAAGATAAACTTCTCTGAAGAAGACAGGCACACAGCACATGAAAAAATGCTCATCATCCCTAATTTTCAGAGAAATGCAAATCGAAACTACTTTGACATGTCATCTAACTCTAGTAAGATTAGCCTGTATCACAAAATCTCAAGGTTAGAGATGTTGGCGTGGAAGTGGAGAAGAGGGAACACTTCTACACCGCTGGTGGGAATGCAAACTAATACGTTCCTTTTGGAAAGATGTTTGGAGAACACTTAGAGATCCAAAAATAGACCTGCCACTCGATCCTACAATTCCTCTACTAGGTATATACCCAGAAGACTAAAAATCACATTTTAACAAAGATATTTGTACCAGAATGTTTACTGCAGCCCAATTCATAATTGCTAAGTCATGGAAGAAGCCAAAGTGCCCATCGATTCACGAATGGATTAATAAATTGTGGTATATGTACACCATGGAATATTATGCAGCCTTAAAGAAAGATGGAGACTTTACCTCTTTCATGTTTACATGGATGGAGCTGGAACATATTCTTCTTAGCAAAGTATCTCAAGAATGGAAGAAAAAGTATCCAATATACTCAGCCCTACTATAAACTAATTTATAGCTTTCATATGAAAGCTATAACCCAATTATAACCTATGAATATGGGGAAAGGGGAAAGGGAGGGAAAGGGAGGGTGAAGGAAGGGTGGAGGGAGAGTAATTGGCGGGACCACACCTACAGTGCATCTTATAAGGGTACATGTGAAACTTACTAAACGTAGAATATAAATGTCTTAACACAATAGGTAAAAAAATGCCAGGAAGGCTATGTTAACCAGTGTGATGAAAATATGTCAAATGGTATATAAAACCAGTGTATAGTGCCCCATGATTGCATTAATGTACGCACCTATGACTTAATAATAAATTAAAAAAAAAAAGAAATGTATACCAGGGAATACTATTCAGCCATAAAAAAGATGGAGAGACTACATCTATTTACTTGGATGGAACTGAAGTGACTCTCAGTAGAGTGTCACAAGAATAGAAATGGAAGTATTCAATGTACTTAATACTAACATGAAACCAGTAGAAAAACAACTGCATACTCCTATGAGAGAAAAACACAGGTATATTCATGGGGGGAGGGAGGGAGCAGTAGGAAAAGAGGAAAGGGTTAGGAGGCAGGGAATATGCTAGGTAAGCTCTCACCTAAAGGACACAATGTAAGGGCGTACAGCACACCCCTGGATAAGAGTTCAACTACAACTTGAACTTTACCTTAGAAATGTAAACAATGTAACATAATCATTTGTACCCTCATATTACTCTGAAATTAAAAAACAAACAAACAAACAAAAAAAACAAAAAAAATTACAGATGACACACACAAGGGGAATACATCCCATACTCATAGACCGGTAAAAAAACATCATTAAAACGTCCACACTGCCCAAAGTGATTCAAAGATTCAATATAATCCCCATCCAAATACCAACATCATATTTCATAGACCTAGAAAATATAATTCTTTGTTTCATTTGGGACCAAAAGAACCCAAATAGTGAAAGCAATCTTAAGCTAAAAGAAAAAATTTGGAGGGATCACATTATCTGACTTCAAATTATAATAGAAGGCTACAATAATAAAAAACAGCATGATGCCTATATAAAAATGGAGAAATAGATCAATGGAACAGAATAGAGAACCCAGAAATAAAACCATCTTCCTACAACCAACTGATCCCTGACAAAGCAGACACCAACATACATTGGAGAAAGGGAAGTCATATTCAATAAATCAGAGGTCCTCAAACTGCGACCCGCGTGCCAGATGAGATGGTGTGATTGTATTTGTTCTTATTTTGTTTTTTTTTTACTTCAAAATAAGATATGTGCAGTGTGCATAGGAATTTGTTCATAGTTTTTTTTTTTAAACTATAGTCCGGCCCTCCAACGGTCTGAGGGTCAGTGAATTGGCCCCCTGTTTAAAAAGTTTGAGGACGCCTGCAATAAATGATGCTAGGACGATTGAATAGCCACATGCAGAAGAATGAAACAGGACCACTATCTCTAGCCACACTCAAAAATTAATTCAAGATAGATAAAAGACTTAAATGTAGACATGAAACCCTAAAAGATTTAGAAGAAAACACAGGGGGCGACGCCTGTGGCTCAGTGAGTAGGGCGCCGGCCCCATATGCCGAGGGTGGCGGGTTCAAACCCAGCCCCGGCCAAACTGCAACAACAACAAAAAAAATAGCCGGGCGTTGTGGCGGGCGCCTGTAGTCCCAGCTGCTCGGGAGGCTGAGGCAAGAGAATCGCGTAAGCCCAAGAGTTAGAGGTTGCTGTGAGCCGTGTGACGCCATGGCACTCTACCCGAGGGTGGTACAGTGAGACTCTGTCTCTACAAAAAAAAAAAAAAAAAGAAGAAAACACAGGAAAAAAATCTTCTAGACATCAATGTAGGCAAAAAAATTATGACTAAGACCCCAAAGGCAAACACAACGTGTCTATAAAGTTCATGTGCAATTTTAAAATAGTTTAATGTTTTAAGCTATCTTAAATTACACATGAACTTTACGGACACCCTTTATAGGAGCAACAACAATAAAAAAATAGATGGGTTTAATTAAAGTGAAAAGCTTCTGTGTAGCAAAGGAAATAATCAGTAAACAACCTACAGAATTGGAGAGAACTTTTGCAAACTATAAATCCAATAGGTTAAAGCCAAGATCTACAAAGAACTCAAACACATCAGCAAGAAAAAAAAAATCAATTGAATTAAAAAAAAGCAAAAGATGTAAAAAGAAGTTTTGCAAAAGAAGATAAATGGCCAAAAAACATTAAGAAATGTTTAACATCACTAATCATCAGAGAAATACAAATAAAAACCACAGATACCAACTTACCCCTGTCAGAATGGCCATCATTAAAGTCAAAAAATAACATGCTATCAGGGATGCAGAAAGAAAGGAACACTTATACACTATTGGTAGGACTGCAAATGATCATAACGTCTGTGGAAAACAGTAAGGACATTCTTCAAGGATATAAATGTAGACTTACCATTTGATCCAGCACTCTTACTACTAGATATCTTTTCAAAGAAAAGAAGTCATTTTATCAAAAAGACACTTGGCCTTGAATGTATATTGCAACACAATTCACAACTGCAAAGATGTAGAATCAATGTAATTGTCCATCAATTTCATGAGTAGATAAAGGAAATGTGGTACTTATATACCATGGAGTACTATTCAGCCAAAAAAAAAATTTTTTTAAATTAAATAATGCTGTTTATAGCAACTTAGATAGACCTGGAGCCCATCACCTTAAGTGAAGTATCTCAGGAATGGAAAAACAAACGCCACATGTACTCTCTAATGAATGGGGGCTAAACTATGGGCACACATGAGCACAAATAGAGCCTTTGAAAATTTTTGTTTTGGGGTGGCGCTTCTCAGTGAGTAGGGCACTGGCCCCATATACAGAGGGTGGAGGGTTTGAACCCAGCCCCAGCCAAACTGCAACAAAAAATAGCCATGGGTTTGTGGCAGGCACCTGTAGTCCCAGCTACTCTGGAGGCTGAGGGAAGAGTATTGCTTGAGCTCAAGAGTTTGAGACTGCTGTGGCACTCAACCCAGGGCAACAGAGACTCTGTCTCAAACAAACAAACAAACAACAACAACAACAACAACAACAAAAAACCAGCAAGAGGATTAGGCCTACAGGACAAAGTTTGCCAATCCTTGGTTTAGTGGAACAAGAGCAACAAAGCAGAACAATGTGAGTGGGAACCCACATCCACTCCTAGTTCTTCACAAATCACTTAATTTCTGTACCTCAATTTCCTCATCATAAATCTACACTTTCTCATTTATTAGGTGTCTGATCTTTACAAAGGTAAAAAACTACATAGATACTTGTATATGCATTTTCAACTTTATTCTCTGCAAAAATTAATTCCATTTTCATGATTTTTCTAGGTCACTGAAAGTATTAAAGTTCTCTCCTATGTACCTGCACTTAACAAACACAGTCATGCATTATTTAATGTACAGATACAGTCTCATAAATGCATCATCAGGTGATTTTGTTGTGCAAAATCTTACACAAGTCTATAGTCCTATTACACATCTAGACTATATAATACCCTACTGCTCCTAGGCTACAAACCGGTACAGCATGTTCTGTACTGAATAGTGTAAGCGGTTGTAACACAGTAATAAGTAGTTGTGTATCTAAACATAGCTAAACACAGGAAAGGTACAGTAAAAATATGGTTTAACAGATAAAAAATGTACATTTGAATTACGCTGAATGAAGATTTTGGACTGGAAGTTATTTTGGGTGAGTCAGTGGGTAAATGGTGAGTAAACGTGAAGGCAAAGGACATTATTGTACAGTACAGTAGACTATTTGCTGTACACTTAAGCTACACTAAATTTATCTTTAAAAAGTAATTGCACATGGCTCAGCACCTGTAGCTCAGCAGCTAGGGTGCCAGCCACATGCACTGGGACTGATGGATTTCAAACCAGCCCAGGCCTGGCAAACAACAATGACAACAACAACAACAACAACAACAACAACAACAACAACAAAATAGCCGGGTGTTATGGCGGGCATATGTAGTCCCACCTACTTGGGAGGCTGAGGCAAGAGAATTGCTTAAGCCCAAGAGTTTGAGGATACTGTGAGCTGTAATGTCATAGCACTCTATCGAGGGTACCATAGTGAGACTCTATTTCTTTTTTTTTTTGCACTTTTTTTTGGCCGGGGCTGGGTTTGAACCCACCACCTGCGGCATATGGGGCCGGCACCCTACTCCTTTGAGCCACAGGCGCTGCCCGAGACTCTATTTCAAAAAACAAACAAAAAAAGTAATTGCACAATATTACAAGGTCACTTGGCAATAAAGATTTTTCAACTCAACTATATATAATCTTATGAAACCAGTGTCCTATGTCATTATGGAACATGTAAACATATGCCCAAAAGTCACCTATAAAACAGCCATACCCAGGAAAATGGGAAATTATAGCTAAATGTACCTTTATTTACAAAATACTCATTACAAAATGATACAAAGAAGTGGCCAACATGCAAAGAATATTTTGCAAATAAAGGTACATTTAGCTACAATTTCCCATTTTCCCTGTGTATGGTGACTTTAGGGGCAACTTTAGGACACTCTGTATATTAAATGAAAGTGACACAGAACTCATAAGTATAAAACCTGGAGCAGGAGATTGACCTCACACTGGCAATATACAACACATACACACACGTACACATACACATTCCACTTTGGAAGCAAGCAAAGAGGTCTTAGTCTGAAATGTTGCTAAAAATGAAATCTGGTTTAAGAGATTTGAGGTTTAGCATGCCAAACTGCATATTAAGTTGAAGTGCAGGATGGCTTTACTCTGAAAGAAGCTAGTTAATACACACAGTCTACAGGAAAACTTCCAAGTATTAGAGAGCAGTGAAAATGATCTGAGCTAATGAAGTTCTTTTCTTTGTAAAAAGAAAAAGAAAGCAACTTCCCTATAATATGCATTACAGAATTAAAATTCACTTTTCTGTTATTCTGCTATCTTAATAGGGCAGCATTCAAAATAAAACGGCTGCGTAAATCCAAAATTATCATGATAGTAATAAGAAAAAAAAATGACCAGTTTAGCTGTCTCAGGTTTCTCAGAAAGGAAGGAAAAAGAGATAATCTAACTTCTCTTGGCTTCTCTTGGATAGCTTTTAGATCTACATAGCTTTGACAGTGTAAAAAAGGATCCTAAACTTAGAAAAAGAAGAAATTAAATAGCTGCAAAAAAACTATTTTCAAAAGACCGCTTCTTTCTGCCAAACTGGCAAATGAACACTGAAAATAGCTAGCATAAAGTCCACAAGTAGAAAATTATCCAAACTTGGGATACAACTATTGTATGAAATATCATTCTAACTTTTCCATTTCCTATGAAAACATATAATATTACCTATAATGATCCAGCTTTCCATTTAAGTACATTTTTCTTTCTTTTTTATTTTTTTTGGTAGAGACAGAGTCTCACTTTATGGCCCTCGGGTAGAGTGCCGTGGCCTCACACGGCTCACAGCAAACCCCAAGTCTTGGGCTTACGCGATTCTCTTGCCTCAGCCTCCCAAGCAGCTGGGACAACAGGCGCCCGCCACAACGCCCGGCTATTTTTTTTTTTTTTTTGTAGAGACAGAGTCTCACTTTATGGCCCTCGGTAGAGTGCCATGGCCTCACACGGCTCACAGCAACCTCCAACTCCTGGGCTTAAGCGATTCTCTTTGCCTCAGCCTCCCGAGTAGCTGGGACTACAGGCGCCTGCCACAACGCCCGGCTATTTTTTGTTTGCAGTTTGGCCGGGGCCGGGTTTGAACCCGCCACCCTCGGTATATGGAGCCAGCGCCTTACCGACTGAGTCACAGGCGCCGCCCACGCCCGGCTATTTTCTTGTGGCAGTTTGGCCGGGGCTGGGTTTGAACCCGCCACCCTCAGCATATGGGGCCGGCGCCCTACTCACTGAGCCACAGGCGCCGCCCTTAAGTACATTTTTCAGACAGCTGAAATTTTTCTAGTAATATTTGACTTCCATACATTTGATTTTTCAACTACTCAAAATATTATGTTACATTATACTTTAATTATTATTATTATTTTTTCTTTTTGCTGTTTTTGGCCAGGGCTGGATTTGAACCCACCACTTTTGATATATGGGGCCAGCACCCTACTCCTTTGAGCCACAGGCGCCACCCATTGTACTTTAATTCTTCACAACAGTTTATCAAACTTTTAATTCAGAATTTCATACAGTGACCAAAAAATAAACATTTCGGGCTCTAACGATATGCCAGCAAATAGTTTAATTTTACCACTTTTGGCATCTCTATTTAGTCATCAGCGTTTGCTTTTATAATTTTTGATGTATTGTCTTTATTTTGAAAACATAAGTTAAAATAACTGCAGTTATTGGGAACCCAAGTTCTCAAAGCTGATGTATTTGAGACAAAGGCAAAAATTACTTAGGTCCCTAAAGGTGAACCTTTGGCCTCAACTGAGGCTCTGTAAACTTAAATCAATCACATTTTAAATTAATTACGTATTACATATGTAAGTTTAGAAATTCATAGTTAAATATTATTTTAAAGGGAATCATTAATATCACTGTTTGTAAGCATCATTAAAAGCTTGAGATTTTTTAAAAGCGAACTTTGAGAATCTTATTTTATTATACTTCAGAGAACTGAACTTCTCCCCAATATATCTCTAATAATTAAATCTATACAAAATTAGTACAATTTTATAAAATAATATTAATAGAGAATAACCCCCTTCCTCGAACTACAAACAACAAATATAAAATTATTTAGAATATCTTCACTGGAAAAGACCCAAATTCACTACATACCATTTTAAAGTCAGTTAAGTCTTCCTAATTTTGCTCTGTCCTTCACTGTAAGGTACTATAATAATTTTAGAATTATTACTGTTATGGTGGAAAAATCTAGAAGTATTGTATTGTATCAGAGTATAAAGCTATTTCACTTCTAGAAGCTCTCATTTCTTTTCCTTTGTTATCCCACTGAACATAAGTGAATTAAATTAAACCAAATTTATTCAGTATTACAATATCATTTGTTTGAGGGCTTTCTACTCTACTGTTGAAAAAGAGTTAACATAACTTTAGACCAGGCGTCCTCAAACTGCGGCCCATGGGCCACATGAAACGGTGTGAATTTTATTTGTTCCTGTTTTGTTTTTTACTTCAAAATAAGATATGTGCAGTGTACATAGGAATTTGTTCATAGTTTTTTTTTTTAAACTGTAGTCCGGCCCTCCAACAGTCTGAGGGACAGTGAATTGACCCCCTGTTTAAAAAGTTTGAGGACGCCTGCTTTAGACAGTCATCCTTAGAAAGATCTGCTTGCGGGTGGAACCTGTGCTCAGTGGGTAGGGCGCGGGCCCCATACATGGAGGGTGACAAGTTCAAACCCAGCCCTGGCCATATTGCATCAAAAAAATAGCCTGGTGTTGTGGTGGGCACCTGTAGCCCCAGGTACTCAGGAGGCTGAGGCAAGAGAATCGCCTAAGCCCAGGAGTTGGAGGTTGCTGTGAGCTGTGAGGCCATAACACTCTACCAAGGGTGATAAAGTGATACTGTGTCTCTGAAAAAAAAAAAGAAAGATCTGCTTACAAGACTAGCCCATGGTTGGTGCCTAGAAACTTTTATTTCAGGAAGGTTCCCTGAAATCCACTTTTTTCTAACTGAAAAGAATGGTTCACTGTGCCTGAATTGCTTGAACAAATAATGTGGTATGATATGTTAATATCTGCTTTTCTTTTGGGAGTCTGAAATTTTAATACATGCTAGACAGAAGGTGCCTGTGTAATCAGGTTTCAATAAAAACCTTGAGCATCGCGTCACTAACATGTTATACGTTTCGTCACAAATCAATGCCAGAAGAATTAAACACATCTTGTGTGGCTCCATAAAAAGATTCTTGAAAGCTTGCGCCTGGTTTCCTCTGGGATTCAATCCATGCACCTTTTCCCTTTGTTAATTTTATTTCAAATCCTTTAGTATAAAAAATTTTAGCTGTGAATACAACTATATTCTGAGTCCCATGAGTCTTCTAGGAGGATCACAGAATTTGGAGTAGTCTTCAGGATTCCTGAACAAGGTGGTATTATAAATGGGATTCACCAATCTCAAAAAATATGGTGAAAACACGGTTTGGGAAAAGAAGGAATGAAGAGGTGTATGAAGAATATGACAAACCTTTGGTGCCTGGGTAACTATATAGTTACCCATGATATTAAACAGTAGATGAGCTGCTTTCTGTTGTGACAGGTGTAAATTACCTTTGGAATTTGAAAATAATAGATTCAGTGGTGGAAGAGTTGGCCTGCTTATTCAGTGGCTGCTTTGCCAATGCTGGCTGAGGCAAAGGGAGACAGGAGCACATCATAGGTGGTATCTTTTGTTTTTTGTTCTTTTGTGGCAGATGGGAAGACAAAGAGCCCAAACATTTCCAAAGACAAGCTTTGGGTGGGCTAAAAATATTATAAGTTTACACTGTTATCTCCTCTAAGTGGGCAGAAAAAGGGATAAATCAACTCCTAGAGCTGCATAAGTAAGGGGAGGGCAATGTCCTACAACAGTTTTTTCAGCCTACCTGCTGCTCCACTGACCCATCCCTCTTGCATTCCAGCCACAATCTATACCAAACTCCCAGCCCCACTGCTGCAATCTGAACCTATAAATATGAAATTTACTGCAAGGGGTTTAAATAAATATGTAATTATTATGAGGAAAAAAATTTTTCACAAAATGCTTCTGTATTTGTGGGCATTGCATCTGGATGTATGATAAAACTGATGTAAAAGGTTGTATGCTTATAATTTCATAAATGCTAGACTGAAAAGTAAAATTCAGGTAAAACTGAAAAGAAAAATTCTTTCTCTTTACTTCAGCCAATATAGGCAAAGCAGCCAGGAAAAAAGCCAGCCAACTCTTCTGGTGTTGGATCTTCTACCATTTTCAAATGTCACAGGCCATTTTGTTGCTGGTGAGCAGACTTAAATTCAAACATATTAAATATTAGAATAAGTCTCCACACTGATGATTTTTGCCTATTGAAACTTCTGCAAAAGTGGGCATATAAAAAGAGAAGCAATCTTGGCCAGGCATGATGGCTCATCCCTGTAATCCTAGCACTCTGGGAGACTGAGGCATGATCGCATGAGGTCAGGAGTTTGAAATCAGCCTGAGCAAGAGTGAGACTATCATCTCCACAAAAAATAGAAAAATTGAGCTGGGGCATTGTGCCATGTGCCTATACTATAGTGCCAGCTGCTCCAGAGGTGGAGCCAGTAGGTTTGCTTGAGCCCAAGAGTTTGAGGTTGCAGTGAGCCCTGATGCTACTATATTCTAACCTGGTTGACATAGCCAGATCCGTCTTAAAAAAAAAAAGAGGCAATCTCTAGATATACACACACTTTTAGAGTTTTAAAAACCACTTTTAGTTGCTAATGAGCTTTTATAAAATCAGATGTCTGACCCTTACAGGCTGATGACTTTCCTGCCTGATGTGCTTTTTTGAGTAGGTTGATTTGGATTCTAACAATGACCAGATAAAAAGGGATTAAGAAAGCCTTGCTTATCACTTGGACTTAGAACACAATTCTATGGCTTTCCTGCTGCAGAAGACTAGCTGTTAACTTTTTTTGAATTCTGAATTCATACGTTCTATTTACCTCTGCCTGACTGTAAGCTCAAATAGGGTATGTCTGATATAGGCCTTTCAGCCTCAGCATGAGCTCTATTGAACTGAAAGTAGGCATAAGCTCAATGAACAGAACTTAGACTCAAGGATTGTTGCAGATTTAAGACACCCCTCTGTGGGCCTTAAGCTATGAAAAACATCAATGGATACCAGCTGGATTGTCTGGGTTGCATCCAAATACTCACAGGAAAGGGATTATTCTCAAATGGGACAATCTAAAATTGGGCTGCTAATTGAATCTGTTTTTGATGAAGTGGCTAATTGCATTCCTAACTTGTGATTCCTGCCAAAAGCTACAAGTTGGGGCATATCACAAGGAGTACTTCCCTGAGAAACTAGATTCTAGACTCCCTCTAATGGATGCCTCACTGCTTTTGACTTGTGTTCAGATTCCTGATCACTTGCAATTTACAACAGTGGAATTGTAATTGGACTCTACTTCCCTCATCTTTCTCCTGGTGCTCACTATGTAGTAAGGCAGCTTGATTATGAAATGAAACTTTCCTCAAAAAGGGATTGTATTTTCCTAGGCTGTTCATGCTCACTAGGAAGAAAGAAAAGGAAGTTATATAAGTCCATTATAAAAAATCTTGAAAACTCAGGAGTTAATCCTGACCAATTCCTGAATACAATGTGTCTTTCTGATTAAATTATATAAAAAATATTTTTCTGAGATACTTTAGTTCGTCATGCACTCAACCCTTATGGATTAAAAATTTGGGTGAGAACAAAAGATAACTGAAAAACCATAAAGTTAAAACTTGTGAATGGGACACGCTAATTTTGTAACACCAGATACAAAACAAAACCCTGGCACATAGGGAGGCATGAGAAAGGGCATTAATAATTTTTGTTTTTCAGAACTGTTTTTGGAAGTGTTCCCTTCCCCTGAAGGAAACCTTCCCATGCTGTCT
The DNA here is from genome assembly GCF_027406575.1 of Nycticebus coucang. Classification (NCBI taxonomy): domain Eukaryota; kingdom Metazoa; phylum Chordata; class Mammalia; order Primates; family Lorisidae; genus Nycticebus; species Nycticebus coucang. Next base: position 58,915,319 of record NC_069790.1, read on the forward strand.
TTCCAAGTATCTTGAGTACCTTCAATTCACACTGACTGGTGAGCCCACAATCATGCTGGACAACCCCGATTAGGGAACAGCACAAGCTAGCCCAGTTCCTGTACTTTCATGCAGAACATCTCTAGATGTCAATCAGACATTATGAAGAGAATGAACTGATATTATGGACAAAACAAACGTGTCTGAAACTGACAGCCTTTATGCAGTTCTGAAACTCAACATTAAACCGAAAAGAACACATGATCCCATCTCAGGGTGGGCAAGGGACTTGAAGAAAAACTTCTCTAAAGAAGACAGATGCACAATCTACAAACACATGAAAAAAAGCTCATCATCCTTAATCATCAGAGAAATGCAAATCAAAACTACTTTGAGATATCACCTAACCCTAGTAAGAGTAGCCCACATAACAAAATCCCAAAACCAGAGATGTTGGCGTGGAGGAAAGGGCACACTTCTACACTGCTGGTGGGAATGCACACTAATACGTTCCTTCTGGAAGGATGTTTGGAGAATACTTAGAGACCTAAAAATAGACCTGTCATTCAATCCTATAATTCCTTTACTAGGTTTATACCCAGAAGAACAAAAATCACAATATAACAAAGACATCTGTACCAGAATGTTTAATGCAGCCCAATTCATAATTGCTAAGTCATGGAAGAAGCCCAAGTGCCCATCGACACACGAATGGATTAGCAAATTGTGGTACATGTATATATACCATGGAATATTATGCAGCCTTAAAGAAAGATGGAGACTTTACCTCTTTCATGTTTACATGGATGGAGCTGGAACATATTCTTCTTAGCAAAGTATCTCAGGAATGGAAGAAAAAGTATCCAATGTACTCAGCCCTACCATGAAGCTAAATTATAGCTTTCACATGAAGGCTATAACCCAACTACATCACAAGACTATGAGGAAAGGGCCAAGGAAGGGGAAGGGAGGGGGGAGGTTTTAGGGTGGAGGGAGGGTAATGAGTGGGGCCACACCTTGGTGCATCTTAGAATGGGTACAGGTGATACTTACTAAAGGCAGAATACAAATGTCTACATACAATAACTAAGAAAATGCCATGAAGGCTACGTTGAACAGTTTGATAAGAATATTTCAGATTGTATATGAAACAAGCACATTGTACCCCTTGATTGCACTAATGTACACAGCTATGATTTAACAATAAAAAAATAAATAAATAAAGAATAAAAAAAATAAAATTCCAAAAAAAAAAAACTGAATCAAGGACTGCATTAGGAATTCTAGGGTAGGAAATTCAGTCATGGAGAGGGCATACCTGAACTATTTAATATAAGTGCTCCTCAACTGAACAATGAGGTGATGTCCCAATGAGGACATTGTAAGTCAAAACCTCCGTAAGTCAAAAAAGCATTTATGCAAATTGACCAAGGAGTTGACAAAAATAAAAAGTATACTGAATGTCCCAATAAACCCATCATAAAGTTGAAAATGTTTAAGTCAAACTATCATAAGTTGGGGGCTGTCTATGTATGTCCTGCTTGAGGTATCCAAACAATTGTGAACTCTTTGTTTCCAAGGGTACTACTATGAGTAGCCTCTGGAACTGTACATCTTTCATGTGCCCTGATTATCATGATACTACTGAAAAGCATACAGGTCACTTTCAATTTAGCCAGATTTATGCTGTGTCTGAACTGATGCCTTAGGCCAGATAAAAAAGAAACTTAAATGAAGAAACTTAAAAAGGAAGCCACCTGCCCTTTTATGATAGACCTCTATAATTAATGAAATTTGTTTTAATTGGCTAAATTCCTGACTTCTAAAGAGAATACCTATTGAGACACCTTGGCCAAGTGTCTAGGGAGGTAGACTGCAGAAAGGTGTTAACACACTAGGCTTGAGACAGTTAACCCCTAGAAAGGCCTGCTTGCAAGATTGGCCCATGATGGGTACCTAGAAACTTAGATATCAGGAAGGTTCTCACCATTCCCTCATTGACAGGAGTGGTTTACCATGCCTAAATTGTTTGAACAATGTGGTGTATGTTAAACATCTACTTTTGGTCTTGAATCTGAATTTTGGTATATTCTAGAAAGAAGGCTCCTATATGACCAGCCTTTAATAAAAACCTTGGGTACTGAGTCTCTAATAAGCTTCCCTGGTAGATGTGTCAAATGTGTTGATGCTAGAGGAATTAAGCACATCTTATATTACTCCATGAGCCCTGGGGAAAATTAGAAGCAATAACACTAAAAAGTACTTGAGTGTCTAAGTATCTAAAATCTATGACTTTAAACTGTAGAGGAAACTTAGCCCTGATCTATACCGTAAGACTCATTTTCTGAGTGGGGCCTATAGCTTAAAGAGTAGGGCGCCGGCCCCATATACTGGAGGTGGCAGGTTCAAACCTGGCTCCAGCCAAAAACTGCAACCACCACCACCAACAAAAAGACTCACTTTCTGCTTGAGAGACCTGGAGAATCACAGGAATGGTACGTGAATTGTGTACATGCAGGAGATCAGAAAACTGGCCTCTAAAGCAGAACATCTATGTGAGGTGTGGCAATGCCAGGCCTAATGGTTATGGGAAAGATTCTCTAGATTCAAAAGGTTTCTAGATACTAGCGGCAGAGCCTTGCTTAAGGTCTGAATTTTGCAAAACAAATTGGAGACATTCTATCTGACACTTTTCCATATTCCCCCTTCAAATGCTAATGTCTGATAAGTAATTTTTAACTACTTTCTCCTGCTTTGTGATAATAAAGACAGACCCAAGGTTAACTCAGGAAGGCTCCTCCCAGAGTTCCTCGTCTCCCCACATATACCCAGACTTTGTGTTAAGCCTCTTCATTCCTCACACCAAGACTCCCCTCATGCGGTTACCCCAGACCCCTTCATTGAACAGTTATATTCTAAATATAGATTTATGTTACTCTATTAATAAAGAATTCCTTTTACTGTTAATACTATGTTTTACTATATTGTGTAAATCCCACTAAGCATGAGATCCTTCCATTTTTTGGAAACTGTGTGTATACAAGTTAATAATCACATCAAATTACCATTTTAAGTTTGGCACCTTGGTGTGTGTCTACAGTCCCAGCTACTCAAGAAGCTGAGGTGGGAGGATCTCTTCAGCCCAGGAGTTTGAGGCAAGCAGGGACAACACAATAAGACCCTGTCTCTTAAGAAAAAAAATCCCTCCCAGCAAGAGAGACAGGGGTGGCTAGGGGCATGGAGGAGCCAACACAAAGAGAGGCTGTTTGTGAGGTGGGGTGCAGGGTTCACTATGTCAGATGACCATTAGAGGGCCAGCACTAGCTCCTCCTCATATTCTTTCTCCAACCAGCAAACTGAGAAAGAAACAAACACCCCGAAGAAGGAGAGGAAAGCCAGCATGAGGAAAAACTCCAAATTCCTCTCTATCAGCGCCAAGAGGATTCAAAAGAAACTGGCAAACATCACTTTAGACCCCCCACCTAACAGGAGTGCTGATCCCATAAGCCATAACATCTATGAATGGAGATCAACCATTCCAGGACCTCCAGGATCTGGGTATGAGGGTGGTGTATTCTTCCTTGATATTACTTTTACACCAGAATATCCCTTCAAGCCTCCAAAGGTTACATTTCAGACAAGAATCTATCATTGTAATATTAACAGTCGAGGTGTTATTTGCTTGGATATATATCGAAAGATAACTGGAGTCCAGCACAAAGCATTTCTAAAGTCCTCTTTTCTATCTGCTCACTTCTTACAGACTATAATTCTGCCCACCCATTAGTAGGAAATATTGCCACTCAGTATACAACAGAGCAGAATATATCAGAATGGCCAGACAGTGGACCAAGAGACATACTACATAAAAACATAAAAACCCATACATTGGGTTTTCACAATTCTTAGATTATCTGTCTGTCACAGAAGAGAACTGATAATGATTTTGAAGGGGTGGGGGACAGTGGGAGTTGGTAAAGAGTAGGGTATTTCTGGTTTTTTTTTTTTTTTTGGCCGGGGCTGGGTTTGAACCTGCCACCTCCGGCATATGGGACTGGCGCCCTACTCCTTGAGCCACAGGTGCTGCCCAGGGTATTTCTATAACAGATATTTAGTCTTATTTCCCAAGATTTGGTTATAACTTAAGGTATCTTACTGTATTACACAGAATTGGTAATAGGAACTTTTAAAACTTCATTAGTTCTGCAATATTACCTGAAATGTAGTACAGAAAAGAATGTACATTTAGATATTTGGGTTCAATTGCTTGTAGTCTGTAAATTTAAAACAGCTTAATTTTGTACAGGTTACATACATGGCCATTTGTAAAGTACCTCTAAGACTATATATGTTCTTTTTTGGGGGGAGGAGATTTGTTTCCCTTTCTTGGAAGGGAATATTGATTATTTAACAGTTTTTAGAGAATATCATCTCATATATATAAAATGGGCATGTGGCTGTAAGACAACATACAGGAAATGAGTAGCTAATGTATTTTATTTTATATGCCAATCTACTTTGTTAAAGGTTTGAATCAGAACTTGTGGAAACCTGTAGTGAAATACCTTAAACTGTTAACTATAATGCGTAGAATAGGAATTGCTTGTGGATTGGTTATATGTTGTGGACTACTTAAGTCTAATTTGTTCCTGTGTTAATAAACAATATTAAAAAGGATCACTTGAGCTCAAGAGTTCGAGACCAGCTTGAGCAAGAGAAAGACATCATCTCTACAAAAATAGAAAACTTATCTCGGTGTGTTAGCAGATAGATGCCTGTAGTACTAGCTACTCAGGAGGCTAAGGCAGGAGGATCCCTTCAGCCCAGGAGTTAAAGGGTAGGGTGAGTTATGATGATGCTACTATACTCCAGCCAGGTGATAGAGTGAGATTCTGTCTCATAAATAAATAAATAAAATAATTCTAAATTTTGCAGATTTTTGGCCGGGGCTGGGTTTGAACCTGCCACCTCCAGCATATGGGGCCAGCGCCCTACTCCATTGAGCCACAGGAGCCGCCAAAAAAAACAACAACAATTTTTTCAATATCTTTCATTAGAAAGAAATCATGTGAAAAGGTTATTTTATTAATTTTCAATTAAAGGGGAAAATAAACTTCTAGTCCACTTTCAAATATATAAAAAAAATGAAAATGATTATAATACTCAATTTAAAAAAAGGTTTAATTCTGAAGAAACTATGAACAAAAGTTTCTCTGTTAAGTAAATTGTGGTAAATCTATTCAATAGAATGGGTAATTTAGGTACTAAAAATCACATGTATTTTATGTGAGAAAATGCTTACAGATAAATAATTATCTGTAATTATATGCAATATATCACAAATACATAAAATATACACAAGGAAACATACTGCTAACTCTGGTTCTCTCTCTGTGGCAAAACTATGCAATTGTACTTGGAATTTTTCTGTTATTCTCTTTGGTATTTTTCAAAGCTTCCATAAAAAAGGTATTTAAAAATAGATCTAATGATAAGTATAATATGTGAAAGTAATAATTACAAAAAGATTCAAGATCTAGATTATATGTTATATAAAATACAGTTGACCCTCCATATCCACACTATATGTTACATAAAATACAGTTGACCCTCGATATCCACAGGTTCCACATCTGCAGATTCAACTGCAGATTGAAAATATTCAGGAAAAAACAATAAAAAGTAACAATACAAAAAATAATTTAAGATATAATACTATGCCATTTTATTTAAGAAACTTGAGCATCTGTGGATTTTTGTTATCTGTGGAGCATAGGGGTAGAAGGGGTCTTGGAATCAATCCCCCACAAATACTGTGGGACAAGTGTATGTAATACATATTGTTGGAATGATATACAATCAAGATGATTCAGCACCGTTTATAACAGCATCATAGTGGAAACAAAAATCTATCAAAAGTTACACAAAAAATCAACTGTACTTTTATAAATTAGCTGCAATCAGTTGGAAAATAAAATTTTCTAGAATTCTATTTATAATTATCATGAAAAACATAAGATACTTGGAAATAAATTTAACATAAAATGTAAGACCTCCTTGCTGAAAACTACAAATATTCTTGAGATTAAAGAATTAAATAAGTAGAGAAATAAACCACATTCATAGATTAGAAGACTAAATATGGAAATGCAAAGGACCTAAAATATCCAAAGCAATCTTAAAAAAAAAAAAAAAAATCTAGGGCGGCGCCTGTGGCTCAAGGAGTAGGGCGCCGGTCCCATATGCCAGAGGTGGCGGGTTCAAACCCAGCCCCGGCCAAAAAAAAAAAAAAATCTAGACAATTTGATTATCTGATTTTAAGGCTTACTTAAGATGGTGGTATTAGCATAATGTTCATCAACAGATCAGTGGAACAGAAAAGAAAAAAAGTACTCAGAAGTAGACACATTTAAATAGCATTGTGATTTTTCAACAAAGGTACAAAGCAATCTGATGGGGAAAGTTAACTCCTTTTATCATATGACAGAATAAATGGATATCCTTATGAAAAAAACACCTGACCCTTCTGCAGATCATATATAAAAAATATAGATCACAGACCTAAATGTAAAAGCTAAACCCCCAAGGTTAGTATCTAGAATGCACAATGAACTTTTACAAATGGAAAACAACAAAAAAGTAATATCTTACTACTGGGATTATTGTTCCCAGATCCCTGGGAGGATTCTACTTTACTGTCCTTTTATATCAATGTTGTTCATATGACTTGCTCTGGCCAGTGAATTTTAAGTAGAAATAAAGCATGACATTTCTGAAAGCCAACATGTGATTCTATCACTGGTCTTTTTCTTATTACCATTTAAGACCCAGGAAGGAACTTCTCTGTCAGTATAGGTCCCAGAATGAAATGACAAAGAACAAATACAAAGCAGATCTCTGCAGTTGACATGTTAAGTGAATGAAAAATAAATGTTTGTTATTATTAGTGACTTAAATTTTGTGATCATTTGTTTCTATAACTTAGTCTCAACTGATACAGCAATAAGTAAGCAATTCACAGAAAAGTAAACCCAAAAAACCTATAAACGGAAGCTAAACAGTTAAACTTTATTGTTATCATATAAATCCAGAAGATAATCCAGAACTCTTATATATTTAAACTACACCAAAGTCCTAAGCTCCTCCTGTGTTTACACTGTCATTCTTAGCATGCAGTTTCTACCTAGTTGGTGATAAAATGGCAGCTATATCTCCAGACTACATTCCAAACTTGGTATGTCTCATCCTTTCATCTTTGTCTTAAATACCATGTCCTCAGAGACATTTTCCTTGAATATCTTTTCTAAATAAGTTTTTTTTTGCTGTTATAGAAAATGAGTTAAGTAGAAATTTTATTTCCAAGCTCTTCAAAGATTATTACAAACACAAATAATGTATCCTTCTAAAAGTGTTACAATTAAATCAAAGGCACATCATAAAGTACTGGTGTCATGAATTCTTTTAAGTTGTAATATTTTCAAATTAAGTTATTTTTAACCACTTACAAAGTTCTGTAGGTCACATTTTAAATGTGTTTAAAGACATGAAATAATGTAAAATTTTTTTTCACATACAATTACAAAGTAGACGAACATAAGAATACAAAGGCTGATTCTGCTTCTTAGGGGCAAACTAAAACACAATATTCATCTTTCCAAACAAGTTTGCTAAGAAACAGCTCTCATGTTTAGTGTTAAAAATAAAACAATCTTCTCATTTAGAAAAATCAAGACATCTTTTGATTTGTAAAGCCTGTTCTTCTCCCCCAACTGTAACTTTCTTGTTCATTCAGAAATTGTAAATTTATGAGAAACAAGTAAATTTTCTTATGGTATAAAAATCCTTGTCAGGAAAAACAATTACAAATATTTGATTTTTTTTAACAAACAAAAATGTTTTCCTTTCTAAAATGAAAACATCCAGTAAATAAAATAGACCTAATATTCCAGGCATAGCAATAGCAGTAATTCACTTATGAAAGATGTGTGTTTGGTATATCTGGAGGTAAGGTTTTGTCTTAAGTATAAAGTACTTTACAAAAAAATTCAGGCCATTATTATTTAAAACTCCACTCCTTCACTCAGTTTCTTTATTTGTAGTAGAAACTCATCAATTCCTGTGGGATTTTGACTATGGGACCCAGCCACTGGAAAGGACTAAAATATCTAAAAGTCATTGGCTGGGGAAAGTGTTTTCTTGAGACTTGGAGGCAGTCATTCATCACTTTGTACTTGAAGGCATTCCTCAGAGAACTTCTTCCCTAGACTCTTCAGAGTAAAGCACAGGATCTGGGCTCCCAGAAGGGTTTGCTTCCAGCTGGAACGCCCACCAGCAGGGCATCCTTGCAGGCATTCTTCATGTAGTACTGCTGAAGCTCTGCGGTCGCCTGAGACACCTTGATGCGCTCCATGCTGGCTTCCAGCTTGAACTGCTCCACCAGGTGCTGCAGGGCACTCACGCTGGCCCCGGAGGACATGGCAGCCTCTAAATAAATTTTTAATCTAGCCCTCACATTACTCTCTATCATTTAATCCATGTAAATTTGACTTATTTATATGCTTACTGTTTGGCCACCCCACTAGATTATAAACTTGCTAAGGACAGAGGCCATGACTGTTTTATTCCATGGTAGAAAGCCAGCAGCTAACATTGTGGTGCATTTAAAAAGCTCAATAAATATTTACAAATCTATTTTTTAAATGTATAACTTAGGTCTTCTCTCTGCCACAAACCCTTTCCCTCCTCCTAGAAAAATCACTACCCTTAAATTCGTTTTTAAAAAATGCTGAATAAACTAAGACAGCCTCTACAGAAAGTAAAGAAAATCCTCAAAAAGCTAAAAGCAGACATTCCGTTTGATCCCGCAATCTCACTACTAGGTATTTGCCAAGAAATAGAAAAATCATTGCAGCTCAATTCACAGTCGCCAAGATGTACAATCAACCCAAGTGCCCATCAATCCATGAATGGATTAATAAACTATGGTGTATATATAATATGGAATACTATTCAGCCATAAAAAGATGGAGACTTTACATCTTTTGTAGTAACCTGGACAGTGTTGAACAATATTCTTCTTAGTAAAGTATCATGAGAATGGCAAAGTATCCAATGTACTCAATGCTAATATGAAACCAGTAGAACAAACTACATGCCCACATGAGAGGAAAAACACAATTAAATTGTGTTTAATTTAGTTACACAACACAAGAGGAGAGGGGATGGGTAAGCAGTCACCTAATGAGCACAATGTAAGGGAATATGGCAAATCCTGGGTGAAGAGCTCAACTGCAACTTGGACTTTACCTAACAAACGCAAAGTAACCTTATCATTTGTACCCTCATATTAATCTGAAGTAAAAATAAATACTGCAAAATAAGCTAGGTGTTCATTACTAGGATAGACCATATAAACGACGGTTAATCACACAATGAAATACTATGCAGTAGATAAAAGATACCCAAAAAGTTTTACATGTTCGTTAACGAAAGGAATTGTCTATTTGCACAAATTATACACTTGTAAGTAAAAATATTTCTTTGTAACTCCCATAGATAAATGCAACATCAAATTACTGAGCTCAAGTGATCCTTACACTTCAGCCTCACAAGTAGCTGGGACTACAGGCCTACACCACTATGCCCAGCTAATTTTTGTATTTTCTGTAGAGACAGGATGTTACTATGCTGTCCAGGTTAGATTCAAACACCTGGACTCTTGCCTCAGCCTCCAAAGTGCTGGGATTATATGTACGGAGCCCCGGAGCTCAGCCTCTCTCATCTATCAGGTTTCTTTTTTTTCTTTTCTTTGAGACAGAGTCTCACCATGTTGCCCTGGGTAGAGTACCGTGGCATCACAGCTCACAGCAACCACAAACTCTTGGGCTTAAGCGATTCTCTTGCCTCAGGATCCCAAGTAGCTGGGACTACAGGTGCCCACCACAATGCCTGGCTATTTTTTTGTTGTAGTTGTCATGATTCAGCAGGCCTGGGCCAGATTCAAACCCACCAGTCCCTGTGTATGTGGCCGGGGCCCTAACCACTGAGCTAAGGGTGCTAAGCTGTCTATTAGGTTTCTTAAAACATGTTCTAAGGAAGACGAGAAACATAAACTTTACCTCTTTTAACAAAGTATCACTAATCTTTATTTAAACAAAGTTTCTAAAAATGACTGCATAGATTGAACTATGTAAACCAGGGGTCTCAAACTATGGCCTACGGGCACAGGCGATGTGACTGTATTCATTCTCATTTTGTTTTTTTACTTCAAAATAAGATATGTGCAGTGTGCATAGGAATTTGTTCATAGTTTTTTTTTAAACTGTAGTCTGGACCTCCATCTGTCTGAGGAACAGTGAACTGCCCCCTGTTTAAAAACTTTGAGGACCCCTGATAAACACAAAAAGTATAAAGAACAAAACTCTAATCAATGGATTAACTGTGCTCTTCTTTAGAGAAAGGCAATTTACAGGTTTGATATTACACTTGTTAGATATTGTTGCTAAAGAAAATATTTAACAACAGAGCTTAAGAATACATGTGTAAAAGTGGATTTTAAAAAAGCCCAAAGGTCTAGATTAATTAGGAGATGAACACAGGACAATCTAGTCCTATGGTTTACACATATATACTTTCTGTTATTTCATTCTCATACAATCTCACCTGCATTTTACAACAGAGAAACAGACTTTGGGAGTTTACTCATTTTGAGGCCTTATAGCAGTGGTTCTCAACCTTCCTAATGCCGCGGCCCTTTAATATAGTTCCTGTGGGTCATGACCCACAGGTTGAGAAACCACTGCCTTATGGAATATTGAGAAAATTCTCAGTTTGAATCCTAGCTCTACCACTTACTAGGTTATAAGCTACTTAAAATCTTTGAGTCTAACATGTAAAAGTAGATAATTAGGCAAGCTTCCCTTCTGGGATATTATAAAACAAGGGTATACATACAATGTTTGTTAAATAGTATGTACCTAGTATAATGTAGCTATCATCACTGTGATTACTAATTAAGTTGTCCAAAATCACACGGCTGTATCTATTTCCAAACTCTTCTTTCTTTAAAAAATATTTAATAAAACTATATATAGTATCAACATTGGAAAATATATAGAAAAGCATAAAGAAGAAAATAAAAAGATCATTGTAATCCCTAAATGCTAAATTAGTCACTGTTAACATATTGATATTGGGCGGCACCTGTGGCTCAGTCGGTAAGGCGCTGGCCCCATATGCCGAGGGTGGCGGGTTCAAACCCGGCCCCGGCCAAACTGCAACCAAAAAAAAATAGCCGGGCGTTGTGGTGGGCGCCTGTAGTCCCAGCTACTTGGGAGGCTTGAGGCAAGAGAATCGCTTAAGCCCATGAGTTGGAGGTTGCTGTGAGCTGTGTGAGGCCACGGCACTCTACCAAGGGCCATAAAGTGAGACTCTGTCTCTACAAAAAAAAAAAAAAACATATTGATATTTTCTGCTTCTTTTCCCTTACATTGTACATACGTATACGGCCTTCTTTTTTATTGCAGAACTGGATCGTGCTGTACAATAAAGTTGGAATCTTTTCTTTTGTACTTAACTATCTTGAGCATTTCTTTATGTAATTAAATATCCCTTGAATATATTTTTATTTTATTTTAGAGGAACAGGGTCTCATCCTGTTGCCTAGGCTAGAGTGTAGTGGTATTACCACAGCTGACTGCAATCTCAAACACCTGGGCTCCAGCAATTCTTCTGCCTTAGCCTTCTGAGTAACTGGGACTATAGGTGTGTAGGCACAAGCATAATATAGGCTGATATTCCAGAGAACTTGGGCAGAATGGCCCCAGGCCTCAGTACCCCGTACTCTGCATGCCTATAGTGGCAAGGGGAGGGTTGGAATGCTCAGCAGATTAGATAAGAAACTAGTCTGGGTCTGAAAACCATCTAGATAGCAATCAGCAGTTTAGCAGAAACAGGATTGCAGTAGAGTTAGAAGGCAGTTGACAATTACCCTCAAGCTGTGGCTATCCAGCCTGTGGGCTGTAACCATTCCTCAGTAAGCCCTTAGGATGGAATTGTTTAATCCCTGGTTTAATACTTTACTGTCCTTCAGGCAGTCTTCTTTGATCAAAAGACCACCTGTCTGAGTTATAAGACTGTTAAGTTTTTACTTTTTTACTTTGTATGTACATGCCCCAAAATCCTAATAAAAGGCTCTTGAGATTCTGGTTCCAGGCAGCACCTATCTGCCTCACTACAAGCTGATACAGTGCCTGTCTCTCCAGGTCTCAGCAGAAACTGTGTGTGTGAATTTCTCACTCTGGTCCTCTCTCTGTCTCCCTGGGCAGTTGGGAAAGTCCCCACTTAGAGAATTCTCAGTCTGCCATGGTGCAGCTCCCTCCCACACTGCAATAGAGGTGTCTGCTGGGCCTCATTCTTGCTCACACTGGTTGAATATATTTTAATAATAAGTAATAATCTAATTCTAATACACAAATAATAATTTAGTTTCTGCTTTACATTTAAGTTGGCTCTAATTTATCACCAAAATGGGTAAACTTATATATATATATATATATGTGTGTGTGTGTGTGTATACACACATATATATATATCTCAGAACCTATTTCTTACAGGATGCTTTAAGCCATGCAGCGCTATTTTCTCATCAAAGCCCCTACCATTAACATACACATTAACATTCAAGTTCTGATTTGCATCTAAAAGAAAGAGTTAATTAATTTGTTCTTTATACATCTTTAGCTATTAATATTGAATTTTAGCATTAAGAACATTCTATTGCCATAGAAACTAAATATAATTAAGGCTAAGAGCTTCCTCAAGTCTATTGCCTATTCTCAGGGCACAGACCTAGTCCAAGACTAGAAACTCTCCAACATCAGAAAAAGAACCTGAATTCTATGCACCTGACTCAATATTTTTGGATTCACTTTTATATTTCATATACCTTAATGAAATATAAAAGGACAATAGGCAACTGGGCACGGTGAGTCTGGGGAGATAAGACTCCAGATATCTCTGGCTGGTGGTATCTGCCTATAATCATCCCTTTGAGGATACAGGCAGTCAGCAAGGGACTTCTGGACCCCAAGAGGAGGACAAAAACAGTGGGAAACTGGCAAGTGGTTGCGTGTGTTCGATGGACCTAATCATGCCAGCAACCGTAAGTACAAGCAGCAGTGAGACTGCAAACCAGAAAGGCCTTACCTGTGAACCGTTTTGGTGTTTTTGGACTTGGCACTCAGTTGAACTGCCTTGGGGAGAGCTTCAGCAGGAGTGCGGAGAACTTTGGGCATTGGCTGGGGCCCCAGACAGAGCCACTGAGCTGGGCTGCAGGGAGCCATTGTGTGAGAGAACTGCCCCAGCAAGCTCCACCATCAGGGTCCCAGAGCAAGGATCGGGTGGGACCTAGTTACCTAGCGACTGAGCAGCCTAAAGGCGGGGAGTGAGCTGCCCTACAACCTTAACCGTTAGGGGCAGAGTGAGACCGTTTTGGCACTCTGGAGGCTTGGGCTGTTGCCCAGGGTAGAGTGCCATGTTGTCACAGATAATAGCAACCTCAAATTCCTGGGCTTGGCGCTGCCCACATCTCCATAAGATCTGTGCCGCGACCCTGCACCAACTGGGCCCCCACATGCCCTGACCAGGAACTGCGGGAGCCATGCAACCCTGCATCCTCCATCCTGTGTCCAGCCTCCACACTGGCCCGCTCATCTGGCCAGAGATACTGGTAGCCGTGTGCCCTCTGGAGCCCTCCTTGCCTCCACGCAGAGTCCTTCTCCTGGCCAGAGACTGCTGAAGCATCGGGCTTTCTGTGCCAAAGTCACTCGAGGCCAGGCACTCCCAGAACCATGCACACCACCCCCAACCCTGTTGCTGGATCCGGGTATGTCACACACTGCAGCTGCTTCCACAACCAGAACTCCCTAGCTAGAGCAGCCCCAGAGGAACTACATAGGGTCAACTCCCACCAAAGATCAAGCAACAATAGAGTGAGCCCACTGGGATATAATCTTCAAGAGACACCTCCCCAACTCTGAGGACGGCCAGAGGCAATGGTGAAAAACAATCATGAGGCAAAATCAACAGAAAAACTCTGGCAATATGAATAATCAGAGTATATCAATTCCTCCAAGGATCAATGGGGCAGACACAACACAAGACCCAAGCACAAACAAATAGATGAGATGTCAGAAATCGAATTCACAATCTGGATAGCAAATAAGATTGAATTAGAACTCCAAGCAGTAACCGAAAAGATATCTCAAGAATTCAACAAATTCAAAGACCAAATGACCAAAGATTTTGACACATTGAGACAAGAAGTTGCAGCCCTCAAAGATCTGAGAAACACAGTAGAATCACTCAGCAACAGAATGGAGCAAGCAGAAGAAAGGATTTCTGACATTGAAGACAGAGTTTTCTAATGCTCCCAAACTCTCAAAGAGGAAGAGAAATGGAGGGCAAAAACAGATCACTCTCTCAGAGAGCTCTGGGATAATTCGGAGAAAACCAGTATTCATCTTATAGGGATCCTCAAAAGTGACGAAGTGGCTTCACAAAGCACAGAGTCTCTTATCCATGAGATTATGAAGGAGAACTTTCCAGACATGCCAAGAGATTCTGAAATTCAGATAGCAGACAGTTTCAGAACTCCAGCATGACTCAACCCAAATAAGACATCCCGAAGACACATCATAATCAATTTCACTACAGTTAATATGAAGGAGAAAATTCTGAGAGCCACCAGACGAAAGAAAACCATTACCTACAAGGGGAAGAATATTAGAATAACTGCAGATCTCTCTGCTGAAACCTTTCAAGCTAGAAGAGGATGGTCATCGACTTTTAATCTCCGAAAACAAAATAACTTTCAACCCAGGATCCTATACCCAGCTAAACTGAGTTTCATTTATGACAGAGAAATTAAATACTTCAATGACATTCACATGTTGAAGAAATTTGTCCTAAGTAAACCTGCTCTCCAGGATATCCTCAGACCTATCCTCCATAAAGACCAGCGTAATCCTCCACCACAAAAGTAAACTCACCCAGAAAATTTTGATCAAATTCCAAATTCCTTGGGGCGGCGCCTGTGGCTCAGTGAGTAGGGCTCCGGCCCCATATGCCAAGGGTGGCGGGTTCAGACCCAGCCCCGGCCAAACTGCAACCAAAAAATAGCCGGGCGTTGTGGCGGGCGCCTGTAGTCCCAGCTGCTCGGGAGGCTGAGGCAAGAGAATCACGTAAGCCCAAGAGTTAGAGGTTGCTGTGAGCCGTGTGACGCCACGGCACTCTACCTGAGGGTGGTACAGTGAGACTCTGTCTCTACAAAAAAAAAAAAAAAAATTCCAAATTCCACAGTCACAAAAGGATTAAAAATGTCCACTGGACTCTCGAAAGGCTTATCAATATTCTCAATGTGAATGGTTTACACTGTCCTCTAAAGAGGCAGGAGGTTGGCTGACTGGATACAAAAACTCAAGCCAGATATCTGCTGCATACAAGAATCGCATCTTACATTAAAAGACAAATATAGACTCAAGTTGAAGGGATGGTCATCTATATTCCAGGCAAATGGAAAGTAGAAAAAGCAGGCGTTGCAATCCTGTTCGCAGATGCAATAGGCTTTAAACCAACCAAAATAATTAAGGATAAGGATGGACACGTCATATTTGTTAAAAGTAATACTCAATATGATGAGATCTCTATTATTAATATTTATGCACCCAACCACAATGCACCTCAATTTATAAGAGAAACTCTAACAGACATGAGCAACTCGATTTCCTCCAGTTCCATAGTAGTTGGAGATTTTTAACACCCTTTTAGCAGTGCTGGATAGATCCTCCAAAAAGAAGCTAAGCAAAGAAATTTTAGATTTAAACTCAACCATTCAACATCTGGACTTAACAGACATCTACAGAACATTTCATCCCAACAAAACTGAATACACATTCTTCTCATCAGCCCACAGAACATACTCCAAAATTGACCACCTCCTAGGCCACAAATCTAACCTCAGCAAATTGAAAAAAACAGAAATTATTCCTTGCATCTTCTCAGACCATCATGGAATAAAAGTTGAACTCAATAACAACAGGAACCTGCATATACATACAAGAACATGGAAGCTAAACGTTATGCTGAAGGATAGATGGATTATAGAAGAGATTATAAGAAGGAAATCACCAAATTTTTGGAAAAAAAACATCAAGACACGAATTAGCAGAACATCTGGGATACTGCAAAGGCAGTCCTAAGAGGGAAATTTTTAGCACTGCAAGCCTTCCTCAAGAAAATGGAAAGAGAGGAAGTTAATAACTTAATGGGACATCTCAAGCAACTGGAGAAGGAAGAACACTCCAACCCCAAACCCAGCAGAAGAAAAGAAATAACCGAAATCAGAGCAGAACTAAATGAAATTGAAAACAAAAGAATTATACAACAGATCAATAAATCCAAAAGTTGGTTTTCTGATCAGATCAATAAAATAGATAAACCTCTGGCCAACCTAATCAGGAAAGAAAGAGTAAAATCTCTAATTTCATCAATCAGAAATGGTAAAGATGAAATAACAACAGACCCCTCAGAAATTCCAAAAATTCTTAACGAATACTACAAGATACTCTACTCTCAGAAATATGAAAATCTGAAAGAAATTGACCAACACCTGGAAGTACGCCACCTACCAAGACTTAGCCAGAACGAACTGGAAATGTTGAACAGGCCTATATCAAGTTCTGAAATAGCATCAACTATACAAAATCTCCCTAAAAAGAAAAGCCCAGGGCCAGATTGCTTTACGTCAGAATTCTACCAAACCTTTAAAGAAGAACTAGTACCTATACTACTAAACCTCTTCCAAAATATAGAAAAAGAAGGAATATTACCCAACACATTCTATGAAGCAAACATCACCTTGATCCCCAAACCAGAGAAAGACCCCAAAAGAAAAGAAAATTATAGACAAATATCACTAATGAATATTGATGCTAAAATACTGAATAGGATCCTAACAAACAGAATCCAACAACACATCAAAAAAATTATACACCATGACCAAGTCGGATTTATCCCAGGGTCTCAAGGCTGGTTCAATATATGTAAATCTATAAATGTAATTCAGCACATTAACAAACTAAAAAATAAGGACCATATGATTCTTTCAATTGATGCAGAAAAAGCTTTTGATAATATCCAGCATCCCTTCATGATCAGAACACTTAAGAAAATTGGTATAGAAGGGACATTTCTTAAACTAATAGAGGCCATCTACAGCAAACCAACAGCCAATATCGTATTGAATGGAGTTAAATTGAAATCATTTCCACTTAGATCAGGAACCAGGCAAGGTTGCCCATTGTCTCCATTGCTCTTTAACATTGTAATGGAAGTTTTAGCCATTGCAATTAGGGAAGAAAAGGCGATCAAGGGTATCCACATAGGGTCAGAGAGATCAAACTTTCACTCATCACAGATAATATGATCTTATATCTGGAAAACACTAGGGATTCTACTACAAAACTTTTAGAAGTGATCAAGGAATACAGCAATGTCTCAGGCTACAAAATCAACACCGAGAAATCTGTAGCCTTTATATACACCAACAATAACCAGGCTGAAAAACAGTCAAGGACTCTATTCTTTTCACAGTAGTGCCAAAAAGATGAAATATTTGGGAGTACACCTGACAAAGGATGTGAAAGATCTCTACAAAGAGAACTGTGAAACCTTAAGAAATAGCTGAAGATGTTAACAGATGGAAAAACATACCATGCTCATGGCTGGGAAGAATCAACATTGTTAAAATGTCCATACTACCCAAAGCAATATATAATTTTAATGCAATTCCTATTAAAGCTCCATTGTCATATTTTAAAGATTTTGAAAAAACAATACTTCATTTTATATGGAATCGGAAAAAACCTCGAATAGCTAAAACATTACTCAGCAATAAAAACAAAGCAGGAGGAATCACGCTACCAGACCTGAGACTATACTATAAATTGCTAGTGATCAAAACAGCATGGTACTGGCACAAAAGCAGAGAAGTAGATGTCTGGAACAGAATAGAGAACCAAGAGATGAATCCAGCTACTTACCATTATTTGATCTTTGACAAGCCAATTAAAAACATTCAGTGGGGAAAAGATTCTCTATTTAACAAATGGTGCTGGGTAAACTGGCTGGCAACCTGTAGAAGATTGAAACTAGACCCACACCTTTCAGCATTAACTAAGATAGACTCTCACTGGGTAAAAGATTTAAACTTAAGACATGAAACTATAAAAATACTTGAAGAATGTGCAGGGAAAACTCTTGAAGGAATTGGCCTGGATGAATATTTTATGAGGAGGAATCCCCATGCAATTGAAGCAGTATCCAAAATACACTACTGGGACCTGATCAAACTAAAAAGCTTCTGCACAACCAAGAACACAGTAAGTAAAGCAAGCAGACAGCCCTCAGAATGGGAGAAAATATTTGCAGGTTATAAAGGTCTAATAACCAGAATCCACAGGGAACTCAAACATATTAGCAAGAAAAGAACACGTGACCCATCTCAGGGTGGGCAAGGGACTTGAAGAGAAACTTCTCTAAAGAAGACAGACGCACTATCTACAAACACATGAAAAAAAGCTCATCATCCTTAATCATCAGAGAAATGCAAATCAAAACTACTTTGAGATATCACCTAACCCTAGTAAGAGTAGCCCACATAACAAAATCCCCAAACCAGAGATGTTGGCGTGGATGTGGAGAAAAGGGCACACTTCTACACTGGTGGTGGGAATGCACACTAATATGTTCCTTCCTTCTGGAAGGATGTTTGGAGAATACTTAGAGACCTAAAAATAGACCTGCCATTTGATCGTATAATTCCTTTACTAGGTTTATACCCAGAAGACCAAAAATCACAATATAACAAAGACATCTGTACCAGAATGTTTAATGCAGCCCAATTCATAATTGCTAAGTCATGGAAGAAGCCCAAGTGTCCATCGACCCACAAATGGACTAGCAAATTATGGTACATGTATATCAAAAGAAAAATGGAGACTTTACCTCTTTCATGTTTACATGGATGGAACTGGAACGTATTCTTCTTAGCAAAGTATCTCAGGAGTGGAAGAAAAAGTATCCAATGTACTCAGCTCTACTATGAAGCTAAATTATAGCTTTCACATGAAGGCTATAACCGGACTACAGCACAAGAATATGGGGAAAGGACCAAGGAAGGGGAAGGGAGGGGGGAGGTTTTGGTGCAGGAAGGGTAGATGTGGGGCCACATCTACAGTGCATCTTAGAATGGGTGCAGGCGAAACTTACTAAATGCAGAATACAAATGCCTACAAACAGTAACTAAGAAAATGCCACGAAGGCTACGTTGAACAGTTTGATGAGAATATTTCAGATTGTATATGAAACCTGCACATTGTACCCCTTGATTGCACTAATGTACACAGCTATGATTTAACAATAAAAATAAATAATTTTTTTTAAAAAAAGGACAGCATATAATAGCTTGGAACACCTAGAAAAGAACTGAGACTTGAGCCATTATGCTTTCTGCCATCCTTAAGAAATGATAGCAGAAATGAACTTAAGTGCTACAGTGACTCTTTGCAACTGAAAAGTTAGGACCTAATTCAAACCATGATCTGACAATAGGGTATAATACCTAAAATGAAAAATGTAAAGTATATGACTTCCACATCAAGTACATAAAATAAAAGTCTTGTTATGCCAAGAGAAACACAGTAAGAGAATAAGATGCTTCTGTGGGACCTAACTACTCCAAATAAGGTACTTATAAGGCTACCTCAAAATACTAAAATCTACAAAACCCTCAAAAACCAAAATAGGGCCCGGTGCAGTGGCTCACGCCTATAATCCTAGCACTCTGGAAGGCTGAAGTGGGTGGAATGCCTGAGTTCACAGGTTTAAGACCAGCCTAAGCAAGAGCAAGGTCTCTAAAAATAGCAGACATTGTGGCAGGCGCCTACAGTCCCAGCTACTCAAGAGGCCGAGGTAAGAGAATCATTTGCACCCAAAAGTTTGAGGTTGCTGTGAGCTATGATGCCAGCACTCTACCGAGGGTGACAAAATGAGACTCTGTCTCAAAAAAAAAAAAAAAAAAATAGGACCAATACTTTTAATCCACTTAATGGAAATATTTAGGTATAAACATTTTTTTGGAGAATATAAAAAAGCTATGGTTTAAAGTTATAAATCATGATGTAAAGTCATCCAAAAGTAAGATACATACCAAAATATTATTACAACTGTTAACAAACACAACAATGATAGCAATTAATAATTTATATACTTAGAGTATTAAAGAATAATTATTATTCAACTTAATACATTAACTTAAAAACTGCAATTCATGGGGTGGCGCTTGTGGCTCGGTGAGTAGGGCACGGGCCCCATATATGGAGGGTGGTGGGTTCAAACCTGGCCCCGGCCAAATTGCAACAAAGAAAACAGCCGAGGCGTTGTGGCGGGTGCCTGTAATCCTAGCTACTTGGGAGGCTGGGTCAAGAGAATCGCCAAAGCCCAAGAGCTGGAGGTTGCTGTGAGCTGTGTGATGCCATGACACTCTACCGAGGGCAACAAAGTAAGTGTCTCTACAAAAACAAACAAACAAACAAACAAAAAAAAAAAACCCTACAATTTATGCCAGGGGAAGTATTTTGCTGAAAATGGGGGAGGGGGGCGGGGGGAACCCTCAAACAAATTTCAAATCCAAACAGAAGAGGTATAGAATATATTGATCTTACCTTTTTTTTTTAGAGATAGAGTCTCAGTTTATCATGGTCGGTAGAGTCCTGTGGCATCACAGCTCACAGCAACCTCCAGCTCTTGGGCTTCAGTGATTCTCTTGCCTCAGCCTCCCAAGTAGCTGGGACTACAGGCACCTGCCACAACACCCAGGTATTTTTTATTGCCGTTTGGCCAGGGCCAGGTTCGAACCTGCCACCTTCAGTATATGGGACCGGCACTCTATTCACTAGGCCAAAGGTGTCATCCGAATGTATTGATTTTAGAAGAAGAATAAATGTTGGAAGTCAATGATTAGTAGCCTACATTAGAATCATAGGATTTTCAGGTGTACTTCTCAGAGAAAAGTACTGTAGGCAAATCAAATAATAAATTCATGCAACAAATATTTATCAAGCCCCTATCATATGCCACACATTATGCTAGGTGTAGGGAAATACAGCAGGAATAAAATAAACTAAAATCACTATTCCAATGGAGTTTATGCTCTATGTTCAATAGTACTATGTATATGGTGTTATTTTTAAAAATAAGGCCAGGAAAGAGAGAATATGTGTTGGCATAATGTTTAAACAAGGTAGTTAGACGAGGCTTACCAAAATGACATGTGAATAAAGAACTGAAGGAAGTGAGGTAGTAAGCCATGTGTTACCTGGAAGATAGAGTATTTTGGGCAGAGGAAACAGCCAGTACAGAAAGAAGTATGTCCTATGTGCCCAGCAAACAGAAAGGAAGCCAGTGTTACTGCAGTATAGAGAATGGGGAAGAAAGTAGTAGTGTACGAATTCAAGAGAAGTAATGGAGGCAGGCAAACTGTTTCCGTAGGGTCTTCAAAGTCACTATAAATCACTACACTTTTACTCCGGCTGAAAAGGGAAGACACTGGAGCATTTTTAGCAGAAGAATGAAATGACCTGACATATTTAATAGGATCGGAAAGGCCTGAAGCAAGGAGACCATCTAGGAAGTAGGTACACTAATTCAAGTAAAAGAGGAAGTAGTGGAGGTGTTGAATACTTAATCAGATTCTGGAAGTACTCTGAAGGTAGAAGCAGACAGAATTAGCTGACAGACTGAAACAAGCAAGTGAGACAGAAGGAAAAGATAAGAATGACTCCAATGTCTTGGTCTGAGCACCTGGAAGGATGAGGCTACCAGTACCAAGAGGGGACGATTGTAGGAGGTTTGAGTGTGAGAGGAGACCTGCTTGTATGTGAACAAATTACATCTGAGAAGCCTGTGACAAAAGGATAAACATGCCTGAAGCTGAAGTGTGAAGTCTAAGCTGGAGATACAATCTGGGGATTGATAATGTATAGATGGTATTAAATTGCTTACACAAAGTTTACAAAGATATAAACTTGCTGATATATGTCACATGTATTTTTCTAATTTTAAAATGCTAGGATTTTTTTCCTGCCTATCTAGACTACTGAATTTTAAATTATTTAATATATACATGTGGAATATGACAAAAAATTAGAAGCCAGAAATCCAACTAGGGAAGCAGAAGTATGCACAAACTATACCAATGAATAAAGGGTATGGATAAGGAAGATGGTAAGAAAGTCAAATCTTAACTACACAACTTTTAGGTTACAAACTGTACCTGGACATTACACTATGTGCTACATTTAAAACTGGTCCTTAAGGCCAAGTGCGTTGGCTCACACCTGTAATCCTAGCACTCTGGGAGGCTGAGGACGTTGAACCTGTGAGTTGAGGGTGGATTGCCTGAAGTCTGGAGTTTGAGACCAGCCTAAGTCAGAGTGAGATCTTGTCTCTAAAAAAATAGGTGGGCACCTGTAGTCCCACCTACTTGGGAGGCTGAGGCAAGAGAATCGCTAGGGGCCAAGAGTTTGAGGTTGCTATGAGCTGTGATGCCACAGCAACC
Source organism: Nycticebus coucang (assembly GCF_027406575.1). Classification (NCBI taxonomy): domain Eukaryota; kingdom Metazoa; phylum Chordata; class Mammalia; order Primates; family Lorisidae; genus Nycticebus; species Nycticebus coucang. The sequence goes on from NC_069790.1 coordinate 58,937,976, forward strand.
TACTGAGGGTGAAAAAGTGAGACTCTGTCTCAAAAACACAAAAACAAACAAACAAAAAAAACCTGGTCCTTGATGTGTTGTTGACGCTATCTAGGTCTAAGGGCAAAAAATTCCAAGTGGAGAGATCCCTTTAAAACCATAATCTAGATGGCAGATGGTTAAGAGAACCTCCTGAGTAAACAGACCTGCAACATCTTACCCCACTCCAACTCAACCTGCACCTGACTGCTAGATTAATTTTCCTATGTCCATCCAAGTTTGTTTTTCCCTTCTCTTATGACCTAGGTTTGGAATTATAGTCAATTTCATTCATTTTTTAAACCCCCCACCCCCACCCAAAGCTTTCTAAACCATCAGAGTTCCTCATCTAAAGCATAAAACACAGAAAAATGATTTCAGGAACTATTTCTAAAATTCTCCCAATGATTATATACAACTAGTATCATTCTAGAAGCATAGGTGAGAAATAAATTAATTTCATTCTACAGATTAACGGCAATACCAGCAGCACCTGGAATCTTGTTAGAAATAACACCTTCAGGCCTTACCCAAACTTACTGAATTAGAAACTTTGGAGTTCGGATCCAGCAATCTGTACATTAACAAACATTCCTGATGATTCTGATACATGCTAAACTTTGAGAACCTATGGCTTAGAGCAGTGGTTTTCAACCTTCCTAATGCGGCAACTCTTTAATACAGTTCCTCATGTTGTGGTGACCCCCAACCATAAAATTATTTTCGTTGCTACTTCATAACTGTAATTTTGCACTGTTATAAATCATAATATAAATATGCAGGATGGTCTTAGGCAACCCCTGTGAAAGGGTTGTTCGAACCCCAAAGAGGTCACAACCCATAGGTTGAGAACCGCTGGCTTAGAGCATTAAGGTTCAATTCCGTCAAGGAATTTCAGTTGAAAAGGCTACTAGACTACAATAGTTGGGTGTTGTGACAGCGCCTGTAGTCCCAGCTACTTGGGGGGCTGAGGCAAGAGAATCACTTAAGCCCAAGAGTTTGAGGTTGCTGTGAGCTGTGATGCCACAGCACTCTACTGAGGGCAACATAGTGTGACTGCCTCAAAAAAAAGAAAGAAAGAAAGAAAGAAAAGTCTACTAGACTACAAAATCCTTGAACACTGGAACCTTATTTTTCACTTTCTCTTGCTTCATGCATCTGACATTTAACTAATATTCAGAGGTCCTGAACAGTTAAAAAACAGTAATGTCCCCCTCCTATGAGTCTCCCTATTTCTCCTCATTCTCCATCATTCTATATCAAATTATTTCTCCTCATTCTCCATTATTCTATATCAAATTATCAGCCCAACCTTTATTCTCCCTTAGTCCTCCCTATTTTATACAAAAAGTAATGTTGTTCCCCTCAGAATATCATATTCCAACTTTTAAGGTAATTCTGTGGATGACAAATCACATTTGGAGCAAGTAAGACTCTCAGATTATTTATCCAAATGCAGCAACACTGAAGTAAGAAAAAGTGGCCACGCTGGTCACAAGGCAAACACACACGCTTCCATTAAAAGTTAAGAAAGACCAAAGAATAAATTATCTCTAGCTATTTTTACATGGCCTGAGTTTAAACAGCTACTTTAATTGATTTAATGAAGGTGTTAGAATGACTGAGAGATTGGATAATCTTTATTTTTACAACTGCTTTCTGTAAATAAAAACAAATATATCACCAAAAAGTATCAGTGCCTTTTTTACATGTATTTATTGGCAAGAGTACGTGCCCTTTCTTCATTCCTTGCTTTGTATGTTAAATATGATAAAAATAACCTTAACGTTAGTGAGAATGCTCTCCGTCTATCTAACAAAATGGCATATCTTATCCCCTACTGTCCTATCAGTTCAACACTACATTTTCCAGAAACTAATGTCAAGACTATTCACAACTGCTTCTTTGCGACAATTTTTCTGACCAACATTTGTCTTCTTGCTTATATACTCTATCTGACACCGTGGAGCTCTTTTGATACTTTGTGTGCCAACCTGAAAACCATTTTAACTGTACTCTAATCTTACAAGGGTTCTAAAGCAACATACAGATAATATAAATTAAGAGGAAATAAGTGCTGTGGAAGGGAGTGCAATATACTCATACATAGGAACAATCTGAGCATTAGAGTTGTGAAAATCTTTTAAAGTTATGTCTTAAGTTAGCCCTTTCTTGCTCTCATTTTATAAAAGTCATAATATTAGTACACTGTCTTGTACTGTTGATATCTAGCCCTTATTTTAAAATACAAACTCCTTGAAAATAGAAACTACATTATTTTACACATCTCTGTATTCCTCCGCATTTACACAGGTTCTCAATAAATATTTAACTAATACTGGAATATTCTTTAATGTATCTGATAAATGTAATAGGTGCCCTTGCTTCCACATTCTACCCTCAACTGCATTTTCTCTAGTACAACCAGATTAACTTTAAAAGGCAGATGTGATGTTGTCCAATTCCATTTTAAAACTTTCTGAAAGTTCCTGGCTCTAAAGAAAAGTCTCTGCCAAGACTATCCCTTCACAGCCTAGTTCTTACAACTTAGCCCTGTCCACTGAACTACTAAAGCTTCTAGAATGTTCTTCCTTTCCCTTACGAGTTCCTCCCCCCAAAGATAACTCCTACTAGTTACTGGTGCTTCAGCTTGTAAGTCATTTTCTCTATCTAAAGTTCCCTAATCATAGCTCCCCCAATCCCTACTTAGATGGCCTGCCTCCTTAACTTGATAGCTTACCTCTGAAAATTATAATTACGTGTTTATCTACTTCCCCAGCTATCTGGTAAATCCCTTAAGGAAAAGGATCACACCATTTTCAGTTTTATACCCATTGCTTACCATAGTAACTAGCACACAAAACTTTACTGACTATTATTTATTAAACATAAAGGCAGTCCCCAGGTTACAAAACGGATAGATTCTGTAGGTTTGTTCTTAAGTTGAATTTGTATATATCAACAGGAATAGGTACCCGTAATAGCCTCCAATCATAAGTGTGAGTCATATGTACATCAGTTAGATGTTTGTAACTCAGGAACTTAATTCAGGGACTTACTATAATAGCCTTCTTTCATAAAAGCGAATTGTACGTTAAGTCAGATGCTTGTAACTTGGGGATTGCCTGTAATGATAAAGTCCTGTGTTCCCAGCAATCTTGGTTTCCTAATTGGAGAATATAATCATGTTTATCTCCCTGTTTGCTTGTTAATAAGTTTGAAATAAAAATTTCTTTAAACATGGCAGCCCAATAGGTTAAAGGCAAAAAATTTTCTGGGGCCTTATTCTGCAGACACATTTATTATGGCACAGAAAGGAAAATCAATATTATTTGTTTTAAAGAACAAAAAAAAATATTTCACAAGAACTTGTTATTCTAGGGGGCATGTTTTATCTGGGCCTCATCCCCAGAGGTTACAGTCACTAAAGGGGGTATTACCCACAGTTAAAACAAAAATGTGGATGGTGAAAGAACAGAAAGAAGCTGCTGCTCAGCCCAGGATGCCGTCTCTGAAACATAAGGTGACAAGCCTGGATGACTAAACAGAAAGACAAATGAGCCTGCATCCTGATGGCATTGTAGAGCCACCATACCAGCTCTAGGCATTCTACCTCTACCTTCTCATAACTTGAGAAAAAGAATCCCCCTTATTTGTTTTTACTTCTGTGGCATCTGAACAACATTCCTATTTGATAGGAAAGTTAGAAGAAAATTTAGAAAAAAGTTTGTAAAATCTAGATAGGAGAGAAACACTCTTAAGGTAAGAACATTAGAAGTCACAGGGAAGGGCGGCCCCTGTGGCTCAAGGAGTAGGGCGCCGGTCCCATATGCCGGAGGTGGCCGGTTCAAACCCAGCCCCGGCCAAAAACCACAAAAAAAAAAAAAAAAAAAAAAAAAAAAGAAGTCACAGGGAAAAATACATAGATGATTACATAATATGCCAAAAGAAAAATTTATGGTAATTGATAACACAAACTAAGAAAAAAACCCAAAACACTAACAAAACATATTTGCAAAGAAAGTTAAAGGATTATATCCATATACTTATGGATATAATAAGTATATCAAAGAACCCCAACAAACTGGTAAGAAAAAATCCAAAAGGAAAAGAATAAACGAGGGTATGAATAAGCAATTCATAGACCTGAAAATCAAACTGACAAATAAATACATCAAAAGATGCTCTGCCTCATAAGTAGTTAAGGAATTGCAGAATTAAGCACCACAAGAAGCTACTTCTTTGTTCGTTTTATTATCAAAAAAAAGCATTCAAAGGCGGCGCCTGTGGCTCAAAGGAGTAGGGCACCAGCCCCATATGCCAGAGGTGGCAGGTTCAAACCCAGCCCCGGCCAGAAACTGCAAAAAAAAAAAAAAAAAAAAGAAAAAAAGAAAAGCATTCGAAACATTTATTCTCAGACATTAATGGTGACAGTAAGAACTGTATCAACATTCCTGGAAAATCATTTGGCATTATCTATTAAAATTAAATCATTATATACTATGCATAAAGATATTCATTGCAATGTTATTCATAATAGAAGACTAGAGACAACCCAGATGTCCAAAATGAATAGTTATGGTTTTATTATTGCTACATAGAACAAATCACTGCAAACTTAATGTTGTTATTTCTTTTTTTTTTTTTTTTTTTTTGTAGAGACAGAGTCTCACTTTATGGCCCTCGGTAGAGTGCTGTGGCATCACACAACTCACAGCAACCTCCAACTCCTGGGCCCAAGCGATTCTCTTGCCTCAGCCTGCCGAGTAGCTGGGACTACAGGCACCCGCCACAACGCCCGGCTATTTCTTGGTTGCAGTTTGGCCGGGGCCAGGTTTGAACCTGCCACCCTCGGTATATGGGGCCGGCGCCCTACCCACTGAGCCACAGGCGCCACCCAGTGTTGTTATTTGTTACAACTCTGTAGGTTTACTTGGCAGTTTCTCTGCTGGTTTCTTCTGTGGTTATTCTAAGGGCAGATTTAGCTAATGGGTCAGTTGGGCTAGCAGATCCAGGACCTTTCATCTGCTGGTTGGTGCTGGCTAAGGGCTGGGGCATTTTTGTTCTCCTCTAAGACACACCTTATCCTCCTATAAGCTAGACCAGCTTCCTTACAGGCAGCTGCAGGAAAGCATTCTAGGAAGACTTTACAGAGTTAGCTCCAGAACTCACAGATCATTTTTACCATATTCATTGATCAAATTAAGTCATAAGGCCAGTCAAGACTCAAGAGATGGAGAATAGATTCCACTTCTAGATAGAAGCAGCAACAAGGGCACAATGCAAAGAAGAATGCATACCAGGATAGGAGAAATTTATGATCATTAAACATAGTACAAGTAGGTAAGTGTAGGTGTGTGTGCGGGTATGTGTGTGTGTCTGGATGTATATTATATACAATGAAATACTAAGTTGTTAAAAAGAATGAGGTGTTGCTTTATGTATTCCTGAAAAGTTTTTCAAGATGTTAGGTGAAAAAAACAAAGTACAGACCATTCAAGATAGTATGTTACCATTTATGATGGGGGAAATTGCATATATATTTTATCACGTTTGTTTGTAAATTCTTTGTATTTAAAAATTATCTAGGGGTGGTGCCTGTGGCTCAAGGAGTAGGGCACCAGCCCCATATACCAGAGGTGGCAGATTCAAACCCGCCCCAGCCAAAAACTATAAAAATTAACTAAATACTGGGATATGAGAATGCAGGACTGAGAATGCAGGGCTGAGAATGCAGGGCAATGACTGCACGCAGGTAAGGTGAGCAGAGGTGTGAGCCAATTATCCCAAGGACAATGGATGCTGTGAAGGGATATGGAGCTACAAAGAGTCACGGGCCCAGTGAGGGTTGTGGACCCACAAAGAAGCACAGGTCAGCAGGACCAGCAGTCAGGGATGCACGGTGATAGGGGCAGATGCAGATAGGAGATGGTCTGCAGGGAGAATGGCAACTAAGTAAGCAAATAAGTAAAATGGAGCAAATAATAAATATATTGAGGCTAACGAGAAGACAAGTTTCTTACTGCCAAACAAGGCATTCATAAACACTGAAAGGGGCAAGGCTAGAAAAAACCCTAGGGTACCGGACTGAAACTGGAACTACAGAAATAACCCTATGATTTTATGATACATACACACAGAGAATTATATGTATATGTTGTATATATGTATGTATACAAACCATACACTCATCTTAATTCTGTCCACCAAAAGGGCTTGGAAGCAATGACACCCAAGAAGGAATGAGCACACCTGGCTTGGTGTGCTCATTCCTTCATTTCATTTTTAAATAATATCATTTTTAAATAATATCTTTTACAAAAACACAAAAACAAAAAGAGTGCTCCTTGGAGAAATGGCTGATTCTACAGGAGAGCAGGCAAGGCACAAGATAAACCAGGAACAGCTCGTTCTGCCAGAAAGTTCTAAGGAAATGCACAACGAATGAGATAGGAGCATGATAAATGGGCACAGGAGCCAGCTTGCAGCTTGAAGAGGCTCCCAATGGCTAAATCAGGGACAAATTAAAAAGCAAAACTAATAATAGCAACAAATCACAGGACATTGGATGAAATCAAAATCTATTGCTTCTTTACTGTTTTAATTAATAAATGGGGGAGAAAAAATACTACCTTATAATTAAATACTAATATCCATAGAAGGAATAATGGAACTAAAGAAATATCATCTGGCAATCATCATAAAAGTAATAATTAAGGTGGGAGTCATCAATGACATCCACTAAAGCAGTGGTTCGCGACCCACAGGAACTGTGTTAAAGGGCCGCGGCATTAGGAAAGTTGAGAATCACTGCACTAAAGCCACTGAGTGGCAGTCTGATGAGAAACAATACTAGCATAATCTTGGAATACATCTCCACAATTCTAATCAATTACTAATGGATACAAATGTGATCTTGTTAACATCATTACTAGAGAGTGGCATGATGGTTTGACATCGCATGTCTCCGGATACAATGCACTGAGAGGGCACAGCACCATTTCTGTGGTATTCCTGCCAAGAATGCATGACCTGATTGGGATCAGGAAGAAACATCATAGAGATCTAGGATGAGGGTCATCCTAAAGAATATAGGGCTTGTACTTTCTAAAATTGTCAAGGACACGAAAGATTTGAAAAACTGAGGCTGAAGAAGTCTAAAAGGACATGACAACTAAATGTAACATGTGTTCCTAAATAGGATAGTGGACCAGAAAGAGATATTACTGGGATGTAGATGGAATTTGTGTAAGTTCTTTAAACTAGATTTGTACCTGTACTGATTTTCTGACTTGCAAAGTTGTATGTTGGTAGAGAGTGCCTTATTTCTTTTTTTTTTTTTTTTTTTGCAGTTTTTGGCCGAGGCTAGGTCTGAACCCGCCACCTCGGGCACATGGGACCGGCGTTCCACTCCCCTGAGCCACAGGCGCCGCCCAGAGTGCACCTTATTTTTAATAAACAGAAACTACAGTACTTAGGGGTGATGGGACACCATGCCTGCCATTTGCTCGAAAATGTTTCAGAAAAGACTGATAACAGGTATGGGTATTTATATGTACACATAAATAGATACATACATATGGAGACAGAAAGAGGAAAACAGGCAATGAAAGAAAGGCAGTAAAACATTATCAATGAGGAAAATCTGGGTGAAAAGGATACAAGAGTTCCTTTTTTCTTTTCTGGCATTTTTTCTGTAAGTTTGAAATTATTTCAAAATATATTTTTTTAATCTGAAATAAAGCTGTGATGTAGAACATCTAGTGATGAGCAAATGTGAATCAGCTATTGTTTAAGGCCAGGAAACAGAATCAAAGCCTTGGCCTAATAAGTTGACTTACATACTTCTTTTTGCCATTTTTATCATGCTCTGAAAGGATACATTAACAAGGAGGGCAATGTTTTTCTGCCTGTCTGGAGAAAGAAGAGCATCTCAATGTTTCAAATGGAATTTCCTTTCTCTTCACAGATTTTAAATGGGCATTTAACAGCTCCATAAGGAAAAGAATCCTGACTCATTCATCTTTGTAGTCCCAGCACTAACACATTTACAATTTAGTCATTGTTACGCTCTTCAACAATTATACCCTAAATATTGTTCAAATCAGAAAAATACAATGACTTGAGAACCAAGGATTTTGCTACACTAAAAGGGAAGGACTATGTCAAGTTAAAATACATATATATCAGACAGAAGTTAGAAAAACATCAAGGATTACCTTTCTTAGGAACCCTAAGAGTATTAGTTATGTGCTTAACAGGCCTATAAACAGAAGAGTGTATAACCAGTGTAACCAAACGGCATTTGACTCAAGAACAACAACCTGTTAAGTATTTAAAAACACACACACAATAAAAGATTTAGGATACAAATGAGGCAAAATGTTAGAGTGTCTAAAAAATTATTACATTGAACTATGTCAAATTGCCGATAAAGTATATATCCTACAAAGAATAGATGAGTAAGATCATTTTCAAATCTGAACGAACACATTTTTCATTGCAGAAACCAAAACTCTCAACAGCAGTTAGATAGTTGCCAAAATTAAACTCAAAATTTTAAAAAGCTAAATAGATTTCACATGGCTTAATATCCTACCCTTCCTAAAGAATACATACATTTAAAAATTTTTAGTACATTTTAGGCTCTTAATCCCACTGCTGAACTTAAAAATAGTTTTATATGCCTGAAAATCTGTTCAGTTAACCATAATGAACTTCACAACTATGCCTTTTCAAAATTTTAAACAACTGAAAACTACATTTTAATAGTGTATAATACATATTTTAGAACACAAAAAATACCAGTATCTTATGAAATTAGGATTTTTCCTCTCAAAGCACTATTAGAGAATTTAAAACTCTTATGACTACATTACAACTCTTTTCCCTTAAGGAGTATAGATCAAATCTTTTTTAGCATGTTACAAGTAAAAAAAAAAAAAAATCAAGACTATAAACCAGGATCTGTATGGTTTTTAAATGAAGATAAAATACTTCTGAGGATTGGTTCTAAAAATTAAATGAGATCATATATACAAAGCACTTAACATGGTTGCAAGCACAAATTAAATGTTCAATAAATGGTATTTATTAAGTTTATTCTTATAGAAAGGACGTGGACCAACCCTACAATAAGTAATGTAAAAACCTATTAGCAATTTTTGTGAAGGCATACAGATGGACTCACAGTCAATATCTAGACTGGTAAACTCAGTAAGGAAAAGAATCTTGACTTACTTATCCTTGTAGTTCTATAACCTGTAACACAGTGCCTGGCACATATAGTAGGTACTCAATAAAGATTTACTGAAATAGGCTCGGTGCCTGTAGCTCAAGCAGCTAAGGTGCCAGCCACATACACCAGAGCTGCCAAACAAAAATGACAACTACAACTAAAAAATAGCCGGGTGTTGTGGCAGGCACCTGTAGACCCAGCTACTTGAGAGGCTGAAGCAAGAGAATCACTTAAGCCCAGGAGTTGGAGGTTGCTGTGAGCTGTAATGCCAAGGCACTCTACCCAGCGTGACGGCTTGAGGCTCTGTCTCAAAAAAAAAAAAAAGGATTTACTGAAATGAAATAAGGATAAAAGTAAGTTATCTGGAAAAGAAATTTAAAAAAAAGGTCTGAGGTTGTCTGAAATGAACAGAGTCTGAAAATTACTATTCTCCCTCACCAAGTCACTTTGAAAAAGGAACTAAAATATTTAAGCATTTTTAGAATTGTGCACAGAAACTCCCCTCAGACTGGTCTCTCCAATAATGATTGAGCCCATTCTCTAATCCTTTTTGGTAAATGTGTCAAATGTAAAGTCTAATATTTGAGGGAAATATTTTAAAATTTAATCTAAATAAAGGGGGGAAATTACCCAAAGCACTGAAGAATCTTGTCCAATTTCCATTCAAGGAAAATCAAGTTAACTGAATTCATAATTCTTCTATCTACCTATATATGATAATGAGCTTGAACTTTAATCTACAACTAAGAGTAAACACACGTATTTCACTTTCACAAGTTTGAGTGTACACCCTAGAAAAGGAAGAGGAAAGGAAATCAATTCTCTCAGAAGTGGCAGTGCCACAGAAATACAAAAGAGTAGCTAACAAAACTTATTTCAGATGTGTCAGCAGCCACCTCCTATATCCCTTGCTTACAGCACAGTCTTCATGGGAATAATTAATTTTCATATTGAAAACTCAAAATTGTCACTGCATTGGATGAAGGAACTGTAGGAATATGATCAATTTTAAAGAAAGCAAGCAAAAGCCACACCCTTAATAACACACCCAACTCTGCACCGTGCTTGGTTCCTGTGCCAAGTAAAATAACTGTTTCCAGAGAGACAGGTGGAGCTACATCTCCTGAGTCTACTTCAAACGACAATCTGTCAACAATGTGAAGTTACAAATTAAACAACAGCTCCAAATCAACTGCTGAAAGGAGGTTTTTCGGGGAAAAATATTAAAGACATCTGTCTTCTTTAATGAAACAGCAATATTTTTCAGAATAAAACACCAAAGCCACTAGCGTATATTATAAAGTGGTTGACAGAAAAATAACAACTTGCAATATACAGTGTAAATTATTTCTAGATTATCATTTGCTTCCTATGGTGGCTTGAAAAGTAACAAATGCATGAAGGCCTATGTTATCCAATAACTGACAGCATTAAATTTTAAAATCTAATTTCTAGAAAGTTCTGTAGCAGTTTAAAAAGCAAACCCTAATTTTAATGAGGAAAAAGGTGTCATCCAAAACCTGGAAATACATAGTAAGGCAGTTAATTTTTTTTTTTTTTTAACTAAGAATCAGGAAGGTCATAAGGACCAAGGTATGTTAAGTAACATCTGTGAGTGGCTCAAACAAACCAAAAAAAAAAAAAGGTTTCTCTGAGACTAAGAATTGAAAATAATATCTTACCAAATACAATCTAACATTATCTTTTTTTTTTTTTTTTTTTTTTGGCCGGGGCTGGGCTTGAACCCACCACCTCCGGCATATGGGACCGGCGCCCTACCCGTTGAGCCACAGGCGCCGCCCCAATCTAACATTATCTTTAAAAATCAGTTTAATGTTTAGATTTTTTTAACTACGGAAGTCACCACTGACAAAGCAAAAGTTTTCAATACAAAGATTTTTACACTATACACACACTTTGTAAATTATGAACTAGATGTAAATCAAAACACTAAAAATCATCTGAAGATATCCAAATACTATATGAAACATGAGACTTTATTTTCAATTTATTTCTCATATCTACTAGTAAAGCTCTTCTGGAATGAGTCTTCGTATCTATGTAAGACTGATAAATATGTCATTCCGTGTGAATATAGCTTGTGAGACTAATTCTCAAAACCTCCTCAGGAGATGCTTTATTTATTCCAGCTCTAGGTTAACAATGTCCTGCGACTCAAACACCAACATATAGTTAGAAATAAAGAAGAGTGAGGATACAGAGGAGCGCTCCATTCTTTTGTTTCGGTGACAGAAGCTGCAAAAATAAAGGTTCAGTTAAGCCATAGGCACCTATGCCCACCCATCACAGCCCTGCAGAACATTTTCACCCATCCGCTGATATTCAAGTCCCTAGCCCCTAAGGTCTGCAGAACCCGCGTCTGAAATCTCCCCGCACAGCTCTAGAGTACAGATAGAAAAAAAGGGAGGACACAGAACCTCTCTGAGGGCAGAGGGACAAGGAGATGCATCCAGATGAGGATGGGACGCTCCAGAGACCTGATGGCTTGCAAATTCACCGGGAGAAAAGCCCTATGGGGCAGAGGATGCTGCCTGTTAGGAGTAAGGACAGACAGACGGACAATGCTCCACAAGGGAAGTGGGGCACACTCGTAGGCGACCCATGAGGGTGTGAAGTAGGGAGCTCTTAAGTCGCAGCCCAAAATGGGTTAAGACGGCCTCAAACAGATTTTTACCGCGAAGCTAAGACTTACGATTACTTCTCAGGCTGAGGGTAAGGGTCGGGTGGACCTCGAAGGTCTGCAGTTCTGCCTCCGTCGCGGCCGCCCTTGCCTCTCACGCTGAGCTGGTGACCTCAGGTACCCTCCCCGCCCCACCCACCCGAGCGACCCTTCCTCGCGGCCGGGGTGCACCAGCCGGGTGGAGACTGATGGAGCCGAGGGTGCGCACGGGAGGGCCGCAGGAAGCGCTGCGGGAGCCCGAGGCGCCCGCGGCGAGGCTCAGACTGGGTGGGCGCCCCCCATCCTTCTCCGGCCGCCGCGCCGCTTCACTAGGGGGAGGGGAAGAGGGGGCGGCGGCTCTCGCCTCCGCCTCGCGGTCAAGTCCGGCTCATGCTCCAGCCTTGCGCGCGCGCGCAGCCCCGGCCGCCCTCCGCCCCTCCCCCGTCTCCGGCTCAGCAGCTAGCGCCCCCGCGGTCACCACCCCTATCTCCTAGCCGCCCGCCACCAGTCCCACAGAGCCTGCAGCTCCTGCGAGAAGCAGCAAGAACGGTAGCAGGTCAGCAGCCGACCCGGAAGCTCTTACCCTGCAAACCGCGAGGCTGCAAAGGGTGTGAACCCGGAAGCGATTTCCTCGCCGTGGTTGCGGCGAGCTAGAAAGCGAAGGCCTTTAAAGACTTGGAAGCCTATAGCTTGGGGACAGGATGAGGAGTCAATAGTGATGAGGTCCTAGAAGAGGGAAGGACAATAAGGAGCCGGTGGGTAAGAGGTTCTTGACTGCAGAGATCGGCTCCTCGAGGCGCGGTGTGGGGAGCGCAGCGGAACCCTCCGGGCGGCGACCGAGGGTTTTCCTGCCACAGGAAGTTGGGCCGGGCCGTTGTGCCTGGGAGAAGGGAACCAGGAATGAGAAAGCGGTGACGGCACCCCCCTCAGGTGACTGTCCCACCCAGTGAGTTGAATGTAGCAGCCGGAGAGGCACTCGGCAGCCCTCACGGGCGCCCCTCGGTTTCCTTCGGGGAAACAGGAGCAAGATCCAGATTCCAGCGAGAGAAAACAGGTGGGACACTGAACCATCTCCACATCTAATTGCTTCAGGCAAGGATTTTATTTTTTGTAAAACAATTACGGAGAAACCAAAGCCACTTTTGGGGTGGAAACTCTTTGAGCAAAGAGGCTTGCTCTTTTCCCGATAGTGGACGTTGTTGATGGGTGGTGGCAGAGGAAAAAACCTCCCAGGCGGAGCGTTTACGTCGTCATTGCTGAGAAAAAGTGATTCACAGCTTGTCATTGTAACTCCTCCCCTTTAGAGCTTTCTTCACCCTTTAAGGTTTTTGTCTTTGTTTACTTTTTCTCCATGGTGTTTTTAGCTTCACCATAAGTCTTTTATCTAGTGGCTTAACTCAGCATCTCAACCTTGTTCCTTTCCCACTCTCTCAGCCTGCATGTCTTCACAATTTCTGTTTGCAAACATTGTCTAGCATCCTTAAGGAATATTAACAAAACGAACAAACCTGCTCATGGGAGCAGTGGATAGGGCGCCAGCCGCATAAATCGAGGGTGGCTGGTTTAAACCCGGCCCCGGCCAGCTAAAACAACAGTGGCAACTGCAACAACAACAAAAAAATGGCAGTTGTACACCTCCCTTTTCCCGGTAACAGGGACAATTAGAAATGCCCTACATATTTTCTAAGGATCTCAAGTAGGTAGGTACCACCGCCCGTCCCCGCCCAATTAAGAACCACTTCTACCAGGTCATTTATAAGGACTCATTACTTAAGCTACGTAGTACCATTGGTGCCTAAACATTTTCAAGAATAGAGTGAACCATATAACAAAATAGCACATATTTCCTTTACTTAATCACTTAAACCCTTATCTAAAACTCAATTTAAACATATTGCAAACACTAGTTGTACCTCTATTAATTTTAGCTTTTTTCCATCCGTTTGCGGTTTCTTCCGTAGAAATTTTATCTGCCTGCTAGTAGCTTTTCCTATTTTCCTGACCTAGCCTTCTTTTTTTTTTTTTTCCATTTCCTGGAAGAATGTAGATTTCCGATAATCAGGTATGAATACTTCTTGAAAATCAATTTTAAGAATTGATTTTGGAGATGTAGTAATATTGAATGGTTTAAAAAATAAAATACTCCTCATAGTTAATGTCTTTTAAAATCCAATCATGTTTATTTACCTTTTGAAAGTTGAGAGTTGGGCAGCGCCCATAGCTCAGTGGATAGGGCGCCAGCCACATACACCAAGGATGGCGGGTTCGAACCCAGCCAGGGCCTGTTAAAAGAACAATGAGAACTGCAACAATAACCAAAAAAAAAAAAAGAAAAAGCTGGTCATTGTGGCAGGCGCCTGTAGTCCCAGCTACTTGGGAAACTTGAGGCAAGAAAATCGCTTAAGTCAGCCAGTTGAAGGTTGTTGTGAGCTTGTGACGCCCTGGCACTCTACCGACGGCGACATTGGAAGATGCTGTCTCAAAATAAATAAATAAATAAATAAATAATGAAAGTTCAGAGTTCTGTGCAATACTAAATATTCTAGAGAAATGATGAGTGTTAACAAATAAAGCACTTTGCTACTAAATGTTTCTTAACGAGTTAACCAAGACAGGAATTGATTTGCTTTAAATTGTGTTTAGAAAACTAAGAATTGCTTAATTTCTTTTTTAGGTGTTTAATAGAAAAAATGGTTTCTGTAATTGTGCAGTGTATATTATACAGTGGTATTCACAATACAGTATCTTCTTTGGGGTTTTGCGGTCTTTAAGGATGCATTCATCTTATATAATTTGTAAGGTTATTATTATTTAAGTCATTGGTAATCCGGGGTTAAAAATACTTGCTAAATAGAAATACTAAGAAGAGGCGGCGCCTGTGGCTCAGTGAGTAGGGCGCCGGCCCCATATACCAAGGGTAGCAGGTTCAAACCCAGCCCCGGCCAAACTGCAACAAAAAAATAGCCGGGCGTTGTGGTGGGTGCCTGTAGTCCCAGCGGCTCGGGAGGGTGAGGCAAGAGAATCACATGAGCCCAAGAGCTGGAAGTTGCTGTGAGCCGTGTGACGCCACAGCACTCTACCAAGGGCAGTAAAGTGAGACTCTGTCTCTACAAAAAAAAATACTAAGAAGAAAAAGGCCTCATTTTTTTCAAATGGTGTAGGAAAGGTCTGTTGCATGAAGTGCGTTTAAAGAATGATCTTATGAAAAAATTGTACTGAAAAAAAATTCCATGAAGTATAAAATGAGAATAAATGTTATGTCCTCAAAACTTTTCAGAAAACGAAATGCCTTCATCTTAATGTTTTACTATTGTATCTCTGGTGAAACATCTATTTTTTGAACCTACATCATTGAAAATTTTTCAAATTTAAAATAAATTTTAAGATTGAGGCCAGACATGGTGGCTCATGCTTATAATCCTAGCAAGAACTGAAGGCACCAAAGAAAGACTCTGTCTCAAAAAATTAAATAAGTAAAATAAGTAAATTTTAAGATTAACTATTTAAATTATTTTATTTAAAATGAAATTTTTGTATATTAGTGGTTGTTTTAATCTTATGCTGAAGTGTATGTAAAATGTCACAAGTTACTGGATTTTAAAAGAATTTCTTTTAAAGGAAATTTTGCGATCATAAAAGACAATTTTTAATTATTTGGGGACTTGAACTAAAGATTTCAAAATGACATTTTCAATTGCAGTTGAGAAAACAAAATAAATTATCTCCTCAAACAACATTCAAAACCTTTTCTTGAAAATGGTCTCTCTTGAGATTTGCAGCAGTAAGGAACTCATTAAATATGAACAGATCATTTTAATGCATAATGGCTGTTAAAACACTGAAGAAAGTTCATCTTAACATGGCCAGGAAAGAAACTCTTTTTTGATGATCTTTTAGAAATTTGCTAGTGTGTGTATGAAAGCAATCTTTTTTTAAAAAGTAGATGAAAGATATTAAATACAAAGATGCATTTCAGTCTAACCATGAAAAATATTAATAACACTTTATAAAGAGAACTGTTGAACAACTGAGTGTGGTCAAAATTCAGTTACTTGTTGGAAGTTACCCCATGGAGACTTAAAATTACTGGGAGAAAAGTATGTACATGTACACACACATAGAGTGAATATATTTGGGGAAAATTAGATTATCTAGGAAATTCATAAGGAAAATGGAAAAGATTCTTAAGTCATCATCAGAAAGCTTTTATTGACTTGACCAAATGGTTTTTGGCTCTGTGATAGGCAATTCCAAAAATATTATCAACTATATGTTAGCTCATCCAAATGTCTGCAGTTTAACTTGCTAAAGATTCTGTAGTGAATGTCAATGGATTATAAAACAGCTCCCTAGTTCCAGTTTCCAGATTGTTGGCAATATAACATTCACTTGGGGAATTTATGGAAAAATGTAAGTGTGTATTATTCTGAATCACTATTCCAAGTTATTATTTACTTTATAAGATATTTAATAATTGTATCACTCTTTTAGGTCCCAAAGGCAGATTCTTACAATGCAGTGTAACACCTGTAAAAATGTTCACCAATGTATCACTATTTTTGAAAATTTTACCTTTAACAGAAAAGAAAAAATAACTACAAGGAAATCTTAAATTATAAACTTAAGGTTTTGAGTAGTTCAGTGGTAAAAATCAAAGTCCTTTCTGACTTGCCTTTTAGATACTGTATACTTTAATTTTTAAATTCTTTTTCACAGTGTAATGCTACCAATTGTATCATTTAATCTTTCAAGCAATGGGAAATCCAGAAAACATAGAAGATGCATATGTTGCTGTTATTCGTCCAAAGAATACTGCTAGTCTTAATACTCGGGAATACAGAGCTAAGTCATACGAAGTGAGAAAATTTGATAACATTTTATTTCTACCATTTACTGTTATTCTGTATTATCATTTACCTATAAAGCCTTAGTATGTCTTATAATTCTTATTGACAAGCTAATTATTCTAGATCTCTGTTACTATGTGTTTTTTTCTGCTGATGGCCTTTTACCATTTGCTATTCATTCACATGGTAAGGTTATTAGATACTAGAAGTTACTTGTTTGTGTTTTCCTTATAATACATAGGTTTCACTTTTAGTATAATTTATGGAATAGCTCTCAAAAATTTTTAAAGACAACTGCAAAAGTCAATTCATTTAAAATTTCATTCCAAACATTTTTCTTGGTTTCTTTTCCAAATAAATATTTTCAACAAGTCATTTCAAAGTATCTTTCATCTAAAGTTAAGTTTCAGGCAATTAAGTTATTTCTCCATAGTTTTAAATTGTATTTCAAATATTAATATACATGCAATTGAGGCAAAATTATATATATAACAAAATAATTATCTTTTCTATGCAACAGGTTCCAAGCAGTTTGAAATACTTATAATCTAATCTATCTGGCATTTTGCTTAAACTGGTTGTTTAAGATTATCTAAATGATGTTAAAGGTCACTATAGGGGTTCCTAACAGGCCACTCCTTTAGCAGTGCTCTGGCTTACCATTTCTCAATCCAGGCTGCACTGTAGAGTAACCTGGGGCACTTAGAACTGTAAGAACCAGGACTCCAGGCCCCAGACATTCTGATTTAATAGGTGTGTGATGGGGCTGGGCATTGATATTATTTTAAAGCTTTCCAAGTTATTCTAATATGTAGCTAGAGTTGAGAAAGAATGCTAGCTTATAATATTCCAGGGCAAGCAATTTGTATTTTAAACTTTCTCTTAATATTTTTCTCATCTAAGATTTTGTTGCATGAAGTTCCCATTGAAGGACAGAAAAAAAAGAGAAAGAAAGTTTTGTTGGAAACTAAACTTCAAGGCAACAGTGAAATATCACAAGGCATATTGGATTATGTAGTAGAAACCACCAAACCAATTTCTCCTGCAAACCAAGGCATCAGAGGTAGGAAACTTTTCTTTTTTAAACACAATTTGCTTTAAATACTTGTAGAGAAAGATTTTTTAAATAAATAAAAACTTTTTCTATTCCTTTACATTTAAAAAAACTTGCAAAAGACTTAGAGTTTTTTTAAGGTACAACCAAGCCCCTTGAAGGGTAACTAGACTGTAACATTTTTTTTTTTCTTTTTTTTTGTAGAGACAGAGTCTCACTGTACCGCCCTCGGGTAGAGTGCCGTGGCGTCACACGGCTCACAGCAACCTCTAACTCTTGGGCTTACGCGATTCTCTTGCCTCAGCCTCCTGAGTAGCTGGGACTACAGGCGCCTGCCACAAGCTGGCTATTTTTTTGTTGCAGTTTGGCTGGGGCTGGGTTTGATCCCGCCACCCTCGGCATATGGGGCCGGCGCCCTACTCACTGAGCCACAGGCGCTGCCCTAGACTGTAACTTTTTTTTTTTTTATTTTTTTTATTTTATTGTTGGGGATTCATTGAGGGTACAATAAGCCAGGTTACACTGATTGCAATTGTTAGGTAAAGTCCCTAGACTGTAACTTTTTAAAAGTTGGAAAATATTTAAAGATGTCATAGTCCTTAATGATTCTATAGAGGAAATGTGGGGGTAGTTTGAAAACTAAAGGAATAAAATTATTTTTGTTAGAAGTATAATTAAGTATCATTGAATTACTATTTTTATTTGTCTACTTCAGGACAGATGAAACTATAAACATCTCTCCATAAGGTTAGAGATAAGAGTTGCCAAAGTTCTGTAAATGACCAGGTAGCAGAGGTTTTCTTCCTGTTTGCTTATAGGAAGAGGACCCTTTTCAAAGAGCCAAACAGAATTGTAGAAATAATAACTGAACAGTTGAGGCCCCACTTAAAATATTAGATAATTTATAGGCTTTGAAAGTGATTAAAATTAATCATCATTTTTCTCAGGCTGCAGAAGCAGATAGCAGTCAAAAGTTACAAAAGCTATACGCTATGTCTGAGAATTATAGAATTGAAAAAGTAAGGCTGTCAGTCAAACAGCAGTTGCAAACAGTTAAAGAAGTAAAGAGTGCCTCTCTGTGCCTACTTTCTTGGTTTTTCAAAGCATAATTCAGTGTGTTTTTTTTTCTGTTTATAGGTGTTTATAGAGATTAGTTGTACATTTCATCTGTTTAGGTAAAGAGACTGTTTTTGTTATAGAGATAAAGCTGAATCCTGCGGTTTTATTTATTATTTTGGATATTTATTCTCTAGAGATGTATAACTGAATTATTAGCCTATGTTTCGTAACTTCTGGCTGTACCATTTACTATATTTTAGCTCCCTAAAAGGTTACTTTCCTCAGTAGGGCCTAAAGGGTTTTTATGAGTTGGGACCATAAACATTGTAACTCGGGATTATAAGTAGTTCCTAGTAAATTTACAGATCTGTAATATACATTCTGAGTCTCATAAAGAGACTCCCTAATTATAAGGTTCACTTTTTTTTTTTTTCAGACAGAGTCTCACTTTTTCGCCCTCAGTGGAGTACTGTAGTATTATAGCTCACAGCAACCTCAAACTCTTGGTCTCAAGTGATCCTCTTGCTTCTGTTTTTCATTTTTAGTGGAGATGGGGGTCTCTCTCTTGGCTCAGGGTGGTCTCGAACTCCTGAGGTCAAGCAATCCGCCTGCCTCAGCCTCCCAGAGTGCTAGGATTACAGGTGTGAGCCACCACGCCCAGCCAAGGTTCTCTTTTTTTTTTTGAGACAGAGTCTATGTCTCCCTGGGTAGAGTGCTGTGACATCACAGCTCACAGCAACCCCTAACTCTTGGGCTTAAGTGATTCTTCTGCCTCAGCCTCCCTAGTAGTTGGGACTACAGGCACCCACCATAAAACCCGGCTATATTTTGGTTCTAGTTCTCATTGTTGTTTGGCAGGCCCAGGCTGGATTCGAACCTGCCACCTCCAGTGTATGTGGCTGGTGCCCTAGCTGCTGAGCTGCAGGTGCCAAACCCAAGATTCACTTTTTAATAAAACGATTAAGAAACCAACCTTAGCTTAAAATTCTGTTTGCTTATAGGAAGAGGACCTATAAGCAAATCCAGGCTGCACTGTAGAGTAACCTGGGGAGTATTGGCTTAGGAGTATTGAGGAAACTGTCCTTTTGTATAATCAGGGAATGTGAAAGACTTTAGATGCCACAGATTTGCCAATCTTTTCTATCTTAGTCTTGGACTTTTCTGATAAATTTTTATCCAAACTTATCTCACTGTTGCCAAATTGTTATAGTCAACAGGATCAATCCTAAGGTCAAATTTCTGAGACAGAAATCTGATTAGTGCCTATCACATATTTGAATTAAAATTGACAAGTCGTAATTTGCTGGGAATTATCCAAGCTCTGCCACTAGGTCCGTTCACCCAGAGGAATATGGAAGAATGTCACTGTTAACAAAATGTTCCCTTGGCCCAGAGAGCTGTGTAGTTTCCTTTAGTTATGAGTGAACAGGCACCCTGAAACATCTAGCACAATTTTGTCCTTTATATTTAGAAAATAAACGGTACTAATAAATTTTCAGATAGCTTTTAATAGGAAAAATAGAAAAGTTCTACTTAATGTATCAATGAGGCATACCATATTTTGCGTATCCTATTTAATTGAGTTTTTCTAAAACTATGAAATTTATTATAATAAGATTCCTTATATAAATATGTGAAAATCACAAATGACTATAGTATCAGTAGTTATGCTTCCCTTTTTTGTACAGTGCTTTACAAAGCACTAACACAGATTCATAAAATTGTTATTTTTTATTTTTTTAATTGTTGGGGATTCATTGAGGGTACAAAGAACCAGGTTACATTGATTGCATTTGTTAGGTAAAGTCCCTCTTACAATTGTGTCCCACGCCCAAGAGGTGTGTCTCCCCATTCCCTCCCTCCCTCTGCTTCCCCATTCCCCCACCCCCAACCATGTGTAGGTCATCAATTGTCCTCATATCAAAATTGAGTACATTCTTGTACTCAATTCTTGCTTCTCCATTCTCGTGATGCCTTACTAAGAAGAATGTGTTCCACCTCCATCCAGTTAATACAAAAGATATAAAGTCTCCATTTTTTTAGTGGCTGAATAGTATTCCATGGTATATATAGACCACAGCTTGTTAGTCCATTCTTGGATTGGTAGGCATTTAGGTTGTTTCCACAGTTTGGCTCATAAAATTCTTAAATTATTCCTGTGAGTTGGTACGTTGTCATTTTGACATCTGTAAAATGGAAATGCAGACATAGGTCATCACTTGCTAAGACCATATTGCAATTAGTAGAGAAATTAGGACAAGAAACCTTATTTCCCAAATGTAGTCAGTGATTTTTGTTGTTCTATAAGAGATCTCATAGTTGCATATATAATTTGCAAAGTAAGCAATTAAACAATAGATCAGAATTGGATTTGGAGAAACAGCCAGGCAAGAAAGATTAAGTAGGGATAAGACCTCAGGGAACAGCGATTCTGAAATTTATTAGAATATTATTCTCTATTTGACATTTACATTTTATGTGAGTCCATTTTATATAATAAATGGGGGCTGTAATAGGCCTTCATAATCACAAATAGTAACTCCCAATATTTTGTTGAATAAATGAAGCTATTTGAAATACTTACCTGTCGGCGGCGCCTGTGGCTCAGTGAGTAGGGCGCCGGCCCCATATGCCAAGGGTGGCGGGTTCAAACCCAGCCCCTGCCAAACTGCAACAAAAAAAATAGCCGGGTGTTGTGGCGGGCGCCTGTAGTCCCAGCTGCTTGGGAGGCTGAGGCAAGAGAATCGCGTAAGCCCACGGTTGCTGTGAGCCGTGTGACGCCACGGCACTCTACCGAGGGCGGTGCAGTGAGACTCTGTCTCTACAAAAAAAAAAAAAAAATACTTACCTGTCCACAGGTTGTATTTCCCATTTGTTGGCTAGGCATTCTTATCTAGGTTAGGAACAAGTTTCTGTTTCTTGGGGTGAGGAGATTGGAAGAGTCGATAAATATCATGGCAGAGGTTTCTAGAGGATGAGGGGTTTTACAATACAAGGGTGGTAGGCTGTTATTTATAGTCCTGTTATTGCCAATTCAGGAAAAACAGACTCAGAATGGTGGTGGTTACAATACCGAATAGTAGTTTGTAGCCCAGATTTCAGTAAAAATTGAAATTGAGGATGGAGGAGGATACAATTTAAATTGCATGTTAAAGAGCCACTAAACATTAAGACTTAAAAACTTACATATAGTGGAATGTAGTAAATACATTCAGAATGTACTGCCTTTTGACTCCACAGGGTACATTGCTGTTTAGCTGTTCTGTCAGTGGTTAGCAAGACAGTTTTCTTCAGTATGCATTGGAAGCTTCTAGTGAGTTAAGACCAGAACTTAAATCTACAACTTGATTGTCTATAGAATGATTTTGAATTTATCAGAATTTTCAGTTTTTATTAGTACATGTAATAAAATTGACTGTATGTCTGAATTCCTCTTAATTCTTCCTTTTGAAATACCAATTTTGTAAATCTTAAGATAATTTATAAGATTTAAAAGCCTATTGTTTTTATCTTTGCCAACCTTTTTTAAATGATTAGGAAAACGAGTGGTACTAATGAAAAAATTTCCTCTGGATGGAGAGAAGATGGGGAGAGAAGCAGCATTATTTATTGTTCCATCAGTTGTCAAAGGTAAAGTCTAAATTTGTTTTAAAGTCTTTATGTACTTTAGATGCTAAGTGAAATTTTACTAAGGAACTTAGGAATTAAATTTACTGCTAAAATATTGTGAAACACATTTTCTAAAATTAATAAAAAAGGAAATTTGTTACTAAAAATGCTTTAATTTCAAAGTAATGTACAGGGAGGGTTCTTGGCTGAGCAGTAATCTTTTTGTTTCAGTTTTTAAAAGTAGGATGAAGAAGTAAGGAGAGAAGGCATGTTTGAAATTAAAATGTTCAGGTTACTATAAGGGATTTGTTTCAAAAGATATGCTAGAGATAGAGCAGAAATTGATATTTAAGTATTCTGGAATATTAACTGATTATGATTAGAACCTGTTTTGTATTTGGGACAAAAAAGGGTCTGTAATAGTTCTAGAATACTCTGCCTAATAGTGGTGTTAATATTAAGAATGTAGCTCTAATGTGATAATTTAATTTGAGACTTTGATATCCTAGAATAATAATAACCTTAATTACATTTCATTGCAGACCTTATAGCCCACAAATTTTTTTTTTTTTTTTTTTGGATTTTGGCCGGGGCTAGGTTTGAACCCGCCACCTCTGGCATATGGGACCTGTGCCCTACTCCTTGAGCCACAGGCACCGCCCAATAGCCCACAAATTTTGTGGCCTTGGGCAAATCTCCTGTTTAATCTTTTCCTCTTTATTTGTAAAATAGGTACAATAATGTCACCTATCCACACTTGGTTCATAGTGCTAGAAAAATTCAATGAAGTATTAGATATGGAAACAATAGAGTACTGGCCTCATGTGAGATAGTAATAATACTGATGATAGACTGTGTTAATGACTTGCCTAGGGAGACGCTATCAGCCTACTGCTGCTTAGTACTAACATAAGTATTCTACTATCCAACCCTATTTCAAATATATTTTCTCAGACATACTTCAGTTAAAAAATTAAATATTTTGTTCAAATGTTATTGAAAAATTTTAAGTAAGTTTTACAACATTGTTGAGAAAGAGAAAACAATTTTTGTAGTCCTCCAAGATTCTAAATACTGTATTCACTTCTGAGCAAGGTCACAAAACTAGCAATCACTTGAATCTAGGTCTTCTTATTCCCAATCTAGAACAATTTACATTACACTTAACAAGTTTTAATTTTTCAACATATTGTATATTTTTAAGTGGAAAACATGCAGGTGTAAACTTTTTTATTGATAGAATAATTCATTTTTTCTTTTTCAGATAATACTAAATATACATATACTCCAGGATGTCCAGTTTTTTACTGCTTACAAGATATTATGCGAGTCTGTAGTGAATCCAGTACTCACTTTGCTACACTTACCGCGAGGATGTTAATAGCCTTGGATAAGTAAGAAATGCCATTACAAATGTTTTTTAATTAATTAAATATATGTTTTTAGTAGAAACTAGTTCTGAGAGACACAAATACTTTTGGAAGAAAATAATGAAAATAATACATGGAGGCCAGGCCAAGTGGCTCATGCCTATAATCCTAACACCCCTGAAGGCTGAGGTGGGTGGATTGCTTGAGCTCAGGAGTTTGAGACCAGCCTGAGCAAGAGTGAGCCCCAGTCTCTAAAAATTAGCCGGGTGTTGTGGCATGCGCCTGTACTCTCAGTTCCTCAAGAGCCTGAGGCAAGAGGATCCCTTGAGGTTTCTGTGAGCTGTGAGGCCACAGTACTTTACCCAGGGCGACAGTAAGACTCTGTCTCCAAAAAAAGGAAATAATACATGTATTAAGAAAGCTAAGTTTTTAAATTTTATTTTAATTTTTTTTTTTGAGACAAGAGTCTCACTATGTTGCCCTCAGTAGAGTGCTATGGCTTCACAGCTCATAGCAACCTC
Source organism: Nycticebus coucang (assembly GCF_027406575.1). Taxonomy (NCBI): domain Eukaryota; kingdom Metazoa; phylum Chordata; class Mammalia; order Primates; family Lorisidae; genus Nycticebus; species Nycticebus coucang. The sequence continues at coordinate 58,962,372 of NC_069790.1, forward strand.
AAACTCTTGGGCTTAAGCAATTCTCTTGCCTCAGCCTCCCATTAGCTGGGACTGCGGGGGCCCACCACAATGCCCAGCTGTTTTTCTGTTACTGTTGTCCAAGGGTCCTCAAACTACGGCCCGCGGGCCACATGTGGCCATGTGATTGTATTTGTTCCCTTTTTTTTTTTTTTTTTTTTTTACTTCAAAATAAAATATGTGCATTGTGCATAGGAATTTGTTCATAGTTTTTTTTTTTTTTTTTTTAAACTCTAGTCCGGCTGTCCAACGATCTGAGGGACAGTGAACTGGCCCCCTGTTTAAAAAGTTTGAGGACGTCTGCTGTTGTCATTGTTGTTTAGCAGGCCCTGGCTGGATTTGAACCCACCAGCCCCTGTGCATGTGGCCAGTCCCCCAACCACTGACCTACAGGTGCCAAGCCAAGTTTTTTAATTTTAGAAATGAAAAATCCCTAAGACAGGATTGTCCTGATTTATTTACAGCTTATCAATTTTGTTCTTCAGAAATGACAAGTGCTTCCCTGGCTTAATAATTAAGATTTCCTTATTACAAAACTAGATTTAGTATTGAGTTACTCTCATCAGTGAAAAAGTCATATAACCACTCATGTCTTTGTTTTCCTGTGACAATAGAGCTCATGTCACCTACATCTCTGGTTTAAGTATTAAAAAGTACTTATGGCTCAGTACCTAGAGCTCAGCAGCTAGGGTGCCAGCCACATATACTGGGGCTGGCAGGTTCGAACTTGACCCAGAGCCTGCCAAACAACAATGACAACTGCAACCAAAAAATAGCTGGGCCTTGTGGCGGGCACCTGTAGTCCCAGCTCCTTGGAGGCTGAAGCAAGAGAATCACTTAAGCCCAAGAGTTTGGGGTTGCTGTCAGCTATGATGCCACGGCACTCTTCTGAGGGCAACATAGTGAGACTAGTCTCAAAAAAAAAAAGTACTTCTTATTTTTTTAAAGGAGTTTTTATTATGATGGCATATACATTTTAAAAAATTATTGCTGTGTCCCTTAAAATTTTTATTAAAGTACTTGTACACTGATCTGATCTTTACAAATTATATGAATGTATCAAATTACCACGTGTATCCTGAAACAATGTACATCTATTATGCATCAATTTTAAAAATTTAAAAATCGATTTGTTTTGTAAAAATAAATAATAAATGACATATTTAACCAACACCAACTAATGTTATAAAATTCAGAAGGTAATATTAGAAGATGTCACCTATCTGAGATAGATGGTCTTCCTTTTTTATCTTCACTTTTGAATAGATACTTCTCTCTCTCTCTTTTGTTTATTTTGCCAGGTGGTTAGATGAACGTCATGCACAGTCTTACTTTATTCCAGCTTTATTTCGTCCTTCTCCTCTTGAGAGGATAAAAACGAATGTCATAAACCCTGCATATGCTACTGAATCGGGTCAGACAGAAAATTCACTACATATGGGCTATAGTGCAGTAGAAATAAAAAGTAAAATGTTAGCTCTAGAAAAAGCAGATACTTGTATTTACAACCCTTTGTTTGGATCAGATCTTCAATATACAAACCGGGTAAGATTTGAATGAATTTCACCTCTAGTAAAAGTAAAAGACATTTATCCCAAATTTAAATTTTTACTTGACATATATATTAATACATCTATTACTAACCGTAAACATTAAGATGACAATGCTCTTAAGGGTTTTTTTATTGTTGTTTTTCCCTTTTTAGGTAGATAAAGTGGTAATAAATCCATACTTTGGGCTAGGAGCTCCAGACTACTCAAAAATCCAAATTCCCAAACAGGAAAAATGGCAGAGAAGCATGAGCAGTGTCACAGAAGACAAGTACTGTTTTGGTTTTACTCTACATTGCTTTTTTTTTAAACTTACATACTAATGTTAAAATATTGTTTAAAATTATATATGCAATTAGTATGCAATATACTCACTAATTCGCATAAGTTTAGAGATATACAGCTTTCACTGATGTGTTACATTGGTTTTGAAACCATTTCAATTTTAACAAACCATTTGTATTTTTTTTTTATTTCTTTTTAATGATTAGGGAACGACAATGGGTAGATGATTTTCCTCTCCACCGAAGTGCCTGTGAAGGAGACTCAGAATTACTAAGCTGTCTTCTCAATGAGAGATTTTCAGTCAACCAATTAGATAGTGACCACTGGGCGCCCATTCATTATGCATGCTGGTAAATAGATTACTTTTTTTCTTTGTTTAGAAAGAATAAATTCTTAGTTATAAATGTTAATATTTGTTTTCAAAACTGTTCTCATTTCGTACAATTTTTCTCTTATCATGTTTGCTTTACTTTGTGTTTTGATATTTGATTACTGTATATGTGCCGCTGTTCAGAATCGCAAGGTCTGGCCCATGAGAAAAGTAGTGTCGGTGTTCTTAGGCATTGCCAGGTCATACACACAAGGTCCCCTGTTCACTCTTGCAGTTTTTGTTTTGTATTAAGGTTAAGGTTATATTATGTTAGTTTATCATTACTGTAAAATTTGCATGTGTTGACTCTTTATGATTTGACCTTGCATCCTGTTAGGAAAGTATCCTTTCGTTCTTAGGGAAGCTGTGGTATCAAAAAGCCTCCAGAAGCCTTCCTTGAAATCACAGACTCCCATTTTTTTAGATGTGAGAGTTGGCATAGGATTGGAGTTAGCTCTATCCACTAGTTGCCCAGTATAGCTCTTGTTCTATTCTTCTCACATAATAATTTTCCCCTTCAGCTGGGCTGAATTGGTCTTCAATGTGGTAGTTAACTATTTTCTTAGGCTCACCTCTAGAAAAGACATAAGGAAGTTTTTTACCATGGAAAAGTTGCTTTGACCTATTGTTTAAAGTTCCTTGACTAATTGAAGAAGTACTGCATTATCTACTCTCTGCTAAAGTCCAGTGTCTTAGCTATGTCACGCTGAGCAATGTACTTCACTTGTCTGCATCTCAGTTTATGTTTGTATAAAATGCAATAATTAGATCATTTCTAGAGTCCTTTCAACTCAAAATTCTTTTGATTTCTCTGATTCTAATATTTGAGATGAAGGAGCTAAATATAATTCCTTTTAATATGTATATTTTTCTGTTTCCTTAAAAATACATGTTTTTGTTCTGTGAATATACTGTTATATTTTGCATTACAGTGAATGTTTGTATTTAGATTTAGAGTTATCCTAAATTGTCTTTCTTTTCTTTTTTTTTGAGACAGAGTCTCAAAGTCTAGTCTAACCTTGCCCAAGTTAAGAGTGCCATGGTGTCAGCCTAGCTCACAGCAACCTCAAACTCCTGGGTTAAAGCAAATTTCCTGCCCTCCTGAGTAGTGGAGACTTACAGGCACCCACCACTATGCCCAGCTAATTTTTCTTTTTTTTTGTCTTTTTTTCAGTAGAGAAGGATTTTGCACTTCTGAGCTCAAGAGACCCTTTTGCCCAGCTACCCTAAATTGTCTTTAACTGAACTAATAGTTGTTTTTCAGATTATCAGTAAATACTGGTAGCAGAAACAATGCTAAAAGAAATCATATGTTTTACCAGGAGCTAAACAAAAAGGCAGAGAATAACAGTTCAGACCTCAAGAAAGTATGCTACAGAATTGGGAAAGGCAAAGACAGTGAATTTTTAGTTAAGGAATCCCGAATTATATTGTTGTCCTTTTCTGTGTTGGGGGTTATTTTGTTCTGCAATAAAAGAATGATAATGTTTCAACTACCTATTACATAAAAACAAAAGTATTACGGTATAGTAGTATATTATGTACTTTGGAATGTACCTTGGTTTCAGTCCCAACTGTTAGTTCCTAAAAGTATGACTTTTCTCAAGTTACTAAATGTCTCTAAAGGTCTATTTCCTTGTATTACAAGATAGGCTTAAAAATGTTACTTTCTTTAAGGTTAAAAGAGAAAATACGAATAAGATTCTTTGAGAGCATATAATAAAGCTTTGATGAGTAAGTGTTATAAAAATGCAAAGATCTTGATTCCTAAATCTAAAATTCATTTTTGTTACTTGAGTATATCAAAGAAAAGAGTTTTGTTCTTTATAAAATTAATTTTCCGTCATTCGGAAATAATCAAGTTTAATACAATAGTAGTGATAGGGGTTATCTTGCAATACTTTTAACCAGGTGCATCATTTGCTTGATGGAAATTTGAATAAAAATTATTTAGTAAAGAGCTTAAATTGCTTCATTTTGGAACTGTACTCCTTTTCACTAATTGGTATAAGGATCAAGAAAGAACACTGGGCTGTTGCACTCAGAGAGACCAGAGTTTGGTCCTGTCTATAAGGTTAGACAAGATGTTTTACCCCTTTGTTCAGTTTTCTCATCTTTAAAATGAGGGTTTTGATTAGTAATTTTCAAACTTTCTGATCTTGGGTTCCCTTTTCACTCTTAAAAGTGATAAGAACCCAAAGAGCTTAAAAATAACAACAAACATGTATATGAACATAACATAATTTTATGAAAAAATACCATATTAGCAAAAATAAGATTAATGAGATGAGTTGCATTATTTTACATTCTTACAAATTTTTAGCTTAAATTGCGGATAGCTGTATTCTCAGATCTGCTTCTCCTTTCAATCTGTTGTAATACCATGTCACATAGCTTCTAGAAAACTCTATGCTTACGAGAAAATGAGAATGAAAAGGGCAAACAATGTCTTAATACTTTTTGAAATTATGTTTGAATTGGAGGAAACTTAGAAAGATTTTCAAGGCTCTTCATGAGTTTCTGGATCACTTTTTAAAGACCACTGATTTAAATCATCCCCAGGATTCCTCTAAGATTTTTTAAATTTCCAGGCTGGTAACCATACACCTAAAAACACCTAATAGTTTCTTTGGCTAAATTCGTAGAGCCTTAAGAATTTAAAAAAATTCTTTATTTTCTAGAATCCCATCACTCAGAAAATGTGTCAACTGATAGACTGTATTCTCTCACCTCTTTATCCTTCTTGTTCTTGTATGCTAATCATTTTGATTCATGTTTTGAATCATATCAGCATCTTGTTTCTCTTGATCATTTGAAGCTTCAGATCATTACTAGAGAGTTGCTTTTTTTTTTTTTTTTTTGAGACAAGAGTCTTAACTCTGTCACCCTTTGTAGAGTGCTCTGGCATCACAGTTCACAGCAACCTCCGACTCTTGGCCTTAAGCAATTCTCTTGCTTCAGCCACCCAGGTAGCTAGGACTACCGGCACCCGCCACAATGCCCTGCTATTTTTGTTGCAGTTGCCACTGCTGTTTTAACTGGCCAGGGCTGGGTTTGAAGCCACCACCCTCGGTATATGGGGCTGGCACCTTACCCACTGAGCCACAGATGCCACCCCACTAGAGAGTGTTTTTTAAATCGTGATGGTTTGGGTCCCTACAAATTATTGTCTCTGATTTCATTTGGGCCTTCACTATAGCTCAGCTGTCTATTTTATTACATTGATTCTGTTATCCTGTTAGTCCTTCCCTACAAGCTATTTTAAGCCTTTTTATTCTCAAATATGTAAACTTCCATTACTTTTCATTTTCTGCTTTCATAACCCCTATACTGTCTTTACTCCTTATTTTCAAAGAAAACTGAAGCCATTAGAAATGTCCTTTTCCATTGCTAATGATCAGTTTTTGTTCTCATTTCCTTTATCTTAGGGTAGAAATCCTTCTTGTTTCCCATTAAATTCATTCTTTCTTTTTCTACCCTTTCTTTCCTCTTGTTTTTATATATGCACAGTTAGTTCTCTCCCCGCCTTGAGCCTTAATTTGAACCTGTTGCAGCTTCTAACTACTATAGTGTTTCCTTCCTTCAATAGGTAGACTTCAAAGGGGTGTGGACAACACTCTGCTCTCTCTTTTATCACTCTTCATAAATCATCTTAACCTTTTCTGAGTTTTTAATGTCTTTCACTGCTCTGTAGCAGTTAATACTATTGATCATCCCTGGAGTTGAAAGGGTGTAATGTAGTTTTAATGAAGGTCAGTGCAAATGCAAAATATTATTGTTACTTTATTACTATTATCATTGAAATACGAGCCTCCATCCTGTGATCCAAGCATGTGACATAGTATGGAAACTACTAAGATTCAGATTCTAACTGTGGCTAATAACCATGAGACCTAGGGCAAGTTACTTGATTGGATCAAGCTTCATTCTTCTCATCTGTGCAGTAAAAATACCTCTGTCTACCTCATAAGTTGCTGTGATGATTATTTTAAGTAATTATATAAAAATGGGGCTGGCCTTGGTGACTCATGTCTGTAGTACCAGCACTTTGGGAGGCTGAGGCAGGAGAATCACTTGAGCTCAAGAGTTTGAAGTTGCTGGGAGCTGTGATGACACCAGGGCGCTCTCCCCAGGGTGACAAAGTGAGACTCTATCTCAAAAAGAAAAGAAACAGTTTCATTTGACAATAACAATTCATAAGAAATCCCTAATCACTGAAAACATCTATGTAGATGTTTTAATAATCCCTTGCTCTCTGTCTTAGGAAAAATAATAGATTTCTTTGAGATTATCATCCAAAATTTGGATTTTTTAAACATTTCAGATGACTTTTTAAGGTACGTTTTAATTTTTTCTTAATAGGTATGGAAAAGTTGAGGCCACTCGCATATTGTTAGAGAAGGGGAAGTGTAATCCAAACCTTTTAAATGGACAGCTTAGTTCTCCACTTCATTTTGCTGCTGGAGGAGGACATGCAGAAATAGTACAGATTCTCCTAAACCATCCAGAAGTTGACAGGGTAAGTATTTTCTAGATTTTTTTTTTTTAATCTTCAAGTAGTGAATAATAAGTAATGACACTTAAATATTCAATTATACATTTGCCAGGTCAGCTAAAAGATAAAAATAAATTTGGGTACCTTATAGAATGAGTAATATTTATATATGAGTTGTGCTTTTGAACATAAATTTTTAAGAAAAATTTTATTCTGGTAAAATGTTCCTCACACAAAATATGTAGTCTTAACCATTTTTAGATGTACAGTTTAATGCCATTAAATAAATTCACATTATTAGGCTGAGCGTGGTGGCTCACATCTATAATCCTAGTACTCTGGCAGATCAAGGCAGCCAGAGCTTATGAGTGCAAGACCAGCCTGAGCAAGACCTTGTCTGTAGAAAATAGCCTTGCATTGTGGCAGGCACCTGTAATCACATCTACTCGGGAGGCTGAGGCAATAGAATCACTTGAGCCCAAGAGTTTGAGGTTGCTGTGAGTTATGATGCTGTGGCACTCTACTGAGGGTGACAAAGTGAGACTCTTTCTCAAAAAAATAAAATAAAATAAATTAACATTATTGTACAACCGTTACCACTGTCCATCTCTAGACGGACATAAAATTTATCTTCTTTTCATTTTATATTCTGTTTCCCCAAAAATATCTTGAAAAAGGAAAAAAAGATTTTTCTACCCATTTTCTAGAAATTGTAGTAAAAAGCATTTCATAAAGGGACAAATAATAGTGTTAATACCTTTGTTATACCTGTATCAGAAGTTTTAAAAAACAGTAATTCCATTATTGCTTTGAATCTTTTTTCTCTGGCAATTTCTGTTTAATTATAGTATGTACTAAGTATGATTAATACTTGACAAGAGTATGAACCTTTGGTTAGTTGAATGACATTTTCCTTAGAATACCATATATTTGTAATGCCTTTTTTCCTCACTCCCTTCCCCCACTTCTAGCATATAACAGACCAACAGGGAAGATCTCCATTAAATATTTGTGAAGAAAACAAACAAAATAACTGGGAAGAAGCTGCAAAATTATTGAAAGAAGCTGTCAACAAGCCAGTAAGAATTATCTTCATAAGTTGTTAGAGCCAAACATAGTATTTAAATTGATAGGTTGAGAGAGGGGGAGGGTGGTTAAAAAAATTAAAATAAATAAATTGATAGGTAATTTGAGGATCTATGCCAAGGAAAGATGAATGAATGGATAGCTTCTTTAATGCTATAAAACCTCATTGTTGGACTTCATAGTTATAAAATTTTTAACCAAGTTACATGATTTATCATCATTCATTTCCTAGTATGAAAAAGTTCGAATATACAGAATGGATGGATCATACCGTTCTGTTGAATTGAAGCATGGAAATAATACCACAGTACAGCAGATAATGGAAGGAATGCGTCTCTCTCAAGAAACCCAGCAATATTTTACTATTTGGATTTGTTCAGAAAACCTCAGTAAGAAAATTTTTATTCGGTTGTATGAGTTTCATTATTCCTTTCTTGGAGTAGATGGTTAAACTTGTATATATATATGTTTATTCTTGACTTCTAAATTTTGAAATAATACAATGTTCTTCCTTTCATATAAATTATTAATGTTCAAACTGCTGAAACAGGTAAGTCCTTGGGCCCCCATTCCTCCACGAAAGCATTTTTTAAGTAGTAAAAACTTAACATTTTTCTTCTCTAGCAATTGCATTTGATTTGAATACCAGTAAATGTTGTACTCATACAACTTGGCTGCATTTTCAGTGCTTATCACAAAATAATATAGATATTCTTTTTCCTTACAGTATTAATTTTCTTTTTAAATCAACCTTTTTATTTAAAATCAGCCTGTTACTATAGATTTGTCCCTGAAAACATATTGAAAATGCATAAAAATTTAATTGATTGATGTGATTGGTTATTTGATGATTTAATTGTATTCTTTTAACAATAAGTCCTACTTTCTATGTCATAAAAAATAGGTTACAATAGGGCCAGGTGCAGTGGTTCATTCCTGTAATCCTGGCACTCTGGGAAGCTGAGGCAGTTGGATGCTTTGAGCTCAGGAGTTCAAGACTAGCGTGAGCAAGAGCAAGACCCCATCTCTACTAAAAATAGCAGAGTGTTGTGGTGGGTGCCTGTAGTCCTAGCTACTCAGAAGGCTGAGGCAAGAGGATTGTTAGAGCCAGGCAGTTTGAGGTTGCTATGAGCTATGATGATGTCATGGCACTCTACCCAGGGCAACAGAGTGAGACTCTGTCTCAAAAAACGGAACAAAACAAAAGGCTATAATGAAATTAAGGGTTTTATATACATTTTATAGATTTTATTTAGGAATTATTCTTACAATTCTTATGTTCATAAAAACAAGTGAACTACAAATCATGGAGCAATACTGATTAAAATAAATAATGATTTAAATTTAGACCTTTAATTTGTAAGTATTAAAACTTAAGTGCAAAAAAAAGGACTTAAGTGCAGATAGTCTAATACAAAGTTTCTATATATTGAAGTAATTGATTTTGTTTTATATTATTAATTATAAAAGAAAAGATTTTTTTTTAGGCCTTCAACTCAAACCATATCATAAGCCTTTGCAACATGTTCGTGACTGGCCAGAAATACTTGCTGAGTTGACTAATTTGGATCCCCAAAGGGAAACACCTCAGCTTTTCCTAAGAAGAGATGTGAGACTTCCTTTGGAAGTTGAAAAAAAGGTTTGTTTGGAAATCTTATTTACAATAATTGAATGTACAGACCCTGCTGAATTTCTGTTTTAGGCACCAGAGGCCGAAATTGTACTGTTTCTATTATTGGGGGGGGGTTATCTGTTTTTCTGTTTAATTCTTACATGCATGTGGTGAGTGGTAGAGTTTCAGTTAGTCTACTTTCAAAGCCCTTCATTGGTTTTTTCATTTCTACTCCCATTATCTTAAGAGTACAAAACAAATGGGGAAGCTATCCTAAAGAAAACTAGCAATTAGATGGGGCAGGAAATTATACAGAAAAAAATGTTTTTAGAACATTTAGAAAGGAAGTACAGTGTTAAGGATAAACTTAATAAAGGGCTATTCTGTTGTGTAAATTTCAGAGGAGGAAAAAGATACATTGGTTTGGGAAAGAGCGAAAAAAAACATTCTGGGTAGAGAAGATGATTTTTGTAAAGGGGGGATATACAAAAGATATTCTCAACACTGAATAGGTAGCTCTTCTTGACTCAAGCAGAGAACTTTATAGATAGTAAAAAATGAGAATAGAATATACATTTGATAAGAATATGTTAGAGGCGGTGCCAAAAGCTCAATCGGCAGAGCACCAGCCACATAAACTGAAGCTGGTGGGTTCCAATCCAGCCCTGGCCAGCTAAAAGCAACAATAACAACTGCAACACAAAAATAGCTGGGCATTGTGATGGGCACCTGTAGTCCCAGCTACTCGGAAGGCTGAGGCAAGAGAATCGCTTACGCCCAAGAGTTTGAGGTTACTGTGAGCTGTAATGCCACAGCACTCTACTCAGGGCGACAGTTTGAGGCTCTGTCTCAAAAAAAAAAAAAGAATATGTTAGAAACAACTAGAAAGTGTGTTTGGATTTAAACTACTGTAAATTTTAGGGAAGAGGTAAGATAGTGCCATAGGAAAGACGAATGGATGAGGGAGAAACCTGAAAGAGAGGTTGAAACAGCTTAAATCAATTATGATAATCTAAATAGCTATGAAAATTGGAAAAAAACAATTGTTCCAATGTCTAACCACATTGATGAAGGAAAAAATTACAATGCATTTCATGATTCTTTATCCAAGAGAATATTCATATTCTCAATATTAATACTAAGAAATATTAAAGATAAGCAAATTTCAGCACATGAAAATTTCAACAGCCATATCCAAACTTGGTAAATGTTTTGTATGTAACTACTCATCCCTCTTATCAAGCTAAAGAAAGATTTGATCCTCTCAGCCAGATATATTGAGTTACATAAATATTTATATGAATTTACCAAAAACCATCTTAATTATTTGTTAAAAGTAGAATTACATTAATAGAATGGGGAGGGAAATGAGGACCCACATGATAATCTCAGTTGATATAGAAAAGTCACTTGACAAAACCCAACACTCATCAATAACAAAAGGAAAAACTTATCAAAAACTAGAATTAGGTGGGAATTTCCTCATGGGATGAAGAACATTAATGAAAACCAATAACTAACAACATACTCACTGGTATAAATTAAAAACTTTCTTCCCAAGATCAGGTACAAATTGAGGATACCCATTCTTACCACTGCTATTTAACATTGTACTAAAAGTTGTGCAGAGGCCCCCCCCACCCTACCCCTCTTAAAAAAAAAAAAATTAGCCAGACATTGTAGCGGGTGCCTATGGTCACAGCTACTTGCGAGGCTGAGGCAAGAGGATTGCTTGAGCCCAAGAGTTTGAAGTTGCTGTGAGTGGCAATTCCATATCACTTTACCAAGGGCGACTAATGAAACTCTGTCTCAGAAAAAGAAAAAAAGGGCTTGGTGCCCACAGCAAAATGGTTACGGCGCCAGCCACATACACTGAGGGTGGCGGGTTCGAACTCCACCCAGGCCAGCTAAACAACAATGACAACCGCAACAAAAAAATAGCCGGGCGTTGTGGGGGGTGCCTGTAGTCCCAGCTACTTGGTAGGCTGAGGCAAAAGAATCAGTTTAGCCCAAGAGTTTGAGGTTGCTGTGAGGTGTGACGCCATGGCACTCTACCAGGGGTGATAGTGAGATTCTGTCTCAAAAAAAAAAAAAAAGATAAGAAAAAGAAAGTAAAGCCATCCTAATTGGAAAGGATAAAGTAAAACTGTCTGTTTGGAAATGACATGATCCTAGACATAGGAAATCCCAAAGAATCCGCAAGAAAGTTACTATAACTAATAAATTCAACAAAGTTTTAGGATAAAAGTTCAACACAAAAAAATTATTTGCATTTCTATACACCAGCCATGAATAATCTCAGAAGGAAATTAAGAAATTTATTAAATAGTATTATCGAAGAGAGTAAAAATATCTAGTAATAATTTAACAAAAGAAATTTAAGACTTGTACTCTAAGAAGTACAAGACATTGCTGAAAAAGTAAGACCTACATAACTGGAAAGATATCCCCATATTCCAGGATAGGAATACAGTATTTTTTAGATGTCAATACTAGCAAAATGATCTATATATATATATGTTTAATGTAAGCCCTCACAAAATTCCGACAGCCTTTTTTACAGATAGTAGAAGATAATCCTCAAATTCATATGATTGCAGAGGGCCTCAACTACTCAAAACAATCTTGAAGAAAGAATAATAAAGTTGAGGGATACATATTTTCCAGTTTCAAAACATATTACAAAGCTATAGTAATCAGGCTCAGCGCCTTTAGCTCAAGCGGCTAAGGTGCCAGCCACATACACCAAAGCTGGTGGGGTTCGAATCCAGCCCGGGCCTACCAAATAACAATGACAACTACAACCAAAAAATAGCCAGGCGTTGTGGCAGGCACTTGTAGTCCCAACTACTTGGGAGGCTGAAGGAAGAGAATCACTTAAGCCCAAGAATTGGAGGTTGCTGTGAGCTGTGACACCACGGCACTCTACCCAGGGTGACAGCTTGAGGCTTTTTCTCAAAAAAAAAAAAAAAAGCTACAGTAATCAAAACATTGTGGTACTAGCATAAGTATAAACATACAGACCAATGGGTTGAGAGTTCAGAAATACACCCATATATCTAGAGCCAATTAATTTTTGACAAGGGTGCAAAGTCCATCTAATGAAGAAGGAATAATCTTTTCAACATATGGTATAAGGACAAATGGAAATTCACATTGCAAAAGTATGAAATTGGACCCCCCCATACTGTAGACAAAAGTTAATTCAAAGTGCGTCAATGTCCTAAATATAAGAGGTAAAACCATAAAACTTAAAGATCTTTGTGACCTTGGATTTGACAGTGGATATGACACTAAAATTATGGGCAACAATTGAAATAATAGGTAAGTTGGACTTCATCAAAATTAAAAACTTTTTTGCATGAAAAGACATTATCAAGACTGCTTGCAAAATTGAAGAAAATAATTGCAAATCATAGGACTGATAAGCTCTTACTTATATCCAGAATATATAAAGAACTCATACAGCTCAACAATAAAAAGACAACCCAATTAAAAAATGGGCAGAGGACTTGAATAACATTTCTACGGTGAACTTAAACACATACACTACAAGCACATGAAAAGACGCTCAACATCATTAGTCATTAGGAAAACGTAAATCAAAACCATACTGAGAAATAACACTAGGATGGCTTTTAAAAAAGTGGAAAATAAATGTTGGTGAGAAATTGGAACCCTGTACACTGCAGTTGGGAATTAAAATGATACAGCTGCTGTGGAAAACAGTTTAGTGGTTTTTCAAAAATCTAAACGTAGAATTGACATATGATCCAGCAGTTCTACTTCTGAGTACAATAGAACCTCCATAGTTGACCATCTCCTTAAGTTAACCTAATTTTAATGGACCAGACATGTACCATATGTACATACCAGTACAGTAGGCCTAGTTCCTTATGTTGACCACCTCTGTATGTTGACGAGTGTTACAGTCGTTCAGGTGATCAGCTGATAGAGGTTCTACTGTACGTGTATATGCTGGAAAGAATTGAAAATGGGTTAGAACAGCTACTTGGATGTCATTTCACCATTATTCATAATAGCCAAAAAGCTATTGTCCACAAATGAGTGGACAGTGTGATATATATTGATACATACAATGAATATTTCTTACCCACAGAAAGGAATGAAGTTCTGGGTACAATAAGGATAAATCTTGAAAAGCTGGACATTGTGGTGGGTACCTATAGTCCTAGCTACTTGGGAGGCTGAGGCAAGAGAATTGCTTAAACCCAGGAGTTGGAGGTTGCTGTGAGCTGTGACACCCCGGCACTCTACCGAGGGCAACATAATGTGACACTGTCTACAAAAAGAAAGAAAATATGTTAAATGAAATAAGACAGACACAAAAGGACAAATATTGTATTATCCTGCCTATATTAAGCAATCTAGAATAGGTATATTCATAAAGACAAAAAGTAAACTAGAGGTTACCAGCGGTATTGTGTTGGAAGGAGGAATGAGTTAATCTTAATTGTTACAGAACTCTTAGCGAAAATAGTGACGGTAACGCAACATTGTGAAAGTAATGACACTGACTTCCACACTTATAAATGGTTAAAATCACAAATTTTGTGTTACACTTATTTTACCACAATTTTTTAAAATGTATTAGATTTGTCAGATATGCATGTAAGTAATGTAAGTATATTAGTCTTGTCTTCCTTCCTCACCGAAGTAATATTTTAAAAGTTGGCTGATAGGAGCTGCAGTGATACTTGGATGATAAATAAATTGCATAATTATGCTATATTAGTGGACTCAAGTAAAAAGAAAGCAAGACTTGTTAAATTCTTGAGGTAAATCACAATATCATTATACTCTGTTAAAATAAGTTGTGTTCTTTCACTCATAATTAAGAAATTCCTGTTTCTATCGCCTGATAAATGGAAGATTGCACTTATTGATCAGCATCATCCTTTAGGGATGAAAACAGCCTGATTCTGTGGCACCAGTAGCTCAATGGGTAAGGTGCTCACCATGTACACCAAGGCTGGTGGGTTTGACCCCGGCCTGGGCCAGCTAAAACAATGACAACTGCAACAACAACAAAAAGTAGCCGTAGCACAGTGGTAGTGGCTCCAGCCACATACACGGAGGCTGGCAGGTTCGAAACCAGCCTGGGCCAGCTAAACAATGACAACTGCAACAAAAAATATCTGGGCATTGTGGCGGGTACCTGTAGTCCCAGCTACTTGGGAGGCTGAGGCAAGAGAATCGCTTAAGCCCAAGAGTTTGAGGTTGCTGTGAGCTGTGATGCCACAGCAGTCTACCAAGGGTGACATAGTGAGACTCTGTCTCAAAAAAAAAAAAACTTATTGAATGTTTTATTGGAAATTGTAACTTACTATCTAATCAAACTTTAAATTTACTAAGTCAGTTTTTATTAGAAAAATAATGCTTCCATTCAGTTTTTTTCCAACGTATTATTTTGTTACTTTTTTAAACCATGGGACATTGAAAAGTAATACCATACATCATTTATTAGATTCATTAATTGTTAACAGGTCACATTTGCTTCATCTTTTCCTTATGAACCATTTTTAAAGTAAGTTGCAGATATCATGGCACTTCATCATCTCCACATATTTTGGCATGCATCTCCTAAGAAAAAGGATGTATTTACATGGTTTACATACTACAATATTATTTTCACCTAATAAAATTAGTATTTCTATATAACATCTAATATCTGCTCCAAATTCAGATTTTTTTCTGACCAAAGTTTTTTACGTATAGCCCCCACCTTCAGAATACACTCAAGGTTCGTGCTTTTTATTTGCTGTCTTTAGTCTCTTTATGAAAAAAAAAATTCTGAAATTCTGTTTCTATTTTTAAAAATAAAGTATTATAACATGGAAAAATGGAATTAGTATGGCAAAACCATAAGGTAGGATCATGGTGAATTGTATCTGGAACTTGACTATTTATTGAGAAACTTTATAACTTTATAAGTGAGATTATTTCAAAGTAGAAATACAATCTATAAATGAGCATTTCTCAATCTTTATTAATCTCATTAGATAAAGTGAAATTAGTTTCTAAAACTTTAAAAAGATCTATGCTGGAGGCGGTACTTGTGGCTCAGTGGGTGGGGAGCCAGCCTCATATACCGAGGGTGGTGGGTTCAGGCCTGGCCCTGGCCAAACTGCACTAGAAAAATAGCCAGGTGTTGTGGCGGGCACCTATAGTCCCAGCTACTCAGGAGCCTGAGGCAAGAGAATCACCTAAGCCCAGGAGTTGGAGGTTGCTGTGAGCTGTGATGCCACAGCATTCTACCAAGGGTGATAAAGTGAAAGTCTATCTCTTACAAAAAAAAAAAATCTAGGCCGGGCGTGGTGGCTCACGCCTGTAGTCCCAGCGCTGTGGGAGGCCGAGGCAGGTGGATTGCCTGAGCTCAGAGGTTCGAGACCTGTATGTAACAGCGGTGAGCCAGAGTAAGACCCCATCTCTACTAACATCAAGAACACTGCCAGAGGAAGACAAAAAAGTAGTACTTCAAACGAAGAAGAATGAACAAGAAAGTTGAAATTAAAAATAAAAAATTTAAAAAATTAACAAAAAAATCTATACTCTTTTAACATTATTTGAAAGTGGAAAGTCTTATAGTCTAATAAAATTTTTAAATGTTTTAAAACTTTTTAAACTATATTTGTCCTGGGAATGAACACACTTTCTATTATCTCATTTGAAGTTCCCTACTATATTATATGAAGCATAAGTAATAGAAGAAATGTTGCAGAAATATAGGTAAAATTATGCTAGAAATAATCCATTATTCATAAACCAATGAAAACATTATTAGAAAGTAAATCAGGGGCGGCGCCTGTGGCTCAGCGGGTAGGGCGCCGGCCCCATATGCCAAGGGTGGCGGGTTCAAACCCAGCCCCGGCCAAACTGCAACAACAACAACAAAAAAAATAGCCGGGCGTTGTGACAGGCGCCTGTAGTCCCAGCTACTTGGGAGGCTGAGTCAAGAGAATCGCCTAAGCCCAAGGATTTGGAGGTTGCTGTGAGCTGTGTGACGCCACGGCACTCTACCAAGGGCGATAAGGTGAAACTCTGTCTCTACAAAAAAAAAAAAAAAAGTAAATCAGGGATTAGCAAACTACAGCCTATAGGCATATTCTACCTGCTGCCTATTTTTGTATAACCCACAAGCTGGAGTTTTTTTTTCAGTGGTTAAAAACAATATTTCATGTTGTAAAAATTTTATGAATTCAGATTTTAGCATCTGTATATACAGTTTTATTAGAACACTACCATACCTGTTTGTTAGGGTTGATGTATTATCTGTGGCTATTTTTGTACTACAATTACAGAGGTTACATGGTTTACAAAGCTTAAAATATTACTGTCTGGCTCTTAAAAAACAGCCAAACCCTGTTCTAAAGCAAAAAGAAATATGTAGCTTTTGCTTTTCCCATATTGTGACAAGTTGTATATTTGTAAAAGGAAATTATAGCCTAATAAATTATACTTTCTCTTCTAGATTGAAGACCCACTAGCAATTCTTATTCTTTTTGATGAAGCCAGATATAATTTATTGAAGGGTTTTTATACCGCTCCTGATGCCAAATTGATAACATTGGCAAGTCTTCTGTTACAAATAGTTTACGGAAATTATGAGAGTAAAAAACACAAGCAAGGTTTTCTAAAGTAAGTGCTTAATTCATTGCATGGTCCTGTGCTATGTTTAAGATTCTTTTTAACCAAGGGAGCTTAAAAATGTTATTCAAATTATTTACACTTGGCCGGGTGCCATGGCTTATGCCTATAATCCTAGCACTTTTAGGTGGATGGATTGCCTGAGCTCACAGGTTCAAGACCAGCGTGACCTCCTCTCTAAAAATAGTTGGGTGTTGTGGTGGGTGCCTGGAGGAGGCTGAGGCAAGAGGATCGCTGGAGCCCAAGAGTTTGACAGCACTCTACCAAGGGCAACAAAATGAGACTCTTGTCTCCAAAAAATAATAATAGCAGGACGGCGCCTGTGGCTCAGTCGGTAAGGCGCCGGCCCCATATACTGAGGGTGGCGGGTTCAAACCCGGCCCCAGCCAAACTGCAACCAAAAAATAGCCGGGCGTTGTGGCGGGTGCCTGTAGTCCCAGCTACTCGGGAGGTTGAGGCAAGAGAATCGCTTAAGCCCAGGAGTTGGAGGTTGCTGTGAGCTGTGTGAAGCCACGGCACTCTACCAAGGGCCATAAAGTGAGACTCTGTCTCTACAAAAAAAAAATAATAATAATAATAATAATAAATAAAATTATTTACACATAACATTGGTTTGGAATTGAATAATACAAAACATGGACTGAGGGGGAAAAAACTATAATAGTAAAGCATTCTTAAAAGGTATAGTCCCCAAAGTTATTTTTCTTATATTTGACTATAGTTTGATATACTTTATATTTTTTCTTTAACTTTTTTTTTTTGAGATAGAGTCTCAAGCTGTTGCCCTGGGTAGAGTGCTGTGGCATCACAGCTCACAGCAACCTCTAAACTCTTGGACTCAAGCTATTCTCTTGGCTCAGCTTCCTAAGTACCTGGGACTACAGGTGCCCGCCACAACGCCCAGCTAGTTTTTTGTTGCAGTTGTCATTTTTGTTTAGCTGGCCCAGCCTGGGTTCTAACCCACTAGTCTGGTGCATGCGGCTGACATTATAACCACTGTCTACAGGCACCAAGCTAACTTATATTTCTTTATGATATGTTTACGTAAGTTGACTGAAACCTGGCTTGTATAAATAGTAAAAATGTTTTATAAGGCAGATATATTTAAGAATCCCACCATGAAAACTAGTTTCATGTTCGGTGTTTCAGAGAAAACACAGAGTTTAGCACATTTATAATTTGCTTATTTGTAGTTTTCAATTTTCAGAAACATTTTCTGGTATTGAAAGAAAAAACATTTCTCTAAATTGATAGTTAAGATTGTGGCTTTTTGCTAAAAATTTTTAGAGTTCTCTGATATTTTAAAGCATAGTAGTTTTTAGTTTATGTTACGTAAAGCCATATATGACAGAATGATTATTGTACTTTAGCTATTAAAGATGATTTATTTAAAGGATGTTGGCATGTGTGCTTACAGTGAAGAAAATCTAAAATCCATTGTACCTGTTACCAAACTGAAAAGTAAGGCACCTCACTGGACAAATCGAATACTTCATGAATACAAGGTAAGCTAAATAATAGAAATAAACAGACATTTTATAGCCTAATTGAAATTTTGTTAGTGTATTAATATTTTAAATATAGGTACATTACATTTATAGTCATGAAATCAAAAATGGATCTTCTTGGTCACAAGGTCTGAAATTGAAAGCAGTTAAGATATTTTTACTGAATACCTTCTGTATGCTGAGTACCTTCTATGTGCTGAATGCTGTGGTAAGGGCTAAAGATAGTTCGACATAAGATACTATCCCTACCCAAAGGCACTTAAAACAGAATAGACAATATTTTTAGATCTTGATTTTTTTAAATATTCAAGAGAAAAAGTACTCTTAATACAATGTGCCATAATTTTATTCTTCTGTGGGGCATCCTTGATTTTAGAAACTGTTTAATACACCTATGTGGACTATCAAAGATACGTTCTTTTTACACATCTCTTTTATTTTTATTTTACTGTATTTGTTTTTAGAATCTTAGTACAAGTGAGGGTATCAGTAAAGAAATGCATCACCTTCAGCGCATGTTCTTACAGAATTGTTGGGAAATTCCTACATATGGAGCAGCATTTTTCACAGGACAGATATTTACAAAGGCAAGTCCCAGCAATCATAAAGTCATCCCTGTGTATGTAGGAGTGAATATAAAAGGACTTCATCTCCTCAACATGGAAACTAAGGTACATTTTTAGCTATTTTTGACCATTCATACTGTATACTATCTAAAGGAACAATGCCAGCCTACATGAAGAATCTAGAAGTAGCATATATAGAAAACTGTTCATTGCAACTTCATTCTTCAGAGATGAGGGGGAAATCTAAGTGATTATTAGTAAGCGATTAACGTATTACATTTCTATTTTGGAATATCCTTTAGCCATGCAAAAGAATAAAGAATATTTTTGTGCAGAATGATCTCCAAGATATATTTAATGAAAAAGCAAGGTGCTGGGCGGCGCCTGTGGCTCAGTCGGTAAGGCGCCGGCCCCATATACCGAGGGTGGCGGGTTTAAACCCAGCCCCGGCCAAACTGCAACCAAAAAATAGCCGGGCGTTGTGGCGGGCGCCTGTAGTCCCAGCTACTCGGGAGGCTGAGGCAAGAGAATTGCTTAAGCCCAGGAGTTGGAGGTTGCTGTGAGCTGTGTGAGGCCATGTCACTCTACTGAGGGCCATAAAGTGAGACTCTGTCTCTACAAAAAAAAAAAAAAAAAAAGCAAGGTGCTAAAACATATGCAGTGTGCTATCATTTGTATAAAAATAGAAGGAAGTGAAGTCTATCTTTACATAAATACATGTTACTTCTCCATGGATAAAATACTAGAAGCCTTTAGAGAAGGGAACCAGGTAACTGGGAACAGCAGTTAGGATGGAGACTTTTCACTATATACCTGTCTTAGCCAACCAGTCTACTACAAAGTACTGTAGACTGGTTGGCTTATAGATAAAAGAGGTTTATTTCTCACAGTCTAGAAGCTCAAAATTTGACATCAGAGCACAGTATGGTCAGGTTCTGGTGTGGGCCTTGTTGATTGCAGACTGCTAACATCACATGACAGAAGGAATGAGAGAGTCTCTGGGGTTTATGTTAGAAAGGCACCAATCCTATTCATGAGGGCTCCACCCTCATGACATAATTGCCTCCCAAAGACCCCCTCTCTTAATACCTTCACATTGGTAGTTATGATTTCAACATACCAATTTGAGGAGTAGGGACAAACAGTCTGTAACAGTGCCATTTCATACCTTAATTGGTTTAACTGTGTGATTACATTACCTGTTTGAAACATCAATTAATTTGAAATTAAAAAATAAAGATTAAAAAGGGAGAAATATGTGACACAAAGGCTTTAGTTTAAAAATTAGAATTAGAAGGGCGGTGCCTGTGGCTCAGTCGGTAAGGCGCCAGCCCCATATACCGAGGGTGGCGGGTTCAAACCCGGCCCAAGCCGAACTGCAACGAAAAAATAGCCGGGCGTTGTGGCGGGCGCCTGTAGTCCCAGCTACTCGGGAGGCTGAGGCAAGAGAATCGCTTAAGCCCAGGAGTTGGAGGTTGCTGTGAGCTGTGTGATGCCACGGCACTCTACCGAGGGCCATAAAGTGAGACTCTTGTCTCTACAAAAAAAAAAAAATTAGAATTAGAACTTTTTGCATAGAAGGATGAGTGTGCAAAAGATTGTGAATATCTACCAGAATCCTTCAAAGCTTTTTTTTTCTTTTTTTTTTATTATTAAATCATAGCTGTGTACATTAATGCAATCGTGGGGTACAATGTACTGGATTTATATACAATTTGAAGTATTTTCATCTAACTGGTTAACATAGCCTTCACGATATTTTCTTAGTTATTGTGTTAAGACATTTATATTCTACATTTAGTAAATTTTACATGTACCCTTGTAAGATGGACCATAGGTGTGATCCCACCAATTACCCTCCCTTCACCCATCCTACCCCTTCCCATCCCTATCCCCTTTCCCCATATCCTTTCATATGAAAGCTATAACTTGGTTTCATAGTGGGGCTGAATACATTGGATACTTTTTCTTCCATTCTTGAGATACTTTGCTAAGAAGAATATGTAGACATGTAAGAGGTAAAGTCTCCATCTTTCTTTAAGGCTGCATAATATTCCATGGTATATGTATACCACAATTTATTAATCCATTCTTTGGTCAGCGGGCACTTGGGCTTCTTCCATGATTTAGCAATTATGAATTGGGCTGCAATAAACATTATGATACAGATATCTTTGTTATAAAGTGATTTTTGGGCTTCTGGATATATACCTAGTAGAGGAATTGTAGGATGGAATGGCAGGTCTATTTTTAGATCCCTAAGTGTTCTCCAAACATCTTTCCAAAAGGAACATATTAGTTTGCATTCCCACCAGCAGTGTAGAAGTGTTCCCTTTTCTCCACATCCACGCCAACATCTCTGGTTTTGGGACTTGGTGATGTGGGCTAATCTTAGATGATATCTCAGAGTAGTTTTG
Source organism: Nycticebus coucang (assembly GCF_027406575.1). NCBI lineage: Eukaryota > Metazoa > Chordata > Mammalia > Primates > Lorisidae > Nycticebus > Nycticebus coucang. The sequence continues at coordinate 58,983,947 of NC_069790.1, forward strand.
ATTTGCATTTCTCTGATGGTTAAGGCTGATGAACATTTTTTCATATGTCTGTAGGCCATACACCTGTCTTCTTCAGAGAAGTTTCTCTTCAAGTCCCTTGCCCACCCTGAGATGACATCACTTGTTCTTTCCTTGCTAATGCGTTTGAGTTCTCTGTGGATTCTGGTTATTAAACCTTTGTCGTAGACATAACTTGCAAATATCTTCTCCCTTTCTGAGGGCTGTCTGCTTGGTTTACTTACTGTATTCTTGGCTGTACAGAAGGTTAAAAAGTAGTGGAGACAATGGGCAACCTTGCCTGGTTCCTTATCTGAGTGGAAATGATTTCAGTTTAACTCCATTCAATACGATATTGGCTGTGGGTTTGCTGTAGATGGCCTCTATCAATTTAAATCTTTTTTTTGGTTTGTTATTGTTATTGGTTTTTATATGACATTTTAAATTGACACATGATAATTGTATATATACGTATGAGTTACATGGAATATTTTGGTACATGTTATAATGTGTAAAGATCATTTCAGGGTATTTAGCTATTCATTACCACAAACATTTATCATTTTTTTATGTTAGAAACACTTCACTTCTTCTGGCTATTTTGAAATATACAATATAGCACTAATATAATCCAGTTCAGGGGTAGAGGGGAGAGGACATTTGGCAGGAGAGAGGGCATGAGGCAGGATCTCACCAAATGTGCACATTGTTAGGGTGTATAACATGCCTCCTGGGTGAGGGTCTCTTCTACAAATGGAACTTTACCCTGGAAGTGAGAATAATGTAACCTAAAATTTATACCCTCATATGAATCTGAAAAAATAAAAAAATACTAATAAAACAAAAATTCTTGAGCACATAGATGCTAATGTAATAAGTACCTCTAAAATAAATATTTTAAACAGGAAAAAACACACAAAGGTCATTATTGTTATTATCTATATTCACCCTACTATACTATCATACCCTTGAATTTATTCCCTCTGTCTAACTGTATGTTTGTATCCATTAACCAGCCTTTCTTTTTTTTTTTTTTTTTTTTTTTTTGTAGAGACAGAGTTTCACTGTACCGCCCTCGGTAGAGTGCCATGGCGTGACACAGCTCACAGCAACCTCTAACTCTTGGGCTTACGCAATTCTCTTGCCTCAGCCTCCCAAGCAGCTGGGACTACAGGCGCCCGCCACAACGCCCGGCTATTTTTGGTTGCAGTTTGGCCGGGGCTGGGCTTGAACCCGCCACCCTCGGCATATGGGGCCGGCGCCCTACTCACTGAGCCACAGGCGCTGCCCCTAACCAGCCTTTCTTTATCCACCCCCCCAACACTTCCCAGCCTCTAGTAAATATCATTCTACTCTACCTCCCTGAGATCTTATTGCTTTGCCTTGCAATCTCATAAATGTAGAAAAATGTTTGATCGCAGATATAATAAAAATTCCAGTTAAGCATGTGATGAGTTTTTCAAGCCTATGTTTAGGGGGAGAAAGGTGTTAAGTTTCTTTTCTTTCTTTTTTATTTTATTTTATTTTTTTGATATTTGTTTTTCTATGCATGGCTTATTTCACTTAACACAAATGACCTCAGTTTCATCCATGTTGCTGCAAATGACAAGGTTTCGGTCTTTTCTGTGGCTTAATAATATTTTGTGTGTATATACCACATTTTCTTTATCCATTCATCCACTGATGGACACTTAAGTTGATTCTTTATCTTTGCTGTTGTGAATAGTGCTACAGTACACATGGGGGTGCAGGGATCCCTTAGATATACTGATTTCCTTTTCTTTGGATAAAAACCCAATAGTGAGATTGCTGAATCAAATGGTAGTTCTGTTTTTAGTTTTTTGTGCAAATTCCATACCATTTTTTCTTTTTTTTTTTTTTTTTTTTTTTGTAGTTTTTGGCCGGGGCCAGGTTTGAACCTGCCACCTCCGCTATATGGGGCCGGCACCCTACTCCTTTGAGCCACAGGCGCTGCCCCATACCATTTTTTCATAATGGCTGCAGTAATTTACATTCCCATCAACAATGTGTAAAAGTTTCCTTTTCTCCATATCCTTACCAGCATTTGTTTTGTGTATGTGTTGTTATTGTTTGGTCTTCATGATAAAAGCCATTCTACTTGAGATTATATATCATTGTGGTTTTGACTTGCATTTTCCTGTTGATAAATGATGTTGAGCATGTTTGCATATACTTGTTGGTCATTTGTATGTCTTCTTTTGAAAAATGACTATTCACATCTTTTGCCCACTTTTTGATAGGATTATATGGTATTTTTTTCTGTTGTTTTTGTAATTTATTCTGGATATTAATCCCTTGTCAGATAATTAGTTTGCTATATTTTTTCCTATCCTATGGGTTGTCTTTTCTCCTATCCTACAGGTTGTCTCTTTACTCCGTTAGTTACATTTGCTATATAGAAACTTTTTAGATTAATATAGTCCGTGTGTTTTTTTTTTTTTTTTTTTTGTTACAACCATCATTGTTGTTTGGCAGGCCCGGGCTGGATTTGAACCCACCAGCTCAGGTGTATGTGGCTGGCGCCTTAGCCGCTTGAGCCACAGGTGCTGAGCCCTAGTCCCATTTATTTTTGTTCTTTTGCCTGTGTTTTTGATGTCTTAGCCATAAAATTCTTTGCCTATGCTAATGCCCTGAACTGTTTTCCCCTGTGTTTTTTTACTAGAAGTTTTATAGTTTTGGATCTGTGTTTAAGACTTTTTTTTTTTTTTTAAGACAGCCTCACTCTGTCATCCTGAATGGAGTGCTGTGGCATCATCATAGCTCACAGCAGCCTCATTTTCTTGAGCTCAAGAGATGCTCCTGCCTCAGCCTCCCAAGTAGCTGGGACAACAGGCACCTACCACAATGCCTAGGCTATGTGTTTAAGTTGTTAATCCATTTCGAATTGATTTCTGTAAATGGTGAGAGATAGGGGTTTAGTTTCCTTTTTTTTTCTTTTTGAGACAGAGTCTTACTATGTCACCCTCAGTCGAATGCCATGGTGTCATAGCTCACAGCAACTTCCAACTATTGGGCTTAAGCGATTCTCTTGCCTCAGCCTCCCAAGTAGCTGGTACTACAGGCGCCCACCATAACACCCGGCTATTTTTTTGTTGCAGTTGTTTAGCTGGCCCAGTCAGGGTTCAAACCCACCACCTCAGTGTATGTGGCTGGCGCCATAACCACTGTGCCTCGACGCTGAGCAGCTGAATGCAGCCATTCTTCTGCATATGGATATCTAGTTTTCTCAGCACCACTTATTGAAGAGAATGTCCTTTCCCCAGCGTATGTTTTTGGCACATTTGACTATAAATACATGGATTTGTTTCTGGATTCTGTTCCATTGATCTCTGTATCTATTTTTATATCAATATCACGCTATTTTGGTTACTCTAGCTTTGTAGTATATTTTGAAATCCGGTGGTTTGATGCCTCCAGCTTCATTCTTTATGCACAAAATTCCTTTAACTGTTGAGGATCTTTTGTAATTCCGTATGAATTTTAGGATAGTTTTTTTCTCTTTCTGATAAGAATGTCATTGGTATTTTGAAACAGATTGTACTGAATCTGTAGATTGCTTTAGGTAATATGGTCATTTTGTAATAACAATATTAATTTTTCTAATCCAGGAGGAACATGGTGGAATGTCTTCCCATTTGTTAGTGTCCACTACAAGTTCTTTTCTTAGTTTTTTGTAGTTGTCATTATAGAAGTTTTTCCCCTCCTGTGTTAAATTTATTCCTAGGTGTTTTATTTTTTTAGTAGCTGTTGTAATTGGCGTTGGTTTCTTGATTTCCTTTTTAGCTAGTTCATTATTGTTGTATAGAAATGCTACTGGTTTTTGTATGTTCATTCTATATCCTGCAACTTTACTGAATTCATTTATGAGTTTTAATAATTTTTGGTAGTCTTTAGGTTTTTCTCTATATAAGATCATGTTCTTTGAAAAGATAGACAATTTGACTTCTTTTCCAGTTTGGATGCCTTTATTTCTTTCTCTTGACTGATTTCCCTGCCTAGAATTCTGTGTTGAATAGAAATAGTGGTAAAGTGAGCATTATCATCTTCTTCCAGTTCTTAAAGGACTTTCAGCTTTTCCCCATTAAAATATGGAGTTCTAGGAGCTCAAGAGTTCGAGACCAGACTAAGGAAGAGTGTGACCCCATCTCTAAACAATAGCCAGGCATTGTGGTGTGTAGTCCCAGCTACTTGGGAGGCTGAGGCAAGAGGATCACTTGAACCCAAGAATTTGAGGTTGCTGTGAGCTATCACGTCATCACACTCTACCTAGGGGAACAAAGTGAGACTCTTGTCTCAAAAAAAAAAAAAAAAGTTAGCTGTGGGTTTGTTATATAGTCTTTATTGTGTTGATGTGTGTTCCTTCTATGTCTAATTTGCTGGAGGTTTTCATTATGAAGGAATGTTAAATTTTACCAAATGCCTTTTCTCCATCTCTTTTTTTATGAATACATAAAAATCACTTCTCCACCTCTTGAAATGATCATAAGTTTTCTGTCCTTTATGCTGTTGATGTAATGTATACATATATTGATTTGCATATGTTGAACCATACTTGCATCTCTGAGATAAATCCTACTTCACTAAGTATATTATCTTTTTGCTGTGCTATTGGGTTTAATTTGCTAGTATATTGTTGAGAATTTTTGCATCGGTCTTCATCAGGGATATTGTACTGTTTTCTTTTTTTATTGTGCTCTTGTCTAGTTTGGTATCAGGGTAATGATGGCCTTGTAAAATGAGTTAAAGAGTTCTTTTCTGTCCAATTTCTGGACTAGTTTGAGAAGAATTGGTGTTATCTCTTTATAAGTTTGGTAAAATTCAGCAATGAAGCCTTCTGGTCTTGGGGTTTTCTTTGTTGAGAGACTTTTTATCACTGATTCGGTGTCATTATTTGTTATTGGTTAGTTGAGGTTCTTCAATTCTTGTTGGTTCATTCTTGGTAGGTTTTATGTGTGCAGAAAATTATCTTTTTTCTAGGTTTTCCTATTTGCTGGTCTATAATTGTTCATTGTGGTCTATAATGATTTTTTGTATTTTTGTACTATCAGTTTTAATGTCTTCTTTTTCATTTTAGATTTTATTTATTTGGGTCTTCTATTTTTCCTGGTTAGTCTAGCTAGCAGTTTATTGATTTTGTTTATGTTTTCAAAACCCCAATTTTTGGTTTTGTTGATCTTTCCTTTTTCAAGTTTCTATTTCATTTAGCTCTGGCCTGGTTTTTATTTCTTTTCTTCTCATTTAGGGTTTGGTTTGTTCTTGTTTTTCTAGTTCCTTGAGGTACATTATTAAACTATTCATTTCAAATCTTTCTGGGTTTTGTGATGTAGAAATTTATTGTTATAAACGTCCCTCTTAGGTGGTGCCTGTGGCTCAAGGAGTAGGGCACCAGCCCCATATACTGGAGGTGGCGAGTTCAAACCTGGCCCCGGCCACAAAAAAAAAAAAAAACTTCCCTCTTAGCATTCTTAGATTTTGCTACATTCCATAAATTTTTGTGTGTGTGTTTTTATTTTCATTTATTTCAAGAAATGTTTTTATTTCCTTTTTAATTTCTTCATTGACCCAATGATTGTTCAGGAACACATCGTTTGTTATTACTAACTTGAGGTCATCTTCATATATCAACATATTTTACTATGCTGTTAGATATACCTGTGGGTGGAGATAGAGAATACCTACAGACAAAGAAGAGAATAGTGTCTGATTTCAGTAATTGACCTGAAGCTTGATTTCTGAAGTCTATATAGTCAGCTTGCTTTTGTTCATTTCCCTACTATTTCTATTAGAACTATTTTCTTCACACAAAAAATGATGTAATGTATACATGTATTGATTTGCATATGATTTGCTGATTATTAGTTTGTAACAACTTTCAATTGCTACAGGAAATGAAGGAGAAATGTCCCAAACCCATTTCAAAAAATTTTTTCATTCCTGAAATTTTTCATTCAGGTCATTTTGTACCAGCATCTACAAATCCTTTTTCATAGAACTGGATGGTGATGCTGTGGATGTAATACTGTACCATTTCTCCAAGCTGTATTTTGTTTGACTTCTAATAGCATTGCAAGTTTAGACAACAATACAAAGTTTTACATAGTAGTGAAATGATAGCAATATCTTTATAACATCTCATATTATGAATAATGTTCTGGTCAAGAGTTGAATAAGGGAGATAGCAGAAGGAAGACAGAAGGATGTTAGTAATATTTTTGAACAGTCTGCTCTTTCAGGATAAGAGGCTCAATTTCTAGAGCGATAAATAAAAATGCTATCCTTGGGTATATAAAAAGATGATTGAACCTGAGGGTAAACATTTTCTGTCCATGCAGTCATTACCTTGTGCCCTGTAAGGCACTGATAAATTTGTGGCACCTTTGAAAACTCTAAGCTGATTACATATTCCAGCCATCAAATGTGTGAATAAGCAGCTTGTCTTTGCCTTAGATTCACCAAGATCTACCTGGATTGCATTTGGTAAGCTTTGCTAAAATGGAGTAAACACATTCACCTGCAAAAATACCTCCATTTACATTTAAACTCTAAATGGGATATATTACCCTCAGAACAAATTCTCAAGAAAAGCCATAAGAGATAGCTGTGGCTTTTTTGTTATTAATTCCTTTTACTTTCTAGGTCTATTTCTCTTTGAAATAATCAGAGTTGTTCATCAGAAAACATAGCTAGTCAATTATATATGCTTGTCAGAGACTTTTCTGTTCTACTTACATAAAATAATAAACACTATGGGTAGATGAATGCATGGTGTTGCAACTTGGCATTTCACTACCGGGAGTGTGTTGCAGTCTTCACAACTGAATTGTACTTGTTGTTATGTCTTTGACCTTACTGGTACCACTACAACACTCAGGCAATAGATTATCCTTTGCTGAGGTCAGTTTATGTTGACCATAATGTCCTTCTGAAGTGAAACTGGATTGTTTAAACACCCATGTAGTACCATTCTACATGACCATTTGTCAACATCACTATTTCATTTGTCTCCTGGTCACCTGTGTGCTACTTCTGATTCTGTGAGTTTTCCTTTTCTGCCCTTAACTATCCTTCTCAACTATTTCTCTTGTGATTTTTTTACTTCCCTCATTAAGTATCTTGCCCATTGTAGGTTTTACCTTCTAATGAGAGCTGCTTTTTCCTTCAAGAGCAGAGTGATTACTTAAAACCACCATGTGGATGTGGACTCTTTGGCTCTTCCTTTCCATTCATCTATTTCCTTTGTTTGTGTTTCTCAAGAATTCCTTCCTCACTACATATTGTTATTTAACAACTGAACTTTTAACTGTGGGCTCAGTACTTTTGTTGGAAATCTGACCTCCATATAATTGAGGAGTTCCTATTCTACACCTATTTTTTTTTGTATATAAAACTGTTTTGAGACCTTATTAATGGATTATTTTCCTTTTTAACAAAAGAAATTTCAAGTGAATGATCCCCAGAATAGGTGGTTTAAAGTATCTTGTCTCAATGTTTTAGTCTGTACCTTGGTAAGTAATTAATTTAGCATCTCCTGTATCCTATGTATAAAGTTGTAGTGGTATTGTATAATATGAATGTAGATAGCTGATTTTTAAATAAGGATGTTATTAGTTTTCCATTATACATAATATATGCTCATATAAATTGATTATAGTCTTTCATTTACAGAACCTCACTTGTTTCTTTTTCTTTCTTTTTTTTTGAGACAAGAGTTTTATTTTGTCGCCCTCAGTAGAGTGCTGAGGCATCACAGCTCACAGCAACCTCCAACTCCTGGGCTTAGGTGATTCTCTTGCCTCAGCCTCCCCAGTAGCTGGGACTACAGGTGCCCACCACAACACCCAGCCATTTCTTTGCTGCAGTTTGGCTGGGGCCGGGTTCGAACCCGCCACCCTCGGTGTATGGGGCCGGCGCCCTACCTATTGACTCACAGGCACCACCCTACAGAACCTCACTTTAAAAATGTCCTCACCCATTATCTTTTTAGCGTATCTATAGTTTATTATTTACTGTCAGTATCGTAAGAATTGCTGTTTAGAGAAGCTTATGTTGCTGAACATGTATTTTGAAGAATGGCATTTCTTTGTATATGTCTACACAAAGAATAGGGCAAAAAAATAAGAGTTTCTGCTAGGAGAAAATTTAAGAATATCTCAAATACCTACTTAAATACAGCATTATGTTAGGAAAGTATAGGAATAGGTTACTCTAATATTTCTTTCTTCTTCTTTTTTTTTTAGAAACAGAGTCTCACTTTATTGCCCTCAGGTGCTGTGGCATCACAGCTCACAGCAACCTCCAACTCCTGGGCTTAGGTGATTCTCTTGCCTTAGCCTCCCGAGTAACTGGGACTACAGGTGCCCGCCACAATGCCCGGCTATTTTTGTTGTTGTTGTTGCAGTTTGGCCGGGGCTTCGTTCAAAAACCGCCACCCTCGGTATATGGGACCAGCACCCTACCCACTGAGCCACAGGCGCCGCCCTTCCTAATATTTCTTTTTAAATAGTTCTGTTAATTTTATAAAGGGTACATTATTAATTTTTGAAGTTATATTTATTTTTATAATAAATATATCAGTGTGTATATTTTCAGTGGAATGAATTGTTTAAAATAAAAATCAGCAGGTTGCCCCATTACTTAACTTTCAGATCTGAAAGTACTATATGAGTATTTGAAAGAAAGATATTGAATATTTAGACAAGATCATAGGAGACAAGAAATAAAGAAGAAAGAAACTAAGTTAAACAGTTTAGCCTGTAGAAAGTAAAACACTGTGGTACACTGCAATTTCCTAAAAATCACTGATACAATGAGAATCTTGAAAAATTTTTGTCAATCTTATACAAGGAATATCGTTGCTCAACACAGTCTTCTGACAGTCTGCTGATCCTATGTGGTTCTGGACAGCAGACTGTATGAGACTGGTGTAGACACTTTGAATAAGCTTTATTATAACATTCAAAACAATTATATTTAGACCTGAATAGATAAATGTAAATAGTAGGAAATAGGTGGTATTTTAATACATACTTCAATATAACGATTTCTTATTGTGTTGCAGGCTTTACTCATCAGTCTTAAGTATGGTTGCTTTATGTGGCAATTAGGAGATGCCGATACTTGTTTTCAGATCCATAGTATGGAAAATAAAATGAGCTTTATAGTACATACAAAACAGGTAAATATCTATTATTTTGTATTTCTAATTTGAACTATTGTATTAGTAAGGTTATTTCTTTTTTAAAAAGTGACATAGTCCAGCAGTGGATAGGGTGCCGACCACATACAAGGCTAGCGGGTTTGAACCCGGTCCAGGCCAGCTAAAACAACGATAGCTACAACAAAAAAAACAGCCCGTCGTTGTGGCAGGAGAGTCACCTGAACCCAAGAATTTGAGGTTGCTGTGAGCTGTGACATCATAGCACCCTACCCAGGGCAACAGCTTGAGACTTTGTCTCAAAAAAAAAAAAAAGTGACATAATCCATTTAATTTTAAGGAAAGTCTTTAATATTATATGAAATTAAAATATTTAAGATGAAGGAAAAAGGCAGGCCCTACCCAAGCAAGGGAAATCAGAAATTTATCTACATTGTTGATTTTAGTTTTATAATAATTAAATACCTGTGCCATTTATTTTAATTCTGGCGAATATTCCCTGTCTCTTGTTTGAAGGTATTAAGTAATTAATTCTTCCTTCTTCTTGACCTGTATAAGCCCCTAGTTATTTATATCCAGCAGGTTGCCATATTTGCCCTTTAAACATTCTTATGTGTTTCATTTTATATTTATCACTGACGTGTATTTTACTTTGTAGGCTGGTCTTGTGGTGAAACTGTTAATGAAGCTAAATGGACAGTTAATGCCCACTGAAAGAAATTCATGAAAGGAAAGTAGCTGATACTCAAGCCACCACATTTTGTAATGCAGTTTTTTCCATGAAAGATTTCTTAAAATATTACTTTTAACAAGACATTTAGTCTCTTGTAATATATACATATACTATTACATTGTACAGAATCTGTACTTATGTTTGGTGTGTAATATGCCGATTAGTTTTATATAATATCCTCATAAGCTATTCTAATTTTTGAGAGAAACACAAAAAAATTATAGATTAATAGACCATATAATATTAGAAAAATACTAAGCTTTATAAATAGTTATTTTTGGTAAATGGAAGAGAATTTGGAGTGGAATGTGATGATATTAAAATGTAGCTTTGGTATAATTGTGTGTGTTATTTCTAAAAATGTTGAAGTCAGCATGATTTGAATAACAAAAATGTATTTTCTACTTGAACCAAATAACTCTTATTTAAAACCATTTTCTGTAATCTATAAACATATCTCAATGTGTTTTTAAAAGTCTTAGTTAAATTGTTTGTCTTATATAGGATAATCTTTCTCATAGTATAGTTCTTGAACCCCTTGTATCCTAATTCCCTGGATGCCTCTTAAAAATGAGAGCAGATGGGTGGCGCCTGTGGCTCAAGGAGTAGGGCGCCTGTCCCATATGCCGGAGGTGACGGGTTCAAACCCATCCCCAGCCAAAAACCAAAAAAAAAAAAAAAAAAATGAGAGCAGAGAGAGAGAGAGAGAAGGGGGGAGGGGGGAAGGAAGAGCAGAGAGAGGGAAGGAGGGAGGGGGTTGGGGTCTCAGTGTGTGACACATCTTGTATCTTCAATGATCCCCAACAATAAAAAAAGAAAAGATAAAAAGAAATACAAATAAATGAAAATTTCAGAGACTGACTCCAGATAAATTCAGTCAGTATCTGGAAGTAGCAGAGCCTGGAAGCTTTTCCTAAGTTTGGTTTTATTTCTTGCTTTTTTTCTGTTGAAATAATTCCAGATCCAATAAGGAATTTAGATTATTAAAGTTGAGATATTACATAAAATTGCCTGGCACATAAGCATATACATATATACATACACATTTTAAGTAACAATCTTTGTGAATTATAGTTGCATTTTTAAATACATGCTGTATTTTTTATGAGTGAACTTGGCAGTTGATTTATTGTATATTGCCTTTATATTGTAGGAAGTAGATCATGAAATATCTGATTGTTTCATTTAGGGAAGTACAAATATAGATGAGGAGAGCTAACTGGATTAATGTGCTATTTAATAAGCTAGAAACTATGGTTTTTTCAAATTAATAGACTTATGGATTCTAAATGAATTCAGAGATAAAATAGTAATATTGAGGTTGTCCTACAGATTACCAGTAAGTTTTATACATCATTATCTACTCTTTACATTAACTTCTGCTTATTTTTAATGGTGATGTGTCTAAGCCTTATTAAAAATTAAGATTATATGTTAAGTAAGGTTAATAAGAAAGGCTGATTTATCTTTGATTCTATGCTAGGCTTTTTTTTTTTTTTTGAGACCAAGATTTACTATGTCACCCTGGGTAGAGTGCTGTGGCATCATCATAGCTCACAGCACCCTCAAACTACGGGGTTCAAGCAATTTTCCTCCCTCAGCCTTTCGAGTAGCTGGGACTACAGGTGCCTGCCACCACATCTGGCTATTATTTTTTTCTATTTTTATAGAGATGGCATCTTGCTCTTGCTCAGGCTGGTCTCGAACTCCTGAGCTCAAGCAGTCTACCCATCTCAGCCTTCCGGAGTACTAGGAGATTACAGACATGAGCCACCATGCCCAGCCCTGTGCTGGGTACCTTTGATTCTACATAAACAATTTGCTGTTCAGTGTCATTCATTCCAGTGGCTTCAACTGTTACTAAATACCCTGTTGACTCCCAAACCTAGAATTTCAACATCAACTTATCTTCTGAATTCTAGATCTTTAATTTCCAAGCTCCTATTATTCTAACTTCATTTAAATAGCCTACAAAGAACTTTGGTTTCATCATAGCTTAAAACAGAATTTGTTACCGCTGTTTTATTCTCTGCTTCCACTGTATTCCCTATGTGGTTAATGGCATCATCAAATTGCATCCAGTTACTTAGCTTTGAAATCTGGGAGTGATCTTTAGACTTCCCTCTTTTCTCACCCTGCACATTCTGTTGATGAAGTCTTGTCGAATGTTGTGTGAGCCCTTTCCCTCCCTCGCTGATTGCACTGCAGTCATCCTAGTTCAAGTCCCCACTGTCCACTCTTTGGCTTTGCAGTACCTTTCTACCCTTAAGATGATCTCTATGCCCTGCCTGCCTGCCTCTTTGTTACACTAATGCCAAGTTAACCTTTCTCATCAATCTGAGTATATTATTACCCTGTGAAATCTTTCATGATTACCATTAAATGTAGAATTACATTCCAAATTCCTTGAGGCCCTTAATACACTATTGCTAACCTGCCTGTGAAGATTAATGGCTAACCACTTCTCCCATGTTTATCCTACATGCCAATACAGAGCCATCCTAACCCTGGCTCTGCAGTCACATGGAGGAATTTAATACTTTCTTTTTTTTATTTAAAATTAAAATGAGGGTACAAATGATTAGGTATGTTAGCATTTGTTAGGTAAAGTCCCTATTGCAGTTGTGCCCCTCACCCAGGAGATGTGCCATATGCCTTACATTGTGCCCATTAGGTGAGAGCACACCAACTTCCTTCCCTTTTCCTCCCTCCCCCAACTTGAATTAAATTGTGTTTTTCTCTTGTGTGGACCTGTAGTCATCCGTCTACTGTCTTCATACTAGTATTGGATATTTGCCTTTTCCCTTCTTATGATACTTTACTAAAGAGAATGTTCTCCACCTCTATCTAGGTTAACACAAAAATTATAAAGCCTCCATCTTTTTATGGCTGAATATTATTCCATGATATACATATACCATAGCTTTTTAATCCATCCATGGGTTGATAGGCCCTTGGGTTGATTCCACATCTTTTTAAAAAAAAAATTTTTTTTGAGCCTTTCGGCCGGAGACGCCATCTTCCAGTAATTCACCAAAATGACAAACACAAAGGGAAAGAGGAGAGGCACCCGATACATGTTCTCTAGGCCTTTTAGAAAACATGGAGTTGTTCCTTTGGCCACATATATGCGAATCTACAAGAAAGGTGATATTGTAGACATCAAGGGAATGGGTACTGTTCAAAAAGGCATGCCACACAAATGTTACCATGGCAAAACTGGAAGAGTTTACAATGTTACCCAGCATGCTGTTGGCATTGTTGTAAACAAACAAGTTAAGGGCAAGATCCTCGCGAAGAGGATTAATGTTCGTATTGAGCATATTAAGCACTCTAAGAGCCGAGATAGCTTCCTGAAACGGGTGAAGGAAAATGATCAGAAAAAGAAGGAAGCCAAAGAGAAAGGTACCTGGGTTCAACTGAAGCGCCAGCCTGCGCCACCCAGAGAAGCCCACTTTGTGAGAACTAACGGAAAGGAGCCTGAGCTCCTGGAACCCATTCCCTATGAATTCATGGCATAATAAGCATATAACATGGCACAAAGGAGTACTAGTGGACCCATGTTTTTAGGAGCAAGAACCTATTTATTCCCCATTAGCTCATGGCATAATATGTGTACAGCATAGCACACAGGATAACCAATAGACCCCATGTAACAGTGATACAAGGTGCTGGGACCTATTTCCCACGAATTCAAAAGTCAATTAACACTTTGTCACATTAAATGGCAAGGTGCCTCCCTGAGCTGCTGGAACCTCTTCCCCTATGAATTCATGGCATGGTAGATACAAATAATAGCATAAAAATGTTTCTTGTTCATTCACTACAAGTGTGTTTTTCCCCCCCCCCCAAAGAAGTATTAAAGCAAATTTTAATGTGTCCTAAAAAAAAAAAAAAAAAAAAAAATTTTTTTTGAGGCAGTTTCATTTTGTCACCCTGGATTGCGTACCTGGGTAACATCATAGCTCACAGAAGCCTCAAACTGCTGGGTTCAAGGGATCCTCTACTCTCAGCCTTTCTAGTAGCTGGGACTATAGCTACTAGGCTAGTTTTTCTTTTTTAGTACAGAGTGGGTCTTGCTCTTGCTCAAGCTAGTTTTGAACTCCTGAGCTCAGGTGATCCACCTGCCTTGGCCTCCCAGAGTTTTAGGATTATAGGTACAAGCCACTGTGCCCACTCTTATTCCACATGTTGATGATTGTAAATTAAGTTGTGATAAACAATCTATGTTTTTATAGATTGCAACTATCCTATGGTAAAATGATTTTTTTTCTTCTCGTATCTAGTAATAAAATAGCAGGAGCAAATGGAAGGTCTATTTTGAGTTCTTTGAGGATTCTCCATACTTCTTTCCAAAGAGACTATAATAATTTACCATCCTACCACCAGTGTAAAAGTGTTCCCTTCTGGCTCGGCGCCCATACCTCAGTGATGAGAGCGCCGGCCATACACTAGGGCCAGTGGGTTCAAACTCAGCCTGAGCCTGCTAAAAAAACAATGATGACAACAACAAAAAAATAGCTAGGCATGGTGGTGGACCCCTGTAATCCCACCTACTTGGGAGGCTGAGGTGTGAGAATCTCTTTAGCCCAAGACTGTGAGCTGTGACACCACGGCACTCTACCAAGGGTGACAACATGAGACTGTCTCAATAAAAAAAAAAAAAAAAAAGTGTTCCCTTCTCTCCACAACCATGCCAACATCTACAGAAATTGAATACATTCTAATTCAATAATTTTAGGGTGAAGCCCAAGCATTTCTGTTTTTAAAGTATCCCATGTGCTTCTGATATACATCTCAGTGTCAGAAATGTAGTTAATATCCCACTTTAACTAGGAAATAGCTGAATTTCTTTCCTTTCACAGATGGGTGAGGATACAGTGAAACCACATCAAAGAACTCCCTGCTCCCTGGAATACAGGGTACCCTTCTGGAGTTGTACACTATGGCAGCCCTATAGAGAAAGAAGAGACTGTTAAGAGTTGCATAGCTATTAAAGACTTAAAAACATATAGCATGAAAGAATCAATTTTCAAAATGAGGATTGGGAAAAAAATTGATTATTTCATTATTTGTTATGACCATAACAAACTACACATAACATTGGGTAAATTCAAACAGCTTTTAATGAATGCCTCATATGCATCAGGTATTATATATGCATTTGTAGATAAAAGATATTATACTATTTTCCTTTCCTCATTCTTTCAGTAAAATATGAGTGCATAATTATGTGCCAGGAATACAGTGGTAAGGAAAACAAAGTCCTTGCCTTCAGGGAATAAAGATGAAGGAGGGAGACAATAACTACAGAAATATGTATATAATTATAAATTCTAATTGTTAACGGTAAAAGAAAAATGTCTAAGCATAAAAAGGGAAACTTAATCTAGTCCTAGAGATCAGGAGAGGCTTCCCTGAGCAAGGATTTTTGAGTTGGCATCTGAGGTATGAGCAGGGAGTAATTAGGTAAAGACAGGTGAGCTGGAAGGGAAATGAAGGGAATGTTCTGACTCAAAGGACAGTCCTGGAGAACTGATGAGAGGGAATTTTAGTTTTCCTATGTTCAGCTAAGATGTGAACTCATTGTTTCTCCAAATTACAGCAAATGAATTTCCATTCATAAAATATAAATAAAACCTGAATAGCTAACGCTACCACATGATAAATTAGAGAAAAACTGGCTGAAGAATCAGAAGATTAAAAGTTGCCAAAATTGACCCTAGAAAAATTACAATGCTTGATAAAAATATTAACAAAGGAAAACTTCATATAGATCTTGACCAAATTTAATAGAAGAAATGCAGAAATATAATTTAGATTTTAATTTGATGCTGCAGAATGCTGAAAGTGAGAATTCATCTCTGAGCTGTTCAGTGGACCTGATTCTGTTCACCCAGCACAGTTCGCTTGTTCTGCTGAGTCAAAGGAAGAGCAAGAAACTGGGGGAGTGGAACATGAGACAGCTGGGACTCCAACATAGCATAATAGAAGCAAAGTTTATTTAAAGCAAAAGAATACATTGTATTTAAATTAAAGCATATATAAGCATAGACTTTTCCAGAAGAATGGGAATTGTCCCTGGAGAGAGAGAGGAAACACCACACAAAGGCAATACACAAGTGTAAGTATTTTCATCTCAATTCCTCCTTCATTTATGTGTAAGAATTCCCACTGGTTCCCCTAACACCTTCAGGTGTGCTATCCTGCTTTCATTGGATGTGGATTACCTCAGTTGTCACATAAATCAAATTTATTTTGTATCAATGATTATTAACTTACTTTGCTAATGATAGTATGATGGTATCTGTTAGTCTTGTTTGTAGCAATTATGGTGTTCATCCTTCTGCGATGTGGATTCTTATGGAGGGGAGTCATTGATGGCTAGAGGTCATTAGTCATAGGCTGGAAATTATATTTTGAGGGGACAGCACATACTTGGTTAACTAGGTCACACTTACCCCAAATTCCTCATTTAGCTTCAGGGCCCTTTCCAACTTTCTTGTCCAGAAGGCCATAATTCTCTTGCCACCTTCCTATAACCCTTTTAACTTCCTTTCATCCCTAATCAAGGAAGTCAGTCACAAAGACTCTAATTGGAAGAATTTAATATAAACAAAAAACTAATACTAATCAATTTCTTGCTTTACAATTTACATAGAAAAATGATTCCAAAGAAATAATATTGGTCAAGTGAACATGGAAAAACCATAAATTATTTTTGCTGCACTGTATAGAAAACTGATCAAGAAATTTTATCAGACCACATCTCTAAAAATAGCCAGGTGTTGTGGCAGCCCCTTGTACTTCCAGCTACTTGGGAGGCTGAGGCAAGAGAATCTCTTAAGCCCAAGAGTTTGAGGTTGCTGTGAGCTATGATGCAACGGTACTCTACCAAGGACGGCAAAGTGAGACTCTGTCTCAAAAATAAAAAATTTTTTTTATCAGTTTGCGTGCAAGAAGATATTATCTCTAGCCGGGCGTTGTGGCGGGCGCCTGTAGTCCCAGCTGCTCAGGAGGCTGAGGCAAGAGAATCGCTGAAGCCCAAGAGCTAGAGGTTGCTGTGAGTCCTGTGACATCATGGCACTCTACTGAAGGCAGTAAAGTGAGACTCTGTCTCCACAAAAAAAAAAAAAAAAAAAAGATATTTTCTCAACAAAAATACTTACCATCTGTGATGATATGATTGCCATTCAACATCTGTTTTCATAAACAAAGTCAGAATGTCTCTAGGCTCATGTATGTTATCTGGAGAGGCAGGGAAATGAAAGGGATTGAAAAGGCCTTAATGGATAGGGGACATACCCTGGGAGTTCTTAGAGCAAGAATACTTGAGATAAATAACTTTGGGGTATCTTAGGGAGTAGATGAGAAAACCAGTTTCAATACATTGAGCTAATTTCTATGATAAAAGGAAAATACTGGGGGTTGTTCAGGATCCAATGGCAAGGCACCCAGAGGAGAAGGAAATTAGGAATTTATTCCCCTATTATTTAAATTAAAATAATAGCTAATATTTAAAACGGTGCATTATTACTTGAAGCACTTTTAGGTCTACTAATTCATTAACTATTAACAACAGTCACTAGGAGGCAGATACTATTTCCATTTTACAGATAAGAATATTGAAGTAGAGAATTATCTTGCCAAAGAGAATTGCCTAGCTAATAAGTTGTGGAGCCGAGAGTCATATCAAAACAGTCTGGATTCAATGTGTAAGTGAATTAGAAATGTGATGTATGGTTATTATAAAAACATAAGATTTGTTTTCTATCTTAAAAAGCTTAGGAGCCAAAGTTCCTAATAAAGTGTATAAATGTTTTCTTTTTCATATATTGTATATCTTTGAATATAGTTGTATACAGAGAAGCTGTGTTACTTGTGTAAGGTCAAAAACTAGTAGTGTTGAGAGTCAGAATTCAAAATCTGACACTCTGAATTCAGACATTAGAGAAAATTAAATATTAGAAAGAGAGGTTTTAAAAAAAAAAAAAAAAAAGGGCGGCGCCTGTGGCTCAGCGGGTAGGGTGCCGGCCCCATATGCCGAGGGTGGTGGGTTCAAACCCAGCCCCGGCCAAACTGCAACAACAACAAAAAAATAGCCAGGCGTTGTGGCAGGCACCTGTAGTCTCAGCTATTTGGGAGGCTGAGTCAGGAGAATCGCCTAGGCCCAAGGATTTGGAGGTTGCTGTGAGCTGTGTGACTGACGCCACAGCACTCTACTGAGGGCGATAAGGTGAGACTCTGTCTCTACAAAAAAAAACGATCAAATCTTGAAAGAATACTATCTTTCCTGTTAATGAGGTGCCATTAGAGCCTTCATGAGTTGACTAGCTCAGATTTGCATGTTAAAAGATCACCCTGGGCCTGTCAGTGTGCAGAAAGGCTTAAAGGGGAGGTTCAGAGCAAGAAGGTATAATGTAATCCAGGCCTAATGGCAATAGGGAGAAATGCTGCTGTGTTTTGACAAAACCTCATGACCTTTTAGATAAGGGAAATTAGAGGTAAAAGTAATTAGAGTAAAAATAATTCCTCTCCTGTCCTGGGAAGCCAGGAAAATGGTACCATATACAGTAGAACATCTGTAAGTTGACCACCCAAGGAACTGTAACTGGTCAACATACCAGATGGGTGGTCAACATAAGGAGCTAAGCCTACTGTACTGATATATACATGTTGTACCTTCGGTCTGTGAAAATTAGGTTAACTGAAGGATGTGGTCAATGTAGGGAGATGGTCAACTATGGTGGTTCTACTGTACTGCCTAAGATGGGAATGGAGGAAGAAGTTTTGAAGAAATGTGTTGAGTTCTGGTACCCAAGGGACAGACAAATGGAGATCCTCAATAGACAATAGAATTAACAGGCCTGAAGCTTAAAAGACTCAAGGAGGTGGCAATAGAAATTCCAGAAAGAGAACAGAGTAAGCAGCAAACCAAAGAATGGCAACGTTTGAGAAATGGACAAAGTAGGGCAACCCAGAAAGCATCCTGTTAGAACAAGTGGATACCAGTATGGAAAAGAAATAACTTGGCACCATTCTGCATATTGTGTATCTACTTAATAAAGTTTATATGGGTGAAAATTAAATGTTAAAAGAATATTGAATGTTGCAAAGGAAAAACAGGCTAGCTTATTTTAGTGTCAGAGAACACATTCACTTGTGGATCTTTTTAAAGTGGCTAGGAGAGATTAGAGGTGTTTAAAGTACTTTTTCTTTAAAAAAAAATTTTTTTTTTTTTTGAGACAGTGTCTCTGTTACCAAGCTTAGAATGCAGGTGTCATTATAGCTCATTGCACTACTGGGTTCAAGTAATTCTTCTGCCTCAGCCTTCAGAGCTAGGACTACAGGCATGTACCACCACACCTAGTTTTTTTATTTTTTTGTAGGGAATGGGCTCTTGCTGTGTTGCCTAGGCTGGTCTCTAACTCTTGGATCCTTCTGCCTTTGCTTCCCAAAGTCCTAGGATTATAGGCATGAGCTACTACACCTGGCCTTAAAATGCTTTTTAACTGTACACTATAAAACGTCAGAAGGAAAGCAAAAGAATTGGGGGATTTGGAACAAGTGGAACTCATACATGGCTAGAAGGAATGCAGAGTGGTACATCAAAATGATTTTGGAAGCAATTTAGTAGTTTCCTAAAAAGTAAATATACACCTACTATAGGACCCAGCATTTCCTTTCCCAGGTATTTATACAAGCAACTAACACTTATGTCCAGATACGTGATACATTTAAATTTTTTTCATTTTTTTGAAACAGAATCACATTCTGTTGCCCAGGCTAGAGTGCCATGGTGACAGCCTAGCTCACAGCAACCTCAAACTCCAGAATTCAAATGATCCTCCTGCCTCAGTCTTCTTAGTAGCTGGGACTACAGGCGACCGCAACAATGCCCATCTAATTTTTCTATTTTTAGTGGAGATGGGGTCTCACTTTTGCTTGGGCTGGTCTTGAAATGCTGACTTCAACCTATTCCCTCATCCCCCTTCCTCAGTCTCTCAGAGTGTTAGGACTACAGGGATGAGCCACCACGCCTGGCCTATTATTCACCTGTAAATTGAAAATTGGGATTTGATGGTGACGGCAACTGTACCATAGGTCCATAGACAAAAACAATTTTTTTTTGTTGTGCTTTTTTTTTAATTGTTTAGGATTCATTGAGGGTACAAAGGATTAGGTTGTATTGATTGCATTTGTTAGATTAAAGTCCCTCTTATAATTGTGTTCCCTCCCCAAGAGGCGTGCTGTACACCATGATGCCCACCCCTTCCCTCCTACCCTCTTCCCAGTCTCTCTTCCCCCTACCCCTCCACCTTGTGTTAGATCATCTACTGGCTTCATGTTAGAAGTGAGTCCATTGGATTCTTGTTTCTCCATTCTTGTGATACTTTACTAAGAAGAATGTGTTCCTCCTCCATACAGGTTAATACAAAAGATGTAAAGTTTCCATCTTTTTTTTTGGCTGGGGCTGGGTTTGAACCTGCCACCTCTGGTATATGGGACCAGCACTCTACTCCTTTGAGCCACAGGTGCCACCCGTTTCCATCTTTTTTAATGGCTGGATTGTATCCCATGGTATATATATACCACAGTTTGTTAATCCATTCCTGGGCTGTGGTGGTCATTTAGGCTGTTTCCACATTTTGGCGATTGTAAATTGAGCTACAATAAACAGTCTAGTGTAAATGTCCTTATGATAAAAGGATTTTTTTTCTTCTGCCTAGTAATGTTATTATAGGATCAAATGGAAAGTCTAATTGGAGTTCTTTGAGGATTCTCCATACTTCCTTCCAAAAAGGTTGCATTAGTTTGCCACCGCACCAGCAGTGTAAAAATGTTCCCTTCTCTCCACATCCATGCCAGCATCTGTAGCTTTCAAACTTTGTAATGTGGACCCTTCTGACTGGGGTTAGGTGATATCTCAGGGTGGTTTTGAATTGCATTTCTCTAATGATCAGGGATGATGAGCATTTTTCATGTTTGTTAGCCGTTCATCTGTCTTCTTTAGAGAAGGTTCTATTTATGTCTCTTGCCCAGTGATATATGGGATTGTTGTTGATTAATTTGAGTTCTCTGTAGAGACAAAAACAATTTGAAAATAGTTGCAGGCTATGGAGAAAAAGTCTGAGAAAAGCCTGAACTTACCCTTCCTGTTAAGGCGGCTTCTCCCTGTCTCCTCATCAAGGTGGCAGTCACCAGGACCAGGACCAAGCCTCCTACTCCAAAGACACCAAAGCCCCCTGCAAAGGAAAGGGAAAGTAAGCCTTAGAGATGAGTCTGTGGGCACTAATACATTGGAAGTTTCCTATTTTTTTTTTTTATTTGTGGTTTTTGGCCAGGGCTGGGTTATGAACCCACCACCTCCCGCATATGGGACTGGTGCCCTACTCCTTGAGCCACAGGCGCCACCCGGAAGTTTCCTATTAAACTAAGAACCTCTTCAACATCACCTTGAAATGTAGAAAGAGCTATGTGTTCATTTTCCATTTTTCATCAAATAAGATAAATGAATTCCAATGACATTTTAAAATAATTTACTTTAATAATAGTAAAATTTGTATTGGTTTATAAGAATAGACACAAAGAAAGGGGCTTCAAGGGATATGGTAGAAAAACCCGGCCGGCTGAACCAGGAAATCTGAAGGGCCCATAAGAACGTGGATGTTAAGTAACCTAAGTAACCAAAGACCAATAGAAAAGTGCAATACTGCCTGGAGGCACAGAGAGGCCAATGAGATTTTCGACCTATTTCTCTTTCCTTTTTTTAAGAGACAGGGCTTTGTCGCTCTCAGTAGAGTGCTGTGGCGTCACAGCTCATAGCAACCTCCAGCTCTTGGGCTTAGGCGACTCTCTTGCCTTAGCCTCCTGAGTAGCTGGGACTATACGCGCCCACATTTTCGGCCAATTTCAAACAATATTTATACCCCTGCAGGCCTTTGCATTTCTATCTCTCTAACCTTTTCTCCTTAAGGAGAGGGACCCACTTCCAACTCTCTTTGGAAGTGCTCTAAACTTTATTTTTGTTCTTTGGAAATAAAATCTGTTACCCTGAATCTTGTGTGGGTTACTTTTGCTTTCTTTCCACACTGCTCGTGCCGCTCCAGTGTTATTTTCAGTTTCCACTCTCTTCTACTTTTGATTAACAACCCCCCCACCCCTACCCAGCCTAGCTGCCCACCCTATGCCCTGAGCAGAGTGCAATGGTGTCATATCTCACTGCAACTGAGTAATCCAACCAAGTCACCTGGGTTCAGGGACCCCAGAATCCCAACAGTTTATTCAATTTTGTTATGTTTTAGATGTTGGTATAAATAAACCAAACAAGATAACCTTTTAAGTTTTCTATTTCTCCTTTCTGAAAGCTCTGTATCAGGTTCTTAAATTACATCCTCATATCCTACAAATAATTGTTTTCTGGTGAATATTGTGTTTTAGTTATGTTAGGCTGGAAGTAAATTAGAATCTTTTTGTAACTTTGACTTGGCCTGCTATGTCTGGGTGATGAGACAAAAGGAGGTCATAATCGCCCCAGCTTTCTCACAGCACAACCACCTTTTCTGGCCCCACACTCCCCAGTACCCTTCCCAGTAACCACAAAGGCAGGCTACCCTCCAAAACTCTAAATCCTGTTGGTCTCAGAGATCCCTTTTTAAACACTGGCACAATCGCCACCTTCCTGAGCCCAGGAACAGTCTTTCCTGGCCCCCAGTCTTCAGCAGGGTTTGTGATCTGAGACCTGCCGTGTCTGAAGAATAGGCTGAGGGAACCGAAGCAAAAGGAGGTAGGACTCCGTGAAGGGGTTTGGTTGACAGTGACAAACTGGGTCTTTCGCTTCTCCACGTATGGTTTTCACCCGCCCTGTTACTGCCTGCTATTCATCCGGTTACCGGACTTCGAAATCAGACAGTAAAATAAAGCTCGAAATGTTGGACTCAGGTTGGTTAAGGTGGGAACCTCTGAGGATCACTGTGGTTCTCCATTGCGAGTTAGACTTAGATATCCTGCCTACCCACGACCCCCGACCAATTAAATCAGAACAGACAGAGCGGGCAGTAAAATCTCCGGGGAGATTCCGGAAGCGTTCTTGACCCGGCCGCGGCAGCCAGCACATCTCCCTCCGGGAGAACGGAAGGCAGACCCCGGACCTCCTGCGAGTATCCTAGTGTGACCAAGGCCCAGCTCACAAACGCGCGGAGGCGCGGCCAGGCCACAGTGCGGCGGCGCGGAGGGCCCGGCCCCTCCCGCCCCCTTCCGGCCCCTCTCGGCCCGGGCCGCCGGTTTCCGCCGCGCGCCCTGCGGGCTCGGCCGAGGTGAAGCGAAGCGCGCGTCTGGCCTCCGCGGCAATCTGGGATGAGCCCAGGTGCGCCCCTCTGGTTTCCTCTCAGTCTCCCGGTTCCAAGGGGTGCCCAGCTCTCGGGGTTTGCGTGCTGGCCCTCGTTGCTGCAGCCTCCGTTGTGTGGCTTCTCCCCACACTCTAGGAGACTGTGGAGGCTTCACCATATAGGTGAAGTGAGTCCTGTGGCTCTCTGAATGTCCACGCCTTTCAGATCCGTAACAATTACATTAGGCCTTGGTTCAACTTTACTAATGTTTATTAAAACACAGTTTGGATCTATTTTTGCCTGTCAAACTGGCAATCTTTGTTTTTAAGTGAGACTCTGGGTGTTTATGAGCATGATGGGAGAAAGACTTACGCACACATTTTTGGAATGTTTTTTAGCTGTGTGTATAAGCCTTAAAAATGCTCATGTGGGAACGATTATATAATGAATGGCTCATTCAACAATGGAATATTTTGCGGCCATAAAAGATAATCTTTTCAAATAATATTTAATTACAAACATATTACATATGTTTTGTGATGATAGAAATATTGACTGTCTGCACAGTTGAAAGAATAACACCCCTTTTGCCCTCTCAAGCTCCATATCCTCAAATATAGTAGGGTAGATGGGGGTCAAAATAGCACCTTTTTTCCTGATAAAACCCTTTACAGAAAATGGTCTTGGTTGGCAGTAGATTTGTGAGAACTTGGCCTTGAATTCAGCATAATTACTGTCATCACACAGTTGCACAATCTTGGCCTCCCTTACAGTGTTAAGCCCAATTACTCTTCAGAAGAAGGCTAACTACAACACAGGCAGAAAGACTTAAGGAGAGAACCTGGACCCAGCTGAGCAGAGAAACACTGTGCCAGTGTTCTGCGGGCAGGAGAGGAGACAGAGTCAGAATAAGCGTGTCCATAATAGAATGCGTGCTCCTTTCTCCTCCAGCCTAATGTAAGGCTGATCTCATGCCTCTCAACACTACAGGTGTAGAGACTGCCAATTCACTAATGCTGTTATCTCGCAAGCTCTTTCATGCTTGTTAGGAGAGCTAAATCCTTCCCCATGCCCTTTTCACCAAGGTGTTCCATCATTGAGCTATACAGTGTTTCTTATAACTCTCACTCCTCCTAGCCATAGGCTATACGGGCTGCTACAATACACAGAACGTTCAAATTATCCCCTTTTAGCTATTTTGACATGTACAACAGATCTAAACTATAGTCACCTTACTGATCTATCAAACACTTGGTCTTATTTCTTCTATGAACTGTATATTTGTACCCATTAATCAATGACTCTATCTCTGCCCTTCCCACACCCTCCCTGGTAACCACCAATTATTCCCTGTCTTCATAGGATACACTTTTTCAGCTCCCACATATTAATGAGAACATGCAATACTTGTCTTTCTGTGCTTGATTTATTTCACTTAACATAATAACCTTCGATTCCATCCATGTTGGTGCAAATGACAGAATTTCATTCTTTTTTATGGCTGAATAATACTAGTTCATTGTGTATGTATACAACATTTTCTTTATGCATTCATCCATTGGTGGACACTTAGGCTGATCCTATATTTTGGCTATTATGAATAGTGCTTCAATAAACATGGAGTTCAGGTGTTTCTTCAATATATTGATTTCCTTTTTTTGGATAATGCACCCAGTAGCAGAATTGCTGGATCCTATGCTAGTTCTATTTTTAGTTGTTTTTGTTTGTTTTTGAGGAGGGGTACCTCCATGCAGTTTCCACAGTGGCTGTACTAATTTACATTCCCACCCACAGTGTAGCAGTGTTCCCCCTTCTTCACGTTCTTGCAGGCATTTGTTATTTCCAGTCTTTGTGGGGGGGGGGGGCATTTCAACTGGGGTGAGATGATATCTCATTGATTGTGTTCTCTGATGATTAGTGTTGTTGACCATTTTTTCATATACCTGTTGGTGATTTGTATGTCTTCTTTTGAGAAATGTCTATTCAGATCTTTTGCCCCTATTAAAATTGGATTACTGGGTGGTGCCTGTGGCTCCGTGGGTAGGGCACTGGCCCCATATACCCAGGGTGGCAGGTTTGAATCTGGTCCTGGCCAAACTGCAACAAAAAAAATAGCCGGGTGTTATGGTGGGCACCTGTAGTCCCAGCTACTCGGGAGGCTGAGGCAAGAGAATCACCTAAGCCCAGGAGTTGGAGGTTGCTCTGAGCTGTGATTTCACAGCACTCTACTGAGGGCGATAAAGTGAGACTCTGTCTCTAAATAAATTAATAAATAAAATTGGATTACTGTGGAACCTCCATGGCTGACTACCTCCCTACTCCCTACATAGACCACCTCAAGTTGACCTAATTTTCATAGACCATATATGCACCTCATGTACATATTAGTACAGTAAGCCTGGTTCCTTATGTTGACCACCTCTGTATGTCGGCCAGTTAGATACAGTCCCTTGAGTGGTCAATTTACAGAGATTCTACTGTATTTATTTATTTATTTATTTATTTATTTATTTATTTTTGTAGAGACAGAGTCTCACTGTATCACCCCTCAGGTAGAGTGCCGTGGCGTCACACGGCTCACAGCAACCTCTAACTCTTGGGCTTCCATGATTCTCTTGCCTCAGCCTCCAGAGCAGCTGGGACTACAGGCACCCACCACAACGCCCAGCTATTTTTTTGTTGCAGTTTGGCCGGGGCTGGGTTTGAACCCGCCACCCTCTGCATATGGGGCCAGAGCCCTACTCACTGAGCCACAGGCGCCGCCCTACTGTATTTATTTTTTTCTATTGAGTTGTTTAAGCTCCTTACATATTCTGTTATTAATTCCTTGCAGATGAATAGTTTGCAAATGTTTTTTCCCAGTCTATGGGTTGTCTTTTCACTTTGTTCATTGTTCCCTTTGCTGCACAGAAGCTTTTTAGCTTAATGTAATCACATTGATCTGTTTCTCCTTTGGTTGCCTGTGTTTTTTTTTTTTTTTTACTGTTATTTGCATTTATTTTATGTTGCATCTATTCCCATGCCATAAGTTTTTGTTTCTTCAGTTTCTTCTGGGATATATTTTTCTTCCATGGAAACTCCTCCTCTGATTTTTGGAACAATTTGTTCCTTTTCAGTAGGGATCATCTTGATATGAGTAACTCACGTATGGGTTAGTCTAACCAAGAGCTCTGTAAATTTGACGATACTTCTTGGGTGTCTTTTCACCCAGATGTGACTAGAGAATCTACATCTATACCTTTAAGTTCAGCATTACTCTCTGCATTTTTAAGCATGTGCAGCAAAAATTCAGCACTCTTTTTGGGCCACTGACCCTGTCCGGCTCCACTGTTTGGCCTACCATCTTCCACTGTAACATTAGAATGGTACACACTGTTTCTTCAAAGTGACATCTTCAAATACTTGGTAGCTTTTTGTATATGTATACCCTTAAGGACCTGGGCAGTTTCATGTATCTTCTTTTTTTTATTTTTACAGTTTTTGGCTGGGGCTGGGTTTGAACCCGCCACCTCCAGTGTACGGGGCCAGTATACTCCTTTGAGCCACAGGCACCGCCCTTCACATATGTTCTTGAAGTGAACATGAAGATTTGAATTTCTTCTTGACTTGCATGAGTTTGCCTTGTTTTCTGGGTCAAGTGAGTAGCAAATCATTTTCTCAGATCACCTCAGGTCACTTCAAGGAAGAACTGGTTACCTGTGTTTTTGAGGTCTTACACAAAATAGCTTTGCTCATACCAATGACCTAGACTGTTTTCTCAAAGTTTTCTTTTACTACTTTCATAGTTTCATTTCTTAGATGTAAATCTATAATCCAGTTTGATTTTATTTTTGTGTATGGTGAGATGTGGAATTCTAGTTTTATTCTTCTGCATGTGGTTATCTAGTTTTTATAGTACCATTTATTGAAGAGATTGTCCTATCCCCAATGTATGTTTTTGGCACCTTTATCAAAAATGATGAAATGGGTATAAATGTATGAATTTATATCTGGGTTCTCTAGTCTATTCCACTGGTCTGTGTGTCTGTTTTAATGCCTATACTATGGTGACTTTGTTACAGTTACTATGGCTTTGTAGTATATGCTATTTTTTTAAGAAAATATTTTTAATCTTTTAAAATATTTTTTATCTTATTATTTTTTATTTTCTTATTTTCTTGAGACAGGGTCACCCAGGGTAGGGTGCTGTAGCATCTTAGCTTGCAGCAACCTCAAACTCTTGGGTTCAAACAATCCTCCTGCCTCAGCCTCCCAAGTTGCTAGTACTACAGGCACCCGCCACAATGCTCACTAATTTTTCTATTTTTAGTAGAGAGTGAGTCTTACTCTTGCTCTGGCTGGTCTCAAACTCCTGAACTCAAGCAATCCAGAGTGCTAGGATTATAGACACGAGCCACCACACCCAGCATATATTTTTATTTTAAAATGTTAAGGGGGGGCGGCGCCTGTGGCTCAGTCGGTAAGGCGCCGGCCCCATATACCGAGGGTGGAGGGTTCAAACCCAGCCCGGCTGAACTGCAAACCAAAAAAATAGCTGGGCGTTGTGGCGGGTGCCTGTAGTCCCAGCTACTCGGGAGGCTGAGGCAAGAGAATCGCTTCAGCCCAGGAGTTGGAGGTTGCTGTGAGCTGTGTGATGCCATGGCACTCTACCGAGGGCAATAAAGTGAGACTCTGTCTCTACAAAAAAATAAAATAAATAAAAAAAATAAAATGTTAAGGGGGAGGCTTGGTGCCTGTAGCTCAAGCAGCTAAGGAGCTGTGATGTTGACTATTTTTTCATTAGTCTATTGGCCATTCATCTATCTTCTTTAAAAAAAAAAAAACTCAGTTCTTATCTTTGCTCACCTTTTAGTAGGATTATTTGTTTTCTTCTTTCTGATTTGTTTGAGTTCTTTGTAGATTCTGAATATTGGTCCTTTGTTGGCTATATATGTTGAAAATATTTTCTCCCATTCTGTATGCTGTCTGCTTACTCTGTTTATTATTTGCCTTGCTGTGCGTAAATGTTTTAATTTATTTAATTCCCATATATTTATTTTTGTTGTTGCTGTGTTTGCCTTTCAGGTCTAAGTCAGAAACTCTTTGTCTAGGCTGGTATCTAAAAGAATCTTCCTACATCTTATTCTAGAATTTCTCTGGTTTTAGGTTTTATTTAAATTTTTAATCCATCTTAATTTAATTTTCATGTATGGTGAGAGATTGGGATTCTGTTTCATTCCTGTACATGTGTCTACCCAATTTTCCCAGAACAATTCATTGAATTCATCCTTTCCCCAGTGTGGTTTTTGGTTGCTTTGTTGAAGATCAGTTGGTCATAGATATATGGTTTCATTTCTGGGTTCTCTAGTCTGTTCCATTGGTCTATGTCTCTACGTTGATACTAGTGCCATACTGTTTTGGTTACTATAGCCCTATAGTATAATTTGAAATCAGATAATGTGATGCCTCCAGATTTATTCTTTTTGCTTAAGATTGCTTTGGCTATTTGGGCTTTTGGAAGGATTTCATATTAAGTTTAGAATTATTTTTTCATTGATATTTTGATAATAATTGTGTTGAATCTCTTTATCACTTGGGCATTGTGGACATTTTAACAATGTTGATGCTTCCAATCATTTTTCGTCCCAAAAACTTGGGACGTTTTTCCATTTCTTTGTGTCATTTGTGAATTTTTTCATCAATGTTTTGTTGTGCTCTTTGTAGAGATCTTTCACCTCTGTGGTTAAGTATATTCCTAAGTATTGTATTTTCTTTTCAGCTATTGTAAATGGAATTTAGTTCTTTTATTTACTTATTTATTTATTTATTTCAGACAGAGTCTCACTTTCTTGACCTTGGTAGATTGCCATTGAGTAATAGCTTACAGAAACCTCAAACTCTTGGGCTCAAACAATTCTCTTGCCTCAGCCTCCAGAGTAGCTGAGACTACAGGTGTCCACCACAATACACAACACATGACTGTTTTTAGAGAGCAGGTCTCGCTCTTGCTGGGGCTGGTCTCAAATACCTGAGCACTTCAAGCAGTCCACCCGCCTAGGCCTCTCAGAGTGCTAGGATTAAGGACGTGAGCCACCACACCCATCCAGGATTTAGTTCTTGATATGACTGTCAGCTTGACATCCTTTTTTTTTTTTTTTTTTTGAGACAGAGTCTCACTTTGTTGCCCTGAGTAGAGTTGAGCAATCTCAAACTCTTAGCCTCAAGTGATTCTCTTATCTCAGCCTCCCCAGTAGCTGGGACTATAGGCATCTGCCACAAGGCCCACTATTTTTAGAGATGGAGTCTCACTCTTTGCTCAGGCTGGTCTCAAACTCGTGAGCTCATGCAATCCACCCACCTCTGCCTCCCAGAGGGCTAGGATTACAGGCGTGGACATTTTTAAGTATATAGAAATGCTATTGATTTGTGTACATTGATTTTATAACCTGAGACTTTTGTTGAATTATCAATGCTAGGAGTGGAGTCTTTAAGTTTTCTTTTTTCGTTTTTTTTTTTTTTTTTTTTTTGAGAAAGTGCCTCAAGCTGTCACCCTGGGTAGAGTGGTGTGCTGTCACAGCTCACAGCAACCTCCAACACCTGGGCTTAAGCAATTCTACTGCCTCAGCCTCCCAAGTAGCTGGGAGGCGCCCACCACAAAGCCCAGCTATTTTTTGGTTGTAGTTGTCATTGTTGTTTAGCAGGCCTGGGCTGGATTCGAACCTACCAGCTCTGGTGTATGTGGCTGGCGCCTAAGCTGCTTGAGCTATAGGCGCCGAGCCTTTAAGTTTTCTAAATTCAAGATTATATCATTGAAAAACAGGGAATAGTACGACCTCCTATTTCCTGATTTAGATGCCCTCTTTATCTTGCCTGATAAGTCTGGCCAGAACTTCCAGTATTTTTTTTTTTTAAGACAGATTCTCACTCTATCACCCAGGCTAGAGTGTAGTAGCATGTTATAACTCACAGCAACTTCAAACTCTTGGGCTCAAGTACTGCACACTAAATGATTTTGCCACCGGAGCTTCAACATTATTTTGTTAATTTGTGATGTTTCTGTGTTTTCAACGTTAAGCATTTAAGTCTATAAACTCATCCCTTAGCACTGCTTTCTCTATATCCCATAGATTTTGGCAGCTTGTGTTACCTTTGTCATTCAATTTGAAAATTTACTTATTTTCGGGCGGCGCCTGTGGCTCAGTCGGTAAGGCGCCGGCCCCACATACCGAGGGTGGCGGGTTCAAACCCGGCCCCGGCTGAACTGCAACCAAAAAATAGCTGGGCATGGTGGCGGGCTCCTGTCGTCCCAGCTACTCGGGAGGCTGAGGCAAGAGAATCACTTAAGCCCAGGAGTTGGAAGTTGCTGTGAGCTGTGTGATGCCATGGCACTCTACCCAAAGGGCATAAAGTGACTCTCTGTCTCTACAAAAAAAAAAAAAAAAGAAAGAAAATTTACTTATTTTCATCTTGATTTTGTCATTAACTCAAGGATCACATGGTACTCCCCTTTTAGTTCTGCTAGCATGGGCTTCCTCACCACCAGCTATTAGTTTACAAATCTTTCCTCTGTGCTGCTGAGTGACACATTTGAGTCCTAAGGATAGGGGATCCAACCTATCTGATCCTCCAAGTTCAATCCCTGACTGCGCCAAGGAGAACTGAGCTAATCTCATGTTGTCTGTGGAGTGCTTAAGCAGGCTTATGTCCTACTGCTTCAGGATATGACCTGCTCTTCTGCAGTAGCCAGGTGGGCAGCACCATGGAGGGGCAGCAGGCAGGGAGCTCACAGTCCGAGTATCCCTTTGCCTACTGCAGATCTTTAAGAGGAAGAACATGACCCCATTCTCTGTGAGCAGGGTGGGTGGTGCCAACAGAAAGGAACCAGCTGCCCCTGGGAGCACCAGCTCAATCATCCTCGGGGTACCCGTGCTGACCAGTATGGGAACTTCCATGGCCGCATCAGCAGCTGTGGGCAGGGAAGGGGAAAAAGAGAAGAGTCTGAATGGAGGTGAACTGGCACTCTGGTCCCTTTGTTCTGATGGCCCACTTGGCTTGCTGCACTCTCCTCTGCACTGAAGGCAGCCTGCCCTAAATGTTCAGGCTCTGGGATCACACAATACCCCTGAAACCCACTCTGAGTGGGCCCATTGGGAAGGTTTGTATGGGATCCAGTGACAAGAAAACTGAAGGGCTGTAGCTTCCTGGGCAGGACAAAGGTATGCACTGGGTAGAAAGGCAGTGTGGCATCTGCTGCCTCAGCTTGGCTCTGCCGTGAGGGGAAGTGACTGTGAGGAGCTCGCAGCCTGGTGCTATGTTCTCAAGAAGCTCCCAGTTTACTGTCAGCAGCAGTGTTTGGGCTGGAGAGGGTAAAGAAGCTCTCCAAAGCCCCGGAGCCTACAGTTTGCCAGAGGTGTGAGGTGGGGAAAAGCAAATTCCCCCCAGCTACTATTTCAAGGGGGCTCCAAATTCCCCGGGGGTATCTCTCTGCCAAAATCTTGCTTTGTCTTGTTCTGCTCTGCAATTTCTTCCTGTGGGGTCTCTTGGAGGTTCTGGCACTTTTCCTTCAGAATTATACCTGGGCTATATTTTTTCATCTCAAACTTTTGCTTTTTCCTGAGATGATCTATTGACCAGTGTCTTTAGTCAACTCTCTTGCCTTCTCCCTCCAGCTCTGTTCTTTATAACCAGGATTGCTTTGACTATTCAGGATCCTTTGCAGTTCCAAATAAATTTTAGGATTGTTTTTCCTATTTCAATAAAGAACGCCCTTGGTATTTTGATAGGGATTGCATTGAATCTTTAAATTGCTTTGGGTAGCATTTTCATTTTAACAATATTAATTCCTCCAATCCATAATCATGGAATGTCTTTCCTACTTTTGTGTCCTCTTCATTTCTTTCATCAATGTTCTATAGTTTGCTTGTCTAGATCTGTCATTTCTTAAGTTAACTTCTGGGTATTTTATATTTTTTGTAGCTATTTTAAATGGGATTGCCTTCTTGATTTCATTTTAGACTGTTAGCTATTAGTGTACATAAATGCCATTGATGGTACTTTGATTTTGTGTCCTGCAACTCTACTGAATTTGTCTGTCAGTTCTAACAGTTGTTTTATAGAGTCTTTAGATTTTTCTAAGTATTAGATCATGTCCTGTGTGAGCAAGGGTGATTTGACTTCTTTTCCAATTGAGATGCCTTTTTTTTCTTTCTATTTCCTAATTGCTCTGACCAGGATGTTCAGTATTATGTTGAATAAAAGCAGTGAAAGTAGGCATCTTGTTTTGTTACAGATCTTAGAGGAAAGGCTTTCAATTTTTCTCTATTCAGTATGATGTTTGCTGTGAGTTTGTCATATATGATCCATTTTTAGGTGTGTTCCTTCTATATTCAGTTTGTTAAGGGTTTACATCATGGAGGGGTGTTGAATTTTATTGAAAGCTTTTTTAACATATATTGAAACAATCTTTTTCTTTTTTTCCTGGTTCTGCTGATGTGATGTATGATGTTTATTGATTTGCATATGTTGAATCATCCTTGCATCCTTGGGACAAATGCCAACTGATCACGATGAATGATCTTTTCGATCTGTTGTTGAAATTCAGTTCACTAATATTTTGTTGAGAATTTTTGCATCTATGTTCCTCAATGATATTTACCTGTAGTTTTCTTTTTATGTGTGGTCTTGTCTAGTTCTGGTATAAGGGTAATGCTGACTTCATACAATGAGTTGGAAAGTAGTCCTTCCTCTTTAATTTTTTTTTAGTTGTTTGAGTAGAACTGGTATCAGTTCTTTTTTAATGTTTGACAGAATCGAAACAGTGAAGACAAAAGCTAAATCCTAAGCTTTTATTTGATGGGAGACTTTTTATTTCTAGGATAAATGCAACTTAGTCATGAAATATTAGCCTTTTGTGTATGCCATCTTTATAATATTTAGAGCAGCTTTCTTTTTTCTTTTCATGGGGGGGGGGAGGCGGGCAGAGTCTCAGTCACCTTGGATCATAGTTCACAGCAACCTCAAACTCTTGAGCTCAAGTAATCCTCTTGCCTCAGCTTTGCGAGTAGAGCAGTTGGGACTATAGGCACCCGCACAATGCCTAGCTAGTTTTTCTATTTTTTTAGTAAGACAGGGTCTTTTGCTCTTGCTCAGGCTTGCCTCGAACTATGAGCTCAAGCAATCCACCTGCTTCAGCCTCCCAGAGTGATAGGATTACAGGCGGGGTCTGCCACGCCCGGCCTGTAATGTTTAGAATTTTTTCGTTTTGTTAATGACTAAAATCGGCCTACAGTTTTCTTTTTCTTTTTTTGTAGAGACAGAGTCTCACTGTACTGCCCTTGGGTAGAGTGCTGTGACATCACAGCTCACAGCAACCTCTGACTCTTGGACTTAAGTGATTTCTTGCCTCAGCCTCCCGAGCAGCTGGGACTACAGGTGCCCGCCACAACGCCGGGCTATTTTTTTGTTGCAGTTTGGCCGGGGCTGGGTTTGAACCAGCCACCCTCGGCACATGGGGCCAGCGCCCTACTCACTGAACCACAGGCGCCGCCCACAGTTTTTTTTTTCATATTGTCCTTGTTCGATATTGACGTCAAGCTTAGTGCTAACCTCATAAAACAAGTTGGAAAATGTTCTCTTTTTTCCTATTATCAGAGAAAGTTTGTGAAATACTGAAATCATACCAGTTGAATTGAATTGACAGGATTTTTATTTAGGGAATTGCTTAGACAAGTGTTGGAGGACCAAAAGGTAAAGAAAGAACTTCAGTAACACAGAGATAGTAAATATAGAAAGTAGCTACCATCCTTGAGGATGACAGGACAATGGGAGAAGATTGGGATGTTAGAAATGACAAGCTTGATTTTTTTGTTGTTGTTGTTATTAGGCATGTTTAGAGGCTTTCCTATTCTAGCATCATTCATTTAAATAATGAACTAATATAAATCTTTCTAGGTGTCCCATGGTAGTAATTGATAAATAAAAGTTGCCAAATAAAAATTATAATGTACAATTCAGCAATAAGAGAATTGTCCACACAGTTGATAATAACTGTAGTCTCTAGTAATATTTAGAATTCAAATTTGACTAATGAAATTAGTTATAGACTATTATTTTCATGTGAAACTGACTTGAGCATAATACTGTTGACTGAAAATCAGACATTTCCAGTTGGTTTTGTGAGTTTTGAGAATCTGGATATTATATTTCATTTTTGGAAAGGTTAGCTCTGTAAGGGCCAATTCTTTGAAAATGTAATTTTTCACAAAAAAATCACATAAAGGAAAATAAAACATAGACATGAAGAAAGAAAGAAAGGAAGGAAGAAAGAAAAGAAAGAGAGAGAGAAAAGAGAAAAAGAGAAAGAGAGAGGGAAGGAAGGAGGGAAGGAGGGACAAGCTTGGAGGAGGGACCTACAGAGCTGGGACCCAGTCCTCTGAGGGGTGGTGCTGCTCAGCAGGGGGTGCTGGAACCTCAAGAGTTGCACAATAGACTCAATTGGCTGCAGTCCATGCAAGGACTGTTTCACTTCTAGTTTACTCTTACAGAAAGCATTCCCTTTCTTAAGCCATTTCACTTCTACCCATTGGAAAATTATCATAATGTACTGAACTTGTACTACAAGTGGAATACTTTAGTAGCTTTGTGGACCTACAAGGTCCACAGTGCGAACAGCACTCTCTACATGTGTCATTGTAGGTCACTGGGTATCCATCCCCTTTCTGTCCTCCAAAAATGTATTGAATTGGCTCATTCCCTAATATCTCCTTTCTCACTTTCTTTCATCCTTTTTATTCCTTTCTTTAATTTTAATGTGATTTCAAGAATAACATGTGATAAATACATGCCACTAATAAGCTATCCTTAACCCAGAATCATATACAAAATTGGTTTGTTGTGAAAGTAACCAATTGGTTTGTTTTCATGTTTATTAAATTATTCGTTATAGAATATGTATTAAAATTCATCCATAATTTTGACATCTGTATTATGTCTTTTCTTTTAATGTCAACATTTGTTTTGTAGATTCAAAGGAAAAAACATGAAAATTAAAATCAGGTTACAATCTTGAACTGGTATAAAACACATCAGCATATAAGATGTCTGAAAAGGAGGATACATCAGAAGAGCTAGAGGAAAGCTCCAGTACACTGAGGAAAGGATCTAGGTCACAGTCAGCAGAGGAGCCTAGATTAACTGAACAAACATCAGACTTGTTAAGTGAAGATTCTGATAACCAGGAAGAGAAGCTTTCCAACCAGATTTATGAAGCACATCCTGAAGAGGCTATATTAGCGTCAACAACTTCCTCTGAAAGTACATCTGAGAAAAATGAAGAACCAAAGAAAAGTATTACATTTTCTGAAACAAACTCTAGAAATGCCAGCTTACTGTCCCAAACAGAAGCTTCACAAAGTTTACCATTACTTACTGAGATAACTGCAGAATATCCAGGTTTCAGTAGCTTCCTATCTTGTGAAACAGAAGGAAAAGTTACTGCACAAGTCTCTGAAGAAAATCAGAAACAGCTTGGTGTAGAGTCAGATAACTTTACAGTTAACCTTGTGGCCAAGGGTTTACAAGAATTCCCCAAGGACATTTTAAAAATCAAATATACAAAGTATCTCTATTTAGATAAGAATCAAATCAAAACTTTTGATGGAGCAGACTCAAGTGACCTGCTAGGACTTGAAATTCTATCCCTGCAAGAAAATGAGTTATTATCACTTCCATCTGAAATTCACTTACTCCATAATTTAAGGATATTAAATGTCAGTCACAACCAAATATCACACATACCTACAGAGATATCACAGCTTGGGAATATCAGGCAACTCTTTTTTGATAACAATTACATTGAGAATTTTCCTTCTGACTTAGCAAGTCTTAGAAATTTGGAAATTTTAAGTTTGGGTAAAAATAAGTTAAAGCATATACCAGACACTCTGCCTAGTTTAAAAAACTTAAGGGTTCTCAATCTAGAATATAATCAATTAACAATATTTCCTAAAGCTCTGTGTTTCCTTCCAAAGTTAATGTCACTAGACCTTACTGGAAACCTGATAAAGAGTTTGCCAAAAGAAATTAAGGAACTTAAAAATTTAGAAAAACTTTTACTGGATCACAATAAACTTACATTTTTGGCTGTGCAGATTTTTCGATTACTCAAAATAAAAGAACTCCAACTAGCTGACAATAAGTTGGAAGCTATTTCAAACAAAATTGAGAATTTCAGGGAACTTAGGATTCTTATGCTTGATAAAAATCTATTGAAAAATATACCAGAAAAAATTTCTTATTGTATAATGTTAGAATGTCTCAGTCTTAGTGATAATAAGTTAACAGAACTTCCTAAAAATATCCATAAGCTTAAAAATTTAAAAAAACTCCACGTAAACAGAAATCATATGGTAAGAATAACTGAAGATATCTTACATCTTCATAACATATGCAGTCTAGAATTTTCAGGAAATATAATCACAGATGTTCCCATTGAAATAAAAAACTGCCAAAAAATAACTAAAATTGAATTGAATTATAATAAAATAATGTATTTTCCAGTGGGACTGTGTGCTTTAGATTCTCTTTATTATTTGAGCTTTAATGGAAATTATATTTCAGAAATACCCGCAGATATATCTTTCAATAAACAACTGCTTCATTTAGAGTTTAATGAAAACAAATTCCTCATATTTTCTGAGTACTTTTGTTCTCTTATTAATCTTAAATACTTGGATCTTGGTAAAAACCAAATAAGCAAAATTCCACCATCTATTTCCAATATGATATCACTTCATGTACTTATTTTATGTTATAATGAATTTGAAATTTTCCCTAGAGAACTGTGTACTTTAGAAAATTTGCGAGTACTTGATCTTTCGGAAAACCAATTACAAAATATCCCTTCAGAAATCTGTAATTTAAAAGGAATTCAAAAATTAAACTTCGCAAG
Source organism: Nycticebus coucang (assembly GCF_027406575.1). NCBI lineage: Eukaryota > Metazoa > Chordata > Mammalia > Primates > Lorisidae > Nycticebus > Nycticebus coucang. The sequence goes on from NC_069790.1 coordinate 59,021,107, forward strand.
CAATCAATTTATATGTTTTCCTATTCAACTATGCCAGCTTCAATCACTGGAAGAGCTAAATATAAGTCAGATAAATGGAAGAAAGGTAAGAGACTGATATTAATATTTGAGGTCTTTGAGGGGAAGGAGCTGTTGGAGGATTTCAGAATCTAAACTGCACTGTAGCTGTGTGTGTGTGTGTGTCTTAAACTTAGCTGGACTGTCTTATGTGAAAAATAGGTCTTACCTCCTTCCAAATAAGCCTTATACAATCACTTCTCAACATAAAAGCTTTATAGAAAAATATTTCATTAGAATTAAATGTAAAGCAATTAAAACAACAATTTTATAGATTTCTTTTTATTTCAGCTTAATTATAAAAGGAGTTTAAAGTTATGAATGTCATATAAGCACACTATTGAAAATTTGGACAAGTGAAAAAAGTAAAAACAATCAACCTACAAGCATACCTTTGTAATGCAACTTACTTTTACTCTTTTTTTTTTATGTTATGTATATAATTTTATGAGCATTTATTAAAAGACTACATTTAGTTTTAAATTCTTCTATTTTCACTTAACTTATAAGCATTTCTCCTTGATATAGTGTAGTCTTCCCAGTAATTGATATAACCAATACATGATTTATATAACTAATCCTCCGTTAGGCATTTAATAATATCATAATTTTTCTTCATATAATAATAATGCTGTGACGAGTTTCCTCATAAGTATAGCCTTTTCAAATTTTAGATTATTTCCTTAGGTAATGTTCCCTGAAGAAGTGCTAGATTTGGCCAGGCGCGTTGGCTCACGCCTGTAATCCTAGCACCTCTGGGAGGCCGAGGTGTGAGCATTGCTTGAGCTCAGGAATTTGAGACCAGTCTGAGCAGGTCCCCCATCTCTGCTAAAAATAGAAAAATTAGCCGGGCATCATGGCATAAGTGCCTTTAGCCTCAGCTACTTGGGAGGCTGGCCCAGAAGGATCACTTGGGCCCAGGAGTTTGAGGTTGCAGCGAGTTGCAATGATGCCACAACTTTCAAATCATGGCAACAGAGCGAGACACTGTTTCAAAAAAAAAAAAAAAAAATTGCTAGATCAACCAGAATAAACTTACTTATAGCCTTAAAGTTTAGCATTTTCTTTTCTTTCTTTCTTTCTTTTTTTTTTTTTTTGTTTGCAGAGACAAGAGTTTAACTTTATCGCCCTCGGTAGAGTACCGTGGCGTCACACAGCTCACAGCAACCTCCAACTCCAGGGCTTAGGAGATTCTCTTGCCTCAGCCTCCCAAGTAGCTGGGACTATAGGTGCCTGCCACAACGCCTGGCTATTTTTTTGTTGCAATTTGGCTGGGGCTGGTGCCCTACCCACGAAGCCACAGGCGCTGCCCTAATTCAGCAATTTTCTTTTACTCAAAGAGTAGATTTTATAAAAATATCTTTTTTTTTTTGAGACAAATCCTCAAGCTGTCACACTGGGTAGAATGCTCTGGCATCACAGCTCACAGCGACCTCCAATTCCTGGTCTCAAGCGATTCTCCTGCGTCCGCCTCCCAAGTAGCTGGGACTACAGGCGCAGGCCACAACGTCCGGCTATTTTTTGGTTGCAGCCATCATGGTTGTTTGGCAGGCCCAGGCTGGATTCAAACCCGCCAGCTCAAGTGTATGTGGCTGGCGCCTTAGCGGCTTGAGCCAAAAACACCTTTTTAAAAGTAGAGCATTACTTTGTATTAAGATCATAATGAATGAAAAGAGCACAGCTATTATTTGGCTATCTTTAATGCTGGGCCATTATCTAAAGGAGACTTCCAAAGTCTATGTTCCAAAAACCCTAGTCCAGTGAGCTGCTTCTTAAAAAAAAATTTTTTTAAGGGCAGCGCCTGTGGCTCAAAGGGGTAGGGCGCTGGCCCCATATTCCGGAGGTGGTGGGTTCAAACCCAGCCCTGGCCAAAAACTGCAAAAAAAAAAAAAAAAAAAAAATTTTTTTTTTTTTTTTAAGAAGTGAAGCTTAGGGCGGCACCTGTGGCTCAAAGGAGTAGGGTGCTGGCCCCATACTAAATAAATAAATAAATAGAGAGTTCAAATCCAGCCCCGGCCAAAAACTTCAAAAAAAAAAGTGAAGCTTATATTATCAAATAGTTTTGAGAAGCACTTGATTCTTAAAGAATTACCATAAATATTAGATTATTTAAAGCTCTGAAGAGTTCCTTCACTAAAGAAATTAGTTTATCTCTATTTAATCCATATTTCCCAAACTTATTTGACCATTTCCAACATAACATCTATTACATACCTTTCCAAAAAGGCTACTGTAGAGAATACTTGCTTATGTAGATGGAATAAATAAATAGTAATACATCTTTCATTGCATTTAAAAAGTTGCTATTGGAAGGGCGGCGCCTGTGGCTCAGTGAGTAGGGCGCCGGCCCCATATGCCGAGGGTGGCGGGTTCAAACCCGGCCCCGGCCAAACTGCAACAACAACCAAAAAAAAATAGCCGGGCGTTGTGGCGGGCGCCTGTAGTCCCAGCTGCTCGGGAGGCTGAGGCAAGAGAATCGCGTAAGCCCAAGAGTTAGAGGTTGCTGTGAGCCGTGTGACGCCACGGCACTCTACCAAGGGCGGTACAGTGAGACTCTGTCTCTAAAAAAAAAAAAAAAAAAAAAAAAGTTGCTATTGGACAGGCACAGTGTCTTATGCCTGTAATCCTGGCAGTTTGGGAGACTGAGACAGGATGATTACTAGAGGCCAGTAGTTTGAGATCAGCCTGAACATTATAGAGAGACTATGAGTCTACAAAAAATAATCAGACATGGTGGCCCACACTTGTAAGTCTCAGCTACTCAGGAGGCTGAGCCAGAAGGATTGTTTAAGCCCAGAAGTTTGAGGTTGCAGTAAGCTGTGATGACACTGCATTTTAGTCTGAACAACACAGGAAGGTCTTGTCTCAAAATAAGTAAAAATAAATAAATAGTCTTGTACTAACAGACACTTTTTAGTTCTATAATATAATCAACAATTAATTCCTTGACTAATTTATAACCCTCTTACTTTTTCCTCCTTTTAACTGTGGCTATCACTAAAGTTGTGCCCATAACTTTCTGTTTTCTTTTCTCTTTCTTTCTTTCTTTCTCTTTCTTTCTTTCTTTCTTTCTTTCTTTCTTTCTTTCTTTCTTTCTTTCTTTCTTTCTTTCTTTCTTTCTTTCTTTCTTTCTTTCTTTCTTTCTCTCTCTCTCTCTCTCTCTCTCTCTCTCTCTCTCTCTCTCTCTCTCTCTCTCTCTCTCTTCTCTCTCTCTCTCTCTCTCTCTCTCTCTCTCTTTCTCTCTCTCTTTCCTTTTCTTTTCCTTTTTTTTTTTTTTGAGACAAAGTCTCCTTCTGTTATCCTAAGTAGAGTGCGCTGGCAACCTCAAACTCCTGGGCTTGAGAATCCTCTTGCCTCAGTCTCCCAAGCGGGGACCACAGGCGCCTGCCACAACGCCCGGCTAGTTTTCATCATCATCATCATTATTATTATTGTTTTTGTTTTTGTTGTTTGTAGAGATGAGATCTCACTCTTGCTCAGGCTTGTCTCTCAAACTTCTGAGCTCAAGAAATGCACCTGCCTCAGCCTTCCACAGTGCTAGGATTACAGGCGTGAGCCACCTCACTCAGCCAACTTTCTGTCTTCTATTCACTCCTTCCTAGACCTCCCCACACCTGCTGTCACTTACATTTCACATGATCCCTACATTACTGGAGCTGATCTTGCAGGAGTGCCTCATAGTTCACAAATTTTCCTGGCGATTTCATGTTTTGTTTTTCTGTTGTCTCAAACTTAACTTCAAAATCAAGTCATTTTTCTTCCAAAATAGCTCCCTTCAAAAATTCTCCATTTCTGAACTTTCTTCAGACCTGCCAGGCTAAAAATCATGCAATCATCTTTGTTCTTTTTCAATCACCATTTATACCTAATCTTATACCAAAATAATCTTATTTTTTCCTCTGAAAAAGCTCTTGAATCATCTGCCTCATTTTCCAATGTCACTGTCTCCATCTCCTGGTCCATGGGCAGTCCCCATTGCATGCTTAGATTATGCCAGGAGCCTCCTGGACTATCATCTGTGTCTCAGTCTCCTCACTTTTAGCAGGCCTTATCAAAACCATCAGACGTCATTCCAGAGAATTATTCTCAATGTATGATCATACTTGCCTGTCAGGAATTCTGATTGCCTACTCAAAGTGGGTGGCTGCCAAAGGAAACCAGTCCACATCATTGCAACATCATTTCCAATGTCACCAAATGGAAAAAATAATTTATAAGAACTCCTCTCAAGAAGAATATCCTAGGAGAGGTGGGGAGGGTGATGGATTAAAAATTACCTATTGGGGGCGGCGCCTGTGGCTCAGTCAGTAAGGCGCCGGCCCCATATACCGAGGGTGGCGGGTTCAAACCCGGCCCCGGCCGAACTGCAACCAAAAAATAGGTGGGCGTTGTGGCGGGCGCCTGTAGTCCCAGCTACTCGGGAGGCTGAGGCAAGAGAATCGCTTAAGCCCAGGAGTTGGAGGTTGCTGTGAGCTGTGTGAGGCCACGGCACTCTACCGAGGGCCATAAAGTGAGACTCTGTCTCTACAAAAAAAAAAAAAGAAAGTATATACCATAAAAAAAAAAAAAAAAAATTACCTATTGGACCAGACCTGGTGGCACCTGCCTGTAATCCTAGCACTCTGAGAGGCCGAGGCAGGTGGATTGTTTGAGCTCAGAATTTCTGAGACCAGCCTGAGCAGGAGTGAGACCCCATCTTTAAAAATAGCCGGGAGCGCCGGGCGCGGTGGCTCACGCCTGTAATCCCAGCACTGTGGGAGGCTGAGGAGGGAGAATCGCTTGAGCTCAGGAGTTCGAGACTCGCCTGAGCGACAGTGAGACCCCGACTCGTGAAAAAAATGGAAAAACCCAGCCGGGCGCCGCGGCGAGCGCCTGTAATCCCAGCGGCTTCCGGAGGCTGAGGCAGCGGGGTGCCCGCAGCCCGAGTCTGAGGTTGTGGTGAGCTACCACGCCCACTGCACTCTGCTCAGGGGCATAGGGTGGGACCCTGTCTCAACAAAAAAAAAAAAGTAAAGAAATAAAAAAATAAGCAACGAAAAATAGCCGGGAGCGGCACCTATGGCTCAGTGAGTGGGGCACTGACCCCATATACCGAGGGTGGTGGGTTCAAATCTGGCCCCAGCCAAACTGCAACAAAAAATAGCCAGGCATTGTGGCGGGCACCTGTAGTCCTAGCTACTGGGGAGGCTGAGGCAGGAGAGTAGCCTAGGCCCAGGAGCTGGAGGTTGCTGTGAGCTGTGATGCCAGAACACTCTACCAAGGGTGATAAAGTGAGACTCTGTCTCTACCAAAAAAAAAAAATAAATAAATAAAATAAAATAAATAAATAAAAATAGCCGGGCGTTATGGTGAGCACCTGTAGTCCCAGCTACTCAGGAGGCTGAGGTAAGAAGGATCACTTGAACCCAAGAGTTTGAGGATTCTGTGAGCTATGATGCCAAAGCACTCTACTGAGGGTGACAAAGTGAGACCCTGTCTCAAAAATAAAGAAATAGATAAAAATAAAAATTACCTATTGGATACAATGTATACTATTCAGGAGACAAGTGCACCAAAAGCCCAGATTTCACCACTATACAGTTTATCCATGTAACCAAAAACCACTTGTGCCTCTAAATCTATTTAAATAAAAAAATAAGATAAAAACCTAGGGCGGCGCCTGTGCCTCAGTGAGTAGGGCGCCGGCCCCATATGCCGAGGGTGGCGGGTTCAAACCCAGCCCCGGCCAAACTGGGACAGAAACAAAAAAACAGCCGGGCGTTGTGGCGGGCGCCTGTAGTCCCAGCTGCTCGGGAGGCTGAGGCAAGAGAATCGCGTAAGCCCAAGAGTTAGAGGTTGCTGTGAGCCGTGTGACGCCACGGCACTCTACCCGAGGGCGGTACAGTGAGACTCTGTCTCTACAAAAAAAAATAAATAATAAGATAAAAACCTAACTGAAATTTAGAAAGAAGAAGAGGATCTATGTGGTTGAAAATATTACTTTGATAATACCCTTGGGGTAGAGAAGAAAATGCCCAAAGAATTAATTTATATAATATCAGTTAATGTACACAGCTATGATTTAATAAAAATAAAATAAAGAAACTAAATATATATATATATATATCAGGTAGTCACTCAACAGTCAGCTGAAGATAAATCAGGTTAATCACAGGGCTTGTATTTTGCTGAAGAAAGATTCCTAGCAGGGGTGTACTTTCTATAATAGTCCTATTATTGCACTGTTTACAGACACTTCCCCTAATACATGTTGAACAAGTAGTTAATGAATATTTTTTTAGGGCGGCACCTGTGACTTGTTAGTAGGGTGCCAGCCCCATAGCCCGGAGGTGGCGGGTTCAAACCCAGCCCTGGCCAAAAACTGCAACAACAACAACAAAAAAGAATATTTGTTTAAATGAATGTCAAATAATGGACTTGCCTGCCTGTCTTGATCTGACTTCTACTTCATAGGCCAGGCTCTCCAGTTTTCCTGCAGCCTGGTTCCATGCTCCTTTCTCCTTGCACCATCTCCTTCTGCTTCCCATTACCTTTTTTTTTTTTTTTTTTTTTTGTAGAGACAGAGTTTCACTTTATGGCCCTCGGTGGAGTGCCGTGGCATCACACAGCTCACAGCAACCTCCAACTCCTGGGCTCAAGCGATTCTCTTGCCTCAGCCTCCCGAGTAGCTGGGACTACAGGCGCCCGCCACAACACCCGGCTATTTTTTTGTTGCAGTTTGGCAGGGCCGGGTTTGAACCCACCACCCTCGGTATATGGGGCCGGCACCTTACCGACTAAGCCACAGGTGCCGCCCCCCATTACCTCTTTTTTTTTTGTAGAGACAGAGTCTCACTTTATGGCCCTCGGTAGAGTGCCGTGGCCTCACACAGCTCACAGCAACCTCCAGCTCCCGGGCTTAAGCGATTCTCTTGCCTCAGCCTCCCGAGCAGCTGGGACTACAGGCGCCCGCCACAAAGCCCGGCTATTTTTTTGTTGCAGTTTGGCCGGGGCTGGGTTTGAACCTGCCACCCTCGGCATGTGGGGCTGGCGCCCTACTCACTGAGCCACAGGCGCCGCTTTTAACTGGTCAGCTTTTTACTGGCCATTTTCATGCATAATATATATTTAGCCAGAAGTGTCCCATGACTTCCATTCAATGCTAATCGTTCTTAAGACGCTATTCAGGTTCTATTTGCTACATGAAGCTTTTCTTTAGTTCCCTGATTTGTACTGATCTACCTTTTCTAAACTTTCATTCGTCTATTATTACTTGCATTCTTTATTTTGGTACTGGATTACCTATTGCTTCCTGCTGTTTTCATTTGCATGTACAGTAGAACCTCCATAGCTGACACCTCCCTACTTTGACCACCTCCTTAAGTTGACCTCATTTTCATAAACCGAACATGTACCACATGTACCTATCAGCACAGTAGGCCGAGTTCCGTTGACAACGTCCATATGTTGACCAGTTTCTTACAGTGCCTTGGGTGGTCAATCATGGAGGTTCTGTTGTATTTTATTCCCAGAACTAAATCTCAATCTCTATGTCCTCTTCGCTTTAACAGAGTGTTTTAATTCCTATTATGTGCAACACTTCTTGTAGTAGGAATTTTTATTTGAGGCCACATTGCCAAACTGTGTGACTCCATTATTGAACATTTACTTAAAAATGCACTGTGCTTAGGACACATACACAAAAATCACAGAACATGTGTATATGTAATTTAAGAGTCTTAGGAAAACACACAAAGGATGAATAAAGAGCAATGCTGATGAGAGAAAGAGTAAAGAGATGGAATGTGGGATGGAGTGGCTGGGAAACACTTCAGGGAGAAGGAGAAGCCACAGCAGCAGCAGGTTTAGGGAGAGAAGAATAGGATAAGGAAGTGGTGAACACTGTGCATTGGGCGAGTGAGAAAAGTGGGCTAGCAAGCCATAGTGTTGAATTGATGGCATTGGTCACGCTGGGGAGGTACGGGGGTGCCACCCAGTCTCCTGTGGGTTTAAGCTAGAAGAGGAAGTCGATCACAAATAATTTGTGTCATAATGAAATTATCTCCTGTTTAAGACAAAAAATAAGCGAAAAAGAACTCCCTCCCTTGATTTGATTTTATAAAAAATTTTAGTCATGCAAATATATATGTATTTATAAAAGTATAATTATTTAATCTTTGTTACAGTTAACAAGTCTTCCAGAAGAGCTGTCTAATATGACTCAACTTAAAGAACTTGATGTCTCAAATAATGAAATCAGAGAGATTCCAAGAAATATAGGAGAACTGAGAAATTTGGTTAGTTTATATGCACACAATAATCAAATAAGTTATCTTCCACCATCTTTTCTATCTTTAAATGATCTCCGGCAACTAAACTTGAGTGGTAAGTTTTAAGCATAATCAATAAGAGTATAAATGTCTGGGTTGCAAGTTTTGCTGACAAGATGCAGAATGGGAGACAGCCAACATAATGTATTAAGTGCCCATTGGTGAGAAATGGCTCTCTTAGAAAACGAAAGCTAAGTATAAGGTCCAATTGCTACCCCAGGTTATAATCCAGTGGGGGAAGCCGAACATACCTTTTCATTTCTTGTCTCAATTCTCTGCCTAACACAGTCATTCAGTGTTTCCTCCCTTTCTGAACCTGACCTCATCTTTTCCTCTACACACACCTATGCAACCTCAGGTCAGCAGCTTCTCTGCTCTCCGTTGTCTGTTGGCTCCCCTGGTCCCAGTCCTATACCCTACAATATTCTAATACCTTACACACGATCTTTTACAAAGTGCTACAATAATCAAATCAAAATCACATTGTAGAAAAGAAAATAAATCACTCAAACTAATCAGAAAAGATTTCCCAAGACACAACAAATACTAGGCTGATATTTTTCTTAATAATTTCTGTTATGAAAATAGTAAATCCCTATGTAAATACTCCCAGATATAGGATGTTAATATTTTGTAATATTGAGATATTTTTGATTGTTAAGAAATAAAGTAGTAATACTACTAGAAGTAACCACTATACTGAAATTAATAATGTTCAATAATGTTTCAATAATGTTTTAATACTTACATATCCCTCTCCATGGAAAAGTGGTACTGTTGAGTTTTTTAATCCTATTATTATATCATATTGCAAAATGATAAAGTATATTTCAGAGTAATCTGTATAATAACAGACCACTTGGTAATTTGTGCTTCGCATTCATTATATTTCTAAAAATCATTCCATGTTAATATATACATAGACGTAGTTCATTTATTTTAAAAGACATATAATGCTCAATTATATGGTAAAGCAACAACAATTCATCCTGGAGACAGACAATTAGGTTGTCTCTAATTTATTTGCTATTGTAAACAACCTTGTACATGTTTCTGGTATATGTCTGTTTGGGTTTCTCTAGGGCAACGGTTCTCAACCTGTGGGTCGCGACCCCTTTGGGGGTCGAATGACCCTTTCACAGGGGTTGCCTAAATACATCCTGCATATCAGATATTTATATTATGATTCATAATGGTAGCAAAATTAGAGTTATGAAGTAGCAGCAAAAATAATTTTATGGTTGGGGGTCACCACAACATGAGGAACTGTATTAAAGGGTGGTGGCATTAGGAAGGTTGAGAACCACTGCTCTAGAGCATAAAGCTGTAGGTAGAGGGCCAGGCGCAGTGGCTCACCTCTGTAATCCCAGCACTCTGGGAGGCTGAGGCAGGTGGGTAGCTTGCGCTCAGGAGTTCAAGACCAGCCTGAGCAAGAGTGAGACCCCATCTCTAAAAATAGCCTGGCGTTGTGGCAGGTGCCTATATTCCCAGCTACTTGGGAGGCTGAGGCAAGAGAATCGCTTGAGCCCAAGAGTTTGAGGTTGCTGCGAACTATGACACCATAACACTCTACCAAGGGTGACAAAATGAGACTGTCTCAAAAAAAAAAAAAAGAAGAAAAAGCTGTAGGTAGAATTGCTGGATCAGAGCCCATGTACATCTTCAACTTCACCAGATTTTGACAAATTGATCTCCATAGTGGTTTTTATCAGCTAACTGCATGAACAGTTGCGTTTACGGGATTATGTTTTTCAGCTGGAAGTAGCTTTTATAACCAAAACTCATCTTATTAAATTTAAAGGATTTCCAGATTAAACACAAAGCTCATCTCTTTTGCTACAATAATTCTAGTAGTAAAACCTACAGTAGTAATACATAATACTTAGTCAGATATAATGTAACTGACATTTGTCTCCGGAATGCCCCAAATTCCCAATACAGTTGCTGTCCAGTTTGCTCTGGTTATTTCATAGCCACTTTATTCATAATAAGTTGCAAAAAGTCAACTTTGCAATTGATTTTTTTTTAATTTTTATCTGTGGTTATGACAAAGTTTTACCATATTTTAGGGAGGATATCTATTTTGTCCAAGTGTAGGACATACTCCATTCATCTGCTATTTCTGCATTTAAAAAAAAATTAAAAAGCCAATCTGAGCCTCCCGGCCTATTGGAGAATAAAACCACCGATTAGAAGCATCAGGACAGAATGGGAAGGAACATCATATGCTTTTTCAGCAAGCTTAGCCAGTTCTCTTTCGGTCTCCATCAGAATTAGAAAATACTAAAACCCACTGTATCAGGCAGCGCCTGTGGCTCAGTGAGTAGGGCGCCAGCCCCATATACCGAGGATGGCAGGTTCAAACCCAGCCCCGGCCAAACTGCAACCAAAAAATAGCCGGGCGTTGTGGCGGGCGCCTGTAGTCCCAGCTACGTGGGAGGCTGAGGCAAGAGAATCGCTTAAGCCCAAGAGCTGGAGGTTGCTGTGAGCTGTGACACCACCATGGCACTCTACTGAGGGCGACAAAATGAGACTCTGTCTCTAAAACAAAAACAAAAACAAACAAACAAAAAACATAAAACCCACTGTATCAGTCAGGGTCCAATTAGAAAACAGGAAGCACACCTGGTTAATGACTAAGTAAATTTTTATGTGCTACATAACTGGAAGGATTAAAAGAGTCAAAAATTATAGAGGTAACAATAGCAGGAAGCAATAATTATCTCCATGGCTGTGAAAAAAGAGAAGTTGAAATTATTAAAACATAGAACGTTGTTGGTCCAGGTACAACAGCTCACCATGCCTATAATCCTAGCAATCTGGGAGGCTGAGATAGGTGGATTGTTTGAGCTCCAGAGTTCAAGACCAGCCTGAACAAGAGTGAGAGCCCATCTCTACTAAAAATAGAAAAACTGGGAGGGCATTGTGTCAGTGCGCCTGTTGTCCCAGCTACTCTGGAGGCTGAGACAAGAGGATTGCTTGAGTCCAGGAGTTTGGGGTTGCTGTGAGCTATGATACCATGAAACTCTAGCCTGGGGTAAGAGAGTGAGACTTTGTTTCAAAAACAAAACAAAATGGAAAAAAAAAATCTTATAGCCAGGCATCATGGCAGGTGCCTGTAGTGGCTGAGGGAGGAAGCTCTTCTGAGCCTAAGAGTCTGAGGTTGCTGTGAGCTATGATACCACAGTACTCTATCTAGGGTGACAAAGTGACACTCCGCCTCAAAAATAGAAACAAAAAAACCCCCAAATACAAAAACAACTTAGACGCTTAGAACAAGGGGCAGCAGTGGTAAACTCTGATGTCTGAGGTAGGAGCATTAATTGGCAGATGCTGTGTTCTCTGAGCTTGGGGCTGGGGGTGGAGGCGTGGAGCTGGTTCTCCAAGTGTTAGAAAAACTGCAAACTGCATTCAGCTATTGCTGTGGAAAGGCATTGCTGCTGGTGGGGTAAAAGAGAGTTGTTGAGGTGACATAGGAAAAACTGGTGAGGAAGCCCACAGGAATGAAGTTGGAGCTAGGAGACAATACCTGAACAATTAGCATACCCAGTCACCAGTTCTTATTGCTGGATATATATGACGAAAAGTACAGGGCTTAAAGGTGGAAGGGCTGAGTTCAAGTCTTATCCTTTAATGTTTCCTCCATTTATAAAATGAAGCTAACAGGAAAACCTATGTCATATTCTTGGTTTGAGGACTGAATGAAACTTTAAAAGCGGATAACATACTATAAGCATGTTATTCAAACAAAAGTCTTGAAGAGTATTTTATCTCATATTAATATAGCCATTCCAGCTTTCTTATGCTTACTGTCCTTATGGTTTATCTTTACTATCAATTTACTTTCAACATATCCATGTCTATTATTTAAAGTGCGCCTCTAGTAGACAACCTTGTTTGGCCTTGCTTTTTTGTCTTTTATGGAAATCTCTGCCTTTCTTCCTTGTTTTTTCTTTTTCTTTCTTTCTTTCTTTTTTTCTTTTTCTTTTTTTTGAGACAGAGGCTCACTCTGTTGCCCTGGGTAGAGTTCCTTGGCGTCCTAGCTCAGAGCAACCTCAAACTCTTGAGCTCAGGCAATCCCCTTACCTCAGCATCCAGAGGAGCTGAGACTACAGGCTCCCACAATGCCTGGCTAGTTTTCCTATTTTTAGTAGAGACAAGGTCTCACTTTTGCTCAGGCAATCCACTGGCCTTGACTTCCTATAGTGTTGAGATTACAGGCATGAGACACAGCGCCTGGCCAATCTCTGCCTTGTAATTGGAATGTTTAATTAACATTTAATGTAATTATTGGCATGACTGGATTTAGATAAGCCATTTTAGTATTTTTTCTCTGTCCCACTGTTACTCCTTTCCTTTTTCTTGCATTGTTTTTCACTAATTGCTTTCAGATTTCTTTTTTTTTTCTTTTGAGACAGAGTCTAATTATGTCACCCTCAGTAGAGTGCTGTGCTGTCACAGCTCACAGCAACCTCAAACTCTTGGGCTCAAGCGATTCTCTTGCCTCAGCCTCCTGAGTAGCTGGAACTACAGGCATCCACCACAATTCCTGGCTATTTGATAGTTGCAGTTGTCATTGCCAAATCTGTCAGCCTTGATGTATGTGGCCAGCGCCCTACTCACTGAGCTACGGGTGCCAAACCTCAAGATTTTCTTTTTTATATTTGATTTTCAGCAGTTTGGCTATGCTGTGTTTAGTTGTATATGTGTGCTTTAGTTACAAAAATGAAATTCACATCACATAAAATTAGCAATTCTAAAGTGAACAATTCAGTAACATTTAGTACATTAACCATGTACAACAACATTGTGGTATACTACTTCCATTTAGTTCCCAACATTTTCCTTAACCCAGCAGGAAATCCTATAACTATTAAGCAATTGCTCCCTGCTCTCCTCTCCCTCCATTCCCTGGAAGCCACCAATGTGGACTGGGTCTCTCTCAATGTAATTCACCATCTGAATAGTCTTAAGAAGAGTTGCTTGTACTTCTCACTAGAGAAGTATCATATGACAAAACATAATTTCTATTCATGATTTTCAAAAACAAACAACAAAATAATCTCTTGGCAAACCAGAAATAGAAGAGAACTTCTTTTTTTTTTTGGCGGGGGCTGGGTTTGAACCGCCACCTCCAGCATATGGGGCCGGCGCCCTACTCCTTTGAGCCACAGGTGCCACCCTAGAAGAGAACTTCTTTAACCTATAAAAATCTTACACCTGGTATCACATTCAATAGTAAAGGATTTAATTCTCACCATGATCAGTAATAAAGCAATTCTCACTAGTCCTACTCAGTGCAATAAGCTAGGAAAAAATAGTAAAAATTAAATAGCTTGGGAAGGAAGAAGAAAACATTGTCTCTGATAATAGAGATACATTGTCTAGGTAGAAAATCCCAGAGGATCTGGGCAGCACCTGTGGCTCAGTGAGTAGGGCGCCGGCCCCATATGCCGAGGGTGGCGGGTTCGGACCCAGCCCCGGCCAAACTGCAACCAAAAAAAATAGCGGGCGTTGTGGCGGGCGCGCGGGCACCTGTGGTCCCAGCTGCTCGGGAGGCTGAGGGAAGAGAATCGCGTAAGCCCAAGAGTTGGAGGTTGCTGTGAGCCGTGTGACGCCACGGCACTCTACCCGAGGGCGGTACAGTGAGACTCTGTCTCTACAAAAAAAAAAAAAAAGAAAAGAAAATCCCAGAGGATCTACAAAAATCTACTACAACTAATAAGTAAGTTTAGTAAGATTGCCATATATAGTTAATACATAAAAATCAATCGTATTTTTAAAGACTGGTAATGAATGATTGGAAATTGGATTTTTTTTAGAGTACAACTTTAATTAATTAATTAATTAATTTTTATTAAATCATAGCTGTGTACATTGATATATTCATGGGACATCATTCACTAGCTTCACAGACCGTATACCAAGTTTCAAAAAAATATGGAATGCTTCACGAATTTGCGTGTCATCCTTGCGCAGGGGCTATGCTAATCTTCTCTGTATCGTTCCAATTTTAGTATATGTGCTGCCGAAGCGAGCACTAGAGTACAACTTTAAATAGCACCAAAAACCCATGAAAAAGTTGTGAATAACTCCTACAAAATGTATGCAAGATTGGTATGATAAAAACCACAGAGATAAAATTACTGAAACACAACCTGAGTAATGGAGAGAAATTCTTCATAAATTGGAAGCCTCAATATTAGTTAGTTCTTGCAAAACTTATCTCTAAATTTGGCTCAGTTCTTATGAAAATCCCAGGATAGTTTTTTATTTTAGAAAACAAAGAGGTAACCAGTCACAGTGGCTGATACCTGTAATGCTAGCACTCTGGGAGGCCAAGGTGGGTGGATTACTTGAGCTCACATTGAGACCAACCTGAGTAACAATAAGACCCCATTTCTAAAAATAGCTGGGCATTGTGGCAGGTGCCTGTAGTCCCAGCTAGTTGCGATGCTGAGGCAAGAAGTTTGCTTGAGGGAAATTAGGAGGAAAGATAGTATTTTCAACAAGTGGTACTAGAACAACTGCATGTCCAAAAGCCAAAAGAAAACAAAAGAAAAGCAACAACCACTACACAACTTTGATCCCACACACTAAATGTGAAAAATTAACTCGAACGACAAAACTAGATGTTAAAGCTAAAGCTATAAACCTTTTAGAAAGAACATAGAAGATAAATCTTTGAACCTTAGCAAAGATTTCTTAAATTCACCAACATCACAATCCACAATTTATAAAATTATCCACAAATAATAAAAATAATTTACAAGTTGGATTTTATCAAAATTAGAACTTCTACTCTTTGGAAGGCATTTTTAAGAGAAGAAAAAGAAAAGCCACAGTCTAGAAGAAAATATTTGCTTAATTTATAAAAAAAAAACCCTAAAAACAAAATTAAGAAGTCAACAATAAAAATTTGTATAACTTTTTTTTTTTTGAGATAGAGTCTATGTCACCCTCGGTAGAGTGCTGTGGCGTCACAGCTCACAGCAACCTCCAACTCTTGGGCTTAAGCTATTCTCTGACCTCAGCCTCCCAAGTAGCTGGAACTATAGGCACCCGCCACAGCACCTGGCTATTTTTCTGTTGCAGTTGTCATTGTTGTTTAGCTGGCCCAGGCTGGGTTCGAACCTGCCAGCCTCCGTGCATGTGGCCAGCATCCTACCACTGAGCTAAGAGTGCTGCCAAAATTTGTATAAATTTTGAATAGATAATTTACAAAGACTGTATATGAGTGGCAAATAAATGCAAGAAAATATGTTCAATAACATTAATCAATAGAGAAGTACAAATTAACTCTATAATGAGCTATTAGAATAGCTAAAATTAAAATCAGCCAATACCAAAGCTATTGAAATGTGGAGTGACTGTGACTTTGATACAGTGATGGGGGGATGCAAAATGGTACAACCACTTTGGAAAACAGTTTGATAGTTTCTTATAAAGTTATATGTGTACTGGGGTGGCTCCTGTGGCTCAAAGGAGTAGTGTGCTGGCCCCATATGCCAGAGGTGGCAGGTTCAAACCCAGCCCCGGCCAAAAACTGCAAAAAAAAAGTTACATGTGTACTGTACCCATTAATCTTACTTCAACAACATTTTTTTTTTCTGAGACAGAGTCTCTCTCTGTTGCCCAGGCTAAAGTGCCATGGCATCAGCTTGGCTTGCAGCAACCTCAAACTCCTGGGCTCAAGTGATCCTCCTGCCTCAGCCTCACAAGAAGCTGGGACTACAGGTGCCTGCCACAATGCTCAGCTAATTTTTCTTTTCTTTTCTTCTTTTTTTTTTTTTTGAGACAGAGTCTCAGCCACCCTGGGGTTGAGTGTTGTAGTGTCATAGCTCACAGCAACCTCAAAGTCTTGGGTTCAAGGGATTCTCTTGCCTCAGCCTCCTAAGTAGCTGGGAGTATAGGCATCCATCATAACACCCAGCTATTTTTTAGAGATGAGGTCTCACTCTTGCTCAGGCTGGTCTCGAACTTGTGAGCTCAAGCAATCCACCCACCTCAGCTTTCCAGAGTGCTAGGATTACAGGTGTGAGTCACTGAGCCGAGCCCACAGTTCTACTTTTTATCTTAGGTTTATATTAAATTAGAATGATATCGGAAAAATCACATTAAGGGAGGTAGAGCTTAATCCTATTCTCCTGTGAGGGTAGCCTAGATTTAGTGACTTGTTTTCAAGAATAGAGTATGCACCAGAAAAAACATCATAACATTATATTGGAGAAACCAGACATATACTCTGTTAGCCAAGGGACTGTGGTTACCATCAGTACCTACCCCTGAAACAATGTGGTGAGGGCACTTCACTTCTGTGGTATTCTTCCCCAAAACCCAGAACTCCAGGCTAAACATGAGAAAACATACTAGACAAATTCAAATTACGGTATGTTCTACAAAATTCCTAACCAGTGCTTCTCAAAACTGTCAAGGCTGGGCAGCGCCTGTGGCTCAAGGAGTAGAGTGCTAGCCCCATATACCGGAGGTGGTGGGTTCAAACCAGCCCCGGCCAAAAAAAAAAAAAAAACTGTCAAGGCCATGAAAACAAGGGGAGACTAAGAAACTGTCTGAGACTGGAAGAAACTAAGCAGACCTGTAATTATACGCAACGTGGTCTCTCTCTTTTTTTTTTTTTTTTGAGACTTAGTCTTAAGCTGTCACGTTGGGTAGAGTGCAGTAGCGTCACAGCTCACAGCAACCTCAACCTCTTCGGTTTAAGCGATTCTCTTGCCTCAGCCTCCCAAGTAGCTGGGACCACAGGCACCCGCCACAATGCCTGGGTATTTTGTTGTTGTTGTTGTTGTTGTTGTCGCAGTTGTCATTTTTATTTTAGCTGGCCTGAACCAGGTTTGAACCTGCCAGCCTCTATGTATGTGGCTGGCACCCTACCCAGTGAGCTACAGGCATCACCCTGCAACCCGGTCTCCTGCAGTGGATCCTGGGATAGAAAAAAGACACTGATGGAAAACTAATGAATACAAATAAGTCTGAAATTTGTTAATAGTAATGTAGCAAAGTTGGGTTTTTTTTCTTTGTTTTTTTTTTTTTAAACTCTATTTCCATAATAGATTACCAACGTTGGTTTCTTACATTGAACAAATGTAATATGATAATGTGAGGTAACATTAGGACAAACTAAAACCAAGTGAGGAGTATATAGGAATTTGCTATAATCTCTGCAAGTTTCTATAAATTTAAATAATTTTTTTTTGAGACAGAGTCTCACTTTGTCACCCTTGGTAGAGTGCCATGGCATCACAGCTCACAGCAACCTTAAACTCTTGGGCTCAAGCTATCCTCTTGCCTCAGCCTCCGAGTAGTTGGGACTATAGGTACCTGACAAAATGCCTGGCTATAAATAATTACTTAAATAATTATTTTAGGCTGGGCACCTATAGCTCAAGTGGCTAAGGTGCCAGCCACATACACCAGAGCTGGCGGGTTCAAATCTAGCCCGGGCCTGCCAAACAACAATGACAATTACAACCAAAAAAATAGCAGGGCATTGTGGTGGGCGCCTATAGTCCAGCTACTTGGGAGGCTGAGGCAAGAGAATCAATTAAGTCCAGGAGTTGGAGGTTGCTGTGAGCTATGATGTCACAGCACTCTACCCAGGGCAACGGCTTGAGACTCTGTCTCAAAATAATAATAATTATTATTTTAAAATTATTTAAAAGTTGACTTTTTAACTGGGTGTGGTGGCATGTGCTTGTATTCTCAGCTACAGGAGGCTGAGGCAGAAGGACTGTTTGAGCCCAGAAGTTCAAAGCTGAAGTGAGCTATGAAGATGCCACTGCACTCCAGTCTCAAAAAAAAAAAAAAAAAGTTGACTATAAGAAAAGTTGGGTGGAGGCTGGACACGGTGTCTCATGCCTGTAATTCTAGCACTCTGAGATGTCAAAGCAGGTGGATCACCTGAGCTCAGGAATTTGAGACTAATCTGAACAAAGTGAGACCCCTGTCTCTACTAAAACAGAAAAACTAGCCAGGCATTGTGGGGCGCCTATAGTCCCAGCTACCTGGGAGGCTGAGACAAGAAGATCGCTTGAGCCCAAGAGTTTGAGGTTGAGGTTGCTGTGAGCTATAAAGCCAAGGCACTCAACTCCAAGATGACTAAATAAGACTCTGTCTCAAAAAAAGAAAAATGTTGGGCACAGTAGTACATGCCTGTAGTCTCTGTTACTCAGAAGGCCCAGAAGTTCAAGACCAGCCTAAGCAATGTAGTAAGACCTCATCTCTAAAAAAATAAAAAAAATTAAAAAATTTACTATCATACATCACCTACTTTGTATGTATTAAAAGAGGATGGCTTCCTGTCTCATTTCGCCATCAGAGGGGAGAAAGGAACCACATCTCTGTTCCTAAACACCCTTGTTTTTATTCCTATCATGTGGACGTTAGTAAGTTCTTATTACTTGCCAGCATTGTGAGGGTCTTCTGATACTGCGCCAAAAAGATGTTATGATATCTTAGTTGTTATTTATCCCTATAGTTCTACAGAAAGGTATAATCAATTATAATTCTTTTTCAAATAGGAAATAATCTGACAGCTCTGCCTAGTGGTATCCACAAGCTTTCTTCACTGAAGGAGATAAATTTTGATGACAACCCTTTGCTGAGACCGCCAATGGAAATCTGTAAAGGAAAACAGTTGTATACTATTACATGCTATCTACAGAGGGCAGATGAAAGAGATGGTAGGTGATGAGTGAGTGATTAGATTACATGTCATTTTCCAATACCATCTGTAAATTAAAAGACAGTTTGCTTTAATTGGAGGCAGAAATATTAAAATATTTGTCTTCTTCCTTTTCCAAAGGTTAGCTTATTTTGATAATTCAGATTACTTAATTCAAATCCACAAAAATTGAGCCACCAAAAACAGGCAACTCCAAGTGGAGAGGGGCTGCTTCCTACCCCTTGGCCTTAAAGCCCTTCAATCAGTGTTTCATTGTGGTTGTGGCCAGACTCAGAGAATCCACATGTGGATTTCTTTGTCCGTTCTGATCTGTTTTGCCAGATGTAGTTCTAAAAGACATATTTGACTGTGAAGGAAGTTCACAGATCCTTTCTATTGATGCCAGTCAGGATTTGGCCTACTAGGACTATCTATCTGAAATCCTTGGAAAATCTTCATCCCTCTGTGGTTGAGCCTTCTATTACAGCATGCTTGTTTTCCTTAAATTTCCTTCTGTTGGACCAGATGGAGACTGGTTTCTCCTAAAATTTTTTTTTTTTTTGAGACAGAATCTCACCATGTTGCCCTTGGTAGAGTGCTTTGGCATCACAGCTCACAGCAATCTCAAACTCTTGGGCTTAAGCGATTCTTTTGCCTCAGCCTCCCAAGTAGCTGGGACTGCAGGCACCCACCACAACGCTCACCTATTTTTTGGTTGTAATTGTCATTGTTGTTTGGCAGGCCTGGGCTGGATTCCAACCCACCAGCTCCGGTGTATGTGGCTAGCGCCCTAGCAGCTGAGCTATAGGCACCAAGCCAAGGTAAACTTCTAAAAGAGAAGCTTCACTGTCCAATTTTTTCCTTCAGCCTGGGATCCCAAAAATTAGTTTTCTCCCTAGAACTCTGATTTCGTCACTTATCATCACTACTTAGAGTAAATCTGGATTTTGGTCCTCCAATTTAATGCCACAGAATAGACCAATAAGTATTGATTCAGATTTGGGGAAATGGAATTTCAAAAACTATTCCCCTCAAATCATTCTGTCACCATCTTATCTACATAATCAGGAGCTTGTACCAGCACAATTTCATAATCTAGCGAGATAGTCACTAAAAATATACAGTCAAGGGCGGCGCCTGTGGCTCAGTCGGTAAGGTGCCGGCCCCATATACCTAGGGTGACGGGTTCAAACCCGGCCCCAGCTGAACTGCAACCAAAAAATAGCTGGGCGTTGTGGCGGGCGCCTGTAGTCCCAGCTACACGGAAGGCTGAGGCAAGAGAATCGCTTAAGCCCAAGAGTTGGAGGTTGCTGTGAGCTGTGTGAGGCCATGGCACTCTACCGAGGGCCATAAAGTGAGACTCTGTCTCTACAAAAAAATATATATATATACAGTCAATTGTAAGCCGCAATCTACATCCATATACACCGCTAGCTTTTAGCATTTGCAAGACTTGGGCTTCACTGATCAAAGGAATCTAAGAGATAAAATTAATAGTGACAGTTACTATGTAAAATGATTGTACTAATAATTAAAAGATTTCTTTTAATTATTAAAAGGGTAATTTGATTTGTTTAAAATAAAATTTTTAGGGGTTTTCAAGATTTCTGTTAGGTATAATACTTCAGAGAAGGGCTTTACAGTTACAAAACTGAAACTTCTTACTAAAATTCTGTACCTCAAGTTCTGGAGGAAAGGGGATTCATGTGGTTCTAGCCTCTATGGGGAAAGTGCAATGGGCAATGGCAACAGATCAAAGGCCACAAAAACAAGAGAATCCTAGCGCTTATCTCCTTTCCCTGTGTCCAGGGAGCCTTCATACTGCAGATTTGGCACCCAGTAAAGGTGGGGAGAATTCATCAGGGAAGATGTGTTTATTCTGCAATTAACAGATAACATGAAGCCCTTTCTTAAGCTGTTACTTAGGGGGTTAGAATTTTTATTTATATCATTAACATGCAATTTAGCCTGAGGGTGTTACATATAAAATTTTTATAACAAAAAGAGACTAGAATATATTTGAGATGATCGTGGGGTGGGGGATCTCTAGTGTTTTTTTTTTTTTTTTTGATAGACATCTAGGAAGTTCATTGATTGAGACTCAGCATAGCAGATATTCAAAGTGATAATAAAACTATAGTAATTTAGCAAGTATATAGTAAAAAGACAAATAAATTAATGTACCAGGAAAAGAACCCAGCTTATATGAAATTTTAATAAATGATATTGGAAGACATGACAAATCAATCAGAAAGGGTAAGACTGTCCACTGAATGATCTGGAGAGACATGTTTAGATAATCAGAAAAGAATCAATTTAGATTTTCATCTCACATCATATATGGAACTTTAATACAGGTAGACTAAATATAAACTCTTAACAAATAATGAGAGTCTATAAATGACTCTGCTCTCTGGAAGAGCATGTCTTCTTTTGGCATTAGAGTGAAAATTAAAATTATAAAGTAATTTGTCATCATTTTACAACATAAAACAATGTATATAAAAAACCAATTATGATATAGAGGGCTAAGAGCTTTTCTTTTTTTTTATTGTTAAATCATAGCTGTGTACATTAGTGCAATCAAGGGGTACAATGTGCTGGTTTCATATACAATCTGAAATATTCTCATCAAACTGTTTGATGTAGCCTTCATGGCATTTTCTTAGATATTGTATGTAGACATTTGTATTCTGCCTTTAGTAAGTTTCGCCTGTACCCATTCTAAGATGCACCATAGATGTGACCCCCACCCATTACCCTCGCTCCACCCTAACCTCCCCCCTCCCTTCCCCTTCCTTGGCCCTTTCCTCATAGTCTTGTGCTATAGTTGGGTTATAGCCTTCATGTGAAAGCTATAATTTAGCTTCATAGTAGGGCTGAGTACATTGGATACTTTTACTTCCATTCCTGAGATACTTTGCTAAGAAGAATATATTCCAGCTCCATCCATGTAAACATGAAAGAGGTAAAGTCTCCATCTTTCTTTAAGGCTGCATAATATTCCATGGTATACATGTACCACCATTTGCTAGTCCATTCGTGTGTCGATGGGCACTTGGGCTTCTTCCATGACTTAGCAATTATGAATTGGGCTTCAATAAACATTCTGGTACAGATGTCTTTGTTATGTTGTGATTTTTGGTCTTCTGGGTATAAACCTAGTAAAGGAATTATAGGATCGAATGGCAGGTCTATTTTTAGGTCTCTAAGTATTCTTCAAACATCCTTCCAGAAGGAACGTATTAGTGTGCATTCCCACCAGCAGTGTAGAAGTGTGCCCTTTTCTCCACATCCACGCCAACATCTCTGGTTTTGGGATTTTGTTATGTGGGCTACTCTTACTAGGGTTAGGCGATATCTCAAAATAGTTTTGATTTGCATTTCTCTGATGATTAAGGATGATGAGCTTTTTTCCATGTGTTTGTAGATCGTGCATCTGTCTTCTTTAGAGAAGTTTCTCTTCAAGTCCCTTGCCCACACTGAGATGGGATCACGTGTTCTTTTCTTGCTAATATGTTTGAGTTCTCTATGGATTCTGGTTATTAGACCTTTATCAGAGGTATAACCTGCAAATATTTGCTCCCATTCTAAGGGTTGTCTGCTTGCTTTACTTACTATGTTCTTGGCTGTGCAGAAGCTTTTTAATTTGATCAGGTCCCAGTAGTGTATTTTGGATACTGCTTCAATTGCCTGGGGAGTCCTCCTCATAAAATATTCACCCAGGCCGATTCCTTCAAGAGTTTTCCCTGCACTTTCTTCAAGTATTTTTATAGTTTCAGGTCTTAAGTTTAAATATTTTATCCAGTGAGAGCCTATCTTAGTTAATGGTGAAAGGTGTGGTTCCAGTTTCAATCTTCTACAGGGGTATAATCAAGGGGTACTGGCCAGTTCACCCAGCACCATTTTTTAAATAGGAAATCTTTTCCCCACTGAATGTTTTTAATTGGCTTGTCAAAGATCAAATAACAGTAAGTAGCTGGATTCATCTCTTGTTCTCTATTCTGTTCCAGACATCTCCTTCTTTGTTTTTGTGCCAATACTATGCTATTTTGATCACTATCGATTTATAGTACAGTCTCAGGTCTGGTAGCGTGATTCCTCCTGCTGTATTTTTATTGCTGAGTAATGTTTTGGCCATTCCAGGTTTTTTCTGATTCCATATAAAATGAAGTATTGTTTTTTCAAGATCTTTAAAATATGACAATGGAGCTTTAATAGGAATTGCATTAAAATTATATATTGCTTTGGGTAGTATAGACATTTTAACAATGTTGATTCTTCCCATCCATGAGCATGGTATGTTTTTCCATTTGTTAACATCTTCAGCTATTTCTTTTCTTAAAGTTTCATAGTTCTCTTTGTAGAGATCTTTCATGTCCTTCGTTAGGTATACTCCCAAATATTTCATCTTCTTTGGCACTACTGTGAAAGGAATTGAGTCCTTGACTGTATTTTTGGCTTGGTTATTGTTGGTATATATAAAGGCTACAGATTTATGGGTGTCGATTTTATAGCCTGAGACATTGCTGTATTTCTTGGTCACTTCTAAATTTTTTTTTTTGTGTGTGTAGAGACAGAGTCTCACTTTATGGCCCTCAGTAGAGTGCCGTGGCATCACACAGCTCACAGCAACCTCCAACTCCTGGGCTTAAGCGATTCTCTTGCCTCAGCCTCCCAAGTAGTTGGGACTACAGGTGCCCGCCACAACGCCCGGCTATTTTTTGGTTGCAGTTTGGCCGGGGCCGGGTTTGAACCCGCCACCCTTGGTATATGGGGCCGGCGCCTTACCGACTGAGCCACAGGCACCGAACCACTTCTAAAAGTTTTTTAGTAGAATCCCTAGTGTTTTCCAGATATACAATTCTATCATCTGCGAAGAGTGAAAGTTAGATCTCTTCTGACCCTATGTGGATACCCTTGATCGCCTTTTCTTCCCTAATTGCAATGGCTAAAACTTCCATTACAGTGTTAAAGAGCAATGGAGACAATGGGCAACCTTGCCTGGATCCTGATCTAAGTGGAAATGATTTCAATTTAACTCCATTCAATATGATATTGTCTGTAGGTTTGCTGTAGATGGCTTCTATTAGTTTAAGAAATATTCCTTCTATACCAATTTTCTTAAGTGTTCTGATCATGAAGGGATGCTGGATATTATCAAAAGCCTTTTCTGCATTAATATAAAGAATCATATGGTCCTTATTTTTTAGTTTGTTTATGTGCTTAATTACATTTATAGATTTAAGTATATTGAACCAGCCTTGAGACCCTGGTATAAATCCCACTTGGTCGTGGTGTATAATTTTTTGATGTGTTGTTGGATTCTCTTTGTTAGGATCTTATTCAGTATTTTAGAATCAATATTCATTAGTGCTATCGGTCTATAATTTTCTTTTCTTGTTGGGTCTTTCCCTGGTTTGGGGATCAAGGTGATGTTTGCTTCATAGAATGTTTTGGGTAATATTCCTTCCTTTTCTATATTCTGGAAGAGGTTTAGTAATATAGGTACTAGTTCTTCTTTAAAGGTTTGGTAGAATTCTGACATAAAGCCATCTGGTCCTGGGCTTTTCTTTTTAGGGAGATTTTGTATAGTTGATGCTATTTCAGAACTTGATATAGGCCTGTTCAACATTTCCACTTCGTTCTGGCTAAGTCTTGGTAGGTGGTGTACTTCCAGGTATTGGTCGATTTCTTTCAGATTTTCATATTTCTGAGAGTAGAGTTTCTTGTAGTATTCGTTAAGAATTTTTTGGATTTCTGAGGGGTCTGTTGTTATTTCATTGTTACCATTTCTGATTGATGAAATTAGGGATTTTACTCTTTTTTTTCCTGGTTAGGTTGGCCAAAGGTTTATCTATTTTATTGATCTTTTCAAAAAACCAACTTTTTGATTTATTGATCTGTTGTATCATTCTTTTGTTTTCAATTTCATTTAATTCTGCTCTGAATTTGGTTATTTCTTTTATTGTGCTGGGTTTGGGGTTGGAATGTTCTTCCTTCTCCTGTTCCTTGAGATGTCTCATTAAGTTATTAACTTCCTCTCTTTCCGTTTTCTTGAGGAAGGCTTGCAGTGCTATAAATTTCCCTCTTAGGACTGCCTTTGCAGTGTCCCAAAGGTTCTGGTAATTCATGTCTTGATTGTTGTTTTGTTCCAAAAATTTGGTGATTTCCTTCTTAATCTCGTCTATAATCCATCTATCCTTCAGCATAAGGTTGTGTAGTTTCCATATTTTTGTACGGGTATGCAGGTTCCTGTTGTTATTGAGTTCAACTTTTATTCCATGATGGTCTGAGAAGATGGAAGTAATCATTTCTATTTTTTAAAATTTGCTGAGGTTAGGGTGGCGCCTGTGGCTCAGCGAGTAGGGTGCCGGTCCCATATGCTGAGGGTGGTGGGTTCGAACCCAGCCCCGGCCAAACTGCAACAAGGAATGGCCGGGCGTTGTGGCGGGCGCCTGTGGTCCCAGCTGCTCGGGAGGCTGAGGCAGGAGAATCGCATAAGCCCAGGAGTTGGAGGTTGCTGTGAGCTGTGTGACGCCACGGCACTCTACCGAGGGCGGTAAGGTGAGACTCTGTCTCTACAAAAAAAAAAAAAAAAAAATTTGCTGAGGTTAGATTTGTGGCCTAGGATATGGTCGATTTTGGAGTATGTTCCATGGGCTGATGAGAAGAATGTGTATTCAGTTTTGTTGGGATGAAATGTTCTGTAGATGTCTGTTAAGTCCCGATGTTGAATGGTTAAGTTTACATCTAAAATTTCTTTGCTTAGCTTCTTTTTGGAGGATCTATCCAGCACTGCTAAAGGAGTGTTAAATACTCCAACTACTATGGAACTGGAGGAAATCAAGTTGCTCAAGTCTGTTAGAGTTTCTCTTATAAATTGAGGTGCGTTCTGGTTGGGTTGTAAATATTAATAATTGAAATCTCATCATATTGAGTATTACCTTTAACAAATATGAAGTATCCATCCTTATCCTTCCTTATTTCTGTTGGTTTAAAGCCTATTGCATCTGTGAATAGGATTGCAACGCCTGCTTTTTTGTGCTTTCCATTTGCCTGGAGTATAGATGACCATCCCTTCACCTTGAGTCTAAATTTGTCTTTTAATGTAAGATGCGATTCTTGTAGGCAGCAGATATCTGGCTTGAGTTTTTGTATCCAGTCAGCCAACCTGTGCCTCTTTAGAGGACACTTTAAACCATTCACATTAATTGAGAATATTGATAAGCCCTCAAGAGTCTGGTGGACATTTTTAATCCTTTTGCAACTGTGAAAGTTGGAATTTGATCAAAATTTTCTGGGTGGGTTTACTTTTGTGGTGGAGGATTCCGCTGGTCTTTATGGAGGATAGGTCTGAGAATATCCTGGAGAGCCGGTTTAGTTATGGCAAATTTCTTCAACATGTGAATGTCATTGAAGTATTTAATTTCTCTGTCATAAATGAAACTCAGTTTAGCTGGGACAGGACCCTGGGTTGAAAGTTACTTTGTTTTAGGAGATTAAAAGTCGATGGCCACCCTCTTCTAGCTTGAAAGGTTTCAGCAGAGAGACTTGCTGTTATTCTAATATTCTTGCCCTTGTAGATGATGGTTTTCTTTTGTCTGGCTGCTTTCAGAATTTTCTCCTTCATATTAACTTTAGTGAAATTGATTATGATGTGTCTGGGGGATGTCTTAGTTGGGTTGAGTCACGCTGGAGTTCTAAAACTGTCTGCTATCTGAATTTCAGAATCTCTTGGCATGTCTGGAAAGTTCTCCTTCATAATCTCATGAAGAAGAGACTCTGTGCCTTGTGAAGCCACTTCGTCACTTTCGGGGATCCCTATAAGACAAATATTGGTTTTCTTCGAATTATCCCAGAGCTCTGTGAGAGAGTGATCTGTTTTTCTCTTCCTCTTTGAGAGTTTGGGAGCGTTCAAAAGCTTTGTCTTTATTGTCAGAAATCCTTTCTTCTGCTTGCTCCATTCTGTTACCAAGGGATTCTACTGTGTTTCTTAGATCTTTGAGGGCTGCAACTTCTTGTCTCAATGTGTCAAAATCTTTGGTCATTTGGTCTTTGAATTCATTGAATTCTTGAGATATTTTTTGGGTTACTGCTTGGAACTCTAATTCGATCTTATTTGCTATCCAGATTCTGAATTTGATTTCTGACATCTCAGCTATTTGTTTGCGCATGGGAACTTGTGCTGTGTCTGCCCCATTGATCCTTGGGGAAGTTGATGTACTGTGACTATTCATATGCCAGAGTTTTTCTGTTGGTTTCACCTATGATTGTTTTTCACCATTGCCTCTGGCCATCTTTTGAGTTGGGGAGGTGTCTCTCCAAGATTAGACCCCAGTGGGATCACTCTAATGTTGCTTGATCTTTGTAGGGAGTGGCCCTGTGTAGTTCCTCTGGGGCTCCCCAGCCAGGGAGTTCTGGTTGTAGAAGTAGCTCCGCAGTGTGACACACCCAATCCAGCAACAGGGCGGGAGGTGGTGCACACGGTTCTAGGAGTTCCTGGCACCCAGTGAGTTTGCCACAGAGAGCCCAAGGCTCCAGCAGTCTCTAGCTAGGAGAAGGGCTCTGTGCAGAGGCAGGGAGGGTTCCAGAAGGCACACGGGTACCAGAGTCCCTTGCCAGACGAGGCAGGGAGGGTTCAGGATGGAGGACGTGGGGTTGCGCGTCTCCCACAGTTCCTGGTCAGGGCATGCAGAGGCATGGTGTGTGCGGGTCACGGGTCGGGGGTCGCAGCCAGCTCTTATGCAGGTCCGGGCGGTGCCAGGCCCGGGAGTTTGAGGTTGCTATGAGCTGTGATGCTACAGCACTCTATCCAGGGCAACAGCCAGCGGCTCCAGTGTTCCAAAACCGGTCTCACTCTTCCCCTGAGGGTTAAGGCTGTAAGGCAGCTCAGTCCCCGCCTTAAGGCTGCTCAGTCACTAAGTTACTAGCTCCTGCCTGATCCTTGCTATGCAACTCTGAGGGCGGAGCTTGCCGGGGCAGTTCTCTCACAATGGCTCCCTGTGGCCCACAGCCAAACACTATTAGCTCCATCTGGCTCAGCGGCTCAGTCTGGGGCCCTAGACAATGCCCAAAGTTCTCTGCACTCCTGCTCAAGCTGTCCCCAAAGGCAGTTCAACTGAGTGCCAAGTCCAAAAACACCGAAACAGTTCACAGGTAAGGCCTTTCCAGTTTGCAGTCTCACTGCTGCTTGTACTTACAGCTGCCGGTGGGATTAGGTTGATCAGACACATGCAACCACTTGCCAGTTTTCCACTGTTTTTGTCCTCCTCTTGGGGTCCAGAAGTCCCTTGCTGACTCCCTGTATCCTCAAAGGGATGATTATAGGCAAATCCCACCAGCCAGAGGTGCCTAGAATCTTATCTCCCCGGACTCTCCATGCCCTGTTGGAGGGAAGCTGTTACTCGGCCGCCATCTTGTTTTGTCCACCTCTAGTTCTTGAAAATTCTCATCATCTATCAGTCAACAAAAAATAGATCTACTTTGAATTGTCTGGAAGCTTTTAAAGAAACTAAAAACATTAATTTCTAAGTCAACACTTACTAAAAAGGTGACATGAATATAAAATAAACATATATATGTATATATGCACTCTATTTTTAGCAGATGTGAACTTAATTTCTCACATTATGCGCATAAAGAAGCACATAAAATTGTTGCCCACATTCTTCATTAAAGCATGTAAATGACAACCAGAATTGAAGGAAAAAGTCAAATTCTTTTCAAATCCTGGAAGAAGTATAGGACTTGAAAATCACTTTGAAGTTGCTTATGATAGTCTTTTTTTTTTTTTTTTTAATTTGGCCAGGGCTGGGTTTGAATCCGCCACCTCCGGCATATGGGACCGGCGCCCTACCCACTGAGCCACAGGCGCCACCTTTATGATAGTCTTTAAAACACTCATTTTAAGTGTAGCATTTTTCATATTCTTCATGTAGAAGAAATGGAGCAAATGGTTCAAATTTCTGTTTACATTTTAGATGTATATGGTTATTTTCAATTTTACCCACATAAACATTTGATAGCAGCACAGAGAAAACTAAATATAACACTAACTCAAAGTAGAGTATCTTTTTCAAAAGAGATAAATTTTCTTTTATGTTCAAATGCAGAAAAAATCTTAGAGAAGATATTCAAGATTGTTGCCAACAACATCACTGAAATAAATTTTGAATTTTTGTGTCAAAAACTAAACCTGAAATACTCAGAATATGATATATCTACCAAGAGGTATGTATGAATGACAACATTTGGTACAAGTTTATTTTCATATTCTGATTTATATTATATTGATTTTACATAGTTTTGAAACATTCACTTAACATAAACTCATTTTGTGTAGAAGACAGATTTCAGTTTATTACATATGTATTTGCATTCCCTGTTGTGAAGCCATACAGTATAAAAAAGAGCAAGAACTCTCAAAAAAAAAAAAAATCCCAGATGGCTTTGTGACTTTAAGTAAGTCCTTTAACTTCTCTGTGCCTCAGTTTCCTTCTTTCTTTCTTTTTTTTTTGGATTCAGGGTCTCATTTTGTCACCCTTGGTAGGGTGCCATGGTGTCACAGCTTACAGCAACCTCAAACTCTTGGGCTTAAGAGATCCTTTTGCCTCAACCGCCCAAGTAGCTACTACAGGCACCTTCCACAATACCCAGCTATTTTTTTAGAGACTAGGTCTCGCTCTGGCTCTGGTTCTGGCTCAGGCTGGTCTTGAAGTCATGAGCTCAGGCAATCCACCCTCCTTGGCCTCCAAGTGTCTCAGTTTGTTCACTGGTAAAATGGATGCACTTATCTAAGAGACCTGTCATGAAAATCAAGTGAGACCAAGCTATAAAGATATAGTACAAGGCCAGGTGCGGTGACTCACACCTGTCATCCAGCACTCTGGGAGACTGAGGCAGGTGGATTGCCTGAGCTCAGGAGTTGGAGACCAGCCTGTCAAGAGCAAGACTCTGTCTCTAAAAGTAGCCAGGTGTTGAGGTGGGCACCTGTAGTACCAGGTGGTACTACCAGGGCACCAGCTACTTGGGAGGCTGAGGCAAGTGAATCGCTTGAGCCCAAGTGTATGAAGTTCCTCTGAGCTATGATGCCACCACCACACACTACCAAGGATGACACATTGGGACTCTGTCTCAAAAAAATAAAATAAAATAAAATAAAAATAAAGTACAGTAGTGGTAATGTACTGGTTTATAGTAAATAATCCACAACTGTATATTGAGGTCTTGAGAATTCAATATAAGTTAAATTATAAGGAAACTGTAAGGAAACTTTCTATGTGCAAAGCTCTGTGCCAAACTTTTAAATATAGATTCTTGCCACCAATTAATTTCACCCTTACCTCAATCTGGTAAATTGTTTTGAAAACCTAGATATACAATGTTTAAGTAGTTAAAACAAAGTTCTTAACTGGTAATTGAAAT
The DNA here is from genome assembly GCF_027406575.1 of Nycticebus coucang. NCBI lineage: Eukaryota > Metazoa > Chordata > Mammalia > Primates > Lorisidae > Nycticebus > Nycticebus coucang. The sequence goes on from NC_069790.1 coordinate 59,051,581, forward strand.
CATTATTATGTTAATATTTTTAGCACTGCTTCATTGAGTGAGACAGCCTACCAAACTCTTGTTATGTGGAAAAAAGAAAGTGACGACTCACCACTAACTGCTGCTGCTTTACATGACCAACTAATTCGGGCGCTGACCATGATAGGAGCATATGACATCATTGACAAAATAACAGCTTTGAGTCTTTTTACACGTACAATGAAATTCTAACCAGTGGATCACTAATAAAAACTGAAAACTTACGATGAATTTATATAATTGAAACTGTGTTTTTGAACCCTCTCACTTCATTTTAACATAGAATTGCCTATCATTTTTCTTTTTATGCATTCCTAAGAGATGACAATTTATAACCACCACTCTAATGTTATCATAATAAGGTATTATAGACACTGTTTTGCATATTGTCAGGGTCCTGGCCGGAGAGCAGCATCTGCTGAGACCTGTGGGAACTGGCAGTAATCAACTGAAGAAATATAGAGTTAGAAGCAACAGTAAAGAAAGACAAGAGACATAGAGTAGAATAAAAAGTGGGAGCTCAGAGGTCCATTGCCTGTTGTAAGATTCTGGCAATGGCCCAGAGTATTTGCTCCACTGTGATTTGATTGAAGTCTATTTGCCAGAGGGTAAGATGAGGGAGGGAACAAAGACTCAGCAGTTTCTCAGATTGACCATATGAGCTTCTATTGTTATTATTATTAACTTTAATAATAATAATAACAAGTGTAGCCTTCAGAAGTCTGAAATCTGACCCTTGTATTGGGAGAGCTTTCTGCTTGAGGTCACACACATAGATTTCTAGGGAGTTGTTAAGCTCCACTAGTTCTCTGTGGAGTGAAACGCCACTAGTGTTAATCTCCTGGGAGGGATCGGTGGGAGGGAGGCATTTTTCTCCCATCACCACCACAGAGGACTTTCCTCTGCTATAAGGGATGTAAGCTCTTCTGTCCGTATTTCAGAGTTTGAACTCAGAGACTGGTCTCTGCCCCAGGCAAATGCAAACCTCCACAATGAGTATCTGTTCTGCCTGTTTAATGGGCAGGAAATGCCCTAGAAGATGTATCTTTTCTAGGCCATTGTCATAGCTTCTTCTATGACCATTATTCTCCTCAGAGTACTCACAGACCCAACAGGGTGTTTGTAAGCTGTATCCCCCAACAGGCTAGAATTTCAGAAAAGGCAAGAAGCTTGCTAGCAATGGCTAGCTTAAACGTAAAGTAGCTGACTTTTCTTTGTTCTGACCCACTCAGCTTACTTTTTTGTTTTCCTCTTTTTCTGGGGGTGCTTTCCTTTGTCAAGAATGGGGTCCTCAGTCCTCATTTTCCTAGCATATACTTAGTCTGTCACCTTGTGATGATGTCTTTGAATTTGAAAATAATTCCATTAAAAAATTTCTGTTAAAAAATATAAAAAATGAAAATTTCTGTTATATGACGCTTTTGTGTAACCCAAGAATTATAGGTAATAATGTTTTTAGTGATTTTCTTTTTTCTTTTCTTTTTTTTTTTTTTTTGAGACAGAGCCTCAAGCTGTCACCCTGGGTAGAGTGCTGTGGCATTACCGCTCACAGCAACCTCCAACTCCTGGGCTCAAGCGATTGTCCTGCCTCCGCCTCCCAAGTAGCTGGGACTACAGTTGCCTGCCACAACTGTTTTTAGTGATTTTTCAATGGAGTTAGAAAGCAGAACAGGCTTGGCACCTGTGCCTCAAGCAGCTAAGGCGCCAGCCACATACACCTGGGCTGGCAGGTTCAAATCCAGCCCAGGCCTGCCAAAGAACAATGATGGCTGCAACCAAAAAAATAGCTGGATGTTGTGGTGGGCGCCTGTAGTCCTAGCTACTCTGGGAAGCGGAGGCAGGAGAATCACTTGAGCCCAGGAGTTGGAGGTTGTTGTGAGCTGTGATGCCACAGCACTCTACTCAGGGAGACAGCTTGAGGCTCTGTCTCAAAAACAAACAAAAAAAATGGGTGGCGCCTGTGGCTCAGTGGGTAGGGCGCCGGCCCCATATACGGAGGGTGGCAGGTTCAAACCCAGCCCCAGCCAAACTGCAACAAAAAGATAGCTGGGCATTGTGGTGGGTGCCTGTAGTCCCAGCTACTCGGGTACTTGGGAGCTGAGGCAAGAGAATCACCTAGGCCTAGGAGTTGGAGGTTGCTGTGAGCTGTGTGACACCATGGCACTCTACCGAGGGTGATAGAGTGAGACTCTGTCTCTACAAAACAAACAAACAAACAAACAAAAAAACCTTAAAAGAAAGCAGAACAGTTTCTTTTTAGATGCTGGCTTAAAAACAGAAATAAATATACCATTCATACTTGTTCTGCATTAGGAATGGCATAGCTCTGATAAACATCAGGAATCCTTCAGTTGAGTGTCCAGTAGGACTGGTAGAGTGGCTACCTGTCTTTCCCTTTCTTCTGGTATCAGAAACACTATTTCATAGACGAAATACCTTGCACATATTTTAGGTGGAGCTAACCTTATCACATGCAAGTCTCTTCCCCCTTCCTTGCAGCCACTAACCTCATCTTCTCCCATTTAACCCTAGTGATTTACTTAGGCAAAGCCATTTGACTCAAGCCAGGCCTTTAGCAGTTTCCCTTAGAAATTTCTGCAAGCTATCAAGCACCCTTCTTGCTGGTAGATTATGAGTCTTGGTATATTATACACAGCTTTTGGTAGTCTGTTACCAGATGAAGAGCGTCTGGTTGCCTGTCACTGTCAGCCAATATGTAGAGATGGGGATAGGTCCACCAAATGTTATTTGTCTGGTGGACAAATAATGTCTGGCTGGGATTCTTGAGAACTGTGAGAGCAGCCTTTCCAAGACTGTTCTGTTCTTCCATTTCCAAAATTATAGTTTTATACATTTAAGTTCAATAATTGGCAGAACCCATGACTCATAAACAATGAACATTCTAATTTAAAAGTTAATCACCTAAATCAATCCACCTAAACTACTCAAAATAGGCATCTTTAGGGTAGAAGCTAAAAGGTAAGAATAGGAGACAGGGGGTGAAGGTCAGGCAGGACCTAAACTGACCAGACCAGCTGTATCATATCTTGTGACTTGGGAGAAATGGCTAATACAATTTGTGCTAAATCTAGGAGTCAATTTAATACAATCTCTTCCTCTTCCCACCCTGGGTCAAAATACAGAAAAAGATTACAGAAAGGAAATAATTTTCTAAGGAAACTAATCTAACTAATTTTCACTTCAAGTAAAGCATCTTACTGCTTAAATAAACATTAAAAATATTTAAAGGAAGAAACTCTGGTTTGGGTCATGGATGCTTCACGTATGTCAGCCAGCACTTCAGTCAACACTTAGTTCACAGTAAGGAATTAAATTTAATTTTAATAATGTTAAAGAGTGGTCTATGGGAGGATGAGGTGGGGGAGTGCTTGAGTTCAGGAGTTTGAAACCAGCCTAAGCAAGAGCAAGACCCTGTCTCTACTAAAAATAGGAAAACTAGCTGGTTGTTTTGGCAGGCACCCATAGTCCCAGCTACTCTGGAGGCTGAGGCAAGCAGATTGCTTGAGTCCAAGAGTTAGAGTCTCCATGTGCTATGATGCTGAGAGCACATGTAGTGAGATATGAGGGAGTCAGTCAGGCTAAGGCCAACATGACACACTTAGTTTGGTCAGTTTAGGAATTCCATCTGAAATCAATTTCATAGTAATGAAAATAAGATAAATAAGAGAGGGGAAATGTAGTAGAGACAGACACCCCCACAACCTTTCTTAGCTGTTTGTGAACTTTGAATGTGCTTTGAAGCATACGAACAGTGAGTTAAACAGGCTAGCAAAGGAATAAGCAATAGAGATAATAATTTTGAAACCATAGGTAGTGACACACTATGGAATAGGTTAATAATAGATACGTTGGTTTTGATAACGACTTCCTTTAGTTATTCTTTTTATATATATTGATATAACAACTATATAGCCTGCCTCTAATTCTTCCCTATTTTTAATATTGATTTAACAACTATATAGCCTGCCTCTAATATATATATTTTTTGAGACAGAGCTTCAAGCTGTCACCCTGGGTAGAGTGTGGTGGTATCACAGCTCACAGCAACCTCCAACTCCTGGGCTTAAGTGATTCTCTTGCCTCAGCCTCCCAAGTAGCTGGGACTACAGGCGCCCGCCACAATGCCTGGCTATTTTTTTATTTATAGTTGTCATTGCTGTTTGGCAAGCCTGGGATGGATTTGAACCTGCCAACTCTGGTGTATGTGGCTGGCCCCTTAGCAGCTTGAGCTACAGGTGCCAAGCCCTTTTGTTATTCTTCTGATTCTTATGTTTAACGCACCTACAAGTTGTTAATCACATTAGTATCATGTATTTTTAGCATGCTTTAAAAATTATCCCCTATATAAATTGTTGAAGTTTGTTGCATAGGCAGAACACTCTTGGAGAGGCTACTCCAAGAATTTTGGAGTTTTCCAGAATCACTGGCCTTCTGACCAATAGTTTGGTGGACTGATCCCTGTCTCTACATATTGGCTGACAAGTGGGTGGACCCTCTCTGGTAGTACTCTACCCAGGGTGACAGAGCTAGACTCTGTCTTAAAAAAAAAAAAATAAAGAGTGGACCGATGAGAAGTACAGGCAATGTAGGAAAAAGTTTAATTACTACACTCAAGCACTAAGATAGTACTGGGGAGAGTCCATTCTGACTCAATAATCTCCCTTTTCACTTTATGGTGTGCTTTTGAAACATCACCTAGAAAAATTGATTAAAGTAGAAAAAGTTTGGTTGCATAATAAGCAGAGCTACCTCAAAGTTTTAATGAACAAAAGTTCGTGCTTCAAAACTGTTTCACAGGAAGGTAGGGCTGGGAGCAGATGACAGGTCCCTGTGTTTCCCAGTTCTTGGTTCCTAGTACTGAAGAATGGTTACTGGTACAGAGTCAAGGCAGTAAATGAGCAGAGCAAGCAGGTGTAAGCAGGCAAAATGCCAAAGGTTTTTTTTTTTTTTTTGAGACATGCCCAGGCATCATCTTAGCTTACAGCAACCTTAAATTCCTGAGTTCAAGCAATCCTCTTGCCTTAGCCTCCCAGGTAACTGAGAATACAGGTGCTTGCCACAACACCCAACACATTTTTCTATCTTTTTTTTTGGTAGAGACAGATCTCACTCTTGTTCAGGCTGGCCAAAGTTCTATTAAGGATTGAAGCATAGTACATTCCAAAGAAGGGATGAGTCAGAGCCCAAGAGTGGAGGAGACACCGAGTTTAACAAGATTTCCCCTTTTATGCTGACTCCCAAATTTTGTGCTACGTGAATTTTATGTTTATATTCAGCTAAGAACTGGATATTCAGGATTTTTCTTGGAAAAGGGTGAATTCCTGGAATTTGAAACCCTCTCTTTTTCTATACTTGTAAGGTAATCTCCAACAGTTGCCACAGAATTTGTAAATTGCCAAGGCTCTGATGGGTGTGATTTTTACTATTCTAATGAGGGACACTGTTACCTCAACTGTGCCTATGCTCCAAAGGCCCCCTTCCCCCATGGAGGCCTTGAAAATCTCTTCATGGTTTCTCTACCTCTTTCTGATTGGTCAGTCCTTGGAGACCAAACATCTGGTCAGTCCTTGGGGACCCCTTGAGATGTCATCTGTTCTTTCTTAGGAGCCCCCTTCTTAGGATCCTAATCAGGCTGCTTCCCAAACAACCCAAGTCAGTATGGTCACATCTGTCTGTTAATGTCAGAAAGTCCCTGGGGCAACTCACCTGCCAAAATAGCCTAACTGCATCCACCATCCATCCGGCTCATGTCTAACTAACTGCCTAACCTAACAGTACCTGTGGTATGAGACCTGGTTCCACAGGAAACAAATACTGAAAACCCCATAAACCATACTATAGGCCAGGAATTTTCAAACGTTTTGGTTTTAGGACTTATAATCATGAATTATTAAGAACGCCAAAGAACTTTTTTTTGCAGTTTTTGGCCGGAGCTCGGTTTGAACCTGCCACCTCCGGAATATAGGGCTGGCACCCTACTTCTTGCCACGGGTGCCACCCAGAACTTATTTTTTTTAATGTGGGTAATATTTATCAATATTTGCAGCATTACAAATTAAAATGGAGAAATAAAAGTCTTAATTTATTGAAAATAACAATCCATGCTAACATAACTAATGTTCTTTCATGAATAGCTATTTTCAAAACCAAAAAAATTAGTGAGAAGGATCACATTGATTTAGATTTTTGTAAATCTCTTTTATGCCTGGTTAAATGGAAGACTGTTGAGTTCTTGTATCTACTTTTGTATTGAATCTATTGTGCTGTTTATATAATCTTGGTTGAAGTGTGTATTAAGAAAAATCTCACTTCACACTGATGTATAGTTGGAAAAGGAAGTAATATTTTAATAGCCTTTTCAGATAATTATGGATATTATATTTTTTATTTTTTTTCGAGACAGAGTCTCAAGCTGTCACCCTGGGTGGAGTTCTGTGGTGTCACAGCTCATGGCAACCTCCAACTCTTGGGCTTAAGTGATTCTCTTGCCTCAGCTTCCCCAGTAGCTGGGACAACAAGCGCTGGCACAATGCCCGGCTATTTTTTTTTTTTTTTAGAGACAGGATTTGGCTCTGGCTCAGGCTGGTCTCTAACTCCTGAGCTCAGGCAGTACACCTGCCTTGGCCTCCCAGAGTGCTAGTATTACAGGCATGATCCACTGCGCCCAGCTATTTCTTATTATTGCTCTATGTTTTTTATGATTTTAATATAGAGTATGGGACAGAGAACGAGGTTTAGGAGTAGGATGTTCAAGTAGAGCCCAATAAGACCATGAACATAAATTATAGAGTGGTAATTAATATTTGGGAAGTCTTGTGTTTAGACGATTTGGCATTTTTGACCATATTGAGGTGACAGAAGAAAGGAGATGTTTTATTTTTATTTTCATTTTTGAGAAACTTTTTTTTTAATGAGGTTTAGATGTTTTGTATTTTTTTTTTTTTTGTGGGTTTTTTTTGGCTGGGGCTGGGTTTGAACCCACCACCTCCAGCATATGGGACTGGCACCCTATCCCTTTGAGCCACAGGCGCTGCCCGATGTTTTGTATTTTTTTTTTTTTTTTTGAGACAAAGTCTCTCTATGTTGCCCTCGGTAGAGTGCTGTGGTGTCACAGCTCACAGCAACCTCTAACTCTTGGGTTTAAGAAATTCTCTTCCCTCATTTTTTGGTTGTAGTTGTTGTTTGGCAGGCCTGGGCTGGGTTAGAACCTGCCAGCTATGGTGTATGTGGCTGGTGCCCTAGTCACTGAGCTACAGGCCCCAAGCCAACATTTTGTGTTTTTTAATTTCTCAAAAGTTACTTACTCTCCCTGAGAGGGCATCCCTGGCTGGGTAAACCTTGTCTGTTTAATAAGACAGTCTCTTTAGTAAGACAGTCTCTTCATCTTAAAGGGCTGGGCTTACAGGCTGTATATTTTGTAACAGATTTTTTTTTTTTTTTGAGACAGAGCCTCAAGCTGTTGCCCTGGGTTGAGTGCTATGGAGTTATAGCTCACAGCAACCTCCAACTCCTGGGCTTAAGTGATTGTCTTGCCTCTGCCTCCCAAGTAGCTGGGAATACAGGTGTCCACCACAATGCCTGGCTATTTTTTGATTGTAGTTGTCGTTGTTTGGCAGGCCTGGGCTGGATTCAAACCCGCCAGCTCTGGTGTATGTGGCTGGTGCCTTAGCCACTTGAGCTACAGGCACCGAGCTGATTTTGGGTCTTTTTGATCTGCTTCTCTCTTGTCTCTGTTCTTTTTTGTCCATTATCTGTAATCATTTTTTAATTTAATCTTTAACTTATTTATAATAAACAAATATTAAGTTTATTATTTCTAATAATATAAGTACATCAAGATATGGCTCTTTTCCTAAATACCCATATTTGTACCCATAGCTGTGAGCTGTGATGCCATGGCACTCTACCCAGGGTGAGTAGAAAAAAACAAAAAAGGAAAGAAAGAGGACAGAATTACAGAGGAAGAAGGTATAGGCTTACAGAGGACGGCACATTCCCCATAGACAGCAAATGTGCCTCCACTTTTGCAACAAAGAGAAGACAAAGGCTATGGCACCAGTTTCTCTTTTATACCATCTGGGTCAGGCCTACCTCATGGTTCCGAGGTCATCTGAAACTTGAGTCTTACTGTGCAGGTGGACCTCCTTTGAGCCTAACAGCCCCCTAGAAGTGCGAACCACAATGTAGATTTAAGCTAATGACATGATAATTTTTCCTAATTTTAGGTCACCTTCAAGACTCTATTGTACAACTATTATTAGGCTAGAGAGTCTTCTACTTCCTTTTTGCAGCTGCATGCTAAATTCTGATCGGTAGATTAACAGGACAGTCCCTCTTCCCCAGGTGTGAGCAATCAATTGGGACAAAATTAAGATGGGAGTCACCAAGATGAAGGCCTGGGGGCCCTGCAGTTGTCCTTCAAGAGAGCAGGATTCCTAACTGCCTAACATTAGTACCTTAAAGGTTAAAATGTAGAATATGAATTCTTATCAGTGAGCTTTTTATATTCTGTCATATGAAAATTCATTGGTCTTTTACTTTGAATGAAAATAATTTTATTGGATTATGCAAATATTCCACGTGTTGACACATTTTATTGTACACAATTCGTTACCAAAATTTCTCTATAAAATTGCAAAAACTAAAAAGCTATGAAGTTCACAGTGGCACACAGAAGTTTACTGAATCTCTTTATTTTTATTTGAAAGTTTGAATTTTATCATTGATATCAGTTGTTTTCCTTAAAGAAACTTTGTTCAATTTTACTCATTTTCAGGAAAATGTCAGTCAAATATACATTTGAATTATCTGAAATCTGAATTACCATAGTTTGTCAGTAGTTCTTTCATGCAAAAATGCTACTTAAGGGCAGCGCCTGTGGCTCAAAGGAGTAGGGCATCGGCCCCATATGCCAGAAGTGGCAGGTTCAAACCCAGCCCCAGCCAAAAAAAAAAAAAAAAAAAGCTACTTAAAATTAGCTAGTTACAAATGCATGTACTTGTGAAAAAAACCTTTTATTGGAGGATGTTAGCCCCTTTAAATTATCAGGTCCAGAGAGGCACTGGAAGGAAACTGCAGTCATGTCTCACTCCCACCTTGAGGGAAATAATTATTCTTGAAGCTACTTACTATGTAGCTCCAGACTAATTGATGCCAAGTGGCCATAAAATGCAATACACTGGATATCGTAACTCATACCTTATAGTCCAACAGTGTATAGCCAATCACTAATTAATGTAAACAAATGAGAATTCGTGACTTTTATATTCATTCTCTTCTGATTTTTCCTTTTAAAACTTGAACCTCTCCTTTGCTTTCCAGAGAACTCCTTTGGAAGTGTGTCCCCTGGCAGTTGTACTTAACCTGGACCCAAATAAACTCTATACCTGTATTAATTTTTTTTTGTAGAGACAGAGTCTCACTGTACCGCCCTTGGGTAGAGTGCTGTGGCGTCACATGGCTCACAGCAACCTCTAACTCTTGAGCTTACGGGATTCTCTTGCCTCAGCCTCCCGAGCAGCTGGGACTATAGGTGCACGCTACAACGCCCGGCTATTTTTCTGTTGCAGTTTGGCCGGGGCTGGGTCCGAACCCGCCACCCTCGGCATATGGGGCCGGCGCCCTACTCACTGAGCCACAGGCGTCGCCTACCTGTATTAATTTTGCCTCAGCTTCTTTTGTTCGACGTACTCAATGGTTAAAATTTAATGAAACTAATGTTCACAATGTCAATGACGTTCTTTTTTTTTTTTTTTATTGTTGGGGATTGAGGGTACAATAAGCCAGGTTTCAGTGATTGCATTTTTTAGGTAAAGTCCCTCTTGCAATGTCAATGACATTCTTAAATGAAACAGGCCTTTTAAAAAGTTTTCTCCTGCAAGTGTGTGGCAACAATTTGATGCTACTGCCTCTGATTTGTGTTAAGGCCCCAGAATTTTTTTTACCATTGATTTCACAACATCAGTACAAATTCCAGTGATGGCAACCACTGTTATTTTATTATTATTTTTTTTGCTACTGTTATTTTAAATAACCATTACATACAGGACACTGCTGGACAGGCCCTGGTGGGGCCAGATGAGCCCTTGTGCCACCATCTAGAGTTGTCCTGTTCAAGTACAAGGCCTTCTGTTATAAAGAGACTGTTATTAAGAGACTGGAAGCTCCAGAGACCAAGATGCCAGGGCAGCCTCCCAGGAGGCTAGAAGGCTAAGGACAGGACCTTATGGTGACAACTCACAAACCTCCTGTGTTCTGGGAAGATCACAGGGTATTCTGCCAAGACTCAGATAGATCAGCTACGGGGCACCCAGCCTAGGTGCCTTCGGGTGGCAACAATATAGCCTGGCCTCCTGATAGCTACAACATACCTGTGGCCCCTTCCTTACCCCAACTTCAGACCCAGAGTACTGACTTAACTATGAATTTAGAGTGGCAATAACCACTTTAAGATAGGAGGATATTTTGTAACCTATGAGTAGAAATCTGTGTAATGTGTACTATGATTATAATAACATTGCTGATGCTTGCTCTTACTGTGAGAGTGTAAGAATAACAAAAGAAAACAAGAGCGCAGAACAGCTCTTTGAGAAGGTATCCTTGCCATTCTCCAGAATTGCTGGCTTTTCTGTACATAACAGTGGAATTGTTGATCTCTCCTCCACTTCTCAGTTGATTAGCTTGGGTGACTGTCAGACTCACTGGCTTGGTAACGCCAGCCCTGAAAAAAGCAAACAACAGTATGTCGTAAAGACTTTTGAATTTGCCACTCTCCAAAGGCTCTTGGGGCCCACGGGAGGGCCAGGGACCATACTTTGATAATTGCTGTAATAGGTACTAAGATAAACTCAGAATAGATAGACAAGATATGATTCCAGTTCCAAAGTTTATCTTTTGATAGAGCAGCGGTTCTCAACCCTTTTGGGGGTCCAACCAGCCTTTCACAGGGGTTGCCTAAATACATCCTGCATATCAGATATTTACATTACAATTCATAACAGTAGCAAAATTACAGTTATGAAGTAGCAACGAAAATAATTTTATGCTTGGGGGTCACCACAGCATGAGGAACTGTATTAAAGGGTCCCAACATTAGGAAGGTTGAGAACCACTGTGAGTGAGGAAACCTTTGGAGATGATTACAGTATCATGGATTAATTAGTGATCCAAGAAGTGGCGGTGACGTCTTAATACCCAGACAGATTAATGACAAACTTGGAAGCAGGATTAGGTATGACGGTGTTGCAGCAATGCAGACAAGAGATAATGAGGGACCTACCTAAGGCAGTGGCACGGAGGAAAGTGAAATTTTTAAAGTGGCCGAACCGTAGGACTTGGCTGCGAAGCGTGCAGGATGAGGGTGCAGGGCACAGCGATGCCCTTTTTACACTGGCTTTACAGCAGGGGCAGGTTGGCAGAGGAGGGCGAGGAGATAATGGTGGTAGTTTGGGATTTTCTGAGATGAATGTTGAATTGCTCGGTGGAGGTGTCTAGCTGGCAATCAGATATTCCTGCTCATTCGCTGCTTAACACAGACCTGAAATAAACGAATCAGGTTAGGAGCTCAGTTAGTGAACTGGCAAGAGTTACATTTGGTGGTTCTTTTAGGGGAGCCGCTTATTTGAAGCGGGGGTGGGTTGAGGTGGGATAGGGGGTGGTTAACTCCCTTCGAAATCTTTCTGGACACCAAACTCCCAGAATAAGTGGTGTTCTTGGGGACTGCTGCTCCAAATAGCTCGGATGTCGTATAAAGTGTACATTTTTGGGGGGAGAACGGTTTCCGTCTACCCAGCACACCCGACGACCTTTTTAACCCTCACGGCTGCACACTGATGCCGGTGCCGCTGGCTTTAGTTAGGGCGGGACAGGGCGGCCTCCTCGTCCCACCCTTCGTGTGCAGTCCGCAAGGTTTTCCTGACCTTAATTTTTACCTCCTAAGAAGCGTTCAGGAATATGTCCCAGAGTCCCCAGGACCGGGCCCCAGGGCGGCGCAGGTGCAGGTAGTCAGAGAGCCAGGCGGGGGCCGCGCTGGTGCCACCGCCTCGCTGACGCCACATAGGCCGAGATCACCTCAGGAGCGCGCGGTGCAATCACAGAGCGCGGCGCCGCCAACCGGGACCCCTTCCGCCCGCCCCCAAGATCCCTCCGCCGGGTCCCTCCGCCCGGCCGCTCTAGTGCTGTGCCCTGGCGCCCTGCGATTCTCAGGGGGCGACCACCTCGTAAGCCATGTTCCCCTCCGGCTCGGTACCACTTGTGCCACCGGAGCAGCCAACCTCCTCGGGTCCGCTCTCTGGCGCAAGGAGATGTCGGAGTGCGCTGTTAGGGGGCGTGGCCAGCGGCCGTCCGGGCCGGCCCTGTGACGCGCGTGGTGGCGCGTGGGAGAGCCGGGGGTGGGGGCGGGAGACTGGGTTTAGTAGGAGACCTGCGGGCCGGGGCCGCCTTTGGACGCCCATCTGCCAGCTTCTCTCTCTTCGTGGATTTGGAGGAGCTGTGGCGACCTCGACCTCCAGTGTCTCCAGCGGAGTGAAGCGGCAGTAGCGGCCGAGATGGTGTTGCTGGGCTTACTGCAGGCGGGAGGGTCGGTGCTGGGACAAGCGATGGAGAAGGTGACAGGTGGCAACCTTCTGTCCATGCTGCTGCTCGCCTGCGTCTTCACCCTGTGCCTGGTCTACCTGCTCCGCCTCGCCGTCGGCCACTTAGTCCATCTAGTCCAGCTGCCAGCTGGGGCGGTGAGTGCATCCCCGGGAGCCCGGCTGCGGCTGCGGGAGGGCTGGCCTGTTCGGTGGCGGAGCTGTCTGGGCCCGGGGCGGGGGCGGCTGCAGCCGGGGCGCTGGTCGGCGGGGCGGTGATGCCAGCGCATTGGGACCTGGACTAGTGTGACCTTGCTGTTCTCGGTGCTGGCGGCCTTGCTGTCTGCTCTGTGTGTGTCCCCAACAGGGGTCATACTTGGCGTCGTTTGTGGTCATAGTAATGGCTGTGTTGGTGGCGGTGGCCGGACGGCGGCTATGGCTTTGGCTGCGACCCTGAGCCCTTGCTGGCCGCCGTCATGGCGTGGCAGCCCTCGATGGGGGACCTGATGACGATGTTATTGGCAGCCGCGGCCCGTGGCGGTCATTCTGGAGGCTGTAGCATTGCCCATAAAGGCGATTTATAAGGGGGATGCATTCCGCTTGGTGGAGTGGGAGCGACTGGAATGTGGTAAAGGGCTTCCTTTGGTGCTGTTAAAATACCAGTTTCTCTAAGCCCCTTTAATCATCACGGGTTTGACGCCTCCAAAATATATTGGATGAATGCAGCCTTATCAGTGAACCAAAAGTAGCTTTTGGAAACTCCCCTTTTACTGACAATGGAATGTGGACACTAGTGATCGAATAGTTTTTTTTTTTAGCAGTTTTTGGCCGGGGCTGGGTTTGAACCCACCACCTCCAGGCATATGGGGCCGGCGCCCTACCCCTTTGAGCCACAGGCACCTCCCAATCGGTCGAGTAGTTTTTAAAATAGTTTTTATTTGAACCATACCAGGTGTGAGGCCTGGTATTTTTTTTCTTCTTTTTTTTAATGATTTTAATGAGAAATTTATTTATTTATTTATTTATTTTTATTAAATCACAGCTGTGTACATTAATGTGATCATGGGGCACCATACACTAGCTTTATAGACCATTTGACATATTTTCGTCACACATAGCCTTCCTGACATTTTCTTAGTTATTGTGTTAAGACACTTATATTCTACATTTATACAGAGCCTCAAGCTGTCGCTCTGGGTAGAGTGCAGTGGCGTCACAACTCACAGTAACCTCCAACTCCTGGGCTCAAGCGATTCGCCTGCCTCCGCCTCCCAAGTAGCTGGTACTATGGCACCCGCCACAACGCCTGGCTATTTTTTGATTGCAACAGTCATTGTTTGGCGGTCCTCGGCTGGATTCAAACCAGCCTGCTCAGGTGTATGTGGCTGGCGCCTTAGCTTCTTCAGCCACAGGTGCTGAACTGCCTGGTATTTTTCATACACATAGGAGTTTTGAGGAAGTGGTATTTGTCTTTGAAAAGACAACGGTAATGCTTACCTGGCAGGGGAGATGCCATGATCAGGAAAAGATAAAAGGTAGCATTAGTGTTTAAAGATTGTTTTGAGGAGTACTGTGAGGTTGTGAAGGAGGAGCTCATTCTTTTTTATCATTGCAAGTCTTATTTCCAGGAGACTTAGTGCTATTATCTGAAGATCTCATTTTGTGGCATCTAAAGTACCTTTTATGATGAGTGCTAGAGAGTTCCTGCTAAAGCTGGTGTACTTTCTTTAAAAACCAGCAGGTTAGTCACTTGCAGTTAGAGGAGTATGAGATGTATTGTTTACTCATAAATGTCGCTGCTTAACTATTTTCCTTCTTTCAGTACCTCAAGTTGCTATTTGTCTTTTTCTATACCTTCTTTAGGCAAGATTCTGGGACTAAGTGGTGAAAACCATGCCGTGGGTCTTCCAGAGCCGTAGGTTCTTCATTCACCAACTCAACCTGTGATCAAAAATATTCAGGAAAAAGCCCAATAAAAAAACAATAAAAAAATGCAAATAAAAATACAGTAAAACAACTATTTTCATAGCATTTGCATTGTATTAGGTATTATAAGTAATCTAGACATGATTTAAAGTATGGGAGAATGTGCAAATACTGTGCCATTTCATATAAGAGACATGAGCATCCCCAGATTTAGGTATCTGTGGAGAGATCCTGAAACAAATCCCCCATGTGCACTAAAGAATGAATGTAGTTTGACCTTTTTATTTTTGCATCATTAGTGGTTAGAGAAGTTGCCTGGAGACACCAATAGGAGATATTCTGGATAGTGCCTATCATTTAAAATTGCAGTGCTTTTGTGTTTGTCTGTAGTCATTGATCTTACACTGTGTTTTGAGTGTCTGTTCTTTTTACAATAGTTATTCTTGTAAGATGTTTGCAGTGACTGTTCTAAAGTTACTTTTGACGCTTTATTTTTTGGTAACTTTTTTTTAGTGTTAGTGGCAAATTTTATTTTCTTGTTGGGTTGTGAAACTAAACTGGGTTTGGGTTTTTCTATTGAAATGAGAACTGAATTTATTTCTTTTTCTTGTAGAAAAGTCCACCGTACATTTTCTCTCCAATTCCATTCCTTGGGCATGCCATAGCATTTGGGAGAAGTCCAATTGAATTTCTAGAAAATGCATATGAGAAGGTAAGATTTCCAAATAATAAGAGGTGCAAAGAAGCTAGTTTAGATAAGTGCCTAGAGATACCTGCCCTTTTACCTTCTGCTATGTCCTAGGGTAGTCTTTGAGGCAGCCCTTGAGAAACCTATGGTCCTGGCAACTATGGTTTAAAAACCACTGTTCTCAGGGTGCTGCCTATGGCTCAATGGAGTAGGGCGCCAGCCCCATATGCCGGAGGTGGCGGGTTCAAACCCAGCCCCAGCCAAAAACTGCAAAAAACCCCCCAAAAATAAAAACCACTGTTCTAAATTTTGTATTCACTGATTATTGTTAAAATTGATGTTAATTGACCTTCATTTTTCTTAACCTTGCATCTCTGGCATTTTTGAACCTGCTCTAGACATCTTCAGTGAGTTCACTGTTCACTGTCTAGCTCCTCTACCTGTTAGCTATGTGATTTTGCTTCTGTAGTTAGAGAACTTAACTTCTCTGTGCTTTTGTTTCCCTCGTTTATAAAATGGTAATACTACTACCATAGTATTACCAATGATAATAGTGCCTACTAATAATAGTACCTACTTCATAGTCATCTGCTGTTAAGATTATAACACATACACACACACACACACACACAGATACACATAGGGTAGAGAAAGTGCCTTGGCTTATCTAGTGCCTTAAGAACTTGGTTACTGGTAGGGCACTGGCCCCATATACCAGAGGTGGTGGGTTTAAACCCAGCCCCAGCCAAAAACTGCAAAAAAAAAAAAAAATAGAATTTGGTTACTATTATTATTACTACCTCAGTTTTGTCATCTATAAAACGAATAAATCTAAAAAGGTTCTTGTGGAGCTTCAGTGAGGTATACTTCATAAAGTCCTAAGAACTGGCAAACAGTAGGTATTTTTTAATTATTACTGAGTGGGAAAAAAAGAATAGGATTATAGAAATATGAGTAGGTTTGTATGCTTGAAATTGAGAACATGAAGGACTTCCTACGAGATAGTTTTTAATTACTCTTTAAATAGGAGACAAAGTCATCTGCTTTGATGGAGAAGTAAAAAGATTTAGAAGTTTCCAGGTGAGGCAAGAGAATCGCCTAAGCCCAAGAGTTAGAGGTCGCTGTGAGCCGTCTGACGTCACGGCACTCTACCTGAGGGTAGTAAAGTGAGACTCTGTCTCTACAAAAAAAAAAAAAAGAAGTTTCCAAAAGTGAAGGTTTGAATTAGTCATTGTGAATAGAAAAGTAAACCCATCCCAGGAACACAACAGGATTGTTGAGCAGTATTAAAACTGTTCCAACATAGGCAATTATAAAAGAATAAAAGAACTAATATAGTGCAAGAAAGGAGAAAATAACTGTTACCTTTCAAGGTTGAAGTTTTTTTGTTTGAGAACACTGAAAAGATCCAAGAAGAAGGAATTGTAAGGTACACTATTTTGGCAAGAGTGTAACTGAAATGATGGATCCACCAATGTGGAAAAAGAAGGAAAGTAAAGAAAGGAGGCTGGGTGGTGCCTATGGCTCATAGGAGTAGGGTGCCAGCCTCATATGCCGAAGGTGATAAGTAAGATTTCCAAATAATAAATATGATATATATATATATATTTTTTTAGTGGAATATATGATATATTTTTAACCAATAATAAAATATGATATATTTTTAACCAAAGTGGGGGGCGGGGGATAAAGGCTGATAGATCAGAAGAAAGTAAATGGGACCATGGATTGGAAGATCTAATGAGGGAAGGAATGATTATAATTGAAGAAGTTGCACAAGCAAACCAAAGGAAGGTGTGGTCTCACAATAGGGTGTCTGTTGATATTATAGAGGTAGAACAACAGTGACAACAAGTCCAAAGTGAGTCTGAGAAGTAAATGGCTGAATTGGTATAGGAAAACTCATTACAGAGGTAAGGGGCAAAAATTTGAGAAGCCATCACGTTGTGTGGGTCACCCAAGTGTAATACTCAGTATAAACTGATAACCTTTGTTATCTTGTGTATTATATTTTGTTGTTGTAATTTTATAAGTCAAACATGACTTGAGTTTTACAATTTTAGTACAGGTTTTCCTGTCTTATGCATTCTTTTTTTGTACCCTTTGTATTTTTTTCAATATGTAGTTGATTTCCTTTTCAACTGGGCTTTTCTCTTTTTTTCTGAAAAATTCTCAAGTGTCACTCATTTAAAAACTTCCTTAATATGGCTATATATATGTATGAGGCATTGCCTCATGCTCAAATCTCATCTCAATTCTCATCCTTTCTCTCTCTTTTTGTCACCTTTAAAACCTTTGTGTACGTGGTTGGCTACTGAGCTAACTCCTCATCCTTCAAGCCTCAGCTCAGGTGTTCTTTTCTATCATAAGTCTCTATTTTCTAGGTTGTCTCATTACACAGTTGTGTTCCTTTGTGTTATACTGGCCACATTTGCAGTTTTACCTTTGTTAATGTGATTGATTAATTTGTATCTTTTCTAATGACTAACTTTGAACAATACTTTTGTTTATGATTATATCCATAAATCCTAATTTTCCATAATCAGAAAACTGTAAGGGGGTGCATTTAACACCATATTAGATTAATTAAAAAAAAATGAAATTATTCAATGTAGTTGAGATAGTGGTAAAACTGATAACCAAATAAACTGATAGTGTCTTCACGTTTATACTATAAAGCCAGTATTATAGATAAGGTCACAGTTTTTGGCTGGCTATTCCTGTAAATTTATTTTTTTATTTTTTATTTTTTTAATTCTTGGAGATTCATTGAGGGTACAGTAAGCCAGGTTACACTGATTGCATTTGTTAGGTAAAGTCCCTCTTGCAATCTTGTAAATTTATTTTTAACCAAAATAGGGGGGAAAGTCTATATTTTCAAAGATGGTCATCACAGAATTATCTATGGTGAGTTAAAAAAAACAACAAAAAACCAACTGATACAGTGCCCGTACATCCAATAATGAAAGGCCAGTTAAGTAAATTAACATTGTGATATCTATGTAAAGAATGGAAAATATTTTCAGTATAAACAGTGAAAAAAGCGGAATAAAAATTCGTATTTATACTACATTTGTAACTGAATAGATGTAATTATAAATTTGGACAAAGATGGGAGGGGGGAATATGGCAAGATGAAAAGAATTGCCTTAAAGTTATGTGTGTGTTTTTTTTTCAACGATGTATTATTTTGTGATTTGAAAAATTAGTGTCACAATGCTACTTCTTTTCTTTCTTTTTCTTTTTTGTAACATCACTATGGATGCTTTTCTCTCTTTAGTATGGACCTGTATTTAGTTTCACCATGGTGGGGAAGACGTTTACTTACCTTCTGGGGAGTGATGCTGCTGCACTGCTTTTTAATAGTAAAAATGAAGACCTGAATGCAGAAGATGTCTACAGTCGTCTGACAACACCTGTGTTTGGGAAGGGAGTTGCATATGATGTGCCTAATCCGGTAAGTAACACTGTTGTCCTGAATAAAGACAAATCTATACTTTAATAGTTATAGCTAATAGTGTTCTACATTTAAAATGTAAAAATAATTCATACTTTGGTTCGATAATCTGAAGAGCTACAATATGTTTAAAAGAAAAGCCAAGGGTAACTAATAAGGAACTTGTATGGACCATGTGATTTTTAAAGGGCTTCCTGTATGAAGAAATGCAATAAATGATAACTTAGCATATTGGGATTTAATTTGAGAGAGTAATAAGAAAATCCTATTATTTTGTCAAAAGGACTTCCTATTCGTCTTATTTTGTGAGAGTCCATTGCTTAGTTTTATCTTTTGCATCAGTGTGGAGGTTAGGTTCTGTCCTTTAATTTCTGAGTTCTTACTTTGCTGCTGATCCATTGTGGTGGTCAGTGTGCAGAACAGGTTGAAGTATTTCCTGTAGAGCTGGTCTTGTTGTGGCGAATTTCCTCAATGTTTGTATATCCGTAAATAATTTGATTTCTCCGTCAATTTTGAAGCTTAGCTTAGCAGGGTACAGAATTCTGGGCTGAAAATTGTTCTGTTTAAGTAGATTAAAGGTAGATGACCATTCTCTTCTTGCTTGGAAAGTTTCATTATCAAAAGGACTTCCTACCTACACACTTTGCCTAAAATTCTAGCATAAGAGCTATTTTGAGTTAGAGATTACTAACTTTAGAGGTTCTCTTTTAATGCAGCTACTTCAGTTTGTGTGTGTTTTACCCCCAAATTCAAATATTAAAGTGTTGTAAATTAATACAGAATATGAATCAAGGAATTTGCCTAAGTGCTTGGTGTGCGCTCTGGCTGTGAATGAAGCACAAATAACCCCAGAGTAGCAGTCAAAAGTTAACATTAAGTGTTGTTTCTTGGATATGGAGAGATGGGAGGAATGAGTCTTCTTAAGGCCAAAAGAAAGGGCCATGGAGGATCCCTTTGCTCATTCCACCCATCTTCTCACACAGCTTATTAGACTTAAACTATAAATGCTTCCATAGGGTTAAAACCATTAGTTATCTTACTGTTACATAGTTGTAATAACCCAAATAGATCTTATGATAAAACAAAAATGTATTTTAATGCAGTGTACTCTAATTTTTTGAAGGTTTTCTTGGAACAGAAGAAAATATTAAAAAGTGGCCTTAACATAGCCCACTTTAGGCAGCATGTTTCTGTAATTGAAAAAGAAACAAAGGAATACTTTCAAAGTTGGGGAGAAAGTGGGGAAAAAAGTAAGCCAAACATTTTACATTTGTCTTATTCCTACTTTTCTGAATAGAAATCTAAAGTATGTGTGTGTGTTGTATATTTAAAACAAGGTACACTGTGTGTTAAACTACCTTGTGTTTAATGGGAGGGGCGTGTTATCACTACTGTGCAGTTGTAACTGAGAATCTAGTCTTTATACTGGACTGGAGTCAGTATTGCCTTTAGAGGCAATTTCTGTGCCCCTAGGAAGCAGCATCTGCCCACAGGGCAGCTGGACCCAGGGGTTTGACAGGTCACCACATTCTGAGTCTAGTCTTTAGCTTCGATTAAAGGTCAGAAACTATTTTTAGTATACTTAAATTTGATGTTTTTCTAATCATACAAGTTAATGTGTAAATCAGAATGCCACTTTAATAAATGCATAGGAGACATAGGATTATAGCACCAAGATGACTAGACTATTTGCTGATTTTTTCTTTATTGGGAAATCTAATTGGAAAGCCAGATGATTGGAAGTTCATTTGGTGAATGTGGAATTAAAAAACAGGAATTAATTGGATAATTTTTATGCTGTGTCATCAATATGTGCTTGCCTGATCCATCTGTCTCTAGTTATAGTTTTCTTTGGTATATGACTAAGACTTTAGTTTTTAGTTCTGATCATCCTTTCTTTTTTTTTTTTTTTTTTTTACCAGGGGAATAAGCTAAACTTTAGTTTTTATACTGCTGGAAAGTGCCTCATTATTGTCCTAATAATGCATTATAAATAAACTTTTTGCTGCTTTTGTTATACTATGGCCTGAAAATCAGATAACCACTTTTTTTTTTTTTTTTTTTGTAGAGACAGAGTCTCACTGTACCGCCCTCGGGTAGAGTGCCGTGGCGTCACACGGCTCACAGCAACCTCTAACTCTCGGGCTTATGCGATTCTCTTGCCTCAGCCTCCCGAGTAGCTGGGACTACAGGCGCCCGCCACAAAGCCCGGCTATTTTTTTGTTGCAGTTTGGCCGGGGCTGGGTTTGAACCCCCTACCCTCAGCATATGGGGCCGGCGCCCTACTCACTGAGCCACAGGCGCCGCCCGATAACCACTTTTTTTTTTCTTTTAGACAGAGTCTTACTTTGTTGCCCTTGGTAGAGTGCTATGGCATCACAGCTCACAGCAACCTCCAGCTCTTGGGCTTAGGTGATTCTCTTGCCTTAGCCTCCCGAGTAGCTGGGACTACAGGCGCCTGCCACAATGCCCAGCTATTTTTTTGTTGCAGTTTGGCTGGGGCTGGGTTCAAACCCACCACCCTTGGTATATGGGGCCGGCGCCCTACTCACTGAGCCACGGGTGCTGCCAGATGTCCAACTATTTTTTTTGTTGCAGTTGTCATTGTTGTTCAGCTAGCCCAGGCCAGGTTCGAACCTGCCAGCAAACCAGCCAGCCTCGGTGTATGTGGCTGGCACCGTAACAACTGTGCTAAGGGTGCTGAGCCAGATAACTGCATTTTTATCCTAATTTTTATCTTTTCATAAGGATGAAGAGCTCATGAATGAGCTTTAGATGCCTTTGTGGCATCTATTTTGGCTGTCCATAGGAGCAGCATACTTCCTATTATTTATTTTATTGTCTTTTCCTTTGGTGTTGTGCATAGTTTTATTTTTTTAAAATGATATGAATAGGATCTTGTTTGTTTTAGAGCTGAGCTTTTACTCTCAATTTTCCTTCCCAATGCATTTATATTGTTAAGAAAACAGGATATTTCAAAAGACTTTTGGGACATAGTAATGAGAATGATCTTTCTCCCCCTAGATTTATTTGAAGCTCTTTCTGAGCTCATAATTTTAACAGCTAGCCATTGTTTACATGGAAAGGAAATCAGATGTCAACTCAATGAGAAGGTGGCACAGCTGTATGCAGATTTGGATGGAGGTTTTAGCCATGCAGCCTGGCTGTTACCAGGTTGGCTGCCTTTGCCTAGTTTCAGGTATGGATGAAGAAGACATTACACTTGGTTATTTACCTTTGTATAATTACTGTAGTGTTGTTATGCTTTGCTTTAACAAAGATAAAACTTAAACAGGTAAAAAACACAAATTAGAGGAGTTTCAGTATTCTTCTAGAAGAATTCAAGACAAGTTTTTCTTTATACGCTGAGCTCGTTTGAAGTCAGTTTCAGTTTATTAAGAAGGTAATTTGTTGGCCAAGCACGGTGTCTCACATCTGTAATCCTAGCACTCTGGGAGGCTGGAGTGGGAGGATCCCTTGAACTCAGGAGTTGAAGACCATCCTGAGCAAGAGTGAGACCCCATCTCTACTAAAAATAGAAAAACAAGCTTTAGTCCCAGCTACTCAGGAGGCTGAGGCAAGAGGATCACTTGATCCCAGGAGTTTGAGGTTGCTGGGAGCTAGACTGATGCCATGGCCCTGTAGCCTGGTTGACAAAGTGAGAGTCTGTCTCAATAAGAACAACAATAACAACAAAAAGTGGTTGTTTGTCTAGTCTCATTATTTTGAAGTATGCGTGTCTCACATGTTCCTTGTATTCAGGAAAATCTTTGATGGCTTTATAGTGTATTTTGTATTGTGAAATTTTTGTCTTTTGAATATTTGTGCCTTTACTTAATTTTCTGTTTATCTCCATGTCAACTGTCCTGTGTTTTCCCTAAGGGCAGGAACTGTCTCTGATGAAAAAAAAAAAAGCAGCTCTTAGGACTTGATGTATAGGCTTAGTATCTTGCGTATGAGGTTTTTTGTATCTTTGTTGATTCATTTCTGTTCAGGTGACAGATGGGGAAGAGTTAATTTGGCATTCTCTTTTCCTTTTATTTCTGTCCCCCTCTGTTTACAGAATAAAAGAGGGATGAGAGTAAAAGGCAGAGTCAGGAGAGGTTCTCTAAAGTTCTCTGGAACTCATTATATATATATATATATATATTTTTTTTTTAAGAGACAGAGTCTCATTTTGTTGCCCTTGGTAGAGTGCCATGGTGTCACACCTCACAGCAACCTCCAGCCCTTGGGCTGAGGCGATTCTGTTGCCTCAGCCTCCTGAGTAGCTCTGACTTACAGGTACCTGACACAATGCCCAGCTATTTTTTTTTTTTGAAGTTTTTGACCGGGGCTGGGTTTGAACCCGCCACCTCCGGTATATGGGGCTGGTGCCCTACTCCTTGAGCCACAGGTGCCACTCTGGAACTCATCACATCTTACAGATCCTTATGTACTTGTAAGGAGCTTTGCAGTTTCAAAATATTTTAATATATATTATATTACAACACCCAGCACAGCCCTTGACTTATAGTGGACCTCCATAAATGTATATTGAGCATATCTCCTGGATGAAGTCAGAATTCTTGAGTTTGTTATGATAGGCTCTTGATACTATAGCTCAGTCCTTTTCTGTTTTACTCATACCAACTGATTTAACCAGATTATTCCATTTACTTTTTTAAACAGGCCTTTTGTTTTCCTGGCTGTGCTGTGTTCATACTGCTAAGCTCCAACATCTTCTTCCCTTCTATGTGTATGATCTCAGTTGATCCTCAGTTATAGTCTTGTAAGTGAAGCAGGGTAAGAGTGTTTATTAGAAGGCTTGATGTGAGAGGGGGCTTAGAAGTCAGATCGTCTGGTTTTATGTTCCAGATCCACTGCTCACTGACTGTGATTTTTGTTTTTTGAGACAGAGTTTCATTTTGTTGCCCTTGGTAGAGTGCTGTGGCATCACAGTTTACAGCAACCTCAAACTCTTGGGCTCAAGCAATTCTCTTGCCTCAGCCTCCCAAGTAGCTGGGGGACTATAGGTACCAGTCACAATGCCCAGCTATTTTTAGAGACGAGGTCTTGCTCTTGCTTAGACTGGTCTGGAACTCGTGAGCTCAGGCAATCCACCTGCTTTGGCCTCCTAGAGTGCTAGGATTACAGGCATGAGCCACTGCGCCTGGCCTTGACTGTGTGATCTTATACAGGGAGATATAAATTGAGGATAGTAGTGTCTACTTTGTAGGAAGATAAAATGAATAACTCATGAAAAACACTTAACACATTAGCTACTACATAGTTAGCACCTATTTAAAGGTAAAATTTAAGGAGTTGAATCTACTAGTATTTTTGATCCCCTTCTAACTGTTGTACTAGAAAATAAAAAGAAGGACCAAATCCTATAGAAGAACCAAGAGTGACTAGCCTGTTTTAAGACTTGATTTCATGTTAATTTTAAAAAGTATTCAACTTTTTTTTTTGGTTGCAGTTTGGCCGGGGCCGGGTTTGAACCTGCCACCCTTGGTATATGGGGCCAGCGCCCTACTCACTGAGCCATAGGTGCCACCCTCGACTTTCTTTTGAATTGGAAAATGCTTCTAGAGGGTTTCTTGTTTTTCTTTGGGCCTTTAGTTTGAACACAATTTGTTAAGAATCTGGGAGCTACACATATTTAAACACAGTTCTTTCCCTGTAGGACCATGAAAATTTCTAACTATGTTAAGGTTTTCATAACTTCATATTTTTTCTTGGTTCTGAGTTTTTGTCAGTTATTTTAGAGTCATTTAAGTTTATTAAATACAGTTGCTTTAAGCTCGGTTCTGCTTTTCAAATGAATTTGATTCTACAAAGTATTGCTTTATTTTAAAAAGTCACTATTTTTGAATTATAGACGCCGGGACAGAGCTCATCGAGAGATCAAGAATATTTTCTATAAAGCAATCCAGAAACGCAGACAGTCTGAAGAAAAAGTTGATGACATTCTGCAAACTTTACTAGATTCTACATACAAGTAAGAGATGTTTAGATCACATATTAAGCTGAAGCAAGAAATTACACATTAAAATGTTAAATCATACTTCTACATAAAAAATATGATGCTGTCAAAATAAGTTGGTAACTATTATCTTTAGACTTTTTGAATTTTTTTTTTCTTTTGAGACAGAGTCTCATGTTGCCCTTGGTAGAGTGCCATGGCATCACAGCTCACAGCAACCTGAAACTCTTGGGCTTACGCAACTCTCTTGCCTCAGCCTCCCGTGTAGCTGATGCTACAGGTGCCCACCACAACGCCCAGCTATTTTTTTGTTGTAGTTGTCATTGTTGTTTAGCAGGCCCAGGCAGGGTTCAAACCCACCAGCCCCAGTGTATGTGGCCTGCGCCCTAACCACTGAGCTACGGGCATTAAGGCAGAAACTTTTTAAAATGTTGAGACACAAATTACTTGCATCTCAAGGCTTACTAGAATTCTAGTGATTGGGCATGGTAAAAGTTTGCTAATAAACTGTTACGAAGTGTTTTTGTAATTCTTGTTTTCCACTGGTCTGTCTCTTCCCTAAGGCGAGGTGGTGGGGAGAAAAAAACCCTCTGACTTGTGGTAGGCAAATGCAAGAGACTGTTATATCTGAAAAATGTATTCATTATGACACTTTATTTAAAGGTTGAGGTATGACTGTGTCCAAGTGTTACATTTGTGTGTGTGGTTTATTCCATAGGAATGGATGTCCTTTGTCAGATGATGAAGTCGCAGGGATGCTTATTGGACTGCTCTTGGCAGGGCAGCATACATCCTCAACTACTAGTGCCTGGATGGGCTTCTTTTTGGCCAGAGACAAAACACTTCAAGAAAAATGTTATTTAGAACAGCAAACAGTCTGTGGAGAGGATCTGCCTCCTTTAGCTTACGACCAGGTTTGTTGAATTTTTCTTTCATTGCTGCCTCATGACTCTGAATATCTGCAGTGACTTTTTAGAAGGGACAGTGTTAGGTTTTTTATATATCTTAAGCTGAATTGTCTCCCATAATCTTACCTAAAACATCTTAATGATACTGTGCTAGCCATTAAACTTGATCAGATATCTTTTGAGTTGATACCTTAGAGCAGGCGTCCTCAAACTTTTTAAACAGGGGGCCAGTTCACTGTCCCTCAGACCGCTGGAGGGCCGGACTATAGTTGTAAAAAAAAAAAAAAACTATGAACAAATGCCTATGCACACTGCACATATCTTATTTTGAAGTAAAAAACAAAACAGGAACAAATACAATTCACACCGCTTCATGTGGCCTGCGGGCCACAGTTTGAGGACGCCTGCCTTTGAGATCCTTAGGGTTGTGTCTTTGGTACTTACTTCCTCCATTTCAAAGTCTGGCTTCATTAGATAGAAAGGATATTATGTGTGGGTTGTGTGTCTTATGAAGTGTAGAAGCCTCTGAATTACATAGAATTCTATGTGTGGAGAATGGCCTGGGCATTAGCAGAGACTTAAAGTGATAGTAGTAATAATGGGGATTGGAAATTCATAAACACTACACCCAGCCTGTTGGGTGAAAAGGAAGAGAGAAGCTGGTTCTCTGTACAACCTGAGATTCCGGATTGGAAGTAAACCTTGGTCATGTTTTCTTTTTGTGTTCTTTGCTCCTTTATTGATATGATGTATAACATTGATTCCCAGATGTTGATTGTATTATTGGGATAAATCCTGCTTTGTTATGTTGCTGGAGTTTTGATTCCCAGATGTTGATTGTATTACTGGGATAAATCCTGCTTTGTTATGTTGCTGGAGTTTTGTTTTTTTTTTTTTTTTTTGAGGCAGGCTCTCAAGCTGTTGCCCTGGGTAGAGTGCTGTAACGTCACAGCTCACAACAACTTCAAACTCTTGGGCTTAAGTGATTCTCTTGCCTCAGCCTCCCTAGTAGCTGGGACTACAGGTGCCTGCCACAATGCCCGGCTGTTTTTTTTTTTTTTTGGCGGGGGCTGGGTTTGAACCCGCCACCTCCAGCATATGGAACCCGGCGCCCTACCCGCTGAGCCACAGGCGCCGCCCGGCTGTTTTTTTTTTGTTGCAGTTGTCATTGGTCTTTTAGCTGACCCGGGCTGGGTTTGAACCTCCCAGCCTTAGTGTATGTGGCCGGCACCCTACCAGCTGAGCTACGGGCACCGCAGTGTTGCTGGATTTTTTTATACGTTGCTGGTTCCAGTGTGCTAGTATTTTGTTGAAGACTTTTGCATTTATATTATAAGGGAGATTGATCTGTGGTTTTATTGTGATGTCCTTGATTGGTTTTGGTACCAGGGTTATATGGATCTTATTTGAAAGTGTTCTTTCTCTTCTAGTTTTTTGGAAGAGTTTATGAATGATTGGCATTAATCTTTTTTTACATGTCAGGTAGAATTTATCAGTGAAGCCATGTGTATCTGTGCTGTTCTTTGTGCCAAGTTCTTTGGTTACTGATACAGTGTGCTTGTTTTAGGTCTATTCAGATAGTAGTTAGTGTTTTTCTAGGAATTTATCCATTTTGTCTAGGTTACCTAATTTGTTGGCATACAGTTATTCATAGTATTCTCTTATTATCCTTTTTATTTCTGTTAGATCAGTAGTGATGTCCCCTCTTTCATTCCTGAGTATAATCTTTTATGTAACAGCTTGATATATAATTGACATACTTGAAAATCCTTCCCTTTAAGATACATACTTTTGTGGTTTTTAGTACGTTCAGAGTTGGGAAACCATCACCATTTAATTTTAGATCATTTACTTCACTTCCCAGAGATAGCTAATACCTGTTAGCAGTCAAGCTCCATTTCCCTGACCCTACCTCTGGTTTACAGTAATGTGCTTTTTGTTTCCTTGGGTTTGCCTATTATGGACATTTCTTATAAATGGAATCTGACAATATGTGGACTTTTGTGACTAGCTTTATTTACTGAGCATGTTATAAGGGTTTATGCATGTTATATCAGTACTTCGATCCTTTTTATTGCTAGTAATATTCCGTTATATGGATATAAGGCATTTTGTGTATCCATTCATCAGTTGGCAGACATTTGAGTTGTTTTTACTTTTTATCTATTACAAATAATGCTACTCTGAACTTTATGTACTGATTTTGTGTGGTATATGTTTTCAGTGTTGAGGTAGAATCGAGGAGTCGTATGACAATTTTGAGGAACTGCCGGAGTGTTTTCCAAACTGGTTGCACAACGTTCCAAATCCACTAACATGAAGGTTCTGGTTACTCCACATCCTCACCAAACTTGTTATCTGACTTTTTGATTATAACGGGTGCAAAGTGGTATTTCATTTTGGCTCTGCATTTCTGTGATGACCAATGATGTTGAGTGTCTTATGATGTGCTCTTTGACTTTGGTCTATCTTCTTTGGAAAAATATTTGCTCATATCTGTTCCCATTTTAAACATGGGTTATTTGTCTTTTTATTGTTTAGTTATAAGAGTTTATGTATTTTTTCTTGATGTGCTATTAGTATCTAAGAAACTATTGCCTAATCAAAGGGTATGAAGATTTACTGTGCTTTCTTCTTAGTGTTTTATGGTTTCATCTCTCACATTTAAGTCTTTGATCTATTTGAGTTTATTTTTATATATTGTGTGAGGTCTTCATTCTTTGGCATGTGGTTATCTGGTTGTCCAGCCTAGTTTATTGAAAAGGCATTTTTTGGGGTGGCGCCTGTGGCTCAAGGAGTAGGGCGCCGGTCCCATATGCCGGAGGTGGCGGGTTCAAACCCAGCCCCGGCCAAAAACCACAAAAAAAAGAAAAGGCATTTTTTTCTGCATTGAATTGTCTTGTCAAAAACCTATAGCCAGTTGTGGTGACATGTGCCAGTGGTCTACTTGGGAGGCTAAGGTTGGAGGATTGTTTGAGTCCAGGAGTTTGAGTCCAGCTTGGGTAACACAGCAAGAGAAAAAAGGCTCATATTTATCTTGGTAGATATGTTCTTAAGTATTTTGTTATTTTTTCTTTTTTTTTTTTTTGTAGAGACAGAGTCTCACTTTATGGCCCTCGGTAGAGTGCCGTGGCCTCACACAGCTCACAGCAACCTCCAACTCCCAGGCTTAAGCGATTCTCTTGCCTCAGCCTCCCGAGCAGCTGGGACTACAGGTGCCCGCCACAACACCCGGCTATTTTTCGGTTGCAGTCTGGCCGGGGCTGGGCTTGAACCCATCACCCTCGGTATATGGGGCTGGCGCCTTACCGACTGAGCCACAGGCGCCACCCAATATTTTGTTATTTTTGATGTTATTCTTTCTTTTGCCAGTTCAAATCTGCTATTGATCCCCTCTAGTGAGTTTTTTGTTTCATTTTTTATACTTTTTAATTCCAGAATTTCTATTTGGTTCTTTAAGAAAATAATTTATAAATATTCTCTATTTTACCAAATAGAGAATTGTTTTATACTTTAATTATTTAGGCATAGTTTTCTTTACTTCCTTGAACCTATTTATTTCTTTAATTAACTCTTTTGTACATAGATCATAAATACATTTATGCCAATTTCAGTGTGTTGATTATTTGTACAAATTGGAGTGCTTACATCATACTAATCAATATAGCTTTTACCTCATTTACCCAATTATAACATTAGGACATTTGTGTTCTACCCATGATAGATCCAACTTGTACTTGCAGTGTGCTCCATAGTTGTGGTCTCCTTACTATCCCCCACTATCCCTCCTACCCCCTCCCCATCCCTCCTTCATCCTAGGCTAAAGTTGTGTTTCATTTTTCATATGCAAGTGTGAGTGATTATAAATTGGTTTCACAGTAGTACTGAGTACATTGGATACTTTTTTCCCCATTCCTGAGATACTTTACTAAGAAGAATATTTTTCAGCTCCATCCATATAAATAAACATAAAAGAGGTAGAGTCTCCTTTTTTTTAACTGCTGCATAGTATTCCATGGTATACATATACCACAATTTATTAATCCATTCATGGGTCGATGGGCACTTGGGCTTCCTCCATGACTTGGCTATTATGAATTGAGCTGCAATGAACAATCTGGTGCAAATATCTTTATTGCCAAATGATTTTGGTCCTTTGGCTATACACCTAGTAGAGGAATTGCAGGATCAAATGGCAGGTCTACATTTAGATCCCTGAGTGTTCTCCAAACTGCCTTCCAAAAGGAGCGTACTAGCTTGCATTCCCACCAGCAGTGCAGAAGTGTTTCCTTTTCTCCATATCCACGCCAACATCTGTAGTTTTGGGATTTTGTGATGTGGGATACTCTTATTAGAGTTAGATGGTATCTCAGAGTAGTTTTGGTTTGCATTTCTCTAATGATTAAAGATGAGCATTTTTTCATGTGTCTGTAGGCCATGCGCCTGTCTTCTTCAGAGAAGCTCTGTTCTCTGTTCTCCGTTCATGTCTCTTGCCCACAATGAAATGGGATCACTTGTTTTTTGCTTAGTAATAAGTTTGAGTTCTCTGTGGATTCTGGTTATTAGACCTTTGTTGGTAGTATAACTTGCAAAAATCCTCTTCCATCTTCTGAGGGCTATTTGCTTTACTTAGAGTGTTCTTGTCAGTTTTGCACCTATTAATAATAGCTGATTTAAATTCTCTGTCTAGAAAGTCCAATGTCTGGGCTTCTTTATGGATAGTTTTTGTTTAATTGCTTTTTAATTATTATGTACTGGCCATACTTGCCTTTTTTTTTTCTTAAATAGTTTTTTGTTGAAAAATGTACATTTAAAATAATGTGGTAACTCTAGAAATCAGATTTCTTCCTCCGAGAGTTTGTTGTTGCTGCTGCTGCTATTTGTTTAGTGCCACTCCAGGATTAAGTACATAAATTCTGTGTTGTGTGGTGAGGTCACTGAAGTTTTTACTTTTTACTTTAGTGGCCATCTAATATTCGGATAGAGATTTATTGAAGTACAGTAAGTCTCCTAGGGAACTTTGCAAAATCTCTGTGGGCATTTAAATCTCCATTTTGTCCTTTTAACTTTTTGTTGTGTCTTGATAGCTCCAGAGTTTTGAAAAAGTTGACATTGAGATTTTTGCTAATGTTCTTATTTTTAGGAGGAGTGAATTTTTGCATGTCCTTACTATGCCATTCTTCAGAGCGATCACTTCTCTTTTTGTTATCTCGTCCTCCTTTGTTCCCCTGTTGACCGTGGATAGTGATAGAGCAGGATAATGTTAGCCGCTTAGAGCCGCTTAACCGGTAGAACCGGTCCTCTGCACTTCTACCTAGAACGCAAACTAGTTTATACTAAACCAGGAAGTTAAATTTTTTTTTATTCTTATTAAGTATGTTAAATATTTATAAAAATCAGGAAATGCTTTCTCTTTTTAGCTCAAGGATCTAAATTTACTTGATCGCTGTATAAAAGAAACATTAAGACTCAGACCGCCTATAATGACTATGATGAGAATGGTCAAGACTCCTCAGGTAAGTCTCTTGGCTAGATTTGCCCCTTTGTGCCCCCAGTTTTTGTTGATCAAAATTAGAAAGTAGAATAGCATCAAAGAGAGTTTTTTCAATTAAAAAAGTAGAATAATTTGTCAGGTGTGGTGGCTCACGCTTATAATCTAGCACTCTTGGAGGCCAAGGTGGGTGGATCACCTGAGCTCATTTGAGCTCAGTTTGAGATCAGCCTGAGCAAGAGGAAGACCCCCATCTCTACTGAAGTTAGAAAAAAAACCAAAACAAAACCTAACAGGGCATTATGGGTACCTGTAACAACCCAGCTACTTGGGAGGCTGAGGCAAGAGGATTGCTTGAGCCCAAGACTTTGAATTTGCTGTGAGCTATGTCAGGGGACTCTACCCAG
This sequence comes from Nycticebus coucang, assembly GCF_027406575.1. Taxonomy (NCBI): domain Eukaryota; kingdom Metazoa; phylum Chordata; class Mammalia; order Primates; family Lorisidae; genus Nycticebus; species Nycticebus coucang. Next base: position 59,083,034 of record NC_069790.1, read on the forward strand.
GTGACAGTGTGAGACTCTGTCTCAAAAAATATAAAAAATAAAAAAGGAAAAATAGTGGAGGCTTGGCGCTTATAGCTCGGTGGTTAGGGTGCCAGCCACATACACCCAGGCTGGCGGGTTTGAGTCCAGTCAGGGCCTGCTAAACAAAAATGACAAATGCAACAACAACAAAAAAATAGCCAGGCCTTGTGGCAGTTGCCTGTAGTCCCAGCTACTTGGGAGGCTGAGGCAAGTGAATTAGTTGAGCCCAAGAGTTTGAGGTTGCTATGGCCCTATACCGAGGGCGACATAATGAGACTCTGTCTCAAAAATAAATAAATAAATAAATAAATAAATAAATAAATAAATAAATAAAAATAGTAGGATAATCACCACTTCTACATGAGTTTCAATTTTATATATTCGAAGTATGTGAATATTTTTACATATTTGCAGATAGTATACGTGCTAATCTCTAATGCTTGTCATGCTCTACATTTTTATTTAGCAATTGGGAATTTTAAAATATTAGTTTTTTTGTTTAATAATGTTTTGTTGTAAAAATTTTAGTCATATGACGTGCATCAATCAGATAGTGAAAAGTTCTCTGAAATTCCACTTCTAAGGATGAGGCATTATGAGTTTGATTTGTGTACTATACACTTGCAACCCAATGTGGGCTTACTTGGAAATCATCTTTTTTTGGTGGGGGGAATCATCTTGAGTTAAATAAATTATAGTTGGCCTATCATCTGGCAAGTTTTTAAATATACATACATATGGTCCTTGACTACGATGGTTTGACTTACAGTCTTTAAAATTTATGATGGGCTTATTGCGACATAACCTCATTGTAAATCAAGGAACATTGTGTATGTCATGTGTATCCATGCTTTGTTGCACAATGATCTGATTATGTGATAGCACATTTAAAAATTCTCTAATGAAATGTGTTGCTTTCATTTTAGACTGTGGCAGGATATACCATCCCTCCAGGACATCAGGTGTGTGTTTCTCCTACTGTCAATCAAAGACTTAAAGACTCATGGGTAGAACGTCTGGACTTTAATCCTGATCGCTACTTACGAGATAACCCAGCATCAGGAGAGAAGTTTGCCTATGTACCATTTGGAGCTGGTAAGATGATTACATGAATTGAAACACTCTTTCTGATAACTTATTTGCCTCTGTTAAAATAATCCATGTAATTTTATTTACAGATATCACTCCTTTTCTTCATAGGGACATTGATACAAACTTTTGTAGGGGTAGAAACTTTGCAGGTTGGAATAGAATCCTTCATTTGTACTAAATGGATTTGTTCTGTGAATCCTTATATAATGCTCTATAACCTTCTAACCGAGTTTTTTTATCAGGTCTAATTTTTGTAGTCTACCCTTGTTTGCCTTATAATAGTATCGAAAGGTTTGTGAGTTGTTTCAAAGAATGATTGGAGAGAGCACACCCACATTTGGAATTCTTTCAGGCTAACTATAACTGATTACCATCATTTTAGAAAGGAATAAAGACAGCCTTTTAAAATTAAAGCTTTTCTGGATTGTTAGTAAATGTTTTAGTTCTCTGTGAGTATCTTTATGACAAAATAGTCTTCAAATTTGGGCAGGTTATATATGTAGGTTTGGAAATTTCATTTCCCAAGTAGATTCTTATTTTATTTTATTTATTTTTTGAGACTGAGTCTTACTGTGTTGCCCTTGGTAGAGTGCTGTGGTGTCACAGTTCACAGCAACCTCCAACTCTTCCCAAGTAGATTCTAAAATAATTTAGCAGATCCTTGCTCCTCCATTAATTTCTCAGTTCATTCATTAGTACTCTGTATAGATTAAACTATATTCTGTGACTTTTTCTTTAGTCTTTCCAAAGAGATCATTAAGTGAGAGAACTGTTTTGTCCTTGGTCACACTTTTTCCACATACAAAGTATAAAGGCTTTTGGGAACTTCCAATCTTAACTTTTGTTTAATAAATTTAATACTGTGGTATAATTTAATATTGTGGTATATGACATATAAAATAATCATTGATTGTTAACATTTGGAAGGGCATCCTGTCGTCTAAATTCTGCCCCAAAGAATAATCTTTCTAAACTATAATTATCTGGCTTCTGCTTGAACTTTACAGGAAATGGGTGTGGATTACTCAGTTACCTTATGCGACAGCTCATTCCATTTTTGGACAGCTGTCATTTTTAGAACCTCATATTAAATCTCAAGTCTTTCTTTTTAAATACCTCATTTATGGATCTTAATTGTGGCCTCTTAAGTTATATTGTATGAAATACTTAGTTGCAAGTATAGTGTCTCTTTAATCTTTATTTTCTAGTCAGTGTGTTAGTTTCCTAGACTTCCATAACTAATTACCACAATCTTGTTGGCTTAAAACAACATACATTTATTTTCTCAGTTTTGGAGGCTCGAAGTCTAAAATCAGGTGTTGGCAGGACCATGCTCCTTCCTTACCCCTTCCTAGAATCCGATAGCTCTTAGCTATCCTTGGCTTGTAGAGGGGTCACTCCAATTATTGCCTCTGTCTGAAACAGGATTCCTTTCATGTGGGTATCTCTGTGTCTTCAGATGGCCTTCTTATAAGGACACTAGTCATTGGTGCTAGGGCCCACCCTAAGTCTGTGATTTCATCATAATTAATTACATAGTCAAAGATCCTGTTTCCAAATACGGTCACACATTCTGAGGTTCTGGATGTACTTGGAATTTTCAGGGGTGGGGGACGACATACAAACATCATGTCAAATTATCTTGGTAAATATGTTAAGTATCTCTGATTTCTTTAAGCATTTTTTAATTTGTAATCATGCTATTTAATTATGTTTGTGCATACAGCATGTAGTAATAAAACTACATTTTGTGAATCTTCACAATTTATTCGGCTGCTGATTCCATTGGGAGACTTCTGGTTTGTTGCTTTTTTTTTTTTTTAAGAGACAGAGTCTCACTTTGTCACCCTCAGTAGAGTGCCGTGGCGTCATAGCTCACAGCAACCTCCACCTCTTGGGCTTAGGTGATTCTCTTGCCTCAGGCGCCCGCCTGGTTTATTGCTATTAAAAATAATGCTTTTAGGCCTGTGCAGTGGCTCACGCCTGATATCCTAGCACTCTGGGAGGCTAAGGCAGCAGGTGGATTGGTTGAGTTCAGGAGTTTGAGATTAGCCTGAGCAAGAATGAGACCTGTGTGTATTAAACAGAAAAAAAAAATAGCCATAGTGGCACACGTTACTTAAGAGGCTGAGGCAATATTGCCCAAGAGTTTGAAGTTGCTGTGAGCTATGATGGCAGGGCACTCTGCCGAGGGTGACAGTCAGACTCTTACTTAAAAAAAATCCTTTTAATTGTTCTTATTGTAAGCCAAACTTCTCTTTAGCTGTTATATTTGTTTTATAAATCTCCTTCTTAAAAGGTAGCAACTAGAAATAAGTGCAGTTACGGGCCAAGCAAGTCTGTGCTCAGTATCAGTTTTTCTCTTTTGATGCAAAATTTTACATTGAAATGCCCAAATCTTCAGCTAATGTTCATTGAAACGAATAACCTTAGTTCAGTCTCATTGATCAATTTTTATTTATTTTTGAGTGTCTCATTTTGTTGCCCTCAGTACAGTGCTGTGGCGTCACAGCTCACAGAAACCTCTTGGGCTTAAACGATTCTCTTGCCTCAGCCTCCCAGGTAGCTGAGACTACAGGTGTCTACCATATGTGCCCGGCTATTTTTTTTAGAGCCAGAGGTCTTGCTCTGGCTCAGGCTTAGGCTGGTCTCAAACTCTTGAACTCAGGCAATCCACCACTTTGGCCTCCCAGAATGCTAGTAATTTATCAGTTTTTACAATGGTTATTGCGTTCTGGTCATGTTTTTGGGTGCTCTGCTCTGTTCCAATGATCTGTTTGTTGATTCTTAACTAGAGTCATACTGTCTTGGTTGCTGTATCTTTAGCCTTTAAGTCAGTTTAGAAGTCACTTTAAGTCCTTCACCTTGATTCTTTAAGATTGGTTTGGCTCTGTAGTCCCAGCTATTAGGGAGGCTGAGGCAAGAATCGCTTAAGCCCAGGAGTTGGAGGTTACTGTGAGCTGTGACGTCATAGCACTCTACCAAGAGTGACAAAGTGAGACTGTCTCTTAAAAAAAGAAAAGAAAGTAAAAAAATGATTGCTTTGGCTATCCAAAGTCCTTTGCATTTCCATGTTTTTAGAATCACCTTGTCAGTTTCTACATGTGCATGACCTTCTAAATTTTGATCTCATATACATGTACCTATTGTTATTTTGGGTTCAATAAATCCCTTTTCTTCCATAATCATTTGTAATGGCATTAGAAGTTTTGATTGGAAGGTTCTTATATTGACTTTTAACCAGGGCTCTTGTGATAGAAACTAAAAATATTCTTTTTTTTTTTTTGCAGTTTTTGGCCGGGGCTGGGTTTGAACCCGCCACCTCCGGCATATGGGGCCAGCGCCCTGCTCCTTTGAGCCACAGGCACCACCCTAAAAATATTCTATTACATTCTCAAACTAGATTTCCATCTTAAGATCCAAATTCTCTGTATATTTAACCCACAGATATTAAAATTCAGAAAATAATTGGAAAGTTCATTATATGATCAGTCAATATATTTTTAAATAATTTACATCGTTTTATGTGAAAAGATATGTCATCTTTTTAATAATTATCTATGTATCTACTGTTCATCTAAAATGTAGACAAATGTTATCACTCCAGGCTTAAAATGAGAAAGATTTTGAACTGATTTTTATGAAACCTTTTTTTTTGTTTTTTATTACAGGGCGTCATCGTTGTATTGGGGAAAATTTTGCTTATGTTCAGATCAAGACAATTTGGTCCACCCTCCTTCGTTTATATGAATTTGATCTCATTGATGGATATTTTCCCACTGTGAATTATACAACTATGATTCACACCCCTGAAAACCCAGTTATCCGTTACAAACGAAGATCACAGTGAGAAAGGCTGCCAGGAACTAATAATGTGATACATCACTGTCAGCTGCCAAAGCACTTGAAGAGAATGGAGTTTATGAAATAACTATGACATAGCAGACTGTTTTTTTTGAGTGTGTGATTCTAAAAGCCAGTTCAACTTACTGGTTTTAATATTTGATTAACTGAATGTTAATCTGTCGTCCAATGGCATTTGAAACATTTCTAATAGTTTTGATACTTACCACCTACATGTGCTTTAAGGAAATTTAGTAAAAAAAATTGTTTATGGGGTCTAGATATTTGGTAGATCCTAAATAATAGTTTCCCAGGTAGTTATTTTAAGAGCATAGGCAGCTCTTGGCACATAAGTTCAGAGTATTCAAATCTATACTAGTTCTGCAAGGTATTAATAATTAATTTTAAAAAGCACAGTGAGATAAAGCCAGAGGTTATTCATTTATCTGGGCAATTTTGTGTGTCATGATGGGAGGGTAAGGAATAAACTCACATCTAAAGCCTTGAATAAAAGAGAATATTAATTGTTTTGGTATGATGATAGCAGTGCAGTTGTGTTTTGAAAAATATGTGTATCCTTTGAGATTTTAACTGAAAACACTGCTTATATGAAATTGAGAGAAATCTAGGACCATACTTGATAATATCTCCTGAAAATAATGTAATTATCAATGCTAACAACTGTTCGTGCATCTAGATTTAATTACTTAATATTACATATTTATAAATATGTATTTGGTTCTACAAGGTCACATTCAAAAAAATTTCCTTAGGGGATAATTTATTTTTTCTGTTTGGGTCAAGTTTATTTCCTGCTTCATTTCCAGAATCCAATTAAGGATGTTTCTGTTATTCTGTTGATTAAAATAATTAAACTTAAAAAAAATACAAAATGTGACATCAGGGAACTCTGGCTTTAAGATAAGGTAATATAAAGCCAGGGTCCTTGGGAATAGTATGATAAGGCACATTTTTTTTTTTCTTTTTTGTGGTTTTTGGCCGGGGCTGGGTTTGAACCCACCACCTCCGGCATATGGGACCGGCGCCGCCCTACTCACTGAGCCACAGGTGCCGCCAGATAAGGCACATTTTAAAGCCTGGTCAGGAATCAACTTACCTCAAATTACAACTGCAGGCCCAACTATGTGAGGTATCTGTAATTTGACTACATAGTCTGTTTTTACAAGTGTATGTGTATGATAGCCCTGTATAAAAAGCTGGAAGACTGTTCAACTATAATTATAAAGGAAGAAATCTCTTCTGTTAGCCATTTTTTCACATTAAAATCTTCTTTGAGAAAAGTAGACTCTGTATTCATGGATTTTAAAGTATTTGCTTTAGTGAGTAGAGTTCAGGGAATCTAGGATTTGAGTGGGGAAAGTTGTATTTTATTTCCATGAATTTCTCATTACCATTTGGTATTTCCTTCAGTTGTGAACTGAGACAACAAACCATACTAATATTAGTACCCATGATCTTGCCAATATAAATCAGGTATTTTTGTATAATATTACAGATTTTGCAGATCTCTTAAAGTAATCTTTTATTTTTACCACTACTTTGAAATTAGTAAGCAATCTAATTACTGCCAGATTAGTAAGATCTAGTAACCTACTGTTAGACCTCATTTGATGCTTCAATCTTATGTATATCATAATTTTTTTTTTTTTTGTGGTTTTTGGCCAGGGCTGGGTTTGAACCCGTCACCTCTGGCATATGGGGCTGGTGCTCTACCCCTTTGAGCCACAGGCACCACCCATGTATATCATAATTTAAAAAGTTTGACTGTTATTTTTATATAATTGGAATGCTTTTGTAATCCTATGTAATTTATATTTTCAAAACCATTATTCTGAGAAGGGATCTAGAGTCTCACTAGACTATTAAGAACCTGTAGCTCAAAGGAGTAGGGTGCTGGCCCCATATGCCGGAGGTGGTGGGTTCAGACCCAGCCCTGGCCACAAACTGCAAAAAAAAAAAAAAAAAAAAAGAACCTGAGGTAAGGCTAGTCTGTTTAGTAAATAGTTTTAGACTTCCAACAGGTTCAGTTTTAGACTAATTACTGAGAAAGCATGAGTAAGTGTGATCACAGAGGCTTAATACCATAAGGAGGGTTGATGGTCAAATAATAGGCATGAACCCAGTTTGATAGAGCATTTGTCCACCTGGTCTTTTTTTCCTCTCTTATCCCCTACAGCAGAATAGCCTTGAACGGCAAGGCAGCCATTCTAGCTGAAAAAGGTTTTTACTCAATCTCTTTTTGGAATCCATCTGCTTACAGGAAAGTTTTAGTTGGCCCTTTTTATCTGTGGGTTTGTATCTAAGGATGTATCAGCATCCTCTGATTCAACCAACTGCACAGTGAACATATATTATCCTTTTATTTTGTATTTTAAAATATCAACTATACAGAATTTATATGAGTAATTTAAAGATGATTTAAAGCACATGGGAGGATGTGCATAGGCTATATGCAAATACTACATCATTTTATAAGTGACTTGAGCATCCAGAGTTTGGTATGGGGGTGTCCCATGGATACCAAGGAACAACTGTAATTAGAAAATGTTGAGAATGTATAGCTTGTTACAGTGCTTGTTTGTATTGGCATAAATCACAGAATAAGTAATAAGACAATTAACTCTGGATATAAGCATCAAATACTATTCCTCTTACTATTTTAATAATTTACTAAGGGGAGGAATGCGGAAAATGACATTGGGATTTGTATTATATCTGCAATAGCTTCTCAATCTGTATTTGGCTTGGACAGCAGGAACACTGTATATAATTCTGCTGTGCATTGTGATGAAGATGCTTTTAGTTAGGTGATTTCTGCAGTATCTTAGTGAGCCATGGATTTGTAAGGACACATCTTTGGATACAGATAACACTAAATGTAATATAGTAAATATGGATAAATTGAATACCAATATAGCTTTTTAAAAATACTAGAAATAGATGTAAGGTTGATAGCAAAGGCATATGCAAAACTTCCTTTGGAGGGAGAGAAAAACCCCAACGGTACCTAATTATAAGATTAGGACAACTTTCTCTCCAATCCTTACGTCATACATACTATGTGTTTGTGATAAGTAGTAAAATGATAGGCACCAAGAACTACAGCTCAGTTAAAAATGAAGAAGGTTCAAATACAGTGTGGTGAAAATGGTGAAGTCATTTTTATTTCAGTACTTGACAAAATACCCCATAAAATTCAAAACTTCTACCATTATACAAAAATAGGTCTCTACAAGTGATATTATCTGTCTTCATCACCAGTAGCAAATATTTTAGGCAGAAACAGGTAACTTCAGTGGCCTTGTAAGAAGTGCAGGACACCTCAAGCTACACATTCAGCAGTATTATAATGTGTAAAGTTTAATCTTTTCATCCATTTGATAAATACACAAGGTTTATAATTTAATGTTTTAAATTAGCATTCCACAAATATACATGTAGTTTAATGATTACTGTGCATGAATACATGCACAATGTTTATATATACAAATTCCAGTTTGTTTTCATGTTCTGGTGCAGGATTTGTATACAATCATAAGCTGTGTTTGTACTGGTCCCATTGTATATTCACAATACAAAAGCACAAAACCATTGATTTACAAAAGGAAATTTGTTTAAAATCATCAATTAATGATGTTTCAAAGGATTATCTTCTCATGCCAGCATGAAATTGAGTAATTGAACCTATAAAAGAAAAACAGGACATTTAAATGATTTCAAATTAGGTTGCTACCTACCCATATCAGATTAATTCAGGCAAAGCAGATTACTATAGTCCTCCATTAAAAAATAAATGCTCTCTTTCCCCTTTTAAAGGTCTTATTTACACTTGCACTTATTTTCAAAAGAGATTTTGAATATATATTTCAAAGTTACCATGACTGGCTCTATAGCAAGGAAAGTGAGACTAATTAAGAGTTTCTTCAAAGTCTGCTGAAGTTGAATGCTATGTGTGTGTGTGTGTGTGTGTATATGCCTCCTTCATCTTAAAAAATCTTTTATTCTTCAAAATCTAGATTTTATGAAATTTGGATGCCCAAAGCAAAACAAGCCAAGCCAACCAACCAACAAGCTTCAGCTATGATAATACAGTTTCCTATTACTACAAGTGGCTGAGGTTAAACAACTTATGTTTTGAGTGAAAAGATACTTAACCTATAAAATAGCCCGTAGATTGTTGGTCTAGTAGGAAAAAAAGGTTCTTAAAAATAAAAGCATAAGATAACGGTTCTCAACCTGTGGGTCGCGACCCACAGGAACTATATTAAAGGGTCGTGGCATTAGGAAGGTTGAGAACCACTGATATAAAAGGTATAAATTTTTTTGTGTGTTTTTGAACAAAAAATGAAAGATGGTCCTTGCAAAGTTTTTTAAATGGGATAGATTTTTTGATTATACATAAGACCACAATGGATAATAGGAATAATGACTGTATCAGGTGCTTCCTCCTCCCTCCATACTGATCCACACACCTTGCTGCTTTCCAACATGCATTACTTAGGAATATGCTCTCCAGGGGACTGTAGCCTCAGAGTACACTGCATGTTGGCTCTCATTGTGCATTTTGTTTAATCAATCTGCTCTCTGAAGATAACAGAAATTCTTTTTTGGGGAAGTGGGATCCAGGGTGATGAATGTGTCTTGACTTAAAACCTTTACAGTTGGTTTCTCTGCTAGTTACACTGAGTTTAAGCTTTGGCTAATTTGGTAATTATGCACTGCATTGGAAGATTTGATTATCCTAATGATGAGGGTCAAGGAGTTTCAAAAAGAGAGGAGAGGTGTGGGTCTAGCACCATGGTGCTGCCGATACCCGGTTCAACTTCGAGTACCTGACTGTACGGTTCCAAGCCGTCTTTGCAGTGCCTCTAGCCGAGTGATATAATCTGTCAGGGCTCTGTCAGGATCATAATTCTGAAGCTGAGAACATGCGAGGGAACTAGGATTTAAATCAGCTGGAGTGCCTGGGTACCTACAGGATTAAAATTACATACATGAATCTAAATTATCCAGAAACAATGCAAGTAAATTACCAACCTCTGGGGGCCTACTTCCCCCAAAGCTAGGCCACTGTACACTGCCTCATGTATGTCTACTCCATGCTTTTCAATTTGGGATGAGAAAGAAACTCTTCAATGAATTTAAAGAAGCCACTAATTATCATAGCAATACCCAGTACAATGCCTGTTGCAGAGGTCCTCAATAAATGTTAGATGTGTATATATGCATCCCATCATGCAGATTGTAGAGTTTTTCATTATGGTCAGAGACTACCAATTTTAGTCAACATTTTCCCCAATGTCTGTCTAATCACAGCATGTCTCACTAAACACTTGGTCAACTTTGTTTCCTAAATCCTTTGAAACAAAGGCATGACTATAGTAAGTTTTTGGATTTCTAACTGGTTACAAATTCAAAAACTAGTTTTGGTTTTCAGCTTAGATTATGTAAATTATAACTAAAGATGTCTAGCTAACTCAATGCAAAGAAGTTAAAGCTCAGGGCGGCGCCTGTGGCTCAGTCGGTAGGGCGCCGGCCCCATATGCTGAGGGTGACGGGTTCAAACCCAGCCCCGGCCAAACTGCAACCAAAAATAGCCGGGCGTTGTGGCGGGCGCCTGTAGTGCCGGCTACTCGGGAGGCTGAGGCAAGAGAATCGCGTAAGCCCGGGAGTTGGAGGTTGCTGTGAGCCGTGTGACGCCACGGCACTCTACCCGAGGGCCATAAAGTGAAACTCTACAAAAAAAAAGTGAGTCTCTGCAAAAAAGTGAGTCTCTACAAAAAAAAAAAAAAAAAAAAGAAGTTAAAGCTCAAACAATATCCATCTTTCTCTATTAAAAATATTTAACCATTCCACACAGGTTTTCTCAAATTCTTACCTATTTTGAAATGGTAAAGGAGACCTAGGATAGTCCAGATCTGATCTTGAGCGATATGTAGTTTGTCTTGGCTCTCCATATAGCTCAAGCCCACCAGAAGAATGATAAAATGGGTCAGTTTTTTCAGCACCTAAAGTAATCCAAAATACAACCTTGTAAAGAAAAATATTCTAAGCCCTTGAAACATTTTTATGAAAAAGAAGATCCTAAAAGTATACTGTACTATACCGCTATCTCCTACTTAGTCATTTTCAATTATTTTTACTAGAAAGAAACAACAGTACAAACAAATATTTGGCTTTCAAATGTTTACCTTTGAATATGAGTGATTTCTGATATCTGGAACTATCCCTCAAAGATAATTAACTAATTGGAGTATTTCTTTTTAAAAGACCTCTTGGCTATAACTGGATGAAAGGTGAGAGGTATCTGAGTGTGTATCTTGTGAGTGAAAAGATGAGGATAAAAATTAGACTAATGTAACCAAGTCCTTTCATCATTCCAGTCTACTCACTCATTGAAAAAAACTTGAAATCAAAATTTGCTAACTTAATACAACACAATAACTCAATTACACATTTTAGCTTTTCATTGTAACAATATTTGAAAATACTCTGCTTAGGTTACCAAACATATTTCCCTTTTCTCTACTGTGCTTTAATATCAATATATGGTACAGGTATGCTGTGTGCTCCCTGGCTTCTGATCTCACCTTTATGCCGCATACAAGCCCTAATTTGTTTTCACTTCTAGATGTAGAGAAAAGGAATTTTAACTGTTACCATTACAGTAAACTCAGAAACCTGTTTGAATATTGCTCAATTATGAAAACATCAAACCATAACTCTTCCACATGACTAACAGCAACCCTGCCTTGAAGCAAGGCCTTATTAAGTGTTGAAACAAGGAGACGGGGCTCTGGAGCCAGACTGCAGTGTTCAGTCCTGGTTCTATCACTTCCCTAATGTTGATTTGGGGCAAATGACATGTGCTTTCCATGCCTCAATTTTCATCTGTATAGCAAGAACAATCATTTGGAGAATACAGGAAAAGAGCAGGGTCTAGAGCAGACTCAGTCAAACATAAAATCAGCCATTATTACTCTCTTGAACAGTGAGGTTCCCAGCTTTGTTAGTGATAAGGGCTCTCTGTCTCTGGACAGCACTAGATCCAGAATTTATTATTTAGAAAGTATTATGTGTGCAGAAATTTCTAAAACATAGGAAATGTTGTTATTCTGACCTCACCTTGATTCAGCCCAAAGCCATCCTTGTTAATATTGATGCAACCAGAACCTGTGACTCGATGCCATCGTCGAACCAAAAATTTCATTCTAAAAGAGATTCCAAGATAAAATTTCACAACACATCTATAACGTAAAGAGTACAAATATGTATTTCCCACAAAAATAAAGCCATACATTTATAAACAGAACAAATTTCAATATAGTCATGATTGCCTAAACTATGTAAACACCCCCTGGTCTGTGACAAAATCAACGAACAGATCCTCTCATCCACTTCCCAAGTGGCACCAGAGGTCTGTCACATTGCCAGCATCAGGCTCTGGATTTAGGGATAAGCAGGGCAAAGAAATGGAATAATAAAAAGTAGAGAAAAGAATGCAGAATAAAGGGCAGATGAGGTAGGAAGAGAACCAAGACTGTTAAATCAGCAGTAAGAGTGTCCTGGGAAAACTGGAACATGGGTGGTGAGGCTTTTCTTGTCCCTTTGAACAGGGACAAAAACTACTGGTTTTAAAAGAACTGGGGGTATCAGTGTCACAACCCGGGTGCCCCAAGTTTCTGCCTATCTTGGCCCAAGGACCTTTTTGGGAGTGCTAGTTTTGATTTCTTATTTCTAGTAAGTTTCCAGGCTCAGTCTTAGGAGGGTCAAATACAATAAGCATATACAAGAGGAGAACAAAGAGAGGGTGGCAGAGTGAAGTCCTTTAGCAGCACCTTCTACACGCTCATATTCCTCTAGGCAAAATTACTAGCTAACTCCTGTGCCCTCCTATTAACGTCTCCTAAGCTCTGTGCATGGTGGTCTTCACCACTACAAAGTGAGCTGCCTTTAGGGATTTAGCAGGGATGCATTTTTTCATCAATGTGTCTACCAACCCTTACCCTGGTTATTCTATATGAGGCAATGAAGGGAATGAAAGGTATAAAAGGAAGAACTGACACCAGGGGGCTGTGAAGTAGAGTAGAGTAGAGGCAAGGAGAGTCTCAGGCCAAGCAGCAGCTCCAGCCCGAGCTCCTGTTTGGAGAGCCAGCATGCAGGAGACTCTTGGGAGACCTGGGCTGGCTGTGCCAGCTCAATCACTGCTGGCTTTGTAAACACCCCCCGCCACTTCAGTTTCCTCAACTATGAAATAAGATTTTGGACTAGGTGATCTCAGATAGCTTTCAGTTAAAAAAATATTTCATATTGTTAAAGAAAAATAACAAGAAAAAAGGACAAACTCCTTGAAATAGTATTCGAGTGATCTGACTAGAAGAACTTTATAAAACAAAATTCCTTTGAGACTGTCTGGCTCTTAAGAGAAATAAAAGGGAGGGGAATGCATGGAGAAGCTCAGGTTTTTGTATGTATACCAGGTTAAAGGACTGAAGTGGGCCAGGTCCTCAAGGTATCCTGAGTCTTGGCTCCATTTTAACTGCATTCAGAAGTAATAGCAGAGTTGTTGTTTGGAACTACCAGAGAAAGAACGGCAAACCACGAGCAGAGTCCTGTGTCCTAAAGGCCAATCTCTGATCTAAATGCAGAGTTAGGACAGGGATTTTCACAGCTGGGCACCAAGAGTGGGTTATTTTGCAATGAAGAAAATAAATGCATGTCAGCCTAAGGAGTAATTTTTCAAAAACATATTTTCCCCTTTATTTAAGTATCAGTTTGAGCTTATGGAGACTTTTAAAAAAGCCAACCCAGGCTGGATGGGCTAGCTCTGAGTTGCCAGCTGCATGTGCCTAGAAAGGCCCCTTTCATTGGCTATATAAAGTATCCCTGCTAAAAGGATGAAAACCTAGAAAGAAAATAAGCAGGCATGTTTTAGTGATGGCACAGGTCACCTACTATACAAATATAGAGCATAACTAGCAAAGAAAAGGGGGAGGAGGGCGCGGTGGCTCACACCTGTAATCTTAGCACTCTGAAAGGCTAAAATGGGTGCATTGCTAGAGCTCACAGGTTCGAGGCCAGCCTGAGCAACAGCGAAACCTCGTCTCTAAAAACAGCTAGGCATTATGGCCGGCACCTGTAGTCCCAGCTACTTGGGAAGCTGAGGAAAGAGGATTATTTGAGCCCAAGAGTTAGAGGTTGCTGTGAGCTATGACAACACATCACTCTACTGAGGGCAACAAAGCGAGACTCTGTCCCCCCCACCGCACCCCCCCCAACACACACACAAAAGAAAAGGGGAAGGATTAAAAATAACTAATCCTTTTGGAGAGTCTATGAATAAAATGCATTTTCAAATACTTAACCTTGAAATTGCAATGGACACTCGGACGGCTGATCGAAACCTGGTGAAGCCCTTTGGCCGGTTGGTGATCCCCTCTAGGTCTGTGAAGACGGGCTGGCCCCCCATCCGGGCGAGCAGCGCCAGTGTGGCGTCTTCACATTCTTGGAACCCACCCAGTAACAGCAGCAGGTATTTCTTCTGATAAATGAGAGCTTTTCGAAAACTTTCTGCTCTCAGATATTTACCATAAATTCTCTATTTTTAAAGAAAGAATGAACATAATGAAATTAAGAAGGTATTCAAATTGTTTTCGAGGGGAAAATAACCTATATTTTTAACAACAAGAAAAAATAGTAATAGTAGTAACAGAACGACAAGTACCCTATCACTGTTTTCTACTTTAGCAGCAGGGATGATAGGATAAGTTAACTTTAACCTTTATGCGTCAGCCTGGGCAACAGAGTGAGACCCTGCCTCTACAAAAATTAAAAAATTAGCCAGGCATGGTGGTATGTGTCTGTAGTCTCGGCTACTTTTATTACTAGAGCCCAGATTTTTGAGGTTGGGGTAGCAGTGAGTTACAACCACACCCCTGTGCTCTAGCGTAGGTGACAGAGTAAGACCCTATTTCTTTAAAAAAACAAAAAAAGGCATAAATATGTGTTCACTATACAGGTAGAATGAATATTCCCAAAGTTTCTCTTTCCTTTTGTTTTGGATTTTGAGTTAACTAAGGTAGTTTAACTACAATGTTCATTATTAGTCACTAGAAGAGGCCATTCAGAGGGCTCATCATCTCACAAAACATGATGCTCTTGCATTGGCAGTAATACAGGTTGTGTTAGAAGTTGGAAAGATATTCTGTTAATCTACTAGGGCAGAAATTGTGGGGAGTGGAACCAGGAGCCCAGGGTGTTGTCACTTCTATTAATATAGAGCTTCATCTGGTCCCAGGGGACTAGTGTCCACCTAGAGACCTGCATACAGCCTGAGTGCCATCTAAATTTCTTTAGTCTGTTCAATTAAGGTCAGTGAGAGATAAAACAAGGCAAAAAGAAAATCAGCTGTGATGTACATTTAGACAAAAGATGTCTCCTACCTTTAAAGCGATGTGTTCAGAATCAGAGCTCAGATTCTGAAGTAAAGCCTCATTTCTTAGTTCAGCCTTCAGTTTGCACACTTCAGCCTCTGCCCTTTTTAAGGATTTCTGAAGAGTTGACTTTTCTCTGCTCCATATCTCTTTCTCAGAAGCAATGATGGCTTCGATGTTGGCACCACCGAGTGAAAACCTAGAAGACTGCAAAGACCACAGCCTACTGACGTGATTTTAAAGAACAAGACTCTGAAGAAAAGTCTGAATGAAACATATTAAAAACATCCCCATGACAGACAGAATTTCAGCTTACCAACCTCATTCAGAGAAAGTTCAAAGCCAATCTCAACTACATAATGGAACCCTTAAGTATATGATCCTCTGCTGAAACATTTTACAACTAAAAGTTCTTTACAAGCCTGGCCACAGACAGGGTTATGAAGATTTAGCAGAGCTTTGGACTTAAAAAGTCAAGACGTAACAAGTGGACCATCTAGGTCCAAATTCTGAGCTTGTGCCTCCAATGGTACACTGGAGAAGTAGAGAAAAGAGGATGGATACACATGGGTCAGTAGATGCCCGAGAAGCCACACACACGTGCTGCTGTGGCTCTGACTTCAGCTGCCTTACAGGTCTTTCCTGTTCTTTACACGGGATATTTATGGAAGCTGGCAATTTATTTATAGCTTAAGTGTAGAAAAATTTTGAGTAAATTCCCATAGTAATTTATTCGACCAAAAAACATAATTACACCATCTTTCACTTGCATCATGAGCACATTAACTGATGAAGCCCTGAAGGGAACTGCTGTCAGGATTCACACCTAAGCAGCTCTCCCACGCGTCTGGTGGTAGTCGCTAGGAAGCCGGGGGTCTGGTTTTGGAGATAAATATATCTTGGAGGATTTACACCTGGGCAGCTCTCCCACACGTCTCGGGGCAGTCTGTATGCAGCAGGGGGTCTGGCTTTGGAGATAAATATATCTTGGAGGATTCACACCTGGGCAGCTCTCCCACGCATCTGGGAGCAGTCCCTAAGCAGCCAGGGGTCTGGTTTTGGAGATAACTATATCTTGGAGGATTCACACCTGAGCAGCTCTTCCACACATCTGGGGGCAGTCCCTAGGCAGCGAGGGTCTGGCTCTGGAGATAAATATATCTTGGTCTGACTAAGACTTCAGTTCAGCTTCCTCATGGATAAAGCTGGATGTGTATTAGGGTGGCGGGTTCAAACCAGGCCCCGGCCAAACTGCAACAAAAAAAAAAAGCCGGGCGTTGTGGCGGGCGCCTGTAGTCCCAGCTACTCGGGAGGCTGAGGCAAGAGAATTGCTTAAGCCCAGGAGCTGGAGGTTGCTGTGAGCTGTGTGATGCCACGGCACTCTACCGAGGGCCATAAAGTGAGACTCTGTCTCTACAAAAAAAAAAAAAAAAAAAAAAGAAATTCTAGATGTATATAACGCAGAGTGTAGTACAGAGATGGCTCCCAGGAGTGATTACTGGTAACTTAGTAATTAGTAAAACAATAGTTAACCCTATATAATTTTTCACAGATCCTCCTAAGAATTAGATACTTGGCATTTTTTACAGTACCAGGGTTAAGAATTGAAACTAGATGGCAGAAATGGAAACTTTGTACTTCTAATATGTAGGACATGCTAAAAATAGACATACATTCTCTCTCCCAGCTCCTGTTGGTCGATACCACCGGATCTGCTCTTCCAGCTTCATAACCATGTTTCTTAGATCATTCTTTTCTTCAGTCAGTTGGCTGATATGTCCTGTCAGCTCAGCATTTTGTCTCAGCAGTCTTTCAGTCAATGAGCCACAGGAAGTACTTGAGGACAACAAGCGGGGCTGAAAAAATAAAATGGTGTAAGATCACATCAACACAAATGTATGTTAAATAATGCATACTAAAGTGTGAACAGGCACTGAGAGCAACACGTTTCATGAAGAAGTGGTGCTTGGGCTGAGTCTGAAACACATGGGTCACTACAAAAGTTTTGAAACACACTGTGTTATGGTCCACTGTTTCATTCCCAGGAAACCTAGTGACAGCATCCTTTCTGATTCACCTGAGCGAGTTTCTGGGTGTTGCTGGGAGGGCTTCATTTGTTTCCATCCATTCGGACTTTCTGTTTCCTGATTTTTGATGACCCATGTAATAGGGAGAAACTTACCAGGCAGGGAAGAAGACCAGGAAGAGCACAGTAAGCGGAAGGAACAGTGTATATGGAGGAAAAAGGCTTCAGTGAGAAGGCACTGCCCTTAGGAAAGCTGTAAGTTACTTGGTAAGGTGACAGCAAAGGCTGTTTAACTTGATGGATAACAGACCTACATGTGGGGAATGGAGAGCCATGAATGGCTTTATGGAGGAGTACACCACAAACAAAATTTAGGTGTTAGAGCTCAAAGGCACAGAACTTGGTTAGTGACTATACAGATGTGCAGTTAAGAATGAAGGAATGCAGTCGATGGTGACTCCCAACTTTTTAAACTGGGTAATATCATGACCAGAAATGTCTATTTGAGGGAGAAAGGAGAAAGGGAAGACAGAGTTCAGTTTAGAATGTGCCTATCAGGTTCCGAAGGGGTTACTACATGGTACATTTCCCTAAGGACAAAATAAAAAAAAAAAAACAAACCTGGGCTAGGCATAGTGGCTCATACCTGTAACCCCAGCGTTTTCAGAGGCTGAGGCAGGATCACTTGAGGTTAGGAGTTTGAGAACAGCCTGGGAAAATAATGAAACCCTGACTCTATAAAATTAAAAAAAAAATTGGCTAAGCATGGTGGTGTGCACGTGCAGCTCTAGTGACATGGAGGCGGAGGCAGGAAGGAGAATCGCAACAGAGGAATACACTCACAAAAATAAAAATAAAGAAAAAAGGAAACAAAATAAAATATAAGTCTAGATCACAATCACTAGAAGATAAGTTCCATAATGGTGAGGTTTTTTTGTCAGACTTGTTCACTGTATCCCCAGAACCTAGTACAGTTACCTGGCACATAGTAGGTGTTCAGTGTTATTTGCTCAATAAAGAACAGTTTAGTGAGAGCTCAGGCTGGGAAACTGAATGAGCTTTCATAGTTATGGTCAGAGGAAGCGATGAAGGTGACTAATGAAAGCTAAAGAAAGGATAAAAAAATCACAAAAGGCTAGAAAAGAGAGAGTTTTAAGAAAATGGACAAGGTCAAAAGTGTCAAATGGCACAAAGTAATAAAGAAAGGGACTGAGAAGATTCTCTGGATTAGTCCATTGGTAAGACACTGGTAGGATCCTAAGAGTAGTTTCACAGAGTGGTAAAGAATGCTTTTTTCAAGAGTCTGGTCTCTTAATTAGTAAGAGGTCCATGTAATTATTCAACAACAATGAAGAAAGCTAATTTCCCTCCAAGCTTTCACTCTCTTCTTCTTTTTTTTTTTTTTGAGACAGAGTCTCAAGCTATCGCCGTGGGTAAAGTGCTGTGGCATCACAGCTCACAGCAACCTCCAACTCTTGGGTTTAAGCGATTCTCTTGCCTCAGTCACCCAAGTAGCTGGGATTACAGGCACCTGCTACAATGCCCAGATATTTTTTGGTTACAGTTGTCATTGTTGCTTAGCAGACCCGGGCCGGGTTAGAACCCGCCACCCTCGGTGTATGTGGCTGGCGCCCTTGCCAACCAACCTACGGGCGCCACCTTTTCACTCTCTTGTATTGAGAGAAGGCAAACATTATTATCCATATTAAAAATAAATAAAAATATAAAACTCTTTATAGAATATGTTGCCAGTTTCAAATGATTTATAGTTTTTATTTTATCTTTGTTCTCAATGTTTAAGAAAGAGCTATTTGAAAAAGTCTTACCTCTTCGCCTGGCTGGCCAGTTAATTTCTGTAGTTGTAAAATAATTCCATCAATATTTTCCTGAACCCAAATGAAATCTTCATCATCTGCTGTTTCAAACTGTAGTCTTCAAGAAAAATGAAAAGATGTCAAGACACACTTTCTCAATTAGGGGTGCCAACCAGCAGACATTACAGACCAGGCAGCATTTTGCTGCCCCTATCACTTCTACCTGACTGTGAATGTTCTCTTTCCCTAGGTTAAGGCGTTGTTTTCTGATATAAGTTTTGTTAAATGATATCATCTCCTAAAGCAGCGGTTCTCAACCTGTGGGTCGCCACCCACAGGAATCGTATTAAAGGGCTGTGGCATTAGGAAGGTTGAGAATACTGTCCTAAAGTAAACATGCATTACCTTTAAATTTCAATTCCCCACCCTTAGCTAGCTATCATGAGCAATGGAGTCTGTCCAGGCTTATGCTATTTTTCCAAAGATCGGGCACAAAAGTCTCTAACCTATTAGAGGCTTTCTGGACTAGATGCTGTAGTTTTGAAGCTACATGTTGAAGCTTTTGTCTGATCCTTTCTAATTCATGATTACAGCCAGTTCCTCCTCCATTTATTTCAATCAGTTTAGGATAGTTTGATTCTTTTGTTTCTCCTTCTATTTTCTGTTGAAGCACCCAATTTCTAGTTCGATCATTGGTTAAGCTCCATGTGGTTGGCTGGCAATTTTGGAGAGAAAAAGAAAATAATAATTACAAATAAGCAGCATATCACATTCTTTTTAAAAGGAACCTAATTATTGTTTTGGATTTCACTTTATGGATTTCATTTAAAATGATTTGCATATGCCTATTTAGATAATATAATCCAATATCAAAATTTAATGAGCAGAGGGCTGCAGTAGTCTTTTACAAAATATTTAAAGAGGGGTGGCGCCTGTGGCTCAGTGAGTAGGGCGCTGGCCCCATAAACTGAGGGTGGTGGGTTCAAACCCAGCCCCAGCCAAACTGCAGCAAAAAAATAGCCAGGCGTTGTGGCAGGTGCCTGTAGTCCCAGCTACTCGGGAGACTGAGGCAGGAGAATCGCTTAAGCCCAGGAGTTGGAGGTTGCTGTGAGCTGTGTGAGGCCACGGCACTCTACCGAGGGCGATAAAGTAAGACTCTGTCTCTACCAAAAAAAAAAAAAAAAAATATATATATATATATATATATATTTAAAGAGAAACAAAGTGTCAATTTACCTCATTAAGATTCTGATACAGAATTCTTCTACTTTCTCGTTTTTCTTCTCGTTCCAGCTCTTGCTTCTGGAATTCCTGCATAATTCCTTGCAGTCGCTTTCCTTCAAGGTCTAACTTATAAACTTGTTGCCTTTTCTCTTCCAGCTGGCGCTGAAGATCTTCCACTTTGGACTGGAGCTCGTGCATTTTTTTCTGTCCTTCTGTGTTGGCCTCTTGCTCTGTCTGCAATGTCTTCCTATGAACCTGCCTATCTTTTTCCATTTGCTGTCTTGTTTGCAAAGAATCCAGTTTATATTTCTCAGTCTCATCTAACAATTCTACTATGCGACTGTGTTTTTCCTCGAGTTGTTTCTGTAACTCCCTAAGCAGGTCCTCAGAAGGTAAGGATGGCCGCGGCTGCCCACTGTCATCGCTGCTCGGCAGCTGTGCATGTAATTCCCGTTCCCTGTCCAGAGTACTACTCATTTCCCGAATCCGAACTTTCTCAGATTCAAGAAGAACCTGAAGCTCCAAG
The DNA here is from genome assembly GCF_027406575.1 of Nycticebus coucang. Lineage (NCBI taxonomy): Eukaryota > Metazoa > Chordata > Mammalia > Primates > Lorisidae > Nycticebus > Nycticebus coucang. The sequence goes on from NC_069790.1 coordinate 59,104,034, forward strand.
TTTCGACTCTGTTCCTCTGATAACTGGGCGTCATAGAGTACTCTTTGTGATTCTATTTTTTGCTGTGCTTCATTTAGTAGCTGCTTCTGTTGTTCCAAAAGTAGATTTAGCTGAATATTCCTTTGTTTCTGACCCTCAAGTGAAAATTTCAGATCCTTGCAGGTGAAAATTAAAGAACTTGTTAATACTGTTAAAACTATAAGTATACAACTATGCCTTTATTAATAATTGACAGTATTTGGTAATAGAAGATAGAACTGATCATCCAGTTTATTAACTTAAATTTTCTGATGTTATAGCATAACTATTTGAACACCCAACTGATTTTTTTCATCGAATATAAACAAAAGATAGGTAAGATAACAATTCTTTTCTCTCAAAACATTAACCTTATCTGACTAAGTAATATGAAGCACGGTATGTTTCTTCTAAGAAGGACAACCTTTAAATACTGAAGAGTTAGGCTGGGCGAGGTGGCTTGACGCCTGTAATCCCAGCACTCTGGGAGGCTGAGGCAGGTGGATTGCTTGAGTGCAGGAGTTTGAGATCAGGCAGACCAAAAGAAAAACCTCATCTCTTAAAAACAGCCAGGAGTTGTGGTGGGTAGTCCTAGCTACTTGGAAGGATGAGGTAAGAGGGTCTCTTGAGCCCAAATATGAGGTTCTGTGAGATATGACCCCATGGCACTCTATCCAACATAACAAAGTGAGACTCTGTCTCGACAAAAAAAAAAAAAGGACGTGTTCCTAGAGATCTTATATTCTAATAATTATGACTCCATGCACGTTAATAAATCTGTATTAAAAATATAAACGCTTCTGATATAATGCAATTTCTTGAAAAACCTTGTGTTCTATAGTGCTAGACATACGTGCTAAACATATATGTGCTAAAAATAATAGGGCTTATGTGGAAAGTAAGTCCAGGGACAAACTACTTAAAGTCTATGCATATTTTTTTTTTTTTGGAAATAGAGTCTCACTTTGTTGCCCTTGGTATAGAGTGCCATAGTGTCATAGCTCACAGCAACCTCAAACTCTTGGGCTCAAGTGATCATCTTTCCTCACCCTCCCAAGCAGTTGGCATTACAGGAGCTCTCCACAAGACCTGGATAGTTTTTTTTAGAGACAGAGTCTCACTCTTGCTCAGGCAGGTCTTGAACTCCTGAACTCTGGGAATTCACCAGCTGTGGCCTCCCAGGGTGCTGAGATTACAGGTTAGAGCCACCATGCCCACCCTCTATGCAAATTTTCAATGTTTAAAAAATGGTAATAAGCTGGGTGGTGCTGTGGCTCAGTGAGTAGGGCCCCGGCCCCATATACTGAGGGTGCCAGGTTCAAATCTGGCCCCGGCCAAACTGCAACAAAAAATAGCCAGGCGTGTGGCAGGCGCCTGTAGTCCCAGCTACTTGGGAGGCTGAGGCAAGAGAACTGCCTAGTGAGCTGTGATGTCACAGCACTCTACTGAGGGTGACAAAATGAGACTGTGTCTCCAAAAAAAAAAAAAATGGTAATAAGTATCTGGAGGGATAACATGTCCCTATCCTATAGGCTACCACAATGGACATTAAAAACAAAAAATGGGCAAAAATGCTGGCCATACATTTTTTTGTAGCATAGAGTAATGGGAACTAGGATTACGAGGGCAGAAGAAGAGCTCTGAGCCAGTGGGGCTACCATAAAGCGAGCACTGCATGTAGTTAGTATAAGCTGTCCTGAGCAGAGTGTCCTGCAAGGCGGGGGTGGGCCTCTCTAGGAGAGCCTAATGTTCAGTTTAAATTTTCTTAAAGAAAAGCAGCAAGGACTCCTGCTGCCAGAAAAGGATCTCTGTTCCCTTCTCTAAGAGAATATAGGAATCCAAACTATTCCGCACTGAACTGACTGCCCTGTTCACCACATTGTGTGTGTACCAATTCATAACCCCAAACCTTTGGATGTAGCAAAACAAAAACATCATCATACCGTGAACGTTTCCTCATAATACAGTTTAGTTAACCTTCCAACAGTACTCACCGCACAGTGAACAACTTCTCTCTTCGAAGAGTCTAAGGTTGTTATTTTAGAGGGAGGAAAGTCTCACACATTCTATCATTTTATATGTTCAGAGACATTTAAAGACAAAGATAACAATACCTCTAGTTGTTCTTTGTCCTGTTCTTCGCTGCGTCCCAATTTGGCTTTCTCTTTCTCCAGAGCCCACTGAAGCTCTCTTGATTTCTTCTGTTCACTTGCTAATGTATCATTAAGCAAATGTACTTCATCTGTCCTATCTTTAACTTCCAACCTAAATCAGAGAAACAAAAGAACTTTTGTGAAACTAATTTGAACAAGTATATAATAAGAGAGCAAGAAAGAAAAAAGACCTTCCATTGGAAAGATGAGGTACATAATAAACTAGCTAATAGGAAAATATAGATCATGTTATCGGGATTAAAGATTTTTTTTTTTTTTTTTGGCCGGGGCTGGGTTTGAACCCACCACCTCCGGCATATGGGGCTGGCACCCTACTCCTTTGAGCCACAGGCGCCACCCAGGATTAAAGATTTTTAACTGTGGCTCATTTCAAATTCACTATTTCTAATAAAACTATTGGTTACTATTTACCATTACAAACAATTATTTTCCTTTGTCTTTCACTGAACATGGGATTCACCATGTGTATTTATGTCTTTGGCAAGAAGAATATCTCAGTATTTACACCAACAAATCCATCCTTTTTATTATCTCTTCAAACATTTTTGCATATTTCAGCTAAGAGAACCATGAATTCCACTGAGTTCATAAATAATCACTTCAAATTAGTTGGTGGCAAAACTAAAGGCCAAATGATATCTTATACAATCTCAAATAGAATGAAGCCACAGCAGAAATATGCCAATATAATCATGAGTTTATCATTTGGGAAAACTCAAGTTTTTCCTGTCTACTACAGTTTTGACTTTAACACAGTTTCATGCTATTTAAATATCATGTATAATATTTTTCATAATGTTTACAGTGTTGATAACAAAATCGCTCTAATTCCTTTACAAAAACATGTTTATAAGAAGAAATGTTGGCACACCTGAATGCCTCTAATTCCTTCAGGTGCTTATGCTGTGCCTTGAGTGTTGTCTCTAGCTCCAGTTTAGTCTGTGCAAGTTCGCTCTTCAGCTCGGCAGCCACCATCTTCTCGGCGCCCAGCTGCTCCTGCAGCTCTGTGGCTCTGTCCTTGGCGCTGCTCAGCTCCCGCTGCATTTCCAGCACGTGAGTCTGCTTCTGCTGTGCACTGCACTCCAGAGGCTCTGAGTGGAATATGATCAAACAACTCATATTTGGTTTATAAATATTTTGTTGATAAGAACTGACTTGTAATTTAGGAGATTACTGCAAAGCAAATACAAAAGGCAAGATTACAGTCCAAGAGCCGGTGATTTATATCAATTTACTTTATGTGCGTTTCCCTCCTAGTGCTAGTGGTCAAGATTTTCAGAACTATAAATATATATGAAGATGATAAAAGTTTAAAAGCATACGAAGTTTCAATGTTCAAATAAGACTATAAATAGGAACCTGTTTTTGGTTCATCCAGAATTTCAATAGCTAAAATTAAAAAATTCCAAAGAGCTTTGACAGCCACACAGAAAGGGCCTGTAGCAGTTCCCATGTAGCCATGACCACAGTTACCAGCTCTGCACGCACCTTTTGTTCAGCGCACCCTTGCAGACAGTCCTTAGGAACTTTTAACTCTGTATCCAAAAGGAGGAAGTCTAAACCCCAGTTTGGATCCTGGTGTTTTCATTAAAAACCAACAAAACGGGCGGCGCCTGTGGCTCAGTGAGTAGGGCGCCGGCCCCATATGCCGAGGGTGGCGGGTTCAAACCCAGCCCCGGCCAAACTGCAACCAAAAAATAGCTGGGCTTTGTGGCGGGCGCCTGTAGTCCCAGCTGCTTGGGAGGCTGAGGCAAGAGAATCGCGTAAGCCCAAGAGTTAGAGGTTGCTGTGAGCAGTGTGATGCCACAGCACTCTACCCGAGGGCGGTACAGTGAGACTCTGTCTCTACAAAAAAACAAACAAACAAAAAAAAAAACCAACCGAACTCTTGCAACATATTAGTTACAATGAAAAAAAAAAATCTGAGGGCGGTGCCTGTGGCTCAAAGGCAGGGCACCGGCCCCATATGCCAGAGGTGGCGGGTTCAAACCCAACCCTGGCCAAAAAAACCACAAAAAAAAAAAAAATCTGAAAAACTTAACCCCTAAGTATGTTAAATGAAAAAAAGTGTGTTATAAAATATGTATTAGGATCCTCTTTTTAAGAAAAATATAAATTTACATACACATGCACACTGAAGAGGTCTAAAGACCTGTTTATCCAGGTGTTACATAGTCATTATGTTAGGACCTAGGGGATTCTATGGATGATTTTTATTTCATTATTTTGTTGCTATATTCTATAAATATGTAACACTATTGCACTAAGAAAAAAATTTTTTTTCTTTGGTTGCAGTTTTTGGCTGGGGCCGGGTTTGAATCCACCACCTATGGTATATGGGGCTGGCGCCTCACTCCTCAAGCCACAGACGCCATCAAGAAAAAAAATTTTTAACCTGATAAAATTCTATCAAAGCATATCAATTCATATTACAATTCATATTAATGATGTTAGGAGATAGGAATAACATTGGCTTTAGCCAATAATCAATCATGTTAATTTAGGCTTTTAAACTATAGAGGCTAAGGATTTATATACTATATACATATGAATCTTTGTGACATTAAGATTTCAATAGTGTTCTCTTTAAACTATTTTTTTTCTTCAAGACAGAGTCTCACTTGTCACCCTCAGGAGACGGCCCTGGCGTCACAGCTCAGCAACCTCAAATTCCTGGTCTCAAGCGATTCTCTTGCCTCAGCCTCCCAAGTAGCTGGGACTATAGGCACTCGCCACAGCACCTGGCTATTTTTAGAGACGGAGTCTCCCTCTGGCTCAGGCTGGTCTTGAACCTGTGAGCTCAGGCAATTCACCTGCCTTGGCCTCCCAGAGTGCTAGGATTATAGGCGTGGGCCACCATGACCTGGCCCTTAAACTAAATAATATTAATAGATTATCTCTAAAAATAGTCAATTATGCTTATGTCTAATGATATAGTTTTTTTTGGAGATAACCTTCCCCTGTTGCCCAGGCTAGCTCATGGCAACCTCAAACTTCTGGGCTGAAGTAATTTTCCTTCCTCAGCCTCCTAAGCAGCTGGGACTATAGGAACCTGCCACCATACCTGGGTGTGTTTTTTTTTTTTTTTTTTGGTAGAGACAGAGTCTCACTTTTTCGCCCTCAGTAGAGGGCCATGGAGTCACAAAGCTCACAGCAACTCCTGGGCCTAGGTGATTCTCTTGCCTCAGCCTCCCGAGTAGCTGGGACTACAGGTGCCTGCCACGGTGCCTGGCTATTTTTTTGTTGTTGCAGTTTGGCTGGGGCTGGGTTTGAACCTGTCACCCTTGGTATATGGGGCCTGCGCCCTACCCACTGTGCGACAGGCGCCACCCATGGGTACATTTTTTTCTATTTTAAGTAGAGATGGGATCTTGCTCTTGCTCAGATTGGTCTTGAACTGAGCTCAAGCGATTCTCCTGCCTTGGCCTCCCAGAGTGCTAAGATTGCAAGTGTGAGCCACTGCACCTGGTCTAAAGAAATATATTTAATTTCTTTCATTATACCTGTTTCTGCAAAAGTAATTTTAACCTGCTGCAGCTTTTCTATGACAATTATAAGATAATACTGTGACTTTAGAAATTTGACAAAGCAGAAAATTACTGAAGTCACAGGCATATGATGAAAATTAGATTTCGCTATACTCCAAAGATGTCCATCTATAGCTCAATTTAAATGGACAAACGCCTCTATCAAAAAATGGGGGTAAAAAACCCGAACAAGCCTATCACAAAAGCAAAAATCCAACTAGCCAATAATCATATGAAAAAAAGATTAAACTACTTTAGTAATTAAGAGGAAAGTCAATTAAAACTACAATCAGAATCTAGTGCATGCCTGACAGACTGGCAGCAGGGTCTGATGATACCAGCTGCTGGCAAAGATGTGAAGCAACAGAATTCTCCTCCACTGCTAGTGAGTGGGATATGACCACTTTAGAAAAAAGTTTGCCATTATCTAATAAATCTGAAAATATGTATCCTATGACCCAGCGATTCCACTCCTAGGTCTGTATTTACTCAGAAGGGTAATACCTGTGTACATCAGACTCACTGTGCCACAATGTCACTATTAGCACTGACTGCAACAGCTAAAAAGTGGGAACAACCCAAATGTTCAATCATAAAATGAATATATAAATTTTAGAGTAAGTATACAAGGGAATTCCATATAATAACAAAAACGAGTGAACGAGAGATAAATGCAATTACTTGGAAGAATGTTATAGTCAGGGGAAAGAAGGAAGACACAGCATATATCCAGATTGATAAAGGCCAAAATAGAAAAAATCTAAACTTATATGGTTTAGGAATATATAAATAAATATAAAACTACAGAAAAACCAGGATAATGATTACCTCAAAGGAGCAAGCATTTGGAAAGGGGGCTTTGGGAAACTGGCAGTGTTCTGCGTCTTCAATGGCTTATATGCCAGAGATAGTTGCTTAATACTTTCTCATAGCGGGTATTTGCACTTTGTATGTTCCTGTATGTTACAGCTTTTAATGTTTTGAAAAAGAATTAAAAAAGAATGAGTTACTTGCATTGTGGGTTTCTTTTTCTGTTAAGTGGTTATCTTCTAAAGAATAAAAGAAACACTTAAGATAATGATCTTAATGGGCTTAACGTGATCAGGGCAATGGCAGTTCATTTTAAATTACAGACAGTCCCTGGTTATGACCCAGATAGGTTCTGTAAGTTTGCCCTTAAGTTGAATTTGTATGTAAGTTGAATACTCTCCTATTACCTATAATAGCTTCTGTTCATATGTGCAAGTTGTATGTAAGTCAGATGTTTGTAATTGGGAGACTGCCTGTAAATAAAGCTGTTCAAAACCAATTCGACAATCCTCTAACCCCTATAGTAATTAATATAGATTGTCTTAATGTTATGAGAATGAAAAGAAAATGTGACTGAGAAAATGTGTTTTAAGTGAACAATAATAAGAGGAAGGGAAACAAAGTGAAATATTTTCAGCTATTTGCGTAACTGTATGAGCCTGTCATACAATTTACCATGGCTTGGTTTGTCATTCTCTTGTTCTCTCATCAGAGTCATTTTTCTACCATTCATCTGGGCATGCAGTGATTGAATTTCAGATAACAAACTCCTTCTATCTGCTTTCTGGAGACATTCCATAGCTGCTTGACATTCAACACCCTGTAACAAAAGGAAATAAAAAATCAAGTGAAGAAGTTGTAGATACCAGAAAATCAACCACCAAGAAATCTATCTAAAGAGGAATAAATGGAATGCCCATACCAAAAGTTTTTTATTTAAAAAACTTCACATGGACAGAACTGGAGGACATACATTAAGTGAAATAAGGCAGGAACATAAACATTGCATCTTCTTACTCATATGTGAAAGCTAAAGAAAAGGTATCTCAAGGCTGGGCGAGGTGACTCATGCCTATAATCCCAGCACTCTGGGAGGCCCAGGTGGGTTGACTGCCTGAGCTTAGGAGTTGGAGACCAGGCTGAGCAAGAGGAAGACTCTGTCTCTAAACATGGCTGGGTGTTGTGGACGCCTGTAGTTCCAGCTACTTGAGAGGCTGAGGCAAGAGAATCGCTTGAGCCCAAGAGTTTGAGGTTGCTGAGTGCTATGACGCCAACTCTACTGAGGGCGACAAAGTGAGACTCTACCTCAAAAAGGAAAAATAAGGTATCTCATAGAAGAAAGAAGTGGAACAGAGGACACCAAAGGCTGGGAAGAGTAGAAGGAAAAGAGGGTTAGGGAGATATGTGTTAAAGGATACAAAATTACAGCCAGAAAAGAGGAATCAGTTTTACTGTTCTACTCCACAGAAGGATTACTATAGTTAACAATTATATATACAGTTTCAAATAGCTAGAAGGAGGATTTTGAACCTTTTTTTTTTTTTTTAGAGATAGAGTCTCACTTTATCACCTTCGGTAGAGTGCCGTAGCGTCACAGCTCACAGCAACCTCCAACTCCTGGGTTTAGGCGATTCTCTTGCCTCAGCCTCCCAAGTAGCTGGGACTATACGCACCCGCCACAACGCCTGGCTATTTTTTTGTTGCAGTTTGGCCAGAGCTGGGTTTGAACCCACCACCCTCGGTATATGGGGCCGGCGCCCTACTCACTGAGCCATAGGCGCCGCCCTTGAACACTCTTAACACACACAAAAAATAAATGTCTAAGATGACAGATAAACTAATTACCCTGATCTGAGTACTATACGTTGTATGTATTGAAACATCGCTATATGTACCCCATAAATATGTACAATCAATTAAAAAACTTAAAATTTAAAACTCAAGAAAATAACATTGTTTTTCGTTTCCAAAATGTGTGAGGATATATTGTATACAAGTGCTCTCTTATCCCTAAATATTACATAGCCTATGTAAAAGTGGAATTAAGCTATTACCTGTAATAGCTTCTGTTCATGTGTGTAAGTTATTATTTAATATATGGAACTTATTCAAATTTTGCTAAATGTCCTTTACAGTAAAAGGAAAAGTGATATTCGTAAGTTGTATCTTTCATTAACCTTAAATTTTTGAAGCCAACAGGCTATTTTACGTCCCTCAATTAATAAAATTTTTTATTTTTAACTAATTTAAGCCAAATTCCTGTGTACCTTTACGCAGGTTTTCAGAAAGACAACATCTTATGTAATCACAGAACATTATCGAAACCAGGAAACTGACATTGGTACAATACTAGTTAGACTATAGGGCTTATTCATATTTCATTATTTTCTATGTGCACTCATTTGTTTCTTGGTGTATTGGATGATACCATGAAATTTTATCACATGTACAAGTTCATGTAACCACTGCACGATCAAGGTACAGATTGTTTCATTATGGCGAAGAAATTCCTTTGTAGTCACATCCTCTTGCTGGCCATAAACCCTGAAAACTAATGATTTTGTCTGTAGCACTGTAATTTTGGAATTTCAAGAGTGTCATAAACCACACAAGCTGTTGTGGGTAGAAATCCTTTGTTCCTTTTTAATTGTTTACCAGTATTTCATTGTATAGATGTAGCACAGTCTGTTTACCCATTTACTTGTCAAAGGATATTTGGATTGTTAGTATTTTTGGCTATTCAAAATAAATCTGTTACAATATTCACGTATGGGTTTTTCTAGAGACTGTTAAGTTTTCATTTCTGTCTGATTAAGTATCTAGTGTGTGATCACTAGATTATATGGTACGTGTACCTTTAACATTGTAAGAAACTGCCAGATCATGTTCCAGAGTTGGGTTTCCCACTTTACATTCCTACCAGCAGAGTATGAGATGCAGTTTCTCTGCATCCCCACCAGCACTTGGTGTCATCACACACATTTGTTACCTCAATTTGTATTGGTCTGATATTTCTCTAAGAGGAGATTCTGATTGTGCATTTAACAGAAATACCACAGAAGTGATACTGTGTCCTTATCAGTAATTATATGATGTCTGTCTGTTCCATTACTGGTTCTATTAACTCTGATCCTGTTAAGGTGGTACCTGCAAGATTTCTCCTCTGCAAACTTACTACTTTTCCCTTTTAGAGAAAATTAAAGTTTTGTTTAGATACCTGTTCTTGTAGTCTCTGTTCTAAACAGTTTAATAATTCAACTGTATCTCTAGTACCCAGAGCTGTCAGCTCAGTCTGAAACGCGGCTAATAAAACACTGTGCTCCTTTAAGAAAACTTGTTGAAGGGCAAAGAGAAGTTCACCTCTCCAGTCTGAGAAGCTCTCCTGAGCTTGCGAACTATCATAAACCTAAGGGAACACAAATAATAAGTTAGTTTTCAAATTAGCATCCTTTTAAAGTATTCCAAAAATACTAATCTATTAACCAAAATAAATATTAATAGCCTAAGATGGTAAAAATTTACTTTCAAGTATAAAAGTACGTATAGTAATCCATGTGAAAACACATAAAAGATAATTTAATTTATAAAGTGCATTGTTACCATCACAAATAATATAAAACTATTTAGATATTTAATATTCTTTGGGTACCTCAGCTTCCCTTTGCACTTGCATTTTGGTAATTAAATCCTTAAGAGATGAGATTGTACTGAGGTAAGCTCTTCTCTCCTCTCGCCAAGATTCTGAAAGCTGGTGAACAGAATGGTCTTCTCCGTCACTATAGGGAGACTCTGTGAGAGAAAGCACTTGCATGCCCTCATTATGGACAGCTCTCAGTAATCCCTAGAAACGAAATCCCAAAAGTCAGAATTATGACAACTTGTTCAAAGACTGAAAAATTACAAAGAGAAATGAATTTAAAGCAAGATAGCTTTATCTAGTTATACTGATTTAGAAAATCCATTGAGAAAACTCCAGCCCAACATTACGGAATGCCTTCTTCCTATGAAGCAGTAAGCTGACTTTTCAATAGCTCTCGTCCCCAAGTTCCTCTATACAGCCAATGTATTCTTGCTAGGTTTGGCATTGATCTGACCAAAAGACATACACGGGAAATAACTTCTACTCTTTGAGACTCCTATAATAATTGTGGCAAATAAAAACACTGAGAATGAGAATTATTATAGGAAAACATTTTCATAACCATTAAATATGTATATTACCCTTTAATATCTATGAAATATTGAAATAAAATAGATCCCTAAGCTGAGTGTGGCGGCTCATGCCTATGATCCCAGTGACTTGGGAGGCTGAGGCAGGAGAATTGCTTGCAGCCAGTTCCAAGACCAAGCTGGTGCTTGGGCAACATTAATAAGAACAGTCTCTAAGAAAATAAATAGAGAAAATAAAATTTAAAAAAAGACAAAAAATATTAGGCAGGCACAATTGCATATGCCTGCAGTCCCAGCTACTTGGTAGGCTGAGGCAGGAAGATTGCTTGACGTCAAAAGTTTGAGGCTGTCCTGAGTTACAATCATGTCACTGCACTCCAGCAGCATGGGAGACAGAGTAAGACCCATCTACTTAAAAAGAAAAACAAAAACAACAAGCCATACCAGATCCTCAGGGCTCCTTTTTAACTATGCAATTCTCTCTTCAGAGGCGATCTCACAATATAGCTTCTAATAAACTACTGTGTTCAATAAGAAAATACTGGTTAAGTTAGTAAAAGATAACTATCTTTTAGTACCTTTATTTTCTTTGGAAAGGAATCTGTTGAACTTTCACCTTCTTCTCCTCGGCCTTCTAATGCTGTGTCAAATCCCTGACTATGTGTAAGATAAATTCCCTGGCCCCAGTCTGATCCAGAATCTAAAATAAAAGAAATGATTTCCTGTTAAAAAAAGGAATAAGAAAAACAGTCCCTTGCCTCTAAAACAGCATTTTAAAAACAAATATTATAATCATCCCAGAAATGTATATAACTTACCACTGGAAGATATTTCTCTAGTTTGGTAAGTGTCAGAATGTGTTAATTCAGGAACAGAGGATCCCTAATAAGAAAAAACAAAAAAAAAAAATTTTTTTTTTTTGCTCTAATAAAAATAAAATCCAATAAATAATTTTCTTATTTTCTAATGCTGTCATAAAAAAAGAAATCAATGACAGATTTAGTCATACCTTTCACAATAAATGAAACTATCCAGTTTATAGCAAGTCTGTATTTTTTCTTCATGGATATTGCCATAAGAAGAGATAATCATGAATTAGGAAATAACAGGTTCAAAATGTACACAGGAATTTAATAAATTATCTAACTCCACATAATGGAAAGATTTAAAAATAATAAAAAAAAACATAATAATAGTATTATAAGGAAGAGACTGGGGTGGTGCCTGTGGCTCAGAGGAGTAGGCGCCAGCCCCATATGCCAGAGGTGGCGGGTTCAAACCCAGCCCTGGCCAAAAACTACAAAGAAAGAGACTGCCTCAGTGTTTTTTTTTTTTTTTTAATTTTGTCTTAGGAAACATACAACCTTCCAAATCTGAACCATGAAGAAACAGAAACCCTGAATAGACCAACAAGTAGTGAGATTGTATCCATTGTAAAAAATCTCCCCCACCAAAAATAGCTCAGGCAGAGGGATTAATAACCTAATTCCCCTAGACTTATAAAGAATTCCTCCTGAAACCATTCCAAAAGACTGAGAAGGAGGGAATCCTCTCTATCCAACTCATTCTAAAAAACCAGTATCACCCTCATCTCAAAGTTAGCAAGTGATGCGGCAACAAAAACAAAAAGAAAACTACAGACTAGTATCTCTGATGAACACAGGTGCAAAAATCCTTAACAAAATACTAGCAAATTGAGAAAGTAACTGAATCCAATAGCACATCAAAGGCTACTTTACCACAATCAATCCTGGGAATACAAGAATGGTTATATTGACACTAGTCAATAAATGTGATTCACCACATAAACAGAACAAAAAAATACCCCATATGATCATGTTAACAGATTCAGAGAAAGCATCTGAAAAACTCCAGAATACCTCCATGATACAAACCCCGAAAAAACTTAGCATAGAAGGAACACTCAAAATAATAAAAGCAACATATGACAAACCATAGCCAACATTATACCGAATGGCAAGAAGCTGAAAGCAGTCTCTCCAAGAACCGGAACAAGTCAAGGCTGCTCACTTTCACCACTTCTACTCAACATAGTCCTGGAAGTCCTAGGCAGAGCCATCAAGTAAGAGAAAGAAATAAATGGCATCCAAATTAGAAAAGAAGTCAAATTATCTGTTTACTGATGATATGAACTTATGCCTAGAAAACCTTGAGGACTCCTCCAGATGTCCAGATGGGATAAACGAATTCAGTGAAGTCTCAGGTTATCAAATCAACAAAAATTGACAGCATTTATATACACCAAGAATGCCCACGCTGAGAACCAACTCGAGAACTGAATCCTGTTCACAATAGCTGCAAACAAACAAACCTAGGACTATATTTAACCAAGGACATAAAAGATCTCTATGAGGAGAACTGCAAATCACTGATGAAAGGAACTGCAGAGGACACAAATGGAAGAACATCCCATGTTCATTGGAAAAATGTTAAAATGACCAAACTGCCCAAAGGTAATTCCTATCAAAATACCAACATCATTTTTCATAGAATACAAAAGAAATGAAATAAATTAGAAAGAACAATTCTGAAATTCATGTGGGGCTTGCTGTCCATAGCACAGTGGTTACAGCACCAGCCACATACACCAAGGGTGGTGGGTTCAAACCTGGCCTGGGCCAGCTAAACAACTGCAACAAAAAAATAGCCAGGTGTTGGGCAGGTGCCTGTAGTCCCAGCTATTTGGGAGGCTGAGGTAAGAGGATCACTTAAGCCCAAGAGTTGGAGGTTGCTGAGAGCTGTGACACCACGGCACTCTACTGAGGGTGACACAGTGAGACACTGTCTCAAAAAAAAAAAAAATTCATGTGGGAGCAAAAAAGGAGACTGAATAGCCAAAGCAATCATAAACAACAAAGAACAAATCTGGAGGCATCACATTACCTGACTTCAAATTACACTACCAGGTTATAGTAACTAAAATAGCATGGTACCAGCATAAGAGTAGACACATGGATCAATGGAACAGAACAGAGAACCCAGAAAGAAAGTCATATACCTAAAACCAACTGATTTTAACAAGGAGACAAAAACGTACACTGGGGAAAAGATACCCTATTTAATAAATGACGCTGGGAAAATTAGATGGCCACATGCAGAAGAATGAAACTACATTCCTATCTCTTACCATATATAAAAATTGACTCGAAATGGAGTAAAGACTTAAATGTGAAAGCCCTGACGCCATAAACATTCTAGAAGAATAGAAAACTCTATTGGACATGGCCCTAGGCAAAAAATTTATAACTAAGATGCCAAAAAGAAATGCAACAAAAAAAGACAAATCATCCTTAAAACTAAAAAGCTTCTGTACAGCAAACGAAGTGATCAAAAGAGCAAACTGACAACCTACAGAACGGGAGAAAATATTTGTAAAATACATCTGAATAAAGGACTACTACCTAGAATCTAGAAGGAGCTTGAAGAATTCAACAAGAAAAAAACAACCAACCCCTTAATAAAGTGGGCAAATGATTTTGCAGGCATTTTGCAAAAGAAGATACATAAATAGTTAACAAACATATGAAAACAATGCCCCAAATCACTAATTATCAGAGAAATGCAAATTAAAACCACAATGAGATGCCATCTTACTATGATTAGAATGGCCATTGTTAGAAAGATGTTGGCGTGGATGCAGCAGAAAAGGGGAACGCTTATTACTGTTGATAGGAATGTAAATTAGTACGGCCTCCATGGAAATCAGTATGGAGATTTCTCAAAGAACTAAAAGTTGTTCTGCTATTTAATCCTGAAATCCTACTACTGGGTATCTAGCCAAAGGAAATAAAATTACATCAAAAAGACATCTGCACTCGCATTACTGCAGCAGGATTCACAATCGCAAAGACATAGAATCAACCGAAGTGCCCCGCATGCAGCACTACTCAGCCATAAGAAAGAATGCAATTATACCTTTTGCAACAACTTGGATGGAATTAGATGAGGGGGTAAGGGTTGAAAAATCAGCTCTGATGTACAATGTATACTATTTGGGTGACAGATGCACTAAAAGCCTAGATTTCATCACTATAAAATATTTACATGTAATGGAATTCAACTTGTACAATCTAAATCTGCTGAAATAATAAAAGAGAATATTGAACTCTCCCCATTATAAAACAAAATACCTCTTTAGTTCTCACACACTGTATCACTGCCTTCAGTGTAGCACATTCCTCTGTCAGTAACTGAACAGCAACATCATGTTCTCTCTTTAAGGTTTCCGTTTCTGAAATATGTCTGGATTCCATATCCAAAATTTCAGCAGCATGTAGTTCTCGCATTTGCTCAATTTTTTCAGTAAACTGACTGATGATTTCAGTGATATCTTCTGATTCGCTCTGCAAATCAATCTGGATTCCTATATTTCTTGCAGGAACTTGTGGAGTCTGATTGCTGCTATTGACCTTGATGGTCCCCTCAGTCTGGGATGCAGAACTTTTACCCACTTTAATAGGAAGTGGCTCTAATATGCAGACCTTCCTGTTTTCTTGTACTTCAGTCTCATCTTCTTTATTGACAAAGTGGGATAATTTCTCTTCTGCCTCTGCAAGTTGATCCCTAACTTGGCTTAAATCTTTCTGAAGAGATGCCAGATTTGTTTCTTTTACCTAAAATGTAAGGAATAGAACAGTAAAGAATTAAATTAAAAAATTTCCATATTAAATGTCAAATTAGGCCAGATGTGATGGCTCAGGCCTTATAATCCTAGCACTCTGGGAAGCTGAGGCGGGTGGAATGCCTGAGCTCAGGAGTTCGAACCAGCCTGAGACAGAGTGAGACCCCATCTCTAAAAAATAGCCGTGCATTTGTGGTGGGTGCCTGTAGTCCCAGCTACCTGGGAAGCTGAGGCAAGAGAATTGTTTAAGCCCAAGAGTTTGAGGTTACTGTGAGCTGTGACGCCACAGCACTCTACTGCACCATAGTGAGATTCTGTCTCAAAAAAACAAAAAAACCCAAAACAGTCAAATTTCAAGGCAGGGGGAGAGTGCAATTTGACTTTGTCTCAAAAAAGAAAAAAAAAAGTCAAATTTAAAGGCATGGGGAGAGTATAATCTGTAGTACTATGTTCACTTTCCTTAGAGTATTAGGAAAAACATTTCAGAAACACTCAACTATAATGGTATGTATGTATGGTCACAGATAACTACAGAAGGAAAATAATCTTACCACTTTCTACTTTTGCTTCTTTTTTCTCCTTCATTAACAGACTAGACATTAAAAGTATCCTCCTAAGAAAGATTGCCAGAAAACCAAGCAAGAAGATGGTGGTAAATAAATTCCTAACACTGGGATTTTTCATTGAAGATTTTATGTAGCTTTTCAATTATAGATCTGAGTTTGTTTATAGAGAACAGAATATACTTTGCAATGAAATCAAGATAAACAGGAATAAGTGAATTACAAGCTTTATTACTTTTCTTATTAAAAGCTCTTCTTGAAGTTTTTCTGCCTTTTCTTTGTAACTGGCAAGTTCTTCTTTGGTAGCCACTGATTTGGCTTTAAGGACCTCAAGTTCTCCCCCAAATCCACTTTCTTCATTGGTATTAATTAGCTCAGTAGTTGTCTGAAAGGTAGTGAAAACATAAAAAACACATCATTTAAAAAAATATGGGTACATTCAAGGCACTGCTACATTCTAATAAAACTTTCCCAGGAGTGACGACTTACAAATAAAAGGGGTTGCAATGATCAAAGTTCTTTCAACAAACAGGAAAAGTTTTTCAGAATCATCACCTCACATTCTTGAGACAATGATTCTCTCCTTGAGAAAAGAATGAGGTTTTTCAATAAATTAAAAATAAATCATGCCATTAATATATATATTAAAAATAAAAAAATTATTATTATTAAATTTTTTTTTTTTTTGCAGATTTTGGCCGGGGCTGGGTTTGAACCCACCACCTCTGGCATATGGGGCCAGTGCCCTACTCCTCTGAGCCACGGGTGCCACCCATAAAAAATTTAAAAATTATTAAGGAAAATATTTTTGTGACCATTTAAAAGTGCTTCATATTTGTTTCACTTTGCTCAAAAGGAACCAGGTGTAATTAAGATATTTCTTAGAGGTAGAAAGTCACATTATTCTAATTATAAGTTTATTACTTATAGTAATTTGTAGTTCAAATAAGCTAAGAGGAAAAAGTCAAGTAAATGGAATTATAGAACTGTGACTTAGTAATTGCCTTGTGTTTAGGTAAGACCATACTTCTAATATTTAAAATTGCAAATTTACAAAGTGAGAATTAAAAAAATACCTCTGTCACATCTGTTATATGTTAAGAAATAACTACAATTGCAGGTATTATGTAAGTATACTTACAGAGGTCAAATACAAATTTTTACCAAAAAAAGGATGAAATCTTATTATAAGGTAAAAAATTTGTAACAAAAAAATTGTCACCCACACATTAATTCATTAGATACTAATATATTTTTTTCTCTAAAGTCTGTCTGTAATCTTTGCCAAAAATAACATATTTTGATACTTTTTATTACTTTAAAGGCATGATAACATAACATGCACATTGTAAGGAAATTAAGGAAAAAAATCCCATACAAGTCCTAGAGGACATTTGCTAAACTTAATGTTTCTGTATTTCTTCAGACTGCTATGGACGATGAAATAAATATCATGTTTGAAGACCACAAAATATAGCCAGCATCCATTATTCTAGTGATAATAAGGTTACTAAACAGTGTTGTTAAGTTTGGCCTGAGGCTGCCTCTATACCTTGAGCTCTTATGTAAGAAACTGTTATCTGACTTAGGAGTGTGTAACCAAATTGAAAACAGCTGATTCTCAGCCATTCCCAAGCAGCTAACTGATCAGACCATGTCCAAATAAAGGAGACATTTAGCGGTAACAAATCAAGCTATTTCTGTACTTTACTTAAGAGTTCTGTCAGTAAATACCCACTGTCCTCTACTGTATAGCAGAGATTTGGGAAACTCTTCTGGTTTTGAGTGCTGCCCAATTCATAAATTGTTCTTTACTCAAATAAATTTATTTAAAATTATTCATAGTTTGCCTAAAGTTTTTCTTTCACAACATTGTATTTTTACAAAACATCCTTTGGTATAAATTGTTAGATGTAAAAAGGACACTATGTTTAATTTAATAAATAGGCAGTTTAAAGAATAAAGGAAAGAGTTTGAGGCATTTACAGGTAAAAAATAAAGTAAGAAACTAACCTCGAGAACTTCAAAATCTCCTTGAGGGCTCCTTTTTCTTTCTTTCCCTTCCTGTTTTTTCTCATTCTCCTCCAACAGCTTCTGTAGTTCTAGCAGCTTCTTTTCTTTTACCAAAGCATTTTTCTGTGCAATCTCTATGTGTTCTTTTTCTAAAATCAAATTAGAGTGTATTTCAACCACCTGGCTTTCTAATTCTGATATTCTCAAGGTTAATGCTGATACATCTGACCCAATTTTGATTTCTGTTAGTTGATTTAAATTCTGTTCATTTGCCCTTGCAGGTTTGGATGACACTGCCTGTCTATCCTGACAGAACTTTGCATATTCCTGAATGGCCTCAAGTTGGGCTTGACTCACAAGGGCAGCAGCTACTTTTTCCTCAAGAATTTTCTGCAGGTTTAAAATCTTCTTTTGAAGCATCTCTGTTTCAGACTGACCTTGCTCTTGCATGTCTTTTATTTGTTGGTGACACTGGATAAGTTCTAAGTCCTTTGCACTAACAGTGCTCTCAAGTTGTAGCAACTTTTTCCCCAAATTACTTATGGAAACTTTGCTGTTTTCTTCAAAAGATTTGAAGTAAGTCTGATTTTCTTGGGGTGTAGGATTGTCCTCAGTAAGAACTACTTCTAGTGCAGACTTGCTTTTGCTCAGATCATCTATAGTCACGTCAACACTCTCCTTTGGTGCGCTTTGGACTTTTTCCGTATTTTCACATTCTCTCTTTAAGTTGCATAATTCTTGTGTTAGCAGATTCATTTTAAAATTGGTTTCCTTAAGTACATTTCTCATGAAGGTCATTTCTTCATTAGCAGCTTCTAGTTGCTTTTCCAAAGCTAGCTTTTCAGCTGTAACTATATCCAATTGATGTTTTAAACTGTCTGCTTCTTCTGGAAAAGAATTAGGATCCACTGATGTTTTCTGTCCAATATTCCCCAATTCCTGTTGTAGTTTTTCTATCACTTCGTTGAGCTGCTCTATTTCTTCTTCTCTATTTTTCTTCAAACATTCTTGATCACTCTTCAAACATTCTATCTGGATTTCAAGATGCCTTATTAAGTCATTTTTCTCTTCAATAACCTATCATTTAATGAAAAAGATAACATACATAATAAATACGTATTTATATTTTGGAAGCTGTAATTTATTTTAGGCAGGACTTTAAAGAGATTACTAGTTCTCAGACATACTACCTTACTTTAATTCAATACAGACAACACCTTCTACATCATATGAAACAAAGACTTTATTTAGAACTTCATTCAGAAAGTTAAATGTAAAGTGACTTATACTTTTAGTAGCTGATTTCCTATTAGAAAAACAGTCAGTATCTACATCCATTTTCTGTTTATTTTTTTGAGCTCTGTCTTCCTGGGCTAGAGTATAGTGGTGTGATCTCACTGCATCTTCATATTCCTGGCTTAAGCAATCCTCCTGCCTCACCCTCCCAAGTAGCTGGGACTGTAGGTGCATCCAGCTAATTTTTCTATTTTTTTGTAGAGATAGGGTCTCACTCTTGCTCAGGGTGGTCTTGAACTCCTAGCCTCAAGTAATCCTCCTGCCTTGGCCTCCCTCTATCAATATGTCTTAATTGAATTCACAATCACCAAGATGTGGAATCAACCCAAGTGCCCATCAACACATCAATGTTATTAATATGGTATATGTATACCATGGAATACTATTCAGTCATAAAAAAGATGGAGGCTTGACATCTTTTATATTAACCTGGATGAAGCTGAAGAACATTCTACTTGTAAAGTACCACATGAATGGCAAATCAGATATGCAATGTACTCAATTCTAATATGAAACCTGGATGAACAAATACATGCACATACAGGAGGAAAAGCAAAATTAAACTCAAGCTGGGGGGAAGGGGTATGGGAAAGAGGGAGAGGAAAAGAGGAGGAGGAGGAGGGGACTGGTGTACTGTCAATGTGCACAATGTATGGGTATCTGGCGCGCCTCCTGGGTGAGGGGCATGACTACAACCTGGACTCTATCTAACAAATGCAACCAATGTAACCTAATCATCTGTACCCTCATATTAACCTGAAAAAAAAATTGTAAAAATTTCATTAAAAAAATGTTGTAATTGAAAAGGATGAAGTACTGAAATAAAGTCTCTAATAAGTTGTACACAAAGCTAATTAACTCATATTAAGTAGAAGTATTTATAATAGATTTGATTATAATATGATAAAATCTAAGTCATAAAGCTTCCCAGAAAAACATTAAAATCCTTTGACAGTATCAAGAGGAAGGCAGGGGAGACTTTACCTCTTTCATGTTTACATGGATGGAGCTGGAACATATTCTTCTTAGTAAAGTATCTCAAGAATGGAAGAAAAAGTACCCAATGTACTCAGTCCTACTATGAAACTAATTTAGGGTTTTCACATGAAAGCTATAACCCAGTTACAACCTAAGAATAGGGGGAAGGGGGAAAGGGAGGGGAGAGAGGGAGGAGGTGGGTAGAGGGAGGGGGATTGGTGGGATTACACCAGCGGTGCATCTTACAAGGGTATATGTGAAACTTGGTAAACGGTCTAATGAATGATGCCCCATGATTATATCAATGTACACTGCTATGATTTAATAAAAAAAATAAAAATAAAAAAAAAAGAAGAAGGCAGCCACGCTCACCACTATACCACCAACACCAGCCCAACAATATTAGAAGGAACAAAAATATTCACAGATTACTAAACCTTTGCTTCTTATAAATTAACATTAATGGCTAAAAGAGAATTCAGAGTTACCTGGTTTTTAAACTTAGTGTAAAACTGAAAATTATAACTATTTTGCCCTTTCAAATTCTGGCTCATATTAATTTCAGCTAATAACCAATTGTAAATGAATATACCTTGTTATCTGTTGTACTTTTAAGTTGCTGCCGAAGGTTTGCAGTTTGCTCATTTAATTGGTCAATTTCAAGCTCTTTTTCCTGAATTATTTGAGTAAATTTCCCAAATAGCACATGTTGGTCCTTAGTAGACATAGGACCAGATTCCTTTATAACAAATCCCAGTTTCTCCATTTCATCCTAGGGATAAAAATAACCATAAAAGTTGAACGTATCATTACATGTCATTTTGAGAACATTCTTTCAATTAACTCTTAATATGGTGCATATTAGGTACAAATGAAAAAAATCAGAAGTATCATATGGTTATTATAAATCAATAATTTTAAAAATATTTGATAAAAGCTCTCAACATTTTTCACTTATGATGAATTCAAATGTTTAGGTTGGGCTGAAAATAAGTTTCATGCAAATCTGTTTGCCCATTAATGTATTATTTAGTAGCTGGATTTAGCAAATGCTTAATAAGCTATACAGAACCAAAACTCACTTATTTATACGCAAAAGCTTTCTAAACTAATTACCTTAAATAATTTATGTTCTTGTTCTAGTTCTTGTAGACGGGTAGTAGACTCCTTTTTCTGTATTTCTAATTGCATATGTAGTTGCTGAACTTCTTCATTCTTGTTTTCCAGTTCTTCTCTAAATTGTTCTAATTGTTCTTCTAAGTTAGTGATCTTTAATATCAAAATTATCAAAAGAAGAGAGAAAGATGTTTATACAAGTATTTATCAAGACAGAATGAAGAGTGCTATTAACTTTGCAAAGTACAAATGCTTAAAATGAGTCGTAAGAATAAAAGAAATGTGATTTTTCTAAGCCGAGTACACCTGTGCAAGTCCTAGAAATGCTCAAACTGAACATCCTTAAACTATTCTACTCAAAGCAGAGACGTTTTGAAGAAAGATAAAAGGAGCCAATTCCTACCTAAAATATCCTCTCATGAAGCAAAAAAGTTGTAGAAGGGGAAGAGTCCACATACTAAAACTTAAGTTTAACTTAGTTGCTATCAAAAGACTCTAAAAACTATAGAATTAAGTCAGTTATTTTAGACACCAAGTAAGACTAGTTTGATTTAGTCTAGTAAAATCTAATTAACCCACTCCAGGTTTGGGTGCCACGTGGGCTGTTAAGCAGAGAGAAGCAGAGGTAGAAACTAAAACCAAGAGATCCTTAGGTCTGAATTACAGAAAACCTTAGGGTAACTTCACACAATTTTAGTTGAAAATCAGAGTGCCCCTATGGGTACAACAGTAGACATTTATTTGTCTATTTATTTCTGAAGATGGACTGTCAATAATGGCAAAGCCACTGATCACTGATAGTTATACAGCAACTGAGACTAATGACAGATATTAAGAACTAGATTCTTAATTTAAGAGACAGGGTCTTGCTTAGTTTCCCAGTGGCAGTGGCACGACCATAGATCAATGCAACCTCAAACCCCTATGCTCAAGTGATCCCCTGCCTCAGCTTCCCAAGTAGCTTGGATGCTGGGACTACAGACACACACTACCACTCCTGGCTAATTTCTTCTTCTTCTTCTTCTTTTTTTTTTTTTGTGAGATGGGGTCTTCCTGTGCTGCTTAGATTGGTCTCAAACTCCTGACCTCAAGAAATCTTCCTACCTCCGATTCCAAAGTGCTAGGATTATAGGTGTGAACCATCATGCACCACCAAGAACTAGTTATTTTTATATTACAAAATTGGTTTGACTGTAGACAGCAACAGTCATTTTGGTCACTTGTTTGCAGCTACTTAATAAATACTAAATGAATAGATTTCTCAATATGTACTTAATTGCTGATTAAAAAGCAACCTAAGATACAAGAGTAGCATTTAGTGGCAGCCTCAGAGAGCAGCCTATAAATCATTTAGAGCCTCAGAAGCTGAAAGAGGGCAGATGCTAATCATCTGTTGACATACTACAAAATTAGAATATTATAGCACTGACAAGGCAAGACCTTGAGAATCAGCTTAAAATTTCTTAGAAATAGGGCGGCGCTTGTGGCTCAGTTGGTAAGGCGCCGGCCCCATATACCAAGGGTGGCGGGTTCAAGCCCGGCCCCGGCTGAACTGCAACAACAACAACAAAAAAAATAGCCGGGCGCTGTGGCGGGCGCCTGTAGTCCCAGCTACTCGGGAGGCTGAGGCAAGAGAATCGCTTAAGCCCAGGAGTTGGAGGTTGCTGTGAGCCGTGTGACGCCACGGCACTCTACTGAGGGCCATAAAGTGAGACTCTGTCTCTACAAAAGAAAAAAAAAAAAAAAATTTCTTAGAAATAGTTATCAATACTAGTAGTAATAGCATTTCCAATTTACTGCTAAGCAATGTACAAAGTGCTTTATATATATTATTTTCTTAAAACCCTATGAGATCTGTCCTATGATAATGCCAACTTTAGACATGAGGAAGAGAATCACAGAGGACTAACTTGCCTTGAGGTCACATGGCTCCTATGTGGTAGAGCCAGCTTTTGACCCTGGGAAGATTACTTCTGGAGATTTCTGTTCTAAACTATCATTTATCCTGTTTCTAATAACTAATGTCTGAAAATTTTGCTATAATACTGGTATTAAACTCAGTAGACACTGAAATACATTTGGTGGTTAAGCATATATATAATTATCAGGTTGCTGAACACTATAATGACTATATTTTCTTCAAAGTTATCTAACATAATAGTATTTCTAATGTTCTTTATCTTTCTACAACTACTTGTGATGACCAGGTATTATTTTAAAATCAACACATACATAGTTATTTAAGTTCAAAATTAATACCCAATCTCATGTGCCATTTACCTGTTTTTTTTATACAACAATTTATGACCAAATTCCTAGCTCTGTGGTCTAATGCCTCAGTCACTACTCAGTTACCCGTGGAATAGACCTGGTACCATACAGGATCAGGTTAGAGGGATAGCATGTCACGTCACACCCTAGACTTGTATTTTAACAAAAGCCCCAGGATATTCACATGCACATTAAAGTTAGAGAAGCCCTAGCTGAAAGCACTAACTTTCTTGTCCTAAGAAGCTGACATTTCAATCCCCAAAACTGTCACTGCAGGGCCATCCTTTCCTCCTATTCAGCCAGATTCCAGTGCAGTCCAGGCTCTCTTCTTAGTGAGTTGGTAACAACCCAATACTAGAACACTATTATTAAAGTTTGAAACTAGAAACTGGTAGCTATTGTTTTTTTTTGTTGTTAAATTTATTTGGATTTTATTAATTTGTACCCAAATTATTTGTTTCCTTTCTGTAAAAGTATTCTTTACTCGTTAAATGCATATATGTCTCCTTAATTAGACAGTGGATTCCTTAAAGTCCAGTACTGGACAACAGTGCTCTCATGAGTTAAGAGTTTAATAAATGTTGAATGGTAGTATGAAATACTTCTTACTGACAAGACCAAACAGGCCCCAGTGCTTTTGGCAGTGCAGTATCACAGGGCTTCCTGCTCAGAGAAATGTGAGAAGAATTCTTGCTCAACCACTTAGTGTGCGACCATGAGCAAGTCACATAACTTCTCTTAAGACTCAGTTTATACATCTGCGAACCGGAGAAAATACAGCTTGTCCCCAGGGAAAGTGTAAGGATTAATGGTATAAGGCATTTAAAACACTTAGTACTCTGTAGTAAAACAGCCCTCAAGAAAATTATTATTTTTGCTATCTGTAAGCAAGATTTCATTAGCTCTATAAAGAGCTAAAATCTTTTGTATCTTTTTCAGGGACAGTCTTTTTTTTTTTTTTTTTTTGGCCGGGGCTGGATTTCAACCTGTCACCTCTGGTACATGGTGCCGGTGCCCTACTCCTTTGAGCCACAGGCGCTGCCCCATCTTTTTCTAAAAGAAATATCTATTTCTCTCTCCATTAATCCCTTTCTCCTATAATCCCCAAACTCCTTTCTTTTAAAGTTTTCTTCTCTTTTTATTCTTCCTGCATTTCTAAATATTCTTAAAATAAACTAAATAAACTGAAAAAATATTTTACAGGCCAAGTGTGGTATCTCATGCCTGTAATCCTACCACTTCAGGAAGATGAGGTGGAAGGATCACCTGAGGCCAGGAATTTGCAACCAGCTTGGGCAACATACGAGATTCTGTCTCTACAAAAAATTAAAAAATTAGCCTGGTAGCACAAACCTGCAGTCCCAGCTATTTGGGGGACTGAGGCAGAGGGACTGCTTGGGCCCAGGTTTCAGTGACCTATGACTATATAACTACGCTGCAGCCTAGCTGACAGAGGAAGACCTTGTTTTTCTTTCTTTCTCTTTTTTTTTTTTTTTTAAAGAAAAGGTCTATAAAAATTTAGGCTCTGAGAGTAGTGGAGAAGTAGTTAAATAGAATAACATATAGGATCTGCAACACAGTGGCTCACGCCTATCATCCTAGCACTTTAGGAGGCTGAGGTGGGAGAATCACTTCAGGAAAGGAGTTTGAGACCAGCCTGAGCAAGACTCTGTCTCTAAAATTAGCTGGATGTTGTGGCAGGTGCCTGTAGTCCTAGCTACTTGGGAGGCTGAGGCAAGAGAATCACTTGAGCACAAGAATTTGAGGTTGCTGTGAACTATGACACCATGACACTCAACTGGGGGTGACAAGTGAGACTCTGTCTCAAAAAAAAAAAAAGAAATACGTGTGTGTGTGTATATATAAAATTATCCTGAGTATTAATAGTCAAAGATGTAATTTTTAAAAATTTAAATTTTATTTTATGTAAATTTTAAAAATATGACATAGCTAGATAATGTTGTATTGTAATTTGTTTTAGAAAAACTATTAGTAGACAAAAGCTTAAATAAATTATAAATTATTTAGGAAGTTGAAATTACCACTGTCCTAAATGTAGATTTTCTTTTTTTGGAAGGGAAAATACAGGAGAACTTTATATAATACTTTACTACTAATCTCTTCTTTTAAGAATACATTTATTATAGCCTGGCATTGTGGCAGGTGCCTGTAGTTTCAGCTACTTGGGAGGATGAGGCAAGAAAATCGTTTAAGCCCAAGAGTCTGAGGTTGTTGTGAGCTATGATGCCACAGCACTCTACCGAGGGCAACATAGTGAGACTCTGTCTCAAAAAAAGAAAAAAAAAGAATACATTTATTATATTGTAAAACAGCACTATTATAATCTCCCAGGGCAATACAACTTAAAAAAAAAAAAAAACCCTGCAGCAAAGCAGCAATAACTCAATGTTCATGCCATGGTTAGGAGAAAAGAAAGATGTGCCTTTTGTCCTAACATTACTATACTTCTCTGCCCGGCTCTTCACACCTGCTAAATTGGCCCTATTTATGACCCTCTAAACTTCCTGCTTTAAGGACTTTACACTTACTTGCTCACATGTTGATTGCCTTCAAAGTCAATTTAGGCACTAAGCCGAGAAACAGCATGAACTCTGGTTTTAGATTATACTCCATTCCAATCAAATGACTACTATCAGGTAACTGATTTAAAATATTTGAAACTACATTTTGTCACTTAAAAATAAACTCCTTACCTCTTTTTCCTTTCTGTCTATGGCATCTCGCTCAGCCTGCAGTTGTACTTCCAGTGACAATTCTGATTTAGCAGCTCCGAACTGTTTTTGGTCCTCTACCTTTAAATATATACAAACTTTCTCAAATTGTTAAACATTAAATTTTGATTATGCCTGTTTTGGGCAGAAGCAGCAATTCTCTTTCTTTTATTAGGAGTAGAAAATCTACATTAGTGAATAATCAAAAGATTACAGATATTTATTTCTGAATGCATAAATTCAAACAGAAATCTATCTATCTAACCACTTGCCAAGTTTTCTTATCTTGCTCTTTTATTCATTTTTGCTTTCGGACACACAATGGGGATGGATTGTACTACTGCTTAGTTTAGGGTACAGCATCAGCTTAAACTGGTGTCCATTGTTCACTAAGCTATTATTGATGATTAAAAGAGTAATTACTTCTTCTGGTTCAACTAACCTTTTCTCAGGACTGAGATATGTAAGCAACGTTTGGAAATAAAACTAAACAGAAATGATTATGATGTTAACAAAAAGACAAAGATATACACTTCATATTTTACATATAATATCAAGCACTCAATAATGTTTTCTTTAAAAGGACTAATGTTTGTGTAACTGAGGTAATCTTGATTAAAACTCTCAATTTGCCCAAATAAAATGGCATACCTTTTGAAAAGTGTCTGCACTAACGAGTAAGGCTTGCTCCAGTTCCCTTACTCTGAACTCCAGTTTCTCAATTTCTTCATTTCGTTCTTGTATGTCTCTTTGAAGCTGCTCTTTAGAGAGCAAAAGCTCACTGCACTTATCTGTTTTTTCTTTCAGATGATTTGTTAACTGTTCCACCTGAAATACATGAAGCAAAAATTATAATTGAAACAAAATTCAGCAAGCTCCTAACTACAGGTTGAGGATCCCTAATTTCACATCTCTGAAATCTGAAATGCTCTAAGATGAAACTTTGTAGAGATGAGGTCTTCCTATGTTGCCCAGGGCAGATGGAGTGCAGGGGCTACCCACAGGCTATTCATAGGTGCCATCATAGCGCACTCACTACAGCCTCAAGTTACACAGATGCTCCTTGCCACCCTGTATTCTCATCTCTTCTGAGCTGATGGAATATATAGATGTAAAAAGTGACTGTTTTCAAATTATAATCCATAAAAGGTTTTTTTTTTTTTTTTTTTTTTTCAGTTTTTGGCCGGAGCTGGGTTTGAACCCACCACCTCCAGCATATGGGGCCGGTGCCCTACCCCTTTGAGCCACAGGTGCCTCACCATAAAAAGTTTTTTTAGGTCATTTTATCTCATGGAAGAGTAAGGAAAAGTAGTACGCAAATTTTTTTTCTTTATTAGGTCTCAGTGTGATGTAGTGGGATCAAGTGATCTTCCTGCCTCGGCCTTCCAAGTAGTTGAAGTTACAGAGTCACAGGCCATCATGCCTGGCTCAAAATCTGAAACTTTCTGAGTGCTGATATGATATCCAAATGAAAAGCTCATTAAGTATTTTTGATTTCAGATTAGAAATGCTGCCCTGGTAAATGTTATGCAAACATTACAAAACCCAAAACCAGAAACAATGGCTTGGCGCCTTGGCTCAAGCGGCTAAGGCACCAGCCACATATACCTGAGCTGGAGGGTTTGAATCCAGCCCAGGCCCGTCAAACAACAATGATGGCTGCAACCAAAAAATAGCTGGGCGTTGTGGTGGGCACCTGTAATCCCAGCTACCTGGGAGGCAGAGGCAGGAGAATCTCTTGAGCCCAGGAGTTGGAGGTTGCTGTGAGCTGTGATGCCACAGCACTCTACCTAGGGTGACAGCTTGAGGCTCTGTCTCAAAAAACGAAAACAAAAACAAACCAGAAACACTTCTTATCCCAAGCATTTCAAATAAGGGATAGTTAACCTGTATAAAATATATTTATTTTCATTTTAAAAGGTATTCTTTTCAGAAAGTATTTTTAAATGCTATCCTAATTTAATTTTTTAAGGATAACAACTATTGTCTACAACAAGGTGACAGTTCCCACGTTGATAAAACTTGGCAACTCTAGGGCAGCGCCTATGGCTCAGTGAGCAGGGCGCCGGCCCCATATGCCAAGGGTGGTGGGTTCAAACCCAGCCCCAGCCAAACTGCAACAAAAAAATAGCCGGGCATTGTGGCGGGCGCCTGTAGTCCCAGCTACTTGGGAGGCTGAGGCAGGAGAATCACCTAAGTCCAGGAGTTGGAGGTTGCTGTGAGCTGTGTAACGCCACGGCACTCTACCGAGGGCAATAAAGTGAAACTCTGTCTCTACAAAAAAAAAAAACTTGGCAACTCTAGTAAAAAAACAACACTATTAAAAAAGAAATAAATTGCTGGGCGGAGCCTGTGGCTCAAGGAGTAGGGGCGGGCCCCATATACCGGAGGTAGTGGGTTCAAACCCGGCCCCAGCCAAAAACTGCAAAAAACAAAGAAAGAAATTGTTTTCACACAATCCTTAAAGTTGTTTCTCAGGTCAGGTGTGGTGGCTCATGCTATAATCCTAGCACTTTGGGTGGCCAAGGCAGGCAGGTCCCTTGTATCTAGGAGTATTGAGGTTGCAGTGAGCTATGGTTAGTCCACTGTTCTCCAGTGTGGGTGACAGAAAGAGACCCTTCTTCAAAAAAAAAAAAGTTCTTTCTCTTGAGACTAACACTTTCTCTGTCTAGAAAAGAAGGAAAAACACAGTTTTAGTATGTTGAATTATCTAATGACAGTCACACTAAGACCTGATAAAGAAGACAAATTTGCACACTACTTTTCCTTACTCTTCCATGAGATAAAATGATATAAAAAACCTTTTATGGATTATAAGTCACTTTTTACATCTACACATTCCTCAGCTCAGACTAGAGATGAGAATGAGGGTGGTGAGAAGCCTCTGTGTATCTTGAGAACCTCCCTAAGTGCCTTGCTAGTCTTGTTTTTTCATCTGCCCAAAATAAGTGAAGCTCTCTAAGACATACTCCCTTACACTGATATGCAGGTCCTCTAGTGAATGGTTCTGTGATGTGAAGAATATAAAGATTAGTAATAATTCAAGAGATTAGTTCAGATCAAGTGAGGAGAGAAAGTTTACTTTAAAAAAAACAAACATGTGAGGCTGGGCGCAGTGGCTCATGCCTCTACTCTTAGCACTTGGGAGGCTGAGGTGGGTGGATTGCTTGAGCTCATGGCTTGAGACCAGCTTGAGCAAGAGTGAGACCCCATCTCTACAAATAGCCGCGTGTTGTGGCAGGCGCCTATAGTTCCAGCTACGTGGGAGGCTGAGGCAAGAGAATCGCTTGAGCCCAAGAGTTTGGGGTTGCTGTGAGCTATAACACCGTGGCAGTCTACCAAGGGTGACATAGTGAGACTGTCTCAAAAAAAAAAAAGAAAAGACATGTGATGTTAAGAAATAAAGGAATTCTGGGCAGCGCCTGTGGCTCAAAGGAGTAGGGCGCTGGTCCCATATGCCAGAGGTGGCGGGTTCAAGCCCAGCCCTGGCCAAAAATCGCAAAAAAAAAAAAAGAAAGAAAGAAATAAAGGAATTCCACCTTTTGTCAGTGAAATACTCAAGAGAGAATTCCTACAAATTACAATGATTCCTCAGAACATTAAATAACTGCAAGAACATTAGAAGTTTAAGGATGACAATAATAAAGCTATTTAGAAGAAACTTTAACAATAATAGATTAAGAAACAGGTACAAAAAATCGCACAATATATAATTATTGTGGTTAGAATTTGTTGATCTTGAGAAGCCAGGAATCAGATCTGGCAAGATGAGGGAGAGAACAACCAAAAAAAACAAAAGCTTGGAAAAGCATCAAACATCGCACATCCTTACTAGTTTCTTAAAGTTTCATGAATAGGCAGGACCACCTTTTCAAATATAAGAAAACCATACAATGTGACACTCTAAGTTTTAGAGTTTATTTATTTATTTTTATTTTTTTGAGGCAGTCTCACTTTGTCACCCTTGGTAGAGTGCCGTGCATCATAGCTCACAGCAACCTCAAACATCATAGCTCACAGCAACTCAACCTCAAACTTCTTAAGCGATTCTCTTGTCTCAGCCTTTTGAGTAACTGGGACTACAGGCACCTGCCACAATGCCTGGCTATTTTTAGAGACAGGGTCTTGCTCTGGCTCAGGCTGGTCTTGAACCTGTGAGCTCCAGCAATCCACCTGCCTTGGCCTCCCAGAGTGCTGTGATTACAGGTGTGAGCCACCGCGCCAGGCCCTAAGTCCTTAGAGTTTAAATGTTCTTTTGCGTTTTGACAAACTAATGACTATTTTCTACAAGGTCAAAGTATGTACGTTTGTTAGGAATAAGGACTAGAACTACAAAGTCTGTGGGAACTGATAACTTTCCTACTACTTTAGTGAATAAAATTTTATTACAGTGAGTTTACAGGTGTTTGGAACTCTTTTTTAAGAGAAATAAAACTCAGTGACGTGCATAGAAATTACCTTAGAAATAAAAACTGTTTTCAGAAATAATACTAAATGTAAGTGTTCACTATGTGGCAGGCCAATACTTCAATGAGAAGGGTGCTCTTACAGTCTCCCTCTCAGAAATGAAGAAACAGAGATTTGAGAGACAGAGAGACTTAAGTCATTGCTACATGTCTGGTAAACGGCAGAATCATGTTTGAAACTGAGATTGCCTTACCCCAAGCATAATGTCTTTATCATGATAAGCCATCTTTACAAGTTTATACAATGAATCTTCCCTCATTCATGTTGCATTCATTTGGCAAATATGAAGTTCTGACTATGTTTCTACATGAGGAAAATGGACAGTTGGGGTGAAAAAGAAGCAAAGAGACTTGTCAGGAGGTCATCACAACGGCTTACAAACAATGATGACAACTAGGGTTTAGTGGATGAACAAGGTAGGAACAATAGAAAGGTGTAGTGCAAGCTGACCACCAGTGGGTTGGAAGGAGGGGGTGAGGAAAAAGAGAGGAGTCAAGGATAAATTCTGGGTCTCAGCAAGAAGATATAGAAGGTACAGAATTTACTGAGATACAGTATAAGGGGACATTAAGTGGAACAGGTGTGTCACAGAAGCCAAGAGAAGAAAGTATTCTGGAAGAAGGCTGTAATACATGGTTCTGATGGTTAAGATGAAGACAGGGGATTATTTGATAACAGCCATGAGGCTCTGCGAACCTTCACAAGAACACTTTGGAGTAGAAGTATTAAATCCCACTGGATTTATTTAGCTCCACAGCACTTGGAAACTTCACTGGAGTAGACCGAGGACAGGACATGACAGTAGAGAGTGAATACAGATAACACTTTTGATCAGTCTTGTTGAGAATGGGAACAGAGAAATAGGCAGGAAAGTTTATTTAATGGGGCAGTACTAGCAGATATTGGCAAATGAGATTGATTCCAGATTTCAATACCAACAATTTTTAGGGTTAATGACTTTCTTGTGTTTTAAGTAACATTTAATTTTCTGATTATAAATATTTATGTATAATAAAAGTAAATCACTTTTATGTTTTTTTGTAATGTGCATCTTATTCTGTACTCAAGATACAAATTACAAGGTAGACAAGGTCAAGTTAAGTTCTTACCTCTCTAGTTTGATGTTCGTTGATAGGCTGGAATCGAGGTACAACCTTAAGTTGCTGTTCTAATTTCTGAATTTCCTGTTGGAATACATCTCTCTCGTGTTCTCTGTCAATGGCTTGCTCCTGAAGTTTAATAATAGTAGTAACAGTAACTGAAGAAACAACATTTAGTCAAGCTTTTATTTTTCTTACTTCCCCTTTAGTGACAGTTTGAAGACAAAGGACTGAAGATCATAGAATATCTCAAGGTTTGAAAAGATAACTTTTTTGGTATGATATGTAGTCTATTTGGGCTCCTCTACCAACAGTAAGTATTTAAATACTATCTGAAATAACATTTCTTTTTTATTTAAGTAACGTTAAACGAAGAATAAAAAAAATTCACCTTAACCTGAATTCAACTGTTGGAACGAAGGAGGAATTCCACTGTTAATTTAGTGGTTAAACAAAATAACTAAAACAAATAATTTGGTAAGTCAATTTTTAAAATCCTAATCTATGTATATACCTACAGTTATAAAATGTATAAGAATCTGATTCTCTGATCTGTGAAGAGATTATCATTCTTAAAAAAAACCGCAAAGGAAGATCGGAAGACAGTAATGGCAGCGTGGTAACTGTTCTAGTCTCCTATTTCCAACCACCACATTGTTACCTGCATATATCTAGATAGTCAGACTAAAGCAGGAGTGGCCAACTGGCTCTTGGAATTCCCACCTGCTTTGGCCACTGGCTACATGAAACACTAGGATATGTTGATGCTGCTTCTTTTTTTTTAGAATTAGCTTCTTAACTCTGATTTTGGAAAGGCTAACTGGTAGGGCTTGTTGATAATTTATTTAGCTCCACTGATATTAATTAATTCTGATTGCTGTATGATAAAAATCAATGGAATTTAAATTGAATATTTTTTGATCAATTGGTAGAATACACATAAGTAAAATATTAAAGAGTCTTGATAATTCAAAATTCACAGCCTATAATAGTAGCAAGTAGCATTCCATTGAGAAAAATCAACATTTAAGAATACTTACATCTAGAAATTTTCTCATTTTTTCTAACTGCTTTTCCAGTGCTTGATTTTGCTGTCGTAAGTCCATCAATTCAGCATTTTTTTCTTGTTCCAGCTCTATAAACCTACTGACTTGTTCCTCAACATCTATTTCCAGAGCTTTCACTTGCTTTTGAAGGTCATCACGTACTTTTTCAGCTTGACACTGTACTTCTAGTTTTTCCTTCATTAGTTTTTCTGTCTCCTGTAGTAATTCTGTTTATAGACGCAAAAGTATCCTGAGTTAAATCATAGTTGGTGATGTTATGATAATTAAAACAGCCATAACTACCAAAATCAAAATTTTACCTTTATGAAATAATAGACGGAAAATTACTTTAAATATACACAAAGTATTACCTTATGAAAATATCAAAATATCTCAACATAGTCCTACATAAGTAAACAAACTAGTATAAATAAAATTATACAGAGTTAACAAAAGAGAATATATCCTGTCACTAAAAATAATATTTTTTGTGAAAATAACATAGCAAATGACAAAAAGTCTAGTTTTACTATCAGGAAAAAAACAAAGTCCAGTTAAATTCAAGCATAGGAAAAATTCACCATTTCTTCACCTCAGGCATAAATCAATCACTCCAAACCCATAAAGTCAATTTTATATGCATATACAATACACATGAAGATCAAACAATGTAAATCTTTAACCAAGGTAAGTAAGAGTTACAGAAAAGAAATACAACTATACTCAGAACATCCTGTTAGTCTTACTCCTTATTAGATCCAAGTTCCTAAGCTGCTTTGCATGCTCACACGTATGTGCATCAAGGAAACCCAGCATGTATACCAGTGTGGTGTAGTGCTTCAGAGTAGACTACTAGGGTTCAAATCCTAGCTCTACTAATTAATTACCTTGCATTTGCCACTTAATGTGATGTCCATCAGTTTTTTTATACATAAACTGAAGATAATATTACTGATCTCTTTAAGTAACTTTGGGATTTAATGAGTTAATATGTGCAAAGAGCAGTGCCTAGGATATGGTAAGTATTATGTGTTAGCTGTTATTATTAATACAACAATGAAGTATATATAGCAAAAAAAAAAAAGAATCTTCTAATGAAAATGGAAAAAAAAATCCCTAGAGTGTTCATGCTAATTGCTGTGCCAACTCTGTACTCAGGACTAAGATCTATAGAAAACAGATTTCTTTCTAAAACAATACTGATATTACATGTTAATATAAAGGCCAATCAACCAGAAAGCCTCTTACTAAATTTCACTGATCCTTTTGCTACCATCATCTTATATACTTCCTAATTAAGAAACAGCTTTTTGAAAACTTATAGATAAGAACAGTTTAACATATTTTTGAAAGAAAGTTTTTTAAACAAACAAAATCAAAATGGTTTTAAGATGATGGTAACTATCAGTCTTGGCTGTTAATTTCACATAAAAATACATGTATACTTTTATGGTAAGAGAAGGCTTTTTGTTGTTGTTGAAGAGAAAAACTGTAAGTATGAAACACAACAGCAAAAATGCAAAATTAGAGCTATGTTAGTGATTGAAAATCCAGGGTTCACCCATACTTTGGAGTTGTAAGTCTACCACCCAGGGACTGGCCATGCAACCGTGCACACACACCTGCTCCAGGTGCTGCATCCACTGCAGCATCAACCAGTCCTAGGAGAACAGGAAAAATAAAAACAAAACAGAAAAAAGATACGACAAAAATTTATATGTCTTCCATTTCCTAAAATAGGATAGCATTCACAACACGCACGCACACAAAAAGCAAAAGCTGAAGTCATTGATTATTATCACTGGTAACATTTTGTGAAGTTACAACATTTCCTGCATATTTTACATGTATGATGTATAGTCTTTCCACATTAAAAATTCCAACTCTAAACTTACATTTAGAGCAATAAACTAATACAATAAACTAACTCTAAACTACGTTTAGAGCAAAGTAACTAATTTGAGCAATCAGAAAAAATCTTCACCATACTCCAAAAATGTTATGTTGTATTTCTAAACTGATAAAATCAGTGAAAACACATAATTCTAACTGCACGTGCAACAGGAAGGTGAGAGGAGATCATAAACAGGGTTTAAAGTTCCATTATTACAGGCTGGTGTGGAGGCTCATGCCTATAACCCTAGCACTTTGTGGGGTGGAGGTGGGTAGATGCTTTGAGCTCAGGAGTTCAAGACCAGTGTGAGCAAGAGCAAGAGCCCATCTCTACTAAAAAGATAAGAATTGCATATGGTTGGCTAATAAGACATTTGCCTATAAGGTAGATTTTCTGATAATTTTTAAAATCTCTATGTAGTATATGGAGCCAGCACCTTTTATCTCATGATTGCATTATTATACACAGCTATGATTTAATAAAAAAAAATTTAGATAATCCTTTAGAATTAAAACAATAGTTCAGCAAAGTTGTTGGTTATAAGACTGATATTATAGAAGTAAATTGCATTTTCAGACAAAAAAAAAAAGAAATTGTTAAAAACGAATCAAATAAACTTCTCTACACCTGTAAAAAAAAAAAAAAAACTCTATATAAAAATACATGAATAATAGCACTGAAAGAGGAAAAACAGCCACCTTGGACTTTTAAAGAATGTGAATAATGTTGGGGAAATGTTTCATGCAAGTTCTGAAAATACATACGTTGTTCAACTGGGCCTGCCTCTGCCTTCATAGCCTCCTTTTGTCTGGACAATAATTCTCTTTCATCTTGGATCTGCTGCCGCTCTGCTTCCAGTTCTTCTAATCTGTTACCAGCACATAACAACTCCTGCTCCAGACGGTCTATTATATCAGTTTTTTCCTGAATTTGCCTTTCGAAAAGAGTTTTTTCATCTGCATAGCCATCAATGACACCTATAAAGTAGAATTAACACAGAACAGAATTATCAGTCATTTCATTAACCATTAGATTTTAATATAAATCATTCCAACCTATTAAAAGTCTTCAATGAATTTGCTACTGGTAACAGCAACTACTAACCTTAAATATGGTATGTTTAATGCAGATGTTTTCTTGTTTATCCTTGTGCATAAATATGAAATTTCTCTGAACTTGCTAGTACTTTACTATACTAAAGTACCACACTGTGTAGGTATCACTCACTTTTTTAAACAGATACAAATATATAGACTCCTAAAAAACTAAATATAGATACTTGTAAATGAAATCACATTTTAAATATACCAGAGAAGTTGGTATTTTAAGTAATTCTAGGAGGCCAATGTGCACAACAGCAGGGGTGAATGGAGCATAGGGTGGTAGAGGTTTAAGGCCTAAAATCGCCATTTAATGGTGCCCTTAGGCAATTTATTTTTCATTTTACTATTATTATTTTTTGAGACAGAGTCTCACTTTGTCACCCTCAGTAGAGTGCTGTGATAGCATAGCTCACAGCAACCTCAAACTCTTGGGCTCAAACAATTCCCTTGCCTCAGCCTCCCAATTAGATGGGACTACAGGCCTCCGCCACAATGCCTGGCTATTTTTAGAGACAGGGGTCTCACTCTCGCTCAGGATGGTCTTGAACTCGTGAGCTAAGGTCATCCATCCATCTAGGCCTCCCAGAGTGCTGGGATTACAAGTGTGAGTCACCATATCCAGCCTTCCTTAGACAATTTAACATCTTTTGGTTTCAGTTTTCTCATCTTTAAAGTAAAATAATTGTTTTAGGATTCTGGGATAACGGTAACAACTAACTCATTACCATCTGTTCTGTGTTTTCTAAAATTTTTAATATTTTCTATAATTCTATAAGTTCTTGTAAAAACACTTAATTTTAAAACTTGCTTGGAAGAACTCTGAAGAAATAGCACAACTACTTTCAGTTCTAAGTGAGAGAGCACTGGTAGCTCTCAAACCTGATGTGTATTGGAATCTCTACCTTTATACTAGAATTCCTCCACCCTCCCTCCATGGCTGACACAAAGGCGCTCACCCTCAGCCTTACTGAGCTCCACAGCCAGCTGCTCTCTGGCCCTGGACTCTTCATGAAGGCGTTCTCGCAGTTCCTCTTGGCACTTCAGGGACTCAGCTGCTTCTTGTTTCTGCCTAAATGACTCACGCATCAACTCTGTCTGTGTAACTTTTGCATGTTCGAGCTAAACAAGGAGGGAAAGAATACATGGAAGAAAATTAAGTACGGGGAATACCAGTGTCATTCCCATTAAAGCTTAAAAAGGAGGAGGGCATTCTTTTTTTATTTTTGCAGAGACAGGGTCTCACTCTATGGCCCTTGGTAGAGTGCCGTGGCCTCACACAGCTCACAGCAACCTCCAACTCCTGGGCCTAAGCGATTCTCTTGCCTCAGCCTTCCGAGTAGCTGGGACTACAGGTGCCCGCCACAACGCCTGGCTACTTTTTGGTTGCAGTTAGGCCGGGGCCGGGTTTGAACCCGCCACCCTCGGTATATGGGGCCAACGCCTTACTGACTGAGCCACAGGCGCCGCCCAGGAGGAGGGCATTCTAAATAAAGATATACTATTGAATTATAGTCATTTAAGTATTTCTAGTGCACGCTAAGATTAGCAGGTTGGATAAGTCACATTTGACAAGTAGATCAGCTATGTACAACTTTCCATTAGAGATGTGTTCTAATTTTATTGAACAAAAGAATATGTTTCTCTTGGAAACAAACCACTTTAAATCAATGGATATATACTCTACCATATAAAGGAAGATATAAAGTTAACCAATTTATTGTATCTACTACAGACTTTTATGTAACAGTGGTCTATGAAAAACTTTTATGTTTAATAATCATTGATGTGACTCCTATAGTATCTGCTGTACACTGTGGAGGGCTAATTATATAAGATTAATACAATGGCATCAATTAACAAAATCATAGTGGCATAACAAAGTGAAATTATATTTATAATACATGTGTTTTAACTAAAAGCTTTCTATTTCTGTCCACTTGTGAAATGTCTAAAAACTCTATGAATACTCAGCTTATTTTTAAAACCTTAACAGTACAGAGGCATTGCCCATAAACACAGCCATAAAATACTATTACTGCCTATAATTCTAGCACTTTGGGAGGTCAAGGTGGGATGATTGCTTGAGCTCAGAATATTCAAGATCAGCCTGAGCAAGTGTGAGATCCTGTCTCTATTAAAAAAATACAAAAGTTATCTGGGTGTGGTTATGTACACCTGAGTCCCAGCTACTCAGGAGGCTAAGGCAGGAGGACTACTTGACCCCAGGAGTTAGAAGCTGTGGTGAGCTATGATAACTACTGCACTCTACCCTGGGCAATAAAGCAAGACCTTGTTTCAAAAAATTTTAAAATAAAATTATCACCACTGGCACATACTGACTACACATTCTTTTTTTTTTTGAGACACAGTTTCATTATGTTGCCCTCGGTAGAATGCCATGGCATCACAGCTCACAGCAACCTCCAACTCTTAGGCTTAAGCAATTCTCTTGCCTCAGCCTCCCAAGTAGCTGGGACTACAGGCGCCCGCCACAACGCCCGGCTATTTTTTTGTTGTAGTTGTCATTGTTGTTCAGCAGGCCCAGGCTGTGTTCACACCCAGGTGTATGTGGCTGGTGCCCTAACCACTGAGTATGAGTGCCGAGCCTGACTACAAATTCTTAAATAATTTTTAAATTTAAAGTACAGACTTAAGGACAAAGCTCTCAATTAGCAGAAAACTGAAGTGACTGTGTCTGCCTTAGTTTTCTGCGCTCCTGTCTATCAGTTACCTGCTTATTGTTTTTATTGAAACTAATATATGGGATAAAATGGAACTAAAATATTTTAGTACTTTTAATCCAAAATTTTTAAAAAGTAATGACCATATATATTAACAATAAACTCAAATTAGAGTGCTTACACCCTACTAATTAACATAGCCTTCACCTCATTTACTTAATCACAGTGTTAAGCACTCTAATTTGTACAAATAATCAACACACTGAATCCCACAAAGGCATAAATGTATTCATGATCTATGTATATATGACTTAATAAAAAAAAAGAACCCAATAAGCTCTAAGCAAGGTTGAGCATGAGAATTTACAAATTTATTCATAAAGTATTTTGTATGTTGGAAAGATATTACTATAATGCTTCATGCTTAAAATATAATTAAATGAAGTGGTTTATAATTTATAGTCAGACATCAGTGATGTATTATAAAATAAGAATATTTTATTCTTAAACTGAAGACTTCTGTTTTCATATCTGAATGGTATTTACCATAGCAAGCGGATCTTAAGAGTTTCTAAAACTTTTTAGTCACTAAATCAATTATATCAATATATATTAAATCAATAATATATATTAATATATTAATTCAATCAAATCAATATATATTTTTATTATAAAAATATAAAGTATGAACTAATTTATACATAGTCACAACCTATATTTTAAATCTCCATAGCAGCAGTCTTGAGCAGTCTTACAAAATTATTTCCCTTGCTTTTATACACAATATGTAATTTTTTTCTGTACATTACATAATGATTTCTCAGTAAATACAGGTAACTAAAAAAGAGGATTTTCCCTCCTCTTCAAATTTACTATAGGAATAAAACAAAGGATTTACAAAAAAACAAACATTTGCTTTAGGTAAGTAAATCAAATATGTCTTTGCTTCTGTACTTTACTTCTTATCAAGACTTAACTAGTGTTATAGTGCATTTAAATATTTACCATAGAACTGCAAGAAATAACTTCAGTTTTCCAAAACAAAACAAAAAGGCTGGAACGATCAAATACAGCAAATCTAGCAAAGTTCATTTTTTATAGCAGATGGAATCCATAAATATTGGGATAAGAGACCCCCTTCAAATGCCATCTGAATTAAAAAAATCTCTTCTACTGGTTAGGGTCTGATTTATTTCTAATATCTACAACAGTATGAAGTCTATAGAAATTTCACATTCAATATTTTCAAAGAATTTAAGAAACTTATCATTACATTAAAAGTATGTATAAAGCATCAGGAAATAGTCTGTCACTAATAAAAAGTTGCAGGAGAGGTATCAAAACTATTCTGAAAACCATCTGGCTTGTTAAATATTAGCTAATACAGCATAGTTAAAGCCAGGAAAGTCATAAAAGGTGCTGAATAACTTGTGGTTATACTGGATAACTTGTAGTGAATCATTCACAACGTATTTAAAAACTGAATGCATCTGAAATACTAAACATGCAAGTTTCTTCATGCTAAACACAAGATTAGTAGGCATATTAAAAACAGAAAGTAAGTTCCATAGAATAACAAGAAAAGTAAAATTAGAGTCCAAGTTTCCCTTTTTCCTTTTGTAAACATTTCCTAATTTGCTCAATGATAATTTGCTTAGCTTTTTTAGATATAACAATGTCTAGTCCCTCAAATACAACCATTTCACTTTTTGCTGATGATTTTGCATCATAAACATACAAAAGCAGGAATCTTAAGGACAAGTAGGATATTTTTAAATAGCCTGCTAGGCATTCAAGAATGTAATATCTTACTCTATCTGCTTCTCTAATTAAAAATGTAGCCCAAATTTAGCCCTTCAATACATCCAGGATGAATTAGTAACACACCAAACAACACCAAAACAGGGTTAAATTCCATTTAGCCTAACTAAAGGCACTTAAAATTTTACTTCTTATTATACATAGTTTTAAACTAAATGAAGTTTTTTTAATACTTACTGAATAAGGAGGGGTAGGTAGGGAAATTTTAGAAATAAGCTTTAATATGTGTCCATTTCTTTTATGGATAAAATGAAAAATAGAAGTATTAATAATTACTGAGTTATTTTCATCCAAATGTTCACACAGAGGAAAAGGATGTGGTAAAGGCACACGAGATTCAACCTCGTAAATGTCTTCATCTTGTTCCTCCAACCATGAGCCACTGAGTTTGACAGTTGCCAAATAAGTTCTATAAGAATCCATTCCAGAAGATATAACTACATTAAAAAGTTCCACTGCATTGAAAAGTTCTTTTTTAGTTTATCAAGATATACCATAGCAGTATGAAAACCTTTTTTAGCACTATCAAACAAAATAAAACATTATAAAATTCACTCAACTGAACCATAAAAGAGGTGGGCAAGTCCAGCAAAAAAAAAAAAAAATCCATAAATCTAAAAAAACTAATCTCTGATAATCTTCATCCAAAAAACCCTAATACAAACAAAAACCAAAAAATAACAAAAGAAATAAAAGTAGGCAAACGAAAAACACCTTTTTAACTGGAACAATTAAATCCTTGGAAAATGCAAGAATGAAAGCATAAATATCTAATTAGTTGAGCAATAAAACTGTTCAGTATCAAATATGTCCATAGTAATAACCTGACATGGAAGGTCAAGTTTTAAATCTCCATAGTAGCAGTCTTGAGAAATGCAGCTGCAGCATTATTTCCCTTGTTCTTGCTGCTTTTGGATTCAAAAGCAAAGCTCTTCTGAGCAGGGCTATTCAAAGAGCCTCTCAGGCTGAGCCAAAGGATTCTAGTCAGTGTCCCCTGAGGAAAGGTCAGAACAGAGGGTGTGGTTTAATGTCTGTACCTATAGGTACACTGGCAGGTGGAATGTGAATTAATACGCCCACAAAAAAAGCCTGCCTAACAGGATCCAAGTTCCACGTCAGAGCTTTGAAAAGATATTTAAGCAAGTTTATAACGTTTCTAAGATAAAACAGTGTTTTTCCACCACCCCATTAAAAAATTGCTTTAGTTAAAAAATGTGAAATCAAGTATTTTTCGGGCCACAAATATATCAAATAATCATAAATATTTTGAAAAATT
Source organism: Nycticebus coucang (assembly GCF_027406575.1). NCBI lineage: Eukaryota > Metazoa > Chordata > Mammalia > Primates > Lorisidae > Nycticebus > Nycticebus coucang. The sequence goes on from NC_069790.1 coordinate 59,145,732, forward strand.
AAATTAAAACTTCCTTTCAGTATTTCCTTAGAAATGCTACTCATCTTTTCAGAAGCCTAAAACTAAATATAGACAGTTCAGTTATAACCTATTTACATGTTAACAGAGTGTGTATTAAGGACAAAAAAATTTTTTAAAGGCTGTGCTATATATAATTGTTGAAAATTCTGCCACTTAAGGTATCTTATGTGTGCCCTGACTAAAATTTAAAAATCCAAGTTATACATAATAGTTAGCCTTCAGGTAGCTCTAGAAACTTGGCAATAGTGAATAAATAAGCCACACAGAATTTAAAGATAAACACCTCAATTATTAACGCCAAAAGATCCTCAATAATGAAAGTTGTTTTAAATATGAGAAAAAGCTTTCTAGTTTCCATCCAGTAAGTAAACATCCTAAACCCCCAAAGCCTTTAATTAAATGAAAACTCCATACTAAAGCAAGCTTGCTATATCCACAAGAATCTCTCATTGCATAAAGCTGTTTAGGAGGCCAGTACTTCTGTGTCACAGTAGGCTAATACTTGGGGCAGAGAAAATGATGTTTTCTACTGAAACCCTGGAATCTATAGGGACATGGGGAAGAGCAGCTGTTTCTTAAAATTCTTGACTAGGCAATTAAAAATTTTTGTTTATTAGGGTTTCTTATGCGACCCTCCAGTTCATCTGTGAGGATGGAACCATGTAACTGATGCAGCTAAATGTGACTGTACTGTGGTTTTAACAGACACAAAATTATCAATATCCCAGCTGCTCAGCTTTATGAACTGGTGAGACCCATACTTAGCATATCAAATACCTCTTTAAATACTCTTTCCCTGCTCCCTTGGAAAATTACAATTAATTTTGATAATCTGGAATCTAATTTCGTTTATAAGTAGCAACATTTAGGTTATAAAAATTACAAAGAAAGAGAAAAACTAGGGATAAAAAGGGATTTTAAGAAAGTAATAGATTAAGATGATTTAGAATGGGCAAACAGCCCTCACAATAACAGTATAGCTGGTGGTATATTATATAAATTGATATTTAGGAAGATGACCCTGAATTAAAAGAATTCAAATTATAGTTTATTGTTTTCATCAATTTTTGGAAGCATATAAAACTTGCTTCCCTTAATGTAAAACAAAAACCTGTAAGTAAGGAGTAATCCCTTATAACTAGGCAAACAGGTCAAGGTAGGAAACAAACCATAAAGAAAATAGAGTAAAATTAGGGGGAAAAAGAGTCAAAAAAGCAGTATTCAGGATAGTGGCATACAGCCCTGATAACATCAGTATATGAATGATGATATATGTTAATTGATGTTTAGAAAGGTAACTTCGAATTAGAATACAAGCAGTCCCTGGAGTTCTGATGAGGTAAGTTCCTAAGAACATCTTAAGGTTGGTACATTTTTCAGATCTCTGATGAACAGTGCATACACAGTGATAATAACAATACAGCATAATACTGTAATAATAATACCCCTGTACTGTAATAATAAGTTGCAGAAACTATCATGTTCTTTCTTTTAATTCAAACAAATGGAACATAAAAACGAACTCATATAAAAAGTTCAGATAGGAGACTTAACATTGCGTCAATGCTAGGCTAATGGGAATGTTATACTTATTTTGATCTTTTGACCAAATCAAGAATAACCTTTTCATTTCAATAAGTAATCCACTATACTTAGTAATAAATTATACTTTCATTGGAGCACTGCCTTTCACATGTTCCATCATTTTCACTTTATCCTTTATAATTGTTCCACTAGTCAAGCTACTGAACCCTAATGCTTTCCCAAGGAATGATGGTATCTGGCCCTTTTTTTGTTTTCATTAGAACTACCTTTCTCTTTGTGGCAGGCTTACCTGGACTTGCTTTGCTTTGAAGGCATGGTAATAAGGGTAAACACAGACTCAAAAAATTGATGCTGTGTGTAAGCGACCATATAAACAAGACTAACTTCTAGCATAAACATGCTTTGTCAGCCAACCACTTATGCCAGGAGGGTTTATCTACATGCATGGCAAAAACCAGATCCAAATTATTAATTTAATTATAAATTATCCCAATGGGGACCCTTAGGAGCCCATTCATAAGTGTGAAACACTGTAAGTTTAGTCATCCATGATTAAGCACTGTCTGTAACTCAAATCATATTCTATTTTTGTTTTTCCTTTTATTTTAAAAAGCATGTACTTGAACGATTTACCCAGAGGGCATGCTGAACATCCTCACATTGTATACTTTAGGTAAGAGGCTCAACTACAACTTGAACTTTACCTTAGAAATGAAAATAATATAACCTAAACATTTGTACCCTCATATTAATCTATAATAATAAAAATATGGAAATAAAAATTGCTTGAAATTATTATTTCAAGTATTTATTAATAATTCACAAATAATGAATAGTTAAATAACAAATAATAAATTTTATTTATTAATAAAATAATGTTTTTATTAAAACCACAAATTTAATAAAATAAAAAGAATAAAAAGCATGTACAATTTTTTGTGATCAAACATAATTAAAATAGGGTTGGCACAGTGGCTCACACCTGTTAATCCCAGCACTTTGGGAGGCTGAGACAGAAGGATTACTTGAGCTCAGGAGTTTGCAATCAGCTTGAGCAAAGTGAGACCCATGTCTCTACTAAAACTAGAAAAATTAGCTGGGCATTGTGGTGGGTATCTATAGTCCTTGCTACTTGGGAGGCTGAGGCAGGAGGATTGCTTCAGCCCACAAATTTGAAGTTACTGTGACCAAGGCTGAGGTTATGGCACTCTAGCCTGGGCAACAGAGTGAGACTCTGTCTCTCCCCTCCCAAATTAAAATAAAATGACTTCAATTTTTAGAAGAACACAGTTATAATTATCCAGGCTAACTCATTATCTCCAGGTTTCAGATAATCAAGGGTTTGATATATATTCAAAGGCTATTAATTTGTAGTACAGAGTTATGTTTCCTCAAAAAAAGAGCTTTACTTTAACCACACAATGTCAAGCCATTTAATCATTTCCTCCATAAATTATTTCCCTCAAATTGTAGAACACTTCTGTTGCTCTCTTTTGGAGTTTTCATTTGTTTACTTATTTCTCCGAGTTACTTAATAGAGGGAATAAACCCTGCATACATTACCCTGGCAGAACCCCGACCAACACTAAGCTCACCGGAGAACAACACTTGATGGCAAACTTTGATTACAGTTATGTTTAAACACAACAGTGACAAAACAAAATCTTCACTTCAATTACTGTTTTATATTCAGACTCCTTTGAGAAAATACAGAAACATGTAGCTTTGGTTCTATAAGTGAGAATTAGTAAACTCATAGTAACTCCCTGTGTGAAAATCATTCTGTGAAAATAAATTACTTATTCATTAATTTCTTCCAAGGCTTGAAAGATTCTCATGGTCAATAATCTCCTATGACCCTAGATTCTGGAAAACTTTTAATTGCTGAAAGACTGTTCCCATAAAAGAGAATTATTTCTGTTTCTACCTTATTCAAAAGTTAACAATCTGTGAAATCATACTCTCAAAGGTAACTTTTATGTAGAACCACAAAGAGACTACTGAATAAAGATTGTGTTAAAGAGATTACTTTTCTAAAGGGCCTTAGGATAGCCTCTAAGCACTTTTCTTCATATTATAAAGAAAAGTATCCCATTAGGCAACTACTAATATGTTCAATATAAGCCTGACTTTCTGGTAGGCTATCTAGGCAAAAGAGAGGTAAAATTCATCATAATAAATGCATTACTATATGGATTTGGACATACAATTGGGCAAATCACTTCTCAAATTAAATACATGAAGTAAAATAGTCCTACAATATATATTATGAAATCAGCCTATAAAGCAAATACTTGTCTAATGCTCTGATACTTAGTAAAGAAAATGTTTACCAAAAAAAAAGGAATAGATACCTATAGAACCTAAAGTAGACCAATATTTTAAAATTAAGTGCAAAGTTTAATCATATATGTGTACATAAATACATATATATACATATTCCACTAAAATTATACAACACATAAAACTATACCATTAAAAAGAGGGAAACCCCCCCAGAAATAACCTTGACTATTCAACAATATTTACTTAGATTTTGGGCTGTTTTCAATGCCATTTACCTCTCCACAACCGCAAGCCCATGTTTTCCCACTCTACTTCCTCTAGGTGCCCTGGCCTCTGTCTCTATCATAAGGAACAATCAAATATGACACATTTAAGAGGAAACTGGAGTACCAGTTATTTCACAAATATTACACATTATTTTGCACCAATCTTTTGGTTCAAAATGATTTCAATTACTAATAAGATTATTCTGAAGAGGTTAATGGCTTTAAACATCTATCCACCAAAGATTAGCAAGTGAACTAAAATTATCTTAAACAAAAGTTTTACAAAGCTCCTGTTTCCATTGTCTTAAAAATATAATTCACTTAAGAAATACCTCATGGAAGTTTTAGCCATTGCATTTAGGGAAGAAAAGATCAAGGTATCCACATAGGGTCGGAAGAGATTGAACTTTCACTCTTCGCAGATGATATGACTGTATATCTGGAAAACACCAGGGATTCTACTACAAAACTTTTAGAAGTAATCAAGGAATACAGCAGCGACTCAGGCTACAAAATCAACACCCATAAATCTGTAGCCTTTATATATACCAACAACAGCTAAGCCGAAAAAAAGTCAAGGATTCTATTCCTTTCACAGTAGTGCCAAAGAAGAGGAAATATTTGGGAGTTTACCTAACAAAGGACGTGAAAGATCTCTATAAAGAGAACTATGAAACTTTAAGAAAAGAAATAGCTGAAGACGTTAACAAATGGAAAAACATACCATGCTCATGGCTGGGAAGAATCAACATCATTAAAATGTCTATACTACCCAAAGCAATATATAATTTTAATGCAGTTCCTATTAAAGCTCCAATGTCATATTTTAAAGATCTTGAAAAAATAATACTTCCTTTTACATGGAATCAGAAAAAAACCTCGAATAGCCAAGACATTACTCAGAAATAAAAACAAAGCAGGAGGAATCACGCTACTAGACGTCAGACTGTACTATAAATCAATAGTGATCAAAACAGCATGGTACTGGCACAAAAACAGAGAAGTAGATGTCTGGAACAGAATAGAGAACCAAGAGATGGATCCAGCTACTTACCGTTATTTGATCTTTGACAAGCCAATTAAAAACATCCAGTGGGGAAAAGATTCCCTATTTAACAAATGGTGCTGGGTGAACTGGCTGGCGACCTGTAGAAGATCGAAACTGCACCCACACCTTTCACCATTAACTAAGATAGATGCTCACTGGATTAAAGATTTAAACTTAAGACATGAAACTATAAAAATACTAGAAGAAAGTGCAGGGAAAACTCTTGAAGGAATCGGTCTGGGTGAATATTTTATGAGGACAACTCCCCTGGCAAATGAAGCAGTATCAAAAATATACTACTGGGACCTGATCAAACTAAAAAGCTTCTGCACAGCCAAAAACATAGTAAGTGTAGCAAGCAGACAGCTCTCAGAATGGGAGAAAATATTTGCAGGTTATACCTCCAACAAAGGTTTAATAACCAGAATCCACAGAGAACTCAAACGTATTAGCAAGAAAAGAACAAGTGACCCCATCAGGTTGGGCAAAGGACTTGAAGAGAAACTTCTCTAAAGAAGACAGGTGCACGGCCTACAGACACATGAAAAAATGCTCATCATCCTTAATCATCAGAGAAATGCAAATCAAAACTACTTTGAGATATCACCTAACTCCAGTAAGAGTAGCCCACATAACAAAATCCCAAAACCAGAAATGTTGGTGTGGATTTGGAGGAAAGGGCACACTTCTACACTGCTGGTGGGAAGGCACACTAATACGTTCCTTTTGGAAGGATGTTTGGAGAACACTTAGAGATCTAAAAATAGACCTGCTATTCAATCCTATAATTCCTTTACTAGGTATATAACCAGAAGACCAAAAATCACAATATAACAAAGATGTCTGTACCAGAATGTTTATTGCAACCCAATTCATAATTGCTAAGTCATGGAAGAAGCCCAAGTGCCCATCGACCCACGAATGGATTAATAAATTGTGGTACATATATACCATGGAATATTATGCAGCCTTAAAGAAAGATGGAGACTTTGCCTCTTTCATGTTTACATGGATGGAGCTGAAACATATTCTTCTTAGCAAAGTATCTCAAGAATGGAAGAAAAAGTATCCAATGTACTCAGCCCTACTATGAAGCTAATTTATAGCTTTCACATGAAGGCTATAACCCAACTATAGCACAAGAATATGGGGAAAGGGCCAAGGGAGGGGAGGGGAGAGGGGAGGTTGGTGTGGAGGGAGGATAATTGGTGGGGCCACACCTACGGTGCATCTTAGAATGGGTACAGGTGAAACTTACTAAAGGCAGAATACAAATGTCTACATACAATAACTAAGAAAATGTCATGAAGGCTATATTAAACAGTTTGATGAAAATATTTCAAATTGTATATGAAACCAGCACTCTGTACCCTTTGATTTCACTAATGTACACAGCTATGATTTAATAAAAAAAAAAAAAAAAGAAATACCTCATTTTTATAACTTTTTTTTTTTAGAGGCAAAGTCTTACTATGTCACCCTTGGTAGAGTGCCATAGCATCACAGCTCACAGCAACCCCCAGCTCTTGGGCTTAGGCAATTCTCTTGCCTCAGTCTCCCGAATAGCTGGGAGTACAGGCACTTGCCACAACACCCTGGCTATTTTTTTGTTGTTGTTGCATTTTGGCTGGGGCGAGGTTTGAACCCGCCACCCTCAGTATATGGAGCCAGCACCCTACTCACTGAGCCACAGGTGCTGCCTTATAACTTTTTAAACCTAATGTCAACAGCTAGTTCAACCTTTTATATACAGCTATTAGAGCACTTCAAAAACATCATACTATCTTAAGATTCACGGTTCTCGAATTTTAGTGTGTATCAGAATCACCTTTACTAAAATAAAGGTTGCTGGGCCCCCAAATTCAGTAGGTCTGGCTCTGGCCTGAGAATTTATATTTTTAATGTGTCGCCAAATGATGTTAATGTTGTAGGTTCAGGGGCTGTACTCTGGAAAGCAGCTGCTGTAGGGAGGCTGCTCCACACTAAGCTCTTATGGTCTTATTCAGTGGTATTCAAGCTACAACAATCCAGGAGAAGCTAAATAATACTACTTTAGTATTTAACTAAATAAAGTATTATTTATTTAGTTAGTATTATTGAAGTAGTATTTAAATGCTATAACAACAAGTAGCCTATAGGAACCACTGATTACTGCAAATTTATTTACCATTTTCCATGGTGCTTATCAAAAGACAAATACTGTATTGCATTAACTAAATTGTCCATAATTTACGATGGCATCAAGTATAGCAACAGTATTACCAGTGGTCAAGATCCAGGTCAAAAGTATTTACAGATGTTTTTGTGGCATGAAAGAAAGTACAAATCACAGAAATTAAATACTAATATACTAGAAATAGACAAAACACAAAACAAAAAGCAGGATCATGTAGGAAATTCACTATAGAATCATCTATTCTAAACGACTGACACATAATAGAAGGGATAATTGTAAAGCATACGCACTCAAGCTTTAAAAGTGTTAAAAAGCAACCAATGAAAATGTCTAAATCAGCTCAGCTGACACACTGGGGTAGCATATTATAGTCCCAACTCAGTATTTATTACCAATATAGAGAGGTTACCTGACTACTAGTTTCACTTATGGCTTCTAGGAGTTTCTCCACTGCTGCTTGTAGTCGAGAGCTAATGTTCAGCATAAATTCTTCGTTTTCTGGGTCTATTTCAGTTCCAGCAAAACCACTCCTCATAAGCCGTTGGGACAACTCTGTTCCTTCCTCAGTTACTTTTGACCACATGCTAGTATCATTTCTTGGCATATCACTTCCAGAATAAGAGGATATGGATTCATCTGTTATAAGAATAACAGTATTTTAAAGCCATATACTAATTATAACTAATAATTTTAATTCTGAAAGAATTCCAAAATAAAATAAAATTAAAGCTTGAAATCACAGAAATAATAAGGGACTTGAATAGAAACTTCTCTGAAGAAGTCAGGAGCACAGCCTACAGACATATGAAAAAATGCTCATCATCCTTAATCATCAGAGAAATGCAAATCAAAACCACTTTGAGATATCATCTAACTCCAGTAAGATTAGCCCACATCACAAAATGCCATAACCACAGATGTTGGCATGGATGTGGAGAAAAGGGAACACTTCTGCCCTTCTGGTGGGAATGCAAACTAATACGTTCCTTTTGGAAAGATGTTTGAAGATCACTTAGGGCTCTCAACCTGCCATTTGATCCTACAATTCCTCTACTAGGTATCTATCCAGAAGATCAAAAATCACTTTATAACAAAGATATTTGCACCAGAATGTTTATTGCAGCCCAATTCATAATTGCTAAGTTGTGGAAGAAGCCCAACTGCCCATCAACCCATGAATGGATTAACAAATTGGGGTGTATATACATCGTGGAATATTATGCAGCCTTAAAAAAGATGAAGACTTCATCTCTGTTTACATGGATGGAGCTGGAACATATTCTTCTTAGCGAAGTATCTCAAGAATGGAAGAAAAAGTATCCAATGTAGTCGGCCCTAATATGAAACCAATTTATAAACACCCATACTTCCATATGAAAACTATAACCCAACTACAGCCCAAGATGAAGGGGAAAGAGGAGGGGGAGGAGAGGGTAATTGGTGGGACCACACCTATGGTGCATTTTATAAGAGTACATTTTAAATCTACTAAGTGTAGCATATAAATGTCTTAACCCAATAACTAAGAAAATGAGGTGAAGGCTATGTTAACCAGATTGATGAAAGTATTTCAAAATGTATATAAAACTAGGACACTGTACCCCATAATTGCATTAATGTACACAGCTATGATTTAATAAAAAAATATCTTTTAAAACCAGCATTACAACAAAATAAATAAAATACACATAACAGAATGGACTATTATTCAAGAACCAAGTAAGAATGAAGAGAAAAATGCTACTCTAACAGGACTTTGTAGGAATTAATATTTGGGTTATTTAGTACTTTTTTCTTTGACACAAACTTTTTTATTTATTTTTGGACACAAACTTTTATGACAACATTCAACAGATATTTACTAAGTGTCCACTTTGTAGGGTTTGCAGAGTAACAGGGACGTACAAGTGATAAGATTTGGTACTAATCCTCAAGGACTTTAAAGTATAATGAATACACAATACATAAACAACCACGAAAAGGGAAGACCTGTGCAATGAGATGTTCCAGGTATAAGGAAGGACAAAGTAAGGGCATGAATTTGTCTGGAACAGACTGATTTTTAAGTACTACACTGCACTCTCCTTATATAGTAAAAGGGACTAAAATCATTTTGTAGCTTTCTACTTTTGTAAGAAGTATACTGGAAAAAGATTCGACTGGTGAATAGTTCTAATTTAACTTTGGACACTGTGAGTCACAGTATGCACATAACCTTGGATAAACAGAAGATAACATTTGCAAGTATTTTCTCAAAATTAAAATAAAAACATAAAGATCATTCATCACTGCCATGGAATATTCATCTGCGGTAGCATGCTATAACCTAGTAATAAAATTTCCTGAAGAGAAATGAACAAATGGATCATTCAATTCAATAATAATCTTAGAATAGCCAGTTTAACGGTAAATAGAATCAATTTAAATTGGTAAACCATTCAAATCTATGTCTCAAACATAGTAAGTGATGGTTATTCAAGTTTTTTAGTCATTTACTTTATATCAGGCTCATTTCCTTCTAACAATAAGCTCCTCAGATTAAAGCAGGATGGCCTAAATGATAGAGTCTTCCCTGACCAAGGGGCCCTCTGAAAATCTCTAAAGCTCCAACTGGAAACCAGTGGGCTGTAATCTGACCCTACTATCTGACAGTTGGGAAAACTGTACAAAGTCCTGGGAGACTTGAGAGATTTGCCCACGGTCACAGTGAGCCAGAAGAAAACCCAAGGCCTTTTGATTTCTAAGTCATCTTTCTTTCTAAAACCATGTTGGAAGAAATGAGATTTGGTCCTTTGACCCCCATGGAAGAGGTGAGCATTCTATCACTGAACCATCACAGTGCAAAATCAAAGGAAATTCTCTTTCAGTGTAACCGATCTAATATTCACTCAGGTTCAAATGATCTCACACTGGCTCAAAATCTCCCTTTAATTTCATAAACAAGTTTGCCTTTTAGGAGGAAACAAATATTAGCAAATCAATTATTTACTTATTTTTTTGAGTGTTCACAAGTCCATACATGTTTAAAATCTAAACAAGTTCAGACTTGAAGGCTGAAGACAGATTACAAGTGTTAAAAGAGAAAGTCATATATACAATCTGAAAGGCAGAAATCACTTCATAATCAGATCAAGAAAAATTTTTGTTATATTAAATAAAACATAAATATTTCAAAAAGATACTTCAGTTTTTAATAGTAATGTTTCCAATAAAAATAAGATGGAATGTCATAAGGTGATTTTGCCTTATGTATATTTGAACAATTAAGCCTTTTAAAATTTTAATTATTTAACCGTTGACCGATTCTGAAAGAATAATAATTAAGATTCAAAAGGAAAAATTGAATGCACAGTTAAGAAAGACAGTATGTAGAATATTGTAGCAGGGATAATTTTGCTGGTATTAGCATCATTAGTTATAATGCACACTTTCATTTAATTAATTCAATCTTTATGTCTTTATGTTTAGCAATGGTGTTTTAGGGTTACTAATAAAATTAAGATGGCCACTCATATCACTGAGGGACACTTAATATTACTTTATCCTGACTTGAGTTGAACTCTCTAGTGCTTCCTGCACCAGACTGTGAATTGCTACAAAGCAGAGCACATAGAGAAATTACTCAATTTTTGTAAAACTGAACTGATAAAATTGCTTACAATGAAAAATTCTATTATTGGGTATTTTAAGATACCCAATATATATATATACAATATATATATACGAGTTTGTATATATATACAAACTTCATCTACACTGGCAGACTTAGATATAACTATGAAAGAAAGTACTAGTGGATGGGTTGTTTTTTAGGTCTGCTTTTTCACAGAAAATGAACATAAACATAATCCTCTGTGCTTGAGTTAAATTACCAATTTATTACTTTTTATAACCATGAGGACACTACTTTGGAAATGGGTCCATTGTCTTAAGAAATGATGTTTGCTAAATATTTCAGCAATTGTTTTGAGAAGTATCTAAGAGAACTGCTAACAAAAAGGCACAAAATATTTCTGTAATCTATAGAACATTCCTCAGGGCATCTTTTGAATATGGGAATATGGTCTAGGTCTTATCGGTAGAGCAGCAGGATGTGTGATGACAGCCCTAGCACACCCTCTTGCAAATGCTATACAGTAACAGTGTTTGAGGAGAGTGCCTCTAATGTATTGGTGTTTAGAGGTTCAGTTGTTGGAAAATATTTCAATATCTTCCCTTTTATAATTTCAACACATAGCAAAGTGCCTCCAACTCAGCAAGATTTGTTGAAGATGACTGTTTCAAAAGCATATAAAACTAGTACCTCCTGTGTGTTCCTCATGGACACTTGACTTTATAGAAGCCTCTGCTTCTGATCTCCACATCAGACTGGCAGACGACTGGCCTTTACTAGATCTGTCTAGAATCCCAAGGACATGGCGACCAATTGTTTCTTCAACAGCTGCTGTTGTCTTTACAACTTCTAAGAGGATCTTCAGAAGTCTGTTATTAGCTTTCTGGAGTGCATACCTGTAAAAAAACATTCATTAAAACGTTTAATCTTTTTAAAGCAAACAGCATTGTATGTTATACAAAAAATGTACTGCAAAATATTTTATGAAAAATATCATATGATCCTCTCTATTAAAATAATATGTAACAAAATTCTTGTTTTTGACTTAGTTTTTAACTATATTATAAAATGATTTGTTTAGTTCTGAAACTTTTGGCCAGTTTAATTACATCATTTTTTAAAAAATGTGCAGCATTTAATTGACCTGAAAGAAATCAAATAACTAAACTTTTAAGTTAGTAATCAGGTTAGAAGAAAATTTTAAGAATATAAAAAATTTAAGTTTTTATTAAAAAGTATAGTAGTACCAAAGCATATGCAAGTTATTGAGCTGGCTATACTGTTCCTGGTTATTCACATATATTTTGTACATTTAATCTTTTTATGTATCAAACATAAAAACAAATTTTAAAACATAATTTTAAAATCTCACCAGAATAAAATATGTGGTTGTATTTCTATAGCTTAATGGTGATGAACTGGACACTTAAATTACAAAAAGTAATAGGTAGAGAGAGACCTGTTTTTAAAAAGGTCTACAGTGAAATTTTACTATCTGCCAACACCAGAGAGGTATCACAGGCCATTTTATATTACTTCTGATCCAGAGACAGAACTGTCTCAAGTTACACCACACTCATTTCACCCAGTAGAAGAAATCTATTTTTAACTAAATAGAATTAATGTTATGTCTCTTTCTGAAAATTCATTCTTATTTTTTAAAAATTAGAAAAGTACTACTAATTACCCACCAAAAAACCTCAGCACTCAATTAGTACAACATTCTAATAGCTATATTTCTAGACTTTCCACCTTTCTCATAAGTATGTATTTTTTAAAAATAAAATCATTCTGAACAAAGTATTTTTGTACATTTTCTTTTTAGCTTAACATGAACATTTTTGCTTCTCATGAAAGGTGCTTGCATAAGTGATGATTCCGAGAATTCCCTGATTAGTTTTCTGAATAACTAAATAACTCTCTTGTCCTATCAGATTAGCTCAACAAAGGTACTAAATCGGCAAACTTCACACTTTACATATGTAGACAAAATAAGAGACTATTGTGGTAAAGATCCTCCCTGCCTCAAGACAGTTAACTCCACACTGTAGATGACTAACAATCAGGTTAAGGATATCTGTTTTCACAGGCACATGACACATCTATTTTAAGACGAGATAATAAATGGAGAAGTTTTCCTTTCCTATTTGTCAAGTGAAATAGTTCTATTTTTGTACTCAGATCAAGTTCTCGGCTTATATAATCAAGAAAACTAAAAATAAAACTCTAAATAATTTTATTAGAAGGTAGTCAAATGTTTTATTTTCTTAACTTTTTCTGGGGTTTCATTCAAGCCCCAAGCCCTAAGCCCTAGAGTAAGAATGATGTAAAAATATCTCTACTTAGAAAAATGATTAAAGTTAATATGATGGTAAAAAGAAATAAAGAATACTCATTTTATCAGCACTCACTATAAAAATTTCTAAAAATTAAATACTGCGTAATTTTCAATATATACCAATTAGAAATAAATATAAAATAAACAAAATGTTTATTTTATATTGCCATGGTAACTCTAATTTTCATACACTGTCTTTCTTGTTTGAGTTCCATACTGACTGCGTTCCATACTGATGATCCAATGGGGAAGCCAAAATCTTAGGGGCCAAATTCCTCCATGCAAGCTGAGGAAGGAGGTTAGGAGGACACAAGAGGGTTGACAGTCACAGAAATTGGAAAAGGAGGAAATTAAGTTAGTAAATAATAGTTTTAACTTAAAGAAATTACCTTCATTTGAACAAAATAAATTTAAAAATATTGTGTTTAAAGTCCTTAATATTAATGTGGGATAACTATTCTCATTTAATACTTTATATTAACCTCTGAAAATCAAAATAAGGAGAAGCTTTAGTAACATTGGGTAATTTTTTCCTTCATAAAACTAGGATATGAATTAAAAGTTGTCATCTGTTATACAGTGAATGAAAGAAGCTAAATGTGAAATATTTACAGTTATAATAACTTTTTTTCTCAGCATAAACAAACTAGGGAATAGCTTACACTGAGTACATGTCCATACAGTGAAGGTATAAAATAAGAAATAAGGACTAGGCGGCACCTGTGGCTCAGTGAGTAGGGCGCCGGCCCCATATGCCGAGGGTGGTGGGTTCAAACCCAGCCCCGGCCAAACTGCAACAAAAAAATAGCCGGGTGTTGTGGCGGGCACCTATAGTCCCAGCTACTCGGGAGGCTGAGGCAAGAGAATCGCTTAAGCCCAGGAGCTGGAGGTTGCTGTGAGCTGTGTGATGCCACGGCACTCTACCGAGGGCCATAAAGTGAGACTCTGTCTCTACAAAAAAAAAAAAAAAAGAAATAAGGACTAAAGTGCACAAGCAGAATTGTGTTTTTAGCTACAAAATGGCATATAAGAATAAAATTAATCCAGAAAGTTTCAATGTCCAAAGACCTTAACATTTAGAGTTAAATATGTGATTAATATCCACTAAAAAATTACATTATATACAAAAGATTTGTTAAAAACTTGCCTAGAGATCAAACATTGATAATTCTTTATATACTACACATACACAGATATGGTGAGTACACTTAAAGTATGATGATTGTTAAGACAAAGTATAAACATACAAGAAAAAAATAAGGACAAATAAAATTTATTACACTGATACAACCATTTTAATTTACTTTGGTCATTTTGTATACCTTTCATTGGACAGAGTATCAGGAGGCACATCTTCAGGTTTTCTATCCAATTCCTTTTCTTTAAATGTCTGTTCCTCAACTTCCTCTTGGTTTTCACATTCATTCTGTTTAAGTTTGTGTAAAGGTAGAGAGGAGAAGACAGAAAGAAAACCTGTCATCTTGGAAGTAGCATGTCATTCTTCTATATTGGTATAAGGTAAAACAGACACTCCTTTGCATAAAATTGATACTGTTCAAAATAATATTTAACTACATCTTATCGGGAGATTAGCATTATCTAAAAAAGATAAAACATTCCAGCACACAGATGAAAAAAATTTTAATGAGTTCAAACTAATGCATGTTATAGTGCAACAATAAACTTTGTTAGCTTGCTGCTTGGTGAAACAACAGCTGCTGCTATAGCAACGCCAGATTCAAATTACCCTAAATGGAACAGAAGACATTTTGACTCCACCTACCTTCCCTGTAAGCAATCACAAATACGTTAAACTCAATATGTATATTTAAAAAAAAACAAACAAAAAAAACCAACTCACACCACCAACAAAGACAAACACATCCTACTGAATTGTTGACCCATGGCTCCTAAGTGGGCCAAAGTCCATACTACCTGTGTTTGCGTACTGCTGTTGCGCAGCTCACAACACAGCTTCTCTCTTCCAGCTAAAGACAGCTGCTTTAGTGCTTCCAGCTCCTCTAAAAGCACCCTCTCTCTCTCTGAAACCAGGTTTTCATTATCTATGGAAGATCTCTAAATAAGAAAAAAGGTCATGAGAGAATATTGTTTGCGATAGAAGAAGAGAGCAGAAACATTAAGCAGATTTCTTTTAACCCCTGGGACCAACAGGCCCTGGTGCTACCTGTGATTTATATTCCACGATAAGGGGTTAAAAGCACATAAAAAGTTCAATGCAAAACTTGAAACTTTTCAAAATATCTAATTAAGTCTAATCAGAAATTTGTGCAAGTCAATTAATGTGTTTTGTTTTTTAGAGACTGAGTCTCACTCTGTCACCCTGGTAGAGTGCCATGGTGTCATCATAGCTCACAGCAACCTCCAACTCTTGGGCTTGAGTGATCCTCTTGCCTCAGCCTCCTGAATAGCTGGGATTACAGGCGTCTGCTGGACGCTCAGCTAATTTTTCTATTTTTAGGAGAATGGGGTCTTGCTCTGCTCAGGCTGATCTGAAACTCCTGAGCTCAAGCAATCCACCAATCTCACTCGGCCTCCCAGAGTGCTAGGATTACATGTGTAAGCTACCATGCCAGGCCTTAATTAATATTTTAATGTCAATTTTGCATTGAAACATTAAGAAGTTTGAATTTACAAAATGCAATGAAGAAAAGCAAAATTAGTTTTTCAAAAGAATGTTTCACGCTCAACTCCCAATTTTCCTATTAATTTATACTTGAAGAAATATATAAACAGTTCATTTCATATGCCTGTTTTTATCTTTAGTTTTCAATACATTTGTTTTAAAAAAACTTTTTTTTTTTAATATTTTAATATTTTAATGTTTCTTTTTTTTTTTTTTTCTTTGGCCAGGGCTGGGTTTGAACCCACCACCTCTGGCATATGGGACCGGCACCCTACTCCTTGAGCCACAGGCGCCACCCTTAAAAAAACTTTTACATGAATATTTCTTGCTTTTCTGCAATGATTTTGTAAGTATATTTTATATAGCAATTGACAAAAAACCAGTTCCCACATACCAAGTAGTATTTAAATTTAGTTAAGAAGGGGCTTAAGAACATTATATAAATTTGCATTTTTCAAATCAAGAAGAGATGTTTCCAAGGAGAAAGTTCCAGAAACATACTACTTCATCAGCTTTCCATTCATGATTAAAAAGATGAATTAAAGATAGATAAAGGTAAACCTCAGAGATGCTAATTGGTAGACTCACAAAACTATCAATGAATACAGGAATATTGAATGATCGTAAATGGAGCACCTTACTGGAGCACCTCAGCACAAAGTAATTCCACATTTTCGAAGAGCTTTTGCTATATATGGTCGATGAAATGACTTAAAAAAAAATTAACCCTGCAGCCACTTATCCAGTGCCCAAAAAGCTTGTTAAATAAAATGATACAAAGACAATGCATACTTCCAGACTGAATTAGGTATTCTTAATTAGAATGTGTCCTGATGTTAAATATATTGTAGTTTATTTAGATCTTGGCAAAATAATTTTTTTTTTTTTTTTTTTTTGAGACAGAGTCTCACTTTGTTGCCCTGGGTAGAGCGCTATAGCATCCTAGCTCACAGCAACTTCAAACTCCTAGGCTCAAGTGATTCTCTTGCCTCACCCTCCTGAAAAGCTGGGACTACAGGCGCCTGCCACAACTTCCAGCTATTTTTAGAAATGGGGGTCTCACTCTGGCTCCGGCTGGTCTTGAACCTGTGAGCTCAGGAAATCTACCCACGTTGGCCTCCCAGAGTGCTAAGATTACAGAATAAAAAGAATTTCTTTAAAGCTACATGAAGAATACTGCTACTTTAATTGAGGAGGAAAGGGACTCAGTCCCATACCTGGGCTAATTGTCTATTAAGTCTCCTAATCTCGTCTTGTAACTGCTCCTGGTCCTCCCGCTGTCGCTCCATCTGCCGCATGTGTGCCTGCCTTAACAGTTCTGTTGCCTGTTGATGTTCTTCATATTGTCGTACAAGCTCCTGCCTCATATCTTCCAGCTGCTCTTCATTTACCCTTAGCTGTCTAGAAGGATCCAGGCTTGGTATCGTAATCTCATCACAGATCTTTAATAGCAAAAAGAAAAAAAATTCAACCACAACACATTTTGTGGAAAACTGCCAACATTGACATTTAAATTTTCTAAAAGGTATTCTTCTTAATTATAATTCCAAAATGATGCGGAGTTAGTTTATTGTTATTATGTGTTATTTTCCAAAAGTAAAAGAGCTATTTATCAATTAACTTTAGACTAATCTAATTCTGAGGGAGGAGAAGAAAAAAATAAAGATATTCTAGATTCTGTCTATGCTGAATGAAGCTGTAACTCTATTATTCTTCTTGACATTTTATGATGGGACAGTAATATAAATGGAGTATTTCTATTTTAAAATTAAATTTATGAAACAAGAAACTTTTCCTATATAATTTATAGTGTACAGTGGTTATCACAGTGCTACAGAAAACTGCTCGATAAAAAATAATTTCCGATAAATTTTGTTTGGAAATAAAAGCTTTCCAGTTCTCGTATCCCCTTATCTTGAACACCTTATCTAGTTCTATGATTACTTCAATTTCTGAAGAGAAATTAAACAAATGATTCTGCCATCAGCAGTTGCTGGCAAATTAAAGAGGTTTTCATGAACATGTCACAAATTTGGCATCCCATAACGAGCTGATAGAATAAACCTCTGAATAAGACATAACCTATCCTAAACATTAATAAAAAATTTCAATTTAGACAATATTAAAAGAAATAGGATTTATTAAACTTTCTGTAAAAGACAGCAAATAGTTGACGTATAGACACAGCAAAGACTTTCCATTAATAAATAAAGTAAAGGAAAAGAGAATTAGTATAAAGACAGTAAAATGCTTTAATCTGTGTTCTTTTTTTTTTTTTTTGAGACAGAGCCTCAAGCTGTCACCCTGGGTAGAGTGCTATGGCATCACCGCTCACAGCAACCTCAACCTCCTGGACTTAAGCGATTCTCCTGCTCTCACCTCCCAAGTAGCTGGGCTACAGGCACCCACCACAACGCCCAGCTGTTTTTTGGTTGCATCTGTCATTGTTTGGTGGGCCCAGGCTGGACTCGAACCCGCCAGTTCAAGTGTATGTGGCTAGCCTTAGCCGCTTGAGCCACAGGTGCCGAGCCTTAATCTGTATTCTTAAACAGGTGAGTGCTTCCCTATAATGTTGTTATATTTAATTAGGCAAATCATTTATTTCCAGATATTGCTATACTGTAGTATAATTAATTTTGAATCGGTTGAAAAAGCTGATGTATAGGATTTAACAATAAAAAAATAAAAAAACAAAAAAGAAAAAGCTGATGTAGATAAAACTTACAATGAGATTTACCATGTACAATGTATTTAAATAAACCAAAATACTATGAACCAGACTTGTTTTATTTAATATTAAGTCACTTATCTGTATTTCTTATAATTAATAAAACATATTAATAATGTAAATTCTAAGACTGAATTTGATACTTTTCTCTTCTATTAAGCAGCATTAACTGATAATATTTTATGGAGAAGGAAGTCATACTTTTTAATGCCTTTAATATTAAGGAGGCATACTTACAGATTCTCTGACTATAAATGTTTTATCTTTGGAGAGTATTTCTTCTGAAATAGTCAGTTCGTGGTCCTTTGATTCCAGCATATCATCAGTATCATCATTATTTGATAACAGAATTTCCTTTCCATCTTCTCCTAATTCCTTACTAAGTGGTTTAAATTCTTCTTTAAATTTCATGTCTATTGCCTCAAAAGTTTGAAAACCAACTTGACCCTGCGATAATTTCATCACATTAAAATAAAGTGGTTCTTCCTGCTTGCAGAGCGGATGTACTTGTTTTGGTGATGTAGTGTTTTCTTTTCCCCCTGATATTCTAGACAGTTCAGTTTGTTGAGCAAATGCTATACTCATTGATACAATGACCTACAAAATAAAGCAAATAGAGAAGGATTAGATTTACTAAATACCAGCAGGAATTTAAAAAGTCACTACTCAAAATTGTATGAATTAGGAAAAAGCATGGCCTCAGTAATTAGCAACTCCATTCTTTTAGTTGCTCAGGTCAAATAACCTAGGTGAGCTCTTGCCCACTTCTGCTGTATTTCTTCCTACTACAGCCAGTTACATTTGCCATGGAGATACATCTGCGGAGATTTCACAATACTTCACCAAACAAGTCCCATGAACGTGGGGGTTGCAGGACTGAATCAAACAGTTCTCCAACTCGGCACAGCTAGTAGCTGGTGTAAGCAGCCTTCACGATCTCTGGTCAAGTCTCCTTTCCACCGCTTAGAGACATCTGGCGATTCTTGACTTTTCTTTTTCTCTTGCTCTCCTTTTTTTCTACTGGCCTGAAGATAAAGGGCCTCAACCTAATTATCTCCACTCCTTCACTTCTTTCAGGATTCTCCTCTCATGTCACTTTGAGAGTGAAGCCTTCCATGATGACCCTACATAAAGCAACACTATCTCACTCCCCATGGATACCTAGTCTTTATTCCCGTTTGGTTTTTCTTCACAGTACCTATCACCATCACTATGGTGTCTAACTGTACCAACTAGAATGTAAGGTCTATAGGAGCACAGGTTTCATTTTCTCTTTTCTCGGCTACACCTCAGCACCCAGAACACTGCCTAATAGTGAAACATAAATAAATGTTTATTTTTAGTGGTATGTACCCAAATCACAGGAGGAATCTAATGTGCTCTACACTGGGAATCAGTACTTTTTTCTTTTTTATTATTGAGGATTCATTGAGGGTACACAGAACCAGGTTACATTGATTGCTTTTGTTAGTTAAGGACCCTCTTATAATTGTGTCCCGCCCCCAAAAGGTGTACCACACCCCTTGTCCCCCCCATCCCTCCATCCTTCCCTATTTCAGCTCTGCCCATCCCCCACTGTGTACTAGGACCTTAATTGTCCTCATATCACAATTGAGTACATAGGATTCTTGTTTCTCCATTCTTGTGATGCTTTACTAAGAATAATGTGTTCCACATGCATCCAGGTTAATACAAAAGACGTAAAGTCTCCATCATTTTTAGTGGCTGAATAGTATCCCATGGTATACATAAACCACAGCTTGTTAATCTATTCCTGAGTTGGTGGGCATTTAGGCTGTTTCCACATTTTGGCAATTGTAAATTGAGCTGCAATAAACAGTCTAGTGCAAGTGTCCCTATGGTAAAAGGATTTTTTTGTCTTCTGGGTAGATGCCCGGTATCTGGTAGATGCCCAGTATCCAGTATTGCAGGATCAAATGGGAGGTCTAGTTTGAGTTCTTTGAGCGTTCTCCATACTGCCTTCCAAAAAGGTTGTATTAGTTTGCAGTCCCACTAGCAATGTAAATATGATTTAAAATATGCAAATATCCTTTCCCAATGTGTAGGTTGTCTGATTGCTTTGGTTGTTGTCGCCTTAGCTATATGGTCTTTGTTTTTGCTCCTGTTGATATGGTGAATTATGTTTATGGATTTGCATATGTTTAGCCAGGTTTGCATCCCTGAGATGAATCCTATTTGATAGTGATGTATGACTTTTTTAATCTGTTCGTTAGGATTTTATTGAGAATTTCTGCATCTACATTCATTAGTGAAATTGGTCTGAAGTTCTCCTGTTTATTTGTTTATTTATCTATTTATTTTGAGACAGAGTCTCAAGCTGTCACCCTGGGTAGGTTGCCATGGCATCACAGCTCATAGCAACCTCAAACTATTGGGCTTAAGTGATTCTCTTGCCTCAGCCTCCCAGGTAGCTGGGAGTACAGGTGCCCGCCACAATGCCCGGCCTTTTTTTTTTTTTTAATAGTTGTCATTGTTGTTTTTTAGCTGACCTGGTTCAAACCCGCCAGTCTTGGTGGCCAGTGCCACCCACTGAGCTACGGGTGCCACCCTGATGTTCTCCTTTTTGTTAGGTCTGTTCCTGGTTTTGGTATCAGGGTGATGGTTACTTCATAGAACATTTTGGGGAAAATTCCTTCCTCCTCAATTTTTTGGAATAATTTCTGCAGTAAGGGTATAAGCTCTTCTGGTATCATTACTCTTGCTAGGCTTTTTCTATATAACTTATGCTTTTAGAAAAATGGTTCTCAATCTTATTCTAACATCGTATCTGAGGGGTAGAGCATAATCCCATCAGTATTGGTAACTAATGTCAATAACCTATATTATGGACCAAGTTGGGCCATCAAATGCTGTCCCTTGGACCACAGTACCTTAACTATCTTTAGAATAGTTTTTACTGCATTTTGTTGCTTTGCTATCAGCTTAAATGAACAATACTTTACAAAACATCTTTAAGTTACCACTATTATTATAGTAATAAGACTATTATTAAAATATTATTTATTTCTGAGTCTTTACTATGTATCCACTGATCTGCTAGGTGCTTTGTATGCATTAGCTCATTGACTCCTTACAAGAATTACTACTATTCCTATTATTCTCTTTTTTTAACATACAGCAAACAAATCGAGAAGTCAACTAACTTTCCTAAGGTCACAAATCTAGAAAGACATAATGAAGTATAATATATCCAATAACGAACCTCACATTAATTACTATACTATGGCTCCTTGACAGAACATTCCATTTGAGAAGTCGATGTAAGAGGTACATGCAAGAGAAAGCTTACATTCCTCTAAGAACTAGACATTTGACAGCCAGACATAAATGAGATGGTATCTCACTCCATAAACTAAATATTCAGCTCAAACCCTTATGGCCCAGAGATAATTCCTTATGTCTTGACCTCTTTATCCAATTTATGTTTTCCCTAATTTCTTATGCATTTCCTTTATATCTTAATCAATCAATTCTTCCCTTTAAAATGTAGGATAATCTTCCAAATAAACTGTAAACTTACCTTAGCTACTTCTTCTTCTAATCGTTCTTGGTACTGTTTTTCCAGCAATTTAACTGTATTTGTTTCCTGTTTCACTCCAAATTCATCAGAAAACTAAATTAAAAAGTAAAAGATGGCATTTACGTACACTAATTATACACCATTTATTTTTAAACTTCCACTCGCAAAATATCACTGTTTCTTAGAGAACTTTAGGATAATCTCAGCAAAAAATAAGTATCAGTCTTGTTTCTTAATTAAAAATAATTCTAGTAACTCTACTAAATAATTACACTTATTACTGTGAACTTAATTAAAAAAGCAATGAAAGAAATATATTTACATATTCAACATTACTAACATATAGTTCTAGGGTGGGATAAGGATAATTAAATATAACTGATTAAATATATGTATATATTTCCATTTAATAAAATGTTAAATAGTAGTTATCTTTGCTCATGAAATTACAAGCCACTTTTCTTTTCTTTTTGGTGCTTATGAAGAGTGTCCAATATTCTAGAACTACAAATGACTTTTATCAATTTGTAATAGAAAAAAATCATAAACTTTATTTTTTTTTAAGACAGGGTCTCACCACTCCGTCACCTGGGCTGAAGTACAGTGCTATCATCATAGGCTCAAACAATGCACCTGCCTCAGCTTCCCATCTAGCTGAGACTACAGGAGCATGGCACTTTGCCCAGGTAATTTAAAAAAAGTTTTTGTAGAGAAGGGGTATTGAGGTGTTTAGCTATGTTTCTCAGGCTGGTCTGGAACTTATAGCCCAGGCCTGAGCTACAATGCTCATCTTAAGGGATTTTCAAAACTGTAAAGATGTTCTCAGTATGAAAATATTTATTTATTTACCAATTATGTGAATTTTATCCAAGCAAATATTCCACATGGGATGAATGTCGATGAATAAGGCTTGTGACTAACTTCTCTCCCCTGTACCCAGAATGGTAGGCAATGATCTCTATTATATCTAGGACTTAAGGGCTAAAGATCTACAAAGTGAACACCAGGGTTTTGCAGGTTTCAGAAAAGTTGCAGGTTTGAGAAACTGGGAATAATACAATGCTGAGAAAAGGTAGAGGGTGGTTTAATTAGATGACTTGCACTGTAAACAAAGTAGAGCTTTTATTTATCATATTGCTCCTGATGGAAGAGGCCTAATCCATTATCCCAGCCCCAGCACTGGAATCCTGGGGATTCCTAAACACTAGAGATGGCCTGACCCAACTTCCCACGGTGGGAAAAAAAAGCTATGCTTTTCTTTTATGGGAGTACATACAGCCCATAAGTGTTATACAAAACAATACAATTTTAAACTATGACATATTTAGAAAGAAAGATACCTCAAATTTAACTTTCTCTGTGATTTTCCTCTGCTATGAAAATAAATTTAGTTCCTTTCCTTACATAGTTGGGTTTTTTTTTTATAAGGTATTACCCTCTTATTTATTATGTTTACTTCTCAGCAACTACTTATTTGATAATTGCTAAATCATACACAACAGTAATAGTAAGAAAAATTAAATCAGAGTTGGTAACATTTTAAAGATCAAAAATAAAATACCTCTATTGTACCATCAATATTCTCTTTTAGACAACTTCCAGGATACATTTTCCTCTGTATATCAGATTCTGTAATTGCCACTGAATCAATGGTGAAGCTAAATATAAATAAAAGAGGGTGAAGGAATTAGTGTGTGCTTTGCTGTTCACCCCAAATGCACAAAATGTAGTCTAGGGCAGGGGAAACAGAAATTGATAAGGCAAGGGTTAGGAGTATATAACTTAAATCAAATCTTTAACTAATTTTTCTACTTAAAAGTAATACAACTGAATGACAGTATTTAAACAGATCACTAAATGAATATAGGCCATTTTATAAAGTCTACTATAAACGTCTGATATGAAACTATTTATAGGCACTGACATTTTTAAAAAGTTATTTGAGATACATTATTATGAAAAAGTCTGTAAAATCTCACGTTTATTAAAAAAACTTGTTTTAACATGCACATAAGCATAGCAAAAAGTATGATATTTTTCTACAAATACACATCAGTAGTAACATGATTAGTCAGTGCAACTGGAGACCAGTGGTGGTAAGGAAAGAATCTTAATGTATACATAGTCATTTCTGGTTTTTGCTGTTTTTAATCTATTCACCTATCTTTTAGTATTCATGGCTGTATTTTGTGTTGTTTTACATGCATTTTCTATACATTCACTATTTTGTAAAAAAAAAAAAATGCTTAACTTGGGTCATAAAAATAAGATTAGTGTTTAGGAACTGTGAGAAAAGTTAAAAAGAGCAAGATTCACTTTTCACTTTTGGCAAAGATATTTCTCATGCCCATTTTCATGTGCAACCATGCTGTTCTCTTCACTCCCTTCTCCTCTGTTCCACATGCTCTTCCTTCTCCTCTTCTACAATTCCCATTCTGTCCCAAACTGGCCGGAGACCAGTTATATCCCTGTCCCCTTTCATAACTTACATAACTAATCCCCCACTGACGAACACTGGGTTGTTTCCAAATGTTCACATTATAACCTTATATAACATAGATCCTCACACACTTCCATGGATGTTTTCATGCGATAAAATCTTACATTTATTAAGCTGAATATTTAAAATTTTAATACTTTTTAATGCTAAAAGATCATGCCAATTTTATTCCTGTAACAGTACTGTTTAAGTATTTTCTCAAAATGCCAGCGTAAGGGGTCATAACAATCTTAAAACTTTGCTAGAACATGTATGTTTTTATTTTTGAGATTACATTTTCTTTAAAGGTGATCAGCCATGAAAGTTTTCCTGCTGTAAACTGCCTTATCATTCTGTATTGTCCACCCCATGTTTCTAAATACTCATTCATTTCTCTCACCCACTTCTCTCCCTCCCATTTCCTAGTTCTTCTATCATTTTCACCATTCTGTTTTTGTTCTCCTCGCTGTCCCTTGTATATACTATCCTGATCCCGGGCTTTATGTTGTGGATGTTACTTTTACAGCCTAGAAAACCCTCTTTCTTTTTTTTTTTTATTAAATCATAGCTGTGTACATTGATATGATCATGGGGCATCATACACTAGTTTCACAGAGCATTTGACACACTTTCATCACCATCGTTGACATAGCCTTCCTGGCATTTTCTCAGTTATTGTGCTAAGATATTTACATTCCACATTTACTAAGTTTCACATACACCCTTGTAGGATGCACCGTAGAAAACCCTCTTGATCCAAAAAGCATATATCACATAGTCCACAATGACTTCATTCTGTAAACTTTATAGCATTTGAAGTGTTCACCCCAAATTGAAAAAAATAGTCTGGCTAAAATAGAATTCAATGTTGCTCTCTCACAATACCCCCTTCCCCACCCTCTCCTTATTTCCCTATTTATGTTAATGTACCATCATTCTGCATATTCCCAGAGACAGCTTTGACAGTTCCCTCTAATTTGTTCCCAACATTCCTTCCATTACAATGTCTCAATATTCATCTTTTTTTTACATATCCCTGGTGCTACTTCTATAGGCAATCTTGTGTTAACAGAAATGTTCAGTGAAAAATACCACAGACATGCTTTTGACCCACTGATGCTGGAGGTTAAAATTTGTGAATTTTTTGCATGAATTTCTGACAAGCTCCCAACGCATCAGCATCCACAGCAGTGACTAACTCTGTGCACCATGTAATAACACGGTGTGGAAATCAGAGCAGTAGGACCTAACTCCCAAGTCACTGAGAAAGGTACAAGAAAGGGGCTTTGAGAGGGATGGGAGGGAAGCTTGGCCTGCACAACCAGCATGTCTGGAGGGTCCATAGGATCATTCACCACTCAATAAATAGTTTTCCCCTCAAAAGGGAAAAGAATGTGGACGTGATATAACCTAGGTAATCAGTGACCAACAGGAAAGGGCAGTTACGCCCGGAGGTGCAGGGATGGGAAGACAACTTACTTCAAACTGAGGGGAGAGGTCTTTACGCCTCCTTGCTGCCTAGTGTGTGTCTCACCCACCTCTTCTCCTTTAGGAGCGGGAGCCACTTCCCACTTTCTTTGCAAGTGTTCTAAACTTTCCCTTTGTTCTTAAATAAAACTTGTCTTTGTTACACTGAAACTTGTGCAAGTTTCCTTTATTTTCTATTCAACCTTCGTGTGGGGCTCCAGTTTTATTTTCAGTTTTCACTCATTTTTGCCTTTGATTACCACTGTACCTCAGGGGAACTTTCTGGCTCAGCTGAGTAATTGGATCAGGTCAACTGGATTTGGGAACCTGACTCCCAATAGTCACTATCATTCCAACAATTGAACATGAGGCATAAATGGGTTTAATTCCATCAGTTTGGTTATATCACTACATTATATTCTCCATCCACTGTCGTTTAAAAGCCATTTAGTAAACTAAAGTCTCTGGATGGAAAGGGTCATTTTATATACCCTTAATTTTTCCTCCATGCTATATATCCAAGGCTCTTCTGAGTCACTGTTTCATTTGATCCTCATATTCTAAGGGTAATTATTATTATCCTTGTTACTACATAAAGATGTTTAAATAAACTGTCCAAGATCACACAGCCAATAAAAGGTAAAATCAGAGGTCAAATGCAGATCTGTCTGACTCTAAAAGTTATGGTCTTTCAAATCCCATAGTGAGATTCTAGAGTGAAGAAGTTTCTAGTAGGAAGTCAACAAACATTTGTTAAAGGAATGACTCAATTATTTTTCTTAACTATTTCAAGTCTACCCACACAGGACAGTACTCTATTCAAAATGTTTCAGTTGTATCTAAAATTCTTGGTAATACTTATAAGAAATAACTTTGATTCATTATTCTCAGAAAGAATAAGCATAGTAATGAAAAAAACTTTCTGTGGGGAAAGAGGAGTGAACTAATGGCTTTATTTGTAAGGCAGTATCAGCACACTTCCACTGAGTACTATAGAAACTCTGAGAGTGTGGTGAGCTAGCAGAGGCCCAAATACAAGAACACAAAATAAGCCAAAGAGCTCCCTTTTCTTTAAACTTTGGAGGATTACTTGACAAGCACTGACTGGTTAGAGAGTTCTTGCTATCTACCTATTTTCTTCCTTATTAGAGGTCCCTATCAGTGGGCCTATAGGAGTAGCTTCCAAATGTCAATCCAATGGCTGCATGCCTCAGAATTATCTTGTTCAAAACACAAATTTGCAGGTTCCATCTCAATGCTATTCAGTCTGACTCTCCAAATGTATAATCCACTAACCTGCAATTTTAAGTATTAAAAAATATTAAAGTTCAAAAACCTCCAGTGTTTCTAATGTATGGTCATGTTCGTGAACCAGTGATCTCAAAAAATACATAAGGCTGTGTCAATCCTGTGTGAACATTCCAAAGCTCCAAATAAAGGAGGGAGAAACAAACTGCTTTTACAGAAGTACAGACATTCAGTATTTGTCCACCTCACTGCCCCCAGTGCATTAAAGTTCTATTAACAAGTACCTATGCAGACATCAGAACAGCAGAAATAGCCAAAGTTAAGATTAAATCTCTGGGAATTTTACAGAGATAGTTACATACCCTAACCTACTTAACAATTAAAATTACAAACTGTTCATTTATTTAACAAATATGTATTGAGGAAATACATTTGTAGGGAATTATGTGTAAGGAACCAGTATAAGTGTTTGGGATACATCAGTGACTTAAATGGACAAAGATTCCCACCCTTATAAAGTCCTTCATCAGAGTCAAACAATAAACAAAATAAAAAAAGAGCTACAAACTTATTCCTCTCCAAATTTATATCAATTTGAATATACACAATACATTGTATAAAATGTACAGAATGTACGTATACTCATAAAAAAAGATACCACAGAGTAATACAGAAAAAATGAAAAAAGTGGATACAGAGCTATTTTAACTTACATACAGTGATCAAGAAAGGCCTCATGAAAATATGACATCTGAGCAATGATCCATAGAAAATGAAGGTATTGGCCTTACAAGTACCTCAAAAAAGATCATTCTAAGTAGAAGGAGCAGCTCATGAGAATTCCCCAAAGCAAAAGCATACTGATAATGCTGGTTTGAGGATCCCAAGAAGGTTATGTGGTTTGAGAGAGGGACAGGCACGTTGGTAAGAAGTAAAAGAGGTAATGGGCACTTAACATGTAAGACTTTGTCAAGGCACTATACGGAAAGGAGAGCACTAGAACAGCATGACCTGTCTTAAATTTTGAAAGCATGGTTCTGGCACCTGGGTTGACTACATCTGTTGAGAACAGACTTCAGGAAGGAGTTAGGGTAATCCAGATGAGACACAATGATGCAGGGACTGCAGGGTGATGGGGAGTGTTCAAAGGCAGAGTAAGCAGGATTTCTTCATAAATTAAAAGAGAGGCATCAGAGAAAGAGGAGTCATGGTACACATGGCTGCAGAAGGAGCAAATTTTGAGGACAAGAAGCAGAGTTCTACTTTGGACATGATCAATTTAACATTAGACAACCAAGTGGAGAAAATCCAGCCATGACTAGAATGACCCCATCTTAGATTTCTTAAATATTTGCCACATCAAAATAGCAAAGACCAGACACAGAATAAACCACAAAAGCAAGCATGCTGCCTGATTTAACTTGGCAGATTAATAACAACCAGCATCTTTACCAAATAAGAATGTAAGTAAAATTTCTATAGTAAAAATGTCTTTGGTTTACCTCAACATCTATTTCATGTTTCAAAGATAAAGACTTAACTCCCACTCTTCCTAAAAATGCTACATAGTATCTCTTCTAGGCAACTTTGCTTAAGTTACATTGTTGTCTTAAAGTAACCATTCCAGGTGATACTATGGTTGTCACTAAGCTACAAATACTGCTGAATAAAATTATCAGTAGATGAATAGATACCTTGGCTGAACTGTGGGCTCATTAACAGCTTGAAGTCTCTCCTGCAAATGTTGAATCTCTGCCCCATAGTTTTCTTCAGTTTCTTTCAACTGTCGCTGCAAAGAAGATACTAGGTTTTCTAATCCTTGCACTTGTTCTTCAAATTGTTTAATTTTTTCAGTATCTTGCAGAGACGATACCTTGCTTTTATGATTGACATCTGCTATATGAATACAAAAATGCACATTTCAGTACACATTTCTTAGTGAAACGCCACAATCACTTGATGTGTGCAGAAAATATTCATTTTTCTTTAAAAAATGTTTTTAGTAATAACTCAGGTTCGATTTGAATTCATTGTGATGAAAACAACAAAACACAAATAGAGCAATTTGACACTTTTTTTCTACCCTCACGGCTGTCGTACCCATAAATCCAACGATTTTATGCTTTTAAATTAAAAACAATTTAGAATCATAGAATGTAAGAAGTGGGAAGAGTCCAAGAGATAAGCAGGCCAAATTTTTCATTTCAAGGATGAGAAAATCAGGAACAGAGAGGTTATGGTGACATTGGTCTCAAATTTAAACTAGAAAAGAATTACTAAATATTTGGTATAAAAATAAAGTACTAATTGTGATATACAATCAAAATTTACCAATGTCTTGTAAGCTGGTTATCTGAGAATGGGTTGATAAAAACTCTATTTCCTCTCTTGGCAGGTTTTCTTCTGCAAATTCAAGTTTCATACCGTCTGTCTGCCATCTCGGAATCTATTAAAAACAGCAGAATAAAAGCAGTCACATAAACATATGATCTAGTTCTTTGACATCTATATTAAAACAAGTTTGAATTTAAGATTTTGTTTGTAAATCACCCAAAATAGTTAACACTCTGATATTATTATTAGTCTAAGTTATTCCCTATCCATATTGATACAGTGATCACATTCATTCCCTTCATGGGACTGAAATTATATTTAAATGTTTTTTGATACCTAAAAAGGAGTTCATTTTACTGCAAAAACAGTGCTTCACAGAATTTTAGTAGAAAGTTCATAACAGTATTTATAATGTGACTTAATTTTTGAAATTTCAACTCATAAATGATAACTTTTACATTATCAATACTTTATTAATACAATATTCATCTCTGGATATATCCCATATGCAACCAGTTAACTGATAACTAGTATGCTACTCTTTACAGTAACAAATAGATAAGAAACTAATGAAAACAGATAAATCTCAATTTATTCCCTTAACTATTAAAACTAGGCAGCAGCATGTCAGATGAATATGTGTGTTAATTTATTCATTCATCAAATACATAATCATCCACATGATCAGCATGTGATAGGGAGAAGTAAAAACAAAAAATCAGTTAAAAAAATATATATATACACATATAGTGTATCTGCTCTCACAGAATTTGTCAACTAATTGGGGAAATAAAATTAAACAATTAGAGAAGTACAAAATTATAGAGTACGACTCTAATGATACTGAACAGACTGATGTGGATCTGAGTAATTACAGAGAAAGTCAAACTTGATTTAGGCCTCAAAGACATTTGGCATTGATTTGGAAAGACTATCAGGCAAAAAAAATAAGAACATTTGTAAAAGAATGATCTCTGTTGTAGTAAAGACAATTATCTCAGGAATTTATTTGGCTAAGGGGAGGAAATAAAGCTAGTTAAATAAGGAAGATCCAAATTACAGAAGACACAAGAGGAAAGAGTTTAGACTTGCCAGACCAGATGAACAAAGGATACTGTAGAATCAGGTGAGCAACAAGATAAAAGTTACTCCCCAGGAAGGCTGTTTTAATTGGTTACTCCTCTTTTTAAACTTTCTATCAACTTCTTGAGTACATTTCAACAGAAGCCTGGCCTCTGTTAAGACCATTAGGTAAATTCTTAAGTGTTCAGCCTAACCTCTCTAATTCATTCAGCAAACATTTATTAAGATTTATTAAGATTTAGTGGAAATAAATAATAGACAGGTTTCCTGATTATGAAGACTTTGAATCCAAAGAAAGAGACAGAAGAGTAAACAAATAATTATAATAACATGAAAAGTCATGTGATACAAACACAAGATTGTAAAAGGACTGAAAGCAACATGGAAAAAGACAGAAGGGTAGTCAAGTATTTAAAATAACAGAGAAAGATAAATGCAATAAACAATAGGCTTGTACAATTTGTAAGGGAAGACAGGTAAAGATGACAAAGTCACATTTGAACCAACTGGAATAACAAGTAGGAGCAAAGGAAGGAGACTAGAGGAGGATGGGCAGTATTAGGCAGAAAAGCTCAGGGGTGTTAACAATGAGGGTTCTTTGGGGGAAATTCTAAGTATTTCAGTA
The DNA here is from genome assembly GCF_027406575.1 of Nycticebus coucang. Classification (NCBI taxonomy): domain Eukaryota; kingdom Metazoa; phylum Chordata; class Mammalia; order Primates; family Lorisidae; genus Nycticebus; species Nycticebus coucang. Next base: position 59,177,174 of record NC_069790.1, read on the forward strand.
TGGCTAAAATAGGAGAAAAATTAGAAGATGAAGTCAAAAGGTCAGGCAGTGAAGTACTGCAGTTCTGACTCTGACCCCAGAAAAACTGGGGTGCCTCTGCAATTGTATGTAGCTTAGTGTTGTAAACTGTGAAACACGCACATCACCATTGTGCAGAAAAGAGTTAACATAGCAGTTGTTATACTGCCTATCTTTAGGAAGGCCTGCTGGCAAGTTTGGCCCTTGGCAGGAACCTAGGAACATTTTTAAAACAAATACATGAAAAAAAAAACAACATAGAAAACACCATGTGAAACTAATTAACTATGTGCTAAACAAATGAAGTAGTTATCAACATTCTCTAAAACTGAGAGACCCATTGCTTTAACTTTGTTAAATGCAATTGTCTCACATTGCTTACAATTTGATGTTTTTTAATTCACCATGATTTCAAAAACTCTCGAAAGGGATTAATTTTTTTTCAACTTGCAAAAATGCATACAACTTAGCAATATGAATTCTCTACTACAATTTCCCAATCTCCTTTTCCATGTTCACTTATTTTATAAATCCTTGCTTTATGAAGCAGCTTACAAAATAGTAGGTAATAGAATAAACGCAAATATTATAATACATTTTCCCTTTCACAGACCTTGCTTAATCGTTTCTGAAGCACCAAGAGTTTGTTGTATTCTTCTGTTACTTTGTTGAGAAGAGTTTGCATGTTTTCTTGAAGGTCTAAATGATAAACAGACAATTATACTAATTTCATGTTATAGTAAAAGTCTGCATCTTTCAATAAATATCATTCACCTACTCATAACTTTACAAAATTTACCAAATTGCCTGCTGGAAGTAAACCTCATATATTTAGTGACTCCAAATCAAAATCTCATTAATATGAAACACCTGCTACAAAGACAACTTGAAACTTTCATATTAAAATATGTTATGTCTGGGTGGTGCCTGTGGCTCAGTGAGTAGGGCGTCAGCCCCACATACTGAGGGTGGCGGGTTCAAACCCAGCCCAGGCCAAAGTGCAACAACAACAACAACAAAATAGCCGGGTGTTGTGGTGAGCACCTGTAGTCCTAGCTTCTTGGGAGGCTGAGGCAAGAGAACCACCTAAGCCCAGGAGCTGGAGGTTGCTGTGAGCTGTGACACTACAGCACTCTACCCAGGGCAAGAAAGTGAGACTATGTCTCTAAAAAAAAAAATGTTATGTTTACTTGGTATTCATTATTTGCATAAATTTTGTTCAATATCCACATAAATAAGGGGAGGAAACTTTTTTTTTTTATTGTTGGGGATTCATTGAGGGTACAATAAGCCAAGTTACACTGATCGCATTTGTTAGGTAAAGTCCCTCTTGCAATCATGTCTTGCCCCCAGAAGGTGTGGCACACACCAAGGCCCCACCCCTCACCCTCCTTCCCTCTTTCTGCTTGGGAAGGAAACATTTTATCTGTAATGGAATACCAAAAAATTAACTGAAAGTGTAATTTGTTAAAACAAAGTAATACCAGATTTGTATTAAGAAAGATATTTTAGTATATGTGCTGCTGTAGTGAGCACTAAGAAAGATATTTTAGGGTGGCGCCTGTGGCTCAAGGAGTAGGGCGCCGGCCCCATATACTGGAGGTGGTGGGTTCAAACCCAGCCCCACCTCCCCAAAAAGATATTTTATATATTTCTTATTTCTCAATTTTCATCTTACTCATTTTTAAAATAACATATCCTTGACATAAACTTATTCAATAAATATGATAACTTTTAAAGATCTGATCTATGGTATTAGAAGTTAAAAAAACTTTAAGAATAAGAAAAAAGATCAGAGTAGAGGAATAAAAGATAAACAGACAAGTTAAATATGTAGACAGCTTTGAGTATCTTTACATTACACTTACAGCATTATAAAAATTAAAAATGTACACTGAATATAAGATTCCATGAATGTGAAAGACAAGATGTTATGACGATAAACTCAACCTGGCTGAGTGATTAAATCACGATTAAAGGTAAAATAAATTTCATCAATTTATTTAAGAAAATTAAATACTATTTAAATACTGTGATAAGCTTTTATTTACCTTGAAACTCACATCTATAATCTTGCAATTCTAGTTCTTGATTTTCAGAAGTATAAACATCAAAATTCTCTCTCTCTTCAATGTTTACGTTATATTTTAAAGCAGGAGTGTAAGATTCACCAAGAACACTGCATAAAGTCTGTTAACAAAATTGGATGTTTTAAGTAATTAAAATTTTTATTTCTGCATCAAAATATCATTAAACATTATTCTCCTAGATACAAAAGACAGTCAAATGGTATAGAAAAATCAATGAGAAAACACTCCTCCAAACACTGAATCAACCTGTAAAAGGAATGTCTAAATTTTTCTCTATATGACATAAAATTCTTCTCACATCAGGAAAATATTGATAATCTTCATTGTATAAAACTATAATTTTCTCTGACTTCCTCTAAGAAATAAAATATATCTTATAATTTAATCTACCCCTTCTAGGCTTGAATCCTATTCCAATATTATTTCTGTAATGTCAAGTACCCTTGAAAAAATACCACAGAACAAGGCTGGAAGTTCAGAAATGGTTACCAGAAAGAAATAAATTATAATAATATCAAAAACAAGGTAATATTCATATACTTTTCGGTAGCACTGAGAGCAGTTTTCCATAGTTTATAAACAAAAATGGAAAATATCTGACATATCATTATGGTTGTTCTCCTAAATAACAAATAATTCTATCAACCCACATAGGCTGGAGGAAGATGGTAGACTAGAGACACTGCCTCACCAGCCACTCATGGTCAGACAGAGGAGAGAGGACTCCAGTCAATTCTAGCTGGGGGAATCTACGCAGAAACATTACTCCAGAGATATAGTGAAGTAGCAGGAGACTCCAGGAGCCAATGAGGAGGTCTATAGCCAGAAGGCAAGTACCTGATATAGGCAGAGGCTGGCAGGCTGGTGGGCTGGCCCTTCTGTGGAGGACTAGGGACAGGAAAGAGATGTCTTGCAGATCTTTGTTTTTGGACTGGGAGGCTCACTGGAACTACCACAGAGGGGCATGGGTGAGTGAGTGGGACTTGAGCAGCATCAGTGGCTGGGATGAGTGCCAGTGAGGTGGAATTCCCATAGGCTTGGCTACCAGCAGGGCACTGCCACTGTGGGAAGGCCATGCAGGATAAAGTCGGCAGGATCCTAGAGCATGGCTGGCTCTGGCATGCCTACCGAGCACGGGAAATCATCACTGGGGTGAGCTGAATGGCCTCTGCACCCTTGGGAGGTAACTTTGTTTTGAGGGAGTACTATTTAGAAGGTCAAGATGTGACTATCAAGAAATCTGGCCAGAGCTTCAGTATCCTAATCCAGTGGGGACTGAATGCTGGCAAAGAGACCAGGCCCTAAATGAGGGCAAATAAGTCAGGAAGACAAGACCGGGTTTCTACTGCAACTAGACAGTGGCTTCTAGGCCTTACCTTAAACAGTAAAAACAGCCTGAGTATTGTCTGTCTATTAACACCACAGTGCCACCTGGTGTCCAGATAACACACACACACACACTTTTTTCTTCATGTTTTGCCTTTTTTCCCAATTTCATCCTCAGTTTTTTCTTTTTTGTTGTTTGTTTTCTTCGATTTGTTGTATTTTAATTTTTTTATTGTTACTTCAATAGCAAGTGCTCCTCCATTTTTTGTTATAGTTTTTCAGCACCTTTTTTTCTCTATTGCTAGAGATTTTTCTACTTTTCTCATTTTTCTCAAACAAATATCTTATACAACAATTAACACAGTGCTTTTTCCCCTTCATTTTATATAATTATATTTAATTTTTTCTTTATTTTTATTTTATATTTCCTCTGAGGGCATTGGTCTGATTAGGGGTGTTATGGCATTGGTCTGGCTCCAGGAGGCCCTGAGCTTGTGGTCTAGGGTGTCCTTCTAGTGTTGACTTTTCATTGAAAAGATGGTATTGGTAGCTCCCCACTGAGACATACTACTAACTTTTTTCTATATTTGGAGGAGGTAGGGTCTTGCTTTTGTCCAGGCTGATAAGAAGCTCCTGACCTTGAGAGAAATGACCCAATCTGCCTCAAAAGCCCTTGGAGTTCTCAGTGTGGGTCAAAGCACACTGCCATATACCATAATTTCTCCTGTTTCTCTGTCTCCTTCTATCCTTCTTCTTTCCCTTTCTTTAGTTCTTTCCTTTCACTCACCCTTTCTTTTTTTTCTTTATCTTTTTCTTTCTGTTCTTCCTTCCTGATCTTTAACCCTTTCTCTTCCTTTTGGCTTTAAGTCAAAAGGAAACATCAACATCTAAGCTCAGAAACAAGATAATTTAAACTGAAGAAAGTAGTAAGAGAAAAAAGTAGGGGAAAGATGTGAACAAAAAGAAAACACACAAAAGGAGGAACAAATTGAAAAATTCTGGAAATACGAAAAATGAGCACAGAGCACCCACCACCAAGGAATCATGAGGTAGCTGCCGCAGATGATTCCACCTATAAAGAATTAATGTAAATGAAAGAAAGGGAAGTTAAAATATGGATGGAAAACAATAAAGAGAATTGACAAGAAAGTGGAAAATAATCAAAAGGTAATCAAAAAACGGAACTCAAAAATGAATGAAAGAGGGGGCGGACACAAGATGGCTGACTGAAGCCAGCTTTCCACAGAGGCACCTGTCCAGAGGGCAGTTAAAGGACAGAAATTTAGCAAGTAACCTGGTGGATTAGAGCTGCACCAAGAGAGAAGGTTGAAGAACACACATCAACCCCGCTGAGACGAGCTGCAACCCCAAGGATACAAACAAAAGGTACAAAATCCATCACCTAGCGGATGAGAGTACCCTCCCCCATGAGAACAGCTCAGGGTGCCCCACAAACAAACGAGCAGAGTTCAAAGGTCCTCCCACTACACTCCACAGGAAAGACCCTCTAAAAATTGTACCTACCTCCCCTACCAGGGTGTCCCGGCGTTCTCCTGCCAGGCATAAAACAGTATAAAACTGTATATATTCTCTACCTGCAATTCTGAGATCCCAGCACACCCTGCACTCTCACTCTCAGGTCTATAGGCCTGTCCCCCAGAAGTCCAGATTCTTGGGTGATTTCTCGAGGAATGTGGACAGGGCCCAGACTGCAGCTGGTCAGTGCTGATTCTGCAGCACGGGGGTGAGGAGAGGACGGTCGGCTGAGAAGGAACCACACCGGAGCAGCGGTGCCCTGAGGCGCGGAGCAGCAGCCATTTTTGGCAATAATAGGGCTCATTTCCAGATATTCCGAAGCCACACCCTCTGTCTCGCTGGGCAACCAGAGGAGGCCGGGCATCTTCTCAGGTGGCAACCACCGTGGAACAGATCTGGGACTGAAACGCAGGCCGCATGAGTAAAGGGTTTGCCTGAGGTGGTACCGGCCTGGGTAGAGTGCGGGGACTAGAAAATGCATGTGCAGAGCCGGGAAATTCCCAGGGCAGGGCTGACCAAGAGGACCGCTTTACTGAGCCTAAGATGCACCTGGCCTTCAGGAGATCATCAGCCTATAGATAAAGAAAGGCTGTCAAGAACTGACAGCTAACCAAATACAAACCTGCAGGAGCAAGGACAGGGCCTGAGGTGCAGGCTCTGGGAACTCAAAACAGCTTCTCTTCTGCAGGGGAACTTAGCAGGGACAGAAATGAATTCCCGCAAAGTTGTTCTGTTCTGTCAGTAACATCAATCAGGGGCGGGGCTGGAACTGAGTGAACACCCCCCAGCCTCCATCAAGCACCAAGGTTGTCAGGCCTCACCTCCCCCTGCTGGACGGAGGCAGAGCACAGTGGTCTGGCTGAGCAGAAATAGATTTCCTTGTGATTTAGGCAGGTGCAAACCCCTGGAGTATCTGTTCACTAGAGGCAATTAGGTCATAGCCCTGCGGTGCTATCAGTGACTGGGTGTGATAGAGGTGCAAGGTGGGGAAGGAGGCATCAACCTTCCCAGACTAATCTATTTGCTGGGTGGGTCCTCCTGACTTCACGGAACACAGGAGCAAATCATAGCTGAGTTGTCACCAGACCCCTGCGATCCAGTTGCCAGAGACCTTTTAAACTGTCCAACCTGAGACAGGTGCTGACTAAGACAACTGATTTGGACCTTTTGAACTGAGCCAATGACCCGAGGACTATTTAAGTGGTGCCCTGGGTGTGTGGTTGTAGGAAGGTTTGATTTTCGTTTTCCAATTGTTGCCTGTGGGGGGCAGGGTGACTTAATTGCTAGTATTTCTCCACAGCTGAGACTTCAACCCAGAGTAACTGTTTCACTAGGTTCGGACAGAGACCAGCTGAAAACAAGACAGAAACACTTAGTCCCACCACACTAAACAGGTCCCCAGTTTCTCAGGCCATAGCAGTGTATGGGTCATCGACAAAGCTCCAGAGGATAAATCAAATGGTGTAAAATAATCATGGGGCGGAATCAGCGGAAAAACTCTGGTAACATGAATAACCAGAATAGAGTAACCTCCCCAAATAAAGATATAACAGATGTAACTGAAGATCCCATTCATAAACAGCTGGCCGAGATGTAAGAAATCAAATTCAGAATTTAGATCACAAATAAGATTAATAGAATGGAGGAAAATTTGGAATTAGAAACTCGAGGAGCAATTCGAAAGTTGGAAACAGAAATTTGAGGAGAAATCCAAAAGTTCTATCAAAATTTAACAAATTTAAAGACAAAACACCACAGATTTTGATGCACTGAAGCAAGAATTTGCAGCCCTCAAAGATCTGAAAAATGCAGTAGAATACCTCAGTAACAGAGTGGAAAAAGGAGGAGAAAGGATTTCTGACATTGAAGAAAAAGCTTTGGAACACTCCCAAACTCTCAAAGAGGAAGAGAAATGGAGACCAAAAACAAATCATTCTCTCAGAGAGCTCTGGGATAATGCGAAGAAGGCTAATATCCGCCTTATTGGAATCCCTGAAAGTGATGAAGTGGCTTCGCAAGTCACAGAGGCCCTTCTCCATGAAACTACGAAAGAGAATTTTCCAGACATGCAAAGAGATTCTGAAATTCAGATAGCAGACAGTTTCAGAACCCCGGCATGACTCAACCCAAATAAGACATCCCCCAGGCATATCATAATTAACTTCAGTAAAGTTAATATGAAGGAGAAAATCCTCAAAGCAGCCAGATGTAAGAAATCCATTACCTACAAAGGGAAGAATATTAGAATGACTGGAGATCTCTCTGCTGAAACTTTTCAAGACAGAAGAGGGTGGTCATGGACAATTAATCTCCTAAAGCAAAATAACTTTCAATCCCAGATCCTGTATCCAGCTAAACTGAGTTTCATTTATGATGGAGAAATTAAATACTTAAATGACATTCATACATTGAAGAAATTTGCCATAAGCAAACCAGCTCTTCAGGATATTCTCAGACCTATCCTCCATAATGACCAGCCCAATCCTCTACCACAAAAGTAAACTCACTCACAAACTTTTGATCAAACTCCAACTTCCACAGAGGTGAAAGGATTAAAAATGTCCAGTGGACTTTCGAGAAACGCAACACCCAAAATTTTACGAGAGTTATCAATATTCGCCATTAATGTGAACGGCATAAACTGTCCTCTAAAGAGGCACAGGTTAGATGACTGGATACAAAAACTCAGGCCAGATATTTGCTGCATACAAGAGTCACATTTTACCTTAAAAGCTAAATATAGACTCAGGGTGAAAGGATGGTTGTCCATATTTCAGGAAAATGGTAATCAGAAAAAAGCAGGTGTTGCAACTTTATTTGCAGACACAATAGGCTTTAAACCAACAAAAGTAAGAAAGAATAAGAATGGTCACTACATGTTTGTTAAGGGTAATACTCAATATGATGAGGTTTCAAGTATTAATATCTCTGCACTAAACCAGAATGGACCTCAATTTATAAGAGAAACTCTAACAGACATGAGCAACTTGATTTCCTCCAGCTCCACAATAGTTGGAGATTTCAACACTCCTTAGGCAGTGTTGGACTGATCCTCCAATAAGAAGCTGAGCAGGGGGCGGAGCAAGATGGCGGCTAAGTAACAGCTTCCTTGCATCTGGGCACCGTGAGTCTGGGGAGATAGGACTCCAGGCATCTCTGGCTGGAGGGAATCTGCCTATCATCACCCCTGTGAGGGAACAGGGAGTCAGCAAGAGACTTCTGTACCCCAAGAGGAGGACTAAAACAGTGGAAAAACGGCAAGTGGTCGCGTGTGTTCAATCTCTCTAAACCCACCCGCAACTGTAAGTTCAGTAGCAGCGAGAACGCAAACCAGAAAGGCCTTACCTGTGAACTGTTTTGGTGTCTTTGGACTCAGCACTCAGATGAACTGCCTGGGGAGAGCCTGACTGGGAATGAGGAGAACTTTGGCCATTGTCTAGGCCCCGGACTGAGCCGCTGAGCCAGACGGAGCTAATAGTGTTTGGCTGTGGGTCACAGGGAGCCATTGTGAGCGATCTGCCCCGGCAAGCTCCGCCCTCAGGGTCGCAGAGCTAGAATCGGGTGGGAGCTGGTAACCCAGGGACCAAGTAGCCTAAGGGTGGGGTCTGAGCCGCCTTGCGGCCCTAACGCTCAGGGGCAGAGTGAGACCGGTTTTGGCCCACTGGGTAAGCGGATAGTCACTTCAGCAGTCATTCTAGCGACAAGCACTTCCCTGGGAAAGCTTCTGCTCAGCAAGTTTACAAGATCAAAGTGCCTTCTAAGTGGGCTGAAGAGAGATTTAGGGTGTCTAACTGCTGGGTTTGAGAAATCAGCAGCCTCCAGTCGTATCAGAACTGTGATTAACATCTCAAACCCCAGAAGACCACATATTGCCCAGACAATATTCAACAAAATATACATACTGCTTTGTTTTTGGTTGTGTTTTTCTTTCTTTGTTTTTTTTTTTTTTTTTTGGTTTGGTTGTTTTTTTTGTTTATTTTGATGTTGTTGATATTGTTTTGTTTTTTAATTTCAACCTTTTCCATACAGATCCTTTTCCTTTCTCAACTTTTCTAGTTTAATTATAATTCCCCATTGCTGCCTTTTTCAATAACTAGAACTTCATTTTTCCTAGTGTTTTTCCCGCTATTATTTGGTTTTTCACCCGATATTATCCCGTAAAGTTTTCTGCTTCCTTGTTTTGGGTTGATTTATAGCATTTTTGTCTTTCCTCTCTACTTGGTGGAGGTGGGGTACTGTGTCTGATCATGTTAGCAAAGAGCTACTGACCTCAAGGGAACCACCCAACAGGGCACCCGGAGAAGGTGGGGTGTTTTTAAGGTTGTGTCAAAGTACCCTACTGTACACCTATATAGCTATATCTCCCTCTTTCTGTGCCTCTCTTCTTTTTGTCAATATTCCTTTTATCGACTCCCTCTCCTTTCTCTATTTTTCTTTTTTTTTCTTATCACTGGGTCCTCCTTTCTTTCATCCCTTTTTTCCTCTTCATTCTTCTCACCCTTCTGGTCCTGTAACCCTTAGTCCACAGGCACGAGAACGTAAAGAGCTAGAGGAAGTGAAAGGAAAATTCGGGGAAGGAAACAGATAAAAGAAATCACTCATGAGGAAGAATCAGCAGAAAACTCCAGGCAACATGAAGAACCAGTCCAGAACGACCCCGCCAAGGGACCATGAGGTAGCTACTGCAGATGATCCCAACCATAAAGAAATGTTAGGAATGACAGAAAGGGAATTTAGAATACACATCTTAAAAACAATGAAAGAAATGATGGAAAAAATGAAGGAAACTGCTAATAAAGTGGAAAATAACCAAAAGGAAATCCAAAAACAGAATCAAATAAGAGATGAACGATATGAAGAATATAGAAAGGATATAGCAGAGCTGAAGGAACTGAAACAGTCAATTAGGGAACTTAAAGATGCAATGGAAAGTATAAGCAACAGGTTAGACCATGCATAAGAAAGAATTTCAGAGGTAGAAGACATAGTTCTTGAGATAACTTAGACAGTAAAAGAGGCAGAAAAGAAGAGAGAGAAAGCAGAACGTTCACTGTCAGAATTATGGGACTTTATGAAGCGTTCCAACATATGACTTATAGGAATCCCAGAGGGGAAGAAGAATGCCCCAGAGGAATGGAACACATACTAGAGAATATTATAAAAGAAAATTTCCCAAATATCACCTAAGATTCTGACACACTGCTTTCAGAGGGATATCGGATCCCAGGTCGCCTCAACTCTAATTGAGCTTCTCCAAGACACATTCTAATGAACCTGTCCAAAGTCAAGACAAAAGAAAAGATTCTGCAAGCTACCAGGAGTAAGTGCCAGTTGACCTACAGGGGCAAATCCATCAAAGTGACCGCAGACTTCTCTAATGAAACTTTCCAAGCAAGAAGACAATGGTCATCTAATTTTAATCTACTTAAACAGAACAATTTCCAGCCCAGAATTCTGTACCCTGCTAAGCTTCAAAATTCATGCAGAAATCAAATAATTTACGGATATACAAACATTGAGGAAATTCGCCACAACAAGACCAGCTCTACAGGAAATACTTCAACCTGTTCTGCACACTGACCAACACAATGGATCAGCAGCAAAGTAAGAACTCAGAAATCAAAGGACAGAACCTAACCTCCACACTGATGCAAAAGATAAAACTAAGCAATGGACTCTCACAAAATAAGACGAATACAATACTACCACACTTATCAATTATCTCAATAAATGTTAATGGCTTGAATTCCCCACTGAAGAGACATAGATTGGCTGACTGGATTAAAAAACACAAGCCATCCATTTGCTGTCTGCAAGAAAAACACCTGGCTTCAAAAGACAAATTAAAGCTCCGAGTCAAGGGTTGGGAGACAATTTTTCAGGCAAATGGAATTCAGAAGAAAAGAGGAGTTGCAATCTTATTTTCAGATACATGTGGATTTAAAGCAACTAAAGTCAAAAAAGACAAAGATGGTCACTTTATATTGGTCAAGGGAAAAATACAACAAGAAGATGTTTCAATTCTAAATATTTATGCACCCAATTTAAATGCTCCCAGATTCATGAAACAGACCTTACTCAGTCTGAGCAATATGATATCTGATAATACCATAATAACAGGGGACCTTAACACTCCTCTTACAGAGCTGGACAGATCCTCTAAACAGAAATTAAACAAGGATATAAGAGATTTAAATGAGACCCTAGAACAACTGTGCTTGATAGACGCATATAGAACACTCCATCCCAAAGATAAAGAATATACATTCTTCTCATCACCCCATGGAACATTCTCCAACATTGATCATATCCTGGGACACAAAACAAATATCAACAGAATCAAAAGAATTGAAATGTTACCTTGTATCTTCTCAGACCATAAGGCACTAAAGGTGGAACTCAACTCTAACAAAAATGCTCGACCCCACCCAAAGGCATGGAAATTAAACAATCTTCTGTTCAATAACAGATGGGTGCAGGAAGAAATAAAACAGGAAATCATTAACTTCCTTGAGCAGAACAACAATGAAGACATAAGCTACCAAAACCTGTGGGATACTGCAAAAACAGATTTGAGACGAAAATTCATCGCTTTAGATGCCTACATTCGAAAAACAGAAAGAGAGCGCTTCAACAATCTCACAAGAGATCTTAAGGAATTGGAAAAAGAAGAACAATCTAAGCCTAAACTCAGTAGAAGAAAAGAAATATCCAAAATCAAATCAGAGGTCAATGAAATTGAAAACAAAAGAATCATTCAGAAAATTAATGAAACAAGGAGTTGGTTTTTTGAAAAAATAAATAAAATAGATAAACCATTGGCCAGACTAACGAGGAATAGAAAAGTAAAATCTCTAGTAACCTCAATCAAAAATGATAAAGGGGAAATAACAACTGATCCCACAGAGGTACAAGAGATCATCTCTGAATACTACTAGAAACTCTATGCCCAGATATTTGACAATGTGAAGGAAATGGATCAATATTTGGAATCACACCCTCTCCCTAGACTCAGCCAGGAAGAAATAGAGCTCCTGAACAGACCAATTTCAAACACTGAGATCAAAGAAACAATAAAAAATCTTCCAACCAAAAAATGCCCTGGTCCAGATGGCTTCACTCCAGAATTCTATCAAACCTTCAAGGAAGAGCTTATTCCTGTACTGCAGAAATTATTCCAAAAAATTGAGGAAGAAGGAATCTTCCCCAACACATTCTATGAAGCAAACATCAACCTGATACCAAAACCAGGAAAAGACTCAAACAAAAAGGAGAATTTCAAACCAGTCTCACTCATGAATATAGATGCAAAAATTCTGAACAAAATCCCAGCGAATAGATTACAGCTTATCATCAAAAAAGTCATTCAGCATAATCAAGTAGGCTTCATCCCAGGGATGCAAGGTTGATTTAACATACGCAAGTCCATAAACGTAATGCACCATATTAACAGCGGCAAAAATAAAGATCACACGATCCTCTCAATAGATGCAGAAAAAGCATTAGATAAAATTCAGCATCCTTTTCTAATTAGAACACTGAAGAGTATAGGCATAGGTGGCACATTTCTAAAACTGACTGAAGCTATCTATGACAAACCCACAGCCAATATTTTACTGAATGGAGTAAAACTGAAAGCTTTTCCTCTTAGAACTGGAACCAGACAAGGTTGTCCTCTGTCACCTTTACTATTCAACATAGTGCTGGAAGATCTAGCCAATACAATTAGGCAAGACAAGGAGGAAATCAAGGGAATCCAAATGGGAGCAGAGGAGGTCAAACTCTCCCTCTTTGCTGACAACATGATCTTATATTCAGAGAACCCCAAAGACTCAACCACAAGACTCTTAGAAGTCATCAAAAAATACAGTAATGTTTCAGGATATAAAATCAATGTCCACATGTCAGTAGCCTTTGTATACACCAATAACAGTCAAGATGAGAAGCTAATTAAGGACACAACTCTCTTCACCATAGTTTCAAAGAAAATGAAATACCTAGAAATATACTTAACAAAGGAGGTAAAGGACCTCTATAAAGAAAACTATGAAATCCTCAGAAAGGAAATACCAGAAGATATTAACAAATGGCAGAACATACCATGCTCATGGGTGGGAAGAATCAACATTGTTAAAATGTCTATACTTCCCAAAGCAATCTACCTATTCAATGCCATTCCTATCAAAATACGAACATCGTACTTTCAAGATTTGGAGAAAATGATTCTGCGTTTTGTATGGAACCGGAAAAAACCCCGTATAGCTAAGGCAGTTCTTAGTAATAAAAATAAAGCTGGCGGCATCAGCATACCAGATTTTAGTCTGTACTACAAAGCCATAGTGGTCAGGACAGCATGGTACTGGCACAAAAACAGAGACATAGACACTTGGAATCAAATTGAAAACCAAGAAATGAAACTAACATCTTACAACCACCTAATCTTCGATAAACCAAACAAGAACTTACCTTGGGGGAAAGACTCCCTATTCAATAAATGGTGTTGGGAGAACTGGATGTCTACATGTAAAAGACTGAAACTGGACCCACACCTTTCCCCACTCACAAAAATTTATTCAAAATGGATAAAAGACTGAAATTTAAGGCATGAAACAATAAAAATCCTCCAAGAAAGCATAGGAAAAACACTGGAAGATATTGGCCTGGGGAAAGACTTCATGAAGAAGACTGCCATGGCAATTGCAACAACAACAAAAATAAACAAATGGGACTTCATTAAACTGAAAAGCTTCTGTAAAGCTAAGGAGACAATAACCAAAGCAAAGAGACAACCTACACAATGGGAAAGGATATTTGCATATTTTCAATCAGACAAAGCTTTATAACTAGGATCTATAGAGAACTCAAATTAATCCACAAGAAAAAAGCCAACAATCCCATATATCAATGGGCAAGAGACATGAATAGAACCTTCTCTAAAGATGACAGACGAATGGCTAAGAAACACATGAAAAAATGTTCATCATCTCTATATATTAGAGAAATGCAAATCAAAACAACCCTAAGATATCATCTAACCCCAGTGAGAATGGCCCACATCACAAAATCTCAAAACTGCAGATGCTGGCGTGGATGTGGAGAGAAGGGAACACTTTTACACTGCTGGTGGGTCTGCGAACTAGTACAACCTTTCTGGAAGGAAGTATGGAGAAACCTCGAAGCACTCAAGCTAGACCTCCCATTTGATCCTGTAATCCCATTACTGGGCATCTACCCAGAAGGCAAAAAATCCTTTTACCATAAGGACACTTGTACTAGACTGTTTATTGCAGCTCAATTTACAATCGCCAAAACGTGGAAACAGCCTAAATGCCCACCAACCCAGGAATGGATTAACAAGCTGTGGTATATGTATACCATGGAATACTATTCAGCCATTAAAAAAAATGGAGACTTTACATCCTTCGTATTAACATGGATGGAAGTGGAAGACATTATTCTTAGTAAAGCATCACAAGAATGGAGAAGCATGAATCCTATGTACTCAATTTTGATATGAGGACAATTAATGACAATTAAGGTTATGGGGTGAAGCAGAAAGATGGACGCACGGAGGGTGGTGGGACCTTGGTGTGTGTCACACTTTATGGGGGCAAGACATGATTGCAAGAGGGACTTTACCTAACAATTGCAATCAGTGTAACCTGGCTTATTGTACCCTCAATAAATCCCCAACAATAAAAAAAAAAAAGAAAAAGAAGCTGAGCAAAGACATTTCAGATTTAAACCTATCCATCCAACATTTGGATTTAGCAGACATCTACACAACATTTCATCCCAACAAAACTGAATACACATACTTCTCACCAGCCCACGGAACATACTCCAAAATTGATCACATCTTACGTCACAAGTCTAACCTCAGTAAATTTAAATGAATAGAAATTATTCCTTGCATCTTCTCGGACCACCATGGAGTAAAAGTTGAACTCAGTAACAACAGGACTCTGCATACTCATACAAAAACATGGAAGTCAAATAACCTTATGCTGAATGATAGCTGGGTCAGAGATGAGATTAAGAAGAGAAACTGCCAAGTTTTTGGAACCAAACAACAACGAAGACACGAATTATCAGGACCTCTGGGATATCAAAAAGACAATCCTAAGAGGAAAATTTATAGCATTGCAAGCCTTCCTCATGAAAACGGAAAGAGAGGAAGTTACCAACTTAAAGGGACATCTCAAGCAACTGGAAAAGAAAGAACATTCCAACCCCAAACCCAGTAGAAGAACACAAATAACCAAAATTAGAGCAGAATTAAATGAAATTGAAAACAAAAGAATTATACAACAGATCAATAAATAAAAAAGTTGGTTTTTTGAAAAGGTCAATAATATAGATAAACCTTTGGCTAACTTAACCAGGAAAAAAAGAGTAAGATTTCTAATCTCATCAATCAGAAACGACAAAGACAAAATAACAGACTCCTCAGAAATTCAAAAAATCTTTAATGAATATTACAAGAAACTTTATTCCTAGAAATACGAAAATCTGAAGGAAATTGACCAATACTTGGAAGCACGTCACCTTCCAAGACTTAGCCAAATTAAGTGGAAATGTTGAACAGGCCAATATCAAGTTCGGAAATAGCATCAACCATACAAAGTCTCCCTAAAAAGAAAAGCCTGGGACCAGATGGCTTCACGTCAGAATTCTACCAAACCTTTAAAGAGGAACTAGTACCTATATTACTCAACCTGTTCCAAAAGGTAGAAAAAGAAGGAAGACTACCAAACACGTTCTATGAAGCAAACATCACCCTGATCCCCAAACCAGGAAAAGACCCAACAAGAAAAGAAAATTATAGACCAATATCACTAATGAATATTGATGCAAAAATATTCAACAAGATCCTAACAAACAGAATCCAGCAACACATCAAACAAATTATACATCATGACCAAGTTGGTTGTATCCCAGGGTTTCAAGGCTGGTTCAATATCTGTAAATCTATAAGTATAATTGAGCACATAAACAAATTAAAAAAAAACAAAGACCATATGATTCTCTCAATTGATGCAGAAAAAGCTTTCGATAATATCCAGCATCCCTTCATGATCAGAACTCATAAGAAAATTGGTATAGAAGGCACATTTCTTAAAGTGATAGAGGCTATCTACAGCAAACCCACAGCCAATATTGTATTGAATAGAGTTAAATTGAAATAATTTCCACTCAGATCAGGAACCAGACAAGGCTGCCCATTGTCTCCACTGCTCTTTAACATTGTAATGGAAGTTTTAGTCACTGCAATTAGGGAAGAAAAGGCGATCAAGGGTATCATATAGGGTCAGAAGAGATCAAACTTTCGCTCTTTTCGGATGATATGATTGTATCTCTGCAAAACACCAGGGATTCTACTACAAAACTCTTAGAAGTGATCAAGGAATACAGCAGCGTCTCAAGTTACAAAATCAACATTCATAAATCGGTAGCCTTTATATATACCAGCAATAGGCAAGCTGAAAATATAGTTAAGGACTCTATACCATTCACAGTAGTGCCAAAGAAGATGAAATATATGGGAGTTTATCTAAAAAAGGATGTGAAAGATCTCTATAAAGAGAACTATGAAACTCTAAGAAAAGAAATAGCTGAAAATGTTAACAAATGGAAAAACATACCATGCTCATGGCTGGGAAGAATCAACATTGTTAAAATGTCCATACTACCCAAAGCAATATACGATTTTAATGCAATCCGTATTATAAAGTTCCACTGTCAGACTTTAAAGATCTTGAAAAAATAATACTGCGTTTTATATGGAATCAGAAAAACTTTGAATAGCTAAGACATTACTCAGAAATAAAAACAAAGCATGAGGAACCACGCTACCAGACCTCAGACTATACTACAAATTGATAGTGATCAAAACAGCATGGTACTGGCACAAAAACAGAGAAGTAGATGTCTGGAACAGAATAGAGAACCAAGAGATGAATCCAGCTACTTACCGTTATTTGATCTTTGACAAGCCAGTTAAAAACATTCAGTGGGAAAAGGTTCCCTATTTAACAAATGGTGCTGGGTGAACTGGCTGGCAACCTATAGAAGACTGAAACTGGACCCACACCATTCACCATTAACTCAGATACACTCTCACTGGATTAAAGATTTAAACTTAAGACATGAAACTATAAAAATACTAGAAGGGGCGGCGCCTGTGTCTCAATGAGTAGGGCGCCGGCCCCATATGCCAAGGGTGGCGGGTTCAAACCCAGCCCCGGCCAAACTGCAACAAAAAAATAGCCGGGCGTTGTGGCGGGCACTTGTAGTCCCAGCTGCTCGGGAGGCTGAGGCAAGAGAATCGCGTAAGCCCAAGAGTTAGAGGTTGCTGTGAGCCGTGTGATGCCACGGCACTCTACCCGAGGGTGGTACAGTGAGACTCTGTCTCTACAAAAAAAATAAAATAAAATAAAATAAAATAAAATAAAAATAAAAATACTAGAAGAGAGTGCAGTGAAAACCCTTGAAGAAATTGTTCTGGGCGAGCATTTTATGAGGAAGACCCCCACCCCCACCCCCGGGCAATTGAAGCAGCTTCAAAAATACACCACTGGGACCTGATCAAAGTAAAAGGCTTCTGCATAGTCAAGAACACAGTAAGTAAAGCAAGCAAACAGCCCTCAGAATGGGAAAAGATATTTGCAGGTTATGTCTCTGACAAAGGTTTAATAACCAGAATCCACAGAAAACTCAAACATATAATAAGCAAGAAAAGAACAAGTGGTCCCATTGCAGGCTGGGCAAGGGACTTGAAGAGAAACTTCTCTGAAGAAGACAGGCGCACGGCCTACAGACATATGAAAAAATGCTCATTATCTTTAATCATCAGAGAAATGTAAATCAAAACTACTTTGAGATACCATCTAAGTCCAGTAAGATTAGCCCATATCACAAAATCCCAAGACCAGAGATGTTGGTGTGGATATGGAGAAAAGGGAGCACTTCTACACTGCTGGTGGGAATGCAAATTAATACCTTCCTTTTGGAAAGATGTTTGGAGAACACTTAGAGATCTAAAAATAGATCTGCCATTCAATCCTATAATTCCTTTACTAGGCACATACCCAGAAGACCAAAAATCACATCATAACAAAGATATTTGTACCAGAATATTTATTGCAGCCCAATGCATAATTGCTAAGTCATGGAAAAAGCCCAAGTGCCCATCGATCCACGAATGGATTAATTGATTGTGGTATATGTACACCATGGAATATTATGCAGCCTTAAAGAAAGATGCAGACTTTACCTCTTTCATGTTTATATGGATGGAGCTGGAACGTATTCTTGTTAGTAAAGTATCTTAAGAATGGAAGAAAAGTATCCAATGTAGTTAGCCCTACTATGAAACTAATTTATGGGTTGCACATGAAAGGTATAACCCTTTCAGTTATAACCCAAGAACAGGGGGAAGGGGGAAAGGGAGGGGAGGGAGGGGGGAGGTGGGCAGAAGGAGGGTGATTGATGGGATTACACCTGTGGTACATCTTACAAGGGTACATGTGAAACTTAGTAAATGTAGAATATAAAAGTTTTAACACAATAACTAAGAAAATGCCAGGAAGACTATGTTAACCAGTGTGATTAAAATGTGTCAAACGGTCTATAAAACCAGTGTCTGGTGCCCCATGATCTCATTAATGTACACAGCTATGATTTAATAATAAAAAAAATGGATGAAAATATAAGAATATTGAAAAAGTATTGACAGGGCTTAATCAACTGAAGGAGTCAATCAAGGACCTTAACGATGAAGTAGAAAGTATCAGTAACAGATTAAACCACGAAGAATAAAGAATCTCAGAGTCAGAGGATAAAGCTATTGAGTTAACCCAGGCACTTAAAGAGAGAGAAAAGAAGAGAAAGCAGAACATTCACTCAGAGAATTATGAAGTTCACAAAGCATTCAAACATACAAATTATAGGGATCCTTGAAAGGAAAGAATAATGTCCAAACGAATGTAAGCTCTACTAGAGGGTATCATAAATGAAAATTTCCCAAGAATCACAAAAGATTTCAAAACCTCCTTATAACGGGATATTGTACCTTGGGTTCTCTCAACAAATACAGAATCTTGAAGACACACTGTAATGAACCTGTCAAAAGTCAAGATTAAAGAGAAAATTCTGCAAGCAGCCAGGAATAAGTGCCAACTGACTAGCAACAGCAGATCAATCAGGTGACAATGGACTTTTCAGGTGAAACTTTCCAAGCCAAAAGAGAATGGTCATTTATCTTTAACTTTGTTAAACAAAATATTTTCAGCCCAGAGTTCTGTATCCTGCTAAAGTAAGCTTCAAAATCGATGGAGAAATCAAATCTTTTACTGATATACAAACATTGAGGAAATTCGCTACAAGACCACCTATATAGGAAGTACTTTGATCTATTCTCCAGACTGACTGTCACAATGGACCTCCAACAAAGTAAACACCCAGAATCTAGAGGACAAAATCTACTTTCCACAATGGCGTGAAGGATAAAACTAAGCAATGGACTATCACAAAATAAGATCAATAAAACTCTACCACACTTATCAATTTTCTCAATAAATGTAAATGGCTTGAATTCCTCATTGAAGAGACATAGGGTAGCCAATTGGATAAAAAAACACAAGGCATCTATATATCTCCAGGAAACACACCTAACCTTGAAGGACAATGGGTGAAGGGTTGGAAAGACTAAGGGTGAAGGGTTGGAAAACAATATTTCAGGCAAATGAAAATCCTAAGAAAGAAAGGGCTGCAATCTTATTTTCAGATAAAAGTGGATTTAAACCAACTAAAGTTAGAAGACAATGGACGGCACCTGTGGCTCAGTGGGTAGGGCACCGGCCTCATATACCGAGGGTGGTGGGTTCAAACCCGGCCCCAGCCAAACTGCAACAAAAAAATAGCCGGGCGTTGTGGCAGGCGCCTGTAGTCCCAGCTACTCAGGAGGCTGAGGCAAAAGAATCTCCTAAGCCCAAGAGCTGGAGGTTGCTGTGAGCTGTGTGATGCCATGGCACTCTACTGAGGGTGACAAAGGGAGACTCTGTCTCTAAAAAAAATAAATAAATAAATAAAAAGAAAGACAAAAATGGTCACTTCATACTGGTCAAGGGAACAATACAAAGGGATTGTATTTCAATTCTAAATAATTTATTCACCCAACTTAAAATGCTCCCCAGATATATGAAACAAACCTTAATTGGTCTGAACAATATGCTAACACTATAATAGCTGTAACACTATAATAGCTGGGAACATTAACACCTATCTGACAGAATTGGACAGATCCTCTACAGAAACTAAACAAAGATACAAGGGACTTTAAATTGACCCTAGGACAAATGGGATTTATAGACTAATACAAAACACACCATCCCAAACCTAAAAAATATATGTTCTTCTTGTCAGTCCATGGAACATACTCCAAAATAGATCATATCCTAGGACATGAATCAAACTTCAACGAAATTAAAAGAATTGAAATTATACCTTGTATCTAGTCATACCACAAGGCAATGAAGGTGGAACTCAACAGCAACAAAAATTTTCATCCCCACACAAAGACATGGAAACTAAACAACCTTATGCTGAATGACAGTTGGGTCAAGGAAGAGATAAAGGAAGAAATTCTTTAATTCCTTAAACATAACAACAATGAAGACACAAGTTACTAAAACCTATGGTATACTGCAAAACCAGTCCTAAGAGGAAAATTTATAGTGTTAGATGCCTATCTCTGAAAAAGACAGAGAACACATCAACAACTTAAAGAATCATCTTAAGGAAATGGAAAAGAGCCAATCTAATTCCAGATCCTAGCTGAGGAAAAGAAATAACCAAAATTAAATCAGAAATCAATAAAAATGAAAACAAAAGAATCATTCAGAAAATTAATAAAACAAAAAGTTGGTTCTTTGAAAAGTTAAATAAAATTGATAAGCCTTTAGCCAATTTAACAAGAAATAGAAAAGTAAAATTTCCAATAACCCGAGCCAGAAAGAAAATAGGAGAAGTAACAACAGACTCCATAGAGATACAAGAGATTACGTCTGAATACTACAAGAAACTCTACATCCAGAAATTTTATAATGTAGAGGAAATGGACGAATACCAGGAATCACACCATCTCCCTAGACATTAGGAAGAAGCATATCTCTTGAACAAAACAATATCAACCACTGAGAGCAAAGAAACAATAAAAATCTTCCAACAAAAAAAAAAGCCCTGAACCGGATGTCATCACACCAGAATTGTATCAAGCCTGTAAAGAAGTATCTGTAGCTATACTGCAGAATCTATTCCAAAACATGGAAAAGGAAGGAATCTCCCCCATCACATTCTATGAAGCAAACATCACCTTGTTACCAAAATCAGAAAAGGAACCAACTAAAAAGGAGAATTACAGACCAATTATCACTAATGAGTATCAATGCAAAAATACTCAACAAAATCTAAGCTAATAAATTGTAGCTACGCATTAAAAAAAATTACTTACCATGATCAAATAGGCTTTATCGCAAGGATGCAAGGCTGGTTTAATATACGCAAGTCCTTAAATGTAATCCATCATATCAATAGAAGCAAAAACAAAGACCATATGATCCTCTCAATCAATACAGAAAAAACATTTGATAAAATTCAGCATCCTTCTCTAAGAAGAACACTTAAAAAAACAGGCACATTTCTTAAACTGACTGAAGTATCTCTGACAAATCCATAGCCAGTATCATAATTAGCGGAGTAAAACTGAAAGCTTTTCCACTTAGAACTGGATGTCCTCTATTGCCACTACTATTCAACATGGTGCTGGAAGTTCTAATCAATGCAATCAGGCAAGCAAAGGATATAAAGTGCATCCAAAGCCAATGGTATCATCTTATATTTAGAGAACCCCAGAGACTCAACTACAAGACTCCTAGAAATGATCAAGAAATACAATAACATCTCAGGGTTTAAAATAAATGTCCACAAATCAGTAGCCTTTGTATATGCCAATAATAGCCATGTTGAGAAGCTAATCAAAGACTCAATTCACTTCATGGTAGCTTCAAAGTAAATTAAATACTTACGAATATGCCTAACAAAAGAGGTAAAGGACCCCTACAAAGAGATTATGAAACCCTAAGAAAAGAATTAACAGAAGACATTAACAAATGCAAGAACATACCATGCTCATGGCTGGGAAGAATCAACATTGTTAAAATGTCTATACTACCCAAAGCAATCTACAGATTCAATGCAATCCCCATTAAAATACCAACATCATAGTCTGAAGAACTGGAAAAAATAGTTCTTTGTTCCATGTGGAACCAGAAAAACTCCATTTAGCCAAGGCAATTTTTAGTAATAAAAACAAAGCCAGAGGCATCACTCTATTAGACTTTAGGCTATATTACAAGTCCACAATAATAAGAACAGCATAAAATATAGACATAGACATATGGAACTGAATAGATAACCAAGAGATAAAATCAGTCACTTATAGCCATCTGATCTTTGATAAATCAAACAAAAGCATAAACTGGGAAAAAGAATCCTTATTCAATAAATGGTACTGGGAGAACTGGATAACCACATGTAAAAGATAGAATTTTGACTCGCACCTTCCAGTTACAAAAATTGACTCAAGATGGATAAAAGATCTAAATCTAAGACATAGAAGAACATGCGGGAAAACCACGAGGATGTCAGCTTCAGGAAAGATTTTACGAAGAAGATTTCAGTGGCAACTGTAAGAACAACAAAAATAAACTTAATTAAAATGGACTTAATTAAACAGGACTTAAACTGAAAAGCTTCTACACAGCTAAGGAAAGTGAAAAGATATTTGCGTGTTACAAATCTGACAAAGGCTTATACTAGAATCTAGAATAACTAGAGCGTACAGAGAACTCACATTAATCAACAGAAAAAAGCAAACAATCCCATTCATCACTGGGCAAGAGACATGAACAGAACCTTCTCTGAGTAAGACAAATAGGTAACAAACATGAAATAATGCTCATTGTCCCCAATCATCAGAGAAATGCAAATCAAAACCATCCTGCTATATCACCTAACCCCAGTGAGAATAGCCCACATCACAAAGTCCCAAAACTGTAGACAGTGGCATGGACTTGGAGAGAGGAGATCACTTTCACACTGTTGGTAGGAATATAAAGTAATATAGCCACTTGGGAAAGAAGTATGGAGAATCCTCAAAGAACTCAAATTAGACCTCCCATTTGATCCCACAATCTCATTACTAGCTATCTACTCAGAAGAAAAAAAATCATTTTATCATAAGGACATTTGCATTAAATTGTTTATCACAGATCAATTTACAATTGCCAAGATGTGGAAACAACCTAAATGCCCATCAACCCAGGAACAGATTAATAAACTGTGGTATATCATGGAATACTATTCAGCCCATAAAAGGATGGAGACTTTACATATTTTGTATTAACCTGGATGGATTTGAAACAAATTTTTCTTAGTAAAGTATCACAAGAATAAGAAAAGCAAATATCCAATGTACTCAATACTAATATGAAGCCAGCAGACAAACTAATACAGGCCCACATTACAGAAAAACTCAATTTAATTCAAGTTGGATGGAGGGAGGGTGAGTGAGTGAGGGAAGAGATTGGTGTGCTCCCACTTAATGGG
Organism: Nycticebus coucang; assembly: GCF_027406575.1. Classification (NCBI taxonomy): domain Eukaryota; kingdom Metazoa; phylum Chordata; class Mammalia; order Primates; family Lorisidae; genus Nycticebus; species Nycticebus coucang. Next base: position 59,200,813 of record NC_069790.1, read on the forward strand.
CACAATGTAAGGGTATATGGCACACCTTCTGGGTGCAGGACACAACTACAAGGACTCTACCTAACAAATGCAAATATTGTGATCTAGTTGTTTGTACTCTCACATTAAGCTAAAATTAAAAAGTAAATGAAAAACAAACATAAAGAACAAATGAATAAATAAATTAACGAAACACATGTAAGTTGGGTGCAGTGGCTAACGCCTATAACCTCAACACTTTGGGAGGCCAAGGTAAGAAGATCGCTTGAGGCCAGGAGTTTGACACCAGCCTGGGCAACACAGTGAAATCTTGTCTTTACAAAAAGATAAAAGTAAGAAAATTAGTTGGGCCTGGTGGCACATGCCTGTAGTCTTAGCTACTTGGGAAGCTAAGGCAGGAAGATCCCTTGAGCCCAGAAGATGGATGTTACACAGCAAGCTATGATGACATGACTATACTCCAATCTGTGCAGAAGAATGAGTCCATATCTCAAAAAAAGAAAAAAAAAAACAAAAACAAAAACACATGCCCCATAATCATTTGGTAAGTTCTGTGAATAACTTTTACCTTTCGCCCTCACACAACTAAAAATAGACATAATCAACTTTAAAATTTAAAAAATAAATTGTTTACTGATACTATTTATTTTTTCATATTTCTTGTGATCTACTTAAAAGTTAAACTATATTGTTAATTACACGAATATTCAATTTACAGATGAAGAAACTGAAACAGAGAAGGATTAAGTAACTCATCTTCGGAGACATCAGCAATTAGTGTCTGTTCTATTGATGAGATAATTTATATGTGAAAATCAGGAAATTTGTAAATGTTCATTTAAAGTTAAAAACTTTGAATTCTTTCTAAGTGCCGTTCTGCAGTAAGACAGTGAAAAAAACTAGGTTAGATAATTCTGCTCATTAAATTAGTAGTAACTTTTTGCACTTATCTAAAAGCACATTTTAAGTAATCTTACCTGTGAGAAACTAGAACATTCTTCAGACACTGCATTTTGAAGTTTTCCAATGAGCATCTGTAAAGGCTTTGCTTTACCACCTACTATAAAAGATAATGCATTAAGATGTTCAATTTAAATATTTAAGTACTATTACCATATTTACCCTACATATCAACTAAAAGCTTTCCTGCAATAAGGTTAGTTTTAAATTCTTTATTTCTTTCAAAGTTATTTTCCATTGCTCAATGTTAACTACCTCAGAATACATGCAAGATTTTTCAAATTCTTTTCCACAAGATGGCATAAGGCAGTGACTTTCAAGCTTTTCTTATACTATAACCCAACAAAAGAAATACATATCATAAACTATTATATACACCCATGTAAAACTGAAATTAAAATTTCACAAATCAATATTTACCTTTCTTTTTTTTTTTGTAGAGACAGTCTCACCTTATCACCCTCGGTAGAGTGCCGTGGCATCACACAGCTCACAGCAACCTCCAAATCCTTGTGCTTAGGCGATTTTCTTGACTCAGCCTCCCAAGTAGCTGGGACTACAGGCGCCTGCCACAACACCCGGCTATTTTTTTGTTGCAGTTTGGCCAGGGCTGGGTTTGAACCTGCCACCCTTGGCATATGGGGCCAGCGCCCTACCCGCTGAGCCACAGGCGTCGCCCTCAATATTTACCTTTCTTACATGCTATGTAATGCAGTGTTTTCTGTTCTACTTTCCTTTTAATTTTTCATTTTCTTTCTTATTTTTTTGACACAGTGTCTTGACCTTCCTTCTCATGCCTGGACTAGAGTACTGTCCAGGTACTACAGTGCACCCACAGCTCACTGGACCCTCTACTCCTACACTCAAGCAATCCTCCTGCCTCACCCTGCCAAGGAGGCAGGACTACAGACGCATGCTGCCATGCCTGGCTAATTTATCTGTTCTTTGTAGAGATAGGAACTCACTTGTGCTCAGGCTGGTGTCAAACTCCTGAGCTCAGCAACCTAGTATAGCAGCCTCCCATACAGCTTGGGTTATAGGCATGAGCCATAATCTCATAGCCCTCGACTCTTCTATTTATATTTTTTAAAGAAGATGCTAGTCATTATTCACTAAACTGACTTTATCACTCATCAATAGATCCATTAATTGACTCATAGTTTGAAAAACACTGGAAAGGCTATTTGAAGAGGATATCAATTAAAAAATACATGTTTAAAATATTCATAAATTCAAACCCTAAAACTCCTGATGTGAAGAAGTATGGTATTCTTGTTCCAGCCTCTCTTAATTTTTTACTCCACTCAATAGAGAAATTTCACTGGAAAAACTTAAAAACCACCTCATTCCCAAAGGCAAAAGGAGAGGCCTTGAGCTACCTAGAACACAAGAAGCCTTGTTTTTTAACTGTGTGATGAAATAATTATTAAAGACAAAAGTTAATTACAACCAGTTCATGAACAGGCTCCTCTTCTTCAACTGCAGGTCCTCTAAATATTGCTGCTTCCCATGCTGCATCTTTAGTCTTCTGGTTCTCTCTCATCTCAGGTAACCTCCATGTTGATTCTAAATCTTTATCTTGAACCCACTGCTCTCTCCTCAGTTTCACATTTCTATTTTCAACTGCATAGTGGACATTTCCTTTTCAATGTCAATAGTTATTCTTATTCAATATTGTCCAAATTGAATTTATTTTCTTTCCCATAAATCTGCTCCTTGTCCTGTTTGTGACTGGAACTATCCTCAATTTAGTTACCCAAGTTAGAAACTTGGAGATCATTCTTAATTCCCCCCATTTTTACTGCTTATATTAGCTGCAGACTAGAGCCTACTTCTTCACTTAACTTTCCTTTCCATCCTCATTGACTCTTAGTTCAATATCTCATTTATTGGCATTACTCCCAAAGTTGCAGAACTGTTTTCCCATCACTAATCTCGCTTCTTCCAACTCATGCCAATGGTGCCATCTTAAAGTAAAAATCTTACTGTGTTACTCTTGCTATTTAAACTCGTGTAGTACTTAAACATGCTTCATTCAGAGTACATAGGACTTTTTCTGTTTAAACTCTTACCAATCTCTCCAGCTTCCTATATACTTTGTATTCTCAATTCTCAAAAACAAATGTACTGAACTGAACCTTCCTTAAAATTGCAGCTACACGTGCCCACCACCACCTCGCCCTACTGAACCTGTCAGAAAGCACTACACTTTTCTCCTTTCTTCTCCCTTTCTTTTTATTTATTCTTCTATTACAGAAATAGGCAGTTTATTTTATACCGGGTGGCCGTAACATTTATGTGCACACAAACTTTATGGTCACCCTGTATATGCTTTTCTGATGAATTGTGACTTCGTATGAGAAAACGAGTCAATGATTTTAGCTTTCTCAAGTATTTAAATGAACATCTAGGAATTAATTGTATAAGCAAATGGATCCAGGCCTGGATATACAAATCATTTTTCTCTATGGGCTCTAATTGATACTTATTGGCTTCACGGTACTTAAAAGTCAGAAACCATTTACCTGTTTCTTGTGTTTTTATATCCTGTAGCTCTAACTGGTGTATTTTCTGAAGTTCCTTGATCTTTTCGTCTTGAGCAGAAATAAGCTCCTCTTTCAGACTGCTAAGAGCTTTATCTTTTTCATTTTCCATATATTCACGAACCTGATCCACATGAGTTGAATAAACCAGAGAGAGGCATATGCGCTGCGCTTCCATTTGTAGCCTTAAATCATTCTTAAAAGTAAATATAAACAGAAGAAAAATTTTAAATTATAAATCAAATAATTAACTTCTATAGGGAGAATATACACAAAGTTATAGTTTAAAAAAGTTATAAAATTATACTTATATAAAGTGAAAGTTATAGTTTTAAAAAAAGAGATCTGAAGTCTAATGTTTTCTCCTCATTCTGTTGCATTGATACATTTGTCTTTTACAACGACAGTGGCACAACATTTTCATTACTTCAAGTTCATAGTAAATTCTTATATTTGGTATAGATAGTAGGACTTATTTTTGATTTTTGTTTTAAAATATTTTAAATGTAGAGAAATACAAAGAGTAATGTTATGAACACTTACATACTTATAACCCAAATTAAAAAATACTAACATTTTGCCTTATTTTTCATTATTCCCCTCCTCCCTGCACATCTCTTTTTTGGTTTAGGAAGGAAACATTATAGATAAAACATAATCTACAAAGTTCTCATTTTCTCCTTCCCCACAGGCAACCAGAATCAAAAATGTGATACAGGTGGTGCCTGTAGTTGAAGGAGTAGGCGCCAGCCCTGTATACGGGAGGTGGCGGGTTCAAATCCGGCCCCAGCCAAAAACTGCAAAAAAAAAAAAAAAAAAGTGATACAAGTCCAGTTTGTTTCTCATACTATTACCTCTCAATGTATATATAAACAATGCATTATATTTTGTATTTTTAAGGATTTACATAAATGGTATAAAATGTTACACAGTAAACACGAACTGCTTTTCTCATTCAATATGCCTCAGATTCATCCAAAAATATAAGTGAATTTATTTTAACTGTGGTATAGCATATATACCACAATTTGTCCATTTTCTTTTTGGAGAGATTACTAAATTATTTCTAAATTTTGGATATTTCAAAAAATGCTACACTAAAAAACAAAACAAACAAAATATACACATAGGGTGGCCATAAAGTTCGTGTGCAATTTTAAATATGTGTGTGTGTATATATACACATCTGTCCTCTTAAGACAAATGTGCTTATACTTCTCTAGTATAGTGGTTCTCAACTTTAAAGTTCTCAAACTTTAGCATGGATCAGAATTACCTAGAGTGCTTATTAAAGCAGGTTGCCAGCCCCCCTCCTCCAGAGTTTCTGATATAGGAGGTCTAGGGCCTGAGAATTTGAATTCTACTTGTTTCCAAGGGATTCTGATACTGTTGGTCAGGGGACACATTTTGAGAACCACCTAGAAATATAATTGCTAGGTCATAATGCAGATTTTAAAATTTATTAGATTTTTCCCAAATTATTTTTTACAGAATAGCCCTTACTTACACTGCTCTCAGCAATATTACGGTATATTGCTGAAGCCCCATATCTGAAGCCCCACATCTTCACCACACATTTTGTTGTCATCATGCACATTTTAAAACGTACAAGATTTTCCCAAATTATTTTTTACAAAACAGCTCTTACTTACACTGCTCTCAGCAATGTAAGGGCACTCACAGCCCCACATTTTCACCACACATTTTGTTATCAGACTTATTTCACCAACCTGATGGCGAAGTGCTACTTTACTATTATATCAATTCGTATGGTTCACAGTATCTTTTCATGGTTATTTTGATTTTCTATTCTGAGATACATAACTATTCATATCCTGTATCCATTTTTACATCTTCTTGATATTTTTAATATATGTGGCAAATATCTGGTCCTTCTCATTAAACTTGTATTATGGTATTACTTATAAAATATAATCAAATTTATTAATCTTTTCCTGTGCTTTTTAAAGATTCTTCATTGAAAGTGCTTCCCTTTGTCAAGATCCCATTTCTTTTTGTGTGTATGTCTTTAACCAACTTGCAGTTATTTTTTTTCTAAAGGTAGGCTCTAATTCCTTAACTCCCCATCCCATCCCCAGTATCAAAAGCCAGGTATCCTGAAAGCAATAATTGAATACTATAAATTTTTCCTCCTAATATGGCTTGTTCTTTCATTTTATTCAAGTCTCTGTTCAGATATCACTTCGCCAGAGTAGTCTTCCCTGACCTACCCTACACATATTAAAAAGCACCCATACTCACCTCTGGTGGATCTCTGGCCTCAGAACCATATTTTAATTTTCTTCACATTACTTACTACCACCTGATACAACATACATTTATTCATCTTTTTTAAAATTTAATGTCCGTCTAACCCCTCTAAAATATAAGATTTATTCTTTATTGCCTATTTTTGTTTACTAATATATCACCATTGCCTAGAAAAGTGCCTGGAATGCAGATATATGTAGGGCCTCCTTACTCTAAAATTTCACATGGATTTGGATGTTTCTTGGCTATCTATCACATTCCACTGATCTTTCTAGCCCACATCGAACCATACTGTCTACCATGATTTTGTAGTAGTAAGCCTTAATATCAGATATAATACATTTTTTCTAAACCTATCTTGGCTATTCCTAGATAGTTCATTTTCTACACCAATTTTATAATTGGTTTGTTTTTTTTCTTTTTTTTTTTGCAATTTTTGGCTGGGGGGGTGGGGGCTTGAACCTGCCACCCCTGGTATATGGGGCCGGTGCCCTACTCCTTCAGCCACAGGCACCATCCCACAATCAGGTTTTTAAGATGTGAAAAATAATGGAATTTTGATTGGAACTACATTGAATTGTACAGATTAATTTGGGGAGAACTGACTTTTTTTAACTTTGTATTTTTTTTACTATAAACATGGTGTATATTATCATATAATCAGATCTTAATCTGCTTTAGTGATTTGTAATTTTCTGAACTTAAGTGTGTGGGGTTTGAAGTTTTGTCTCTTTTGTTCATAGCCTTACTTCCCTTTCTTATTCTTATCATATTGTATTGGCTAGAAACTATAAAATAATGTTGACAAAGTAAAGTTAGTGGTGGGAATTCAAGTCCTCTACTTGCTTTTAATGAGAATGCTTCTAAGTTACACCATTAGAAATGTTATCTGCTGAGTTTTGTTTTTTTTTTTTTCGCAGTTTTTGGCCGGGGCTGGGTTTGAACCGGCCATCTCTGGTATATGGGGCTGGTGCCCTACTTCTTTGAGCCACAGGCACCGCCCATTTGCTGAGTATTCTTAATGAAAAACATTATCATAGTTAAGAAGTTTCCCTTCTATTCTTGGTTTCCTCACTTTTTAGAAAAAAATTATAAGTTGTTATGTTTTTATGGATCTTTCCAGCATGTATTAAAACGATTATATGGGGTTTTTCCTCATATGTATGAATGCTGAAATTACATTAATAGATTTTTCAGATGTTGACTTTTTCTTCCATTCTTGGAATAGTTTGTTAGTATTTTCTTTTTTTTAGGATTTTTATAATCATACTCATAAGTGAGATTAAGTATATAATTTTATTTTCTTGTACTGTTCTTATCAGGTCTTTTTATCAACATTATACCAGCCTCAGAAAATAAATAGGCTGGCTGCTTTTTCTTCCTCCTATCTTTCCTTTCTTCTTGCCTTTGCTCTCCCTCTTTAATATTACTTTATTAGGCAATTACAAACTTTGAGAGGTGATAAGACTCACTTGTAAAACGGTCTCAGTTCATTTTTAGTTGGAGGAAAGGGGAGGGAGAAAACTATTTCAAATTCTTTAATGATTGTTAGTTTACTTTAATGCAATTAGAATTGCATTTCTATTTGAATTAATTTTGATAATTTATATTCTCTCAGAAAACCACTTAGTTTTGGCTTTTTAAAAAATGTAAATGATGGCTGACATTTTTAGGACTAATCACCACATATTAGAAATTTAAGACGGGGAGGAGAGCAAGATGGCTGCCGAGTAACAGCTTCCTTGCATCTGGGCACCATGAGTACGGGGAGATAGGACTCCAGGCATCTCTGGCTGTAGGGATCTGCCTATCATCACCCCTGTGAGGATACAGGGAGTCAGTGAGAGACTTCTGGACCCCAAGAGGAGGACTAAAACAGTGGAAAACTGGCAAGTGGTCGCGTGTGTTCAATCGGTCTAAACCTGCCCGCAACGGTAAGTTCAGTAGCAGCGAGACTGCAAACCAGAAAGGCCTTACCTGTGAACTGTTTTGGTGTCTTTGGACTTGGCACTCAGTTGAACTGCCTTGGGGAGAACCTGAGTGGGAGTGTGGAGAAATTTGGCCGTTGTCTAGGGCCCCAGTCTGAGCCACTGAGCCAGACGGAGCTAATAGTGTTTGGCTGTGGGCCACAGGGAGCCATTGTGAGTGATTTGCCCCGGCAAGCTCCGCCCTCAGGGTCACAGAGCTAGAATCGGGTGGGAGCTGGTAAACTAGTGACCTAGTAGCCGAAGGGTGGGGTCTGAGCTGCCTTAGAGCCCTAACCCTCAGGGGCAGAGTGAGACCGGTTTTGGCACACTGGGTAAGTGGATAGCCACTTCAGCAGTGATTCCAGCGACAAGCACTTTCCTGGGAAAGCTTCTGCTAAGCTTCTGCTTACAAGTTCAAAGTGCCTTTTAAGTGCGCTGAAGAGAGATTTAGGGTGTCTGCCTGCTGGGGTTTGAGAAATCAGCAGCCTCCAGTCATATCAGAACTGTGATTAACATCTCATACCCCAGAAGACCACATGTTGCCCAGAAAATATTCAACAACATATATATACTGCTTTGTTTTTGGCTGTGTTTTTTTGTTTGGTTGTTTTTTGTTTATTTTGATGTTGTTGATGTTGTTTTATTTTTTAATTTCAACCTTTTCCATACATATCTTTTTTCTTCCTCAATTTTTCTAGTTTAATTATAATCTCCCATTGCTGCGTTTTTCAATAACTAGAACTTCATTTTGCTATTATTGGTTTTTCACCCAATTTTATCCCGTAAAGTTTTCTGCGTGCTTGTTTTGGTTTGATTTATAGCATTTTTGTCTTTCCTCTCTACTTGGTGGAGGTGGGGTACTGTGTCTGATCAGATTAGCAAAGAGCTGCTGACCTCAAGGGAACCACCCAACTGGGCACTCCCACAAGGTGGGTGTTTTTTAAGGTTGTGTCAAAGTACCCTACTGTACACCTATATTGCTCTGTCTCCCTCTTTCTGTGCTTCTCTTCTTTTTGTCAATATTCCTTTTACCCACCCACTCTCCTTTCTCCATTTTTTTTTTCTATTCACTCGGTCCTCCTTTCTTTCATCCCTTTCTTGCTCTTCAAACTTCTCACTTCTGGTCCTGTAACAAAAAGAGTCATCAAACCCTTAGTCCGCAGGCACGAGAACTTAAAGAGCAAGAGGAAGTGATAGGAAAATTAGGGCAAGGAAACAGATAAAAGAAATCATTCATGAAGAAGAATCAGCAGAAAACTCCAGGCAACATGAAGAACCAGTCCAGAACGACCCCGCCAAGGGACCATGAGGTAGCTACTGCAGAGGATTCCACCTATAAAGAAATGTTAGGAATGACAGAAAGGGAATTTAGAATACACACGATGAAAACAATGAAAGTAATGATGGAAACAATGAAGGAAACGGCTAATAAAGTGGAAAATAACCAAAAGGAAATCGAAAAACAGAATCAAATAAGAGATGAACGATATGAAGAATATAGAAAGGATATAGCAGAGCTGAAGGAACTGAAACAGTCAATTAGGGAACTTAAACATGCAATGGAAAGTATCAGCAACAGGTTAGACCACGCAGAAGAAAGAATTTCAGAGGTAGAAGACAAAGTTCTTGAGATAACTCAGATAGTAAAAGAGGCAGAAAAGAAGAGAGAGAAAGCAGAACGTTCACTGTTAGAATTATGGGACTTTATGAAGCGTTCCAACATACGAGTTATAGGAATTCCAGAAGGGGAAGAAGAATGCCCCAGAGGAGGAAGCCATACTAGAGAATATTATAAAAGAAAATTTCCCAAATATCACCAAAGATTCTGACACACTGCTTTCAGAGGGCTATCGGACCCCAGGTCGCCTCAACTCTAACTGAGCTTCTCCAAGACACATTGTGATGAACCTGTCCAAAGTCAAGACAAAAGAAAAGATTCTACAAACTGCCAGGAGTAAGCGCCAGTTGACCTACAGGGACAAATCCATCAGAGTGACCGCAGACTTCTCTAATGAAACTTTCCATGCAAGAAGACAATGGTCATCTACCTTTAATCTACTTAAACAGAACAATTTCCAGCCCAGAATTCTGTACCCTGCTAAGCTGAGCTTAAAAATTGATGGAGAAATCAAATCATTTATGGATATACAAACATTGAGGAAATTCACCACAACAAGACCAGCTCTACAGGAAATACTTCAACAAGTTCTACACACTGACCACCACAATCGATCAGCAGCAAAGTAAGAACTCAGAAATTAATGGACAGAACCTAACCTCCACACTGATGCAAAAGATAAAACTAAGCAATGGACTCTCACAAAATAAGACGAATACAATACTACCACACTTATCAATTATCTCAATAAATGTTAATGGCTTGAATTCACCAATGAAGAGACATAGATTGGCTGACTGGATTAAAAAACACAAGCCATACATTTGCTGTCTGCAAGAAACACACCTGGCTTCAAAAGACAAATTAAAGCTCCAAGTCAAGGGTTGGAAGACAATTTTTCAGGCAAATGGAATTCAGAAGAAAAGAAGAGTTGCAATCTTATTTTCAGATACATGTGGATTTAAAGCAACTAAAGTCAAAAAAGATAAAGACGGTCACTTTATATTGGTCAAGGGAAAAATACAACAAGAAGATGTATCAATTCTAAATATTTATGCACCCAATTTAAATGCTCCCAGATTCTTGAAACAGACCTTACTCAGTCTGAGCAATATGATATCTGATAATACCATAATAACAGGGGACTTTAACACTCCTCTTACAGAGCTGGACAGATCCTCTAACCAGAAATTAAACAAAGATATAAGAGATTTAAACGAGACCCTAGAACAACTGTACTTGATAGACGCATATAGAACACTCCATCCCAAAGATAAAGAATATACATTCTTCTCATCACCCCATGGAACATTCTCCAAAATTGACCATTTCCTGGGACACAAAACAAATATCAACAGAATCAAAAGAATTGAAATTTTACCTTGTATCTTTTCAGACCATAAGGCACTAAAGGTGGAACTCAACTCTAACAAAAACGCTCCACTCCACACAAAGGCATGGAAATTAAACAATCTTCTGTTCAATAACAGATGGGTGCAGGAAGAAATAAAACAGGAAATCATTAACTTCCTTGAGCATAACAACAATGAAGACACAAGCTACCAAAACCTGTAGGATACTGCAAAAGCAGTTTTGAGAGGAAAATTCATTGCTTTAGATGCCTACATTCAAAAAAACAGAAAGAGAGCACATCAACAATCTCACAAGCCATTTTATGGATTTGGAAAAAGAAGAACAATCTAAGCCTAAACTCAATAGAAGAAAAGACATAGCCAAAATCAAATCAGAGATCAATGAAATTGAAAACAAAAGAATCATTCAGAAAATTAATGAAACAAGCAGTTGGTTTTTTTAAAAAATAAATAAAATAGATAAACCATTGGCCAGACTAATGAGAAATAGAAAAGTAAAAATCTCTAGTAACCTCAATCAGAAATGATAAAGGGGAAATAACAACTGATGCCACAGAGATACAGGAGATCATCTCTGAATACTACCAGAAACTCTATGCCCAGAAATTTGACAATGTGAAGAAAATGGATCAATATTTGGAATCACACCCTCTCCCTAGACTTAGCCAGGAAGAAATAGAGCTTCTGAACAGACCAATTTCAAGCACTGAGATCAAAGAAACAATAAAAAATCTTCCAACCAAAAAATGCCCTGGTCCAGATGGCTTCACTCCAGAATTCTATCAAACCTTCAAGGAAGAGCTTATTCCTGTACTGCAGAAATTATTCCAAAAAATTGAGGAAGAAGGAATCTTCCCCAACACATTCTATGAAGCAAACATCAACCTGATACCAAAACCAGGAAAAGACCCAAACAAAAAGGAGAATTTCAGACCAATCTCACTCATGAATATAGATGCAAAAATTCTCAACAAAATCCTAGCCAACAGATTACAGCTTATCATCAAAAAAGTCATTCATCATGATCAAGTAGGCTTCATCCCAGGGATGCGAGGCTGGTTTAATATACGCAAGTCCATAAACGTTATCCACCATATTAACAGAGGCAAAAATAAAAATCACATGATCCTCTCAATAGATGCAGAAAAAGCATTTGATAAAATCCAGCATCCTTTTCTAATTAGAACACCGAAGAGTATAGGCATAGGTGGCACATTTCTAAAACTGACTGAAGCTATCTATGACAAACCCACAGCCAATATTTTACTGAATGGAGTAAAACTGAAAGCTTTTCCTCTTAGAACTGGAACCAGACAAGGTTGTCCTCTGTCACCTTTACTATTCAACATAGTGCTGGAAGTTCTAGCCAATACAATTAGGCAAGACAAGGAAATAAAGGGAATCCAAATGGGAGCAGAGGAGGTCAAACTCTCCCTCTTTGCTGACAACATGATCTTATATTCAGAGAACCCCAAAGACTCAACCACAAGACTCCTAGAAGTCATCAAAAAATACAGTAATGTTTCAGGATATAAAATCAATGTCCACAAGTCAGTAGCCTTTGTATACACCAATAACAGTCAAGATGAGAAGCTAATTAAGGACACAACTCCCTTCACCATAGTTTCAAAGAAAATGAAATACCAAGGAATATACCTAATGAAGGAGGTGAAGGACCTCTATGAAGAAAACTGAAATCCTCAGAAAGGAAATAGCAGAGGATATTAACAAATGGAAGAACATACCATGCTCATGAATGGGAAGAATCAACATTGTTAAAATGTCTATACTTCCCAAAGCAATCTACCTATTCAATCCCATTTCTATCAAAATACCAACACTGTACTTTCAAGATTTGGAGAAAATGATTCTGCATTTTGTATAGAACCGGAAAAAAACCCGTATAGCTAAGGCAGTCCTTAGTAATAAAAATAAAGCTGGGGGCATCAACATACCAGATTTTAGTCTGTACTACAAAGCCATAGTGCTCAAGATAGCATTGGTACTGGCACAAAAACAGAGACATAGACACTTGGAATTGAATTGAAAACCAAGAAATGAAAGTGACATCTTACAACCACCTAATCTTCGATAAACCAAACAAGAACATACCTTGGGGGAAAGACTCCCTATTCAATAAATGGTGTTGGGAGAACTGGATGTCTACATGTAAAAGACTGAAACTGGACCCACACCTTTCCCCACTCACAAAAATGGATTCAAGATGGATAAAGGACTTAAATTTAAGGCATGAAACAATAAAAATCCTCAAAGAAAGCATAGGAAAAACATTGGAAAATACTGGCCTGGGGAAAGACTTCCTGAAGAAGATTGCCATGGCAATTGCAACAACAACAAAAATAAACAAATGGGACTTCATTAAACTGAAAAGCTTCTCCTTTTTTTTTTCTTTTTTTAGAGACAGAGTCTCACTGTATGGCCCTTGGTAGAGTGCCGTGGCATCACACAGCTCACAGCAACCTCCAGCTCCTGGGCTTAAGCGATTGTCTTGCCTCAGCCTCCCAAGTAGCTGGGACTACAGGTGCCTGCCATAGCACCTGGCTATTTTTTGGTTGCAGTTTGGCCGGGGCCGGGTTTGAACCCGCCACCCTCGGTGGGGGCCGGCGCCCTACTCACTGAGCCACAGGCGCCGAAAATGCTTTTTTTTTTTTTTTGGTAGAGACAGAGTCTCACTTTATGGCCCTCGGTAGAGTGCCGTGGCATCACACAGCTCACAGCAACCTGGAACTCCTGGGCTTAAGCGATTCTCTTGCCTCAGCCTCCTGAGTAGCTGGGACTACAGGCGCCTGCCACAACGCCCGGCTATTTTTTGGTTGCAGTTTGGCTGGGGTCAGGTTTGAACCCACCACCCTTGGTATATGGGGCCGGCGCCTTACTAAACTGAAAAGCCAAGGAGACAATAACCAAAGCAAAGAGACAACCTACACAATGGGAAAGGATATTTGCATATTTTCAATCAGACAAAAGCTTGATAACTAGGATCTATAGTGAACTCAAATTAACCCACAAGAAAAAAGCCAACAATCCCATATGTCAATGGGCAAGAGACATGAATAGAACCTTCTCTAAAGATGACAGATGAATGGCTAACAAACACATGAAAAAAATGTTCATCATCTCTATATATTAGAGAAATGCAAATCAAAACAACCCTGAGATATCATCTAACCCCAGTGAGAATGGCCCACATCACAAAAGCTCAAAACTGCAGATGCTGGCGTGGATGTGGAGAGAAGGGAACACTTTTACACTGCTGGTGGGACTGCAAACTAGTACAACCTTTCTGGAACGAAGTATGGAGAAACCTCAAAGCACTCAAGCTAGAACTCCCATTTGATCCTGCAATCCCATTACTGGGCATCTACCCAGAAGGAAAAAAATCCTTTTATCATAAGGACACTTGTACTAGACTGTTTATTGCAGCTCAATTTACAATCACCAAAATGTGGAAACAGCCTAAATGCCCACCAACCCAGGAATGGATTAACAAGCTGTGGTATATGTATACCATGGAATACTATTCAGCTATTAAAAAAAATGGAGACTTTACATCCTTCGTATTAACATGGATGGAAGTGGAAGACATTATTCTTAGTAAAGCATCACAAGAATGGAGAAGCATGAATCCTATGTACTCAATTTTGATATGAGGACAATAACTGACAATTAAGGTTATGGAGGGGTGGAGGAAAAGCAGAAAGAGGGACGGAGGGAGGGGGGGTGAGGCCTTGGTGTATGTCACACTTTATGGGGGCAAGACATGATTGCAAGAGGGACTTTACCTAACAATTGCAATCAGTATAACCTGGCTTATTGTACCCTCAATGAATCCCCAAGAATAAAAAAAAAAAAAAAAAAAGAGAGATGGAAAAAAAAAAAGAAATTTAAGACAATCCCAAACATTTAACAAGGCATTCATGGTTAAACAATCTTAATTTCTTGACTCTACTTGGGCTATTAAATATGTAAAATATCTTTATATTTGACATAAGATCATAAATATGAATAAAAAGAGAACTTTCCAATGGCTTCCTACTGTACTTAGAATAAAATCAAAACTTCTTACAAAGTGTATTTTTTTTTTTTGTAGAGACAAAGTCTCACTTTATGGCCCTTGGTAGAGTGCCGTGGCCTCACACAGCTCACAGCAACCTCCAACTCCTGGCTTAAGCAATTCTCCCGCCTCAGCCTCCTGAGTAGCTGGGACCACCTCTCCAAGGTCTGGTCTCTTCTTTTTTCTTCAAGTTCTTCTTTTATTCTTCCCTTCTCTGACCTCAACTGCACAGCCCTTAGTTCTGTTCCTCAAACATACATATGTCTTTAAAATTGCTCTAATTCCCACGTAGCAGGCTCCACCCTATCCCTCAGATCTTGGTTCAAACATCAATTCCCTCAAAAAACCTTTCCTGACCACCGTATTTAATGTTGCTGCCACCATGTCCCCATTATTCTCTAGTACATTGTCCTGTTTTATTTCTTCATAGAATTTATCACTATTTCTCGTTACTCCTTTCATTATCTGCCTGCCTCACTAGAATATATGCTATTCAAAACCAGAAACCTTCTCTTTTGTCACTATACTCTTACACCTTGCAAGAGATTCAATAAATATTTGTTATATAAATATGGAGGAACACATAAACTCTGGTTAGCATCATTATACTGTAGATGCCCAGTAGAATTTTCTTGTTATTTCTAATATCAGTATGTGGCAAATATAAATTGTCAGGAGTGATCTGGTATTACTCATTATACACATGTAATTCTTTAACTGAATTTAAAGCTAATATTGTATTTTCCCCTTTGGGTATAACAAGACTTTGAAAAAAACTCTGGGACTTAAATCGTTTTATTTTCCCAACAAAAGATAATTTCATAACTGCCAAATCAAAAAAATGACTAAAAAGCTTAAGAGTTCATTTTAAGTTGTAGAAACTTAAAAATACCAGTATAAAATAAAAACAATCTGAGACCAATCTTTAAGATCACAACAAAATATTACAAAATAAAATTAGTAACTTTTCTAACGCTGAGATTCTCAACGTCATTTAAACTCTCATCTTTCCAATGAAAATGTGAAAACATTCTCATGTTTTATTTGCTGAGAATATACACACTCTTACAAGGATGTGAATTTATAGTTTATCAAAGTGAAGATTCTTAGTATGAAGCCTATATTTTCATTGTGCTTTACTATATATAAAGAAGTAAACATACCTGTTCTGATTTAAGTACACTGAGTTCCCTCTGAAGTTTATCATTTTCACTTGGTTCACTTGCCCACAGTGATGATTCATCTGTTACTGATGGCAAATCACCCAAAAACAACTGTTCTTGCTTTTCTTTTCTAACAGTCATATTTTCAAAAGGAAGTTTATCTCCAGACATTATTTCTGATTCTTCACCAAAACCTTTATGTATTTTAGAAGCTGATCCTCCAGAGTCACTGCTTGCGGCAGTTGCTACTCCATTTATTAAAGAGCTTAGCTGAACGTCATGTACATTTACATTTTCTGCCCTATTATTATGGTTGATTATGATTTCTAGCTCTCTACATCTTAACAAGACTTGCTCTTTCTCTTGCTTTAAAGATTTAACTTCTTCACTTAGAAGACTAATCTCACCATGTTTTTGTTCCAATTGTTCAGAAAGATCAGACAGTCTCTTTGAGAGCTCTAATTTCTCTCTCTTGGTCACCTCAAGTTTTTCCATGAGTTCTGTTGTGTCTTTCTCAACAACCTCTCCGGTTTCCCATGGTTCTGCTGTAAAAGCCTTGTCATCAAAAACAAAACGTCTCATTTTCACTGCAGTTGGATCTGTTTTTTGCAAATGAAGCTCTTCATTAAGTGCTTTAAGCTTATTTTTATACTCTAATTCTTGTTTATTTTTACTGTCTTCTAAGTCATCTTTTACTTTGAGAAGGCAAGTATACTCCTCCTGTAACTCCTGATAGTTAACTTCAAAGTTTTTTTCAGCAAATGAAAAGGTGTTCCTTTGCTTTTCTATCTCTTCTTTTAGCTGAATACACTGTTGTTTCAGGTGCTCATTTTCCTCTGTAAGTATTTTAATTTCTTTTTGCCAGCTACAGTCTGTGGGCATAGATTTACTAGAGTCTATGAAAATCAATCTTTCCTCTTGGTTAACAGGAGTATGTATTTTCAACATATCTTCAAGGGCTTTCTTTTCATCTTTAAGAATGCTATTTTCTGTTTCAAGTTGTGCAAATTTTTCTTGAAGGTCATTTTCTTTCTCCTTTATTTGTTTCTCCAACAATTCTGTTTTAAGTTGTAATTCTTGAACTTCTTGTTCAAGTGTACCCTTTTCCTTTTCTTCTTGTCTGAGGATTTCGATTTCTTTTTGAAGTTCGTTGATTTGAAGAGTCATTTCTTCTGACTTTGAATTCACAAGAGACTGCTGTAAATCTTTAAGCTTTGAGATTTCCAAAATTAATTGATTCTGCTTAGTTATCAAATTATCTTTTTCAAACTGCATGGTTTCTATCTTTTGACTCATTTCATTCTGTAAGCCGTCTATCTGCTGTTTATAGTGAATGCCTAAGTTATCCTTAAGTTTTTCAATATTTACTTGATGTTCAATTTCTAAATCTTCCTTCAATTTGGAAAGTTCTTCTTCATGACTAAATAGAAGCTGTGTTCTCAGACGCTCTAATTCAGCTTCTTGTGATTCAGCCATTCTGTCTAATACTGCATTCTTTTCTTTTTCTAACATTTCAAGTTTTATCTTGTAATTTGTGACCTCTGCTTCATGTTTTAATTCTAGTTCCTTCCTGGCCTCAGATGCAGAAAGAATTTCGGCTTTCAAATCTTCCACTGTACTAAGGGACTTACGTGCTTCATTCAGTTTACTTTCTTGTTCAGCTATTGTCTGTCTAGCTCTCTGAATTTGGTCCCTTGAAAAACTCAGTTCTTCAAAAAGGTCCTCAAGCTGTCTCTGTAACTCAGACTTTTCTCTCAAAATTACTCCAAGTTCTTCCTTAAGTTTTTCCTTTTTAGAGTTCGTGTCTTGCAATTTTATATTCAGTTCATTTATTGCCACATTCATTAACTTTATCTGATCTTCATTAACTGTAATATTTGGATATGACCGTAAAGCATTCTCCATTTCACCCTTATGTTGTATTTTCAGCTCCTCTATTTGTGACCTATGTTGTTTTATTAATTCTTGTTTCATTTGCACTATCTGCTGCCCATACATCTCATCTAGCTCTGCCCGGAGTTGTTCTAACTTTCTTTGTGTTTCCTGTTCCATCCTTTGTACTGTATCAGTTTCAAATTGGCTATCTTTATGATTTCTCTTCTGAAGTTCTTCAACTGTCCCCATTAACTGTTTTATTTCCTCTGAACACTGTCTTTCTTTTTGCTTACAAATGGTCAGCTCTAATTTCATATTTTTTATCTCTTGGTTCTTTTGTACAACTTGCTCTTGTAATTCTCCTAGTAATTTATCAGCAGCTGTTACTTTATCCTTTAGCTCAAGAGTTTTTTTTTCTTCTTCTGTTATTTTTGTATTTAATTCTTCAATGATTGCCTCCTTTTCCTGTATTTCTTTTTTATTTGAGTTTTCTACTTTTTTATCTTGTTCCTTTAGGGGAAAAAAAGAAAATATAAGAAGGGCATTTTTTTTTTAACATTTTTTTTTTTTTTTTATAGACAGTCTCACTTTATCACCCTTGGTAGAGTGCCATGACATCACAGCTCACAGAAACCTCCAACTCCTGGGTTTAGGTGATTCTCTTGCCTCAGCCTCCCCAGTAGATGGGACTACAGATGTCTGCCACAACGCCCGGCTATTTTTTTTTTGTTGCAGTTTGGCCGGGGTTGAGTTTGAACCCCACCACTATCGGTATATGGGGCTGGCGCCCTGCTCACTGAGCCACAGGCACCGCCCAAGAAGGGCATTTTTAAGCTCCTGGCAACTTCTACCACTTAATTTTATTACTAAAAAAATGATAGAAGTCTCCATTTTCCATAATTCTATAAAAACTGTCAGGCCTATCCCTCACTTTTTCCCATGGTAACAATGAGACCTAGAACTTGTGTACTCAACACCACTTGTGAGCAAACACTATAGCAGTTTCAGTCTTCTGGGAAGAATTTTCTCTTACATGACTGATTAAAATTTTTATTTAAAAATTCAGTCTGACTTACATGTTTCTAAACTATTACATTCTCATTTTTCTTACTAACTGACCAACATTCTAAGTATTTAGTATTTTCCTCTTTTTTTTTTTTTTGAGACAGAATCCGACTCTGTCACCCTGGCTAGAGCATAGTATGTGGGCATCATCATAGTTCACTGCAACCTCAAAATCCTGGGCTCAAGTGAGTGAGATCCTCTCACTTCAGCCTCCAAAGTAGCTGAGACTACAACTGTACAGCACCACACCCAACTAACGTTTTGAGTTTTAGTAAAGACGGGGTCTCACTCTTGCTCAGGCTGGTCCCAAATTCTTGACCACGAGTTTTCCTCCTGCCTCAGCCTTCCCTGAAAGCTAGGATTCCAGTGGGTGTCACCACACCTGGCTCAGTATTTTCTATAACTAGTAAAAGCACTATATACTACATCTAGACACTTTCAAAAAGATGTCTTAAAAATATACCAAGTTTCCTTCTATGTATTCTGGTGATGTGAACATGTTTCATGGTCAAGTACTATAAAAAGAGAAAAACAACAATAGCAAATACGGATTTCTATAGGTTTGCCTTAACTTCAGTTTTGGGCTCTTAAGTAAAAAAAAAAAGAAAATTTAGGGGTATGTAATATTTAAGTGATCAAATTTCAAATGACATCTAAGATAGCTATTCAAATTGTGGATATCAACTTGGTCCTAGACTTTTGGTTCAAATTTGAAAGCAAGGCAGATATTTTTCCATTAGTTTTTATTTGCACTCTATTTTGGAAATGAGATAAAGCTAAACCCAGACCCTGGCTAAGGCATATCTGTTTTCATAATTATTTCAATATAGTCAGGGCTCAAAGTTCCGGCTTAGTTACTTAGTTGCCTCTGTAACCAGTTAAGATCTATAGTCCCCAAAACAAATAAATACAATAATTTCACAGAATGGATCAGATATAACTAGATAAGTAAAATTACTTTAAGGAGAGAGAACTCCCACTCAAGAAGAACTTGAAAGCACCTTAAATGAATATTTATTGAAAGAAAAAATATAAAAGCCTAGAAAAGCAAAAGCCTCAGAGGAAAACATTGGTAGTGCCTACTCAAAAACAATCCGAGTAAAAGGATCAAGGTGTCATTAGCCTTTGAAAATTCTGGTATCTCTAAAAAACCATACCTGAAGTGGAAAGCAATGTCGGGGGATAATATCAAACATCAAGTCACAAACCAGTGGGGGGATGTCAGGGACACGCACAAAGCGTCTCTGACCCTCTTACCCCATTGGTATGCGACTGCTAAGAATTCCAATAGATATTGTGAGATGAACACATCAGGTTATCTCAGCCTAATGCCACTGGATATCTGATTCCTTTTACACCTTTTGATCTCACGCTCACTAAATATCTTTCTAATTATTACTTGACTTTTTAAATTCATTTGCCCATGGAAAGAAAATAAAATGCAGTAAGCTTAAAACATACAGGTCTTTGGAGCAATTATTTTTCATTGTAAATTAACATTTTTATTTAAGCTTAAAACATTAGCCTCTTGACCTGGAAAATCTGAGTTTACCTCTGAGTCAGTTTAAGTTGTAGGTGAAAGGAAAAATAAAATCAAACTTCTGAGCCTATAAATCAAAGGCCAGATTCTACACAATATAAATTAAACAAGGCAATGAACACTATCCTGTGCCACCTCTTGACTGAAGTTTTCCTGCCTTTGTTTTGGTGTTACATATCCCACCCAACGTCACCAGGTGTTATTACCCAGTATTGAGCCTTCTTCAATTTCCACACTACTCCATGGCATTACGAATCAGTCATTCTCTTTTAATCAGTGTTTTCATCTGTACAATAAATAATATTTCCTCTATCTCAAAGAATATACTTCAGGCTAAATATACCTTAAGAATATGCTGTACACTGAGGTATTTTGTTCTTATAATGCTTTATATAAATACACATTAGAAAGAAATCTGTAAGGATTTGGAAAGTATCAGAAAGTAAAATTATTTTAATTCTAGTTAATTCTAGTTAAATAAGTAACTAGTTTTGAAAATGTTCATATTGTCATAAAAATCTAACTTTTCTATTCCCTGATTTTCTACGGGGGGAGCTAACAGTATCACATAATTCAAAATCATCCAATACCAGATATAATTATAAACAAGTAACAATAATTCTCCATTCAATTGTTAAACAACATAAATTCATGGTTTATTTTTCTTAGTACATGTTTTTTTTTTTTTTTTTTTTTTTAGACACAGAGTCTCACTTTATGGCCCTCGGTAGAGTGCCGTGGCATCACACAGCTCACAGCAACCTCCAACTCCTGGGCTTAAGCGATTCTCTTGCCTCAGCCTCCCGAGTAGCTGGGACTACAGGCGCCTGCCACAACGACCAGCTATTTTTGGTTGCAGTTTGGCCGGGGCCGGGTTTGAACCTGCCACCCTCGGCATATGGGGCTGAGGCCTTACCCACTGAGCCACAGGTGCCGCCCCCGTAGTACATGTTTTTAAACCACTTACTATATGTTGTAAAAAAAGGCAGCCCTATGGGTGGGAATGCGAGCTCTCCATTTTCTGGAAACACACTAGAGAAAGTGGAGAGTAACATTCTTCCTGCCTGTGACCACTGCATTGTGGGAAGTCTGGAAGATTTGGACAATGAGAATGAGCTTTTCACTATCAACACAGTTGTCTCAGGGACCAAAATAGTTTCAGTCGTGAGCCTAATGCCTTAGTGTCTCAACTGCTTTGATAGAACTACTACTCAGGAAATATTTAAAGAAATGAGAAATTTAAAAATATATATAATGAAAAAGACTGATAAAAGTATTCCTGTTAACATTCAAATATATAAAGGTTAGCCTCCCACTAAAATGAATTACTTAAATTTTAAATAATCCCCAATTATACTGTCTACTGAATACAATACAATACAATTCAACTTCCAGGCTCTTCTTACCTATGCCTAGACTATCTTTCTATGCTTACCTTCCAGACAGACTCATTTTCGAAGACTACTGTTTTCTAGACAAATTATACTATTTTTTTGCTCTCTATCCATTTATTTTTTTTCTAGAGACAGAGTCTCACTTTATCGCCCTTGGTAGAGTGCTGTGGCATTACACAGCTCACAGCAACCTCCAGCTCTTGGGCTTAGGCGATTCTCCTGCCTCAGCCTACTGAGTAGCTGGGACTACAGGCACCCACCACAATATCCGGCTTTTTTTGTTGTTGTTGTTGCGGTTTGGCTGGGGCCGGGTTTGAACCCACCACCCTCAGTCTATGGGGCTGGTGCCCTACTCACGGAGCCACAGGTGCCGCCTCTATCCATTTTCAACATGTTTCAGCCTGGGTCTTCACGCCCACTCCTCACTTATGTATAAAATATCCTCTCCTTCTCTAGCAGTTGAAATCAATAATTTATTCACTTGTTTACCAAGTAATTGTTGAGTAGCTACTCTGTTCCTTCCATATGTTAATCCAATTGCTGGAGAAACAAAATACAATTAAAAAGGGACTATTCCTACTCTTACAGCCCTACCGCAAATATCACCCCCTCCCAAATGCCTACCCCGAATCTCTTCCTTCATGAAGCCAAAACTACTCAGAACCTTCAAAACACTTCTTACCTACACTTACACTTGTTTTGTGGTTTCTCATGTACATGCAAAAGCTCTCCTACTAATCCATGGGTTCCAGGGTAAAGCATCATTATATCTTTTCCAAGGGCCTGCTACTAAATAGATATTCTGCACACATTTACTAATAATTTTGAAATTAACTTAGTTGTAAAGCATGTCTTTTTCATAATTTCAATGTCTTCAATTTGTATATTTCCTATTATTCTAACAGCAGGCTGGAGTCAAGGCTGAAATCTGGCTCTATCAACTTATCACCTACAGATGTGGGCAATTTACTTCATCTTGCTTTGTCCTGCAAGGGTCCTTACTTGTAAAACAGGGATGATTATGGTACTTCTATTGTACAAAGTTGTGGTGATGATACAATGAATTAACATGTATAAGGTACTTTGAATATCACCCGTTATAGAGTAAGTACTCAATAAATACTAATACTTTTATTATTATCCAAACAATATTCTTGTCTTGGTGATTACTCAACTTCTGGCAGAAGAACCTTATAAGTTTATAAAATGTACTATATTACATGTACAAATTCATCCTCAGTTTTTACAGATTCCTTACTTGCGAATTCTTGCTAAAATTTATTTGTAACATCAAAATCAATACTGAAGCTTCTTTCAGTGTTATTTGTAGACAGTGACAGATTAACAAAAAATTTGAGTTGCTGGGCACACATTCCCAGTTGAGGTCAAACAAGACAACCACACTCTGCCACACTTTGCCTGTTTCAGCTCTCATATAGAAAAGGACCAGAGGACAGAGACGGTAGGAGGTAGTGAGGTGCAGTGCAAGAAGCTCCAGCTTTAGGGCAGTTGACAGGATTTGAATTCCAGCTGTGGCACCTGTTATTAGTAGAGTGGCCTCAGGCTAGTCACTACTGAATCTCAATCTCTCTTTTAAAGAATAAAGAAATTGTATCTACCAGGACGGACTGTTTGTAGGATTTAAGTTTAGAAGCATTTATTTGCTAAATAAGTGTTCCTAATAATTTTATAGAACATAATTAACATGAATAAAGAGAATGGACTGCATTTTTTTCTTAATAAACCCATAAAATTTCATTTTGTTGTGAAAATATTTTCAGAATTCACAATGATGGCTAAAATAAATGGAAATACTTTTAGATGACAAAAAAGGATAGAAACCCTGGTTATAAATTTAGATCCTCCTGTGAATTCAGTTTAACACAGGCTGATCACTTTTAAAGAACTCAATAATAAGTATTATCTTAAAAATGGCATTCCTGAGATTTGCACTTGCTTTTGAAATAAATTATTTTACATACTTAAAGAGTTTTTTTCAGAGTTTAATTATAAAATTTTGCGATTCTCGTGAATAACAAAAAGACAAACACTTGCATAAAAAACTTTAAAGTTAATTACAAAGCTGCTGTAAGTTGGACGACTTCCTTAAAATAAACATACCATTTCATATATTTTAATTTTCTCTTGCAAGAAACTAATTTGCATTTTGAAGTCTTCCTTCTTTTTTTGATAATCTTCTAATAGATGGTCTTGTTCTTCCAGCTGTTGCTGATGAGTGAGGATTTGCTGTTTGGCTTGTAGTAAATCTGCAGCTGTGTTACTATGAGTGCTGTTTCTCAGAGTTTCGCTAGCCTGTAACTTGCAAATAGAAAGAAACATCAATTAAATTCCAAAGTGACTGCCACAAGGGTGCTGTGGGAACTTTCCTGGCTTCATAGGTTTGTGATCCCAGCAAACACGCTGCTATTGCTGACTGCATAAGGATGGACACGTTACCAAGCTGAGGAAACAGTATTACCTTTCCTTTATGATAGAGCAGAGAAAGGACGTCACATGCGAGAAACATGACGGAGGAAAACATACAGAGAGAATTAAGAAAACATACAGAGAGAATTAAGAAACATACAGACAGAATTAAGGCCTAAAAATCAGTATTCTGGGTTCCTGACGACTGTCTAGTTTCTACTTCCAATCCCTTTTATATTACACTCCCTGGTTGTATTTTTGCCCTTGAGTTCTATAAGATAAGCTTGTATTACTCATTACACTAAATTTCTTCTTTTTACTTAAGCTATTTCTAATTGTTGTCTGTTACTTGCCATCAGAACCTTGATTAATGCAATTAGATTACTGGTGCTCTAATTATAGGTAAATGAAATATATTCAGTCTAGTGACCATTTTAGAAACAAACCATACCAGCATTAGCAAAAGTAGAATAATGTGACTGCAGTTCAATTTCTGCAAAAATTCCCTCAGTCAGCCTTATAAGGTTTTGTAGGATTTCAAAGTAAAGACCCAGAAGAAGTACAAAGAAAAAGGCAGACAACCACTCAAGAAGCATGAATTAAATTCTTGGTTAACATAACACAAAACATATATAATTAGTTTTTCCGACATGACATACCAAGCAAATGACTTTTTAACAAACTTAACATTTGTTCTTCAAAGTGAGATATCTTTTTAAAATTCATTACTAAAAGATTAATAAATTCTGTCCGTTAGTAATACTTACATGCTGAAACTGAATCTGTAATTTTTGACTCTGTTCAGTCAACTCTAAAAATTCTCTCATTGTCTCATCCTTCTCTCTTCTCGCTTGTTGTAAATTAGCAGTAAGCTGGGTTATGATGCCATCTCTTTGTTTAATAGCAGCTTCAAATTCCTGTAACTAAAGGAAACCAATGAAAATACTAAGTGCTAGACTTCAATTTTAAACAAAATTGATTATTATTATAGGTAACTGCTTTTCAAACATGTGAAATTCAAAATATATACTGGCAGAATTCTTACCCTTTGTAAGCAGTCTTTTCTATACTTGAAAGAATTGGTTTTTACTTCCAAATGAACTTTGAAAAAAATGTATCTAAACTGGGCGGTGCCTGTGGCTTAGTGAGTAGGGCACCGGCCCCATATGCGGAGGGTGGCGGGTTCAAACCCAGCCCCGGCCAAACTGCAACAAAAAAAATAGCTGGGCGTTGTGGCGGGCGCCTGTAGTCCCAGCTACTCAGGAGGCTGAGGCAGGAGAATCGCCTAAGCCCAGGAGTTGGAGGTTGCTGTGAGCTGTGTGACGCCACGGCACTCTACCGAGGGCAATAAAGTGAAACTCTGTCTCCACAAAAAAAAAAAGAAAATGTATCTAAACTGAGGGAAAAAAGAATACTTTGATCTGGCTCATCCATACACCCACTTCTGGAAAACCAAGTACCTTCATATCTATGGGTGCACCGACTCTACTCCTAGGTAACACTACCACAGACATGGTCAATGCCAACTAGCTTCTGTAGGGGACGAAAGTGAAATGTACTGTCATCCTCATCAATGTCTATGTCACTTCGTTTTCTTAATTGCCTGCCATGGACAACAGATGTTACTTTAACCACAAAAGTTACGTATAAGGATTTGTTGACATTTTTTTTTTTTTTTTTAACGATGGGATCTCACTACATTTCCCAGGCTAGATTTGAACTTCTGGACTCAAGCAATCCTTCTGCCTCAACCTTCTGAATAGCTAGGACTATAAGCATGCACCACCATGCCCAGCTTGGTAACATTCTTAATGGGTCTAAGTCATAATATTTTAATGTGGTTTACACGATAATTTTCTCTCAGGTGGATTATAAAAATATCTGTTCTCCTGAAGTAATTTTGGACTAGCTATCTTATAAAGTTAAATGAGAGTCCCTAATGTATTAGTCTTATTAATGAAATCCTAGTTTTAAAGAGGGTTGTTTTATTATATACAAGGTCAAAAATTATGAGATGATCTTAAGTTGCCATTTAGTTTTGTTTTGTTTTGAGACAGGGTCTTGCTTTGTTGCTCAGGCTGGACTCGAACTCTGGGTGGCTCAGGCCATCCTCTTGCCTCAGCTTCTCGAATAGCTGGGACTGTAAGTTTATCACTGCACCCAGCTATGCTATTGTTTAAAAACCCAATCTTTAAAGGGCGGCGCCTATGGCTGAAAGGAGTAGAGCACTGGCCCCATATACCGGAGGTAGGGGGTTCAAACCCTGCCCCAGCCAAAAACTGCAAAAAAAAAAAAAAAAAACAAAAAACCCATCTTTAAAGAGAGCACATATGCTACCATTCAAATTTCCTATTTCTGTTTTTGTGAGCAGCAAACTAAAAGCCACAGAAAGTAAGCATACCTGCTGCAGTCCTTCAGTCCCACAGGTGGCTCTCATTTCTTCCAGTTCTCTGTTTAGCTCTTCAATCTCATGCTGTTTTCCAGCTAATTCACTTTCCATCATCTCTAGATGGGTCTGACTATACTGCGCTCCTTGTCCAGGGTAAGAATCATCAACATCAAATCCTTCTTCCTAAATCAATTCAAGATTTTTAATAAATCAGAACTAGCGACATTCTTTAGGAAGAGGGATTCAAATATTGAATTCCACAGCAAAGTCCACTTTAAAACATCACTCATCACCTGGAAGTTTACTGGCATGGCAACCTACTTCGTTGTGAATATAATATACACCTCAAGAGCACAAACAAGAATATTCACAAATTCTGTTACAGTTGACTTTCATAATAAAAGGTAAGTAAGTTTGTTTTGTTAAACATTAAAAATCAATTTGACATCACACAGAGGTACATGCAGGAAAAAGTTTTGTTAGTAAGCCAGATAATTTTAAATTATATAAAACATTAGTATCACAAGCAGTTTTAAATACTGTACCCTTAACACATTTGTAGTCTTTCCTGTTTTCATCACAAATCTGCAACCATTTACCTGTATAAAAACAATTTCCTGATATAATTATAACCTTAAGAGAGAATTTTACTTAGCGAACAATATTTCTGCTAATTGTATTCATGCCTGTGTATTATAATCTCTAGAGAAAATGCCTCATTGGCAAAAACAGATACAGTGATTAAATTTAATTGAAATATTTAAAGATTATGATCATTTCAAATGCCAACCATTCCCTGAACATCTCAATGCTCACAATGCAAAAGATACTGAAGTATGTATATACATTTTACTTCAACAAATGAAACCTTATGCATTAAGGTTCTAACTAAGTGCAACTTCTATTTGGTTTTCAGGATATAACCTCAAGTTACTGGATCCTCTTTCATAAAACGCTTAATTTAAATAATTGTTTTTGGACTACATCCTTATTTATTTTCAAGTAAAAACACTTACTGATAAAAATTTCTTGAAAGCTGGTAAGCAAGTCAAGACACAGGAGATAAGTGGTGAGGAACACTGCCTCGAGAACTTTGTACTGGGGCTAGAACTATGATAGCTATGCCAACACTGACCAATGTGAAGGTTTTCCAGAACACAGAACTACTCATCTCTAACACATATGTTTTGTGGTAGGAGGAAAAGGATGACATATTATGACCTAGTGAGAATTAGTTGCAGATCAATTAATCCATTTAATAATCACTTTGTCCCTTAATAGTGTGAAAACCAACTTTATTCACTATTCCATGTTAAAAAAATCCAAGCTAATGAAGTTGCTTCTGCTGGAATACATAGCACAGAATAGCCTACTACTAGAATTAGATCCCTACGGGCCACATACTTTAAAAAGCGGAAATCCTAATTATGAGTTATTTATCAGAGTTTGATTCCTTTGCTTTCATCATAAGGATAATTTCTGAAAAATCAAAGCTAAAGTTAAAAAAATCACCATCTATGATAAAAACAATTGGTAATTGGTGAAAACTATCAGAAGGCAGGAGTACTGACTCTATTAAGACTATCAGTATCAATAAGCTGGGCATGGTGGCACATGCTTGTGGTCCCAGTTACTGGGAGGCTGAGGTGGGAGAATCTCTTGACCCAGGACTTCCAGGCAGGAATGAACTATGATCGTGCCTGTGAATAGCCACTGTACTAAAGCTTGGGCAACAAAGCAAGATTCTGTCTCTAAAAAATTTTTTTATTAAAGAATATTATTAACATTAAATCATTTGCAATAACTTTCTAATTAAATACTGTACTTCTAAGTTGCAATTAGCTTTTCTTGATTCTGAAATGAAGTATTTTGATATGTCTACTAAAACTTGTACTTTAGAGTAACAGTGTAATGACAAGTATGTTTATGAACACCATATTCCTCCTTTATCATTGGGGAATATGGAAAGTATGTTCTAAGACCCCCCAGAGGATATGTGAAACCGTAGATAGTATCAAAGCCTGAATACACTATGCTTTTTCAATCTGACAGCCAAATTGGCTGCTGAACGGCTGACAGGAGGGCAGGATATCCAACATGGATACAATGTACAAAGGCAGGATTGACATCCCCTGCAGGATAAATGAGACAGACACAGATTTCATCATTCTACTCAGAACAGGGCACAATTTAAAACTTATAAATTATTTTAAAAATGTCCACTTAATATTCTCAGACCACAGTGAACCACAGAAAGCAGAACCACTGATAAGGGGACACTACTGTCTCTTCGAATCATCATATAAAACAATGCATATTCCTTTAAGTGGCACCGAAATCAGTTATCTGTTTATAATAAACAGTTGCCCACTTAAAATAATTATGTTTATAATAATTGTATTTAATACCTCATATAGACAATGTTCCATGTAATTTTTCTCTAATTCTGTGATAGCAAATTTTATACTTGAACAACTCGTATGTATTAAATACTACATAACCATTTTTCAAAACAGGTAATAAAATATTACTACCAAAAGAACTAAATAAAAACAAATTATATTCCAAAGATAGAACAGGAACACTCAACAGATTATTAGGATCATTAATACCCCGTTTCCCTGAAAATAAGATATCCTCCGAAAATAAGACCTACTTACAGGAAAGATAAGACGTCCCCTGAAAATAAGACCTAGCGCATCTTTGGGAGCACACCTTAAAATAAGACGCTGTCTTATTTTCGGGGAAACAGGGTAGTTAGCAATAAAGTATTCTATTTTTTTTTTTTTTTTTTTTTGAGACAGAGTCCCACTATGTCACCCTCAGTAGAGTGCTATGGCAGCACAGCTCACAGCAACCTCAAACTCTTGGGCTTAAGTGATTTTCTTGCCTCAGCCTCCCAAGCAGCTGAGACTATGGGTGCCCGCTACAATTGCCTGGCTATTTTTTTGTTGCAGTTGTCATTGTTGTTTAGCTGGCCCGGGCTGGGTTCGAACCCACCAGCCTCAATACATGTGGCTGGTGCCATAACCACTGTGCTACGGGTGTGGAGCCAAAGTATTCTATTTTTAATGTAGATAATTATTTTACTGATACCTAATGAGTAAAATATTTATCTAACATTAGCCTTCTCATATTGTAATTGGTAAATCTTCATGTGAAAGTAAATCAATAACTTGAAACATGAAGATTAGATTAATAGAGTCCTTCAACTGAAAAAAATTTCAATTTCCTTTAATGTCCTTTTTTACTCCAGCATTACTCATGGTTATTTAAGCTTCAGACTATGTTAATAAATTCTTTTTTAATTCATAAGTTTAATCTGTATTGATAACGTAAAGATATAGATGAGTTCAAGCAAGGCATATTTTAAAATTTAAAATATTCTGTTATGGTAAGTATCAGATAATAAATTGCTATTTGGGAAGAATCAGGAAAAAAGTAATTTTCATTGTTAAGGACTTCCTACAAAAACTCATCCCTTGGAGTTAAAACACATTTTCTCAGTAAAGTTGTAAGAATGGAAAAGCAAACATGCAAAGTACTCAATACTAATATGAAGCCTGTAGACAATCTAATTTACATCCTCATGGAAGAAAATTTCATTTCAAGTTGGAGGCAGGGGGAATGAAGAAAGGGAGAATGGGGAGGGGTGTCTGGTGTGCTCCCACTGAATGGGCACAAAGTAGGGGTGCATGGCACACCTTCTGGGAGCAGGACATAACTACAAGAGACACTCTACCTAACAAATTCCAATATTGTGAGTTGGTTGTTTGTACTCTCTCACATTAACCTGAAATAAAACAAACAAACAAACAAACAAACGATGACTCATTCTCTTAGTGAACACTAATGTTAAAAAATAAAAGAATCTTTCATAATTTATGATTAAGACTTATACTTAATTTGGGAATACGTACATTAACAAACATTAATAGTGGATGTTGTTATAAAAAATAAGAATCTGATGGCTCAAAAAAGATCATGAAAATTGGAAGAGTTCAATGTGTCTGACACATGGAGGTGGAGTCAAGTAACTAATGACTAAGATCATTCATTGAAAGTCAAAGTTGAGAAGCTAAGCCTGTTACTTCTATATGAAGTATATGGGCATGTCTCCAACTCCAGTCATTTCATAAATGTCATAAATCATACAAGCAACTTGTTTAAGAAATACTGAATAATCAGATGAAATCTATAATGGAGTGCATACTCTACTATTATTTCATCTTTGTTTGTTTGTTTTTTGTAGAGACAAGAGTCTCACTGTACCGCCCTCGGGTAGAGTGCCGTGGCGTCACACGGCTCACAGCAACCTCTAACTCTTGGGCTTACGCGATTCTCTTGCCTCAGCCTCCCGAGCAGCTGGGACTACAGGCGCCGGCCACAACACCCGGCTATTTTTCTGTTGCAGTTTGGCCGGGGCTGGGTCCGAACCCGCCACCCTCGGCATATGGGGCCGGTGCCCTGAGCCACAGGCGCCGCCCCCATTTCATCTTTCTATACTTAGCAAAGCATATTTATTTGCTTGTCTTATCTCTATATTGCCTGTAGTATTCCCAATTTCTTCCAAATAATCCTATACAAAGGGTGTAAAAAATACTTTATGTAAATATGGTGCTCTGGACATGAACTGTTCTTTAAGGATTGAAGATGACTGTATATAGTTTAATTTACAAGAATATTATTTTAGCCTTATTTCTCTAGAGTATATAACTGGATATATATTTATATAGAAGAAATCTGGGAATAAAATTATTTGACTACTTCTTTCTAGAAGTGAACCCAATTTTAACCCAATGAGTATACTAGCCACAGAAGTCATAAAAATTAAACAAATGCCTTACTTACCTATTACGTACAATTTCCAAACTAAGTTCTAGTTAAATACAGAGTGTCCACAAAGTTTGTGTGCCATTATTTTAAATTGCACATGAATTTTATGGACATCCTGTATATTACAACAATCTGAAATCCTTCTGAGAATAATCTGTTAAAGGGATCTTCATCACTCATTTGTTTCTTATAAAGACAGTGTGAAAAAAAGCATATTTCTCAAAAAGAGTAATAAAGGAATCTAACTTTGCTGAATATCTATTCTGTGACAAACACAAACTAAATACCTCAAGATTTAGACAACTGTTTTGTGAAGTATACAACCATCCTGTGAGGTAGAAATCATCACAACCATCATTACAACCACCCCCATTTTATAGGTAAGGAAACTGTATTTCAGAGTTTAATTGACGTGCCCAGTTCACACAGTTTGAAGGTGAAGAAGTTCAAAATACGACTTACTGGTTCCAAAGTTTCTCTGCTCTTCTGTCGTTTACCTTATTGCTCTACTTACCAGAAAAATGACAGTGACATTTAGGCAAAATACAAGATGATTATGTGACCCATGATTAAAACTACATGATTCTGAAATTTAGAATACTCAAATTCAAACCACAGCTGTGAAAATAATTAAATGATGCAAATCTGGTGTTTGTAGTGAAATTATAATATATATGTTGTCAGAAAGAAAACTCATTTTTACTGATGTTACTGACAGATAATTCCTTAAGAACTCCAATATGAAAAATATTACAGTGTGAGATTTATTCCTCAGATTATAAGTTTGGTCTGATGATGCTTCTACAGCTTTCTGAAATGGATGAGCATGGCTTAGAAGTCCCCTGTGATTCTAGTTCATTCGAGCCAGTCAACCCTCATTAAATGGAGGAGCTAAAGCCTCAAAACTAGCCAAGAGCATCATGGATCCAACCAGTATTCATCTCAGCAACCTTGATAAGACACCCCAAACATTTCACAAACTATCAACTTTTCTTCTGTTTTTTACAAAACAGAGAATAGATTAAATGTTTCAAAGGCTAATTAATCCATTGTGAATCCAGATATAACATGTATAATATTACAAGGATTAAAATTAAAATCAGGTCAAATCTGTCAAATATTGTTTCATAATTACCTTTTTCAATGTAATTATAATCTAAATCACGGTTTTTCCCAAATTACAAGGCAGTTAATCAGTTTAGGTTTTTCAACCACCATTAAAACCATAAAGTATGACAGGATATGTGTGATGTAAGAGTAAGCATCTTTCTTGAAACTTGTATGAAAAAAAAGTATAGATGTATGTATTTATTCATGTACAATTGATCATGTGTATAACCATACATATATATGTAACTACGAAGGATGCCAAAAAAAGTACATCCATTTTAAGAAAAGAAAAAACTACCAATAATGTATAGTTATGATTTAATAAAAAATTAAATTAAAAAAGAAAACAACCTATATTAAAATTGTAGTAGTCATGTTTGACTTCTGTAATTATAAGAGATACAAGATACAATAAACAAGATAACAAATATTATTGGTATATATTGAGTGTTACAATTTTAATACAGTTTTTCCCTTTCTTAAAATGTGTATACATTTTTGGCACCCTCTTTTAAATGTATATATGAAATTACACACATATATGTAAAATATATTTATTACTGTGAGCGATGGTCAACAACTATGAGAAATACTGTTCTAAATTTTATCTGTAGTGCTTATATTTAAGTACTATTTGTACTCTACTTTTTTTTTCTCTTTGAGACAGGATCTCATTATGTTACCCCCAGTAGAGTGCTGTAGCATCACAGCTCACAGCAACCTCAAACTCTTGGGCTGCAGTGATTCTCTTGCCTCAGCTTCCCAAGTAGCTGGGACAACAGGTGCCCGCCACAACACCTGGCTATTTTTTGTTGCAGTTGTCATTGTTGACTCAGCTGGCCCGGGCCAGGTTCAAACCTGCCAGCCTTGGTGCATGTGGCTGGCGCCATAACCACTGTGCTATAGGTGCCAAGCCAATTCGTACTCTACTTTGAAACACATCACATTTACTAAGTGCCACAGATATACAGTTTATATATATATGTGTGTGTGTGTGTGTTTTATAAAACATATGTATACATATATATGTATACAATATAAAACATAAATATATATATGTCATATAACATATATATGTTACACATGTTTTTTTCCTTCTGGACCACATAATCTCCATCAGTGGTTTACTTTGTTTTCTTTTTCAGACAGAGTCTCACTCTGTGACCTGGGTAGAGTGTAGTAGCCTCGCAGCTCACAGCAACCTCAAACTTTTGGGCTCAAGTGATACCCTTGCCTCAGCCTCCCGAGCAGCTGGGACTACAGGTGCCCATCATGATGCCTGGCTAGTTTTTCTACTTTTAGTCGAGATGGGGTCTTGTTCTTGCATAGACTGGTCTCAAACTCTTCAGCTCAAGCAATGCATCTGCCTCTCTGGGTCTCCTAGAGTGCTAGGATTATAGGCGTGAGCCATCATGCCTGGACTCCATAGCTGAGTGCACTGGCTCATGCCTATAATCTTAACACTCTGTGAGACAGAGCAAGGCAAGGTAGATTGCTTGAGCTCAGGAGTTGGAGAACAGTCTGAGCAAGAAAGAGACCTCATCTCAACTAAAAGCCAAGCATGGTAGCAGGCACCAGCCTATAGTCCCATTACTCTGGAGGCTGAGGCAAGAGGATCACTTGAGCCCAAGAGTTTGAGATTCCTGTGAACTAGAACATCACGGCACTCTACCCAGGGCACAGAGTTAGACTCTGTCTTCAAAAAAAATAAAAAAATCACTGTAATAAGAACTTTCAAAAATATCTATTTACATTTTCATAAAGAAAACCTGAAAATCATGATTTTTTTAGCTTTTCAAAGGAATATTAATAAAATTAAATTTTGTCCTATTATCTCAATATGAGAAAATGGCTACATAAATTTTAACCAAATATCATGGGTGTGTATGGCATAGTCTGAAAGATATGCCAACTGGCATATAAAATTTTTTCATTTTAGTGTAAAGAAAAAAATGCACTTTGCAGACTTCAGGGATGTCAAACATGTAGGTAGTTCAATCACCAAAGCATCTGAGAACTTCACCAAGAAAGACAGGTATAAGCACTAAGTCATTAAAGGAATGAAAAAGCGTTTTCACAGTCATCTTTTGGTGTCTGCAGGGGAATTGGTTCCAGAAAAACAATACCAATTGTGATGATGCTTAAGTTCCTTACATAAAATGCGGTAGTATTTGTGTATAATCTATGCACATCCTCCCATTTAAATCATCGCTAAATTACTTGTAATGCCTTATACAATGTAATTCCTATAGAAACAGGTGCTTTACTGTATTTTCTTTCTTTCTTTTTATTTTATTTATTTATTTTTATTGTTAAATCATAGCTGTGTACATTACTGCAATCGCCTGTACCCATTCTAAGATGCACCATAGATGTGGCCCCACCCATTACCCTCCCTCCACCAAAACCTCCCCCCTCCCTTCCCCCATAGTCTTGTGCTATAGTTGGGTTATAGCCTTCATGTGAAAGCTATAATTTAGTTTCATAGTAGGGCTGAATACATTGGATACTTTTTCTATCATTCCTGAGATACTTTGCTAAGAAATATCTTAGCAAGTATCCAGCTCCATCCATGTAAACATGAAAGAGGTAAAGTCTCCATCTTTCTTTAAGGCTGCATAATATTCCATGGTATACATGTACCACGATTTGCTAGTCCATTCGTGGGTCAATGGGCACTTGGGCTTCTTCCATGACTTAGCAATTATGAATTGGGCTGCAATAAACATTCTGGTACAGATGTCTTTGTTATATTGTGACTTTTGGTCTTCTGGGTATAAACCTAGTAAAGGAATTATAGGATCGAATGGCAGATCTATTTTTAGGTCTCTAAGTATTCTCCAAACATCCTTCCAGAAGGAACGTATTAGTGGGCATTCCCACCAGCAGTGTAGAAGTGTGCCCTTTCCCCCACATCCACGCCGACATTTCTGGTTTTGGGATTTTGTTATGTGGGCTACTCTTACTGGGGTTAGGTGATATCTCAGAGTAGTTTTGACTTGCATTTCTCTGATGATTAAGGATGATGAGCTTTTTTTCATGTGTTTGTAGATTTTGCGTCGGCCTTCTTTAGAGAAATTTCTCTTCAAGTCCTTTGCCCACCCTGAGATGGGGTCACGTGTTCTTTTCTTGTTAATACGTTTGAGTTCTCTGTGGAATCTGGTTATTAGACCTTTATCAGAAGTATAACCTGCAAATATTTTCTCCCATTCTGAGGGCTATCTGCTTGCTTTACTCACTATGTTCTTGGCGGTGCAGAAGCTTTTTAGTTTGATCAGGTCTCACTAGTGTATTTTTGATACTGGTTCAATTGCCTGGGGAGTCCTCCTCATAAAATATTCACCCAGGCCGATTCCTTCAAGAGTTTTCCCTGCACTTTCTTCAAGTATTTTTATAGTTTTTTTGTTTTAAGTTTAAATCTTTTATCCAGTGAGAGTCTATCAGTTTCTATCTTCTACAGGTTGCCAGCCAGTTTACCCAGCACCATTTGTTAAATAGAGAATCTTTTCCCCACTGAATGTTTTTTTTTTTTTTTTTGTAGAGACAGAGTCTCACTTTATGGCCCTCGGTAGAGTGCGGTGGCCTCACACAGCTCACAGCAATCTCCAACTCCTGGGCTTAAGGGATTCTCTTGCCTCAGCCTCCCGAGTAGCTGGGACTACAGGCGCCCGCCACAACGCCCGGCTATTTTTTGGTTGCAGTTTGGGTGGGGCCAGGTTTAGAACCCGCCACCCTCGGTATATGGGGCCGGCGCCCTACCGACTGAGCCACAGGCGCCGCCCCCCACTGAATGTTTTTAATTCAAACATAAAAGATTTGAATTTGGCTTGTCAAAGGTCAAATAATGGTAAGTAGCTGGATCCATCTCCTGGTTCTCTATTCTGTTCCAGACATCTACTTCTCTGCTTTTGTGCCAGTACCATGCTGATTTGATCACTATGGATTTATAGTACAGTCTCAGGTCTGGTAGCGTGATTCCTCCTGCTTTGTTTTTATTGTGCAGTAATGTTTTGGCTATTCGAGGTTTTTCTGATTCCATATAAAATGAAGTATTATTTTTTCAAGATCTTTAAAGTATGACAATGGAGCTTTAATAGGAATTGCATTAAAATTATATATTGCTTTGGGCAGTATGGACATTTTAACAATGTTGATTCTTCCCAGCCATGAGCATGGTATGTTTTTCCATCTGTTAACATCTTCGGCTATTTCTTTTCTTAGAGTTTCATAGTTCTCTTCGAAGAGATCTTTCACGTCCTTTGTTAGGTGTACTCCCAAATATTTCCTCTTCTTTGGCACTACTGTGAAAGGAATAGAGTCCTTGACTGTTTGTTCAGCTTGGTTATTGTTGGTATATTTAAAGGCTACAGATTTATGGGTGATTTTGTAACCTGAGACATTGCTATATTCTTTGATCACTTCTAAAAGTTTCATAGTACAAACCCTAGTGTTTTCCAGATATACGATCATATCATCTGTGAAGAGTGAAAGTTTGATCTCTTCTGACCCTATGTGGATACCCTTGATCGCCTTTTCTTCCATAATTGCAATGGCTAAAACTTCCATTACAATGTCAAAGAGCAATGGAGACCTTGTCTGGTTCCTGATCTAAGTGGAAATAATTTCAATTTAACTCCATTCAATACGATATTGGCTGTGGGTTTGCTGTAGATGGCCTCTATTAGTTTAAGAAATGTCCCTTCTATACCAATTTTCTTTTTCTTTTTTTCTTTCTTTTTTTTTTTTTTTTTAATTATTGGGGATTCATTAAGGGTACAATAACCCAGTTACACTGATTGCAATTGTTAGGTAAAGTCCCTCCTGCAATCATGTCTTGCCCCATAAAGTGTGACATACACCAAGGCCCCACCCCACTCCCTCCGTCCCTCTTTCTGCTTCCCCCCCCCATAACCTTAATTGTCATTAATTGTCCTCATATCAAAATTGAGTACATAGGATTCATGCTTCTCCATTCTTGTGATGCTTTACTAAGAATAATGTCTTCCACGTCCATCCAGGTTAATACGAAGAATGTAAAGTCTCCATTTTTTTTTACTGGCTGAATAGTATTCCATGGTATACATATACCACAGCTTGTTAATCCATTCCTGGGTTGGTGGGCATTTAGGCTGTTTCCACATTTTAGCGATTGTAAATTGAGCTGCAATAAACAGTCTAGTACAAGTGTCCTTATGATAAAAGGATTTTTTTCCTTCTGGGTAGATGCCCAGTAGTGGGATTGCAGGATCAAATGGGAGGTCTAGCTTGAGTGCTTTGAGGTTTCTCCATACTTCCTTCCAGAAAGGTTGTACTAGTTTGCAGTCCCACCAGCAGTGTAAAAGTGTTCCCTTCTCTCCACATCCACGCCAGCATCTGCAGTTTTGAGATTTTGTGATGTGGGCCATTCTCACTGTGGTTAGATGATATCTCAGGGATGTTTTGATTTGCATTTCTCTAATATATAGAGATGATGAACATTTTTTCATGTGTTTGTTAGCCATTCGTCTGTTGTCTTTAGAGAAAGTTCTGTTCATGTCTCTTGCCCATTGATATAAGGGATTGTTGGCTTTTTTCATGTGGATTAATTTGAGTTCTCTATAGATCCTGGTTATCAAGCTTTTGTCTGATTGAAAATATGCAAATATCCTTTCCCATTGTGTGGGTTATCTCTTGGCTTTGGTTATTGTCTCCTTAGCTGTACAGAAGCTTTTCAGTTTAATGAAGTCCCATTTGTTTATTTTTGTTGTTGTTGCAATTGCCATGGCAGTCTTCTTCATGAAGTCTTCCCCCAGGCCAATATCTTCCAGTGTTTTTCCTATGCTTTCTTTGAGGATTTTTATAATTTCATGCCTTAAATTTAAGTCCTTTATCCATCTTGAATCAATTTTTGTGAGTGGGGAAAGGTGTGGGTCCAGTTTCAGTCTTTTACATGTAGACATCCAGTTCTCCCAACACCATTTATTGAATAGGGAATCTTTCCCCCAAGGTAAGTTCATGTTTGGTTTATCGAAGATAAGGTGGTTGTAAGATGTTAGTTTCATTTCTTGGTGTTCAATTCGATTCCAAGTGTCTATGTCTCTGTTTTTGTGCCAGTACCATGCTGTCTTGACCACTATGGCTCTGTAGTACAGACTAAAATCTGGTATGCTGATGCCCCCAGCTTTATTTTTGTTACTAAGAACTGCCTTAGCTATACGGGGTTTTTTCCGGTTCCATACAAAATGCAGAATCATTTTTTCCAAATCTTGAAAGTACGATGTAGGTACTTTGATAGGAATGGCATTGAATAGGTAGATAGCTTTTGGAAGTATAGACATTTTAACAATGTTGATTCTTCCCATCCATGAGCATGGTATGTTCTTCCACTTGCTAATATCCTCTGCTATTTCTTTTCTGAGGAGTTCATAGTTTTCTTTATACAGGTCCTTCACCTCCTTCGTTAGGTATATTCCTAGGTATTTCATTTTCTTTGAAACTATGGTGAAGGGAGTTGTGTCCTTAATTAGCTTCTCATCTTGACTGTTATTGGTGTACACAAAGGCTACTGACTTGTGGACATTGATTTTATATCCTGAAACATTACTGTATTTTTTGATGACTTCTAGGAGTCTTGTGGTTGAGTCTTTGGGGTTCTCTAAGTATAAGATCATGTCGTCAGCAAAGAGGGAAAGTTTGACCTCCTCTGCTCCCATTTGGATTCCCTTGATTTCCTTGTCTTGCCTAATTGTATTGGCTAGAACTTCCAGCACTATGTTGAATAGTAAAGGTGACAGAGGACAACCTTGTCTGGTTCCAGTTCTAAGAGGAAAAGCTTTCAGTTTTACTCCATTCAGTAAAATATTGGCTGTGGGTTTGTCATAGATAGCTTCAATCAGTTTTAGAAATGTGCCACCTATGCCCATACTCTTCAGTGTTCTAATTAGAAAAGGATGCTGGATTTTATCAAATGCTTTTTCTGCATCTATTGAGAGGATCATGTGATTTTTATTTTTGCCTCTGTTAATATGGTGGATAACGTTTATGGACTTGCGTATGTTAAACCAGCCTTGCATCCCTGGGATGAAGACTACTTGATCATGATGAATGACTTATTTGATGATAAGCTGTAATCTATTGGCTAGGATTTTGTTGAGAATTTTTCCATCTATATTCATGAGTGAGATTGGTCTGAAATTCTCCTTTTTGTTTGGGTCTTTTCCTGGTTTTGGTATCAGGGTGATGTTTGTTTCATAGAATGTGTTGGGGAAGATTCCTTCTTCCTCAGTTTTTTGGAATAATTTCTGCAGTACAGGAATAAGCACTTCCTTGAAGGTTTGATAGAATTCTGGAGTGAAGCCATCTGGACCAGGGCATTTATTAGTTGGAAGCTTTTTTAATGTTTCTTTGATCTCAGTGCTTGAAATTGGTCTGTTCAGGAGGTCTATTTCTTCCTGGCTAATTCTAGGGAGAGGGTGTGATTCCAAATATTGATCCATTTCCTTCACATTGTCAAATTTCTAGGCATAGAGTTTCTGGTAGTATTCAGAGATGATCTCTTGTATCTCTGAGGGATCAGTTGTTATTTCCCCTTTATCATTTCTGATTGAGGTTACTAGAGATTTTACTTTTCTATTTCTAGTTAGTCTGGCCAGTGGTTTATCTATTTTATTTATTTTTTCAAAAAACCAACTCCTTGTTTCATTAATTTTCTGAATGATTCTTTTGTTTTCAATTTCATTGATCTCTGATTTGATTTTGGATATTTCCTTTCTTCTACTGACTTTAGGCTTAGATTGTTCTTCTTTTTCCAATTCCTTAAGATCTCTTGTGAGATTGTTGAAGCGCTCTTTTTCTGTTTTTCGAATGTAGGCATCTAAAGCGATGAATTTTCCCCTCAAAACTGCTTTTGCAGTATCCCACAGGTTTTGGTAGCTTGTGTCTTCATTGTTGTTCTGCTCAAGGAAGTTAATGATTTCCTGTTTTATTTCTTCCTGCACCCATCTGTTATTCAACAGAAGATTGTTTAATTTCCATGCCTTTCGGTGAGATCGAGCATTTCTGTTAGAGTTGAGTTCCACCTTTAGTGCCTTAAGGTCTGAAAAGATACAAGGTAAAATTTCAATTCTTTTGATTCTGTTGATATTTGTTTTGTGTCCCAGGATATGATCAATTTTGGAGAATGTTCCATGGGGTGATGAGAAGA
Source organism: Nycticebus coucang (assembly GCF_027406575.1). Taxonomy (NCBI): domain Eukaryota; kingdom Metazoa; phylum Chordata; class Mammalia; order Primates; family Lorisidae; genus Nycticebus; species Nycticebus coucang. Next base: position 59,241,580 of record NC_069790.1, read on the forward strand.
ATGTATATTCTTTATCTTTGGGGTGGAGTGTTCTATATGCATCTATCAAGCATAGTTGTTCTAGGGTCTCATTTAAATCTCTTATATCTTTGTTTAATTTCTGTTTAGAGGATCTGTCCAGCTCTGAAAGAGGTGTGTTAAAGTCCCCTGTTATGATGGTATTATCAGATATCATATTGCTGAGACTGAGTAAGGTCTCCTTCAAGAATCTGGGAGCATTTAAATTGGGTGCATAAATATTTAGAAATGAAATATCTTCTTGTTGTACTTTTCCCTTGACCAATATAAAGTGACCATCTTTGTCTTTTTTGACTTTAGTTGCTTTAAATCCACATGTATCTGAAAATAAGATTGCAACTCCTCTTTTCTTCTGAATTCCATTTGCTGAAAAATTGTCTTCCAACCCTTGACTCGGAGCTTTAGTTTGTCTTTTGAAGCCAAGTGTGTTTCTTGCAGACAGCAAATGGATGGCTTGTGTTTTTTAATCTAGTCAGCCAATCTATGTCTCTTCAGTGGGGAATTCAAGCCATTAACATTTATGGAGATAATTGATAAGTGTGGTAGTATTCTATTCGTCTTATTTGGTGAGAGTCCATTGCTTAGTTTTATCTTTTGCATCAGTGTGGAGGTTAGGTTCTATCCTTTGATTTCTGAGTTCTTACTTTGCTGCTGATCCATTGTGGTGGTCAGTGTGCAGAACAGGTTGAAGTATTTCCTGTAGAGCTGGTCTTGTTGTGGCGAATTTCCTCAATGTTTGTATATCCGTAAATGATTTGATTTCTCCATCAATTTTGAAGCTTAGCTTAGCAGGGTACAGAATTCTGGGCTGAAAATTGTTCTGTTGAAGTAGATTAAAGGTAGATGACCATTGTCTTCTTGCTTGGAAAGTTTCATTAGAGAAGTCTGTGGTCACTCTGATGGATTTGCCCCTGTAGGTCAACTGGCGCTTACTCCTGGCAGCTTGCAGAATCTTCTTTTGTCTTGACTTTGGACAGGTTCATCACAATGTGTCTTGGAGAAGCTCGGTTAGAGTTGAGGCGACCACGGGTCCGATATCCCTCTGAAAGCAGTGTGTCAGAATCTTTGGTGATGTTTGGGAAATTTTCTTTTATAATATTCTCTAGTATGGCTTCCATTCCTCTGGGGCATTCTTCTTCCCCTTCTGGAATTCCTATAACTCGTATGTTGGAACGCTTCATAAAGTCCCATAATTCTGACAGTGAACGTTCTGCTTTCTCTCTCTTCTTTTCTGCCTCTTTTACTATCTGAGTTATCTCAAAAACTTTGTCTTCTACCTCTGAAATTCTTTCTTCTGCATGGTCTAACCTGTTGCTGATACTTTCCATGCATCTTTAAGTTCCCTGATTGACTGTTTCATTTCCTTCAGCTCTGCTATATCCTTTTTATATTCTTCATATCGTTCATCTCTGATTTGATTCTGTTTTTCGATTTCCTTTTGGTTATTTTCCACTTTATTAGAAGTTTCCTTCATTGTTTCCATCATTTCTTTCATTGTTTTCAACATGAGTATTCTAAATTCCCTTTCTGTCATTCCTAACATTTCTGTATAGGTGGAATCCTCTGCAGTAGCTACCTCATGGTCCCTTGGCGGGGTTGTTCTGGACTGGTTCTTCATGTTGCCTGGAGTTTTCTGCTGATTCTTCCTCATGAGTGATTTCTTTTATCTGTTTCCTTGCCCTAATTTTCCTTTCACTTCCTCTTGCTCTTTAAGTTCTTGTGCCTGTGGACTAAGGGTTACAGGACCAGAAGGGTGAGAAGGTTGAAGAGCAAAAAAGGGATGAAAGAAAGGAGGACCGAGTGATAAGAAAAAAAGAAAGATAGAGAAAGGAGAGGGGGTGGGGATAAGGAATATTGACAAAAAGAAGAGAAGCACAGAAAGAGGGAGACAGGGCAATATAGGTGTACAGTAGGGTACTTTGACACAACCTTAAAAAACCCCACCTTCTGGGTGTGCCCAGTTGGGTGGTTCCCTTGAGGTCAGCAGCTCTTTGCTAACCTGATCAGACACAGTACCCCACCTCCACCAAGTAGAGAGGAAAGACAAAAATGCTATAAATCAAACCAAAACAAGCAAACAGAAAACTTTACAGGGATAAAATTGGGTGAAAAACCAAATGATAGCGGTAGAAACACTAGCAAAAATGAAGTTGTAGTTATTAAAAAAGGCAGCAATGGGAAATTATAATTAAACTAGAAAAATTGAGAAAGAAAAAGGGATCTGTATGGAAAAGATTGAAATTAAAAAACAAAAGAACATCAACAACGTCAAAATAAACAAACAAAAAAAAAACAACCAAACAAAAAAAAAAAGAAAAAAATACACAACCAAAAAGAAAGCAGTTTGTATATGTTATTGAATGTTGTCTGGGCAACACGTCGTCTTCTGGGGTATGAGATGTTAGTCAGAGTTCTGATACGACTGGAGGCTGCTGATTTCTCAAACCCCAGCAGGTAGACAACCTAAATCTCTCTTCAGCCCACTTAAAAGGCACTTTGAACTTGTAAACTTGCTGAGCAGAAGCTTTCCCAGCTTTCTCGCTGGAATCACTGCTGAAGTGGCTATCCACTTACCCAGTGTGCCAAAACCGGTCTCACTCTGCCCCTGAGGGTTAGGGCTGCAAGGCGGCTCAGACCCCACCCTTAGGCTACTCGGTTGCTGGGTTACCAGCTCCCACCCAATTCTAGCTCTGCGACCCTGAGGGCGGAGCTTGCCAGGGCAGATCACTGACAATGGTTCCGTGTGACCCACCGCCAAACACTATTAGCTCCGTCTGGCTCAGAGGCTCAGACTGGGGCCCCAGACAACAGCCAAAGTTCTCTGCACTCCCGCTCAGGCCTTCCCCAAGGCAGTTCAAATCAGTGCCAAGTCCAAGGACATCAAAACAGTTCACAGGTAAGGCCTTTCTGGTTTGCAGTCTCGCTGCTACTGAACTTACAGTTGTGGGCGGGTTTAGACGGATTGAACACACGCGACCACTTGCCGGTTTTCCACTGTTTTAGTCCTCCTCTTGGAGTCCAGAAGTCTCTCGCTGACTCCCTGTATCCTCATAGGAGTGATGATAGGCAGTTCCCACCAGCCAGAGATGCCTGGAGTCCTATCTCCCCAGACTCACGGTGCCCAGATGCAAGGAAGCTGTTACTCGGCTGCCATCTTGCTCCGCCTCTCTGTATACCAATTTTCTTAAGTGCTCTGATCATGAAAGGATGCTGGATATTATGAAAAGCTTTTTCTGCATCAATTGAAAGAATCATATGGTCTTTATTTTTAAGTTTGTTTATGTGTTGAATTACATTTATAGATTTACGTATATTGAACCAGCCTTGAGACCCTGGGATAAATCCCACTTGGTCATGGTGTATAATTTTTTTGATGTGTTGTTGGATTCTGTTTGTTAGGATCTTATTGAGTATTTTTGCATCAATATTCATTAGTGATACTGGTCTATAATTTTCTTTTCTTGTTGGGTCTTTCCCTGGTTTGGGATCAAGGTGATGTTTGCTTCGTAGAATGTGCTGGGTAAAATTCCTTCTTTTTCTATATTTTGGAAGAGGTTTAGCAGTATAGGTACTAGTTCTTCTTTAAAGGTTTGGTAGAATTCTGATGTAAAGCCATCTGGTCCTGGGCTTTTCTTTTTAGGGAGATTTTGTATAGTTGATGCTATTTTAGAACTTGATATAGGCCTGTTTAATATTTCCACTTCATTCTGGCTGTCTTGGTTGGTGGCGTACTTCCAAGTGTTGGTCGATTACTTTCAGATTTTCATATTTCTGAGAGTAGAGTTTCTTGTAGTATTCGTTAAGGATTTTTTGAATTTCTGAGGGGTCTGTTGTTATTTCATCATTACCATTTCTGATTGATGAAATTAGAGATTTTACTCTTTTTTTCCTGGTTAGGTTGGCCAAAGGTTTATCTATTTTATTGATCTTTTCAAAAAACCAGCTTTTGGATTTATTGATCTGTTGTATAATTCTTTTGTTTTCAATTTCAGTTAATTCTGTTCTGATTTTGGTTATTTCTTTTCTTCTGCTGCATTTGGGGTTGAAGTGTTCTTCTTTCTCCAGTTGCTTGAGATGTTCCATTAAGTTATTAACTTCCTCTCTTTCCGTTTTCTTGAGGAAGGCCTGCAGTGCTATAAGTTTCCCTCTTAGGACTGCCTTTGCAGTATCCCAGATGTTCTGGTAATTTGTGCCTTGATTGTTGTTTTGCTCTAAAAATATGGTGATTTCCTTCCTAATCTTGTCTATAACCCATGTATCCTTCGCATAAGGTTGTTTAGCTTCCATGTTTTTGTATGGGTATGCAGGTTCCTAATGTTACTGAGTTCAACTTTTATTCCATGAATAATTTCTATTTTTTTAAATTTGCTGAGGTTAGATTTGTGGCCTAGGATGTGGTCGATTTTTAGTATGTTCCGTGGACTGATGAGAAGAATGTGTATTCAGTTTTTTGGGGATGAAATGTTCTGTAGATGTCTGTTAAGTCCAGATGTTGAATGGTTAAGTTTAAATCTAAGATTTCTTTGCTTAGCTTCATTTTGGAGCATCTATCCAGGACTGCTAAAGGGGTGTTAAAATCTCGAACTACTATGGAACTGGAGGAAATCAAGTTGCTCATGTCTGTTAAGAGTTTCTCTTATAAATTGAGGTGCGTTCTCATTGGGTGCATAAATATTAATAATTGAAATCTCATATTGGGTATTACCTTTAACAAATATGAAGTGTCTATCCTTATCCTTCATTATTTCAGTTGGTTTAAAGCCTATTGCGTCTGCGAACAGGATTGCAACACCTGCTTTTTTCTGCTTTCCATTTGCCTGGAATATAGATGACCATCCCTTCACCTTGAGTCTATATCTGTCTTTTAATGTAAGATGCGATTCTTGGATGCAGCAGATATCTGGCTTGAGTTTTTGTATCCAGTCCGCCAACCTATGCCTCTTTAGAGGACAATTTAAACCACTCACATTAATTGAGAGTATTGATAAGCCTTTCGAGACCAGTGGACATTTTTAATCCTTTTTCGACTGTGGAAGTTGGAATTTGATCAAAAATTTTTTGGGTGGGTTTACTTTAGTGGTGGAGAATTACGCTGGTCTTTATGGAGGATAGGTCTAAGAATATCCTGGAGAGGTGGTTTAGTTGTGGCAAATTTCTTCAACATGTGAATGTCGTTGAAGTATTTAATTTCTCTGTCATAAATGAAGCTCAGTTTAGCTGGGTACAGGATCCTGGGTTGGAAGTTATTTTGTTTTAGGAGATTAAAAGTCGATGACCATCCTCTTCTAGCTTGAAAGGTTTCAGCAGAGAGATCTGCAGTTATTCTGATATTCTTCCCCTTGTAATGGTTTTCTTTCGTCTGGCAGCTTTCAGAATTTTCTCCTTCGTATTAACTTTAGTGAAATTGATTATGATGTGTCTGGGGGATGTCGTATTTGGGTTGAGTCGTGCTGGAGTTCTGAAACTGTCTGCTATCTGAATTTCGGAATCTCCTGGCATGTCTGGAAAGTTCTTCTTCATAATCTCTTGGAAAAGAGACTCTGTGCCTTGTGAAGCCACTTCGTCACTTTCGGGGATCCCTCTAAGATGAATATTGGTTTTCTTCAAATTATCAGAGAGCTCTCTGAGAGAGTGGTCTGTTTTTGCTCTCCATTTCTCTTCTTCTTTGAGGGTTTGGGAGCGTTCAAAAGCTTTGTCTTCGATGTCAGAAATCCTTTCTTCTGCTTGCTCCATTCTGTTACTGAGGGATTCTATTGTGTTTCTCAGATCTTTGAGGGATGCAACTTCTTGTCTCAATGTGTCGAAATCTTTGGTCATTTGGTCTTTGAATCCATTGAATTCTTGAGATAACTTTTGGAATTCTAATTTGATCTTATTTGCTATCCAGATCCTGAATTCGATTCCTGACATCTCAGCTATTTGTTTGTGCATGGGGTCTTGTGCTGTTTCTGCCCCATTGATTCTTGGGGGAGTTGATCTACTCTGATTATTCATATTGCCAGAGTTTTTCTGTTGATTTCGCCTCATGATTATTTTTCACCGTTGCCTCTGGCTGTCCTCAGAGTTGGGGAGGTGTCTCTCAAAGATTAGACCCCAGCGGGATCACTCTATTGTTGCTGGATCTTTGTAGGGAGTGACCCTGTGTTGTTCCTCTGGGGCTGCTCTAGCTAGGGAGTTCTGGTTGTGGAAGCAGCTCTGGTTTGTGATACACCCAGATCTAGCAACAGGGCTGGGGGTGGTGTGCACGGTTCTGGGAGTGCCAGGCGCCCAGTGACTTTGGCACAGAGAGCCCAAGGCTCCAGCAGTCTCTGGCCAGGAGAAGAGCTCTGCGCAGAGGCAGGCTCTAAAGGGCACGCAGCTACCAGAGTCCCTGTCCAGATGAACGGGCTAGTGTGGAAGCTGGGAGGACACAGGAGGGCAGATGCAGGGTTGCATGGCTCCCGCAGTTCCTGGTCAGGGAATGCGGAGGCCCAGTGGGTGTGGGTCACCAGTCGGGGGTCGCTGCACAGCTCTAATGGAGGTCTGGGCGGCGCCACGCCCAGGAGTTTGAGGTTGCTATGAGCTGTGACGTCACGGCACTCTACCCAGGGCAACAGCCCAAGGCTCCAGTGTGCCAAAACCGTCTCACTCTGCCCTTCAGGATTAAGGCTGTAAGGCAGCTCAGTCCCCGCCTTTAGGCTGCTCAGTCCGTAGGTTACTTTGACCCGCCCAATCCTTGCTCTGAGACCCTGAGGGTGGAGCTTGCCGGGGCAGTTCTTTCACAATGGCTTCCTGCACCCAGCTCAGTGGCTCAGTCTGGGGCCCCAGACAATGCCCAAAGTTCTCCACACTCCTGCTCAAGCTCTCCCCAAGGCAGTTCAACTGAGTGCCAAGTCCAAGAACACCGAAACAGTTCACAGGTAAGGCCTTTCCGGTTTGCAGTCTCACTGCTGCTTGTACTTACGGTTACCAGCGTGATTAGGTTGATTGAACACACGCAACCACTTGCCAGTTTTCCACTGTTTTTGTCCTCCTCTTGGGGTCCAGAAGTCCCTTGCTGGCTCCCTGTATCCTCAAAGGGATGATTATAGGCAGATCCCACCAGCCAGAGATGCCTGGAGTCTTGTCTCCCCAGACTTGCTGTTCCCAGTTGCAGGGAAGCTGTTACTCCTTGCTTTTTTTTTGAGACAGAGCATCAAGCTGTCGCCCTGGGTGGAGTGCCGTCGTATCACAGCTCACAGCAACCTACAACTTCTGGGCTCAAGCGATTCCCCTGCCTCCGCCTCCCAAATAGCTGGGACTACAGGCACTCGCCACAACGCTCGGCTATTTTTTGGTTGCAGCCGTCATTGTTGTTTGGTGGGCCTGGGCTGGATTCGAACCTGCCAGCTCAGGTATATGTGGCTGGTGCCTTAGCCGCTTGAGCCACAGGCGCCGAGCCAATGTACTGTATTTTCTTATTTGTGTTATTTCTCACTGTTGTTATTATCATTTTTATTTTTTTCCAAATACTTTTGATCTATGGATGGTCAAATCCTCAAAACCAGAACCCATGTACATGGAGGGCCAGCTGTATGTACCCAAATCTACAGTTGCAACAGTAGAATCTGAATTGGAAGCCGTGATTTTAAATCAAGGTATTTCTCCCATAGGGGCAACTTTACAAAGCCTAAATTCAGGCATCAATTTAGTAATTTAATGTTGATTACTTATTTTCTGACCAGATTATTAGTAAGTATATTTCATTCCATTCCATTAACTTCTGACTTGTCAGTATTTTTGCTTCCATCAGCAATCTAAAATAGTAGTATGTTCATTAAGAACATGAAGCTATTTTTTTCCTATTAGAAACCTACAATAAATTGAGATGTATTGAAAACACTGAGTTGCTGAACCATTTAGAGCAGGGGTTCTCAACCTTCCTAATGCCATGGCCCTTTAATACAGTTTCTGTGGGTCGCCACCCACAGGTTGAGAACCACTGATTTAAAATAATACTTTTCCATGTTCTAATTTGGACCAAAGAAATGACAATCACACTAAAAGAGTAAGAAAAAAATAAAATGACATATCCTTGTTACCAACACATAACAAGTAAATTTTATAGTATTTTCAAAGTGACCAATGATTATATTAGCCTTTATCATCTGAAATTAAAACCACTACTACAACATTAATTTCAATAAACGAGTTTATATGATTAACTAGAATTCAAGCATTAAGTATTACTAAGAATGAAATATCCTACATTATGTCATTTTCACTGTGTTAAACACAGGTATCTTCTAACAGTCATATATCCTAGAAATTAAAACAGGGTTTAGATTTAAGATCTTAGCTAACAATCTGAAAAAAGATCTATCAGTAAAACATAACCCTCATGCTTTATAGTCATTTACATTATGACTATATTATATAGTAGTTTTGTATATTTTTGTATGTATTATCATGTTTATATATTATAATATATAAAACATTATATATAACATAAAATAAATATATGGGCTTTATTATATTTATAAAAATATAATAGAAGCATGTATTATAAGAAATACAATAGCAATAATCAATAATTACAATAAGATAAAACATCAATTTCACAATAATATTTGAAATCATAATATAATTTGGTCTTACCTCTGAACTGTAATCTTCAGCTGTGGTTGAAATTTCACTTTCAGGCTAAAACAAAAGCAAAAGCCAATTATAATTATGATCTTTTTCTTTTTTTGCTATGATTGTTGGTAATATATGATAGAAAACTCACATAAAAGACCATTAAAAAACTAGTAAAAATTATTCAAAGTCACAATGGCAAAATAATGCAATTAATTGGCCACTAGGAATTTTTCTTAATATGAAAGTATTAAGGGGTACTTTCACATAGGGTCTAGTATATGGTACATATCTTTTGCAACTGAAAAGTACAATAGTCCCCCTTCATCCATGGCTTTGGTTCTTGCAATTTGTGAACCACAGTTAATTGTAGTAACAAAATATTAAATGAAAAATTCCGGAAATAAACAATATATTAAGTTTTAAATTGCACATTATTCTGAGTAGCACAAAGAAATCTCACCCCACGCTACCCAGGACTTGAATCGTTCCTTTGTTTAGCATACCCACATGTGCTACCTGTCCAACAGGTACTTAAGTTACCATCTTAGTTATCACACCTTTTGCTGCAGCATTGCAGGGCTTGTGTTCAACTCTTACCTTACATAATAATGGCCCCAGAGAGCAAGAGTACTGGGAACTAATTTATAAATTAAACTTCACCATAAGTATGTACAGAAAGGAAAAAAATAGTATTACAGGGTTCAGTACTATCCACGACTTTAGGCATCTTCTGGAGGTCTTAGAACATAGCCCCCACAGTTAAGGGGAAACTACTATACTATTTCTAAATAAAAGAAAGTCCTAAAGTGCTACTATCAAAAATGTTCAGTTTCTCTAAAAGAATAAAAAAATCTTGATGCTAAAGAATAACTTAAAAAATAAACAATAACTTTTGTTGTGATGACATCTTTGCAGCTTACAAAAGTACACTGAAAGATAAATCTTGGTTCACAATCACATCCCTCATGTTTAGGTATCAAGTAAGTGGCTTTTTCAAGTTTCCCTCAGCTGAGAAGTAACAGGAAGAGTGAAGGCCAAAGTCCGTATTTTCTGACTGTCAAAGTACTGCTTCACTGTTCATCTTCTCAACTGAGCACATAATCTCATTTTACTGGTGAAGAAAGTGAGACCCAGAGACATTTACCTTTTCATTCAACAAATATTAACTGTCACTGTTTTATTTCTTCTGTCATCTACACATATAAAAATTTTACTCAACATTCAAGACCAAGTTCTAAGTTTACCTTCTCCATGAGGTAGCAACTAATGCCAGAACAGAAATAAGCCTCCTACTCTAAAATGCTGTTACAGTGGTTTCTACCTCAGGAGATAGCTTTTTTAAATGTAAAATATTATCATTATGCAACCACCACCCCCATGTTCATTGATTTAGTGCACACTGTGTAGTAGAAACCATGGTACTGAGAATTAAATGATGAACAAGAAAACTGTTGCATTCAAAAGCTGAAACTGTAATGAAGAACCAAAATATTGATTTGTTGTACAGAAAAAGATAATGACACTTTCAGACTGAATCCAGCAGTAGAGCTGCCATACTGTATATATAAAATATTCAGTTTTTTAAAAACTACACGACACACAAATACAAAGTTAAGTATGGTCTATGCACCGAAAAATAGTGATCAGAAGAAATCATCCCTGAGGAAACACAGATACTGGACTTAATAGACAAAAAGCTGTTTTAAATATTATCACCAAATAACTAAAGGAATTAATATTTTTTAAAACTACAAATAAATTATAAGAATTATGCTTCATCAAATGGAGGTTCACACCTATAATCCAAACTACTTGGGAGACTGAGGCCAAAGGATTCCTTGAGTCTAGGAGTTCAGGACCAGCCTGGGCAACGAGCAAGACCCTATCTCTAAAAAAGTAAAAATCAGTATCCAGGCATGGTGGCATGCACCTGTATTCCCAGCTACTCAGGGTGCTGATGGGAGAAGGTCACCTGAGCAATGATTGTGCCACTGCACTCCAGCCTAAGCAACAGAGCAGAGTCATACCGCTAAATAAATAAATAGAAAGAAATTATAAAAGAACTAGAGAGAAATCCTGGAGTTGAAAAGGAAAATAACAGAAATAAAAAGTCACTAAAGAGAATGAATGACAGATCTAAGAAGTAAGAAGAAAAAATCAGCGAACTTCAACAGATCAATTGAAATTATCCAGTCTGAGGAACAGAAATAAGGCTATATGTCAGAGCACAAAAAAGTCAATATTTAAAATAACTGAACTCACACTAAGGATGTTCTCTAACATCTTTTGTCCTAGTAATTTTTGTTCTAAAGTCATCTGGAAAGATACAGAAAAAGCCTTTAGCAAAAATTCAACACTCGTTCATAACAAAAACAACCCACGAACCAGGAATAGAAGAGAACTTCCTCAATATGATAAAAGGTATCTATAAACAACAACAACAACAACAAAAAACAGCTAATATAACACTCAATGGGGGAAAAAGAATGCTTTTCACCTAATATAAGAAAAAATATAAGGACACTGCTCTCACATCTTTTCAACATTGTACAAGAGGTTCTAGCCATGGCAACTGAGCAAGAAAAAGAAATAAGACATCAACACTGGGGGGAAAAGAAGTGTATATGCAGATGTGATCTTGCATATATAGAGAAAATGTAAGGAATTCACAGACAAAAAAACATGAGGAAGTTAATGGGTTCTGCAAAGGTACAGGATATAAGATCAATATAAAAACATCAGTTGTACTTCTATACGCTAATAATGAACAATCAGATAATGAAGTTAAAAGAATAATTCTATTTATAACAGCAACAAAAAGCAGTAAAATGCTTACATACTTAACAAAACAAGTACAAGACTTGTTCACTGAAAACTACAAGATAACATTGAAAGATTGAAGATGACCTAAATAAATTAAAAAGACAACCTATATTCATAGATTGAAAGACTTAACTATTATTAAGGTGACAGTATTCTCCAAATTTACCTACAGATTAATGCAATCCCTGTCAAAATCCCTCCCTTCTTTTTATGTAGAAATAGAAAACTTGATCTTAAAATTGATTTGGAAATAAAAGGGACCCAGAACAGCCAAACAATCCTGAAAAAGAATAAAACTGATAAACTCAACACTTGTTACAAAGCTACAATAATCAACACTGGGGCATGCTATTATAGTAAAGGTTACACACAGAGATCTACAGAATATAATCAAGGGGACAGAAATAAACCCTCATCTTTAAGGTCATTGACAATCGGTTGGGCAAGAATTGTCTTTTCAGTAAATGGTGTTGAGATGGATGGATATCCCCATGCAAATAATAAAGTTGGACACCTGCCCTCTCATTGCAAATGAAAATTAACTTAAAAATGGATTAAAGACCAAAATTTAAGGCCTACAATTTAAAAACTCTTCAAAGAAAAATTAGATGTAAATTTTCATATTAAACTTGACAAAAGCAGCTTTGGATATCATACCAAAAGCATTAAGCAACAAAAGAAAAAACATAAATTCATCAAAATTAAAAATTTTTGCATCAAAGGACACTATCAAGAAAGTGAAAAAGAAAACAGGTAAGTTAACATTTGCACATCACATTATGGTAAGAATATAGCTGATCCTCTTTATTTACAGATTCTGTAACTGTGAATCCAACTATCAATAAAATTTATTTGCAAGTATTTGTATCTGCAAGTGCCTCTTAAGTATTTGTAGCACCACATTCATGGTAATTCATGGACATGAGCAGAGCAGTGAGAAATATGCCACCCAATATACAGTCCTAGATGAGGGAGAACAAGGCATCACTACTTGTTTCAGCACTCACAATGTAAACCAGTGTCTTTTCACCACCTACTTTTTTTTGTTTTTTTTTTGAGACAGAGCCTCAAGCTGTCACCCTGGGTAGAGTACTATGGCATCACAGCTCACAGCAACCTCCAACTCCTGGGCTTAAGCTATTCTCTTGCCTCAGCCTCCCAAGAAGCTGGGATCTCAGGCGCCCGCCACAACGCCCGGCTATTTTCGATTGTAGTTGTCATTGTTGTTTGGCGGCCGGACTGGATTTGAACTTGCCAGCTCTGGTGTATGTGGCTGGCACCTTCACCATCTATTTAGTGCTACATTTTTCACATTTTATGCTTTTTGTTGTTGATTTCACTGCTTAAAATGGCCCCCAAAAATAATGTTGAAGTGCTGCCTAGTGTTCCTAAGAACGGGAAAGTTGTGATGTACCTTACAGAAGAAATTTGTGTGTTAGATGAGATTTATTCAGGCATGAGCTTTAGTGTTATTGGCCATCGGTTCAATGTTAATGAATCAATAATACACATTAAATAAGATGTCTTAAAACAGAAACAAACATAAAACAAGATTGTGTATCAGCTGGTTGGTAAGAATGTCATCAGTGGCTTGTAGGAACCTAACCCTCTACTTCCCTTAAAAGCAATGGATCAGGGCAGTGCCTGTGGCTCCGTGAGTAGGGTGCCGGCCCCATATACCAAGGGTGGTGGGTTTGAACCCAGCCCCAGCCAAACTGCAACAAAAAAATAGCTGGGTGTTGTGGCAGGCACCTGTAGTCCCAACTACTCGGGAGGCTGAGGCAAGAGAATAACCTGAGCCCAAGAGCTGGAGGTTACTGTGAGCTGTGACACCATGGCACTCTACTGAGGGCAACAAAGTGAAACTCGGTCTCTAAAAAAAAAAAAAGGCAATGGACCAGTATTCATTATTTAGCATTTGTGGCAATTTTATAGAACCCAAGTACCACAGATGATAAGAATGTCTAGAATATCTCCTTGCCTATATCCGAGGAATAAATGTTGCACAGCACATACCCAGTAACATTTCCAGGCTTCTGTTCTTTTCAGTGTATTCTTATTCCTACTGTGAGGCACTCTCCCACTCTTATGACAAGTAGCATATCTTCATTGCCAATCCCAATATTCTGCATAAAGCTCTAATCCCTATGTATCAAAATTTTGCTGTTTTTGTATAAACGTGTCAGGGCACAGTCCAATAACAATCATTATCTGCCCTGTCTAACACTCCTCCTTCTGAGCGACCCATCCTTCTCTACTCCTGGTCTTGGTTGGTGGCTCCATCAACCCATGCACCACTCCAATCTATTTTTAATTTCACCCATGTATCTTTATTCTGGAAAATTACATCACTAAGTGGGGGCAATTAACATTCATGGAGCACTTAGTATGTGCTATGCACAATCTCCAACGCCTCACCATCCCCAACCCTTTGAGATCCATTTTAAAATGAACTATCTAAGGTTTCCAGATCACCATGCAGTTTTATGACTTTGTGAATGGTGTTTCACAGAGGTTTCTTACCCCACTTCTGTGCCTCTGACTCACTCCAACTCATACTTCAAGGTTCAACTGTCTTATCTCTTCCAGCACACCTTCCCAAACATATACACAAGGCTGATGTGGGCATCCCCTGCACTCTAGTGTGCCATGTGCTCTGTTCCTAGCGTAGCTCTAATGAAGAGTAGTACACCGCATATCTTTACATCTGCCTCTACCCTAGACTGATTTTTCCAATGGCAGAGAGGGTCATATTCATCTTTTTATCCCTGGTGCTCAATCCTTGGTATACTGCAGTTACTCAATATGGAATTATTGAATTAAGCTCACAAAATTCCCTCCTATAGGTTATCAAATATTTTAGGTATGACTGTTTAGTTACCATACTACTGAAGCTTTCAAAAGGTCATGAAAATCACTGATAAAACTCCTCAGGGTGCTAATGACTACTGTCCTTTCAAATGTTCTCCATTTAGAACTATAATATTTAATTATTATTATTTTCTTTTTTTAGAGACAGAGTCTCACTTTATTGCCCTGAGTAGAGTGCTATGGCATCACAGCTCAGGGCAACCTCAACCTCCTGGGCTCAAGTGATTCTCCTGCCTCCACCTCCCAAGTAGCTGGGACTACAGGCACCTGCCACAACATCTGGCTATTTTTTTGTTGCAGTTTGGCAGGGGCCGGGTTTGAACCCACCACCCTTGGTATATGGGGCCAGCGCCCTACCCACTGAGCCACAGGCGCCGCCCTAGAACTATAATATTTAAAAACCTGGATGAATACTTACTTCAGCAGAGAAGACCTGGTCACGCTTGACAATTTCTCTATGTAGAGGTCTCGTTATTGTGGATTCAGGGGTCATGGATGATCCTACTCTCTCGGAACTATTTATGTACAACTCATCACACTGTGATTGATCAGTATCCAAGCCATGATATCCAGATACATCATATTTATTGCCTGAAGTTTTTCTCTTTTTTTTCTGCTTCTTGGCAGAATTCTGGCCATCAGAGCGAGCCTTTCTTTGTCGAAACTGGGCAAGCTACAGGAAAAAAAAAAAAAATTTGTCATTATTGTCAAACTATTCCAAAACAAAAGTGTTGATAAAATAAAGAACAACTGTTGCTGTCTTCAGTACAGGAATAACTACTGAAAAGGAAAGATTCTATGTATTTCTGAATGAACCTATCAAAACGTGAGACTGAAAATCTCATGTCCAGGGTGGCGCCTGTGGCTCAAGGAGTAGGGTGCCGGTTCCATATGCCGGAGGTGGCAGGTTCAAACCTAGCCCCGGCCAAAAACCACAAAAAAAAAAAGAAAGAAAATCTCACGTCTGAAGAAAAGAAAATTAGCCTAAAGTCAAAAAAATTAAGGGGAAACAGGCACTGTCCGTCATTCACTATTTTGTGAGAGTATCATCTCCGGATTTGAGATTATATAAAAACACAAGAACACACACCAACACACACACACATACAACACACAAACAGAGCTCTAAATGCATTTGCTTTATGCAATTTCTGTGGTCTTCTATAACTTTATACTACAGAGAATTTGTTCATGCAAAAAGATTTACTTACATAGGGGTCAGTACAGCCCTGCTGATAGTGGGAGAAAAAAAACAAAAATAAATATAAAACAGTAGTGCTTTTCAGCTCTTAATCACTTGTATGTCATCATCAGTATCCCAGTGATGCCCTTATGTAATCATTTAATGTATTTTGCCCATTGGATTTTCTTATTTAAATTTATTTTAAGAACTAAGAGAGGCTTTCAGTTCCAAAATTGCAGGGTGAAAGCAAGCTGAATTCACTCCCATCCCCAGAAAAACAAAAATAGGTCGGGCACAGTAGCTCACACCTGTAATCCCTGCACTCTGAGAGGCCAAAGCAGGAGGATCCCTAAAACTCAGGAGTTTAAGAACAGATTAAGCAAGAGTGAGACCTTGTCTCTACTAAAAATAGAAAAAGCAGCCAGGCATTGTGATGGGCACCTATAGTCCCAGCAACTCAGGAGGCTGAGGTAAGAGGATTGTTTGAACCCAGGAGTTTGAAGTTGCAGTGAACTATGCTGCTGTCTCAGTACTCTAGCCTGGAACAGAGTGAGACTCTGGCTCAAAAAAAGAAAAAAAACAAACAAAAAACCCCAAAACAAATATAGGATAGAGATTATTATTAGCAACCTCCAAAAACACGAACATGAGATGGAGACAGTTCCTGGGCCAAAGAGAAGTAAAAAACTCCAAGCAGATGTTAAAAGAATTAGAATTTCCATACCCACGATATACCTCCACCCAGTCTGCTCAGTATCAAGTACAGAAAATTTCTCAACTCCTGGTTTCTATTCTGAAAAAAGTGAAATCAAGGTGGACAACCAGCTTCCCCTGCAACTTAGGTTCTGTCCCTACCTCAACCCATGAGAAGTACTGAGAATGTCTGAAGAAAGAAACATGCTGAGGACAAAGACAAGGGGGGGAGGTGGAACTACCACCTGCAGGCCTGGGAACCCTGCTGTCACTCCACATGTTGCTCCACACATTCCCTGGGCAGGAACGCCTCGCCAGCCTTCCCATCCTACTGAAGAGATGCCAAATCAGAGTATTGTTCAGCAGCAGCGTCATGTAGGAGGTTTCTCCACAAGTTCCCTGGGCAGGAACCCCTCGCCAGCCTTCCCATCCTACTGAAGAGATGCCAAATCAGAGTACTGTTCAGCAGCAGCGTGATGTAGGAGGTTTGCTCCACACATTCCCTGGGCAGGAACCCCTCGCCAACCTTCTTATCCTACTGACATAATCCTGTTGGGACGTCTCCCATTTGGAACAGGTCTGACACTCTTCTTGTTTACTAGACTGAGGCAAACAAGGGCTTACGGTGCCATTTACTTCCAAAATGCAGGCACTGGCCCAGCGGGGAAGAGGGAGAAGAAAGACAATCCAAAGGTAAATTACAAAGAGTCTCTACACAAACTTATTCAATAAAAAAATAAAAGAAGCCAAATAGACTACACTAGAATAAGAAACTAGGAAACTAGTCCTTCAATGCAAAGACTTTACAGGTGTATATCCATTAAGTATGACTTTTCCAAAGTCATAAGAATAAGAAATAAGTGACTGACTTTAATGAGACAGTAAGCTCTCTGACCCAAGTTTTTTGAGACAGAATCTCACTCTGTCGCCCTGGGTACAGTGCAGTGGCATCTGTGGCTCACAACAACCTCAGACTCTTGGGTTTGAGCAATCCTCTTGCCTAGGTGGGAAAAGGATTGGTGCCTGCCACCATACCTAGCTATTTTTTTCTGTTTTTAGTAGAGATGGAGTCTCACTCTTGCTCAGGCTGTTCTCAAACTCCTGAGCTCAAGTGATCCACCTTCCTTGGCCTCCCAGAGTGCTGGGATTATGGGTGTGAACCACGGTGCCTGACTCTGACCAAGAATTCAAAGTAGAAGTTTTAAGAAGTTAGTGATCTCCAAGAAAGCACATAAAAGCAATCCAGAAATTTATCTGAGAAATTTAACAAAGACACTGAAATAATAATTTTAAAAAATCAAACAGAAACCTTACAACTGAAAAATACAACAGGGACCATACCTAACAATGGAACTGTAACTTAATCGTTTGTACCCTCATATTAATCTAAAACTAAAAAGCAAGAAAGAAAAATACATTTGCAGAACTGAACCTTTCAGTAGAGGCTCTCAACAGCAGAATGGGTCAAGCAGAGGAGCCAGCGAACTAAAAAACAGGGAATTAAAAAAATAAAGGAGGGGGAAAAAATGAAACACAGCAAGTGTCACCTGTAAGATATGGGAAATTACCACAAAAGACCAAATCTAAAATTTACTGGTGCTCGAGAGAGAGCTGGCTAAGAGCAAGGGGTGAAAAGCCTATTAAAAGAAATAGCAACAGAAAACTTACCAAACTATGAGAGAAATATAAACATCAAGGTATAAGAAGATGGATGACAACGAAACAGATCCAACCCAAATAATACTACCCAAGGCATATAATAATCAAACTCTCAAAGGTCATGGGCAAAGAGAGGATCCTTAAAGCAGTAAGAGAAAGGAAAAAAATAACATACAAAGGAGTTAAAATTCGTCTGGCGACAGACTTCTCAATGAAAACCATGTAGGCCAAGAGGGAGTGGGAGGACATTGTCAAAGGGCTGAAAGAAAAAAGAATTGTCACCAAAAAATATAGTATGCCAGCAAAGCTATCCCTTAAATATTAAGAAGAGAAAAAGTCTTTCACAGACAAACCAAAGCTGAGAGTATTCACCACCACCAGAACATGGTAGACGAATGCTACAGGAGATCTTCAATCTGAAAGGAAAAAAACCCACTAATGTGAAAAAAGAAAACATTTGAAGGTATAAAAACCCACTGGGGTAAAATTAAGTACACAGACAAACCCAGCCTACTCTAATCTGTAACTGTGGTGTGTCCTCCATGCATAACTCTGGTACGAAGCACAAAAGACAAATGTATCAAAAGTAATAAAACCTACCCCAACCTGCAAAGAGACAGCCAACAGAAAAAGAAGGAAATTTAGACAACACAGAGTCAAAATGTGGAGGCAAGGAGGTAAAGTATAGCGGGGAGTTTTTTCATGTTCTCTTTATTTTTATCTTCCCCTGTGTGATCTAAGATAACTTGTCATCTCTTGTTATGTCTCAGCTTTTTGTAAGCTACAAAGGATAACCACAGTAACATCTATAATGGATTCACTAAAAATAAAAGGCAACAAATAAACACATACTGCCAGAGAAAATCATTTAACCACAAAGGAAGATACGAAGAAATGAAAAATGGGACAGAGGAGTTAAACAACAAAAAACAAGCAGCAAAATGACAGTATCAAGACCTCACTTAAGTATAACACTGAATGTAAATGCACTTGATTCTCTAATAAAAAAGCTGAGAGTGGCCGAATGGATAAAAGAAAAATAAAGAAAGGAGAAATGGAAAAAGATATTCCACACAGCTGGAAAACAAAAAGAGAACTAATAATACTTACATTAGATAAAACAGACTAGAAACCAAAGACTGTAAAAAGAAAGAAGGTCACTATATATAACAACACAGAGGTCAATTCAGCAATAGGGCATAAAAATTAAAATACATCTGTGCACCCAGCACAAGAGCTCCAAAGCATATAAACCAAACACTAATAGATCTAAAGGGAGAGACAGAGACTGCAATACAATAGTAGTAGGGGACATCAACCCAACACTCTCCATAGAGGACAGATCATCCAGGCAGAAAATCAACAGGGAAACATCCGAGTTAAATCACCATGAGACCAAACAGACCTGACAGTTACAGAACATTTCACCTCACTGCGCAGAGTATACAAGTTCTTTTCATCAGCACACAAAACATTCTCTAAAACAGACCATCTTAGGCCATAAAATAAGTCTCAATAAATTAAAAAAAATAGAAATCAGGTCAAGTTATCTTTTCCAACTACAAGGAAATAAAAACTAGAAACCAATAACAAGAAGAATCTTAGAAAATACACAGACATATGGACATTAAATAATGTGACCCACAATGAACACTCGGTCAATGAAGAAATTAAGAAAGAAATTAAAAAACGGCTTTAAACAAATGAAAACAGAAATACAACCCCCCAAATCTATGGGACACAGATATACTAAGCAGTACTCAGACAGAATTTTATAGCAATAAACTTCTATATTAAAAAACACAAATACTTCAAATAAACAACCTAATGATAAACCTCAAGGAACTAAAAAGCAAGAGCCTATCACACCCAGAATCAGCAGGAGGAAAGAAATAAACATCAGAATAAGTGAAATTGAGGCAAAAAAAAAAAAAATGACAGAATATCAACAAGTTGGTTTTGAAAAGACAAACAAAATTGACAAACCTTTAGCTAGAAAAACTAAAGAAAGAAAAAGAGAAAACTCAAATAAAAAGAGGTGAAAAAGAATATATAACTGAGAACACAGAAATGCCCAGAATCATTAAAGACTATCATGAGCAACTCTACACCAATGAATTTGAAAACCAGGAAGAAATGGATAAATTCCTAGACACATAAAACGTATCAAGATTGAACCATGAAGAAACAGAAAACTTCAACAAATCAATAGTGAAACACAGATCAGGTTAGGTACAGTGGCTCAGCCTGTAATCCCAGCACTTTGGGAGGCCAAGATAGGAGGATAGCTTGAGACCAGGAGTTCAAGACCAGCTTGGACAACAACATCAAGAGACCTTGCTTCCCCAAAGAATTTTTAAAAAATTATCTGGGCATGATGGAGCATACCTATAGTCCCTCCTATAATCCCAGCTATAGGAGGCTGAGATAGGAGGACCCTTTGAGCTCAGAAGTTCCAGGTTACAGTGAATTGTGACTGCGGTAATGCACTCAAGCCTGGGTGACAGAACAAGACCCTGTCTCTGGAGGAAGAAAAATTATAAAAGGGAGGGGGGCGATCCCATCAAAGAAAAGCCCAAGATCTGATAGCTTCAATTTTTAATTCTGCCAAACTTTAACAAAGAACTAATACCTATTCTATTCAAACTCTTCAAAAGACTTAAAGAAGAGGGAATACTTCCAAACTCATTCCACAAGGTCAAAGTCAGCATTATACACATACCAAAATTCAGACAGAGACAAAACTAAAAATAAAACTATAGGCCAATATCACTGATGACCACAGTTGCAAACATCCTCAACAAAACACTAGCAAACCAAATTCCGTAGCATATTAAAAAGATCATTCACCATCATCAAGTGGCACTTGCCCCAGGGATGCAAGGATGGCTTAACAAATCAATAAACATTAACTGAACCAACAAAAACCAAACGATCATTTCAACAGATGCTCAAAAAAGGGATAAAATTCAACAACTCTTTATGAGGTAAACCCTCAACAAACTACATGTAGAAGAAACATACCTCAAAATAATAAAGCCCATATATGACAAACTTACAGCAAATATCATACTGAATGGGGACAAATTAAAAACCTTTCCTCTAAGAGGTGGAACAAACAAGACGCCTATTCCTCCACTTCCATTCAACTTAATGCTGAAAGTCCTGGCCAGACCATTCAGGCAAGAGAAAAGTATAAAGAGGATCCAAACTGGAAAGGAAGAAGTCAAATTAGCATTGGTCACAGATAATATGATCTTATACTCGGAAAAATGTAAAGATTCCACCAGAAAACTTTTAGAACTCATAAACAAATACAGTCAATTTTCAGGATATAAAATCAGCATATAAAAAATCAGGATACACGTATATACCGATAGCAAACAACCTGAAAAAGAAAACAAGAATGCAATCCCATTTAGACTAGATACAAAGAATGTAAAATACCTAGAAACCAATTTAACCAAGGAAATGAAAGATAGACGAGGAAAATTACAAACACTAATGAAAGACAATGAAGAGTACACACACACAATGGGAAGATATTCCATACCCACACACTCTGGAAGAATTAATGACGTTAAAATAACAACACTCCCCAAATCAAATTAGAGATTCAGTTCAATCCCTATCAAAATACTAATGATATTCTTCACAGAAATAGAAAAAATAATTCCAAAATTTATATGGAATCACCAAAGATTGCCAAATAGCCAAAGCAATTCAGAGCAAAAAGAATGAAGCCAGAACCATCACACTACCTGACTTCAAAATGTTCTACAAATCCATCGTAACCAAATTCAGCAAAACACTGGCATAAAAACAGACACACAGACCAATGGAACCCATATATAAATTTACAGATTTATAACCACTAATTTTTGGCAAAGGCACTAAGAAAATTCTCTTCAATAAACAGTACTGGGTAAACTGAGTGACAACACATGGAAGAAAGACACTAGATTCTATCTCTGATCCCATGTAAAGATCAAATCAAACTAAAAAAGAACTTAAATCTAAGATTTGAAACTGGCTCAGTGCCTGTGACTCAGGCGGCTAAGGCACCAGCCACATACACCTGAGCTGGCGGGTTTGAATCCATCCTGGGCCTGCCAAACCACCATGATGGCTGCAACCAAAAAATAGCTGGGCATTGTGGCAGGCACCTGTAGTCCCAGCTACTTGGGAGGCAGAAGCAGGAGAATCGCTTGAGTCCAGGACTTGGAGGTTGCTGTGAGCTGTGATGCGACAGCACTCTACCCAGGGCGACAGCTTGAGACT
This sequence comes from Nycticebus coucang, assembly GCF_027406575.1. Lineage (NCBI taxonomy): Eukaryota > Metazoa > Chordata > Mammalia > Primates > Lorisidae > Nycticebus > Nycticebus coucang. The sequence continues at coordinate 59,263,706 of NC_069790.1, forward strand.
CTGTCTCAAAGAAAAAGACTTGAGGGGCGGCGCCTGTGGCTCAGTTGGTAAGGCGCTGGCCCCATGTGCCGAGGGTGGCGGGTTCAAACCCAGCCCCTGCTGAACTGCAACCAAAAAATAGCCGGGCGTTGTGGTGGGCGCCTGTAGTCCCAGCTACTTGGGAGGCTGAGGCAGGAGAATCGCTTAAGCCCAGGAGTTGGAGGTTGCTGTGAGCTGTGTGATGCCATGGCACTCTACCGAGGGCCATAGAGTGAGACTCTGTCTCTACCAAAAAAAAAAAAAAAAAAGACTTGAAACTAAGAAATTCCTAAGAAAACATTTGGAAAACACGCCAGGACATTATTTTAGCAAAGATTTTTTGCATAAGACTTCAAAAGCACAAGGAACCTCAAGCTAAAAAGCTTATGCATTTCTTCCCAAATGATAAATCGTATTTCAGAAGAATGAAAAATTAGATGCAGAAGAAACTAGATCCTATCTCTCGGCATATACAAAAATTAACTCAAGATGGACTAAATACTTAAATATAACACTAAAACTCTAAAAACTGTAAGAAAAACTCAGGAAAAATTCTGGACAGTGGCCTAGGCAAAGAAATCATGACTAACATCTCAAAAGCAAATAGAGAAATGAGAAAACTAAATAGCACCCACATAACAAAAGAAATAATCAATAGAGTGAAAAGACAACCTACCGAATGGGAGAAAATATACGCAAACTGTGAATTCAACGAAGGACTGACATCCAGAAGCTATAAGGAACTCAAACAATTCAACAACAGCAACAACAAAAATCCCATTGAAAAGTGGGTAAAGGACATGAACAGGTATTTTTTAGAAGAAGATACATTAACTGCCAACAATATGAAAAAGTGTTCAACATAACTAATCATCAGATAAATGTAAATTAAAACCACAATATGATAACATCTTACACCAGTCATATTGGTACAGATTTTTAATAACATAAGATTGATCTTATTTAACAATCATGTTATTAAAAATATAAAAAGTTATAGATATTAGTGAGGATGGAGAGAAAAAGGAACGCTTACACAGTGAGAAAACAAGTATCACACATTCTCATTCATATGTGGGAGCTAAAATGTTGGATCTCATGAAGATAAGAGAATACAATGAAAGAAAAATATTTATATTTCCTTTTTAACAAAACTAGGCAGGCTTCAGACTCATAGAGTTCAACAATTACATCCAGCTTGAATTTTAATACCATTGTACTCATAAATACAGATAAATTCTGAAAGATTATAACTATAACCACTTTGGTATATCTCTAGACTTGAGATTACAGGTATTTTTCCTTTCTCTCATTTGAACTTTCTACATAATAAATTTTCTAATTTTTATACGAAGCAACTATTAACTACTGATTCCTATATTTAACTTGAGTTCTTTAATCATTCTGAGAAGAGAAACCGAAGAATAAAAATAGTTATATGCTCCCTTGTACCTTAAAAAGAGGAAATATACTACTAGTATTCCTGTTAACTATTAATTAGATTAATTACAATGACAGCCAGGAAATTTATTATACAAAGTATTAGAACAATTCTTTTAATGATGCTAATATGACTAAGTACCGAAATATGTGACAAATGCTATCTATAGAATAATATACAACATATTTTATACTTATGTGCTATAGATGAAAAAAGTATATAGATATGTATTATAAAAGCATCTAATTCATATATCAGAAACAGCTAATCATCAGCTTTATGGAATATAAAAATATATTACATTTAAATTTGTTCCCAGTTATTTAGCAACTATCCAATTATTGTACTTCATGTCTGCGTGAGGAACAGGTGCCAAAGCCACTTGCCTCTATTTGTACATTATTAAGCAGGTGGAATGCATTTAAACTACTCTGGAGGATAGCAAATTCATTCTTAAAAATAAACCAAGTAGAGTACTACTAAATATAATATCTATAAATAGAATCAGATGTCTAAGCACATGATTTAAAGAGGAAAAGATCCCTCAAAGAATGCAAAGCTAACAAAATATTAATAATGACATTCTTGATATTTATGCTCAATTTCAGAAACTTGTTAAAATTCCATATTGTCTGCATTAGAAAATATATTTAGACAGCAGAACATATCAGGGCAAAGATGAAGATTTTGTTTAAGATTTCAACTCTATTAGATTTTATATGTTATTTATATTTAATACTTAGATTTAGATGTGCAAGTACATAACAAAGAAAAACTAAAACTTTGCATTATAAAAAGTTTGATTTTTTATAAGAAAAAGTCGGTGCCAACAGTACCTACTACTAAATGGACCCAAGTGAAAAAGGAGACAGATACAGAATAAAAAGCAGAATTGTTCTATTATAGTATTTGGAACAAATCACTTCTAAGGACATTAAATTACCAAATCATTCTTTTTTTTTTTTTTGTAGAGACAGAGTCTCACTTTATGGCCCTCGGTAGAGTGCCATGGCCTCACACAGCTCACAGCAACCTCCAACTCCTGGGCTTCTTTTAGGTCTATCTTACTGATTATATGAGGTCCTGTCAGTTTTTTAGAATCAGAAGGTAAGCTCTATGAGGATAAGAAGTTGGTTTTTTGTTTTCTTTTTTTAGCAGGGGCTGGGTTTGAACCCACCACCTCCAGTATATGGGGCCAGCGCCCTACTCCTTGAGCCACAGGTGCCGCCTAGGATAAGAAGTTTTGTTATGTTTATGGCTAAATATATAAAACCTAGGACAATACTCAACAAAAACATGTTAAGTAAAAAAAGATAATTTATCTTTTACAGAAAAGTCACCACTAAGCAATACTTTTAAGCACCATTTCATAGAATCTAAGAACTAAGATGATATGCATGTATATCTAATTCTATTATATGGTTCTAAGGTTTCAGAATTAAAATTAATAATTTACTACTTATTAAATGAAGTAAAAAACAAAAACAATCTATTTCACTATAATATCCCCTCTCTGACATGGAAAAACAAAGTCAAAACAAAATTTAAATTGTCAGAGAAATAATATCTACAGTAACTTTGTTTTTTAGCAAGAATTCTATATGGTCAAAATGTGAGAGAAGGAACAAGATCATATCATATATCCAATGTCTTATAGCTATTTAAGCTATTTTTATTTTAAATCTGAAAAATGGCAAGCTAGCAGATAAGCAAAAAACTCTACTCAATTAGGTAATCATCTGATGCTGAAATGATATACTTTAAATTACTGAGAAAACATTTATTCTAAAATATGCTGAAAACTCAGACTACAGCCATCTGTGTTTGTCATTTTGAAGCCAATTATAAAAATGTTAACATATGTAGTCACAGAAATAGTTGGAAGGGTTACTGGAAAGATACTATGTCCATATATACTTGTCTTTCAAAACTGGTTCAGATCCCAAGCAAAAGTCTTACCCTGACCAGAACATGAATAAATGACTTAACGTAAATAATAATTTATTTCTTAAACTCAAGATTTATAAATAAATGATCTTCTCAACAAAACAATGAACTTCAAAATGCTGTATAAAAACATGCCAAGTTTTTATGATATGACTTCAAAAAAAAAGAAAACACTCAACTATTTGGAATCTCTTCAGTGTCTTGAGTGTTCAGAGTATTTACTATGTGCCAGGCACCACGTTAGATGTGAATCAAAATATATGTATGGTCTGTTAACAGAAGGACCTTTTAGTCTAGGCCTGTCTATTATTTTGTCAAGTTGTGAGAAATCAATGAGATAAAAGTTAGTGTACAACTTCATACACTCCACAGTCCTACATATATTGAAGGAGGTAGTATGGGTACCTTTCTTGTCCTCATTTTCTTGAGTAGGCTTTCCAGAAGAAATGCAATTGCGGCTCAGCGCCTGTGGCTCAAGCGGCTAAGGCGCCGGCCACATAAACCTGAGCTGGCAGGTTCTAATCCATCCCGGGTCCACCAAACAACAATGATGGCTGCAACCAAAAAATAGCCGGGCATTGTGGTTGGTGCCTGTAGTCCCAGTTGCTCGGGAGGCTGAGGCAAGAGAATCGCCTAAGCCTAGGAGTTGGAGGTTGCTGTAAGCTGTAATGCCACAGCACCCCGGGCGACAGCTTGAGGCTCTACCTCAAAAAAAAAAAAAAAAGAAATGCAGTTGCAAAGTTTTATACGTCTAAGGGAAATAATTTAGCATATATCAGCTATTAAGTTTATTTATTCAATAAATATTTATTGAATACCTATCATGTATCCAACCTTATCACATGTAATGATGAATAAAACAGAAACCCAACTCCCAAGAATTGTTTGTTACCCAAGTGGAAAAACAAATCAAACAAATTTAGTTTGTTTTGTTTTAGTGTGTTTAGTTAACACAGCAATATATCATTTCAAATGTTAAAAAGTGTTTTGAAGAAAATATACAGATAGTAGGAGAGCCTACACCAGAAAAGACTTAATTTGGATGGGGTTTGTGTGGAAAGGTTTGGAAATATCTTACTGAGAAAAGAACGTGGAAGTTAAGGTTTAAAGAATATGAGTTACTTGCCAAAAGTCATAAGTAGTAAGTAGCAAAATAGTACAGAACAAGAATATCTGACTCCAATCCCAACTTTCCAGTACACCAATTTGCTTTCCATGTATTTTCAGCTCATTTTCATTTGTCATTGTATCTCACAATCCCAGAACACTAACTTTAAAGACGTGAACAAGTGAAATTACCAACTCCCAAACCGACAAGTATTTTTTTGACAAGACTGGAGAGTAAGCAAAAACAAACACGACAATTCACATGCTCTAAAGAGAATGGCACAAAAATATTATTTAAATTGTCATCTCATCCCTCCAGTATTCAAAAATGGCTATTAGAGGTATTTTTAATGCTTTTGCTATAGAAAAATTAAGAATTCCTAATTAGTTCTAATTATGATAACGATTTG